>NC_071481.1:3050189-4250189 GCF_028500815.1 Rissa tridactyla | reverse complement strand
GCACCAATTTACTTCATCCGACCTTGATTAAAAGAAAATTAATTGCCGCATCTCTCAGGATATCTCAGGCAGCAGCCAATGGCTCTCCAGAATGGCACAAAAAAAAAAAGAAAGAAAGAAAGAAAGAAAAAAAGAAGGAAAAAACCAGGGAGCGAGGCACAGAGAATCTTTGCCCTTTCATCTCATATCACAACTGTCTTATTGGAAGTGTTGGCAGGCTGAGGGAAAAAAAACAAGTGCTCAGGAAATCACGAGGAAGTCAATACAGGTTTTCCAGGGTTTTCAGCCGGTATTTCCCTTCTGTGTTTACCACCGCATTCCCAACTGCTCGGGGTTGTACCAGTCTCATAAGGTCTGTCTTGTGAGGCCACAGGAGTAAAGCTGGGAGGATCTCAAGGCAAGACTTGGCTTAGGGCAGCTGGTAACAGGACACAGAGGCTTTTCTTGCTATACTTCCCCATTCACTCAGAGCCAGTCTATGCTAGAAATTATTTATGGTAATGTCAATTAGGGCCATGATTTTTTAACTGTATTTCTACACTGCGAAAAGCTGTAGAGTAGCTGCAGTGATACAGGAACCAAAGTGCTTTTACCAAGATAGCTGATTTCCCTCAAGAAACTAATTTAAGCCATGCCAAGCCAACAAAAGCACTCTTTGGCTGATCCAAGCTCCGTCTCACTAGTAGGATGCACTGACAGCAATACCAGCCAACATGTTCTAGTGTCAATTAGGAAAGACAGTAAGATGGTGTAATGACTCTGGGATAGTCTTAAAGAAAGACAGAGGAATACATTCCAAATATTATTCCAATACCCTTTCAAGGGATATTCAAAAGGGCTAGCGTTTGCCCAGTGAACTTTAGCCTTAACCTTTCAAAGCCAAGGAAGAAAACAGGCTGCGCCAGAGGGTGAATCACAGTGGCTAGGTTGGCTTCTGCTCTGAATTGCCATCTAGGCAAGCGTGCCCCTCTCTGTGTTTGTACAGGGAATGGAGAGATTAACCTCAATAGGCTAAAGACAGCCTCTGTGAACAGTCCCCATAAAGACTCCACCTAGAGGGAAGACCCTTTCAAAGACTCACTTGAACTGTAAAGTCAGTGACTGCCCAAACGGCCGCTACTACAATACTTAGACTTTTAAAAGTGATGTACAAAGGAAAAAAAGTGTCTGTGCTCAAAACAATATACATGTCTTTTTCTTGTTTGGTCCTTTGGGTTCATCCATCTGAGTCACTGTTTAGCAGAGAAGGGTGGTCAGACATTAGTTCCTCTTAGCTGGCTCTGCTCCATGCTGTAGGTGCTACTGAATGCTCTTTTTGGCAATTTCAGTAGAGGCCATTGACTAAATAAACCACAAGGATTTCTCTTGACCTGGCTTCTCTTGACTGGTTGCAAAGCGATGAGAATCGGCAGCTGGTGGCTGCCCATGACCTTGCTCGTCCTGTCCACACTGCTGCCCAGGCTCTGCTTTCTCCAGCCACCTGGAGACCTCACAAGCCCCCAGCCTGGGAACTTGCACCAGCACTAAACTCTCACACAAAATTTCTGATGGGAAAAAAAGATGACGACTCTGGCTGATCCAGTGCAATTATCAGATCAGAAGTGCCTGCTGCAATCCCACTCAAATCTGTATTAAAAATTCATTTCAAGTGTTCTTTTTTTTTCCCTTTAGCTGCAAGTAGAAGAATTTACCCAGCTGTTTTATTAGGAAATTAAAGGGCACATTTTTCTAAGCAATGCACTGGAATTTAGATGGACTATAACCATGACTAGTGTTAATGTGAGAAAGGATATATCTGTCCTCAACTTCCAACCATCCATCCATCCCACTGCACACATTGCTGTATTAGCCATAACCCAAGCAATGCTAAATCTTAGACTCTTAATATCACAGGAATATAGGATTAGAAGGGAGCTCTAGAGGTCACTTAGTCTGGCCGCTTACTTCTATGCAGGACCAACTATAGCTACATCATTCTTGTTTGCCTAGCCTGTTTTAAAATCTCCCTTTGATGGAGATGGTACAACCTACCTAGACAATCTATTCCAATGTTTAACTATCCTTATCGTAAGAAAGTTTTTCCTAATGGCTAAGCTAAATCTTTCTTGCTGCAATTTAAGCCCATTATTTCTCGCAATTTAATTCTTACTTCCTGGGCCTCATCCTTTACATAAGAACATTTCTGCAAAAGTCTCAAAGTCTTCATAATTTAACATTTCCAAATTCCATCCTGATAAAGGTCAATCTATTGCACACAGAAACAACAGAAGAGACGTCCAGTCCCTTCAGAGGTAAAAAGGAAACCAAACAGATCATTCCACAGATGGAAAATTTCCATGCCACAAAAGATTCCCATTTAAAAAAGAAACGGCAATGTTTTAAATTTGTGTTTTTACAAATAAGTTAAAGACAGGGTATTCTTTACATGTTAACCCTACTGGAAAGCTGTAGCTTAATGTATCACACAATCTGTTGTTTTGGAATGGGCGGTAAATGTTAAAAAAAAAAAAGCACACAAATATTCGCTAAAGAGTCCTGATTTAAACACAAATACTTTGGGCAGTCCAAGGGCCTGTCCTGGTCCCTGAAATCAAAGGAATGATCCCCACTGCGGTTTACTCCACGTACAAAGCAGTCACAGATTTTACCCAGGTTCACAGATGCAGAGTAGAATATGGGACATAATTAGGACAGATGGGTCCAAAGAGCAAAAGTGGAATCAGATCTGATTTTCCCAGTGCTCCAGGATGCAGAAATATAAACCTTTGATTTTGGCTGTTACCGAGCTTTACAATAGCAGCCACAAGGCCCAAAGACAAGACAAGGGGCTGCATGGTGCCTAGTCCCGTACCGGCTCCCCCAAGCAGCAGTATGCCAACAAAAGCCCCAGTGCCAAAAAAAAGTGCTTCCCGTTTGGACTCCTGCAGTCCCACTTATGTTTCCCAGGTTACAGGAAAATTTTATTTCACTTATGAAATGGTGAGAATCTGCTTGTTTAAATTAACTGCTCCTTTGGGTGCTTTTGCTGGGCAGTCTTGTAGACAAAAGAACAGTTTTAAGCTCTGATTCTGCAAAATTTGAGGTGGCACTTAGGAATAAGCAATGCTGTGCAAACCCATCAAGTCATACTGAGGCCAAAAAGGGTCTTCCTGCGCCAGAATTTAAGCCTGTCTACATGAAGAATCAGAGACCAACAGAGCAGTTTGGGGAAACAAACACTCTTTATACATGAAATCAAATTAACACTCCTATGGTCACGCAGACAGTAGAGTCAACCAACCATGAGAGTTACAGTGGAATCAACTTAATTAGCCCTCCTGTTTTAACTGAGCAGTCCATCTCCTCCAGAAAAACCCTGTAGACTTTAATGGAAATGGAGTTCCACAGAAATTTTCCTAAAACCCTCCAGTCAGATGGAGAATGAGGTCCAATTCAGGTTTTGAATCATTTTATGGATTGTGATAGGAAATGCAGAATTCTGTACTGAGCAGACACAGTCCATCAATAGAGTATATGCAAACAGGCACAGTGCATGCAAGTATATGTACATACACAGGCAAAGTTTGTAAGCTAAGAATTCTCAGTTTGCTGTAGATCTGAACATGGAGTGATACAGAAACTTGCACAGGACTTTTCCTCAGTACATGTAATTTGCACAAAAATTTATGTAAACATAGTATGAATTTTTGATAATAATTTGGGGATGCACATGAAACCTAAGATTACTTTAATAAAATACTTGTGTATCTATAAATGCGTCTGCAGAAGTATTTTGAGTAGTGTAAGCACGGTGGGAACAGGCTATATTTATCACATGTTATTCTATGTGCAACATTTAAGTGTACTATTCCAACTATTTGTGTGATACATACCAGGTCTGACTGCTTTTATTCTGAGTGTGTACAGAGCTTTGTATATAAAAGATAACAAGCATGCATATGCATATGCATATATGTACTGTGCACATGCAGCAAGAATATTTACAGCCTCTGCTCTGTATGCATGCATGAACGCACATATGTGCACATAAGCATGTGTTTGCAGCATATGAGATGCAGTGGGGGACCTAATATCATTGCAACCACATGTGCTATTATATAGAACATGTGTCCCAGAAAAAATCATCCTGATGTTCTTTCTCTGCTCTCCAAGGTTAACTTAAATAAAACAAAGAAAGCAGTTTCCCTTGTCAATAATTCATGGCTTGCTTTAATAGCCCATCTTAAAAACATACATAATTTCCCCCAATTTTCTGATACACTAATTACCTAGCTCTAAAGCCAATGGTGTTCTGTATTTGACCTAAGTGATACATTATCTGGAAACCCCTTCTAGCCCAGACACAGAACCATTTACTTTCAACATCCATCACTTTTGATTTTCTTCATGTTTGTCACCATCTATCACTTGAGCTTCCAGGTCCTGATCCTGCTTAAACTGGAGTCAACAGTACAATTCCAGTGGGAGCAGGGCTGGAGGAGCACCCAGCATTCCCTTTCTTCAACTCTATTCCTTTCTTTTTCTTTGCTGTCTAAAGCAGCTGGTAACAGCAATATATCGCACCGATACACCAGGAGTCCCTCAAAGATCTCAAAGCACTCTAACAGGCTACCCAGACAAGTATTTGCTAGCTCAGTAAATCTCAAATCACTTTCTAAAAGAAGTTCATATTACGAGCCTCATTTTACAGATGATGAAACTGAGGCAACTGGCATAAAATGATCTGACTTCTTCCGATGGGCGAGGGACAGAAGCGAGGAAGACATGTTATCTCCACCAGCTTGGCCACGCTGCCTACCACTGCCCAGTCTGCCACGCAGCTGTCTCTGTGGTGGAGCACAACTGCTGCTGAACAGCCCACAGGAACAGTTAGGCCAGCGCACGCTGGAATAGGAAACGAAGGAGTATCCTGTTTGTAGCTGAAAGTGCCAGGAAAAGTTTAAAGAGGTTGAATGCAGCTTCTCACACTTGAATTTGCCCACAACTCTCAGACTATGACTATTATTACTGTGAAAAGTACTACTAGATCTTCCCTGTTAAACCGCAGGGAAGTCTTTGGAAGAGGAAATAACATCCCCACAGCAGAGATGCAGATACCAACTGAATGAGCAGCAGCATTTCCCTAGCTTATTGTGTGCTGTCTAAATGGGAGCTCTGGAAAATGCCTTCATTTGTGGCTGCAAAGTATCAAAAATCTAGCCTTATAAGAACAGAAGTTTTAAAGATTATGGTTAGGGCCTTTGTACACTTGTATCAGAACAAAGTGCGTAAACAGAAACCATTAATACCGGAAATAAGTCACACACAGGTAAGGATGTAATGTACTCTCTGCAGGTGAAGGACTATATGGCAACTACTATATAGTGCTGTGCAGCATGACTCTCTGTAATGCTACCCAAACTGACAAGAGGCAGGGACTGAATGCAGGCCATTCCACACAAGAAGGAAAAAAAAAGTTCATATTTGCTGGAGAGTGGCTGTAGCCGGTTCTTATTCTTTTGAAGATTGGCCACAAGGAGGGGACAAACAAGCCATTTCTGTAACAGGGTGCATGGCTCTAGAAAAGGAACATGTGCTATAACTTCAGTGCACACATGTATACATGTCCAATGGCCAAACACACTGGTGCAATGCAATGTGAATCCTCTAATTCTAAAACACAATCTGTGTGCAATGTGGATTCGGTAAGTGTGTGTCGCAGTGTAGTAGGTGTGACTGTGTGTGCATGAGTATTATATGTGCTTGTGAGTACAGTAGGTGTGGTGTATATGTACAGTACAGCATGTGTTTGGATTCTGGGAGTAGGGGATGTTTAGTAATTAAATCCCTTTTCATCCTTCTGCACCTGTCTCCTTCTGAAAACTGAGAGAACAGACGTCAACCGGGACAAGGGCTGGATTGAATACAGCCAATTCTGAAATATTTATTAGCTTGTGACACCACTCAATGGAGGAGAAGGAATGCTGGCTAATCCGCCCAGCAAGTGCTCGCTTGGTGGAGGGGCATTTTTCTACTGTGCCTCATTATATTTCAACTACTGTCTACTTTGTCAAAAATGGTATCATTTTAATTTGTGTCTATATTTATTTTCAAATACTTTTGCTAGTAACCAGAGATTTCAGAGCACTGGGTTCAGAATCTAGGCTTACCTCCTTGACTTATGGCTTCCTGGCCGTATTACAGAGCTGTTCTAGAGCTTCTGTTCTGTGGGTGTATTTTCTTCATACTGCACTCTTCTAACTGTCATTCACACCAGTGAGGACCATGCAAAGTACACTCAATAGAGAAGAGACATCTTAAATTTCCTGGGTTTGTATTCACACACCTGCACATCTCTCAATTTGTAATGCAACAAGGAGCTCCCCACAGCACTACAGACAGGACTTGAAACCCAGATGTGAGCAATCCCGCACTCTCACTGGACCTTAGATTTCACGTAAATGGAAGTTACATGCGCTTTCTTCAGGCTTTTGCAGGACACTGGTCAATGCCTTACGGTACAGCAGTCAGCAAATTTGTCTGGATCAGTGACTATGAATAGACTTGAGCCTCAGGTATAACTGTGTAAGGTTTAAGTCATGACATGGGGACCCAGGTTTTAAGCTTCCTTACATTTGGGAGTTCTTGCATTTGGACTGTGGTTTTGAGTCGCCATCTGTGCTGGTGAATTGGTATGAGCTTTCACTAGTTCCTCTGAAAAGGTTCCTGACCCATATGGGGCCATTGCTGGTGAAATCCTGAAGGGTTGTGGACTGCCTGTGGGGCAGCGCTGGGCCTCCCTCTGCTTAGAGAACTTCATCAGTTTATTAAAATGTATCAACCAGTGAGACTCCTCCCACCACAGTATGCATTATGTTTGAAACTGTATGAACTACCACAGGCTGAGTTTGTATATATCCATTTACCTTCCTATACAGATAATATTACCTTCCTATACAGATAAGGTATAGCTATGCATTCCTGCATATATATATGTATACATGTGTACAGGCAGGTATCCATCCTAGAGCCATAGACCTGTATGCAAGCCTGACATTATCTTTGCTGTGAGTGGCCACACCCTTATCCCTTAGAAATAATAATTTTTGAAGGTAAAACTACATTGGAGGGCTTATAGCATCAGAGGGAGCATTCAGACAGAGCAAAGATTACAGTCGTCTCTCGTGGCAGCAAACAGAAATGTTAGTTTTCTTGTAAATGGGAGCTTATATACATGGTAAGATGCCTTCTCAAAGACTCTATCGCTGGAGAGAGCTTGTCCCTTCCTGTTAAAAGAGTATTCAGTGCTCTTATAGATAACACCAGTCCAGAGGCTGCCTTTAGTTGAAGGGGAGGACTGGACTTTGATTTTTAGTGGAGAGCAAAATCTGCCCGCACCAAAAGCCTCTGTGTGCAGCGACTTCCTGGGAAGGAACTTTCTCTTCACCAAAGTAGAAAATATCCAGTGATCCTCATGGAACTCAGAAGTAACCTTCTCTTTAGGATCTCTTGGGAATTTGACAGATTCCAGCTAGATGCAGATGCTGCAGTTCCCTGAATAGGGATGGGGGTTAAAAAGTTTTCTTACCAGCACTGCGCAAAAAAAGAAAAATAAAAAAAAAAGGCAAGACTGACAGCAAATCCCACTGTGTGAGGCTTATTCTGGATGGTTTTGGCATGATGCATTGTTGCAACTATTGTGTTTGAGCAGTAATTAGACGTGGCCCTGGGGGACTGCAAGTGCATTAGAAGGGACTCTCCATGAGCCAAATGGCTGCTCTTATTGTTCTCCACAGGGTACTTAGGATGTTCTTAGAACCAAATCCTTCCATAATGCTGCAGAAAAGGGACTGCAGCATGAGACCTGCAGCACCATCACTGATTTCCTACATCTGATAAAATTCACTCATTTTAGCACTTGCGCAAGCTCTGCTCGCCCACTTTCCTGACGACACTGACAAGTGCAGTTCATCATGGTGGAGCAGCCTGACACTGTTTCTACATCACGGCAATGTGCTCACACTTTGCAAACTGTGTGCTATGTACGTAATGACAAATATTCTTTAAAGCAATTTTCAGTGTCAAGAATGGACAGCATGAGGCTTGAAAGCCAGAAGACCTGATGTCTCATTGATGGTATCATTGTCTCCACACCCACCAATAACATTCAATCCCTTTTCCAATTGATCACATTGGGTTCTTCATATCTGTTGACCATATTAAACCTCTTGGTCGTGGAATTATTCTGTTTGTCCCATAGAACACTATCACACTAGCTTCAAAACACCAGGTATTCCCTGTCACACCAGTCGTACTCATTCCTTTCACTGCAGTGAGCGTATTGTGTCTTCCTGTCTCATTTGCTATAGTGGCTTCCTGAGCTGTACTAATTATATGGGTATTTTCCTGTATCAATGGTTATAGCCAATCTCTTCCACAATGTTATGGAGATCCAGTTATCACTGATTATACTGGAACCAAAGTGCCCCCTATGTCCTGCTGTCTCAGTGACTTCACAGCGCCTTTTCACTGAACACCATACTGCTATTTTATATGGTGTAATAGCCTATACCAAGAAGCCCACTTAGACACTTCAAGTCATTTGGTTTCCTTTCCAACTTAAGCATGTAATAAACAGACAACACCATACAGTTTCATAGAACAGAGAGAAATACTATATCTCATAGGTGAATTCCTCTCTTGACCCTATTTCACAGTTTCTGCTCAGATTATGTTGCAGCTAAATAGAGGGAAAGAGCGCCGGTAGGACCCTCTCACACAGATGGAAGCCTCATCTTTGTCTCGATCTCAGCTTTTGAGGTGCTCACCCACAGAAAGAAGTTGCAATCTCAGACTTCAGTTTTCCCTCTTCAAGACCCTGGGTTCCCTCTAAAATTTCGAAGAAAGCAAAAAAGGAGGAGTAGACATAATGCATGCAGTATAACAGAAATTAGGAGAACAGCCTCATTTTAAGCAAATCCAGACAAGTATGAGACTGTCTACTTTGCAGCTCACAACAGGACCCGTCCCTTCCTTCTCTACTCAGCGTTGCCAATGTGACATCAACATACTTGCAGGAACCCCACTGACAGTGAAGAGATTCTGGTTGTGCATCTTCCGCTTACGAGAAAAGCCTCCTAGAAATCTCCTGTCTCAGCCAGGCAGACACAGCACTCAGAACCTACCAGAATCAGTTCCGGGGTCAGTGCGTGGGACAGCCTGGGAATGCCATGCTGATGTAGGTCACGGTGAGCACTGTTCCACTCTGTGTCTCTCACGCCTGCTTAAAGGGCCACCTAAAAGGGACAGGAGTCCCCAAACCATAGCCACATGATCCCTTCTTGCAGATGGGCCAGGCCATCTGTTGAGAGTATCAGGGCCTATATACTGCTTTGCAGAGTGCTTCCCCTTTAAGACAGGACTGTGCAGCCTTTATTTGCTTGTTGAAACTGTTCAGTTTTAGGACAGGGGGGGAGGTCACACCTGTTGTGGAACTTGATAGAAGGCTTATTTATAAACTTTCAGAGCTTGGGATTCTTGCAGAGCTGAATGCGCTGATGTCCGGAGGGGAAGGTCACCGAAATGCTTGTTTATAAAAGCAGCAGCAACTGGAAAAACCATAAAAGTCTGAAATGATGAAATTAACAAGCTATTTGATCAGGCGCATGGGCTATGTGCTCTGTGGTCAGCCAGAAAAACCTCGCACGTAAGAGTCTACCCTGCTGGCTGCCACCCTGAAATTCTCCTTCAGAGGCGAATGTGTTGCTCCCGAAGAGAGCAAAAAATAATCAGCTGCTTAGTATGGTCTACTTTTGGGTCGCTGGCTGGTCCAGTCTTAATTTGACCTTGCATGGAAAGGGGAAAGCCTACTCTGCACTTGGTATCACAGCTAATCCACTCTTTAGTTTCGCAACTTCAAAGAGCTACACCACTTGTTAACATGCAGAATGTTCTTTTAGCAAGGAGTCAGTCACACCCCAAAAATCTGCCACTATCCAGGGGGGAGGAGGGGGGGGAGGTGGCAACTTCTGTCTTCAGAAACACTTCCGGATTTCTGCAAAAATGTTGTCTGAAAGGTGTTGGATTTTTTGATTGTTTGTTTGTGTTGCTGTTTGAAAAAGCACTTACAATATTACAGTTTGGAGAGAAGGGGAAATAAAAACCTTCCCTTGGGTTTTAGCTTTAGTTTCTAATCTCATTTCAGAGTATAGCAAATTCAAAAGAATTTACTTTTCTCCTCTCTTTTTTCTCTTTTTAGATTTCTATATATGTCAGAATCTTGGTTTAAGGAAAGCTTCATTTTCACTTGGTGACTGATGGCTGAACAGGTGGCTTCTGAGTTTGCAAGTGTCAGATGAACAAGCAGTTTAGAAATGGACAATTTGCAGCTCACTTTCTCTTGCTGACGGACCTTTTTCTGCTGACAGATTCTTGCCCCTACCAGCCAAATCATGCACGCAGTATCTGCCCTCCACCCCTGGTAAAAAAAAATCTTCAAGAGAAAAAAAAACCCTAAGCAGAAAGAAGATGGTCTCTTGGGAACTCCTAGCCATAAAATGGAAAGAACTTCACACTTGAAGGCATTCTTGCCAGCTCAGCCTACTTGGACATAATTTATAAGAGGCGCAGGATTTTCTGCTTCATTTTCTTTCCTGGAAAGCTTGTTTGTTTTATGGGATTTTTCTGCAGAATTCTGTATAAAGTGTTGGATGCCTGAACCAGCACCAGTGACTGTCAGCTGAACATGAGTTTGCTCAAATACCAGAGCCACCAACCCCTCTTCACAAAGCTTTTCCTCGACCACAGCTAGCCAGGATCCTACCTAGAAATCTGCCAACGAGGAGATTCTGACAGGTGAATGCCCTTCTGCCTGTTAGTGATGAAGTCTTTTGATAATTATAACAAACAGGGTTTTATATAACTTTCTGTTGAGGCTCGTATACAGCATAGGCATCCCATCCCCACCACAATCCTAATCCCATCACCCAGGGACCCAGTACCCAGCCATTAGCGAGCAGAGCTCTCCCCACTGCTGCTGGCTGCCTTGGCCCAGAGGCACAGGGGAAGGTCCTGCTGAGAACCAGGGAGAGCCAATGTTGCTCGCAGAGCCCAGGAAACATGAGGAGGACCCACATAGGTCCGTTACTGCTGCCCGAGCTGACAAGAGATTCGCATGCCACAGCTTTATGTGACCATGGGAGCACCAAATGCTGTATTTCATAATTAATTTTTTGTAAACTGCATCATTAAAGTATGGATTTACCTAAGGTAGCAGTCACTCTTCTGCTGTTTGGCTATGGGCAAGTAACTTAAGAGCTGTTTTTTAAAGGATCTTAGAGGCTCTTGGTACCAATTTTTCAAAAGGATTTAGATGCCTTTGAAAGATAAGTGCCCAGAGGGGTCTTAAAATTTTCAAGGCAGGCTACATTAAAATCATTTGGATTTATGTGCCTATCTTAAACAGTTTTGATAATCTACAAGGTGCCTATCTGAATCTTTAGATAAAGAGAGCACTTTGAAAATATGACACTTATGGACTCGAGGAATCGTAATCTGGAGAACACATCTCGCTGACTTTCAGGGGCATTTAAACTCCTAAGCCTCTCTCAGAAATGAAACTTAGGATCCTAAGTCACTTAAGTGCTTAAAAAATGTTGCTATGTGTCTGCATGAGCTGGATGAGGACAGATGAGCAGGGAAGGATTAGATGCATGCATCTGTCTTTCCGTGTAGCTCTCATAACACTTGAGTGTCTCTGCATATGGATAAAGGTGGATTGATGAGTGCATGACCATATGCACGAGCATATAATATGGCCGATTGGATGGGACAGGGAGGAACAAAAATTGGGTGGAAGTGACAGGTGATTACATGGATAAATAACAACATCTTGCTGAACATTTATTTAGTGCTTTTCATCCAAAGGTACCCTTAAGTGCTTTACAAACTGTTATGGATATAAGAATGACTCCACCAGCCACAGCAGCTCTTTAAGAGTACACAGCCAAATTATATGATCAAGTTATGACCAGAAATGAAGAGTATCAAGTCCCACTGAAATTACCTAGAATTTTTGGCCATCAGCCATTTAGGATTCAGTCAATACACCCAGGTAAGAGCTGTTACACAGGGAGAAAGTGCTATGGAGATATAACAATGACAAACGGGAAGGACCCAATTTTCAACACCATCCAAAACGGAGCACTGCCAACAGCACATGGGCTGGGGAAACTGGTTCAGCATTAATGCAGAGAGGAGGGGGAACTACTGGCTCTCCATGGGTGGCAAAAAGGAAGCTGGAGAGGGAGATGAATAAATGGTTATATGATATTTTAATGGCAAAGAAAGTTAGAGGAATTAGTTTGAAACAAACCCATATAAAGAAAAAAGGAGCAGAACGGCAAATGGATGAGAAATCCAAGGGGGAGAGGGGTAGTTCAGACATGAGAGGTTTTCAACATCGACTATCTGAAGCTGCAAGCCCACGTTCCACTGGGAGGAGATCCCATCTCTTCCCTCATTAGCTAACCTGGGCTGTCTTTCTCCAGGCAGCACATACACTCCAAAGAAGGCAAGTGGTGCCAGCTGCTGTCTTGCCAAACGGTGGAGTTAAAAGCTGTACAAAGTCATAGACAGTAAACAATGAAACAGAAACGACGACAGCAGTTTCTCCTGCTGCCTCCACCTCTGTGCCTTGCTGCTTCCCTCTTTCACACTCTTTCTCCACCTTTATCTGCCAAAAGGATGCAAACGTGATTGAATCCATGCTCTGTGACACAGCCTGGGGAAAAGCAGCTGGCCAGTATATATATATTTATTTCAGTACAGTAGATGAATCAAGACTACTATTAGAATACAACCTAAAAACTGCTGGGCACTGAACAAACAGAGAAAAATATGTTCATCTCTTCTACTCTTCTAGCCACATTTCCTCTATCCACAGCATGAAAATAGCCAATATCTCTGACAAGTTTAATGCTAGTGAGGTAGTGTCAGGAAAGAATGTACCATTTTTGTACGCCTAAACTGTTCAGAAGTATTTTCCCACCATGAAGAGGATTTTTGGAAATGCTGCCATTGCAATGTATAGTTTCCTCATCACCTTGAGAAGATAGTGATCCACTGAACAGAGCATGCAAGGGGCCAGCTCTGTCCTGCAGCTGTAATAAAGAATGTCCTACTGTCATGATAAGCGAGTGCTGGTTCTTCACTGTAGGGAGATCTGTGCTTGAGTAAGGGCCGGGCTGTACAGCTCGCACACACAACACTCTCCTTGACTTCAGGGGATTCAGGCAACGGACGATTGACTTACAGAACACTCCACTTTACCACTTCTGCAGCAAATACTACTGCATCTTTCCCCGCTCTGTCATTTCCAAGATGCTACCCACAGAGCCCTCTTCCCTGGCACACTCTCCCCCTCCCCACTGCCAAACGCCATCACACCCATCGGCTTTGCCAATGGTGCCTCGCACAGCCATGCTCATTGCGATTTCTGCCCACACCAGGACGCTGTTACGATGGGGTCTATATTTGGAAGTACTGCCTAGATAGCTACGACTAGTGTTGGGACCATGATTTTTCCAGTGTAACCGTACTGCCAGTGCCCAAGCATACACGTGGTTATGCTGACAAAATAATACTCCCGGTGCTAGTGTTTATTTCCCTTGAGGAAGTGGTATATGCTGCAATGGCTAATGCATTTATAGGCCAGGTAAGCAAGGTCAGAGCTGAGAGGTTCTCACGGCACAGCTATACTGATATATTCCAGTTAGCCCTTCCTATACACAAGTCTAGCTTAAAAACTGTTCATCCTTAGTAGTGTTTTCATTGGGTCTCATAACTGGATCACACCAGTACTAAATGACTAGTAGCCCATGCTAAGGTATATTTAAATCAGGAAAGGAGGATGATCTCATTTCTGAAGCAATGGCCTGTGAATCAGGAGATGCAGCTCCAATTCCTGGCTCTGCCAAGACTCCGTGGCTAGCCTGGACAAGTCACTTCCTCAGGGCTTCACTGGTAAATGAGAGATACTCCTGCTTCCTTTTTCTGCTCCTCTAGCTGCAATGGAAACTCTTCAGGACAAGGACAGTTTCTAGCAATGCAATTATATGGTACAAAGAATGGTGGGCCTCAGAGTTCGTGGTGGTTTTTATACTAAAATATGAATCTTAATTATAACGGGGAAAAGAAACAAATCAACAAAAATTAAATATGGTTATATTTTTGGTGAATGCTCAGGTTGCAGTTTTTTACATCAAAAGGAAACACTTTTTTTTAAAAATAAGATTAACAACACTTGCTTTAGTCAAAAAAGCTATATTTGGTGGAAAACTGATTATAAAAATAAATATCAATGGTTTTGTTCTGCACCACGCATTTTTGCCCACTTACAAGTGCTCCATGCTTTCTTGCACATATTCAGTGACACTGAGACTACAGAAGCAGAGACTAGGAGCAAACCAGCTACACTGGCTATAAGCTGTCAGACTACTCGGGATATAGCCTTGGAAATAGCTAAGAAACCATCTTTTACCCCACTCACCTAATTTGAATATTTGCTCTGTCTGCCTGGAAAGTACTTCTTTTACTTAAGTTTCTCAGGGTGCTGGTGAGCATCCCATGGTGCCCAATTGAGTTTCTGTGTAGTTGTGTTTTTGTCTACGCAGTTACAGATGTTTTCCTCTGCCTCTGGGATGAGTACATGAACAAGAATGGCTCTTTGAGTTTCCTTTCATTTCTCAGTAGATACTTCCTTAGTGGACAAATGGCACTTACTATGTTCATGCAGAAGTGTTTTTGCTATAGCCCAGGCTGCTAATGCTCGTGAGTAGACTTCACTCTCCTTGTGAGTAAACAGATCTCCCTGTGCCTTTGAACGTCTGTCAGTAAGTGAATTTGCTTTGCTGTTCTTATGAGCATTCTGCCCTGAATTTCTGAACAACTGGGCTGACTTAGTGGATGACTTTCGCAAGCATGTTTTACTCATACCTGAATATATTTCTTTCTCTATTATTTCACTAACTTTGTGTCACGCTTACTGAGAATGAGGGAGGTCCACGATGCCTAATACAAGAAGTATCTGCATTTGTGTATGTGTCATGACATGTTTACAACTGTTTATCACTATGTTTGTCAGCATATATCAGTATGTGCACCTGTTTAACTGTGTTTGTGCTTGCTCCTTTTTTTGGCTTTGTGTGAGAATCTGTGAACATATTCTTTTCCTTTCTTTTTCACCATGAAAGTGCACCTTTTTTCCTGGGTAGGTGTACATATATGTAAGAAATGTCCATTTTATATTTGTTTTGCCCTCTGTATGTTCCCTTGTACTTGTGTTGGAGTGTTCACGGAGGCATGTTTCAGTATAGTTGTGCATTGGTATTTGTTCCGAGTCGTGTGTCTTCTCCCGTGTGTGTAATTCACTGGCTCTGTCTGTGTGCTTCTCTCTATTTTCTTTCCGTTTCCTCCATCTATGCTGTATGCAGTTACCTGGGTTTGTGCATGTATGTATCTCCCTGTTTTTATTGTCTGAGGGTTGGGTTTTTTTGATGGGGTGGGTGATGGTAAAATTGTTTGTCATTTTGCTTTGTATTTATCTTTCCATGTTTTCCCTATGTTTGCATAAAGTAGATGCAGACTACAATTTGGTGATGAATTCTATGAATACTAATCTTAGGCTACCCTTGACCTTGAGGTCAGCTAAAGATCAAAACCAAACCATTTAATATTTTCCTTTTGCAGATCAATAGAAGCATAAATTCACTCTCAATGACAACTATAATTTCAAACAGATCTATAGGAGGCATGCATGCATTTCCAGGACGAGCCGCTCATGCGCCTGTTGGGGAGCACAAGAAAAAGAGTTTCTCTGTTGTTGTGGGTTTCGTTTTTTTTTTTTTTTTTACCATTGAATCTCTTTTGCCTTTTTTTTTATTGCTCTGAAATGCTATTTTCAGCAGCTGCTGTCATATAAATATCTCTTGTTTTTCTTCTCCTCTTTCCCTCCTGGTGAAAAGGGCAGGGGACCTATTGAAAATTCTGCTTTATCTCTTTCAGGAGAGTTCAAGTGCGGGTCGAACAATCGATTCCTCCTCCTTTTCTTTTTTAAGTTTCCTGTCGTTCTTTTGCCCAGATCAGCATTGAAGGAAAATAGGAAGGGCAGCCTGGAGTATGTACATCTATACACCCAGAGAAAGAAAGAAAGAGCACACGAGTGTGCGTGTGGGAGCATATATAAAGATGTTTTTTTATATATATATATATGCACACACAGACACATGTGCACACACATACATACATGTTTTTTACTGTGGCTATCTGTATGTCACAAACCCATGAGATGTTCTTACCGTAAAACTATTTCAGAGACAGGAAAAAAAGCTGGGAAGTGGGAAAAGTTTGGAAGTACTGTTCAGTTCTAAACTGGAATATTAACCCTTCCAAAAATTCTCCTCTAAGAACTGCAAAAGCTTTTAAGGAAATGCTATAAGACCCCAGACAGTTCCTACAATTTTCCATGTGGGGGGGAAAGGAGGGTTATTCTGCAAGCAGCATTGTTTCAACAAAATAAATTCATCTAATAATCCACACATCTTTAAAGCTACATTTAGTCTGAAAAAGGTACTTTTCAAACATTTTCACCAAACCAAAGTGGCAGGAGCGGGGCGGGGGGGGGAAGACAGAAATATAAAAAAAGCAAAACAAATGACACCATTAATCTGCCTGGATTTTCCACCTCATAGAACAATCTGTTTAGGAATGACCGAAATAAAGTGGAATGTGGTTTAGATTTTTTTTTTCCCTCTGCAATCTCTCTCTGCAAATTCCTTGTTTATGGAGAAACATTGAAAACAGGAGTTAGTCCCACCACCCCTTAGCAAAAAAAAAAAAAAAAAGGCACCATAAGCACAGGGGAAAAAAAGGAGGGGGGGTTTGCTTTGTGTAGGAAATAAAGACCGTAAAGTGAGGACTTTTATTGCTGGCAATCAGAGTATTGCTGCTGGCAGTGGCTAAAGGTGGAAAGCAAAGATGATTTAATTTATAGAAAGGACAAAGATGTCATGTAGCAGATTTAATCACTGAAAAGAAAAAAAGAAAAAACCTACCTAACGTCATAATTTACATTTTGGGATAATAAAGAAGAGTGAAAGAAAGAAACAACTGAAAAACCCTGAATGGGTGAAAAAAATAAATGAAGGAAGATAAATAGATTTGCCTGTAAAACTAATAAATTTAAAAACAAAACCAGAAAGCAAAACACAGCCCCTTGAAAGTGCTGGTAAAATGGACCATCGATTTTGGAATTCATCTGCATTTTGTATTTTAATAATGCTTACTCTCTCTCTCTCCCTCTCTCTCTTTTGCAAAATATAAAAGCTGATCTGATAAATATTAATTTGAACCATCATAATGTATTTGAAAATTCCAGCTAAAATGTCACCACATGGAACATTAATGTAATATTTCAAGGCCCTGAGAGCAATACTCATATTGATTGCATTTATTTCACTCTAGGGAGGAGAAATAATTCTTCAATGTGGGACACATCTGGTAGCCAAAGATGCAAAAGGCTGAGGGTAGAAATGCAAAATTATGTGGAAAAAACCCCATAAGCTAACCCCCCAAAACAAAACAGAAGTGCAAGTGAAGCTGACAAATGCAACCCATTCAATCTCATGTTTCAGTTGCAGCAATTTAAAAAAAAAAAAATCAGAATACTTCACTTTGCATTTTTAGTTTTAGGAAAAAAAAAAACCAACAAAAAAAAATCAGAAAGCAACAAAAATTCCCATCATGTTTTTATGAATCTTTTGGCAGGAAAACCAACAGTATCATCACAACTCTAAAGAAAGAATGTGTGTAATTGGATTGCTTATTGGAAACACAGAAGCCAGGCTAAGAAGACAGCACAGCACTTAATTCTGCAAAACTTTGACAGACGTTTCCAAGAAAGATGCTCTTATCTGGGGAGCTTCCTCTGAGGTTGGGGTTTGAACTTTGTAACAGCGGTAACCCAAATGCGTGTGAGATTGGGGCTATTTTCCTGTGATTCTGCAGAAGGAGCACGGAGACGCTGCCTGTCTGGAGTCCCATAAAACAGATCTTTTCCTTGTCATTAAGAATATTGATGTTCATTAGGCCCGGGCGTCAATGAGTCTTTGTGCAAATGAAACGAAATCTGAGTCAAATTGTGACCCTGAGCCCAACACATAACCGCAGATTGGCTACAACTGGGGGCTGGGGATGAGAGGTTTCCCCAGCACCAAAAATTCACTACCCCTACTCTGAGACAAAAAAAAAATCTCTGCAAACACAGTTAAAGAGCCTAAGGAAATGCTTCTCCCCCCACCCCCAAACACTCTTCACCTAACATGGTTTCTGATAAAGGTGGAACGGATCAGGGCTACTTTTAGTAGTCTCTCAAGGCAAGATCTCCCCACATAAGACAAAGGTTGCTTTCTGCCCCAGCTCTTGGCAGGGCATTATCACTTTTGCAGGTAATGCTCTTTCCTTTTAATTTGCTACTAGGGTTTTTCTCCCTCCACTGTGGGTCTGAGGTTGATGTTTCTGCTGCACAAACTCCAGGCTAATAAAGCTCGAGTCCTGTAATTCACGGCAAGCCGCTTTGACGGAGCACTTTTAGTGTTAACAGTGTGACGGGTGCTTTTCAGAGCTAATGTCTCACTGATATTAACGGCCATGCCCATAGAGCAAAATCTGCAATGTAAAAACAAGTGGCTTGCTAAATATTTACAGGCTTGCACATCTCGCTGTCCCATTCATTTCCTTGACCTTTCATGAGGGGGGATGGGGAAGGAGAAGGAGATGCCAGGGAATGGTCCCTTCCGAGGTACAAATGCACTACAGCCAAATTGGCTCCCCAGCCTCTGATAGCGAGACCTTGAGCTAAGGTCCTTCTCCTTCTTCACCAGCCGTTCGTAAAATTAAGTGAAGAAAAGCCACCACAGGCAGTGGGCAGGTGTGGGCCCAAACTTTCTGAGCCAGGATGGGGGAATAGCTACCAAAAAGAACAGCCCTGCTGTGAACTGTGTGTAGGTCACTGAGGCATTTCACTAGAGATCAGTACAGAGACCAGTCAGATCCCCAAACCCAGTTGATTCCAGGCACAGCTGTTCCCGGAGGAAGGCAGCATTCCCGGGGAATTAAAGACAGGAACATATCAAGGAATCTTCTCAGTTCTGCATCCAGCTCTGCCAGTGACCTGCTGGATGATCTTGGGCAAGCCTTTTCCCATCTCTGCACCTCAGTTTCTCCTGACAGCATTTAAAATAAATAAAGAAAGGGTGTAGCAAACCCTCCCACATGAAGACGGGAGAGGGCATTGTGAGGCTTGTTTAAT
Source organism: Rissa tridactyla (assembly GCF_028500815.1). Taxonomy (NCBI): domain Eukaryota; kingdom Metazoa; phylum Chordata; class Aves; order Charadriiformes; family Laridae; genus Rissa; species Rissa tridactyla. The sequence continues at coordinate 4,230,844 of NC_071481.1, read as the reverse complement.
GCTTAGAAAGCACTTTGAGATCTGCAGATAGAAAGCGTTACACGAGAGCCAAGTATTATAATTAAACTTTATATAACCGGGCTTTGTAGAAACCTCGGGGGCAGGAGCAGCAGCTCCGGTACCCGCAGCATCGTGCAGCCTGCCCGCCGCGCAGCGGGGCGAGCCGGGGGCCGGGGCCGGCTGATGGCGGGGGGCGGCCGAGCCGGCATGTGCCGGGGGAGCCGGGAGCGACAAACCTCCCTTTGTGCGCGCCTCACCGCTCAGCCCTTGCGCGGTTCAACGCCTTCCGCGTTCGCTTAAACTACCATCTCCGCCGAGCTGCCAGAATACCGTGCCGGCGCTGCCCGGCAGCCTGCAGGCACCGGCGGCCGCCCCGAGCGCAGCCGAAGCGAGCCGAGCCCCGAGCCCCGCCGAGCCGGCGGCTCCGGCGTGCCCCGGGCGCCCCCTGCTGCCCGCCGGCCCCGGGCCGCCGGCGGCAGAGCCCGGCACGGCCGGAGCTCCGCAGCCTTGGGAGGGCCAGGGGGGCTGGCAGGAGGAGAGGGGCTGTGCGGAGCGCGGCGGGCAGGACAGGGCTCATGCGCGGGTTTCGGTTCGGGTCTGCCCCGGCCGCGCTGCCCAAGCGGGCTCCGCGGGAGCTCTGGCCTCGGTTCCACACCCTAGGCTAAGCGAGAGGTGGAGGGAAGGCTGTTTTAAAAGAGCAGTTATTAAGAGATTATTTAATTAAGCCCACCAGAATCTCAAGTCTTTGTATAGAGGGAGAGGATACTGTGAGATTTACGTGGAAGGTACCTCAGCCTGGGTAAGCCAGCCCCATGCATGTATGGGAAAAGTTACAATGGCCAAAACAGTCTAGTACAGAATTCACCACCCATGTAAGGACCGAATATGCACAATACAGCTTTTCCTGCAGATAAACCTACAGGTCTAAGGACTCTCCAGCCACATCAGACCCAGTGCCTTCTCCAAAGATGCAGCATCCCCAGACTGACTTTTATTACCAGATTCAGAGTTTGGATAATGTCCTGAATGGGAGAAATGAATTCCCTGCAGCTGGTCTGCCCCTGCTATCTTGCAAATCCCCATACTCAGGGGCAGGGAACTGCGGTGCTTCCTCCAGGCAGAAAAAGACAGGAATTGGCACTTTCCCTGCTTTTTCTCCATATTCCCCAATGCAATACATAAGCCCAGTGGGAAACTACACGGGGACTACACCTTCAGGAGGACAGAGGTTTTCAGACCATCATGCCATCAGCACCCATCAGCTGCACAGCAGCAGCAGTGTTAGCACAGGGCTCCATGTGGGCCCGCAGTACACTCAGGGTGGGACTTTGCGCAGGTGCTATCAGATCACTCACAGGACAAACTCTGAATTGGCCCTTTGAGCACCATGGCCTCAAGAGTCTTGTTCAGGGACAGGGAGATGGTTCCCCCAGTCCTTCAAGTATTGCACAAGGAAATGCCCTCCTCATCGTCTCTCCTCTGCCTGCAATTTCCTCCCTTGTCATTTACATGGGCGTCAGTTCCAAGTACCAGGGGCAGGACAGAGCTCCAGCTAATGAACCAGCCCAGACGCTCCTTCAGGCTTCCACCAAGTGTCTGTCACTAGAAGCAGGGGATTAAACAGGATAATGGTGGAAAGGTTATGATCCTAGTCATGAGAAACCTTGGGTCTGGGTCAGAAAGGAAGATGGCTTTGGAGTAGCCCATACTCTTCAGAAAACCAGCACCCTGTCTGGCAACCTGAGCTAAAGAAAGAGCCAGGACAGGAAGAGCAGGTCAGGAAGGAGGTGCAGTGGCAGAGCAGCGTGTCTGTGGGAGCGTACACGGTGCATGCCAGCTTCTGGGATGCGTCAGGCCCACACAGAGGGTGATAAGCAGCAATGCCTGGGGCAGAGTGCAGGGCTCAGGATTTCTTTCTCAGGATTCTTGCCAGGCACAGAAATGGGTTCTGAACGCAAAGACCCGGTCCAGGTATTTCAAATTTTTTACTGAATTTTCCTAGTGCTTTAGGCAAGACCAACCATTGCAGATAGAGAACATTTTACAAAGGCCTTGGGTCTCCATAGCTCAAGACCCAAGGGCTATGAACCTGTGATCTGCAGGCAAAAAATGGCCTATCATAACAACAAAAAAAAAGTTGGTCTGGAAGCTTTTCTGCAACACCATCCTTCCCCCTACAGACCATGTAAGTTGACCCTGCAGATCCTTAGTAAGGCAGCCTTGCTGTCCAAAGCCAAAGTCCCTGGAAGACCCAGTAAGTGCCCACCACCCAGGGTAAGTCAGGAGGTGGTTCCCAAGCAGCTGCCCTCGCTTGCTGGAGGCACGGCCCCAAAGCCTGTGTATATGCTCGCTGCCATCAAAGGCAGCCCCACCTTGGGGCTAAGCTTCAGAATGCCTCATCATGGCCCACATCTCCGAGATTAATGACTGCCTACACTTGGGACTTCTCCTTTATCCCAAGATGATCCCAATGCATATTTCACATCCACATGCTGCCGAGCTCCATTCCTCCCTACATCTATGAGCTCATGCCTTCCTCGCCCGTCTCTACTCCCTGCACCCCACCCAAGCCAACTTTTCTCCTTTTTCTTCTTCTGCCACACCTACCATATGCTTGTCACTATACCAAGAGTGGCATTTCAAGCCAGAGTCCCCAGGTATCTCTGCCATTTCCTAATTGTTCCTGGAGCTCCACCTCTCCCAGGAGGCCTGTGTACATGCCATTCCAATAGTGGAGCGTCGGCACTTTCCCACAATTAGTGGAGGTGTCGGCATCAGGAGCATAACACAAACCACATAGTGGGCACAAGCCATCCCTGGAGAAGGGAGTAGTGCAGCTGAGCCACTGTGGGATCAGGCAAGGCAGTCACATCCCTCTCATTATGCTCCTTTGTTCAATTTTAGAAAGAAACTGGTTGCACCCTGCCTTCCTCCTGTCTTTAACATCAAAGTAAAGTGCTACCCCTTCTCCTGGAGTAAGGGCCTACACTGGGAGAGTTTTCCACACACTGAAGGGAGGAATGACGGTACAGGATGAACCATGAATGTCCCACATGTGCTACTATCCCCAATACATAGATAACACTTTTCAGTGCTTGTTCAGTAAGCATTAATGTCAGAGCTGAAAAGCACCCTATACTCCTAGGGCAGGCACAGGCAGCATCAGGCTGGCTGGTTTTGAGTCTAGTGCTGATCCATGAGAGCTGAGCATGCAGAAAGCGTTACAAAAAAAAATCAACATTATGCCAGAAAATTCACAGGTTTGCCTTCTCTTCCAGCATCACTGCCCTTCTCTGGGGTCCCTCCTAGGTGCTGAGACATCTTCCCTTGGCGGGCACAGGGAAGGCCACAAGTCTGTGGTATCCCAGTGCTTCATTGCTGAAGCTGCAGCAGAGCAAGGCAGAGTGATGCATGGGGACAGGGCTCAGTACATTAATAAATAATCACCTCTCCCATGCTCTGCAGGAGAGCGTGACTTCACAGTGATGTGTGTGAATGTCACACAGGCCCTAGGAGAGCTACTGCTTTGACTGCTAGCTTGGTTCCCAAGGGGTCTGCTTCTCCTTTGCTCTCACTCCTGAGCCAGGGATCAAGGTAAGAGGCTGTACTGATTGCTGCACGCAGACAGAGGGGTACTTTACCATCTAAGATATCTCTACGTGGCTGATGATTGTCTGCCATCACGCTGCAAAGTCTTCTCCACACATCTCTATAGGTTACAGAGAGACACATTCTCTGCTTTCTGCCACAGACTTCATGACAGATGAAGTCACCTGACACTGCAGCCTCCTGCTCAACTGGATCCCTGGAGTCCTAATGCCCCAGTCTCTGAACCATTGCCTGCCCTAACGTGCCAGCAGTACGGGAAAGGACTGTACCACATTCTCTTGCATTCACTGCCCTGCTGAGTCCAGGAAAGAGAGGAGCTTTTTACCAGGACAGATGAGGCACAGAAACGTTGCCCCCAAGTCAGATATCCCTAAATTGCAGCATGTGCTGGAGAGCCTTGCAGACTGGTGGATCAGCAAGTCGTAGAGGATTGGCCCCCAATTCAGGTTAGCACCCAAGATTCAAAGCAGTGACAGATGCACATTAAGACCAGGACACCTAGCTAGTACTGACCCCTGTGAACCTCACAGCAGTTTATCTCATGCTGTGTCAGACCTTTGCTTAATGTGGTCATTCTTCTCAGTTGAGCCCACGTTGACATTATTGTACTGCTTCCCTTCTTGAATCTGCGCTGAGACATCACCTCCTGCATGGACCTGCTCTATGTGCCATGGACTGAGGGTCCCTCCGAGGCAAAACCCTCCAAGTGCCCTGAAGAGATCAAGCTGGATACAGTCATAGCTAAGTGAATCTGTGTTCCATGTTCAGCAGAGGATCAGATCAGAAAATGTTAGAAGTCTCCTTTATCGCTTTCTATGGATCTGACCAAACATTTTAAGCATTTACCCTGATGCTGTCCTTTCTGTTACCTTACACCTGCAAGCACTGGTTTTCCTTCACTCCCCATCCCTGACTCATTCATCTTCTTGGCAGGGCAAAGGGGAAGGTGGGCAGAAAAACTGTACTTAATTTCCTGTGTAAGTATTGTGGAAGGACAGGGAAAGGGCTAGTGTGTGAACGGGAGAGGTACTATAAGACAGAAAAAGCTTTGCCCGGATTTACTATTGCCCCTCATCCTTTGTTTAAGGGGTATTTAGCGAGTGAGATTTCCCCTGTATCCTCTACGGGCATCACATCCCTGGCTCACCTCATTTACTCAGCTAGAGCATGTTTTATTAATCTGGAGTCTCGACAAGGTTCTTTACTTCTATTAATTTATTAATATTGCTAATTAAATATCATATTCGCAAATGTAAATTTCCTAATAGTGTCCCTTCCATTTTCAAATTTAAAAAAAAAGAAAAAGCAGCAGCAGCTTGTTATGTTAGTCAATTGAAAGCAATTCAGTCTAATCAGAAGAGCAGGGCTGTCTTGTGTCTGCAATAGAGGGAGTGCCTCGGTTAGTTTTCTTTTGGGCAAATCTCCACCTTTTACCATGAGTTTTATCAACTGGATTTCAAGAGCAGGAACAAAATGGGGTGCGTGGAATAAAATGAAGGGGGAGGGAGAAGGGGAAAGTAGAAAGTTTGGTGTACATGGGAATAGGTACCAGGAAAATACTTAAGCAATTGGCACAGCTGGACTGATGAGGGCAGAGGGGTGTGCACATAGCCAGACCCCAGGGACAGCACTGGGTGTAAGGGAAGGAATAACTTAATAGGCAGCCGGCAAGCTGAGAAGTGACTGGTCTGGTGTGGAAAGGGCAGTGGGAGGGGACTGGCGCCTCTGCAGAAACCCAGCTGATGGGGGAGGTCCAGCATCTGAATTGGTTTTTGCACATTCCCCTGCTGACACTTTCATCTATGTATTTATATGTGTATTTGGGAAGATGTGATAATTTGAGTGTTGCGATGACTGGGCTGGTATTGCATTAAGGAAAGTTTTAAAAATACATTATATTGTTTTTATTATTAATGGTAATGATAGGGGCCTGCTCGTTATCTTTCCTTTTGTTATGAGCACTGTAATCTGAGGATGCTGCGGCAATGCAAAATGGATAATGCAGTGGTACTGCTAGATTTGGTTCTGTTTTAAAATTCCATCCTTCTTGATAGGTATGATCAGAACCCAGAAAAATGACATTTTGTTGCTTTTTTCAAACGATTTATCAAAAGCAGAGAAACCTTTTTCTTGTCTCCATTGTGCAGAACAGACTTCAATAAAGAGAACCCTATACTCATTGTATGGATGGAGAAACAGAGGCACAGAAGGCAAAATACAAGTCCTAAGACTACTGCTCAATGTCTCTTCAGATCCCATCCCTTTCTTTCGGTTAAATTCGAAATCATTTTCGGGAAGGCACAAAACAGTACATTATCAGAAATTTGGGTACAGAACACGGGCCACCCAGTATTCAATCTCTAGCTTTAAATGCCAAAGACCGCCACAGCCCAAAGCATGAAAGTAGTTAGAAGGGTACACACTGATCCAAGAGAAAACACAGATCGGTGTCTCCCTGCAGGGAATTTTTTTCTTTACACAGGAAAGAATTCCCAAACATAAACCCACAGATGGCTACAAGATCCCTAATGAAGAACAGTAGTGACCAGGACAAAAGCGGATCCCTTTCAAACCAAGAGCTCACATTCACAGAGACACATTCACTCAGATGCAGTCAGACCTGTACCTTCTGGGACAAACAGGTGGAAATACGGTCCCAGACCAAACATCTGTACTGAAGCCCAGCAACTGCCCAGATTTTTCTGGTGCGTTGCATGTCCACATGCATAAATGTTGGTGAAGGACAAATGCTTTGCAGTTCGGTCAGAGGGGGCTGTTTTAACAGAGTGAGGTAGTTGTCAGGTGGAGGGGTACAACTAAAGGGGCAGAGAAGGAGAAGGGAAGCAAACAGCCACAACAAAACCCCTTTTCAGTCTCCCACAGAGAACAGAGACAACACAGACAGCCCTGGCTGAACTGGAAGGAACTGGTTCTTGTTGCCTCACACACACTGGTCTCCAGCTGTTAATGATCTCTGTTGACGTGAACATCATTTCCTCTGCGTCCTGGTGTGTATAATTGAGTGGGTCTGCGATGGGGAGACAGCACTGCCAGCTTCCCAGTCAGCAGTTACTGACAGCCTAATCTCAGCTCAAGAAATGTTGCCGAGGTATTGGCTTCTGATGCCATGTTATCTCCCCAGTTTGAGAAAGTATAGAGCTCACCTCCCCGTGCAGATATAATAGGAGAGGACATCACCTTAATTCCACCTCCATTAGACCTCAGAGAGTCAACTGCAACCCCAGTGACCTCATCAATATTCAAAAGCTTAACAAAAAAAGGCTATAACTGGGGAAGTCAGAAATAATGTAATGCAGTATTGATTATTTTATGGTACGATTAGGTGTAATTACATCTCTCAAATTTTATTTTAATGTTACTTTCTACTACTTTTAGCCTTTTAAAATTATCCAAAACATCTCCATTTAATGGAACGAACATGCCTTCAATTTAAATGTGAAACACTCTTTTTCTGCTAAAGTGTGACCTCAATATATTTGAAAACATAAATTACTGCTATGTATAAACCATAAAAAATGAATGATGAATTTAATTCTGGTGAAGCGTGAGGGACTGGGAATGCAATGGGGAAATACTGTTTATCCAGAGGAGAGGGGACAGCCCAGGTGGGGAGAAGGAGGCGAAATATGACCTTCTCTAACACTGAATGGGACACGACTTGCGAAGGACTTGACTTTGGACTGACAGACTAAGGGCAAAAATCATTTATTCCCTGGATCAAGTCCTCAGCTGGCCTTGATCAGCCTAGCTTCAGTGCAATCAAAGGAGTGATACCGATTTACACCAGTGGAGATTTTAGTCTGCTGTATTTGCTTGGTATTTGATTCCCTCTAGCTCTGTCAGATGAGCAGAGATGGATGTTACAGCCAGAGACCCATAGGGTAGCCTCCTAACTTTTCACTTCATCTTTCAGACCTCTTTGCGCTGCCAGACTGGTGTAAAAGGACCTTTGCATAAACAACAACAGGGCCCTAAGAACCCAACTGAACCCTCCCATCTCTCATTTGACAGTATCACCTCACCCATTATTAGAACTAATTACATTCATTACTGTGGGATCTAGGAGCCTTAGTCTTGAACCAGGGCTCCATTACTGAAGACATGAAACAGCTGAGTGTCCCTATTCAACCTCTGCTATGGAGCCTTCTCTAATACACCAGTGTTTGGGTCCCTGGGCATTATCACAAGAGATATATTATTAAATAATGATAGGCCAGAACTGCCTCCTCAGTGACCACAAACAGGAATGATTTTTTCCTCTCAGACCCCTGTTTTAAATGTAAACTAAACGCAGACTGCAGCAATGCTATCGAGTCCTCTGAGCACTTACTGTGCAAGGGTAAATTGAGACTTCATATTCATAGTGTCCTCAACCTCCATCAACAAACATTTCCCTATTTTACCTCTTAACATGCAGGTAGGGAAGAAAGAATACTCTCACCCATAAGCGTGTATAATAGTTCAAGTTTATGCTTGAGGAAGGGAGAAGCAGGGTAGCTAGTAGGGTCACTGATAATGGTCTTAGAGTTCCTTTGGGCCAGTGTGAGTGACAGACTGTTAAATTAAAGTAATTTTCATATTAGTTCCTTCCCCACCTCCCGCCTCTCACCCACTGAAATCATTTAAGTCTAAGCTTTCTATATCACTGGGGGGTATAAAGAAGGTGCGTAGGAGGAGAAATTAGAAAGACAGACAGACAATTGAAATGTAACTGCTGGAGAATCTCAGCTTCTGTGCTAATGTATTCCATACTTTATTTGCAAATGGAAAAGACTCTACAAAATCAAGGTATCAGATACCTGGGGAGAGTTATCCTCCACTGTCTCTCTCAGCTCTACACTCTGAAGGACATCGCACAGAGCGCATTGTCCCTATCTATGTCAGAACTGACGATGGGGGGACACAGTTAGCAAGCCATCCTGGCTGGGCATTCGTTGATCCCTGAGGCCAGTGACCAGGGGCTCCTAACAGGCTCCAGATTGCAGCTCCCCTGTTAGATAGGTCTTGCCTGAGCTTGGGCTTTCAGGGCTGATTCAGAATTCTGTAAAACCGTAAACCAAATCAGAATGAGTTCCTCTGGAGGAAAATTAGAAAGGGAACAGGTCTTACTACTGGATAAAATCCAGCTCTATTCTTTTAACCTGCAAAGATAACTTTAGGCAAAAGCCTGTAAATTACCTCAATTGTTAAGAAAATCTGGGGAACAAAAATTTATTCACCTGAAACAATATCAACTGGGGAAGCTCTGTATTGCTGGATGGTTTAATTCAGTAAACTTGAGAGAAAGACATTAATAAGACCTTAAGTAAATTATCTATCTGTGTAAGTGCTTCATATTATGCTTCATATTTCTTTCTGTTGAAAAAAAAAGAAAATCACTGAGCTAGTTCTAGGCTGAGGAGAGCACCAGCCTATGATACGCTACACCATTTTACATGGCAGCTCAGCAATTCACGTCTTGAAAAGTGCTCGTACACTGCTTTCCACTGTCACTGTATTTAAGAGGGCTGATTCCTCCATGTTGGCAAGCATTGCCCTTTCATAGACATTTTTACAGGCAAAATCCTTTTGTAATGGGAATACCATCCACTGATATCACTCATTACATTCTGCTTACCAATTTTCTCTTGAGTCCCGACAAAGAATCAGGAGAAAGAGCTAGGATCCTCCCTGCAGCCTTGGAAATCCCATGGGTTTCTAAAGGAAAGATACCACTCCTGTTTACAGACCTATGCCTAGAGAGATCTGGCATGACTGTTGAGTGCTCCCATGCTGAAAGAATGGATTTAGCCCTTCTGGATCAACAGAGACAGCCTGTCATTTTGACCTTCTAGAACGTACCCTGACCTGCTTAGCCTATGCTATTGTACTTCACCTCAAAGAAGCAACTTCACCAACACGTACAAAAGACTAAGTTCAGCCTCAGCAGCAGCACAAGGTTGGTTGAAATATCAAAAAATTCATTTGGAGGAAAAATCAGAGCGTCCTGAAGTCTTACAGCAGAAAGCTTACACCAGTAGAGATCCATCTGGTAGACTGTTCTGAAGGAGCTGCATTTTTGAATGTTAAGCTAAACTGAAATCCACAAACTGTTAGGTAAATTTATTAGGCAGGTTCTTCCTGGCACCGTTGGATCAGCTCTGGTCAAATTATGCAAGTTCACTGAGAATACAAAAGTGGTAATTTTAATTATGTGAAGCAAAGGAACTATCTAGTTCGACTGTGAATCTGGCCAATTTCTGGATTTACACTTCTTGAAACTCACATACCCCACATTATCACCTGTTCAAACTGAAAATACAATGAGCTATGTAAAGTGGTAATTGCAGGGATCGCTCCCGATAGCTTTGTAAGGCTGGTCTTTGTTCCAGAACTACGGATATGGTCTTCCCATGAAGGGCCTGCCTGTTTAATCCACAACTTTTCAAAATACCTGCCAGCAGTTCAGTGAATTCAGCAGCCAAACATCCCAGGATGCTCATCAGCTGGACTTGCTGATTTGTTGCTATCCATTCTTTCAAGTGTTCCCTTATCTGCTTTACATCAACAGCTAGGGTGCCAAGATGCTCATTACTTCCTAATGGTCCATATTCCATTTCTATATTTTTCTTCTTAAAGACCAATTAAAAAAAAAGTTAAGTAGCTCAGCCATTTTAGAATCACCATTGATTCCAGCTCTCTCCTAATTTATTAATGGGCTTACCTTCTCTCTCGTATTTCTTTCCCCCGATATACTTGGAAGAGCTCTCATTATTTATTGTGGCCCTTTGGGCCAACATTAACTCATTCTGCTTCCTACCTACACTGAAGGCTGGAAAGGTTTCTCCATTTGCCTGCTGGCTTCCTCCCCATTGCTGGATGAGATCAGACATCTAAAGGTTTTCAAATTTGAAAACCAAGGAAGTTCTGTATCATTCCTATTCAAGTCACACCAACTCCAGTAAGCCTTGGAGATTAAAAATTGCCAAAGTGAACATGTTCTAGTATCTCAAGAACACAGAAATGATACAGTATTTCAGGAGCAGTCAATCTAATCCAGATTCCGTTACCACTACTTGAGAAACAAGTGCTTTGGAGAAAATCACAAGAAGCCTGACAAAATTGAAGTTAAAATAATTTGATTCCGTGGAAGACTCCATCAGCACCAACCAAAACAAATAAAATACACAGGTTCAGCATTACAAAGTGTCCCAAGGGAGTCAGGCACATAATGTCTGTGTCTTTTTTTCCTCTGTATTTTGGGAGAATCTCAGCCTGTGAGGACAGTTGCATTGGCTGCCAGGATTTACTGGATTTTTCTCTCTTTTCAGATGAGCAAATTATTCATGAGACTGAAGTAGGGAAATCCACTCCTCCCTGGCCACAATCAAGTTTCCCATCAATTCAGCAAATTGACATGAGGTTTAACATTTTCCCACTTACATTTCCAAAAGTACTATGAAAACCACCCCTCAAATTGACATCCAAACTAACCTTGCCCTGTAAAGCAACTCGAGGAAAAGCTTTAGAAGGTAAAATTGTTAACCAGAAAGAAAGAAGTATATCAGCAGTAGAAAATCAGCCAAATACAAAAAAGTTTGTAAGAATAAGGAGGGACTGTCTTCAAACAAGTATTTCACAGACAGGCACTGAGAGAACTCACAGGTCAAACATAAGATTAGCATTTACAAGCCCATTCTAGAGAAAAATTGTTTCTACAAAGATTTCAGGCGCCTATATTGTAGAGTAAGTGAAAAAAGAATGTTTATGGAGGCACAAATAAAAGGTACAGGTGTGCACAAGTGTGCATGTATGTACATCTGTGTACAGCAGAATGTTTCTCCGTAGGTGAATGTGCTTACACACAAACAGATCTGCTCTTTCTCATTACTCTTCCCCCACCCCCCGGGTTTGCAGTAGTGACAGAGAAAAGGCTCACAAATGCACTTCACAACTAGTCATTCTGGGCTATATACAGACTCTGCTCTCATCCTGACTTACATTTAGAGCAAGAAGACTAAAGAATAGCTTGCAATTGTGTTTATTCCCAGTTTTACCCACCATTTTTTAAGTCTCATCTGCAGAAGCAGGCATGTAATCCAGTGAGCAGCAATGTTAATCCCAAGGGAATACCAATCCCTGGGGATAGCCAAGGCCCTGCTTCCTGTTTGAAGAATATGCAGTGACTGGTTAGGCAAATTGCATGTCTGCATTTCCCATGAATATCCCTCACCATCTATTCCCAGCTCTGTTTTCTATTTAAAGTTGGCATGATGGATACTCAGAGAGATCCTGGATGCTCATCATCCCTAACAGAGAGTACCAGTATCAATTCTCCTGAGGTAATTCAATTTATCCATTATCATCATCTGTAGCAGAGTAGCACCTAGATGCCATATAATGCTGAATGGACACATACTAAGAGGCAGCTCCTATCCAGAAAAAGAGAAGTCTGAACAAACAAATATGCAGAGAAGGAAAACAGAAGCACAGGGATAGAAAGCTTCCCTCCCCTTGACCAGTCACACACAGCAAGCTAATGGCAGAGATACAGAGGCAGGATTTGTGATCCCCAGTCCAAATCAACAAGTATAATGTGAACAGCTAAGGGTGTGAGTAGGACTCTTTGGGTATACACTCAAAACTCATCACCAAACAGGACAGATCACCAACTTCCCTCCCCTGATGCTTTTATTCTTTATTGTATCAGCACTGGATGGCATAGAAACTCCAAATATAGCAGCTCAGAAATCTCTTGCCTATTCCCTACTTGCCAGCAAAAAAGCTTGTTTTGATATTTGCAGGAGTGAATTAATTTGGTATTCCCGATAAGATCTCAGACACACCCCAATGACACTTACACCCACAGCCACGGAGGCTGATAACATCATCAGCTGACTTCTCAGCTCAGCAGCAGTCTTTTTCACCCGTTTCTAGGATTATGAAATACATATTTTGTGTGGATGGCTAATGCCAAAGTTACAAAATCCATGTAATTAAGATTAATTTAAGAGCTGGATTGGATCAACTTGTGGCATCCACCCATTAATTAAAAGAAACACTTTGAATTTCAAGCAGCTGCCTTAATATTTCACTCTGTGCTGGCACTGTTAACCTCAAATTGGCAAGCAAGATCTGAGTGCCCAGGTGTGAGAGGCTGGGGGCCATTGGTTAAGAAAGGCTGCCTGCATCGGGAGACAGATGCCCTCTTCTGGAAGGTGCGTACATATTATCTGGACTAGCCTACTGGATTCAGTGCTTGTTTGAATACATGTACATACACTCCTGGCTAAATATACACAAGCATAAAGCCTATATATGCTTACACAGACCTATGTACATATGACACACATCCTTCCAATACTACAAATATGCTGTACGTAGATGGTTACCTGCGATGATGACACCTTTGACATATTACATGAACGTTCATCAGTTATTTCTAAAAGTTTGGGCTTTTTACTACATATGCATATGTAGTAAATGCTCTAGAGAAGAGTATGTAATGCCCATGTGTGTTACATTTTTATGAGCCACTCAGAGACAACACTGAAATGGGTACGTGTTCAAAGTTGTAGGGAAAGTATTCCAACCCAGTGGAAAAAACAGTGACAAACCTTCTGCACAAGTTTACATGGATGGCTTTGCAGGTTCTTTGAGGGTCCTTCTTGCCTAACTCATCCCATCTTTCCATAAAATCTGACCGCTGTTATTAATTATTTGCGCTGTACTAGCACCTAACATCTCAAACAATCTGTCATTGCCTTTGTTGCATAAACAAAGAAGAGAATCTACTAACTTCCCTGAAGAGCTTATGGTCTGTACTACAGAGTGTTAAAAACACACTATATGCTGAAACATAAAACTTCAGGTCCCAAGATTACCTTTCATTTGGAATGGGTCCATTTATCCCTTGGGAACAAAATGAAAAATAACACAGATTTGGAATAACTTAGTTTTTCAATTTGACTATGTTGATCACCTCATGCATATATGGGAATATGAACAAAGATACACACATGCACCTTGGGACATACTGATGTATATGCATATAAGCACATTAATTCAAAAAGGAAGTTCATGTTGATGAGATGATGCTCATGCACATAAAGTATGTCAAATGTACAAGAATGTGGAGATATGTGCGTATACATAAGGAGATTGCATTTATATGACCATATGAACACATCTATGAAGGTCCTTAAGCAAACTTGTCAGAGAGTACATAGACTATGTATAAACAGCTGGAAAGATGCATAAGACCAAATGTTTTTTCTTACTGTCACAATACAAAAAAAAGTTAAGAATCTCTTCCAAATCTAGATTTTCTCTTGGATTCTACATCTGCTGAGTCTATTTGTTTTATGTATTTTTTATAATCTGAATTGCTCTCATGCAGAGACATCATTTTAATTCGTTTAGAACAAAATCTCTCCCCCTTCTCCGTATGACAGAGTCTCATCTTCTTTGGGGGGAATAAAGTCTGCCCCAGCACCACACGCTCTTCTCTTCAGCACCTCCTGTTGTGTGCAGTTAGACTGGTCTCTTCAAATATATCCCATCATTTAATCCACAGCCTGTGGCTGAATCACAGATCAATAAGTCCCTCATAACAGCTTCTGCTGGATGAGATGTAAACCAGCCACTGTCTTTCTGCCCTATTCTCTCTATATCATTCCATCAGCACTCAGTACTGTCTGAGTATAAGGCTTTGATCAAACTAGTAGTTTCCCTTCCAGACATCATCATGATCCATATCCAACTATCCTTCAGCAGGGCAGGCTCCAACACCCCTTATTAGTGGCTTTGTATTTGCAGAATTGTGGCAAGTACAGGCTGGATGAGAACTTGCATATGTTTAATATAATCTAAATAACTGAGCAAGTACTAGATTTAGTTTGGTTTACAGATTGGTTATTCCCAATTCTATAACCCTTCTTCATTGCCTCTCCTGACACCCTGATCAATAGAGGTAATCCAGTCACATTTCTGATACTAAAGCAAGTTACAAACAAATAAAAGAATTGGATATAAAGGCAGGTATAACCTTACCTGTCTTGTGAAACAGCCACATCTGGAGCGCAGTACAGCAGATGTTCAACAGAGCATGGCAAAACTGTGGTCCAGTGTGTCTGCAAGGGAAAGGAAGGATTTGATTAACATGTTGTCCTGTACCAACTCTAAATCAGTTAACAGATTTTTTTTTTAAATAGGTATATCTGTGTTTTTGCAGCTTATGTATGAAAGCTGGGTAGGGGTGAGAGGACTTGTTCGAGGTTATCAGCAAGTGATCCAACAATAGTTAAAAGCAGAATCTAGAATTAAGGAGCAACACAGCATTGTCTATTTTTCCAGCACCTCTGCTCAGTTATGCTCAAGAGTACCATGGGATCTTTAACAACCAGAGATGACCAGAAGATCACCCAAATGAGCCTGCAGAAGCTGCTGTAACTAATAACCAACACAAGTTTCTATGGTGAGGATTATAAGATAGCCGCCTCTTCTGATACTGGCAGATCTCTGCCCTGCTGATAGACACAAAGCCTACCTGCACCTGAGGCCAGGGCACGGCAGCAGATTTTGAGGTGTCAGTGTACTCTACATGTGTTCTCATTCTTGGGGAAAATGTTCATGATTATTTCATTTTGTGGCGGTAATGGAAAATACATTTTAGTGCTTGTGTTCTGCATTTGCAATTCATGTTCCCATACATGATTACATTAAGTCTGTGTTCTGTCATTTTTGATGAATGTAGCTTGTTTTCTGTAAAAAACAGACTCTGGGATGGAAAGTGACAGAAGTGAAGCTGTAACAAAGGATGATCAATTTTTTATGGCCAGCACCAAATGCAGGGGAAGTCCCTGAATGTCTCTCTGAAGCTGGGGACCCTTCAGTCACGGGCTGAAGTATGACCCATTCCTGTCACCACACTGCTTCTGGCAGTCACAGGGCAACAGTGGCTAATACCGCTTTCTTCTTTTGCCACAGTTGATAAACTAGCTTTTCATTAATAGGTCCGTGGCTGAGAGCAATTTTGCCTCTGCAAACAAGTGTCCATAGGTAAAAAACAAGCAGCACAGCAGGCAGCAGTGGGTGGGTTTGATTCCCCTATTAGCACAGTAACATCTATGATCCTCAGATACATTGTGCTGAATAACAAACGGAGACCCTGAAATCAAAAAGCAAAGAAACAGGAGGAGAAAAAAAGGCATGAGGATGAGAAGTGATTTACTCAGGAAATAACTATTGGAGATTATCAGAATAGCTGCACTAAAGGTGACAACCTAAAGGACTTGCTCAACTTACCAGTGACTTCAGACTGGAAAACCAGAGCAACGCAAGTCAGGCATTCTGCTGAAGGTTTTAGCTGATCTCGTTCAGACTGAGACCCTGAGTAAGAAAAATTGATCCCATGTATTTGTAGGGTCAAAGGGTTTTGTCAATGGCAGGTCCAAAACCCATCTCATGTGCTGCTTTTGTTCACGTGGTCATGAGCCAGATCTTGATCTCTGAGAATCAACAGTAACCACCCAGAAGCTGGGGAACTGACCCTAGAGTTTTCCTGCTTCATAAAAGCTGAGAATAAGGTCTCCTGACGCACGACTTGAGCTTATTCTGCTGTTCAAAATTCTTACTCAGGCTACAGTGGAAGAAGTTGCAGGGCTGCTGGATTTGCTTCTTGCCCCCCCACCCCCGGGACATGTGCTCACCATAAGCAGATGGTTTCAGAGATTAAGTTCTAAGGAGGCATTAGCAGGAATATCTGCACACAGTGCCCTGGCAGCTGCCTGTGCTCACACCTGTTCTAAGTTTCACAGCTTTCAAAGAATCAGTGTTCAAGGCTTTTTTGCCCTCTCCTTTTTTGGAAAATAGAAGCTCTCAGGGCAAATGCAGAGTTGGCTTCTACAGACACTCAGGGGTTTCTCCCCTTTGCAAACAGATTCCCTGGAGCTGCACCTCAGTCCAGATCTTTGGCTATCATAGTCAGGCTCTGAAGAAGAATCAAGCTATTTCCCTAACCCAGAAGCTACAATAACAAGGAGAGCTGCATCTTAGGTAGAAGTCAAAAGCCCTTATCACAGGAAAGGGAACTCACAACTGTTCATTACCATTAAATAGTACAAAATTATTAGATCACAACTGAATTGGACCCAACCTTCACACTTTGTATTTCTCTTCACACTTGTATTTCTCCGGACATGTTTCTTCAGATCATCAAGTTTAATTGAGACAGATCAACAAGAAAAATGGCAGCAGGTAGTATTGGGGGCTGTAACAGTAGTCTTCAGCTGCTGAGCACATGGTTAGAGAATGTAACTCCAGGTTCGCTACTGCTGAGGATGGTGTCTTGTGACATGGGACATCACTAAATGAAGCTGGAGGTGCTGAGCTTGGGTCATTTTTTACAAGAAAGGGATCTTCCTTCAAAAGAGGAATTTATGCACAATGTAATCTGGCACCTGGAAATGCAGCCAGTCCATGTAAGTAACAAAAAAATCATTAGCAAAGCAACCATGCCAGAATGTCTCCTTGGTTTAGCCATACTCTCCAGCTGCTTGTCATCAAAAAAATGGGTATTTCAGAGCCTACTGTGGCATCCAAGTTGCCACACAACAGACAGTAAAAAAAAAAAAAATATATATATATATACACACACACATACAATAACGAACATTTGATTCATTCATGTGTACCTGATTGTGGGAAGCTAGGAGATGAGTAGCCATTCTGGAGTGTTCCTGATGCATAAATAGAATTCCTAGTGCAAATAAGCACTTACTAATGCACCTAGTACTCCTTAGAGCTAAAGCGTTTATGTGCTTGGGTGCACGTGCTCACTACCATTGCAGTTCATACAGTCCTCGCTATGGTAGTGCTGCATGTTGTCTCCTGTTCTGACAGCTGAAGCAACAGTCTGATAACATTCAAAAAACCCAATCTGCTGAGTAGTGATGAGTCTCTATCACCACGTTTGGAATCCAAGATGTTTATCCAAGGTGATCCATAGCTCCTTTCTCAGGCCTACCCTCTTCTATCAAAATCCCCACCCTCTTCTATCAAAGCCAGCAGGAATGGCCTTAGTCTTCACTCACTCTCCTACCCAATGTGATCCAGAGAGATATAAACATGAAGGGGATGCTACTGGTAGCCAAAAACATCCCAGGCAAAGGCACGAGCACCAAATAAGAAAAAAAAAAAAGGGGGGGGGAGAAGCAGCAGATAGAAATGAGATGGAAGAGACTGGAGCTAGCACAGGAAATCAGAAGGAAAGCAAAGGTTCAGGGAGGAGGTGAAGAAATTTAGACTCCTTGCAGCCAGGAAAAAAAAGGAATGAATGCAGAGAGGACAAAGATAGTCAAAGATGCCCCTCACCTGCCCATGGCATCGTGCCACTCTGCTATCCCACTGGTCCAAACACTCCTCACTACTCTGCCAGCAGCACTCATTGCTTATTAGCAACGTGCCATCTGCCTCCACCACCGCCAAGGCACCAACCTCGGCAATCAATACAGATCTGTTGGTGACATCTGTTGGGACGCTCCACAGATACCAGTGGCTTTTCACCGCGCGCACTTGTTTGAAACAATGCTCAGCTGGTACCCGCGGGTACCGGGCTGACCCCCCGCGCTGCGGGGATGCCCGCCGCCTCCTCCGCACCCCCGGCCCCCCCGGGCCGGCCCCCCCCGCCCGCCGCAGGGCCAGGGCGCCACCTGCAGGCGGCGGGGGCTCCGCTCCCGCGCTCCGTCCCCGACAAGCCAAGCTGTCCAGCGGCCTGGCCTCCGCCAGGGTAAGCGTGCCATACCGGTATGGCAGCCCAGCTGGATGGACAAAAACCTGAGCTCTAAACTCACCCCTTCCACCTACTGTAACGGGAGGATGTCCCGAAAATAGAACCATGGGTTTACAATGGAAACAGCATCGGGGGTGTCTCCTGGACACCAAAAAAATAAATGGAAAGTCACAACCACGCTGGGCAGGACAGGAAATTCCTACTGCTGTGTCGCATGCGGCTGAGTAGGGTCTGCAAGCGGGCAAATCAGCAATAGCTTCAGTACTCTTTGCTGCTAGTTTTTTCCCTGGCTACTTGATGGCCTCTTCTCATGGCTCTCAGAGAGCTGCTGGGGCTCTCTGGAATTTCCACCCCCATCTGCAAGCCCTCATCTGCCACTCACTGAGGTGTACGTTCACCAACAGCTTCCGCTAAGCTGAAGCGCCATTTGCTGGTGGCCCCCCAACAGTACCAATACTCTATTCCCACACGCTTAGATCCAGCTGCTTCCGAACACTGTTTCTATACATTTGATGAAAGAATCCACAGAAAATCTGGTGAAATCCATCTAATAAACTGAATTTGCCATACACACACTGTTCCCTTCAGATAAAATTTTGCTTCTACTCTTTGACCCTTTGGAGAAGCTCACAAGCAGTCATTTAGAGAAAAAAAAAACAAACAATAATCCTTAAAACTCCAGAAATACCCACATAACTGTCAGAATAGTCTTCCCTTCCCCCTCTCTATTTTAAAGAAAAATCTGCTATCCCTTCCTTTCATCACCATTAAATAGAAGATGGACAGTATTTGGTATCAGGATTACAAACATATTCTGCAAACCAATGTAAGAGCTGGACAAGGGAGCTTTAGAGCTGCTAGAGGAGAGGTGACACTGGTTCCTGCCTAGTATGGGAAGGAATGTCTGTCTTCCCCTTCCACAGAAATGAACAAACAGACCTTCAAATCACAATGGTCTGGCACGCAGAATGGCTACATGACATCTTGGTTAGACTTTTCTACCATTGATTACTACTTTTTTATCCGCTCATAGGGCTTTACAGCTTTGCTTGTGACCCTGATGCAGCTGGAGCCGATGCTTTGCCAGATGAATAAGATTAAAAAGCTAGTTCCAATGCAACATGGTAAACTTCTTTAGAAAACAGTTCTATCGAATTTAGGTGAAATATAGAATATAAGCAAAAACCCATTCAGATATAGTGTGGCCCAAAGGAACATAAAGGATAGCAGCCCCTGCTCATCTTGGCAAACTTCTGCCCTCCCTCCACCACCAGGGTGTAAGCCATTAGCCATGCCACGCTTTGATCCCTTGCCAACTGCAACTCCCATCCCCACATGGCAGTTTATATAGCATTGCAAGGGCGCTCTGTGTGACACTACCAGCGTCACCTAGTGACACGTCTATGTCCACTCCATTAGACACCAGACTACCACTCCTCTCCTCATCTATTGACTGTTTCTTCACATCTGATAGCAACGCGTTCAACAAAAGTGGCGAGACAGTACCAGCAGAGTCAATACCATACCAACACCATCAAGATCTACTGCTCTCGTAAGATGTTAGCACTGTTCTTTTCAATTCCGATGCTAGATCCTTTTTATCTCCCTCTCCATCACAGGCTCCGAGGATGCTGGTGGGAGAGAAAAAATGGCCATATAACTTGGGCAGAGGCTCTAGCATTAGAAACCCGAGGACCAGCTCCCAGCTCTGCCACTGTGGCTCTGCCGTATTTACTTCACCCACCAGTGCCTCAGTTTCCCCATCTGTAAAATGAGGATAATGATAATGACCTACCTCAGAGGGTGTGGTTTGCAGATGGGTTAGCGACCAGCACTACAGAAACACCCCCTACCAATAAATAACCCAGCCTGGCACTGAAGGAACTGAGGGCACCGCGTCCTCCCCTCACTGATCCTGCTAAGGAGAAAACTGCTTGCCAGAGCTCTCCTGCCTGCGACTGCGCAAATGTCCAGCCAGCTCCATCCTCATCGAACCATCCTGCGTCTATTTGATAAAGACGAATATTGCTTTTTAAATAAATATAAAAACTCTGCTTCCTCCTTGGCGAGTTCATTTTGAGTCATTTTATCTCTTTCCTCCCCCTAGATTTTTCCCCAAATAATGTGATTAAGTGAGTCAGCGTTCTGCTTTCCCTGACAGCCTCTGGATTTAATTCAGTTTGAGGACTGTGACCTTTGACTCCTTTTTACTATACTAACCCAGCTAAGAGAACACTTAGCGATTTCTCCGCTTCCTACTGGGAGAGTATCTGGTGGGGGGTGAGAAGGGGGAGCAGGGGTGGAGGGGGGAGGAAGAGAAACAAACTTTCACATAAAATTATGGTATATGGATAATTGAGAAGTTTAAAAACATGAATCTAATTGTGCTGTCCCTTGAGAAGCAGATATTGAGCCATCCTATAAAAGGCTTGGAGTATCCCAATGGTGATTTATTGCTAAATCCTAGTATTTTTCAATACATTATAGTTTTTAAATTGTGTTTAAATTGAGTGTAGAAGAGCAGAGGCCATTAGGAGATGCAGAAATGATGATTATATTTAAATATTCATGCACGCAGTACCTTATTATTGAATCTGAACACTAACAAAATCAATATTAAGTGCGGTTTGACATGAATTTATTTATGAATTTCGACTTTCTAAGTACTGTATTTTTTCACTCAAAAATTGTGAGTATAATGTAGTAATGATATCAAAACAGAGTGTCAGAGAGCATTAGCTGAGGAGGTTATAAACCTCCGTATTACAGGGCCCCATATCGCCCTCAAAAGTGCTTAGTGCACAAAACCAAAATGTTTTTTTCTTTTTTTTTTTTTAAACACGTAAATACACACACACACACACTCACTCAGAAATAGGAAGGAAATTCTCTGTCGGAAATTGCACTGCAGTGGCTTTGATTGCTCTCCCAGCCCGCTTCAGGGACCAGGAGAACTGGGATTTGAAGACAGACAAACCTGAATGGAGTGCTCTGGGCATGCGGTTTGTGAGGGCACTTTGGTGCTCAGAGGGGAAGTTGGCAAAGAGACAACAGCCCACAAGCACAGGGTGCAGCCAGGGTCCCAGCCGGAAAGGAACCAAATATATCAGTCTGTACCAAGAACCCACAACTCCTGTCCTACTCAGCAGTGCTGGGTCAGTCACACTGGGATCCCAGCAGGCAATGCCAGTCAGAAGTATTCTCATTGAAAGAGGCTGGTGGTAAGTTGTGCTCAGATCAGCTAGTAGGTCTGGTAGAAAAGGATGCCCCACTTCCCTTCATAAATATAACACCAGCAAAGAGAATGGAAACAGGTAGAGGATCTCTATTCACAAGCAATGCGTAATAATGCAGGTATCCCAAGTAGTTTTCACTCAAAATGATGCAAAGATGGGGAAAATGGCTAGAAATCACCCCCCTTTGTCCTCTTAAAAAAGAGAAAAATGTCCTATATTTTGCATACTTCCTTTTTAAGATGTTAGTATCTCAAGCAGGACAGTGAGTAATCAAGTTGGAACTTCCCCAGGAAAGAGAAAGAGAGCTTACTAAAGCTTGGCACTTGGTGCCACTCATTTACCCACAATCATTTATTTAATGGTAGCACTGCAGCAATCCCCCTGCTTCACTGACTCCTTGTCCTTTCAATTCAGACATTGCTACTCTACCAACATTGCCACCTGTGGAGACCCGGTGGGTTTTCAATGGAGCTTATCACTCCCTCCTGCTTAAGTGATCAGAGATTTCAGCTGTGGAAGATAGAAACCTTTTTGGTAATGGGGAGGCGAAGAGGAATAATTCAGACTAAAGCCTTGACATAAGGGGACACAGAGGAGGGGTTTGTGCAGATCTACCTAGAGATAAGTGATGTATATTAAAAGCTACTGCCCGTCCTCCCACACCAATTCATTTCAAATGTGAGAAGAGTTTTGAAGATTTATTTGCTATTGACAGGAATCTGGACTGAGCCCTACACATGCCATATTGTGCATCCTCCTTTGAGTCCAGCCTTGGTTCATAATACAATGCAGCCCACAGGAGACGACACTCACCCACTTCCCTTCTTTAGTATAAAACACTCCTTATCCTGGCATCATTCCCAATGGACAGGGCTACCCTTTCTGCTTGGGAGACATATACCTATGAATGTCAGACCACTTAAAATAAGACAAAACAATTTTGGTAGCTCTAAGTCCAGTCCATTGTCAGAAGCCCACAAGAGGCAGCAATAGATACCACGGCAGCAGGCATTTCCTAGTCTTTGCTCTCTGTAGAGACTGATACAGAAAGAAAAATAGTCTGATCAAAGAGAAGCATCATTCATTTTTGTCTTTAACTTCCAACCATGAACGGGAACCAATACTTACTGAATCAAATGCAAAGCCATACTGCCTTCAGTAATAGTAAGGGTCAGACATTCAAAGGGTTAGTACTTAAGAGGGTTCAAGCACTTCTTTTGAAGTAGATTGTCAAAGAGCACAGCCCACATACTCATAGTTTTCTCAGGTCTCCAAAATACCAGGTGTTGGCAAGCAAGAGTCAGGGATGTCAAGCAAAGCACACAGTACAGGAATGGTGCTGCAATCCTAAGGGAAATCTCTTCTGCTAGAAAGTCTTCTTGGTAAGCCCTTCAGCACGGTGAACAATGCTCTGCAAAGTACAAGCTAGAGACAATACATCCCTGGAAGTCCTTTTCGGATGCAGAATTTCTGCTCAGATTAATCTTTCCTTCCTCCTTATTCTCAGGCTTGCCCCTCTCTTGTCTGCTCATGCTAGCATTTCCCAGTACAGCCTGCCAGGCTCTTAATGGATTGGCAACGTTCTTCAGGGACTGGAATTGACACAGAAACCCATGTAAAGTACCCCCTCTTGGAAGGGGTTTGATCATGAAGCACTGACATGATGGCAGATCACACTGCATACACAGAGGCCACACACGACAGGGCAAGCAGCAGCAAAAACATCACTCATTAAAATTAATTCCTTCCTCATTTTCATCTTAAAAGGAATGCTCAGATTTAGTGGTCTCAGCTGAGTCTCTGATGGATAGAGGTCTGCATTAACAGAGCCCAGCACACCCAGTTTTACTTGGTTTATGTTCTGCAGAATGGATTAAATCAATGACTTTTCCAGGAGTAGGAACTAGTGGAAGAGCCCAAGACTAGGGGACAGCATTGGAAAAGACTTTGTGGGTCACTTTGTGAAGTCCCTTTTACCACGTGTCCACACTTTATCATCTCTTTGTTAAACCCAAAGTGAAGCTGTAAGATTCAAGGGACCACATAGGCCCAAGGAAAGCTTACCATCTGAAAGGTTCGAGACCTCTCAGTTTGACAAGGAACACAAGCAGCAATAGCACCTAGGTATCAGAAGCTGAAGCCTTGATCAAAGTCAGGGAATTTACAGTACTGAAAACAGTAAAAATGTATGAGAAAGACATCT
This sequence comes from Rissa tridactyla, assembly GCF_028500815.1. NCBI lineage: Eukaryota > Metazoa > Chordata > Aves > Charadriiformes > Laridae > Rissa > Rissa tridactyla. The sequence goes on along the minus strand of NC_071481.1, from coordinate 4,207,005 downwards.
CCCTTTCTATCATGTTTGCAACTCTGCAGAACTAAAGGAGAACATGGATAAAAAGGGGGAAAAATGCATTTATAAGTGTAATGCACAGAACAAGTGATGTGCCCAAGGTATGTAAAGCTTGCGTCAAAGTTTGGAATCAAGACTGGATAGTGTATGTGCCAGCACAGTGCCTTAACCCCAGGATCTTGGTCCTGAACTCGAGATGTACCATTGGTAAGAGGTGCAGTATGAAGAGCACTCAGGAACATTCAGCACCCAACCGTAGTCTAAGTTTTTGGTAAAAATAGTCAGTTCTTAACCACGTTATGGCTTCCATCAGTGCTTCCTTCTGCAGTTAAGGACAGGACTGTTTAGATGCCTTAGAAAACGACACCAGAGAAGTGCCACTGGTCTGACCCAGGTACAGCAATTGCACATTTCTCATGAGATCTCTTTCCCAGAAATCCTGAACACCATCTTGGAAACTCTGCACACAAGAGATGTTTAATGCTGGCATTATTTCTAAGACTAACAACTCGTTAAGTTTTTCCACTATGCATCTGTATCAATATTTTAACACAACTGTTACAAGGAAAATTGCTTTTTTTTGTGTGTCTGTGTCTCCTCCCTCCCCTACTCTCTCATTAAATCAGCATGACAGATTTTAGCCTATTCCATAACTAAGTGAATATCTCGGAAATTTAAAATCCCCAAAGCACAGTGATGGGTTCTGAAAGCTCTCCAGTGGTGCAGAGTATGAACAAACTCAATGGGCTTTGATCGTTCCCTCCCCTTATTGAAACTACATGCAGGCTGCTGTGAGAGCACTCAAAAAAAAATAATGGGATCAACCCAAATCTCAGTAAGAAATAAAGAACCCAATGCACAACTTACAACCATGAGATTGAGCAGTATGACCACAACAGGACTAATTTATCAGGTAAGATTATCTACATCAGTGTAATACCACCACCAAGTTTGATCTGATAATTTATAGCTGGCTCAACTTGGTTTAAGAGGCAACAGAAGGAGCAGGGCAAGGGGGGATGCATTACACTAAAGTGGAAGCCAGATATCAGGATATGGATTGTACAATCTATAGATGGAAAAGGAGTAAAAAGGTCCCATCCAGATCAGTTCCCAATATGTGCAGACCAGCCATTTACTGGTATTTGGAGATATGACTAAAATGCATTAATGAAAGATAATTACCTCAGAAGATCAGCATAGACAAAATGGTCTGTAGCGGGGGCAACAAGCAGAGCCAAGGAAAAAAAAAAAAAAAGAATTGTTCATTGGGGGACTGATAAGGAAACCCAAAGAAGAAATTGGAGGTCTTTGATGTGGAATATTCACCAGCTTTTTTTTTTTTTTTTGGGGGGGGGGGGTGGGTTAAGAAAGTGCTATCACCAAGGAAAAAAAAAAAACAAACCCTCTTTTCCAGTAAATCGATGTATTTTGCTCTAATTTTATTAGGAATATAAAAGGAGCCTTTAGAAAAGTGCTTAGAGAGCAGAAAGAAAAAAAGAAGAGATAGGGAAGGCTAGCAGTGGAAACATTAGTCTGTCTGTATTAGGAATCCCATACTCACATTTTATTGTTACTGTCAGGATGCAAAAGGCAGTGCTTAAAACAAAATAATACATAATGTATTACAGGGGCATAAACATCAGCAGTCATTTTTATTTTAAAAAGAAAATGCAAAAAAAATATGGAGATAGCTTGCAAGTGAGGGATCCAAGGCACAGCATTTATATCTGTGTCCACTGAGATAATCAAAAAGGTATTAGAGCAGCTGATGGAAGAGGGTTCCACAAAGGACTTCTCAGCAGTTTACCACTGTTCTCATTACAAGGTGACTGTGGAAGCTTGTCCAGAGAAATCATGGGGTCAATTTTTAGGTTGGGTGGGAATTTATTCCAACTCTAAATATGAGATATTTAAGAAAATAAACTCCATGCTTTTGAATGACTGGTAAAGAAAATGGGGTTTGTACATTTGTGCACATTTTAGAAAAAGTGAAAGGGTAGGGAGAGAGAGAGAAGAAAGATGCAGAAATAAGGAGTCACTTATGTTTTCCAGCCAGCTCTTTTCAACCATTACTTTTCTGTTGTGCTTGCATTATCTCTGTTGACTTCTGCTTTTTTAGTGAGCTCTCTTAGTCTCTGCACAGCACACCTGAACCTCGGAATCTAAATCCAGCATCTTTTGTCACTGCCATAATATAAATAAGTAAGCTTTATAACTGTTCGCACAGAAGTAAGCAATGCACATGCCATCTGTCTTGCCTGATGGGACCACTGGGGGGAAGGAGGGGTCCTGCTGCAGCAAGGACCCTCCCTTCCACAGACTCCACTTGTCAAATTCCTTTCCCTGCATACTGGGGACTCCTTTTCTCTTAGGAAGTTTCTAGAGCCACACTGGTTTCTGAGAGCAGTCACTAAATGCAAAGAACACCATGTAACAGGGGAAAGTGCAGGTCAGATGCAAAGAAGCAGCATTGCAAGGTAAATGCTTGGAAAAATGAAGGGGATTTTAAATACAAAAAATAACCCCTTTAAATATTTCAACTGACAGCTGCATCTAACACCCCCCAGCATAGCTGTATCCTCCTCTAAAAGAAAAAAAACCCACAACAAAAAACCCCATCTCTTTTTCCCCCCTCATTCCCTGTGATTGTCTGAAGGCTTCAGGTGGTACTTGATCCCCATACTTCCTGTCTGATTTACTGCTTTTGTCACAACATATGCACCATAACATGGCATAGCCACAGTTTGTTGATGGGATGATGTCAAGAGGATGTGACTCCTGGTGGCCTGAATGAATAGTCATTTGAAGGACAGGGAAAGAGGACTGGGGAGCCAGATTGGCCAGAGGGCTGGGAGGAGGCAGGTAAGAAGTGAGGCAGGCAGAAAATAAAAGACAAGCAAGTTCAGGAATAGAACAAGATTAGAGAAAATAAGAAATAGGAATGCAATGATCTGGTTTTTTAAAGTGCCTGTCACAGTAAACCACATTCTATAGATCTGCCAGAGCTTTTCCCATTTACTCTGCAGAAGTAGGTGGGGCAAATCATATCTACCACAGAGCAAACACAGGGGTGTGGAAAAAAAAAAAGAAAAAGAAATCAAACTTGCTCTATTTCCTCATTTCAAGTGATCTAGAAAACGAAGGTCTGCTCCAGGAGCCAGGAATTATTGAGAACCAGAGTTTAGAAGTCCCTTATGGAAGTGATATGCATCAGAAATTGATGAATTAAGGAGTTTATATACTTTTGGAGAACTTGCTCTTGAGAACTGGAGAAGAGTTAACTTCTAAAGGTGGGTTTCATCCCCAGCTATGTTACTTGCTTCACTTCTCAGCACCTGAGATTAGCTACAATGCTTAACAGCTTCACCAAAATAAATCAGGATCTCTCTCTTAAAAGGAGGACTCTGGAGATTATCAGCATTAGTGGGACTCAGCAGCGTATTTATCTCTTATACAAGCACAGGTATACAGAATTTGCTGATTTCATGTAGTCTTAGAGGATACTAGTTCCTAAAATTAAAATAGTTACAGGCATGCTAGAATCCTCTGCTTGGGAGAGAGCTGTGGGTGGTAAATCAGAGCAAAGATACACTGATGGAACTAGGTAAGCAGCCACGCTGCTGGACAGGACTGCTTTATGAGAAGCTGCTTCAGGTCAGGCCTGAAGGGCATAGAGATCTGTACAGAGACAGCTCACTGTGCACCTGTTTGGGTAGCCCTTGCAGTCTCCTTCCTCTCAGTGAAAATTATACTGTTTAAAGCAAACCAGAAAGAAAAAAAGGAAATCCCATAGAAAAAATTATGAATTGCACAGCTTGTGAAAATTCTGCCCACAACCTACGGCCCAGAAGACAATCTTCCCCTCCCTCCCCTCATGCCAGCTCTGTGACATGTTTCCACTTCATAAATCTCTTCCTTGATTGAGAGGCAGATCTGGGAAACAGCCCCTGGGGGAAACAGTTCCTGAAAAGCCTGCATACCAAGCCAGAGGCATCTTCTCATTGAGGTACAAAGCAAGTAAAGGCCTCATACTCATTGCAACTGCACGAGGGTTCTTGGCACCATCTAGTGCCAAGAAAAGACACTACGGAAATATGCTGGAGGAGAGGCGCTTGAAGAAAACTTGGAGAATCTGCTTGGGTAGTCAGGGCAGCTCTGCTAGCACAAGGAGGCTGAAGTAAATGCTTGCCATCTCAAGATTATCTTTGTACAGCAAACAAGCTAGAGGAGATGCTGCATTACATAGGGAAGCATAATGGAATCTACCTGGAGGGCATTACCTGCTGTTCTTAGTGGCAGCTTTGGTACTACAGGTGGGGCTGTACGTGCCAATGGTGCATACCCTCCCTCCTGTCCTTCAGAGAGCAGTGGGATGGCCAGTGATGGCTTCCAGAGCACATGCCAAAGTCTGGAACCCTCCAAGGAATCCTGAAACCCTGACATGCAAGTGAAGTTGCATTAAAGGAATATGGAAGATGACATATGGTAATATTAAGGCCACAGACTGTATGAAAATGGATCTGACAGAGGGTGTAACTATCACTTTATGAGCAAAGGAAAGCCATTCATCAGGGTGCATTACTCATACACTTCCCTCCTCTCCTGTACAGCAAGAATAATAAACAGTTGCCCAAGTTACACAAAACAATCAGCATTTAAAACAAAACAAAGCTTCTCGTTTTTCAAGTTTTCCTGGAGCCACCTCCCTTCCTGTCCAGGCACATCATCTTTCATCGTTCCTGAACATAGCCATCACCACCAGGCACATGGAACTGCAATGACACCGAGCCCTAGTACTGAACCTCCAAGAAAATTATCACCTGGAAAAGGCTACCTGCTTGTGATGTTGACAAATTGGGACATGTGTGCTTTGTAAGACTCCAAGCATCACTCCTGCCTGCATTCCTCAGAAAGCAAGAAAAGGAATCAATGAACTCTCCAGGATTAATGTTCTCAAATCAACTCAGCTCTTCATCTTTCTAAGGGAAGCAAGCCAAGGACCATGCTGAAACCTTAACAACAGGGCCTAGCCACTCTGTGGACACTAAAGATGCCAGGGCAGTTTCCCAAAAAGCAGGTGTTACTTTGGCATCCTTGGCCAATATTTACATTCCTCCTTGCTGTTAAAAAGCAACCTTTCCATGCAGTTAGGAGACAGATCTCCAGAGGAATGTAGGCGCCTAATTCCAATTTCATTGGAAATAAGATGTCTCTGTATCTCTGAACCTGGACTACAATGCTTCAGGATCCCTGACAGGCAAATGGCTGTGGGAGAGTTTAAAGCTCATTTCTACCCTGTCTTGAAATTCGTGTTATTGTTCATTCCATATAAAGCAGTTCTGAAAAGCTCCCAAGCCAAAAACTCCTTGCTTGCACAACAGGGTAGTGATTTACATTCACATTGCTAGGGTGCAAATGATACCTTGTGGTGCAAGGAAGCAACAGGTATCCAGACTTGTGACAGTTAAATAGGAAATCACTGCCATGGAAGTGGATCAGACAACATGGGTACAATCCTGTTACCTGCGATGCTCAACGCTGGAAACATGCAGCACAGCGCAACAGCATCCATTCTGCAGCCCTGTCTCCTTTAAAGACATGGACACATGCAGTTTTAAAATGCTTTAAGCAGCTAATTAGGGTGTCTTCCCCTCCTTTATCCCACAAGATGATAATTGCATTATAAAAATGAATATGTAACTAAGCAGAAACCACAGGAACGGTGATGGCAGAAAAGGAGATGGAACCAGCAGCAGCCTCCCTCCACAGTCACAGGTGGAAGCCCTCACATTAGAGAGACTAGCGCTCCAGTGCGGTTTCTATAGCTGTGGGGAGGAAAACCTCGAAAAAGCCCCACATTATTTAGAGTCACAAGAGTCAGCGAATGGTTTAGTGCTTAAACAATCGATGTCAGGAAGAGAGAAGATCCGTGAGAGTGTGTCCGCCTCTTGCTCTCCCCGCATACATCTCCCCAGAATGTCTACAGTCATCAGGGTAATTTAGAGAGGAAAAAAAAAAGACAGACTTGGCTTGGCTTAACTGGGGCTATCACTGTAATTGTGGAAGGAAGTGAGAACATACCAGCAGGGCCCCAGAGAGTAAAGAGCAAAGTGAGGGGAATGGAGACTGTATTTGTGGGACCCTGTGAAGCTGAAGTGTCAGAGAACAGCACAGTGATGCCTGAGGGTGGAGCAGAGCTAAGGCAGGCAGATCCTCCTGAAACAGCAAATAGCTAAGGATCTGGGTTTGGAGCACAGCTTCACAGCTAGCACACTCATGGTTTCCCTCGATAGCTGACACCATAGATGACCAGGTAACTGGGAACATTCTCTACACATTTAAAGAGAGAGCTATTGTTGTAAATAGCTGCAGGGATGATAAATACCTTTATGTGTTCAGAGAGGAAAGGGGGACTCTTCCTGCCGCCAGTTCTTCACTGCCCCCTGCGGTGCACAGGCAGCCTCTATTCTGCCAGTCCATTCTTCCACATCCAGTGCATTATTATGAACCCTCCAGCACACACAGCTAATTAGGGAAAATATCCTTTCTAGCAATTTAAATGATTTTGGCATTTTCAGGAGGGCACATGTAATATTCAAATTACTTCCACTCTGCGCTGCCTTGTCTTGCCTGGCTCATCTTCCCAGGTGAATTTGTAGTCTCTGAAATGCTCTAATTTCCCACACAAGCCATGTCAAATATAATTTTGGTGCAAAGTTGGTAATTATACGTAACATCAGTCTGATGTTAAAAACACTGAAAAATTTAGCAAGAAGAGACGAATGGAGAGACACAAGTCTGAGACCAACGAACGAAAGGCGTGCGGCCCCCTTAGTATTTGCGCTCGTTAATTAATAATAGCATGTTTTCAGGAACTGAAAGGATGTGTTTCCCGAACTGACTGGAATTCACTTAATGTCCCAATTACATTGTCTCAGTGAAGAACTTTGGTCAGATTTCACTGAAGAGCCACAGCTAAACCAAAAGCAAAATCCAGGCTCCCCACTGAAGTCCATCACAGTTGCAAGGATATGTAAAGGAGCAGAAATCTCACCCTTGGGCTCAAACCCAGAGATTAGATTGTCTCCTCCTCTGCCACCCTCTGCTGCAAACCCCTCTGGAAGTAGTCAAACAGATTTGCATCAGTGAGTCACCAAGTGTATGGATATATATTAGAATAAGTGTAATTATAACTGCTGGCCCCGAAATATTGGGCAAAGATTTTAACAGACTTGTTCCTTGGCTCCAAAGAGAAGAATGAACATGAAGAGTGAATTATCTGACCCCATCATCAATTCTTCCCCAAGGATGCCTGGTCTGCCTACTTCAAGGAGCATCCCAACTCAGCTTGCTTTTTGACACCATTATCCCAGCACACTGGCTGCCTGTCAAAAACAGTTGGGAATCCCTGAGTTAACCCATTACACTCTAAAATCCATGCCTGCAATTACTGCTGGGAGCCACAGAGCCATTTGCTCTCAAGTTATTGCTCCTAGCAATCTATTCATGATGTTAATACATTATATAAGGGAAAACGCGGTATCTCATCGTCACTGTTTGAACAGCAGTTTCTAGCTTGTGTGAGAACTTGGACCACAAGTGTTAAGGAAGGCTTGCTTCATTTTGATCCTGAAGGCTTTATGCCAATAGTCAAGAACCATAATAAAAGGTGTGATCATAAATAAATTTGTTACAGCCAAGCAAGGCTTTGACCCCAAAGGATGACGTGAGAGCCATTGAATAAAAACTATTATTTCAGAAGACTGAGGTTTTTAAAAACAGATAATGCCTCAAATAAACCCAAAGCTCCTGGACATATGCAAACCCTGCTTTTATCACATATTAGCCACTGTGTGCTTGGATACAGAGATTCAAGAGCTGGTCCTGAATTTCAGTCTTAGTGTTTAATACACCCTCTCCTTCTTCAATCCCACATTACAGAAAAGGAAAAGACCTCTTGTTTTGGAGAATGAACACTCCCTGGCTTTGCAGCTCACTCCATCTAGTCCCTTAAAATCAGTTCCGACTCCTCATACCTTTTTTCACTCTCTTGAGTTTGTGCTGCTCATTTAACAGTGGCTGGCTGTGTATAAACAGAAAATCCATCATGCTCAGACCGCACGGACCAGAGAAACCCAGAAACTTTCACCACAGCTTTATGTGAAGAGATTAAAAAAGATCTATGCAGTCCAAGCAAACAATGAGCAGGATAGGATTATGGATCCAGAAAACATGACCCACAGTCCTGTTAAGGACACTATTAAGGGTATTTGTTGCAGGGAGAGGGGACAAGAGAGAAAGGGAAAGGTTGGAAGGAGTCTACAGAAGATCAAGATATATATCCTAAACAAATATACGTTGATGTTACCTAGCCAGGAATATGTTAGTCCTGAGTTAAATGCTACCAACATCGCTATTGAAACTTAATATATTTATAAATGTAGCAGCAAAAGCAAGACAACACAGACTTGGAAGGGGAAGCTTTTTTTTTTTTACCAGACCTGCTGAGATCTCATCTCAAAGCAGTTGTACACTGACCTTTTACTAAACATCCACGTATTGCTTTATACTAAATGCATAGCTTACATTTGACAAAAAGGGGGCTTGCACTTTCAGCAAAAGCTCTTAGGAGGCATCTGTCCAGCCTCTAAGAAACAGTAGGACCTTACTGTATATATCTGTTGAGATAACTATTTCATAATCAACCATGGCAACACAACACTAGACACAGAGTCTCTAACCCTTACCTACTGGCTGGAACACATCAAGAACATGGATCTATACACTAATTAGATAATCACACAGATAAATACAACTGATATGCAGGATACATTAATTTACTTGCCTGTTCTTGAAAACCTGGTCTTGGTCCATTTGGTTCTTTTACAGGACTCCCATCCCACTGTCCAGTTGCTCATTCTGCTCACTGACTTATTCGAGTTATTATGGGCTACTTTAGATACACTCCTCACCATCTACAGCTTAATGACATCAAGAAGGCAGTTTCACTGAATACACTGTGGCCACAACACAATGTTCACATAGCTCATCAAATGGCTTCTACTGCTGCCTCAATTTTGCCAAAACACTGCTTACGAGACAACACATTAAACCACATCAATAGAATCATCAGAAATAACCCTTTTCCCCAAAATGGGTTTACTTTAGCTTAGATAACCAAATTGGCCTACCCAATAGTCCCACAAATGTTCTGGCACACAACTATGATGGTGGAATAGGGGCATGAAAAAGCAGTGCTTGCTTAATCTTCCCTTACTACTATAAGAGAGACATGGAGCATCAGGAAAGCTGTTAGGAACATCTCAAAAACAGGTTGAACATGGAGGGTCCAATTAACCATTGCCATGGTCCTTGTCCAAACAGGCATGGTAGGCTACCATGCCAATTTAGTAAGAAACCCATACTCTAGCATGTGGACTTTTAATTAGCTGTGATGACTGACACCTCGTATTGATAGATGTTAAAATTTGTTTTTTTAGACTGCAAATTCTTCATAGCAAGTCCATGACTTTATACTTTTGCACACTACCATAGATAAACAATGGTGTGAGACTGTGCTTTATGAAGCCCTTAAGACCCTCAGATAAACACAGCTTTCTAAATATAAAGAGTGATTCTGCACTGCTTTTCCTTCTCAGTCTGAAATGATAATGTGCAAGAGACAGAAGAATAGGAAAAAATGACATTTGATCTCCAATTACCTGAGTGCTAAGTAGCTTTCCTTGCCATTTTGAATCAGGCCTGCCTTCGTCTCCAATGGAAGGCCAGGATATGGCGAGTAGCTGGACGAATAAGTAGTTCCTTTGCTGCCATGGCAATGGTGCAAACAGACCAGAGCACATGCCAAAGGAAGTTGTCATAAATCACAAGTTGGTCAATTCTGTTTAGTTTCCAAGCAAGGGTTATGCAAACTGGTTGGAAAGTTCCTCACTGAGGAGCCAGTTTTCATTTTCTTCAGGAAAGTAAAATGCTTTCTCTCTTTACTGCACTTCTTTGTGGATTATTTAGTCTTCTCTCAACTTTAGACCCTGTTCCTCCTCAGGCCTGAAAGACTCCAATTTCAGAAACATCCCTTAATTCCAGTGTAGCTCAAACTCTGCTGGGGAATGCCCAGGGAGGTTGTGGAGTCCCCTTCTCTGGAGATTTTCAAGACTCGCCTGGATGCAGTCCTGAGTAATGTGCTCTAGGCAATCCTGCTTTAGCAGGGGAGTTGGACTAGATGATCTCTAGAGGTCCCTTCCAACTCTGAAGTTTCTGTGATTCTGTGAATTAGGAACATAAAGAGTAAGACCACATCCCCATGTCGAGATTTTTTTCACCTGTGACTTAACAAAGAGTCAAATAGATACAGAGAAACTTGCCTACCTTCAGGGGTAGTCCTTATCAAGGATTCTGCAAAGGTGAGCTAAGAATGTGGAAAACATGTTTTCAGAGACCACCCTCTCCTGTCCCACTGCACCTTCCAGCAAACAAACAGTCCTTAGAAGTCTGCAGCGCTTCCTACAGTCTGACTGATGCACTGAGACAGTATTCTCTGTTATAAATAGAAATCTCTGTGACTTAATGCCTATAAACTCATTCCTTTTGTGACTGAGACAACAAACTGGGGACTTTCTGCCGTTCATGCTGGGGAATGAAACACCATGCAGACACCACCACCAGCAAAATGAAATCCAGCTTGTTTTTGACAGCTATTTTGGTTTTGTGGGCTACAGTCATTGAAGTGTCTGGGAAAGGGGGAGGAGGAGTAGGTTCTGCTCCATCATTAGAGAAGCTGCACCCTCAGCCTGCTTTATAAGGTACCCAGTTGGCAACACTCTCCCATCATGGCTCTGTTACTGCTTGGGGTGGCCAGCTAACAAAACTCCACTGCAAACCTTGCTGAGTCCTGTCAACACTGCATCTCATCTGGGCTAATGTAAACCAGAACTCACCCTCCATCCCCGGGAGGGGTCAGATATAGTTGTAAAGCATGGGAGTGCTGACAGGGTCTCCAGCAACATGCTCCTGTTGTATCATTAGGTCCATATTCACCACATCTCAGACTCCTCCTGGATGATGCCTGGGCTTATTTTGATGCCAGAGACATTCTGCAGGCGAACGCAGGCTTCTTCACAGTTCACTGAGTTCCAGTCTGCCCAATTCCCTCCCTGCCAAGTTTCACATTTACACCCATGCTAAGAGAGTGGCAAAACTACCCAGTTAAAACAGTGGAGCATTTGTCCCTCAGATGCCCGACATTTAGGTGGCACAAAACAGGAAAGGATTTGGCTTCTTCCTGCTCTTACTGATAAGCCCTTCTTGATTTATCAGCCCCTCCAGCTTGTGGGGCAGATATAACATGACAGATTTATTTGCCAGGCTAAGCAGAAACCTCCTGTCCCAAAGTCTACAAAAGTCAACAGAAAAAGTGATCGATTTCAGAGGACACTGACTAGGTGCAGGCTCCCTAAGAATAGCAGAAGAGTGACAGCTTCACCTGCAGAAATATTCATAATTAACAGATGAAATCTGACAATATTATTTGCATAAGGGTAGGCGGTCCCCCAGGGAGCAATAGTCTGTGCTGGTACAGGACCAAGAGGAGGCCTCCATGACTTAGTGGTTTCTTGTGAAACACACTGATCTCCTGCAGGCTCTTCCTCATCCAGGGTAATTCACCAACCAACTGTTCCATCTAAGGCAGCAGCAGGGAAGCAAACAGCTGGAAAAAGGATTTTGCCTTTCTGTCACAAACGTCCTGTGGCCTGGCACAAAATAAAGGACACACTGATCACTGTATTAAAAGCCTCTGAAAGAATTTAATGCTAACTGAAGTTAATTCTGTACTCCTTGTTTAGACAGAGAGGATGAAGGAAGAGACAGAGTGAGAGCGCCAGGGGAGAAACTGATTTCCCGTCATTTCATTTCATTATTACCAGAATCAAATAAGCAAAAAACTCACGCATCAGGCTTTTATAATCATGAGATCTGAAAATGAATGAATACATTGGATTACTTTGTACTGACTTGACTTCAGAGCCTTTACAGTGATAGAGTTTCAAGACTTCTTTTGGAGACTATTGATGTCAGAACTTGCCTTTGACTCATGCAAGTAAGAAAAAAAAAATCTCACCTAATCATAGGACTCCACAGCTGGGTCTTTAAACAAAATGTCCACCCAGTTCAATTCTGCTCTCATCACTGTCTCCTGATGTTTGGAAATGAATTACCATTAAGCAGAGGGTCAGAATTAGACACAGAAGACCTAAGCTAAAATCCAGCCACACGGAGTGGTGGTGTTGGTACTTAAAATGGACTTCACAGCACGCGTCACCACAGTTTTATGCTTAAACATCCCCGTTTCCCCATACAAACACACTCAAATTATTTTAAGTAGGCTGAATGGAATTAGAGGGTACCTTTGGTAAGCAATGCTTGATCACAAGGGTCTGTACCCTACGGATGTGGTTAACTCAAAGAGTGTGGCCGTGAAGGTCCCAGATGAAAGTCTTGCTGCTGAAGCAGGTGATGAGCCAGCTAAAATTTGGGATACACTCATGGTTTTGACTATGTAGCACTAGAATGGTCTCCTATACTTTTTTTTGTTGAAACCCAGCCAGCCTATTACCAGCATGATATAATCCAGCAGCATCTAACCGGTTGCTGCCACCCTCTGCCTTCCCCCACCCTCAACACTGGCGGATATGTCAAAGCAAAAACATCTCTGCATTTCTGATCTCCCTGGGGTCACATCTGTTTTGAGTCAGGCTTCTCATTTGGTTCCAATCCACCGATTTCCTGCTACTGTCCATGAAAAAGAGAGTGCGACTCTGTGGCTTCCCCTGGGTGTAATGGTCTAATCTGTACCTTGTTGTGCACTGTAGAGGGGAGGGGGAATCAGTGCTACTTGGGAGCAGATTTCTCTTCCCTTATGATTGCATTCTGTTCTTATGCAAAGCACCTTTATTCCTGCTAGCAGTGGCAGCCCCAGATGTCCTGGTGCCCTCCCTGTATCATCCATATTCCTCCGGCCTCCTAATTGAATCCTTCCCTGGCTGGGACAGGCTTTCTTCATTATGGTGAACTGGATCCAATTCTACTCCCTCCCCTCCATCTCCCAGTCTTTCCTTGTGAACACAGGGCAGGTCCCACAGAGCTTCTGTGGGTGGATGACCGCACCGGTGAACTGTTCTTGCTGCTACTGTAATGCTGCTCATGAGGTTAACAGAACAGGAAAGTCCCAGACAGGTACAAGGTGGTAAAGGCATCTTCTCTGCCAAAATTCTGGCAGCATCAAGATGCAGTTTAGTTATGAGAAATAATACCTAGATCTTTTAATCTATGGCTTTCAATGTCATTTATCTGAAACATCAGGGTTTTGCAGCTGGTGAAGTAACATAAGAATTCTCACAATGGCAGCGTCAGAGCCCAGGAGTTCAATGGGTCTCTTAAATCCTCACCCCAGAGGATTCTCTCTGTAGGAGGTCAGTATCCATGAGCAATGTTTTACTCATGCTCTGAACAAGGCAGAGCAATGTAAACAGAACAAATTGTCTTTTTTCACTCTCACTCATCTACTGAAAGTCTGAGTATTGGTGAATAGTTCAGTCCCCTTAATTATCCTTTGGCCTCTACATCTGAGGCAGATTACCCTATGTTGCACCATACAATACACATACAGAGACTCAAGTTTTCTTTCAATGCTCTTATTCTGGAAGTAGGAGCAATGTAGCAGTATTACCACACTTAAGATGACTCTGCCATGAAGGAAGTTGTATTAGCCCAGGCAGAGCACCTCAGCTATATGTTGGTTTTGGTACTTTAACTGCCTTGTTCAGAGATAGTTAGCTCATTATTACATGGACTGCATTAGGGCATGCAGGAACAGCCAGGCTAATGTCAAGGCAAGTAAACTCAGATAAACTGAGGCACATTTGTGTACAGTAGCTGCATTGATGCTAAGGCAAGTTCTCAAGAGTGTTGGGAGAAGAACCAGTACTGCAAATTCCCCAAGTGCCATCACTTTAACTACTAACCCACACTTTTCTACTGCACTAAGTACATCTGGATTTCATCAGAGCCTGGATATTATTTTTAAAAATAACCAAATCTTTGGAAAACAAACTCCCCAAAAACACCAGAACAAAACCTCTGATCTAGAGGCTTTTCAGCATCTTAGGGAATGAGAGATGCTATTATTGTTACTAGAAAGGCTCTAAAGGCAATAGTACAAGGAATCATCTATAGGGCGCAAGTATGTTTGTTATGAAACAATTTGGATCCACAGAGGAATTCCATATGTGGCTTCCCCTCTGGTGACTAGAGGTTCCCACCTTGGCAGTGATCCTAGAGTCCCATGCCTACAGGCTCAGCAGCATGGAAGGGGAGTGTGGACGCTGGAGGAGTAATGGGATCATCAGCCGCTGAGGCTGCTGCTTGGCACGCCGACAATGTTTGTTTGCACCTCTTTGAAGATGAGAGATGAAAGTGGCGCCCACATGGGCTGCCTTTGATTAGCTTCTTATTTTTAACATTGCAGCTGCGATTATTTTTCTTTTTCTTGAAGCATTTCTTCCCTAGCACCAGAAACTCTGAGGTTCCCTTCTCTAGGGAGGTTCAACTTCAAGGAAACATAACAAAGAGAAGTGTGAATGTAAAGGAGACTGGACAACTCAGGGCCAGTGGGGACTTATGTCATTTTATTTTTAATTTTACTTCCATTTTTTTCCCCAATCCCCCATCCTCAGTGGGTCTCAGAAAGAAAATACTTGTTTACTTCTTTTTTAATAGGGAAAATAAATGAGTCCTGGGATTGTACAGAGCTGTCATGAAGAGGAAAATGTCTAATGGTTCAATTCCCAGCTCTGTCACTGAACCACTCTGGGACTTGGGGAAAAGTCAGTTCGCCCATCTGTAAAATGGGATTTATAATGCGTTGCTTCTCAGGGGTATTGAAGGAGTATGAGTAGCATTGATGGAATGCTTCATGCACCTTGGATAGAAGGGGCAATAGCCCTGTGAAGTGCTGTCCTTAATAGATACTTAGAGGAGTTTCCTTCACTGTGGTACTTATCTAACCACAGCAGCCGAGTGCCTCACAGCTACTGATGGATTTTTCTTTTTTCTATTACCTCTCTGCAATGTAGGATTGTTGCACAGGAAAGTGAGGCAAGTGGCAAATTGCATGAAATGGACCCAGTCACATAGAGAATACGTGGCAAAGTCAGGACTAATCCTTTATTTCCTAAATTCCTGCCACACCCATTAGATTTCCCCTGCCTGCCTTCAGATCACAAAACTCATATGATTAGGAGGAAAACCACCTTCCCTTATTCCTACATTGGTCAGTCACACTGTGGCTGTCTTCCTACTGTGTAAGAAGCAAGTGGGCTGAAAGGGGAGTCAATGTTTGTTGTGTTAGACTATTTTATATCACAACATTTTTGGTTTTGTTTCTTTCACCTGATAGAGTAGTTTTCAGCCAATAATTTGGTCAGATGTTAATCCAGTTATCCACAGCAAATGCTCTAGCTTTAACAGGATGATGTCAGGAAAAAAGTTTAGCCTGATGTTCCTTATTTTCAGAACCAATTTACAGAGATGGTAAAGAGCTATACGTACAAGCAATATCAGAGGAAACTGCTGGTAATTGGCACTTCCAAAAGAGAGCATCACAAAGCCCTGCTGCTTGTATCAGCTCAAGTTTAACTTCTGTCAGAGGGCCTTGAAAAATGTTAGGCATAACCTGACAGCAACAGTGTCAATTAACAAGGTGGAAAAACCTGAAGCATGGATAAGAGGAACAGCCAAGGATAAATAACAATCAGGTTCTTGATATTCACGCACTTCAAAAGAAAAAACACAGCCACATATGTTTATATTTATTTCTTTGTGTTAGCTACCAAGACATTTACCAGCCAAAGAGAAATGGGGGCACATGGGTTGGGTAAAAAAATAGCAGCATGCTTACACAAATCCAACCAACTCTGAGAGCAAAATATGTTTCCACCAAATAAAGTGCCTGCTAAAGCCTCTAAAAGACACTTCACCCTTGTCGTGGTCAGTCCAAAAAGCTTATACTAATCCAGTCAAGGCATATAGTTTACCTGTGTTTCCTTGTCTTTATGGCATTTCACCTGCTCCCAGAAAGAGACAAACAGTTGTTCCAGCCCAGTGCACCATCCAGGTAATCCCAATGCCCAAACACCATCCTGCTCAACTCAGCTCCTCGTAAAGGGATAAGCCAGTCTTATAGGCTCTTCTCAAGCATATTATAAAGAGTTATATTGTACATGATAGCTTATAATATATACCTACTTCAGATTCACTCCAGAGAAAAAAAAACATACTCCAGCCCAACCCCATCCAGTCACACAGACTCCAAGGACATCAAATTAACCCCCTACCAAATTTACTGCAAGCCATCTGACCATACCATTTAGCCACGGTAAAGACAAAATCTATACCTAGCTACAGTCAGGAAGGCAGGCAACTCTGTTGAAAACCTATTTATATCACTCAAGGAGATCAATGGAGAGCCCAGGCCTAGAGGCCAGTGACCTTGGATTGACACAAAACTTAAAGGAAAAAATTAATGGTGTCAAGTCAAGAGACCAGAGCTGTTATTTCAGAGGATTCAAAAGCCAGCCCTGCAGCTTACTGATCAAGAAAAGGCGCTTAAGTGGAGACGCTCTATTTTTTGGAAATAGAGCAAGTACTCACCCGTTGCTGGTGCGGGAGCTGCACAGATCTTCTTCCCCAGGACACCACAATGGCTGCCTATGCCACACAGTCAGGTCCTTCACAGCAGCCAAACCTCCTCAAGTTTGTCCCAGATGTCACCAGGTGTGGTGTAACACCGGCAGCAGTGCTTCTGCAAGAAGTCTTTCCTCAGGTTGTCCCAAAGTAAAGCTGTGGTGAGCTTTCCACAGGCTGCCTTCAGAACATGCTCCTTAAGGAACCTTCCTCCAAAGAAAAGCTGAAGAGGAGACCCATGAAGAGGCAGCACAAGAAGGGCAAGACACCTGTTGTTTGAGGAGTCTGGAGGCCACACACGCTGTTAAGATGAATTTTCAGGCCTAGGAATTCTCAGTTCTGCCTCAGCTCTTCCTTAACTGCCCCAACCCAGGGCAGAAACAATCCCTGAGGAGCCGCTCAGAGGGCTCTGATGGTCACAAAATGGCGTCCAGGGAGGAAGAGGGTGCCCCATTCCCAACTTACTGAGGTAAGTCACATACTAGCATGTCACCACGTAGATCATAAGAGCAGGTACTACTACATGGACAATGAGCCAAGGCACCCATGGCAGGAGACTGACACTTATTTGTGCCGTGGCACTGGCAGCTACCCGCTGGACTAACAAAAATGGAGGGAAACAGTGTCTGCCTCAAACAGGCACCTGCACCTCAGCCTCACAGAAGCAGGCCCTGAGGTAACCCCAACCCAGCAGGCACAACACTAACTGCTAGAAACCACCTCTTTGCTACAAACTCCAGCCATACTGAGGTAATGCTACCAGGAAGTGCTTTTGAAAGTAGAAGAAAAGCCCCCACCCTGTCACAGCTGACCCCAATTTGGAGAGGACAGCTGAAAACGACCTGCCCCACCTGGCACGACTGTCTGGGGGGCCTTGGAGAAAGGTAACAGACTTCTGAGTGCATCACATTGTTTGTCTATTTATTTTTCAATTAAAATGACAAAAATGAGGTCCTAGAAACAGCAAATTACAGGGACAGTGATGTTCAATGGAAGTTATACAGAGATGGGTTTTATTTTTGGAGTAGCCAATGACTGCTAGTGCAGTGTTTGGACATGTTAGTGTGCATCTGCTGCCTTTAACATCTCTTAATTCACTTTAAATTAACCTTTTTTAGGCAAGAACATATTTTTGAGTGTACAGGTCTACTTGGATGCAAGTCATAGCAATGTTCGTTGTGCTCTGTTATTTAATTTGCTCAGGGACTTTATTTATTTATTTATTGTTAGTTTTATAATTTTTTGCACTGGTGACAGAGCCAGGAGGCTGATCCCCAACCTGGGACCAGTAGCTCCCATTTGATGTCCAACACCAACCCAGCCAGCTCTCGCAGCGGAGCTGGCTGCCACATTGTGGCCTGCTCCCCCAAACGTCACATCTGGCTGATGTAAAACACACATGTTTTGACTGAAGCTTTTTCTTTAAAATGCCAACATTAAAGGAAGGTTTGCTTTGTAAAACTGAAACTGTAAAACTCTTCTGAAACCCAATCTGGGGGATTAAAAGAACCACATGAAAAGGGATAAATATGACCTGGACATTTACTTCCTGTGCAGAAGTTCGCTGAACATGTGCCTCCCAGCCTGTCAGTGTGAAACAAGACCTTCTGCTCTTATTTTCAGAAGGAAAAAAAAAAAAAAAGGAGAAGAAGAGAGGAAGACAGGAAATTTTGTAAACTGACAACTCTTTTCTGTCTCATGGCTAATGGCAGAGACATTGCTTTCTTTACAGTGGCATCTCGTACACCTTAAAACCAGAAAGATACACGACTAAGAAATTTAGTATTAATAGGCAAACTATTCTTATTCATACTATACGGTAAAATTGGGCTTGATCCATTTTTAACTGGGAGTCAGTGGCAGAACTCCTTTGGATTTCAGTGGGAATAAGATCAGACCTAAAGATATGATGGACTGAATCCAAGGATTCTCTGATGATGTACAGAAGAAACACATGGAGAGACAAACAGATCCTCAGTTAGTCAGAAAATGGCTCACTTTCAAACAAACTAATGCAAGATGTTTATATCAGTATTGCCCATTTAGAGTATTAAAACTTGAGTTCCAAAAAACAACTTTACTTAAATATTATGAGACTTGAAAAGAAAAAAAAAATCAGTTATTCATTCTCTGTATTTGTTTCCTAGGTTTTGAATCTTTAAGAAGATATAACATTTTTTCTGGTTTTCTTTACTAATAGTGAACTGCTAGAAGCTTGATTTTTTTTTTAAAAACCGAAGCTGACATTGTGATTTATTACAGTACGATTTCAGAAGATGAGACTTAAGGAAAAAACCATATAAGAGCAGGCAATACATTAAAGTCACTATTGTTCTCAAAATAACTTTCTGATCTCAGGTCCCAACACACGAATTGCAGAGGACAAAATACAATATAATGTAAAATTTGGCATTGCCATTCTGTTTCGACCGAAAAAAAAAGTCCCTTTATTGCAGTCACATTCCCTAGAAGACGCTTACACACTAATTTGGGATTATATGTTAAAATTACGCTGAAAGCGACATTAGTTGCTCAACAGTCAGAACTTGGAGAAACGCAACTGAAATTTAGACTAGATGTAAGCGTGTAATTTTTTACAATGACTGTGGTGAAACACTGGAACAGGTTGTAGATGCCCCATCCCTGGAAGCATTCAAGGCCAGGCTGGATGAGGCTCTGAGCAACCTGATCTAGTTGAAGATGTCCCTGCTCCCTGCAGGGGGGTTGGACTAGATGACTTTAAAGGTCCCATCCAACCCAAACTGTTCTATGATTCTGTGAAATATATAGGGAGCACAGCACTGAATCTAAAGGCAGTCTTCCAACAGAAAACTTTGGACTCTGCACATGAAATGTTGTGGGGCACCTTCTTGCACAATGGCTTGTAACTGCTGCAATAGCTGACCCTGTGGATGCACATGCAGGACCCAGCTTGAATCTGAGTTTGAAATTCTCTGTAGTTTGGGGTGCTTGAATCTGGAGGTTGTCAGTTCAGTCCCACTGTCGTTTGAAGGTTTTGTTGGGTTTTTTGTTTGTTTGTTTTTTAATCTTAGAGTGATAAGTCTGGATTGCTATTGGTGTTCTTGCATAATGCTCCATGTCCCCTGTGTGAGCTATAGATAGCCAATAACCCCACACCACAGTATGTTTTTTCCAAGTACTCTCTCATCCTAACAGGGTTTGATCTTTGAGATGGAAAGTTCATCTATTCTACTCGCAGCCTTGGTTTTCTAATTCCCATTGAAGCCTTTCACAACCTCTGCTATTGTATAGAGCTGGTAAAAAAATCTTTCTTCTTTCTGTCTAGTCCTGGCCAAATTTAAAAAAACCCACTTCTGTAGTTTCAAGCCAGAATGAAGAAAAAAAAAGAGATTTGTTTCAAAGTCACTGTTCAATGGAGAAAGACCAGTTCCCAAGTCCTTTCCAAATCAAAAGTGGACAGTTCCTCAGCCATTTCCAAGCCGGAAAGAGGCCATTTTATGAGCCAGAAAGCATCCATTTTCTGCATCAGTCCTGAGCCAGAGAGGCTAGCGTCTGAGTCAGTTCCAGGGGGGGAATGTCTGGCACTTTTCCAAGCTTGGGAGTGTTGCTATCACAGCAATTGTTTGGTGATGCCATCCCAATAAAGCTTCATTATGGTGTTCCTCTTTCTATAAACTTCAGTGCCCTCCAGTGTCCCCAGCAATCACTTATCTAATATTAGGATATTAAAAAATATGGAAAGATTTTAAAGAGACTTATTAAAATGCAATTAGCAGCGTGTACGACTTAAGCAGTGAGATTATTTAAAAAAACGACTTGATTGTGTGGAATGCCACGCACCTTACAGAGATAATAAAGCTGCCAATCAAGTCCATTTTCAAATTAGGAAATTTTCATTCTTTTTTTACAGCCCCCTAAGTGAATATTAAAACTGATTATTAACCTCGGAGTGTAGCAGCGGCCCCTAAGCCTGCAAGCTCTAAAAGGGAGGTTTCATAACTGTTGGTAACCTGGGCTTCATTCCCCATTTGGACTGAGATCTCTGCGCTTATTTAAAGGGACAGTGCTCACCCTTTGAATAAGGAAATCTGAAAAGCCTGGATGGGTCCCTTGTTTAGAAAGGGCCAAAACTCCAGATCTTGACATTGCAACTTCAGAGGCCAAACCAAACTGCCTGTACTGACCCTGCCTCAGTATTACACAGCGAGTTTTGCCATCAATAAACTGCAGGTAAGGCTGCCCCCTCATGTTCAATCTGTGAATCTCACCAAATCTTTGAACGCCCTGGCACGTAACCTTCGTTTTGTCCAAGTAAAAATGTGTAGATTAAATGAATATTCATGTGGGAACACATGCCTTTGTCATACTCAGGTTGCTGTGCATAGATTCTCAGTGTATGTTATTGTTCTCAGTTTATGCTATTACTTCCCTTGCTAAATGTAAAACCACGTTGTCTTTTTTATTTATTTTTGTCCTACTGAGAGACGATCAAGTGTGGCACTTCCTGCTATTTGACTTTGCTGGCATTTTTATTTCATCTATAAAAAGGATCTTTCTCCGAGAAATTAAGTCACATTACCCTGACAGGTTACTCCTTTTGCAGCTCTTTACTCTGCTGTCAAAGTGGATTTATTGATGCTTCCTGGATTTCTCTCCTCAAGCTTGCAAACTGGAAATGACGAGTTCTCTGGAAGGCAGTAAGCTAATTCTTGCTTGCTTTATTTTGGGATAAATGCAAAGATTCAAAGGGAGTTGCTTAGGAGGCTGTAGTCACTGATTCTGACTTCAAAGCAAGAGTATATTTTAGCATGTGCTTAACTTTAAGTATATGCTTAAATTTACCTTTGCTGATCTCTTTGGGACCACGCACAGGCCTGAAGTTATGTACTTAGGCACTTCAGCATATTGGTGCCAGGCTGCTTTGCAGGAATCAGAGTCCAGACAATATCTAAACAGGGAGAATGTCACTGAGTTTCGAAGCATCTAGGATAGAAGTTATTTTACCACCACATGTATCTCATGACTATAGCTCCCTCTAGAATCTAGCTATGGCACCTGGATCTACTTATGATTCGCATGGAAGCTATCTACACATCTTTTCAAAGTAAATAATCTGCCTGGGTTGGATAATGGGGGTTAGGAGGATGACAAATTGGGTTAATAAAATGTCAGCAAGAGCCAGGTTTTAAGTCTGGAATGAGTCACAAGTGAAACAAGTTTAGTGGCCAGGGTTCACCCTTGATCTTCAATTGGTATTTGTCTACATCACTGAATAACCACAAGTGATCCAGTATAATTCAGCATAACTGACAATCCAGCGTCAGCAATATTGTTGGGGTGGAGGAGGGGGAAAGATGTTACTGCCTCTTTAGAGTCGTGACACAGTTAATGAGAAGCACTGAAGAAACAGCAGCCACAGAGATGGCATTAGACTTCCCAGGTCTCTGGGAAGACACCAAATGTCTTGTGCTGCTACTGGAGTTGTCAACGTGGCTCTCTTCTACTCCCCAGACTGGAGCAAGTATTTTCATGGCTCACCCATTAAGCTGCTCTGGGTGGGAAATGTATGGAGTAGTTCAGTATGCTCATTAGGATGAACTGAATATTGGTGATACTTTAAGAGTCTGAAGGCTAGAAGGGAAAGATACATAGTCAATCAGTATTGAGGTACACCAGTGAAAACACATGGAGACTCGGGGAGCTGTACTACAATTGCATATAAGAGTTATGAAAATAACTGTTGGTTGGTGGGTTTTTGTTGTTTGTTGTGGTTTTTTTGTTTTGTTTTTTTCCATTTCCAGAAACAACTATTCACTGGTAAGCAAAATTTTCGATGATTGGAACCACGCTGGCAATGACAAAGAGTATTAAGGAGATGTAACGGACATATAATCTTTGGGTTCGTGAGATAATAAGTGATGCCAGCACAGTAAATAACTCAATTATTAACATATTCTAAAATTAGATCAAGCGAAAACAGCATTCACAAATACTGAGACAATTCCTGGCAGAGAGAGATTACTGA
Organism: Rissa tridactyla; assembly: GCF_028500815.1. Taxonomy (NCBI): domain Eukaryota; kingdom Metazoa; phylum Chordata; class Aves; order Charadriiformes; family Laridae; genus Rissa; species Rissa tridactyla. The sequence goes on along the minus strand of NC_071481.1, from coordinate 4,184,231 downwards.
AAAGGTTTGAGTAAGTGCTATGAATGGGTGATTGCCAGGCTGGAAAGCAAACTTCCAAAAGCATGAAGACTTTGTCCCAGAAGCTGCCTTGCATTCCTTGATTAGGATCAGCTTCAAGAAAAGCCTCACCGTGGGTGCTGGCAGAGCCAGACATGAAAAGAACAAGCTCTACCTAATGCCAAATCTTCCAGCTGCAGCTTTGACAGTAGGAATTGCCCTGCAAGTCTGTACTCCAGAAACTCACAGCCAGAGTTACACAAAGAGTAAAGCAGGAAGTCTGATATGCAGCAATTAAAATACATTAGACTAACCAACTGAAAAAAATAACCATGCATTATTTGTAGCACCTTATTGAGCAAGCTAAGTTTTGATCCAAATATTCCTGAACATGGAAGCAGCAAATAACTAGATGACACAGAGCTCGCTTCTATGGTCGCTTTCCATGGCCTAAAAATAGGCATGGAAAATCTGAAATAGAAATCTGGATTTTTCTTTAATTTGGGAAAAGGGGAGAGGGGAGAATATGTAAAGCACTCCTTCACTAGAAAAGAGCAGTTCCAAAACCTGGGATCTTGCCACCCGCTCTGAGCTTCCCTAACCCAAGCTGTGTGTTGCAGAATCCCTGTCTAACTCCGCCAGACTCCCCTAGCTGCATCTCAGCAGTCCCCTCCAGGTGTCAGCCTTGCACTTCGCCTGAGATTTTCTTCCCTCAGCCACATCTGGAATGAAGTGCTGGGTTCAGTGGAGATTCTTGACAAAAGATCATCAGAGATCTTAAACTATTAAATGCATTCCCTAATTTCATTTCAGGAAAAATGCTGAAATAATCACAGCCCCACCACGCCTCCCTCAAAATTCTAAAATTGATGCCATTGTGTAAGGGAGGGGATCTAAACAGGCCCATTAGTTTTCTACAGTATCTGCCAAGAGGACTGTGAATATCTGCCAGCCCAGAAACAGTTCAGGAGCCAGGACTTTCACTTAAGGTTTGGTTTGTTTTGGTTTTTTTTTTTAGGATGCAGTTGACATGACTGTCCTTTCTTTGGCCTCAATTCCTAACTACTTCCTAAGATACTAAAAGCTTCTGCTCCCCTCTGCACTTTTGCACATAAATCAGAGCTATACTGAGATTTTTCTCAATTGGATCTCATCATGGTGGAGCCACTGGGAGCTAGAATGAAGGCAAGCACATGCAGGTCCACCACTCTGACTCTACTCTGATTTCAGGATTAAGATTGTTGGCAGTGCTGTTGTTTGGTTTAGGACTAGCACCGTGGGAAACACAGCAAATAAAGATAAATGGGTATTGTCAGACACACTTGTAGCTATAGGATTGGGCAGATAGCCTGGAGGTCACAAGTAAGATTCCTCTTAGCGTGTTGCTGTAGTTTATGATATAGCTCAGAATTGCTACAAATCTTTAGGCAGATCAAATTTGGGATGTATTTTTAAAACTACATGCATGAGCAATAATGCATGGAATTGTGAAAACAGTGAAATCTTTTGACAGCGCAGGAAGGGAATTGCGTCAAGACTTAAGATGTGGTGCAGGTGGGGGAAGCTTGCAAAATAGAATGTTTGGTTCAGACTTAACTGTCTTTCAATTTCATGAGTAGAAATTAGACTCTCAACAGAGTCTGCTGACCTAATAGGTTTTGAGATGGCATCCATGGATGAGAAACTGGGCTGTGTTCAGGTGTTTTATTCTTGTAGCGTAGGCCACTGAAGAGCTATTGCATAGCAACAATTTTCAGTAACTACTGAGCTGGGAAGGCTTCAAGTACAGGCTATTGATGGGTCCGAAGGTCTGTATCCCATTAACTGTAATCAGACAACTGGCAAACATGATAATGAATGCAGTTTTCCAGAAGGTCTTTCAAAAAGTGTGAGTGTTTCAAGTTTTTTATAGCTGTTAGGAGAAAGTCTGTCATGAAAGCACAGATCTGAGTGTCAGGTGTCACCAGGTTTTCACTATGGACTTTCAGAATGACCTTGGGGAGACGGGCTTACGCCAATACCTCAGTTTTCCAAATGGTTGCCTACAACATTAACCGGCCAGAGTTGGATTAATTGCATTATAAATGTAAGGGCACTAAAAAGACATGAAAAAATTTAGAAAGAGAAAGATAGAAGTCTATCACTGCTGGCAGTTTCAACTGCACAAAAAGTCAATTTGGTCACATCTGGTTGATCAGTAGCTCTCACCACTCTCATCAAGAATGACTTTCTGTTCGACGAGCGTTAGTTCTCCCCTTTCTGCAGCTGTCAACTATTTCTCATGTAAAGGTCTTGCTCCTCTTTCAAAATTACCTGTATTAAGGCAAATTATATGTTCTCTTCCTTTCCGTGTTGAAAGTCATTTACGTGAAGAATCACAGAACTGAGATTATAGATACTGGGGGAGGGAATGCAGAAACATAGCTAAGACTGGAAATTTGGGTGGGCCTCAATTTATGGTGGACAGCCAAAGAACAAATGTCTGATGTCATAGTAAATCACTTATATTGCAAATGATTTAAAATAATGAAACCCCATATGCATTAAATTTTGCCCTGTACATCCATTTCACATATTTTAAGTAGACAAAAGATAGATTTTGCATAAATCTTCGTAAATGTACTTTGAAAAAATATCACCAGGCAGTAAAACCTAACCGTTTTAAAAACAGTCTTTGTCTTATACTTGAGCTCCTGCTTCAGTGTGCATTGTTCAAAACCAGCAAAATCTACCCCAAACTGTGTGCCCACTCTTTGAAAGAAAAGAAAAAAACAAAGACGAAAAGCTAGACAAAATAGCTTTTGAATAGATCCTGCCAAAGTTGTCCTTCACACCGTTCCAGATCTTACAGGAATAGTTGCTACACCTTACCCAAGCCACCTGTGGCTTTGCCTTTGAAGGAGTCTATTTCCAACCTCCAGTGTAAATACTAATGTTTGTATTCAGTATTTAGGATCTGTCACACGCCCACACTGCCAATTTTATAGACTTGAAGCTAGTTCTCTAGCACAGTTCCCAGACTGTGGATTTTGTCCTTTGGTTTAAGAGTCTGTGCTGATGGAAGTTCAGGCTCTTCTATGCTGGGAGTTACTACACAAACTAGCAAAAAAAGTCTCTGAATCCCAGCTCCTGTACGCTGTAAGAGGCAATAAATTCCTTTGGAAGATGCCTGGCTCATCTTCACCAAGAACTTAGCTCTGAGAACTGACTAGATACCTCTGAGAATCACAGGCAGAAATTCTTCCCAGGCTTTGCTGTGGATGGTCCAGAAAGGCAAGGGAGGTGACTTAGCAGATGGTTTGATGTGACTCTGCCAAACAAAATAGAATGAAGTTAATTTTGCATTCTCTGTACAAGATGCAAACATTTGACAGTTCCCACAGGTACCAATCAAACAAGAGATGTCAGATACCATACACTGTTGTGCTTTGAGCCCTGGTTCACAGCAGTCAGCACCCAATTGCCAGCAGTAGCTGTGGAGCTCACAGGGGCCCTTAGTCACTATTGTCGGGTTTCCAATTACTGCATCACATTTTTAGTTCCTAACAGAGCTCCCCCCCCAAGCCGGTCCTTTTGTATGATGCGGCTAGGTTTGATGAGCAGCAGCCAGGACACCACCACACCTGGATGGCTGACCCCAGCTGTTTCAAAAACAGCTTTTAATAAATGTAATCTGTCTCACTCTCAGATAAATTAGATTATTTCTTGTCCCACCAACACTTAACATCTGTCTGGTGGTAAAACAAGCAGCAGTAACTCTTCGTACTGTGTCAGTTAGGGAAACAGGGCCAAAGTTATTTTTGCAAAACAGCTACTAGGGCTGAAAGGACCCAGACTGAGGGGCCCTGAGTCCTTCTGGGTCTCTACAAGAGCCAAGCATGTAAAAAAATCTGACTTTGATTGTGTTTGCTGAGAGATTAAAAAACACATCACCTGTTATAATCAGTTTTGGAAGAGTTAAGTAAATAAGGACGTGAACTAAAAAGAACATGGAAATTCATCCCCTTTAAGAAACAGGACTAAACCATCTCAGATGGATTAAAAATGAGGTAATTGAAATCATGGCTTTATAGGATCACGGGAAAACTGCCTGAAATATTTCAGGCGCTATAATGAAGTCTTAGATGCTGTTTCAACTAAAGGGAATTAGGAGGAGTGTTACTGTGAGAACCATGGACCAAGTGATCTTTCCAGGTACTTTACATGGGCGGAAGCTGCTTATTTTGTTTTAAGGGAAGCTTTTTGTAGTAGTTGCTTCTAGGCTGCCAGGTATTAGTAAATTTTTATGTTGATAACTTGTTCATGTATGGAAAGCTCTATTTATGGCAGGTATTTCTGGGGAGGGAAAGAAGTAGTTATTGCAAATGTCCCTGTGGTTGTGGTGAAAGCCCCCTCAAAGAAAAAGGGGAAGAAAGTAAGCAGTGTAAAAACACTTCTTTTGATGGGTGTGAATGGATTTTCAGTTGTAGCTAGGAAAAAAGAAATACTACTGATTTTGTTCCTTCAAGGGAATAGCACCTCCTTTTCTGTGATAATAGCATCTGTTTAATTGGAGGCTCAAATTACAAAGAGAAATAGATAAACTGAAGGGTGTCCTGCTCCTTCAGGCAACTGCATTCGAGGTGGGCTTTATTTGTGCAGGTGGTAGAGAAGACTGTGCCTAGGTATGAAAGAACAGGGTAAGGCTGATTGAAAGGATGCAGACCACTTAATGGCACAGTCCTAGGGATACAGTGGTAACATGCTTTTTTGTTGTTGTTGTTTTCTTGCTAAATGTATTTAGAATGAGAACCAGCACAGAGGATCTAATGTTTCTATGTTGCTCAGACCTCTCTGCAGAGAACACGTATTTCATGTCCAGAGAGGAGAAACTGTGATCATCCTCCTTACGCTCACAATAAAGCAGGAGAAACCTGACAGTGAAAAAAAAATAAGATACTTCCACGGAGTAAAGCTGAGAAATAGAATTTATTAACTATTGATGAAATCAGGCCAGATCCTGACTCCACTGACATGCCATCATTCATTAAATCCTCCTGCTTTTTACTGTGCTATGATTAGAAATAGGCCCAAGTGCTCCATGGTTTCAGCACCCACAGTTGTGTGGGTTTTTTTATCATGAGGTTATATTTAGATGCCCATTGATGTTGTTTTTCATCCCGAGTGCTTTTGGGAGGGTGAACAGCTGATCGTTACACTGAGTTTGCTTGTACCCATGAGCACACTTAACCTAGAGCAGCAAATAGTTATTGTATTGCATTTTGTTTTGTGCCTGTGGGCACACTTAAGTCAATATACATGATGGCTAGTACCACAATATTGCATTTGTCTACACCCATGGGCACTCCGAATTGCCAGTGTGAGGGAACTGGTGAATTAACTAGCTGTATGCCCACTGGTGTAGTTACTTCAAGAGCAATACTACTGTTAATTGCTTTAACTTAAATCCAATCATAATGCAAAGTAACAGAAGGAAAGAGCTGCAAGAATCCCAGTTCTTACAGAAAATCGGTAGTAACATTTGTTTAATTCCAAGCTTGTTCGTTGCCAAAACTGAGGACCAAGCTCTTCGGGCAGAGTCTCTGTTGTGAATAATGGCCCTTCTTTCCCTGTCTATTTTACAGCCAGCAAGCTGCATCGAGCTCGTTGCTCTCTCCAAGCTTTTACCTGCATGAAATCTAGTTCAGGATTGATGCTTACTCTGCTCATTAGTGAAATTACCACCAGATGCTTTGTTAGATAGAGGTCACTCTGGCTGAATGCCATGACAACCTCTTCAAATAGCGTGATTGCTAAACTATAGCTTTGACTCAAAATGGTGCAGTAGGTAATGTTGACATGCTGCAATTACCACTCGGTCCTCAAAGCATGTTCAAACAGCGCTGACTACCTCAGTGCTGACTTGGCAACACCAGAACTGGGTTTGGGATGCATATTGTGCATGACTAGAAAACGAAGGAATTTCAGGAGAACGCCTACATGGAGCATTAGCTTATCTTGTTAGCCTACGTCTAGTCAGGTCTCTCAGAACTCTGTTGAAAAATGGTAATTAAATGATAAGGCTGAGTTTAAAGTTACATGGGCATAGATGGGCTAGGTTTCAGTGGTGCTGGAAGCCAATTTTTGCAACTGAAGAAGTCTTAAGTGGGAGTCTTAAATACTCAGTAGAATACATTAATGCAAGGGACTGGATTAGCCTTTCCTAGCTGGAGGGTCATCTTTCCTGACTAATAAGACTTATTTTTACTTCTTTGTAGGAGACTGGTGCAAGGAAGGTCAAACTAGATGGGCACTGGGAACATGGTGCATGTGTGGACTGGATGAGTGTCACAGAGGAACAGACAAGGAGAAAGGAGGGTGAAGAAGGTAGAATTCTTTTCCTTATAATAGCGTAGTACAGTCTACTGGTTAAGTCTCAGAGCTGAGCTGGGTAGAGGAAGCTCTGCAGTGCACCCCTTTTCTCTGTGACGATGGCAGGCACGACTTCACAGCTCTGCTAATGACAACCCTGTGTGGCTTCCTGTTCATATGCATCTTGTAATGAAAACTGATTGTGTTACAGATGTCTCTGGTGCAGCTTGCAACTAATGTGACTGTGACTAATGGACCAGATAAGCTTATTATTAAAGTATCAAAGAACTTGGGAGATGTGGAATGGCAACTATCCATATAGAAAATGATGGATTAAAACTGTAGAACAGCTACTAACTTATAGCTTTATAGTATTATCACTGCAAAATAAAAACGTGGAGTGTTTATCTAGAAGGTCATGTTACTGAAAGCAAATGATTAACCTTATAAAAGGAACCAGACCAGGTGGAAAATACCACGTCCCTGCCATCATTGTTTTTCTCTTACATAGACTTGTGTATGATACACAAGCAGAGGAGGCTCAGCACAGCAGCTGAGCTAGCTGTCCTTCCTGTGACTGCATCTTAGGAAAACGTATGTAGATGGCTCTTCTGCGTCTTTTTTTTTTTTTTTAAAAAAAAGTCAGAAAAGTGGCAGAAAGAACATGAGTGTCCCTTAGCCATAATGGCTTTGGAGTTCAGAAGTTTATAATACTGTATAATGAGATTTAACCATCTGGTATTTCCATTAAGTAAGGGGAGATTGGGTCTAGAGAGGATTAAGCCATGTTATAGCGAACACTTACTAGGTATTAGAGGACAGGGATAGAACTGCTAGCTTTTTAACTTCTGGGAATCCTACAAAATGGTTTTATACAAGGTCAGAGCAGGGCAGTGAATGGAGGAGAAAAGCAAAAAAAAAAAAACAACAAAAAAACCCAAAACACAACCAAACCCAAACATCTGGAAGAATTAATGAAGACATCAGTTCCAAGGGGTGAACCAGTTGTTGGAAAAGGGGGGGAGGGTGTCAGACTAAGACGCTAAATATGATATACGGAACTGAGCTGCCATGAAACTGTCTGCATTAGTCAGCCTGGCTAATCTAGTTCTTCCCAGGATCCTCAGGAAATGCCTGCAGGAGATCTGCAGACAGCGGCATGTCAGATCAACCCTTCCTACCAAGCACAGAATGATGCTATTCAAGTGGCAACATGCCCCAGACAGTATCGCTCAGAGGGTTTGCCTCCTGTGCTAAAGTTACAGATAACCTTAAACACTGGCAGTTCCAGGCTGATGCTCAGATATTACGGTGATTGCCATGCTTGGCATCACTAACGTTATCGTATTCTGTGAGAAAGGAATCTGAAAGTGCAAACGGCGTCTCCTCCTGCCCAACCGAGGGAGCCCTCGGTACACCTAGGGCCATTCTTCTCCCTAGTGATGGAGACCCCCCCCATCTTCCCTAAATAAACTGCTTTATGGGCTGGGACTTGTTAGAAAGAGGGGGTGTGTGGTGGTGGTGGGGTTTTGTTTGTTTTTAACCTTAAGTCCTTTTTAGGCTACAAATTAAGTGCGCTCATTCTTGTTTCTCTGGTAGTGAAGATGGGAGAGGGATGGCTGCCCTTCGGTAAGCCTCTCCCGCACACCGGGCAGGCTCCGGTCCCCGCACTCTCCTCCCTCTCCGCAGGTCCCTTATCAGCTCTCCTGGGGACGCCCGCCCCGGGGAGCTGCCGGCTCCGCAAAGCCCTGACCGGCCTCCGAGACTCACCCGGGACCCGCCGGTGCGGCTGCAGGGTCCCTTACCAGCTACCACCGTTACCTTGAGCGACGGCCGCTACCGGGAAAGCGGGTCCTCGCCCCGCCTGCGGCCCTTCGCGCCGCCGCTCCCGTCACCAGCCTGGCGCTGGCGAGACCCGCCTGGGCCGGGGCCGGCCCGGGCCACGCTACGGCTCTGCGTTACCGCCCTCATTGACCGGGAACAGTTACGGGGAGCTCGGCCTAAGCGAGACCTCCCGTCCCGACGCGCGTGTGTATGTGTGCGGAGAATCCCGCCCCGCTCCCCGGGAGGCCACACCGCCACCGCCCCTTCCCGGCAGCTCCCGCGCTCGCAGCGCGCTTCGCGCAGGCGCGGTCAGGGCCGTACCACCGGTTCCGTCGGGGGGGGGGGGGGGGGAGCGGGGGGGGGGATGCTCCCTCCACCGGTCGCCGCCGCCCCCATTCCGCGAACACAGCCCGCGGCTCCGGCGGCACGCGTCGCTGAAGCGCAGTCGGGGCCTGGTGCGGTCCCCGCGGCCGGTCGCGCTCCGCCACAACCTCTCCCCGCCGGTGGAAATGGTTCGTCCCGCGGCCCGGCCCGGCCTCTGAGGGGGGGCGCAGCCGCCATTTTGTGCGGCTCCAGCGGAGGGCAGCGGGCCGGTGCGCGGCGGAGGCGGTGAGGGTCGCCCGGAGACGCCGCTCCCTTCCCTGGCCGGTGAGCGGGGCGCGGCATGGCACGGCACGGCACCGTGGGCGCGCTCGGGGACCTCTCGGGCCGGGGCCGCCGGCGGTGGGACGGGCGCTGGGGGCCGCGCCTGGAGGTCGTCAGGCTCGGGTGGGCCTTGTCAGGCGCTGGGGCCGAGGAGGGCTGTTCCCGCAGCCCGTCACCGGTCTTGGCCCCGCTGGGGGAGGCCGCGGCGGCCCTGGGAAACCCTTCTGTGCCTCGGGGAGTTGTCGCTGTCGGTCCCTCCGCAGGCCGCGGGACGGGCTGAGGTGTTGGTCCATGCGTGTGTGTCGGTACGGCGGGGCCCGAGGCTGGACCGTCAGTGCATAACGCGTTTCGGTGTGTCCCGCTGTGTAATTAATACGGATGGGCTTACGCCTTAAGGGCAGGGCGGTGAAAACCAAATTAAGGGATGCACCGTGATGGCTTACCCCCACTTTCCCCCCTCTGCTCTACTTCAGTAACTTCCAGCGAAGATGTCGGAGTATATCCGAGTGACGGAGGACGAGAACGATGAGCCCATCGAGATCCCCTCGGAGGATGACGGCACTGTGCTGCTCTCCACCGTCACCGCCCAGTTCCCCGGGGCCTGCGGGCTGCGGTACCGGAACCCGGTGTCACAGTGCATGAGGGGCGTCCGGCTGGTGGAGGGCATCCTGCACGCGCCAGAAGCCGGCTGGGGAAACCTGGTCTACGTTGTTAATTACCCCAAAGGTTTGTCTTTGTTCCTTCGGCTTTTTTGCACAAGCATGCTTTGTCAGCCAGGAGGTCCATGCGAGCCACTGCTAATCTGACATGGCTACAGCGTTAGTGTTGAACCCTCCGATTTACTGAAGTTCAGTGATTTTATTCATGTATCTGTCCTGCAGAGTAGATCTGATCCCACTGAGTTTTCAGACATGCAGTAAGATTTTTTTAACTCTCTACCTGTCCAATCACTTTAATGACAAAATTTTGCATTGTCCTTGGAGGGTTCACAGCCTTGTATAGACCTTCTATGACTGTGGTGTAACGGGATCTTTGCGTGCTCGCAGATGCTTCTCCTTAAGCCATGGTGCGGCCAGAGGTACCATTTAAAAATGCTCAGGAAAAGAGAAGCCTGACCACTCTACCCTCTCTTTCTCCCCCCACGCTACACAAAAAAAAAAAGGGGGGGGAGGGAATGAAATTGCTAATGAATTATTCTTGTTAAAAATTCAGGTTTTCTCAACATCCCTGTGGATGTTGCCAGGTAATACTTTAGTAAACTAACACAAAACTAACTCAGTCAAATTATATGTTGGAGGAGGACTTAAGTGTAGACAGTTCTTTCTTCTCTCTTTATAGTTGCAGGCAGTTGGATCTGAATTATAGTAATAAGCTCCCAGCAGCTGGCACCTATCTTTTGTAGTCTGTACTTTTTCTCATCAGTGTCTAAGATTTTATACCATGTGGTTCATAATGAGTGGAAGCAATTTCCAGAGTTCAGGATGATGTCTAATGTACTTCTTTATATTCAGATAACAAAAGAAAAATGGATGAAACAGATGCATCATCAGCTGTGAAAGTGAAACGAGCAGTACAGAAGACTTCAGATTTAATAGTCTTGGGTCTTCCCTGGAAAACCACTGAACAAGACTTAAAGGAATATTTCAGTACATTTGGAGAAGTTCTGATGGTGCAGGTAAAATCCTTTTCCAGCTTAAGTAAGGAGGGATATTAGATAGAAATCTGTCTTCTGACGAAGCCAGTAGAAGCAAACAGCCGTATAAACTCAGAGAAGGTCTGAAGCCCTGTGTCTCTGTTCCTAGGTTACATTTTCTTCCATGAGCTTTGTAGCTGCAGGCTTGCGTAGGTACAGATGGTCAGGGATACTTGGGAGTGGTAATTTATGCAGATCAGCTTAATGAGTACAGTGTTTCTAAGAGCTTTTTAATTTATATTACTGTTACTAATTGCTGCAGCTAATATGCATGTGTGTATATGTATGTATGAAGGAATGGGACGTTGCTGTGATGGGAGTGCTTAAAAGACTGATAAACCCTCAAAAAGAACTTTACTAAATCCATTCAGTGACACCACGCTTCATGCTAGTGGTTATGTCTGTATTATCACTGCCGACACCGGACTGTTGGTCCGTACTGCACGTGTCCTGCATCAGTGGAGTGCACCTGGTACCGCAGACCCAGTGCTGCAGGGTTGCCGTGGTGCCTGGGACGTTGGTGGCCTTAGCCACCGAGACGGCCTGGCCAGGCTTGAGGGCTTTTTGATGGGTGACAGGAGTCGGAAGACAAACGTGCCTCAGTTTTCATCTGTCTTCACACATTTTTATCCTCCCAGGAAGGGGATCTCACCTGGCCCCAATACACTTGCCTTGTTCTGCATGTGCTGTTGCCCGCCTGCCTCCTGTGTGCAGCTACACAGGTTTGCCCCCTTGGTGGTCACGTTGTGTATACAGCTGGCCTGGCTATGCCATCACAATATTCCAAAGTATTTATATCCCATTTTTTGGTTATGCCTGGGCTTAAAGCAAGCTAATAACTTTACTTTGTAGGTGACACAGGGCCACTGCTTTGGCTATATAATGCAGTAATTTTTGTAAGAAAAGGTAGGCATATACAGTGAGATAATAAAAACTTCCTGTATACTTTTTCTAGTTGATCTTAGTATCAAGGTTGATGCAGGAGATGACTGGTAAATAGCATGTCGTTAAGTAACAACTACAGATGTGCACCGTTTCTGTGATCTCTTTAAAAGTATGCTTTTTTTTTGCCTTAGGTTAAGAAGGATATTAAAACTGGCCACTCAAAAGGCTTTGGTTTTGTTCGGTTTACGGATTATGAAACCCAGGTGAAAGTAATGTCTCAGCGGCACATGATAGATGGAAGATGGTGTGACTGTAAACTTCCCAATTCTAAGGTACTTTTGTATTTATTACTAGTTTTATTTTTACCAAACATTCAAAGCGCACCTCTTTAGCAGCTGTGTTAGGTGAGCAGGTGAACAGATTAATAATGCACTCTTGGATGTGGCTTTCCAGTCTGTGACCAGACAGGACAAGCGAGAGCAAGGAAGGAAAATAGGGAGGAGGTGGGTGAGCAGGAAGTGAACAAGAAGTGTTGGGAAAATAGCTAGTTATGTGGGGGAATTAAGCACAGATGGAAATCTGAGAATGTGTTTTAATGTCCAGCAGTACCCGCTTAACTTGTCTGCTGCATGAATAAATGGAGAATAAAGCAGGCGGAATAACTAATCTAGGGAAGATCAGAATGAGTCAGTCTGAATTCAAAACTGAACCTGAAGCTTCTATTTCCTGTGTGTACATATGCAGTTACTACCAAAAAAAAAAAAGCATCCTCCTGCAGTAGCCTCGTCGCTGTTCTTGTGTACTGCTCCTGTCTTCATTTTCTTGTGACTCTTCTCATCTGTACCAAGGTGCAGGCACGTTCTGAACAGAATTTTAAGTCTTTGACTTAGAATCTCAAACTTTCTTGATCTTCAGTCCTCAGAACAGGCTACATTGGAAGAGGCTTTTACCATAATGTAACTCAGTTCTCAAGGATAGTGGTGATTTTTTAAATTTTTTTTTGGTTTTTTTTTCCCTTTTTCCCTTCAATTCTCTCCAGCAAAGTCCCGACGAACCTTTGCGTAGCCGAAAAGTGTTTGTTGGGCGCTGCACTGAGGACATGACAGCAGATGAACTCCGACAGTTCTTTGCCCAGTACGGAGAAGTGGTAGATGTCTTCATTCCTAAACCCTTCCGAGCTTTTGCTTTTGTTACATTTGCAGATGATCAGGTATGTCTTCACATATCTTACCCTCCTATTTAGACAGCCTACGTTTCAGTAGCTTGATAAAGCATTATTTCTGGAACTACACATGGAACACTTGTCTGCTGTCTTGAGAATCCCAGTGGTATTAGCTTGGTTTGATTTATTGAATTGTCTTAAGGTTACACTTTTCAGATGCTGTTGTACAGGCGGCTTTTTATACTGCAGTTAGTGTAGCAATGAATGCAAAGATAAAACACTTCAAATTGGATGAAGTACATGCATATGCTTCCTTTGCAGGTTAAATATCTGCTCAGAATCATGTGGGGTCTTTTTTATCTTGTACTACTGACATTTAAAAAGAGGAAGTCTAACACATATTTATCAATCCCTTATTTCTTATAGGTTGCCCAGTCTCTTTGTGGAGAGGACTTGATCATTAAAGGAATCAGCGTGCATATATCCAATGCTGAACCTAAGCACAATAGTAATAGACAGTTAGAGAGAGGTGGAAGATTTGGTGGTAATCCGGGAGGCTTTGGGAATCAAGGGGGGTTTGGCAACAGCAGAGGAGGCGGGGGCGGACTGGGCAACAACCAGGGCAGTAACATGGGTGGAGGGATGAACTTTGGAGCCTTTAGCATCAACCCTGCCATGATGGCGGCAGCGCAGGCGGCCCTGCAGAGCAGCTGGGGCATGATGGGCATGCTGGCTAGTCAGCAGAACCAGTCGGGGCCGTCGGGGAACAACCAGCCTCAAGGCAACATGCAGCGGGAGCAGAACCAGGGCTTTAGTTCAGGGAATAACTCGTACGGCGGTTCCAACTCGGGGGCAGCGATAGGCTGGGGCTCGGCCTCCAACACGGGCTCCAGCAGTGGGTTTAACGGAGGCTTTGGTTCAAGCATGGATTCCAAATCGTCAGGCTGGGGAATGTAGACGCAGTGGGCTCTGATACTGACTCTATGGTGGGAAATCAAATTTTTCTAACTCATGGTAAGTATACTGTAAATTACATATATACTAAAATTTTCCAAATCAGTTTGTTCAGTGTGCAGTATATTCAGCAGTATTTTTGACATTTTTCTTTTTTACAAAAAAAAAAAAAAGAAAAAGAAAAGAAAGGTAAAAGGAATTTTATAAGTTTTGTTACATATCTTGTTGGAATACTGAATGTTTGGAAGTGGACTGCTGTTTGCCCGATAGGTAAACTAACACTACAATCGATAGGAAAGGTTTCTACTGTATTACTTTGTCCCTTGTTTCCTGGCTACCTGAATTCTTTGCATGTTCAAAATGGAAACCATTGGTCAGAAACAGCATTCTCTCCCTCTTGTTTTTAATTTGATCCCACCATAAGACTCTCCAAGCGCCCCAGTTGGAGAACACAGTGTCGTTTTTGTTTCGTTTGTGTTTATTTTTTAACACTGTCTCCCCTCCATACTAAAGTACGATATGAAGGCTTCATTTAATCTCCGCAGTTCATCTCATTTCAAATGTGTATGGAAGAAGCACTTCATTGAAAGCAGTGCTGTAAATATTCTGCCTTAGGAATACTTCTGTCTACATGCTTTCTCATCCAAGAATACTTCATCACACCGCACATGCTGCGTCTTAGACGGTGGGTGTTCCATTTTTATCCGCTACTCTTTATTTCATGGAGTCGTATCAACGCTATGAACGCAAGGCTGTGAGATGGAACCAGAAGGCTGTTTGAACTTTTGAAACCTTGTGTGGGATTGATGGTGGTGCCGAGGCATGAGAGGGCTGGTATGTGCGAGATAAAGGAGAGAGCGCATGCAGAGACCTGGTGGTGCATTATGGGATTTTATTTTACTTGGCGAGATGTCTCTCAATCCTGTGGCTTTGGTGAGAGAGTGTGCGGAGAGCCATGATAGCAAATAAAGTACGAGTGTTTATTGCATTCAAAGGACATCCATATGTGGAAGACTTTAAGTGGGTTTTATACCTAGTTAATCAATTAGTTGAATGTGTTATGTGAAATGAATATTTGTATTTTTTTTCCCTTATGTCAACTGCTGTGAATGCTGTATGGTGTGTGTTTTTTTTTTTCTGTTAATGATCTGTAAGTGTGGTAATGTGAATTGAAGCTGATGGGGTTTGCGAGGAGAACATTGAGCTGGTGGTGTGCTTTGCAGTAGCTCTTGCGGCAGAGATCACTAGCGAGCTCAGTGTGCCTCTTCAGGGTGGAAGTTCCACTGTCTGTAAGATATCCATAAGAATGCTGTTTGCTGCAGTTTCGTGTTTGGATGCTTTTTATAAGATTTGTCACTGTAGGAAATTCTTAAATAAAACTGATTTAAGTAATATGTGTCTTTGTTTTGCAGCCCTGAATGCAAAGAATTCATAGCAGTTAATTAATTTTACCCTTTTGAGATGAACTTCTGTAAAGCTTTTTTGCAGTAATTCGGTTTGTTTCAGATAAGCATGCTCTAAAAGCCAAACGGAGCCACCGCTCACCACGTATCGATACCTGACACCCAACTTTAATCCACTGTATTTTTGCACTGTTCAGTGATACGTATATATCTAAAATCCAGTGCCCACACGTTTGGGTGCCTGCACCTAGAATGGTAAGCAGTTCCCTCCAGGTTGCATCTGTATCAAGGAACGTTACTTCTTTTAGGAGTTGGAGTTCCTCATCAGAAGTGGGGTGGGGGAGACAAACACTGTCAAAATGTGTTTCTGTCCACAGCATCTCCTTTGGGGGATGTATGTTTTTTAACTTGTTCTTAGACCAGCCCGCTCCTGGCAAGTAGGGGTCTGCAACACTCTCCGCTCAGAAGCAAGCTATAAACTCATGTTTAAAACTAGTCACAGGAAAAGACTTTCCAGCTGAATAAAGCATTAGTAAACGTACATAGACTTTGACAGAAGCCTTAATCTGGAAAACTAAGTTTATTACAGGTGCAGAAGTGTCAACTAAGATGCAGCTTCTTAACAAAGAGCAGGATGTTTCAGCAGAAACCGGTGGAAGATCATTTCCACTGGTGGTAGGAGCCTGAGGAATTGTTTAATCTACTTGCACTTGAAACCCACTGAAGCTTGATCCATTTTATTTTTTTTTAATACACCATACTACTGCGCTGTAGCTGAGAATGCTCTGAATATGGATATTTACACAGTTTTTAACCTATTTAACTTTTATATCTCCATTACTGTATTATATTGAGGCTTCTGAACAGGAGACCATCTAAATAGTGGATGAAACTGCACTACTGTTAGTCTTCCACTTGCAGTATTAAAAAAGCTGGGTCTCGATGTACATCTTAAAGGGTTTAAAGAGGGGTTCTAAACACCGGAGTGAGCAGTAATCCCACACTTCTGTTGTTCATATCCCGCTCCAAAAAGTTGCTTAGATTTTTTTTTTTCCTGCACCTGTCAGAATAATCTCCAAACTCTGTACCGTCTGTGAATTTTGCATTTTAGCACTTGCACTATTACCAGCTACTTCTGCTGAGTAACACTTAAAAATGGTATTCTGGGACCTCCAAAGACTAACTGTGACCCCCCTGCAAGGAACTTCCTGGTAAGTTTTTGTAATTAGCATGGCTTTGATTTTGTTTAAATTGTCCAGGTTTAGGTTTTAACAGGCTGGTTGACAGCACTGAGTAATCTTTGCTAATAATTTTAGCCTTCCTTCACCTTCAAACAAAAATCCCTGAACATTTTAGAATAACTTTCAAGTTTTAGTAGTATTTTCAAACTGCTTTGCATTCTCTAGTGTTTATAAGTGAGTAAATAAACTACTATTGAAAACATATTGAAGTGTTTGGAGTCATGTTTTGGGGTTTTTTTAGAGATTTCCTTTTCAGTTACGTCATTCTAGAAAGTGAAATGCGAATGATAGAATGTGAGATACAAGAAAGAGGAAGTTTATGTAAATTGTGAGGGGATATGGATTGTCAGAGTTTTATAACATTGCTTCTAATTAGTTCTGAGAATCTGTTCTCAGCTGAACTTGTACTGAAATTATAAATCTGAATATGAACGCTTATTCTTTATAAAAGTATGTTCAGCAAAACAGTTATTCTGCAACTTCTTTAAAGCAAGTGCTGTACAGCTGTCCCTACGCTGTGCAGCAGGTACCTACAGCGGTACTTCAAAGCGTATGGAAACGTCCCCAAACGCAGCTGGTGCTGCTGGGATCCAGCTGCCCCGACACAGGAGGAAGAGGTGTCAGGTACCTTGATGCTCTGCGTGTTTTCTCTGGATGTGTGTTCGTTCAAAAGCTGCGGTCTTAGGAGAATCCACAGCACTATTTAAAAGAAAACAAAATACACTATTAAGTCCAGAGTGATGCCTTCTTTAGGCAGATGGCAGTCTGTAAATCTAAAGGTCTTCTAACAGCCATTGGGACAGAAAAGGGAAATGAATACTGTGTTGGATACTCAAGTTTTTTTTTCCTTTTTAACAGAATGGGTAAGCTTAATAAACATGAAGGATTTAGTACTATTTTCTAAGTATTTAAATACTTCAGCTCTTATTGTGATCTAAGTCATAGCTGGTAGGAATTACAAATAAAAGTCTTTTAAGAATTATTTATAATAAAGCTTTCAGGGCAAGGGCTGTAACTGCTGACTCCTGTATAGAGCCCGTCCTGCCCACAACTGCCCAGTCTGACGGCCAGGACCCAACAAGGACCCCCACTGCCCCCCCGCCGCTCCACAGCAGCTTCTCTGCCAGCAGAAGGGACTCTGTGAGCTGGTGGCTTTGCCTACGCGGCTGTAGCTCAAGCACAGCTCAGTACAGCAGGAGCACAGAAGAGCCTCTCGTCTTGGTTCTCCCCCACCCCGATACAGCGACCCCAGCGCTCGCCCTCACTTGAAATCTGTCGTCTTTTCCTGGTAAATGGGTGTGATTGATATTGGTGCTAATTGAGAGTTTATGCTCCAGTCTAACCGATGCAGTATCATTGTCAAAGTTGACAAGATCATTTTTTATAACCTTTATGAATAAAAAATTTTTCTGACCAGGCTTCTTCATAGCAAAATGCGCATTTGTTCAAAATCCCCAATTTAATCCTCAAAGCTGAGGGGCTTCTTTGATCACCTACACCACAAGCAGCTGCTCGAACCCGGCTGTCACACAAAAGCGACCCACCCCCTAATCCTCCTGGCTCTGTAATTAACATCACTTGCCAGGAAAATCGCCTTCCGCCATCCGTCCGCTCCACGCTTCCACTTCTCCGCTTCCACAAACTGCAAAACAATGCAGGCAGCAATAACTGTTCAACGTTTTCAGATTTGGACACTGAATTATTATGCTTGTATGGATTAAATTAAGTTAATGATTCTAAATGTAACTCACAGATTGTTTTGGAATGGTAAAATTGCTTGCAAATGAATATTTGATTTAGAGTACAATTTTCATTAGTCAGTATTACATACATCCTTTGGAAACGTTCTATAATCAGGAGAGACGGTTTTGCTTAGGAATTTGGGCACAGAGAAGTATTTGTTCTGAATGTAAATGAAGATAATTGGAATATATGGATATTCTAATCTAAAAGATAAGAGGAACAATTATGCTTTTATATTGTAAAATGTTTCTTCCAAAACTCAGTCTTGAATCTTGAGTCATTTTACAGAGTAACTAATGTAGCAGTTCAAGCATTAAAAATAAAGAAAAAATAATAAATCCCCAAGCCAGTACTCTACAATAAGGGCATTCAGTGGCTTTTCCCCCTCACAAATACTTCTGGAGCACAGTTCAATTTTCCTGTCAGAAACAACGCCAAGCAATTTAGAAGCAACAACAATTTAGTTATTTATAAAACTGCATTCTCCAAAAGAGCTGGAATAAACTGAAGGTTCGGCTTTTTACTCTTTTCAAAGAGAACTGAACTGAGTTTGTGGCATTAATCTGCAATACCAGCAGCACCAGGGAGCCTCGGAGAGACCAAGGCATGTTCAAATGGTAAACAATTTAACAGATAAACATAAGGTCAGTATTAATAACTGCAGGGAGTGCCGGTCACGCTGTGGTTATCGCAACATTTTTCGTTTGGTTATTGTTCCTCCTCATTAAACAGCAATTGTAGCGGTTGCCATGCTGAAACTCAGAGTAACGTAAAGGTGGTGATCTGATTTCTAAAGTGACCATTCTACAATGAGGTGGTTCTGCCTCGTCAGCTTATAGGTACTATAAGACTATAGAAATATTTGCAGAGAAATTTTCAAATTCACAAATATTAGCAGTGACTTACTGATGCCCTTTGCCATTCGTTTGTTCCAAGAAGCTGCCCTTTGCGATTCCGCTACAAAAGACTTCACAACATTTTAATCTTCCAAGAAGCAGGACTAGAAATAAAAGGTCAAATTAATTTCACGTCAAACAGGGTTAATTACAGAAAAACAACAGTTGTCCTAAAATGCAATCACCTAACTGATTTTAGAATTTTGCTGTAATCATACACAGACTGGAGTATCTTCCGAAACTGCCTGCTGGGGAGCAGGATGTTATTAAGAGCTAAGTCTGAAATGTGGCATTCAGCAGGAATGCCCAAGTATTCCAGTTTTAACTTCCCTGGAGAGATGCAGGAAGAAATGAAAGAACATTAAAAATTCACGCTACACTGACCTTGTGAAATCTTTCGTAAAAATCATTCTTTTCTTCCAACATAATTACAAGCAAATCTCTAAGCAGCGGTGTTCAAAGAGCATCAGCGTGGGCACACATACACACAGGCGTACGCAAAAACGTAATTCTTCGGGGAGGGTATCAAAGAAAGGACAACTGCTCACAAATTCAGTGTGCTGAATACAGCTCTTACCGTCAGCAACAGAAATTATTAACGAGAAGAGGCACCTACATGTTTAATCCCTGAGAAATTAAGTCCAATAGGGCTGACAGTGCCGTGGTTCACCTGTGTCAAGCGGCACATGTCCATGTCAGCAGAGAGCAGAGCGGTCACCCAGCGCGTACCGCGCTTGCACTGGTGCGATGTGACCATGGGGTGGTGCTTCAGGACTGGACATGGTAAATCTGCAGAGGATCAGAAAAGCGATTATATTCCCCCTAAGAGGGAATTCGTTACTTACTGCTAAAGGCTCTTCGGGGAAAACCCGCCCCTTCTCTGCCCTTTCTCTGCACTGCGTCACTCACATGGACACACATCTACCATTTCTGAGAATAAAAGGAAGAGCTGTGCCTGACTTACTGTGATCTCCCACATCAAAGGTGTGCACTGACCTGCGCGGAGCCCGGCTACACTCACAGGACTAACCCAGTACATCTGCTGCCTTAACATGCACCTCATAACTCTTGACAAGTTGGGAAAATTGTTCTCTAAAATCAGATCATATGCCTGGACCCAAGTTGAACTGTAAGATCAGCTGCAATTCAGGAGTTCTCTTAAAACTTCACTGGAGAAGGAAACTACTTAGCAGCTACATTGTTTAACAGACACGCTACTGAGAACTAAGCGTGAAACCAGTGTTTCAAAGCACCACTACTTGGGCGCTATTCAGGCCTTTCCAGAATGAAGTTCTGGGAATAGTCTGGGCTTGAGAACTAAACAGAGGCCTCCTACCCACCTGTGGCCATGTATTTCATCTTCCACCCACTGCGTGCTCCTGAGATGTCAGTTATGAAAGTCATATTCACAACACTAACCTGTGTCTCAATTTTTGCAGGCAAAGTCTTTCCACAGAATGGGCCAAATCATTCTTTGGGTGTTTTAATCGGAAAACAATGAGAAAAGGCAAATCTTTAAGCCTTTATTCCTTCCCCCATGAGGCTTACAGAAGAACAAACCAATTAAAATACTGTGACTCCCTGAGCTTGAATGGTCTTTTCTTGCAAAGTTTAAAAAAAAACAGTCAGGTGTTTAGTGATGGCTCATCACTCTGGTAACTCACAGGGTGCCTTTTCTCTGAGCATCCCGCCTGCTATGGAATTCCTGGGGAGCCACCGGGTCCTTTTTAGAGAGAAGCAAACTGAATGCAAAAGATTGAACTGACGCCCCTGGCATCACTGATCTGCCGTAAGGGCAGAGGTTGTGATGAAATCTATCAAGTCATCACACATAGGTGTGCTTCGTTTTGTTTTTGGTGAATTTCCCGAAAGAGGAAGGTGTTGAAAGGAGAAAACAAAACAAAACAATAAAACTGAAGGGATGAGAAGAAGAAATGAGCAAGGAGAGATACAGGGAGACAAAACTGTAAATTAACATGGCGAAACACAGGCTGAAGAAGATGCAGTGGAAGAACTGGGCCTGTCTCACAAAAGCTGTGATGAAATGCAATAAACTTCACCTTACCTTAAGGACATCAGAGGGGCACAACACGCCTGGGAGTGTCTCCACATTAAAGGCCTCCGTGAACTCCAGCGTGATCAGGGAGCCATCTTCTACCTGGATACTGCAGCTGCAGGAGCTGAGCGCGGGATAAGGGGTTGGATAGTCAGGGCTGGTGATTTCTCCAAGTCTTTCAGTAAAAAACTGACCCTGACAGTGGGCTACAAAAAAAAAATCCAACAGAATATGACGGTCACAGTTGTGTTGACGCAGTTCAGCCATACAGGGTAAAGGTAGCCGATCTTTCTCTACACTAGTCTATCCCTTCAAGAAAGTTTCAGAGCCACGTACCTACCTAGCTATGAAATGATGCCGGTCTCACACATTTCACCAGCGGGCATTTGTCACTGTTGAGAAAATCGCCCTCTTTCTCTCTCTGTTGTGGTAGGACCTGGGCACGGGGATCACCCAGCACTCCCACCTCAGAAGCGGTGCAGGGAAGGACACTGGGAAAGCACCACTTAGTCGTGGGGCTGGAGGTCAGAAACAAGTGTGATGGCTGGAAGCTCGTCAGAAACATTCTGAGGTGTTAAATTTGCAGCTTGTCTGCTGCACCGGAGTGTGGAGAGCGGTAGGATAGCTATCAGCTCCTCAATTCCAGAAGCCTCTGCATGCAGCTCTTTCTTTTTAATGCCTTTGTTGCCAGACATTTAAAATGTAATTGTATTCTCTGAGCAAAACCAGCTGTGCCTCTTGCCGACACAATTGGAGCCACAAATGCTCCCTGCTGAAGAGAAGCAAGAAGGAACAGCCACAAGTGCCCCGAGGATCTCAGCTTGTTGACAGCATCTGATCACTGTGAAGTGGTGCTTTGATCAGCTGGGAACAAAGGCTTTATGATGTGCTGCAAAAGCCGTATGAGCAATCCTTTAATTGATGAGGAACGCTGGACTGGCTGATAGCACCAGCATATTTTTGCACCACTGTGACACTAAAATCATTTTAAGAGGGAAATTGTTTGACTTTGAGTTGCATCCTTAAACGCACCATGCCGACCTCCACCAACAAAAATGCCATTATCCAGTCATTAATTATAGATTATCGTCTAGAAGAGTCCATACAGTTTAAGGTTATCATTTTAATGGAAGGGGACCAAGTTGTGAACGAGAGAACGAACATTATTGTCTATTAACTAACTATGGATTTCATTAGCCAAGATTCTAAGCTCCTTTTACTTCAGAGAATGAAACCTGCTTCCGCCCTATGCCTACGCAACAGCCCTACGTGCTGCTACAGGAATTATTCGGATACAAGCATCTACTTGGAAAGGAAAGCAGGAATGGGTAAAATTATAATATTTTTATTTTATGTTTGTGTGGCTCTTAGCACAACTACAATACCACAACACAAGTAATGATGCGCTTGGGTATTAAGTGTTTCTTTTAGCACAAGCTGTAATTTCAGAACAATCTTTCTCTGTCCATCTTCCCAGAAAGTTATGAGCAGCTGCTTTTATTTGACATAACCCTATCCATCACCACAGTGACTGAGCATCTGTGCGCTCTACTCAGAATTCATTGTCCTGGGTTTTCAAACACAGCTGACAAGTACACAGAGTAAAACAGTTAATAAATACCTAGAAATGCCTATTTTGTTAAAACTGAGCACTCTCCTATTTTTTGAATCCTGTTTGAAATGCCTCTCTTGGTCCAAAGAAGCAGAGAAAGCTCAACTAAGTCACCCGGAGGTTCTGGCTGCCTCAGAATCCAGCCTAAGAGCACACGGCTTTGCACCCGCAGAAATCGAGCTACAATGGAAATTAAATCTCTTCCTTTCATACTATGCTTGTAGAGGATTATCAGCAAGTGGGTTTTTTCCTTAATTGTTATTACCTCATTCTTCCCAGTTAAATGCATGCTTCTGTAATTCCACTGATTGTGCCTCGAACTACAGAAGCATTTTGATGGCTGTGTAAGAATAAAGCACGTTTTCCAGCACACTCTCCTGAGCTGCTGCAGGTGCTGCTGACAATATCGCCAGTGACACACAGTTCGCTGCCTCTCTCCAGGCTTTCAGGTCCCACTATAATGTTTCCTTCCACCTGCTGCAAGCCCAGGCTAAGAAATGCCCCAAAACCTACTTGATATGCAGCTTTAGTAGTACACTGCTCACAGCCATGTATGTGCAAAAAGATCTGCTTCTCTTAAAAACTGAAATTTCCTCATGCTGCGAATATCTGTCCCAGCTCTTACAGCCCCTACAGGAGCACTCTGGAGGCAATTATAGGAAGAGATAGGAATGAAAACATGGGTGTGAAAAAAGACTGAGCAGGATGTCTTACCCTAAGCATACAAGCCACCGTATAATGAGTACTACCTTTACACCCCTAACTCCCTACTGAAATCATTAGGAAGTCAGAATATCAAACCCTCTGCTAGTTCTCCATCAGAATCCTTTCCTATTACCTACAAAACCGTTTTTTTGCCCCAGGCACGGGATGTACTAAGCAAAGAAGGGACACTCAGGTTTCGTGAGGTTAAATTCCCTCTTACAAGAGCTCAAAGATAGAAGGCAGCAACACTTTGGCTTCTATTTACCACCATGATTGTATCATCTTCTTTCCTTAAAGTATGATTAAAGGTTACTAGACTAAAGCTCAACATAAAAACATGTAAAAGAGAAATGGTGGAGAAAAGACTACTGTGAGGTAACACACACATATATATGCATGTAGAGACAGAAAAACACTGTAGAGAAACAAACACTAGTTTCTGAAGGCTGTTTACTTTCTCTAGTAATAAAAGGACAAAGGGACACATGATGAAATTAAAGTCCAAAACCCACAACTCTGATACAAAAACAGGATTAAGAAATAGCATATAATTAATCTGTGCTGTTATACGAAATCTAAGGCAAATTTTTATACACTAGCGCCGTGAATTCATCTTAAACTTAGCATACAGACAACAGAGGATCTATCGCACGGGATTACGCTTCTCTATGGGAGTGTACTTTAAAAATCACTTACTGAACTGTATCTTCCACTGAAGCGTAAGACGCTGACCAGTATCAAATGCAGGAGACTGGACATGAGGGATCCTTAGCCCAATCCACTCTAGCATGCGTGTTGCAGAATTGCTCTGAGCTGCCCAGGTGCCGGTTGAGAGACTCTTCAGGGCAGTGATGGCTCTGTGTTCATGTGGCAAAAAACACCCCCACGCCTCTGCACAGAGCTGGGATCCCCATACGCTGTTACAGTGTAAGTAAGAACAGTGCCCCATTAATACCCCACTAATTCAGAAAACTGGCCTTCACCTTGTTTTGAAGGACTAAAGGAGGAGAAAGATAGAGACTAATAGTTCTACATGCTTCATCACATCTGTCTCCTTTAAACCCCATTTCCTAATTTTGATGTGAGATTTTCGTAATAACAGTTTGGAAAAACGTGAGTCATCACCAATAAACTCTCTTGACTTGTGCTCACACGAGTAGCCCAAACTAGCTGACCCAACAGAAGATACTCTGCTAGTCCAAGGGAATTTGCAGCTTGAGGACGAAAAGGCTTAGACTGGACCTTACTTTTCTCCTAATATCTCCTGGATGTGGCCGCTGGGAGTTCCCTTTGTCAGGGCAGTATTTTTTCCCATAAGTTTGCAAGCAAGAAAATCATAAACTAGCCAGCACAAAAAAGGATCAAACAATTTTTTAACACCTGCCAGCAGAAATACTGTCCCTTGACTTCTCAGTACAAGCTTTAGAGCTGTCCAGAGAGTGCTCAATTATGCTTAGGCCATATTTTTATTAGAATCACAGTGAGCTGTTTGCCAGAGGCTTGAACTCTGAAAAATGACCCCCTCAAAACTTTCAAGTCCATTGTCATTGGCTCATTAGGTCTCCAATGAAAGGTGGGTCATAAATTGTATCACCGAGCCATGGCAAAATTTCAAGCTGCTTTGATCACAATTCACTGTGACCATGAAACAGCTTCTGAACAAGATTAAATACGGCAGAAGTAAGCCTTGGTTACTGCTTGCACAGCCACTCTACCCTCAGATCAGTTCTCTGCCGCATTTACCTTCTGCGACACTTACTAAGCATCTTCCCAGTAAGTCAAGGCAGTGACGTTACTTCTCATTTTGCAGACGGATGTTCAAAGCTGATATCAAGTGACTGGCCCAAGGTAACACAGAAGTCTGCAAATGCAGTGACCCGAAGTAAGTCAAGTGTCTCATCTAAAAGACTCTCCACCCCCTCCCATGCTCACTTGGAAAAGGGCTCCTCCCCCATTTACTCCAGGCACTAGAGTAGAGATGGCACTGGAGAAACTGAGCCTTATAAATTACAATTAAAAGCAACTCCTGCTAAATTGCAGAAATAAGGAAATGCTGCCCGACTAATGCTCCTTAATCCCTCGAGCTTTTTAATCTTTAGCAGTTCACTTACAGCTGTTCAGCTCTGATTTGTTAACCTCTTGCAATAATCATGTTTCCTCCACAGAGTTGGGGAGCTCTAGTCACTGACGAGTACAGAGCATGGCATTTCTCCAACAGGTTTTAAGAAGATGGTCCCTGCCCAAAGAGGATACAGTCTAAAAGGACAACAAATGGAAATTAATGCCGAGCAGTGAGAGGCACTGTGAGGGACTGACTGTATCACTCAACGCCACAAGCAACTGCACTGAAGAACAGCATTCCTTGTGTTGCATCTATGTGGGGAGGGCACTGTTACCTTTCCTTGTATGAAAGCACAACATGCAAGCTGCCCTGGTGACATTCACATTACTTTACCAAACTCCTGGAACTCTGAGGCTTTGCTCACAAGAGCACATTTCAGCCATAAGGCTACGTTCCCAACGGGAGATATGGCCAGAGTCACAAAATTTGGAACAAGAAAAAGAATATTCAAACCTTTCCAAAGAGTGAATAGGCTCTGAAAATAAATAGTTTCAACCTACAAGTCTGAGTGCAGACAACAGCAGATCTAAAAGGAATGTTAGGGAACAAATATGTGGTTCTGGTCTTGTTGCAGAGCTGCAGAACTCTTGCAGAGTTGCAAGAACTACGGAAGTTCAAGCAACAAGAGCCGGACAAGAGGCTGAAGAATCTTCAGGTAGCTGCGATGCTCATGCTCACGGGCCTTTCACAATGGCTTCTTTCTTATCAGCTCCTGCCTTAGCTAACTTCTTTTTTTCGCTAGTGACACATGGAAATGCATGAAAATAAATGCCCCAGAGGCTGCCATCAGCTTTCAACAAGGAACAGCCTCTTTATTGTCTGCAGGAGGCAGGTCTGAAAGGCAAGGAATACAAGTCACAGAGCAAGAGATGCCTGCAGCCCTTGGGCAGACTGCAACAGGCAGGTCAGGAGGGAGGGCAAACCAGCTCTTCCCAGCACATCTGTCTCCATCTCTGCCTAAGCGAGGAGAAGCTTAATTATCTCACGCTGGAAAATAAAGGAGAAAAAAAAAGAGCCTGTCAATATCAGCTTGCTCAGAGAGGAGCCCAAAAATCAAAGGGGCAGCTTTTGCTCTCATCTCATGAAGGTGATCCGCAGAGACCTTTGCTTTGCAGCCCAGCCCAGTGGCTGCAGCAGCTTCAGCATTTGCATCTTAAGGCCTCTGAAACATGACCAGGTTCCAACACATCGGCTGCACCATAATAATTCCCAACACATGTTATCTCCAGCCATCCGGGTAGCCCAGCCCTTTGATACTGCTGCTAAGCTCCGTTAGCAGTATGTTCAAGGAGAGGGCCATAAGTGTGCACACATGAATGGTCAATCCAAAGCTGCTAGTCTGCTAGTTCACAGCTATTCATTTTGCACCTTTGCATTAAGACGAGGCACAGGCTTTATAGCGTAAGTAGATTCATATACTTGTGCTAAAAGCCATCACTTTAGGAAGGGGAGGTTGCATGACTAGGTCTGTTTTACTACACTGGAGATATGAGGAGTTTGGATCTTGAATCAGACCCAGGCAGCCATGGATGGAGAGTGTTTGTAACAGGCTGGAGTTGGGAACCTAAATGCCAAGGTGGCCTTAAGCCCTGGAGGTTAGATCCAGTTCCGCATTTCAGCACCAGGGAGCTCAGAGAAACTATATCTTCCCACCTATGACAACACTTAATGAGCGGTACGTGTGCTGGTTCTTTCCAGCAGGATTCAGCTCCAGGTGGGCAAAGCTGCACCCACAAAGGATGAATCTGACACCACGTGTAGGCACACGTTTCACTGCGAAGTGAATCCTGAGGTGCCGATCACTGTGCTGATAGAGACGGCACTTCACTGCCTGATGAAACATAAGCTTTCCCTAGTTGTGAACTGAGAAGCAGAGCCAGGCAGAAGTCATCTAGCTAAACCTCACGCTGTATGTCCTTCTGAACAAGAGATCTGTGTCTGGCCGTCTCCCATTTAACGAGTGGATTGTTGTATCTGGTGTCAGTGATATGTGGACCATGCTGCCTGTGTACTTCTGGGGGGGTAAGGAAACTATTTCTCCATTAGACTTCACAACTCAATTGTTAGTTTTTCCAACACACCTACTAACTCGGGTCCACAATATGCAGGATCTCAGTACCAGGGAGCAAGTTATACTCAGTTTCGCAAGGCTGGCTGCACTGGCAGCCATGAAAACTGGAAGTGTCTGCAGTGGGCAGTGGAAGACAAGTTTCCTGATTCTCCATTCAATCTGTCTAAAGCTGAATGCAGGTGGATGCTGCCGCCTAAGGGGTAACGAAAAACAACTGCCAGTTCACCATTTTACTGCAACACAATATTGCTGTCCTTAATGGCAGCAATTAGTCCACAGCCACTCTGCAAACCAGGGCCTCTGCCCACAGCCCTGACTAACCCCCTGTACCTTCTTCCCACTGCACAGGCACGCAGGCAATACTGAAAACAACAACAAAACACATCTTTATTCTTGATGATAGCATTGGGACTGGATTTAACTGGACGTTGTAGGTAGGCAATCATCTCCCAATCTAGCAAGAGCTCACCTGTGCATGTCCTCTTGTTTTCATGCAGCGTGTAGCCAACCCGACAGCTGCAATAGTAGCCCCCCACGTAGTTGTGACAGTGGTGATTGCAGAGGGGTTCACCATCAAACAGCTGTTTGCACTCATCAATATCTAATGGGTGAAGCACACAATTAGGCAACCAAAACCCTCCAACAACACTTCATCTTGGTCTGCCCCACTCTGTTTTGTGAGGATGGCTTGTTTGCCTTTAGTTGCTGTGCTGTTTTGCATCTGTTTCTGTCCAATGAGACTGCCTTCTCCCACCTCCCACCAGCAGCCACAGTCTATGAGAGCACAGGGATGCACCAGCCCCACCATAGCTGTGTCTCTCTCATCTATGAGAGGGGCTGGTCTCTTACCTTCGGCAGCGTAAAAGGCCTCAAAGCCCGTGAATGGTTTCTCATTGGAGTAGTCAGACCGAAACATTACCACGAGGTTGTTGTCAGCGGAGACGTATGTCTTGTTGTCCGGAGCCTCCTCGGTGTCTGTACTATCCTTTCCACACAGTGTAGCCAAGGTCCTGCCACCAGAGCTCAGCTGCAAAATGGGCAGACAAATCCACCAGATGAGCACAGAGCTTTACTCTTCCCAACCTGCTGCCATGGCTTGGAAAGCATGTATTTGATGGTGTGAGAAAGGAGGCTTGGATGCTCTCAAAAGGCGCTTCTGGAGGTCAGTCCAGATAAGAGAAGACTTCCCCTATTCTCTGTGACTTAAGCCTATAATCCTGTCTCCCTTTTCCCTTTCAGAGGCCCACATAAAGCTGTGATGCCAGCTTGGGCTATGAGCGCCATGCTTTGTTTATAATGCTCTTGTTAATTTGGCACTCTTAGTGACAATAAGATCTTCGTAAAGCCAGAGACAATTGGAGTAAAAAGGTTTCATACACTGACAACTTCAAATATATAGTAAAAGGTCCCTTTAAACTAGTGACTCACTTGCTCCATGATTCACTAATTACAGTTCCAGCTCTTCATTTATCTTGTGTTTTTAATACAAGAGAAATATTCTGATACATGGGGTTCATGTTGCACATGGTCGCGTACTACAGACCTACCAGAAATAAGTATTCTGTCCTGCCCAAAGGAAATTACATGAAGAACACCATGGATCTGGGGAATGGGAGCAACTTGCCATACAAAGCCATGGAAATGAGATCTTCCTAAAAGGGAACAAGGCTGCCTGATTTATTTCCATCTGATTCAAAAGTACTGCTGATGCATTGGTTTTGCATACTCCCTGTGAACACAGCTCCCTCTTTAATGTGTGTGTATCAGGCCTGTGCAAACAACAAAACAAGTGCAGACACAGCATGGCCTCAAACCAGCCTAGACTAGAGCACATGCTAGCACATGGAGTACAAACCTCTCAGGGACACCTCTGATCACCCAAACACTTCCCGAAGACAGTATCCCTGCTTCTTTTCCTGAGGTCGTTTCTCACATTAGTTAGCAGACACACAATAGCAAGTGTTGCAAGTGCACGTTTAGACAAGCTGACAGTACCTTGTTTAGACTATCACTTACACTTTTACAGTCTCCCATTATACTCTGTGTAAAACATTACTTGTTAATTTAAAACACACACTGTGACTTTACCAAAATGAAGCTCCAAAATTGTTTTGGGCAAAATTTCAAACCTTTTGCTTCACAAGAGAGGAACATCAGAATTTTCTGAGCACAAACAACTCAAGTTTCAGATGTTCCAATACGACAATCAGTTCTACTTCCTGGTCCTGTGGGCCTTGATAAACACGTCGTTTAGAAATCATCTGAGCCTGAATTTTACTAGTAGACTAGTACCAAGTACTTACAACAGTTATGTTGGTCTTGCATGTGTCCAGGATCACATATACACTGCTACACGTCGCCCTGCCCTACACATACCTTCACATAATCGTATTCACACAGGTAAGACAGCTCCAGGTTGAAATGGGTGAAGTAGATGCGGACAGAATATCCCTTGGGGACAGTAATATTCCAGATTCTCTCCTTGTGATTTGGGTAGACATTTGGGAAGTTGGGGGACGTGATCCTCCCATACATTTTCTGCAGCACAATGCTGCTGCTTACTCCACTGTAAAGCATAGCCATCAAGACAAACAGCCTGTGTCAAAGGAACAAAAATTAACAGAGAGTGAGCATCAACTCAAATCATACCCCAACAGCCACACGTCCGAGGTGCCAGTCTCAATACCAAATGAGGTATCTCAGCACTACCTGAAACAGTCATGCCCAACACCCTTCTCACTTGACAATGGCAGAAATCAGGAGGTATCAGTGGAGTCATACTGTAGTAACAGCTGAACAAGATGAGAATCACACTTGTGCCTTCTAAGGCCCGCGCAATGCCAAGTGGCCAGAGGAGCTGGGGAGGTCCCTGCGACTGCACTCACCTCATTGTGCTGCTCTCCTGTCTGAGCCTGCTCTGCTCTGAGCCCTGGGCAAGGAATCTCTTCTGATGTATTTGCATTTGGGGGCGGATGTATTTATTGTGTGTGCTCTGCTGTGTTTGTCTGGATGTTGAACTCTGATGTTTATCTCCCTTCCACCCCCTTCAGCCTGCTGAGTTCTGGGAACAGCAATCGCTAAAAAACAGTGCATGAGGCCTCAGTAAATGACAGGGAGAGGCAGAGATGGAGCAGATGGATTAGGAATGCTGCAGGCTCTTGGAGGGAGCTGTAGTATCGCAGCTCTGTGGGAAGGCAGGCAGTGGGAGGACGTACAGAGTGACTCCACACAGTGCCTGCATGGGGGAGCAAGGGGAGCTGGGCAACGCTCCTCTAACCAGCTGATGTACAATTACTACTACTGCGAACAGCATGTTACTGAAAGTACAGTTTCTTCTGTTGTCAGAGCAGGAAGGTGCTGGAAACAAAATAATGGGGCACATCACAGGATCTCAGAATAGTGGGTGAGTCTGGTTAGGTGGTTCTGTAATGGGACAGGAATACTCAGGGGACACCACACAGGCACAAGTTTAAGAGGTGCCAAAGTCTTCCAGTTCTCAGCTGCACATTTTAATCCAGTGCAAGCTTGTGTTGACTGAAACCTGCTCCATGCCTTGTTTATACGCATCAATTGCTTTTTATGCCATCCACCCTGGAACCAATAAGGTAAAAGGCATACTTAATAAATTACATCTTTTGAAGCTGGCTTGCTACAGAAGCAAGACAAAATTCCTCTGTGCTCACGTCTACCTGTGCAAGCTAACTTACCAACTTTAAAAGCCCAATGACCAGCGTCTACCGAATTTGGCAGAAGAGAAGTTCCAAGGATATCGGTGTGATGGAAATAGGTGGATGGATAAAAAAAATTAATTCCTATTACTGGGGATTCTCTGAGGAAAAAAACTCAAAGATGAGCTCAAATTTCTTTTAAACATTTATGAAAACACACAGGGATTTCATACTACTATAAGACCCCAGGGAATTCAACTGGGAGAGCCAAAACTATAGGACATAAAGCTTTATTAATTCCACTGCTTGCAGACTGCTCCTTTCCAAGTCCCTATTGAGGTTTCTCACAAAACTCCTATTCCAGCACATACGGAGATAGGTCTAAGTTTATAGAGGGTGAAAAGCCAGATATGTTAATGCAGAATCTAGGTGCCACAAAAGCAGATAGAGAGGAGGAAAACTGATCTGCAGCAGGGAACTGACTGCCACACTGCACATGCGGGAAATTTATACTGAGATATCCTCTAATTAAATGGACACCTTTTCACACTCATTTTTGAGCAGCCAAAAAATCATTACCCCAGGCAGTGATGCTGGTGCTGGCGGGAAAGCAGGAGCTATTGCATGAACAAAACTGAAGCCAACAAACCATTTGGCAGACTGCAAACAGAAGACACCATTTAATAAAACTGAAGGAGAAACCAGCAGCAGTAAGAATTAATTGTGTAGCAGCAGTACCTACAAGCATGGTTAACGGACAAGAACCCAGAGGGGACTAGCTTTTCCTAAGCCCCACTAGCTGCTAAAATGATCCTATCAACACATGCAAGATGTGGACTTTATACTCACTGGAAATGAGAAAACAGAAAGAAAATTTTGCAAAAAAATCGCTCTGTGCCTAACTGAGCTGGTGCCCGAATCCCACAGACATAAATAATTCCAGAAATGTCCCACATTAGGCTTCCAGCTCAGTTCAGTAGCAGAGGCATGGATAGTCAATTCTGATCTTAGGTCTGAGAAGTTTCTCACAGCCTCAGAATTTGATGAGGCCCCTAAAGCTGATGGTTGCCATGCAACATTGAAGTGAGAAAGCTGACTTAATAAATTGTAATCCTGGAGACTGAGAAACTGAATGCTTGGTGCGCATATTGGCTTTGCACTGGCATGGTCTGTGGAGAGGTAGGACTGCTGTGATTTTAGTCCTTAGCACCTGATGTAAACAGTACCAAAACCATCTCTGTTTCTTTGCCCAGAAACCTTCCATCTCCAAAAGGCCAATGGGCATCAGCTAGCCAGGTGCAGCAGTATTATAGCTAACCTCAGGCCCCACAGATGCTCCTCTTGCCCACAATTTCCCTTTTTGCCTGTGCAGGACTAAGCCAGCCTGAAGGCTGAGTGGACTTCATCCATGCCACTGCACTTTCCATCTGTCTGTAACTTGCTGAGTTACTGCTTCACTTTAGGAAGCCCGGGTGTTATCTGAAATGACAGATGCCTCTTGAGAAGACTACCTAGCTGTCGTCTTGTGCCCCTGTCTCCTTCCATGCTTGAGAGCTGAGGTAGCGCAAAGGCAAGCTGTCATTTTCAACAGAACCACCAACACGTATGAAAGCCAAGGTTCAGAGAAAGGACTTCCCCTTGAATAAAAAAAGACAACCTTCTGTAAAATGGAATACGGAATGACACAGAGATATTAGAGAGACCTCCTATGAGCCCATAATCTCCCTCAGACCCTGTAGACTCTCTCAAAATATACTTTTACTACTTGACACTGAGGTCTGTCAAGGAAGGGTTTCAAATCCCTCTTGTGGCAACATTTAAGTGCAGACAGCTAAGCCAGACACATAAATAAATCAGCAAGCGTAGAGCTGCTCAGCCAACACAGTGCCCCTCAGGCTGGTACCACTAAGATCCAGAGATCTGATCTCCACTTTCCCTGCAAAACCAGACAGCAGCAGCAACCAACTGAAAAGATGAGAAGGCTGGAAAGCAGCTTTGCAGATAGGGCCTTCATCAAAGCTGTGTGAGATCCAGGCTAAAGTCCCAGGTTAGCTCTTCAGTTCACATTTCCCTCTGACCCCATTTTGAAAAAGGAAGAATGTTACCTGAGGTAAATTCTGCCAAATCTATGTTCCTACAGAAAGAACTTCAGCTACGACAAACTCTGAGATCATGTAAAAATAAAGTCAATACAGCCCCACATCCACTTAATCAAAAAAGTCCCAGGCAGCTCTATTCTCAAACGGACCATGCAAAACCACACACTGCCTCAGAAAATCAGCTTGTGTTGGGGGAGAAAACCACCTCTGGGCCTTTGAAAGGCAGCTCCAGCGTTCTGACTGCAATTCCACGAAAAACACTGCAATGACAGTCGGGACCAGATGTTTCAGGTGTAACAAACAGGACGGTGAGCATGTGAATGTGCCTCCACATCCGAAACACAGGTTCAGTGCCAAAGCAAGAGCCTGGTTAACGAATGGAGGAAAAGCATGCACCAGCCTTCCCAGCTTCTAAGATGAGACAGTACAGTCACGTGCCATAGCAGTGGCTCTCCTTGCGTCACAAACCAGGAGAGCAAATGAGCGTAATAGCTGCTTGCCATGATCCCCAAAGACATTGCTCCCCACTGCCCCCTATTTCTCAAATGCCAGCTGCCTCTGCAGAGCCCCAAGAGATTGCCTTGATGCTTGCTGTTCCGTGGCTAAAGCCAATCCTCCTGCATTGAGGGGTTCAGAGGACTGGGGGGAGGACGCAGCAGAGGAAAAGGCATTCTGTTTCCTCATTACAAATCAAATAGCGTGACTGACATCAAAAGACAAGCACACAGACGGAGCAAGCAGAGCATAGAGTGGGGCAGAGGGAAGAGCCTGGATGCCGTGAAACATGAAAAAAATAATCTTGCTAGGGCAAAAATAACAGAGAAAGCTCATGCAATGGGGCAAGATACTTTCTCCCTCCAGTTAGGGCATGTTTTCCTCCTTCCCACACTCTCTACTGCTACCTGATGGTTTTATATGCTGTTTGCAAAGATGGACTCCAGCTGCCACAGAGTGCTAAGGTGCACTTCTCCATCAGTGAAAAAATCACTGGACTTGTCCTCTCTATTCTGCAACAACTGACTTCCAAAGGACAGTCAAAGCAATTCTACAGTGTTGCACTCGTCTGAAAGCACTCGGCTACAAGCTCAAATTGGCTAGGAAGACCAACAAAAACCCTGAGGTAAAGATACTGGCCGACAGCTTTGCTCCTCTGGCATGAACAGAGCTCTCAAAAACAAGGGAAACCATGATCTGTGTGGTGCTGGTCTCAGGCTGTGAAACCACAAAGCTCAGGTTGCAAAACACATCTCTGAACATATGTGTTTGTGTGTGTGCACATGCACACATGCACATAGTAGAGACCTCGTACGCACAATTTATACATTATGTAAATGTACGCAATCAAAATGACAATGTACAAATACCTGTATAATTTCTGTTCAACTACATAGCTGCAGAATCCAACAACATGTAATTTTCACGTGCACCAGTTCATTTCAACCACTGCATGGATACATGTGTATGTATTTACGCACATGACTATATAAATTCCAGGGCAAACCCCCCCACTGCACACGTTCATCCCCTTGGGCAGAGAATATGACAGCACATAAGTAAGAGATGCTGGTCATATTACTCTGCCTTCTCCTGGAAAAAACTCCCACTCCGCCACAGGGAAGACAGCGTAAGAATTGCGTAGGTCAGAATCTCTTTTCCCTTTGCCTGTCTCCCCAGACCCATTAGCCCAGCTCTCAAAAACTGAACTAGCTGACAAAGCTACCGCCTCGCTCCCGCCCACATCCTTGGTAGCTGCAGCATGTCTGCTGGGCTGGCTCCAAGTCCGTGACTTCACTGGAGCAGCTGTTTGTGCTGGGAAGAGAGTTTGGTTACAATTCAGATACAGCTAGAGCCAAAGTGATGAAATACAGTGCTGTCATCTCTCCAAGCAGAGATGCTATACACGTTACAGGCACAGCCAACACACTTTCCTTGGGTAAGCCAGCTTCCAAGCAGCTAAGAGGAACAAAGGGGACGAGTGAATAACACACGTCTAACATGTATCCCTTGTCCAACATGAAGTCCCAAAACAGGGAAGGCAGACTGGGGACAACAACAAAGAAAAGCAACAAAAACATGACAGATCTCTGTACTAGAGGACACAAAGACCAACCAAGGATGAGCCCATCAGGAACTCCCTATTGTGAATAGAGTGAGGCTAATCAAAAGCCTCCCCAAAATCTATCATAGCCTCATTCAGCAAGCAGCTTGGCCTTGTGAAGTAATCAGGGGACTTCTCAGCTACCAGAACAGCACCCAGGAATGCCAATCTCATTTAGAGAGAGTAGTTTGGGGTTACACACCTGACACGATGCCTGGAAGGCCTGGAAAATCACTTGCCAGCTTAGAAAAGACTATTAGCATGTGCCATTCTCTCCAGCACAAAGTCTGCAACAAGAGAACCCACTTGAGCAGTATCCTCTCTCAAAAATCATTCTTCCTCAAGGGAGAACTGAAAAGCAAGCTTGGCAGAAGAAGCATATCCATCTCCTGCTGGAGTTTCCATATAATCCTCCAATGTCATATCCTTTCTTAAATAAAGCTTAAACCCTTTCCTATCTGCAGAACCAGACTCTGCAGAGTACAGCGACCACCACTACCTTCGGATGAAGCCCTTGTTTTTCAAAGAAGGGGAACCCAGACCTCATCTTCCACACCAAAACCACAGCAGACAAGTTGCTCTCAGTGGAAAGCACAAGGTCTGCCTTTGGAAGTCAAAGCTTGGCTTCTTGTATCTATTTTCATCTCCCTTTCATTTCTTCCTTCTTCTTTCATGACTGTTCTTCCTCTACATGCAATAATTAACACTATGAAAAACTGCGTTCACCTCCCAAATATACAAGCTGCTGAGACTGGAGGAGACAGTAAATTCCTGAAGCTCCCTCCCACTCAGGAAGAGGGAGAAGCTGAGAAACGTGCTGAAGAATAGGTTTCAACAGCATTAGGACTGGCAAATTCATTAAACCCACTTGCAACAGGCTCCTTGTCCATATATACATCCAAATGCATTTTCTACTCTCCCGTTCAACTCAAAAACATTTTTCACCATTTCTCTTCCTCTGCAATTGTCCATAACCTCAATTTTTTCTATCAAAGAGGCTATTACCCCACTAATCTAGATAAATAGTAAAGCCAGCCCAAAGCACTCCCACAGAGCTACTGCTCAGACATGAAAGAGTTAGTATGATACATTAAAATGGACAAATCTTCCCTCTGGCTAAATCCCGCACTGAATACACACAACCTCATTCCTGCCTTGGAGAAAATAGATTGAAGGCCATGTCAGAGCCAAGAGTCACATCAATCAGAACCCGTATATTAAAACGCCTGTAGCACTCCAGGAAAAAAACACAAACCTACCAAGCAACCAGCTGTGCTAAACTTTTTCTTACCACCTCAATGGAATAATATGCCTTTCCCAACTATTTCAAATCCATCTCCCTTCAAAGAAGTCTCAGATCCTTGATTGTTCTCCTCTATTTGGAGGAAAAATTAGGGATAAGCAAGGTACCTTCTACATGCATTGCCTTCTACAAAGACTGGCCTTATCTATCTTATTTTTAAGGCAGAATGTCAAATCTGCTTCTGCCCAAAAGAACTGTAAGTGTTCAAACTGCACGGTGTCTTTCAGTCTAGATCTAAGCTCACTTTTGCCAGAATTCCACCCTAAAACTCTTGTTTCTTGCCCCAAGGAAAAAAAAAAAAAACACAACAAAAAACAAGCCCACCAAAATGCAGGGCAGGAGTTCTGTGCTGCATGGACACTTTACTTCTCAGCTTCTTTGCTCGTTTTTGCTTCTCTTGCAGAAATCTTCACAAAATGATAACCAGCAAAACATCCTTTACTGCTGTGTGCTTTTGTTTTGGGTGATGTCAAACAGTAGGATTTGAGGTGAGATTGCTATTGTTTCATAGAGAAATTCACCTTTGTCTTTTAAATGAGTGGGACGCTTACCCGGGCTTCCTGCTCCTCACTTTTCAACACGGTTAGTGAAAACCACAACACTGAAGTTTTTGCAGGAATCATGACTAAAGCTTGAACAATAGAGGGAATCTGCAAAAAGAAAACAACAGCATTTAAATACAGTTTTCAACAAAACACAATTAAACAGAAACACTACAAAGGAGTGAGCTTGTGCCAACACAGCACTGTATCCTGTCTCAGAAAAATCTGCATTTCAGAAATAGGCAGAGCTATAACCTGGCTGTACAAAAACAAATGCTCAGGTGTTGGTACTCAAATACTCCTTGGATTAAGAGGTTACCAGACTGCTGAGCATATGTGATTACGTATGTGACTTTTTCACGTCTGCTGGACACATTGCCACCTGTTTTTACCTACTAACAGCAGGCCCATCACTTGTTGAGTCTCAAAGCTGTATGCAAAAAAAAGCCCACCAGAAATTCTTGACATACCCTGGAGGCAATGGGCCTCCTGGCAAGCAAAGGGAGACTTGGCAGATGCTATAGCTCTCTAATTTAAAATTAGGCACAGACTCTGTGAAAGCATATCCTAAATTGTCACAGCCATATTATCTGCCAGTGACTTCTGCTAGCCACCACACAGTTCCAAGAGCTTACTGTGCTCCAGCAATGCTCAGCTTTACTGCAAAGGCAAACAAAATCATTTGGTTATTTACAGAGTTAACTTGGTACAAGGATATAGGATCATACCTGGATTACAACCTGAATGCCAAGGCACTCACAGCACAGAGTCAAGCTCTGAGCCTCCTTAGCTAACAATTAAAACTAAAGGAAGAAACTCTGGGAGGTCAAAATTAAAATACTTCAGAAACACCTCTGCAGGGTGGGCAAAATGGAAACAGTTTGCTTTATTTAGATCTTGCTACAGCATGTGTTTATCTGAAATGGCAAGAGCAATAAAGAGCCACCAAGCAGCCAGCAAATTAAAAGATCATTGCATGTAATTTAAATGTTTGGCTGGGATCCCCTGAGGGCCGGCAGGAAGAATCTCTGAGGAAAGGAAGATATTTTGTTTGATGTATGTTAGTGAGGAGGAAACTGAGCCAGAGTGCTAGCACGGCTGAAGAATTATTCTTGCTAAAGTCAGATTACTCTAACTTGTCTGTTAGCCTCCGCTTAGCAGCACTGTAATGACCCAAAATTGCAGCTGACAGATTGGTGCTGAGAGTTTGTCTCATTGAGGCTACCGCATGTGGATGGGCCATTACTCTTTCAATTTTGGTCTCTGATGCCTGTTAACGTACATTAGGCTTTTCCATATGGTGCTTTTTAGCCTGGTGTCCAGGGCAGCTGCCTGGGCCTCTGTCCCCACCCACATGCTTAGGCCCTGTCTAATGAAAATGGATGACGGCCCCAGCCTAGTAATGGGACACAGATGGACCAAATGGTTTTTCGCTTCGAAACATATTTTCATTTAAGAAAGTCTCCAAAGACTGTGAGGTTTTTATTCTTGTATCACTGGAATATTCCCCCCTAATGCACTGCAATCTTCAGACAGGTGAGGAATTCAAAGTTGCAAAGTTTCAGTTTAACTGGATTTGGAAGCCTACAGACCAATGGCCCTCTTCCAGTACAGCTGTTCTGCTGAATGGCCTTGACAGTCACTTGCGTGTTCTCTCACTCTCCTACCTCACCTCTCTACTCATACTGAAAGATCTTCAGCATGAGAAGCAGCATTTTTGGGGGCAGACCTGTTAAGAAGGCGGCCTGACAGGCTGCTGAACCAGCCTCAGCTGAGGGACTGTACTGCCTCCTGCAATACAGGTGGTAACGATAAATTAAACAACTGTTTCAATACTATGAAAGCCTTGTGCAGA
Organism: Rissa tridactyla; assembly: GCF_028500815.1. Lineage (NCBI taxonomy): Eukaryota > Metazoa > Chordata > Aves > Charadriiformes > Laridae > Rissa > Rissa tridactyla. The sequence goes on along the minus strand of NC_071481.1, from coordinate 4,145,306 downwards.
CACAGCAAAAGGAGCCTCCACAGCCACACCTGAGAACACATGACTGAAGGGACTGTGCAATGGGCATGGCAATCAAGGCTCACCTCCCAGCAGGACTCCTCATTCTTCGAGTTATTCTTCTTAATAATATTTGTATTCCAAGAACAAATGGGTGCAAGCAGAGCCCAAATGCCAGAAAAAAGTCAAACACTTCCACATGACTTGTGGAAACACAAAGCTCATCTTTTTGCATGTAGTACCACATGCTCACCAACAAATGTGGAGAGTTAAGGTATGCAGTAGGCAAACATCTGCTGCAAGATGGGAGCCATCCGTACCTTGGGCCAAGTGTCCTGTGCTGTAAATTGCCACTGCAAGCCTATAGCCCAGTAGTGTTTTGCAAACAGCATTTCACACACCTCTTAACGCTAACTTGCTCTTGGTGGCCAGCCTGGGGCATCTCATACTCAATTCCATGCAGACTAGACAGGACTTGGTTGCAGCCTGCCCTTGCCCTGGGAAGCCACACAGAACAAACTCCCCTTTGCTGACGGCTTTGGTGACCCACTTGTTCTGCAGTACACCCTCTAGGAGATGGAGTTCCCTTGCATTCTGCATCTCTACTCTGCACTGGGAAGTTCCCGAGGGCACATGAGGCTGTGTCCAACTTTCCAAAGTGCTCCCTGTTATTTGTGGTTTCTGCCCTCGTGCTAAGTCTTTTCAAACAATTTGGAAATAACCCCCTTAATGCTAGGGCAGTATTTGCCCATGACACCTCATTTACCAGGCAGTGTGTCTTCCCAGAGAAGTGAAGCCTCGTTAAATGTTTCTGAGGGACAGCGCGAGTGTCTGTATGTGCTCGTGTGAAAATGGGATGGGACTCAGGAAAACAATTCTCCTTGAATCTCTCAGCCTTCATTACAATTCTTCTTTTAAGTGCCAGCTCTGATTTATGGCCTGCCATTCAGAGGCTACGAAGGCCTGCAGCCAGAACTGACCAGCTGTCAGAGCACGGCTTACAGAAACAGGAAACATATTAACCTGTCTCTCCACCTGCCTAGATCCTGCAACCGATGATACAGGAGCTGACAAAGATGGGCTCTTCTTGGCACATTACCTCCACGCAGAGCACTGCTTGGGGCTGTACCTGTTCAAAGGTGGAGACACCCAGAACTGGGTGAAGGTTCCCCAGGTACAGTAATTTGGACATAGCCATATCTTGTGCTCCAAGAGAGAAGTTTCCTGGATTTTCGTCCCCACCCTCCTCCTCGCTTCCTCCAGGATCTTTGATGCACTGGTTGGCACTTTGGTTTGTCTCCCATTAAATAGGAATGATGATTCTTGTTTGATGGGCAAGAATGTTGGCAAAGGTGGATCACCTCACAAAGATTCCTTCATGAAAACTGATAGTTAAATAAAAGTGGAAGCAACTGCTTATCCGAAAAGAAGAATGCACAAATACAGACATGCACAGCAACCTTCTCCTTGCAGAAATAACACTCAGTAATTTCATATTTTATACCAAGCCACAGTGATAACATATGAAGACTGACAAAATGCAAGCCTGCCTGTGAGTAAGTGGTTAAAGGGAGGGAGGACACTCCTTTACCTCACTCTACTGGCTTTACATACACACTATTTAGACAGTTTTGCAGTATGGAGGCATTCCCATTTTTATTCTGGAATGGAGCAAAAGGCCACCAGTGTCATTTCTTCTCAGTTATTCTGCTTCTAGCCCGCTCTGTCCCATGACAAGCTGCCTTCCAGCACTGAACAGGGTTCAGTTATCCTTTTCGGAAGAGCAATCATAAGGCACTTTCCAGCCCGCTGGCTCCCAGCAGTGGGTAAAATCATCAGTTCACTGACGAAGATGAGCACTGTTCGCAAGCCAACATTTTAGAGCACAAAGACTGCTGTTTGCTCCCCATGGTTCTGGACTCTGGGTAAATCCATGGCTTTTCACGCAGCTGCAGCTCCCTGTCTGTACACCTGCACCTAAGCTTCTGGCAGGGCCCTCTCACCATGGGACTGATTTACCCCTGACTAGATGAGCAGCACAAGGCCAAGGACAGAGGCAGAGCTCTCAGAGCAAAAAAGGCTTCTGTGGAGACATGTTCTGACCTCTGGGTTTCACTCTGAGCAGGGGACTCCCTGCACAGAGTCTGGTCCCAACTGGAAGAGTTAAAAGCTACGTATAAAATATTATCACAGAAATACTCTCCCTTTCTCTATTAATTAAGCTGCTGCCTGTGCTAGGTTCAGCAGACCAATACACTCAGCACTACCTAGACAATCTGCTCTTGTTCAAATAAATACATGAAGTCACAGTTAAATCAACCAGGTTTGAAGACTCCTTCTATGCAACAGTGACCGAAGCTACAATACGTCTAAAATGATGGACTCCAAAATCATCATCTAAGAGACCAAAACTCTCTGGCACAATTTCTGGAATGTATAAGCCAGGAGTGGGCAGCTTTCCACAGCCATAAATCCTTGGCTTCTTCCTCTCTGTCAAAAAGAGTCTAAAATGCACCAGCCAAGCACGGCACAGTGAAATTGAAGACATTTTGAACAGCAGACTTACCTAACCAGCAAACAATCTTAAAATGGGAAGTTGGCCTGATTTCAAGCCAAATTCAACAAGGCCCCAGCTATAAAGATTGCTTATAATATTTATTTTTTTTACACTAAACGTTAATTGGTTTAAAACAAGAGTCCTCCCGGTCCCCAAGGTACCGCTAGAACAGAAATTCCTCATTCCCAGCTGAATGCTGGAGCCCAGGGAAACAGTACGCGCTCTCCTCTGGCACAGCTACTTATTCCCTTGTGGACTGTGGCCCTGCTAGACAACAACCTTTATCCAGCCCAGCCTACCACTTAAGACTAAGACATTCTCTGGGGAGGCGAAGACATGGATTTGAGTTGTTCAGATTTCCTTCACTCCCCAACTGCTTCCTTTGAGACTTTCTACGAGCCCTACATAATTTTAACAAGTGGGAAGCAGACATGCTGGAAGGTTTTTATCTAGATTCAAACAGCTCCCTCCAAAGCTCCTGTCTTAAGGGACTGAAATGCTGACTTTTCTCTCCAAAGCTCCTGCCTTAAGAAACTGAAATGCTGTCTTTTTTTTTCATCTGGTACCTCCCTCCCAAGGCTGCAAAATGAGATACAAGCCTAAGAGTGAGAGCTCAGTCAGCTCCAAAGGTGCCGGAGTCAGCAAAGGGGAATACACAGATCAGACACGTCTGTTACAAGAAGGCTCACAGGCTCAGCGCAGGTAGTTAAACTGATGTCCCTTTGCACGGGGTACAGCTGCTCCTCAACAGTCTGGGTTACAGGCTGACAGCTTCTAGAGTCTCTGCTTGCATTCCCAGGCTTCTGTAAAGGGCTTATTCACAAAAGCTGATTAACAGCAGTGTGCTGTTCTCCACTGGCTCCTGTCTCGCTTACGTGACACGGGCCCATTGACTCCTGAATATTTCCTGCTTTAAAATCTCAGTGATTTTTATGAAATAGAAAGCAACTTTAACCACAACCGATAATCTGCAGTAACACTCCGTCAGAATCTTCATTCTGAAAGTCCCCCTATGCTGACAAGTCCCAGTTTGCTGTATGTCTCCAGGTAACTGATTTTTACCTACCTGCACATCATCATCTACTGCCCTAGTGGTAACTCTGACTGTAACTCCTTATGAATCTCTGAAGAAATGCAACATCTCTTAAATCCCTGTTGAAACAGTAGAGAGCACCTTCTGATTTCCCATCTCTCAGGCATTTACAGACCTTCACACTAGAGTTTCACCAAAAAGCACAACACATTAACACTGCCTGTCCTTCTGACCTAGTCTACAAAAACTACAGTGCACTGGCAACTCCCTCTTGCTCCTTGGCATCCTCCTCTCAAATCCCTGCCAGTTCTATCAGGGTTCAGCAAAGACAGGAAAAGTCCACTGTGTAAGACATCCTCCCAATTCACCAAGAGGTCATTTGTCTGCACACGTCTTACATGAAGCTACTGTACATTCTGAATGGTCAAAGCAATAGCCTCTTTCACTGAGCAGTCTCCATGGAATATAAAATGCATTTACAGCCTGCTATCGCTAAGGGTTTTGTGAATACAGGAGCTCAGAGAAGTAACTGAAGTTAAATCTTCAAAGCCCACTTCACAAGTAAGAGAGGCTTTCAGAGCTCAGAGAACAAGGTCAGTCGCTGAACAAACTATTTACAGCAAGTAACAAATAGACAGTGAACAAATGCCTTATTTGACCTGTGTTATTCTTCCACTCACCAAAACCTAGTGTGGCAGGAAAGTCAGCAGAGCCACAGGCAGAGAGAGGTACATGTGGCATTGTGGTTAGAGCAAGACACAGAGCAACGTCTCTTGGATCACTATCTCCCACCACCAAGCCCAAGGCATAAGGCAAAACTCTCAGCCCATACTGCGAAGAAAGATAAATAAATGCAGCACTTCTGTGTCACAGGGATGTTGCCAAGTTTGCTGCTATCTAAACTGCCAACTTATCAGATGAAGGTTGTCAAAAACAAGCAGCACATCAGAACACATTCTATGAACCACAACAGTAATCCATGACCAAACCAACAGCAGAATTCACTTCACTCAGTGGAAAAAAGATTCCCCTTTAGCACAAACCCAGTTACTCTTTTCCCAGTTTGTATCTGACTGCTTATATGCCATCAACCTCAAAACAGATTTTATTTTTTTAAATAAATGGACTCACTGCTTTTCAAACACACCTTTAGTGTTTCTGAGCAGAGCCAAACATAACAGGATAAGACAAACGACACCCTGTGCATCCTTATGCTTCATTCTCCCTGCAATACCAGGTTTAACCTTAATTTTCTGTAGCTGTAATCAATGCTCAAGGTGCCTCACAGGCCACGCGTTGAGAATGACAGACATAGGATCACCAGACTAGGCAGCATTGTTGTGTTCCCTCTAAATTTAACTCCATTTGCTGGCTACCTGCAGACAGACAGTATCTTTGTGGAGTCTGGTCAGATTGCAACTCTCTCCTTTGTCTGAGGCTGAAAATGCACACAGTGAAGTATTGATTCCCTGCTAGCTTACCTGACAGCACATACTAAAACAAGATTTTCACTACTAAAAGCACGTACAAACAAGTCACCATGGAGGGTACTAAATTTCCAATTAGTACCTCCCTAGTTCCTCTGTCATATCTGTCCACATATGCGCATGCTTTGATCTCAGAGTAAATGAGATTTACTCTGTTTTCACCAAGCAATGAGCTGCCTTGGACTACTTCGCATTTATCATGGGATAGGATACGCACAAACGGAGTTACCCCTGGGTACCGAACACGCTGTAGGTTCACAGCTGAGCTTGTCCCCATGATAATTTCTTCACTTGCCTGCAGCTTGATGCATAAGCATGAGCTAGCTTCAGATTAAAAAATAAATTAAAAAAAAAACCAAACAGTGAATACCACTGGACTGTCCATTGAATTAGGCGAGGTCCGTACTGTGTACTAGCTGACTTTAAAAGTTTGCCTTCTGGCATATTTTTCACTTTTTAATGTCTCTTCACTTTTTTAAAAATCTGGAGATAGCTCATGGTTATTATCCATTTGCTCATACACACACAATTATTCTGAGCTGTGACAAGATTTTCAAATGCCCTGGCTATTGCATCTAAAAGAGAAATAACGTACTCTTGCTCCCTTCTACTTGACATACACCGTTTATGAAAATTTAAACAGAAAATGCCCACATATGACACGTTATTTATAACCTTTTGTTAAGCCCCTCCCACTGAACTGATTTATCACGCTACACTCCCTAATATTAAATGCTTTCATTAGCCCAGATCTCACATTGCTTCAGCCTCAGCGCACTGACTTACCAAGGAAACTGCAAAAATTCAATCCAATTCAAACACTCATTTCAGCACTGATGAAAGAAGCTGCCTCAACTGTGCTGGCCCCTATCCACAGCACGTGCACTGGCGGTGCAGGCTTCCTGCTTGGTGCTCAGCCAGTGTGCCTCAGCCTCCACCAGCAGGAACCATCTGTAGGGACGAAAGAAGAGTTCAACTTCCAAATTTACTTCCAACCTTGAGAGAAGCAGGACTACTCTCTCCTTCAGGAACCACTAAATAACACAGCATACAGTTTGCTGAACAGGCAGTCTCTGTTAGGGGCAATTTCCATGTCTATGTGCTGTGGGGCTTCTCATTTTCAGTACACGCTGTCTTCAACATTATTATGACAGACAAGATTTAATGGTGGATAATAAGGCAACTGAGAACAATTCCAAGATACTAGCATCCTGGTTGGTCTCATACTGCTACACAGGTCTTAGTAACAATAACGGGTATAATTAGCTCTTATCCAGCACTTGTCACCTATGTATCTGAAGCAAAATTGTAAGAGGAGACAAGAGCTACTGCCCCATTTTAAAGGCAGGGAAACCGAGATATTAAAAAGGAGGTAATGATAAAATGCAAATGCCAGCAGCAAAGTGAGGCATAAAATCAGGTCTCCTGTGTCCTAGGCCGGGTGCTCCACGGAACACAGTTGGAAAGCTCCATATCCCATTACCCATATACTGAGTTGCTGAGTTGCCCCAGCAAGGATCTTATTTTTCATTATGGAGTGAAAAATAAAACAAGCCACAGGGCTCTAACTCTTCCTGCAAGCCGGAGACACACAGCCAGAAATTTCTATGGCAAATGATGCAGTGAAAATGCAGCCTGACACAGAGCAACGCGGCAGCAGCAAGCCAGCCCATCTAGGTGCTGGAGTGGTTGTATCACTCATTATTGAGGGAGAGCGGGGGAGTTGGAAGCGCTACTTCAGCTGTAAGAAAACAGGCTGGCTGCTGATTAATCCAAAATGCTGCTGTTGAGATGAGAGACCTCATGGTCACTGGCCTCCAAAAACAAAATGTAAAGGTTCAAAAGCAAGCCACTACAAATAACTACCTTCTAGTTCTCACCAGTGGCCAGTCAGGACTTGGAGACAGGCTCAGTAACATACAGCTGGTCTGCTATTTTGTGTGGTCATTCCCAGCATGACCATAGCTCCGAAACTCAACTTGTTAATGCTAAGAATTAAAGTAAATACAGCAAGTGAAATTTCATACCCTTTGCCAGCATGCGAGACCAAGGCCTCAGCAGTCTCCTTTAGAGAGAAATATCTGTACTGAACTCATCTATCTTTCGTATCTCTACACTACCTGTCAGTTCTAAAACAAAGGTTCAAAAAGCTCCTCCTCAAGCCAGAAGAAATAAAACAACAGGCCCTACTACTCTCCAGACACCAAGCAGCACCTGAGAAAATAAGTAAGAGAAATCAGGTGTTGTGTTTTTTGTTTTTTTTAAGCAAGATGACAAGACACCAAGAAACCATTAGAGCAGAGTCTGAGCTGCTGGCCCCAGGATCACAGATGGTCTGTTTGAATCGGTTTCGGACGCAGAGCCCAGCATTTTGGATGCATACGGACCCCCAGGGCACCCAAGGAACTGCTCTGGAGATACGTGCTCTCAAACCAAAGGCAGGCCAGGCTCTGGGCCCCTCTCCTCCTCCCACGGCCCCTGCACCCCCCCACATACAGAGCACTGCCTGGGTGCTTCCCTCAGCCCACCCCTGTCACAGCCAGCATGGAAAGAAGCACAAGGGGCTGCTCGCCCACACGCCCAGGACCAACCCATCCTCTCCAGATCATGGCTTAGCACCTTATCCTGACTGGGGGTTAGCACAGAGGGCCCTCCCCACGGGGAACAACCCCTGTTGCCCAGTGCCTGGGCCTCACCCCACTCGCCCACCCTGGCACAGAGGGGACATGCAAACCCACCTGGTTCCTCAGAGGCCTCTGGGGCAGATGCAGCAGCTTTAAGGATGGCTGCACGCCTGCTCCCACCTAGGGGTTCCTCCCGGCAAGGGAGAGAGTCTGAAGCCCCTGCCACGGCCCCACCACACCCCCTCAGCCCCTCGCCACTGCGAAGCCCCTTTCCAAAATGGCCACCCCCCACATGGCCACCCCACAAGATGGCCGCCGCCTCCCACCGGCCAGGCCCGCCCATCTTTCCCGGTGCGGCCGGGCCCGCCCCGCACCACCCCGGCCCGGCGGGGCGCAGAGAGGCAGAGACGAGTCCCCGGGGCGCCATGCTTTATTCTCAGGGGTGGAGAAGAGAAGGAAGGGAGCTCGGGGGACAGGGCAATGGAGGGAGGGGAGGGTGATTGTGGGCGGGCATCCCGGCGGGGCCAGGCCGGGCAGCACTAACAGGAGGTGAAGGTTTTCCAGAAGAAGTTTTTGCAGGGGGCCTTGCGATCCCGCTGCGATAGCTGGGCGAGCCGCCCCAGCACCGCCCGCTCCTCCTCCAGCTTGCCCTCCTCTTCCAGGTCCGGGGAGGCCGCCTCGTGCCCCACGTCCACGCTGTCCAGCAGGCCTGCCAGCATCTTCAGGATGGCGTCTTTCCGAACTGTGCTCTGTTCCTGCGGGCAGAGAGCCGGGAAAAGTGACGAATGAAGGCCCTGTAACCCACAGCCATGGAGGCAAAACATCCCTTGTGGGGTCCATTCTCTGTTCCCTGCTTCCCCTAGTGCCCTGTCCTTGGAGGTGATGCTTTTCCCATCGGCAGAGCTGAGGAATTGATGCCTGCAGAGGTCACTCCTCCTTCTCCTGTCCCCCATCCAGCTCAGCTGGCCAGACAGGGAGAGGCGCACCTGCCGTGTTATAACTGGAAAAGGGCTGCTAACAAATAGGCATGAATTGGCTGTAAAGTCCCTTGCAGCCCGCACTAATTAAATTCCATTGAATGCCAAACTGCTTTGTCTCCTAGTAAGCCCACACTGCCTTCGCTGCTCTGACTGCCCAGCATCCGACGCGGGAAGGTCAGGGAAGAGGCACAGAGTCCTGAGCAATATTAAATTAAGTGCACTGGGGGCTGCAGCCCACCGTAAAATGCTGTGAATGAAACGTAACAAGGAAGAGATGCCCCAAGAATCCGGAGCAAAATATTTAATCGGTGGGGAGAGGCAGCTTGTATTTCAAGAGCAAGAACCTGTATTTCAATAGCCTGAGCTTGGGGGAAGGCAGGATGAAGGAGGAGCTGCAGAGCTCCATCCCTTTGCCATAGCAAAAGAGCACAGCCTGTGGTTCGGGGCTTGAGGGATTTCTGTCAGTAACAAGCTGTGAGTTATCTTGTTTCTCTTAACTTTACATCCAGCAAATCTGAGGAGTTGCCTCTTGCCCGTGTATTCTTGGTCTCTGTGACTCATTAGTGGAGACAGCTGGTACTGGACAAGCTGGGATAGATGGTTTGACGGGAATAGATCCTGTTTCCCATGCAGATGGGAATGCTGGAAGCACATTTCCACGTCACTTCTCACGAATGCCATGTTTACTGCTAGGACTGCTGTCAGTACCAGCATTTGCTAAGGACCACTTGGTGAGCAACTCAAAAGATGGATAAAGACAGGCATCAGCAATTATTTTAAGTTATAGAATGTTTATGGATATTTTTTAATCACTTCCTTAGCTCTGTTAACTAACCTGCTTCCACACAGGAGAAACTGAGGCACAAAAAAATTACATGCTATGTTTGTAGCAGAAAAAAAAGATAAAAGCCAGCTTGTCCCCATCCTGATTCCTACTCCAGGCTGCAAGAAATGTCTTGAGCCTTTGGGAGATGGACTGGGACTGGGGAACCCAGCTAAATGTGTCTCCTGGGTCATGTCTTCCTTGTAAGCTTCTTTCCCAGCTCTAAGTACTGTTTTTAAATAACCGGCTCCAAGCAGAGGCATCAGCTTCAGACTTGGGTGGGGAAGGCAAAGCTCAGCATGCTGTTAGGGGATATTCCTTACGCATGATCGGCTGTGGCTGTTAGTGAAACTAGGCAGCTCTTCCCCTGCACTAATCCACTGCCAACATCCTTTCTGCCTATAGCTGTTCCCGAGCCGCGAGAGATCAAGACAATTTGGCAGCAGCCAGAGATCTTAGCACGGATGGGTCGTGGCACACCTTTGGGTAGCTGCTCAATTCCCTGTACTACATCCACCAGTGCGTCAGAAGGCGCAGATCTTTCTTTTGCATTGTTATGCATTTTATGGTGTTTTATATGTAAAATCCCAATATTCCTCATACTTAAAACATTTGCCTGAGTTACAGCAAGTGGTGACTGTAGGGATTGGTTCATCAGTAGCTAACAATTTTTCAGTCTGTAGAATGCTCTGTAGAGAATCAATATATCTATTATATCATTATTTTGTAAGCAACAGCGTGTGGAAGACTAAAAGTCATTACACTTTAATTCATTTTTACCAAAGTCTTATTTACTGATTTATTCCCTACAACTTGTTTCTTTTTTTCCCCAGCAGCTAGGATTTGCACCAGAAAGAGATTACTTCTTAAGTACTGGATTTGTTATTGTAAGAATGTACAGCTGAAAGTTTACAGTTATCCCCAGAAGGGTTAATCCCAGCCAGCTGCAGAAGCCCTGGTCTCTAACAGAACGCTAGCCCTAGCACCTCACACTGTATATGTTTCTTTTTCACAGCCAGTTCTGTTGTTAATGGGATGTGAGCCCACTCCTGAAGCAGCAAGACACTGATGGATGAGCTGGAGCCAACGCTAGGACAGAAAAAATGATGTGGATACGCACAAAGGAGAAGTTAGTGCCTTTGAAACCACCATCGGGATCCTTCACTTCTCGGGTTAGCTCCTCTGCAGGACCGAAATAACCTCAGTCTTATAGATGCAGCTGTGAACTGGACTGGCAGAGAGCGGGGTGACTAACCACAGCCCAGAGGAATCTCCGGGATGGCAAGGAACATGCAGGTGAGACAACTGCGGGGCAAGGACAAGCAGAACAGAACGCTTGATTGTGATTATGTTATGCTATTACTTCCTACCCTTTTGGCCTCTTGGGGAAATAGTCCAGCAAAACAAAGTTATTATAGTGCTATAGCCATTATAATATTAGAGTTTTGCCAGTTGGTAGGATAATTATATTGCTATAATAAGTTCTGCCACTGCATAGAGCTCTGCTGGTTCAGAGTGTAATTATTCTAGCAGAACTATGTCAGTATAACTCCCCTTGTGAATACTACTCTGTAAAAAGCAATTTTATTCTGATATAATTACTTCATTTATTATTCCTCTGTTACTTTCCTACTGAACCCATCTTTTAAACATTTGTCCTTCCCATGAGTCCTATTTAAAATATCATCTCCCTTGATCATTTTACCAATTACGTATCTTTTCTCTCCCCCCCTAGTACTCTGCTTTATTCTCTCACGCTGCACTCTTTCAGCAATATTATTTTCTCCTTTTGCCGCTCCTCTCCGCTCTGTTCTTTTTGCCAGTTTTTGCTTTGGTCAGACTTTGCTTTGCTTCCCAGATCTCTGGGATCTGCCCTGGTACCTTTCTTAAATAAACTGGCTAGTAAGCTATAGCAATAGCCTGTGCTTCAGCAGTGCATGATGCTGTAGTGCCTTGGAATATAGAGGGGCAGAAGAGTTGTTTGCATCAGGTACAGCCTAATTGCCCTTATTATCCCTCCCCTGGCTCCAGCCTGCTTCTTCGTGCTCCCACCTCACCCAGCTCCTGCACAGGGTGCATTATACTCACCCTAGTGTTCTGTATTGCGAGTCTCTCTTCTCCAGGCAGTGCAGTGGCTCTCACGCTCCACACCAGCAGCAGAACGGACACCAGGCTGGCCACCAGCTGCATGATGTACAGGCTGTGACTACTGTGCTGAATGAGGAAGACTGGGAGAGGGAGCTGTTTCTGGGCTCTCTTCTGCCTCAGACAATGGCTGCAGCCCCTTTTATAGCCCTCCCCCTAGCCCAGTGGGTGACGCAAACAATTAAGTCTATATCAAAGGCAAATTAGACTTTGGAGAGGTTGTTAACACTTGGCTGCTTGAGTGGGATACTTCAGTGCCTCTGTGCTTTCCGTGTGCCAGACCTGCAAAGACTGAGGAAGCAAAGGTTTGGGACTCTCCAGTAACGTGCTGTTTCTTCACTCTGAGAAATTGTAGGCACTGTCTGTGCCTCTCCTAGTTAGCTGAATTCTGCTTGGGAACATAATGTTGGATAGAACAGGCCACCAGCTTGCACAAACCTCTGGCCAATGATGGATGATTCAGAGAGAAGAGGTAAAACGCCTGGCCACCACTTCTTAGATATGGGCTTGGACCCTCAGCCTGTGTGTCCAAACAGCTCCAGACTCTAGGGGTATTTGGATCTGGATCTCTGCATCCAGTCACGCATCTCACTGTGGAATACCAGTATGTCCAGCTTTCCTTGTATGGTAACATGGGGACACAGGCTGCATCTATGCAGTAATATAATCTGTCTTGCAAATGTACATAAGGCTACCTGGAAGCCAGTTGGGGGGGAGTCTTGTTTTACTGGTTTTTGTTCCTAATATTTTTTCAGTATGTCAACACAGTGAATCCGGACTTGGAGATGTTTGGTTTAAATGTATTAAAGGGAAAACAAAGTAGTGAAAGGGTGGTCAGAGCTGGAGCTGCCCTGCACAGAGGCTTCAGAAAAAGGCTCATGGCATGCTGGCACTGACTGCTGCCTGCTTGGAGTAAGTTCCTACCCTTTCTGATCTCTGGTTAGCAGTTGTTAATAATGCTTCTGCCTTTGCCCAAAAGGCCATCCCACCAGTGAGACTGGACTGTGGGCCTGCAGAAGGTGCTATTAAGCACTGCTATCTGCTTTGCATTGTCCCCATCATGCTGGGATGGCATCCACTGCCACATGCCCGAGAGATGCAGAGACAGAGCTAAAATCCCATCTGACCACTAGCTCTTGCTCCAGAAGCACTCACCTCAGGGCAATCCTCTTTCTGACCCTACCAACAAATGACAGTCAAAAGGTAAATTGTTATCCTAATTTAGCACATTAAAAAACCCCACAGGGAGGTGACTTGGCCAAGGGTATGCTGTGGCAGAACTAAGAACAGAAGGTAGAAAAACCTGTTGCCCACTTCCACTGCTTACCAGCATCACAGTTCCTGAAAACAGCGTGATGAAGCTTCGCCTGCAAATAACACAGCTCCTAATGCCAGTTTTACACCACCCCGGATGCTCTTGAGGGAAAAGATGCCATTGCTTCCATGCGTATTTGAAAAGAAATGCTGGATTCCCTCACTGAAAGATACAAAGAAAAAACCTTTTTTGAGTCATATGGACTTGTGGAGAAAATCTAGCAATTTTCCTCAGAAAACTTTGTAACCTCATTGTTTCTCACCCCCGCCTTGTGAGACCTGGCTTCCATGCACCAGTTTCGGATGAAACATTATCTATTTCCTTTTAAACTGATCTTGCTAGTTTATCAGAATTGCTGTGTTAGCCCTTCGTAATGGATTCTGTCAAACACTTCCCAGCCAGCCTGGGGCTGGAGACAGAGGGCAGTGAAGTACCAGGCTCCAGCAAGCAGACAAATCACAGGGACTTGCCAAATGACCCGCAGCCGATTTGCTCCAGGAGAGGTAAAAGTGGGAGAATAGCAAATGGAGAAAGCACACTTGGCTGCTCAAGAGGAACGAAGGGCAGGTACCTGTGAGCAGGAGATGTGCCTGGGCTGACAGGCAGGCAGAAGGTGAATCCCATACTGGTGGTTATGAGGCAGGACTAAACCTCGTGGGCCCACTAGCCCAAAAGCGAGACAGACAGCAGAAGCAGCGCAGCCAGGTCTCCATGCTGGGGGCCATCTGGTCTAACCAAACTGCTTGTTCTAATAAATATGGTTTTGTTTGCAGCTTTGCCTTCTGAATGGGCTGTTTTCTATAATGCTTCATTGAGCGAATGGGGTCACAAGTGCGACAATGCTCTTCTACGAAAACAGGGATGATGCACTGAGCCAGAGATCAGCTTCTGGGGAGGCCCACAGGGATGTAAACAGTGACCAGGCTGCTGTGAATCTGTCCTGGAATTAAAGGGCAATAACAAAACAGTTGTTAGCTCTTGAGGGGGTTGGCTTTGGGGACTTTCTGCCCAGATATGCCAGCACCAAACCTGTGGCCCTGCTGACGAGGACAGCACAGCCAAAACCTGTACTCCTAGCCTGGGCAAGGCTGGGTAGGAAGGGAATAGGGACACATCAGAGCACTTAGACTCCAGTGCCCAGAGTAGGACTGGATCTCTAAATCCAAACAAGTTCCCTCCAAGGTCTGCTACAGTATCCCTCAATATCAGATGCCTCTTTTCCAGATTCTTCCCTTTTCCCTAGTGCTCTTTCCTCACATTCCCTCTCCTACTTCCCCAACATTATTAGTCTGTCCTTCTCAAGCTCTGGCCCCCTTGCAGGGACCATGCTGATTCTGCTGCCACCACTGCTGACCATCTCCCCATCATAGGCTATAGCAGCATCCCCCTTTCCAAAGGAAGTAAAATAACCCTCTGGTGATAAAATTTGCTCTTTTTAGTAACTGGAAAGAGTTCAGCATACAGCACCAGGATTGTTCTCCATTCTTACTGTTCCCTGGCGCATCGTCTGTCTGACCTTTAGGAAGGCTGCAATTATTTTTTTTGCCAACCCTTAAATGCTTATCGCTCTGTACAGGAAAGGTTAAAGGTCTTCCCTTGGAGGAATAAACATTTCTGACAATTCTTTCCTTGATTTTCTCTTACCACTTTCTCTCTCTGTTATCTGACTCACCCCTTTAGAAGTCTTCTTCCTTGAAGCTCTCTTCTGTCCAGAGTTCAATGTGATCTGAGTGGGTTTCTACCACTTTACAGGGAGGGTAATCTATCTGACATCAGCATACCCATGAACACATCCATGGGAATCTGGTAAGGGTGGAAATGCTCCAGAAGGAAGGTCAGCACACAGTAACTTGAAAAGGCCTGGCTATCCAAGGATTTTGGCTCACACTTGGTGTGGCTTCAGCAGAGACGCAGAGTGGGTTCAGAAGTACAGCAGAAGATGCTCCCACAGTCACGTAAGACAACCTCCATCCTTTTGTGATTAAGGGTGCACAAGCAACATGTAATGGGAGAGGTTCTATATTTCAAGAAAGCTGTCCCTGACCTCTCAGTGCGTCTGTACAGCAGCAAAGACTGGGCATTGCTGGAATACAAAAGCTAAGGCTGTGTCTGGCACCAAATGCCACGTTAAGGAATGAGCTAATTTCTCAATTGCTTTCCTCAATGGCCTGGATATTTGCCGTCTTCTGCCCATTTGTTGCCTGGGCTGGATTCAGATCACAATGTCTTAAAGCACATAGCAGAATTGCATCAGGCTTCCAGAACAAAGTCCGGTTCCCAAAGGTGAGGCACTCCACTGCAGATGAAGGGTTCAAATGCTTCTGCTTCCCTGTCATTGGAACCCTTTCTCTCTGCCCTCAAGAGTCCCTAGTTGCAAAGGCCAATGCAATAAATAAAGCAATAGTCAGCTGACAGTTGTGAGCCTTCCTGGAAGGGGAAACCAATTTGTTCATGGGCCTGAAATCACAGCTCATTTATCAGGCCAAGCTTGCAATATTCCTTTGCGCTGCACTCCCCAGGGGCCTCCGAGAAGCATGCAGGTGGCCGTTCCAGCCACGGCTTTTCATCAGCACTAATCTAACAAACCCAAGGAAGAGACTGCGTGAGCGTGGGCTGGAGCCTCTGCTGCCGCTCCTCTCCGATAAGAGCTGCGGAGCAGGTGCAGGGAGGAGGAGGGGAGCACCGCAGGGATGCTGCTGTCAGAGCACGCACAACTACAAGCCTGTTACAGCTCTCTGGGGAGTTGTGCTGCCTTCTCTGTCTGTCGACCCCAGAGGGACCACAGGAGGATGAAGGGATGGTGAGCATAAGGCTTCAGGGGTATGCTCAAAACTTTTTGTTATTTCAAAACACATGCAAAGTTAAACATTGCAGTTATTCCACCAAAAATCTTACTCAAAAATAACTCCTTGCTATGAAACACTTCTATTTCAAAATACCTCTATTTTCTACTGGAAAGGTTTTGCTCTGCTCCAGGGAGGAGGCATTTCAGGCTGTGATGCAGGCTGAGGACACCTGGGGTTACTGCCTACTGCCTTACGAACTGACCTCTGTTACTCCAGACTCTTCCCGTGGTGGCAAGATTAGCCAGACAAGACTTGGATAGAAATGTTTCTTTACCATTTGGATTTCCTGAGGGATCGCGTACGCACTGCGCCTTGTGGGAATTCAGTCAGAAGGAGCTCACCAGGGACGTTAACACACGGGACTGTGAGGCTGCCAGCACCGCAGAAGGGACTGCTCAGCTGGCAGAGCTTTAATTCATGTGCTCCAGATAGCGTAGGGTTCTGGTTACTCCTCTCCTACAGCTGAAGGGGGACGAAACACATGCAGGGTCATCGCATACATCATCTTGCCCTTCTCCCTGGCTCACAGAATTAGCTTTGTTAAGCAAACTCCTTCCCCAAGCTGCATGGCCGTGGGCTGCTGCAGCAGACAATCAGTACCCAGGAGAAGGCAGCCACCTCCTGCGGGGTCCCAGCCCTCGTCCTCACCACTGCACGTCAAACCCCATTAGCCACCGAGCTGGCCTCCTTGAAAGGCCTGCCACTGAGATCCCTAACATTCGTAATAATCCTCCCCGCCTTTATCTGCTTCACACATCACTGTGCTATAATTGAGATTCCCTGGCTCTAATTCCCCACCTTTTGCGTATTTTAAAAGCACTTAACTCCATCCTACACATGACCAGGAAAGAGTGTCACCTAGACTTCTCAGTATTTAACATGGTTAAACTTCTCATCTTACTTTTTAACAACATTTTGTCTGACTCTTCTGCTAGACCTGAGCTACTGTTTCACACTTTTGTCCACACTTTTTCCTTCTCTTCCTCCACCATTTAAACAAAGGAACTTTCCTTTCCCTGAGCTTGGTGGCACTTATTACTTTTTTGACTGTTTGCTTACTGCTGTTCTCTGATGAAAGATGAATTGTCATTCTTACTTCAGCAGTCTCTTGCTCCAGCCAAGCTGCATCAATAATTCAGCCAGGCCTCGATAACATTAGCTCTGGATGAATACGACACTCATGCCAATTAACTGGCTGAAGGGGCTCAAGAGATACAGGCAAGAGATTTCTCTTAATTTTTTTAAGCTCTTTTCCAAACTCCTAAAAATTGAGTTAGTTCAGTGAGTAAAGCACAGAGCAGAGAGTCTAACACAGTTCAAAAGGCGCCAAGAGGCTTAAGCAATTGATGTGCTAAAGCCCATCAGGCTCTGTTCCCTCGCTTGTCTCCACCTGCTCTGATATTGCATTGTACGTTTCTTGGGACAAAGCCTATCCCTGTTCATATGCTCCTAGCTTAATAAGATGCTGGAACATGACTAGCGTGTCTAGACAAACATCATCTTTGTGGATCTTTGCTCGTGAACAGCCTTGCTTGACTAGCCTTGGGCAAAAGCCAGCTAAAACTCCAAAAAAATTACTCAAGTCTTTTAGTTGCCCACGTGGAGACACTGCAAAGATTGCTTTCGGTGTTCAGAGCACAGTTCTATACGAGGCCTTGTTAGTTTTCTCCTGTTGGGCATTACCCAAATTGCCAGTCTCTTTTCATTCCCCAGCGTCCTTGGCCACAGCATGCTGCAGCTTGGACATGCATTTGTGGAAGGGATAATCAATCTGTAGACACGATCGCCTGACGGGTGACCGCCATGTCAAATACCATGCACACCTCGTGGCAGCGCTCAGCACAGGCGTGACTTCTAACAGTCATGAAGCGCTCAGAGTGCTCAGATGGAACCAGCTAGAGATGCACAAACCCTTGCTGCACTGTTAATGAGTGCTTGATTTGGGAATCGATCTCTGTCTTCACCTATTGCAAGGCTCTGAGGTATTTGAAACTGCCTGTAAAGAACAGTGATTTGAAATGACTCGGAAACTATATATAGGACCCTATGGACAGAGCATATGCGACTTGGTTGGCAAACAGCCTTGTCTTCCTGCACTCATCATTGGCCACTCACTGAACTTACAAATTTGGAGAGATCTCAGAGAAACAAAAGGAATAATTGGCTGCGTGGAGGGTAATAACAGGTTTGAGGAAGCTCTTTCCCTCCTGGGCATTGTTGTACTCACCAAGGGTGGGTGGAAGGCTTGAACTTGTTACTAGTTGGCAGCTACTCTAAGGCCTTCCTGGACTGCAGTCCCGGCCTTCATTCCTATTCCAGGGGAGAGAAAGTGCCAGAGGTAGTTTTCTGTGAAGGATGAAGGGCTGAATGGGATTCAGGTCCCACAGCATTTTAAACAGGAGTAGCTAGAACCAGCCTCTGTTACTGGTCTGATCTTTATAATAAAAATACAAGAACTGAACAATGAAAATGCCTCAATAGCCCTAACGAATCAGTAGCTGTGGGAGAAAGGAGACAGTTACCCAGACAATTAACAGACAAAATGGGTGTAGTAATCTCAACACAAGAATACGGAAGAGATCCAGACTCAGCTCTGCAACTTAGCAATGCTTTGCAAACCCTTACAACCACAAAGAAGGTGTACTGATACTGGTAGTAGAAGAGGGCACTGAGAAAGAAGTGGTAAGTCTCATCAAAAAGGGAAGGAAGTAGGAGGGTTGGTACTGACGCCGCAGAAGTCCCTTGCTGTAGGCAGGCAGTGGCTGCACCACCTGTGCTGTTTGTAGGGTCCACAATTATCGTAAAGCTCAACCCCTTTGCAAAAGTCTGCTCCTTCTAGTTTTCTCTTATCAAGCCAAAAAGCCTCCCTCAGAAGGAGCTTCTTTTTTTGTCTTCTCCTGATGCCACCTAGTGACAGTTCCCAGCCTGTTCAGCTTCAGCTCAGTACCTGGTTCAGGCCCTCAGAGCCACTAAGCCACCGCAATTTTTGCAGAGGAAAGGATGGTGCAACTGAGTGGGGCCAGCGATTGACAGGAATTACGTGATGCCAGCAGGGAGATGGGCAGCTAGAAAACAGTTTGGAAAGCTGTACCAGAGGCAGCATTTGGACTAGCGAATAGCTTAGATAGAAGGTACTGACTTTGCAGCGTAGAGGATGACAGCTATTAGGCAGTCAGGTTACAATACAAAACATTCAAGGGGATCGCTCTTCAGAGCTTTTTGATAACTTGTCATCCCTAGAGACAAGGGAGAGAGGAAGTGAGACCAACTACAGAGCGCTGCTGGATGTCTTCTGAGAAGCACAGCAAACTTTCAGGATCTCTGTTTCCGCCCCCAACACTCTCCCCAAAGAAGCACACCGACCCACACTGATGTCACCTTAACCAGAGCCGAGTGTTTAATTGATTGCAAGGGAGTGACAACTGCACAGTGGTTGTGCTGGAAAGATACCCACTGCGCAGTGGTGGTACGGAGTCTTTAAAACAAAAGTAAAGAAGTGGAGGCAGATCCATCTCACAGAGTACAACAAAAAACAACTTATGCATCTGGGGATTCCGGGGGCAGCATTAGAAATAACGATGCCTCCTAAGGACTAGGCCTGAGGCATCTCAGCATGACCGAGATGAAGATTTGTCAGCACAACTGACTCCCCAACATCAGTACTTAACAGCAGGCAATGGATCCAAGGTTTGTTTTTTATATATATATATTTATATTTATATATATAAAGCGCCTATCACCATATTGATAAACATTCTTTGGAACCACTCTGATGGCAGAGGTAAGAACAGGAGTCAGCCTGTTAGTACCTCAGCACTTCTGTTTCCAACCAATTTAAAAAAAAAAAAAAAAGCCACAAGACTTTGCTGCCAGCCTGCCTGGCTGGTATTTAATACTGCTACTCCATCAGGGTTGGAGGGAGACCTATTGTGAATGGCAACAGTTTGCACTGTGACTTCTCCAACTGTGCTGCAGACCAGCGCAGGTGTCGCAGAAGGGCAGTGGGACATGAAGGCTCAGACCCGTTACCAGTCAAAACGTCTCAGCAGCAGGGAGCTCCCATCAGGAGAGAGCAAGCAAACTTTGCACACAAAGCTCTCGCTCTCTGTGCTTAAGGCTGCGTCAGTGACTTCTGGACTCTTCCCAGGTTTCAGAAGATCACCAGACGGAAATACATGTCAGTTATAAATATATCATGTCAGTTGCATGGGATGGAGTGGGGCGCAGGGAGGGGAGAATTTAGAATGGGGTGCATGGAGGAGAGAAAGGAAAAAAGACATCTTACGTTTCCAGCACTGGAAAGAACAGTTTTGACCTCGCACAATAAGTCACTGGACCTTTTCAATAGTCTTATCTGGCTTATGCCCCATCATCTTTAACACATCATCAAAGGGAATGTTGGCTGGCAAAGGGTTAAACAATCCCACACAGTGGAGAGCAAATCTGCAGTCTGCTGGGAAGGTCCCCACCACATCACTGACGATCTCAGGATCCAACTTGAAGGAAGAAAGCAGCTTCTCAGTCTCACACATCGCTCAGGGCCTGGAGACAGACAAAGACAAAAAAAAGTGTCAGGATGGACCTGCTGCAAGTCTACCAGTCCTCAAGAGAAACATGGCTCTAAAACACAACCGTAGCATTTGCCTTCGTTCCTAGGACATGCTGAGGATGTTTTTTCTGGAACCTGCAGTTGCAACTCAGTTAGGAGATGATGGAACGATGCAGAATACAGACCATCCTTCAAGAAGGCAGACTGAACTATGCTAGAGCATCCTTTCTTTACCCGCTGGTTTGTGCTAGAAACCACAAACATGTTTTATCTATGACTTTTGGAGCTTTCTAGTGGGAAACACCAGTTCTGCAGGTTCTTGGGCTTAGTTTTGGTAGGTGAAGTAGGAGTGATCTGCCATCAAGGCACAGGACATCAACCCACAGAACAGCTCCAAACTGAAATCTTGTCTTCCCAGGGTGACTCATACTCTGCTGTGTCATACAAAATGCCGTCCTGCCCCAACTTGCCCACAGAAGCCTTCAGGGCTGCAGGAAACCCTCAGTCCTAAATAAACCCACTCCCGCCAAAGAAAAGTCACGCCTCATCCTTCATGGAGGAATAGCAGCGCAGCCTCACTTACCTTCCGTGCAAACTCTGGCAGAATGAAAGCCGCCCGATGAATGTCAGAGTTGTAGTATTTCAGACTCCTCTCCTCTACTTGTTGCTGTGAGAGCTGCTGCACAGGCTCCCGGAAATTTGTGTTCTGCAATAAAGAAGCCAGGTAGCTTTTGGGTAACGATCAAAAGGCTGTGTGACAGGCATCCTGACTGATGGCAGAGAACCAAGAGGACTTGCAGGAAAACAGATGACTTTCTGTTCTAGTATGAGGTCAAAGGTTCTGCACAGCTCCAGCCTCAAGGGCTGGAGTTTACACTCCGAACCCCGTGTGACTAGCCCTTATTCACAGATGTCAGCGTATGAGGTCAGACTGCATGTGAGCCATGTGCCAGATGAAGCTGTCAGATTGTGCCCGACCATCTAAGAAGCAAAGCTTTTGCTCTTTCAGAGCAGAATCCATATCTGTGTTAAGTCAGGCACAGTGCATGCTGCCAGCACCCCAGAAAAATACAGCAGCAGCAGCGCCGCTGGCTCCCTAAAACAACGTGGTAGTTGCATTACAGGCTTGCTGTAATGCAGCAGATTGGGAAGAGAACAGACCTCAGTGGTCTGACACAGAGGTACCAGCCCATGTCCTAACACTGACTCTCACTTGGAGGCCTCTGTACGAGCCAATTACCAGTTGCAAGCTTATTCTTATCGAGCAGATGCCCACTTTATAACAGCCAGCATCAATAAGCCAAAGCCTTAAGAGAGACTGGAAACTGGTAGTGGCTTCCTCCCTTCCAACTTTGTGGTCCTAGAGAGAAAACCATGTCCTTTTCTAAGGCAACTGGTTACATTACTGGCCAATTCGCACTTCATACAGCACTGAGCAAGCTGCATTGCAGCTCTGGGGTCCTGAGCTGGTGGAGCTGGGCCCCAGCAAGAGCGTAGAGGCCCCACAGCTGGGAGAGCTCAGTGCCACAGCTCAGGCTCTGTAAGGGACAGCCTGGGGCAGGCTCTGCGGGTGCTTTCAGGGAGTGGAAAAGGGCACTTCAGGTGCCTGAAACTCACTGGGTTCTTGCTGCAGAGCATGAAGCCAATCTGCCCGCTGGGATATGTGGGGATGGTGCAATAGGCATATTCCACAACAGGGAACAGAGACTTGCAGAACTGACGCATCTCCTTAATGAGATCCAGGTGCAGCCACTGGCACTCACCTACAGGGAGAAAGAAAGACAGGATGCAAGGTGAGAGCTGCCCCTCTTCTCTGCACAGGCCTGTACCAGGTTAACAGTGGCTCCAAGTCCAAACCTGCTCTACTCCGCACAGCTCAGGTGGTTTCAAAGGCAAGATAAGACCCTTACACCAGTTTTACTAAGCGCAGTCCAGCAGTTAATGAACTGACGTATATGGATCAAAACCGCTCCTGTATCTGGGAGCTGAAATGGATTTTACTCCCTGCATCATGTCTCCCAATAAGAGAGTCCCTTTGTGCCTCACACTTTGCATGCAATGATCTGGCATCAGCCTCCGCCCAGAGACAGCATCCTCACCTTGGCAGCAAAGAATCCCATCTTCTCGCAGGGCTGTCTTCATCAGCTGGTAGTAAGATTCTTTGAATAAGCTTTCTGCAGGACCTGGGAGAAAAGGGAGTAAAGAAATATGTCTAGAGGCAGACTAAGATGGTAGGCTTCTAAGTTTTTCAAATGCCCAGCCTGCACAGGGACTGCACTGGAAAAGAGACATTTCAAACGGCTTTTTAGTGATCACAGCAAAAAGTTTTGACCCTGGGTGAACCCCAGCCTGCACCTAGCACAGCAGAACCGTCAGTATTTTAGCATTGCTCGATAACAAGCCCAAGAGCCCAGGATCTTTATCAAAGAAAGTCCTACCAGCTGCCTCTTGCTTCAGTGAGCACTTTTTAAAACTGAACTCCTGCTCTAAAATGCCTTTTAGACATGCCTCTTTCTGTGTTGACTATAGCAAGAGTGAAGGTGACTCAGGCAGTCATAGTTAGGTCCCTAAAATGAGGTGCCACAACTACATTTGGTCCCTCTCTACCTCAGTTTTCCCCCTTCAGAAATACAGCAACCTCACTACAGCCATCTTTAGGCTAGGTAGCTACACCAACAGCACGTGAGCCACTGCTTCATTAGCGGACACGTGCAAAGCTGTCTTTGCCAGCACGGTGCTGTATCCTCCACGGGATTGCTGGACTCAAGGATCAATTCTGCCAGAAGCAATAGCTGCTGAGGTTGAATTTTGAGGAGAGAAATGCGACAGCTAGCTTGAAGACTTGCTAATACAATTTCCTGGTCTTCATCCTTCCCTTTCCCTACCAAAAGAACCAGGTCAGTGACAGCCTTTTCATGTGAAAGGAGCCCGAGCAGGCTGGCATTACTTCCAAGAGGTAGGCAGAAGAGAAAAGAAGGAATGTGGAAAGGAGTATCCTTTTATGTCTAGAATTCTTACCCATGGGGTCAGACGAGTCCGTGATAATCACATCAAAGGCTTCTTGATTTTGTTTCATGAACTCAAAACCATCTCCCACGTGCAAGGTCAGCTTAGCGCTGGAATACCCCACTGCCATCCCTGGGAGGTATTTCTTGGATACCTGGATCACATCCTGTAACACAGAGAACACAAGTGGGTCGGGGGGGGGGCTACAAGGAGCTACTTCTCAGGCTACTGTGCAGCTGCAGCTGAAAGAACAGCACAATGAGTCATTTCCTTCCATGCCTTCAGCACAAGTCCGACTTGCTAGCTAGATCCTCAAGAGCTGTCAGCATCTTCAGCCAACAAGCTACACTCAGCCCTTTCCTATGGCCTCAGGGTTCAGTGACACTGTTGGTCTGTCCTTGCCAAACTCAACAAGAAGAACTCGGAGCTTCAAAAGCTCCCCAAAGAACTAAGAGAATACGATTACAGATCTGACTGCTCTGTGCTCCTTTTCCCTGCAGACGTCACTTGCAGAGGTGATCTTGGCCAAAGACTTTTTTTTTTTTCTTCCTAAATAAAACCACGACAGCAGGTTTCTGGATGCAAGATGAGAAACATTCCCACCTCTGCTCTATAGTCATTATATCAATCATCCCATAAGACACAGTTTTCTCTCTAAAAGAGGCCCGGCAATTGTACTGAGCACTACCAGCTTCTCACAGCTGGCAGAGACAAAAAAAAATACGCTGGTGTCAGGCAGTGCTTGTTCAAAACCAGGCACATATGCCTACTTAGCTTGGAAGACAAGGTACACAGTCTCATGTATCAGCATTTCCCATTCCTAACAAAGCCCTGCTTTGAGGAGACAGCAAAACTTTCTAAGAAAGTAAAATATCCTCACAAACTAAGAGAAGGAGGACCAGCCCATCTACCACGGAAACAAATATCTCCCACTTATTTCCTGCTTTCAGATGCAGGAGACGGCTTAACAAAGCCACCATCCTCCTCTGGCAGGAGCAGAGTTCTGTTCTGCATCAGGGGGAGAGGGAAAAGCACCACCTTCAGAAAACCAGAGCTTTCCTCCTCCAGATCCCATGCTTGGCCCACGCTGGCCTGGAAGGGCCTCTACCCTATGTGTGTGGAAGAAATCACATGCAAGAAGCATCCAGCTGCCACGTAGATGACTTGTAAGGCAAAGAGGTGGCGCTGTCAGTGTCACGCCAGCAGAACCGGCAGCAAACGCGCCTGCTGCTGACAAGGGGCAGCAGGTGAAACAGCAGCTCCCGTTGATGCTGTGAAGCAGGGGCTGCCTTTGCTTGGGCAGCCTGCCCCCTCTGAGCGAAGCCCCTGGGACACCTCCACCCAGCTTGGGGAGCCCAACGCACCTCATCAATTTCGCACTGCACCACGGACTCCACGGTGGGGTGTTTCACCACCTCTCGCAGCACTCCCCCGTCGCCGCCGCCGATGATCAGCACCTGGCAGACAAGAGGGCAGAAAACCGGCCGTCAGCGGTGGGGACTCACAGGGGAACTTTCACGGTGAGGCCTAACGTGAAACCCCGCAGCTGCCCGGGCCCGTCCTGCCCCGGCGCTTAGCAATGTGCTCCGGTGGCCCACGAGGGCTCTGTCAAGCGCCGACGTGCGCCAGGAGCGACGGCCGGAGGAGCCGGTGGGGAGGCCGGGGGCCGGTCTGCGGGACCCAGGGCCGGCCAGGGACGACCCTGCGGAGGGGGCCCGGGGACGACTCACCTTGCGGGGGTCGGGGTGGCTGCAGAGGGGCAGGTTGGCGATCATTTCCTGGTAGGAGAACTCGTCCCGCTCCGTGCACTGGATCACCCCGTCCAGGACCAGGACGTTGCCGTAGGTAGTGCTGGGGCAGAGCGGGGAAGCGGGGTTGGAGCCGGCCCGGGACCGGGGCCGCGCTCCCCCGCCCCCTCCCAGCGCCGCCAGGCCCCGCCGCATGGCGCTGGGCGCCGCGCTCTACCACCCCCCGCCTCACCGCCACCGCCGCCTCCCCGGGCCGCCCCCCCGGCCGGGCCGCACCTGCGGAAGACGAGTATCTCCTGGTAGCGGGAGCGCTGGTGGTGCAGAAGCTCCTCCACCTGCAGCGACATCGCCTGCCCCGGCCACAACCGGCATGTCTCTCGGAACCAGCCCTCCCGGATCAGCGCCGCCGCGCCGCCCTCCATCCCGGCCCGGCCGCCCCCGGCCACCTGCGCCGCCGCCGCCTGACCCCGCCGGCGCGGGAGCCCGGAGCTGAGGGGGCACGCGCAACCGCCCCGCCCCTTGGCCGCCAGCGCGCGCGCCGCCGCGCCCCTATTGGCCCAACCGCTTTTTCGCCGCGCCCCCATTGGCCCGAGGCGGCGGTGACGCAGTGCCAGCAGGGTAGGCAGGCCCACCCTCCCTCCCCCCCCCCGCCCCGGGGCCACGTGGGGCGGCGCGCCCGCTGCGGGGAAAGGGCGCGTCACCGCCCCCCCCCGCGCGCCTCCCCCCTTTTGGGGGAAAAAAAGTCTCGTTTGGCTGTTTTAAAGGTTAACACGTCAAAAGCAGATTCCTCCCGAGCCTGGCGCCCTCAAAAAAGGTGCGGCAAGCAACGGAGTGAAGGGGGGGGACTCACCAGGGTTACAGCAGGAGCGCCCCAGCGGGCGGTGCGGACCCAGAACAGCCGCTGCCCGACGGCAAAACGGTCTCAAATCGCGGGATTCCGGTGCCGCGGCTCCGTCCCGGCCGCAGGTGTACCCAGGTGAACGAAGCAGGGATGCGCTGGTCGCTTCCATTAAAGGCGTTGTTAAAGCCCGTGGCAGGAAGCTGCAACTTGTAAGGGAAAGCGGAAACAGACTAAAATTGCGATCATCCTTTAAATGTCACTTGGCGTGGAATTTTAAGTAGAGGTCTTAATGAAACTACAGAAATTTTAATGTCTCCACAGCCAACGGGGCTTTTGGTAAGAGTTAGTTATCCCTCAAGTTGCAGAAGTATCCTTAGTGTGACGCTAAGGGGACAGGCACAGGCAGCCCCTGCGAACGCACTCACAGACAATTGCTGTTTAACTGCCTCCTTCCAAAAACATTCTCCAATATTCAGCCACGCCGGCAGATTTTATGAGCAGAAAGGGACTCTGTTCTACCACTACAATGCTGCTCGGCCGGCATGCTCATAGCAACATACCTAAGGAGGAAAAACGCTCTTCTGTTCCCTTCCCCTCCCTACTTCCCAGAAATAGGTGAAGAGACTGAAAACAAACAAGCAAGCAAAATCCCAAACCTGGTCACAGTCTTTACAAAAGAAAGCTTCGGGTTAGGGAAGTTTTCACCAGTACCCACTCAGTCCTCGCACCCAGCCTAACAGTCAGAGAGGTAAATTCTGTCATTGCCAGCATGAAATGGAAAATCATCAGAAAAGGAAATCACAGAGTAGAGACAAGGCCATTGGGAAGAGGAGCAAGATCCATTGGTCAGCTCAGCGACCAGTAATCCAGGAAGGAGCTCTGCCACTGGTTTTAACGTGGCTTCAAGCAAAGTCCCATCAGCCCTACCCTTCGGTACTCCCCACGGTGAAAGGGGAATGCTGCTCACCTCTCTCACGGCAGCGCTACAGCCTTCAGGTGCCAGCATTTAGAATAAGCTCTGCCATCCATCCATCGAGTTATGGCCTGATACTCTTTTTACAAAGACTTTAAGATAACTCACTGCGGGTATTTAAAACCAGGAGATGTTAGCACAGCTGTACTGATGTTCAGTTGCAGCACAGAACCTCACTGGCTTTCCCCAACCCAATATTGCACTCTGTGTTTTTACCTTCTACCTAATGCTATTGCTTTCACTCTATGACTTTGTGGAGACACTGGTCTCTGATCCAAAAAGTACCCCAACTCTTTTTTTTCCCTCCTTAAAACCTTTGCTTAAAAATACACAAACACTGCTAGTGCAACACACTAATTTTTCCTATTACCTTGTCTTGTAAGAGATGAGCTGTGCAGTTCGATTTGTAAGCAAGGTCTAACATAAAATACAGTCTGGCCTTATTTCCTCCTCTGGACTGCTGGGGTCTGAGTCACATCTACTGAATCTCTCTTATTTTTGCGCTGGCTTTAGAGATGCCAAGAGGTTCCTCTCAAACTCCACTGACATGCTGGTCCCAGACTTCAAACAGCTCCAAGAAGTGACAAGTTTAGCCTAACTGTGTTTGAGGACACAAGATAAACTTTCAAAATTAGAAACAAAGCAACACTGTGAGTATAATTAGAAAAAACCCCAATGTGAATATAATAAAAGTGAAATCAATTAAGATGGTTTTCCTTTTGGGAAAAAAAAGGATTTTAATGGGTTTAAAAACATTTCTGTACAAAAACTGCTCAATGACCGGTATTTGCCTTCCCATGGTGACAATACTTCTGACTATTGTTTTCTTCAGCAGCAACTCCCACAGGTCCTGTAACAAGGACTATCTCTTCGGCCAGTGGTGCCTGGAACCCCTGCAAAAGACAGTTACAGAAAGACTTTAACTCTTGCTCTAAATTTGCTCAAGATTGAAAACCTACGATAGGTTCCAACGATTCTATTGAGAAAAGGTCGTGATGCAGCAGAACCCTTCTCCCTCCAACGCTGCCCTTACGTAGTGTTGCTCTTTATGGCTAAATAATACACAAGGATCAAGCCTTGTAAACTACGCGTTAAGTACCTATTCAGAACAAGAATGTTCATATTTGGCAGTGCTGTTATTTATCTTCCTCCCAAGCTAGGCAAAGGTTCTCCCCACCTCTACCTATCTTTGTGGCCAAGAAAGCGACTCCCACATTTATTAACACAAACTTTTACCTCAACATTTCAAACCTCCCAGCCAGACTTGTCTTTGATTGCATTAATCCTGACTAAGCTTTCTTTCCCCCTCTCTTTTTTTCTTTTAAACTGACGTCAAACTGTGATGCAACCTCTTCCCATTAAACATGCGCTTAAGCTCCCACAGCAATTGAGGACAATAGTTATGCTTTGCCCATAGCTCCGGGGCACAGGCGCGAAAACACTCCACCAGAGCGATGAGAGCAGGCTGACAACACACCTCTCCGCTTTCCCCGCCAGGTAGGACATGCTTCTGTTTCCAGACTGTTGAAGTTTGTTAGCTCCAGCAAATTTCTGCACAGAAGAAAAAAAAAAAACCAAAAACACCACCACCACCACAGTGAGGTACTTGCCAAATACAGTATA
This sequence comes from Rissa tridactyla, assembly GCF_028500815.1. Taxonomy (NCBI): domain Eukaryota; kingdom Metazoa; phylum Chordata; class Aves; order Charadriiformes; family Laridae; genus Rissa; species Rissa tridactyla. Next base: position 4,116,759 of record NC_071481.1, on the reverse strand, counting down.
TTCCATGAGATTCATGTGCTGTCAGGTCCCTCCAACTTCAAGGAATGCTGCTCATTTACACTGTGAGCTTTATGTCTTAGGACTTTATATGTCTGTACACAGAATGCAGCTGAACAGGTGCTGTCCTACTGGTCTAACTGTGACATTAGGCACGATACTCCACTGATGACAAATCTTACCCCTCTAGACAGAAAGATCTGTACATGTTGTCCCAAATTCACCCGTCGGTTTCTTTTTTTCCTCCCGAAAAAAGTTTTAACTGACACAGCAAAAGGACTGCACAGGAAATGGTTTCCTACACTATCAGGCATAAACTTGTTCAGCTTCTAAAATACAAATTTTAATGAATATCCAAATGCTCGCTGGTACCCTTTGCCCTCCAGTTAAATCTGCAGGAAGGCAGCATGCACAGCAAAGAGGCTGAAATGCAAGAAATGACCTTCAGAACTTAAAATTCATGCTCGAGCACCCAGTGAGTTGACGCACGGACACCCTATTACTTCATGCTGACATCACACATCAGCACTCAAACACTCCACACATGGGCACTATGCAGGGTGTACGGCGGGGGTTTAGGTAACCCAGGTCTGCAGGGGGGACACAATGACACAGGAACTGCCCTGTGCTGGTCACAGGTTTCCCTAAGTATATGTTTGATTGTTTATGCTTGCTTGCTTCTCTTCAATCGCTCAATTAGCAATAAATAAAATACAAATTCTCTGAGCTGAGACTGTTTTCCTAATGACTGCCTGGTGGAGAATGTGGGCAACACACAGAGCTGCCATGGCCTGAAATCACTGGACTGACCAAGGTTTTTGAGAGCACCTTGAATATGGTATTGGGAATTCGTGGTGTTGTGCTGTGGCCTAAGTGTCATGCCTGTGATATATGGGGGCGTAGGTGTGAACAGTGTATGAAGAGGTGGGAAACAACAAGAGAGTCTGAGGGGCCCCCAGAAAGCTCCTCCTGAATGGGAAGAGGCTAAAATACAAAGTGTGAGCTCGTGATTGCAAGCGTCACTCTCAGTACCAAGTGCTGTTAGGGAACATTCTGCAGATCCAGAAAAAGTCATCTTCCTTCCCCAGCGAGTCCCCAGCTGGGTACGTGCTATCACCAACATTTCTGTTCCTTCATGACATGCCCGTACCTTGCCTGCATAAGCTTGCTTGGTAGGATCGAATTGTGGCGACTGCTTCGATTTGCTGCTTCCTAAGGGAGAGAAGAGAGAAGCTGTCACTAAAATTTTCCATAATGAACAGCACATTCCATGGTTTTTCTCTGATGATAAGGAGGCTTCACTGCAGTCTCCCACATGCTAAAAACCAGAACAGTCTCTTAAGAGCAGGAGATGCTTTTTAATAGATTTTTTTTTTTGTCACAAAGGAGTCAAATCTCCTTTGCCTTCTAGTTGCTGGGATCCAATTAAACAGATGATTTTCTCTACAGAGAAAAGAAGCAAAATTTGAATCCACAGTCCCCTTGGCTGACGGTTTTTGTTTCCAAATCAGAGAAGGGATGCCAGACTGTACACTCTCCAAGTTAATTTCTTTTAGTATTTCCCCACTGCTAGGTAAGTGCATTGTAACAGTTTGCACTGCCTTGGCACCTACATTCACACACAGCCTTTTTGGGGCTCAGCTGGCAACATTTTCCACACCCTGCAGCACTCTCGCAAGAGATCCAGATCTTACCCGCAAACACTTTGAAGTTGGACTTGCTGTAATCAAAGGGGGTAAACTGCTTCGGTGCTTCCAGCTCCTCTGGTTGCTGGGAGGCTTTTGGCCGTTTCTTCTCTTGTTTTGGCAACTCTGTTCCTGTTTCACTCATGACCCTCTCCCTTTTCTTATTAGCTTGTTCCTGCTGTGAAAGCAACCCACAGAACAGAAACAAGGACAAGTTCAGGAAAGGAGAATGAAACATCTCTGTGTAGGCACGAACGTCAGCATGCAGATGAACCGCCCAATGAACCTGGGCCTCAGTGACAGCTATTGCCTGTTGCAATAATAGCGTGGGGAGAAAACACTGTGTTCTTCTTTGGGCCTAAATAGCTTTTTTATTTTGTCTCACAGCAGGGACTTTTCAGAGGAAAAGCCAAGTTGTCATTGCACAGGATACGAGAGGCTGAGATCTGCTGTGGCCCCACAGGTGGGTTTGGGGGAACCTGGGCAAGTGAGGAGCAGAGATGTGCAGAAAACATTCCCTGCTGAAGATATGGAGGGATGTGAAGACTTGCACAGCATGGCTGCTAGCGGCCTGCTGCTGCACACAGGGCAGAATCGCAGAACTGCTACCGGAAGACCGTCATTCAGGTACTCCAGACTTATAGGGCTCAGGGTTTCACTCTGAACTGTGTTATGAAGCTCAAAAGGGGCAAAGGCTGGAAGTAGAGAATTCAATGACATACCATAGCTTGCTGACGAACAGACACAATATTTTCTGTTGCCTCTTTGTACACCTTCTGTGCTTGGTCACGAGCAGCTATGGAAACAAACAAGCATTACCTTAAAAAGGAGGAGTAAGTTACCCAGGAGCTTGTAGCAAGTCTCAAATAGAGTACAATCTTTGTCAAACAGTCTATGTGCATTGGGAAAAGCACGTTAGCCAAGACATTGAGGAAGGGAAGAATGGCTGTACCTGACTGCTGGGCTGCTTTCTTTTTTGTTTCATCCTTGGACTCCTTCTGTGGTTGTGTCTGACTCATCAACTTCCATCGATTGCTGATCTGCAATGAAAAAAAAATTACCTGGGATCACTTTCTTTGAAGTTTTACGGCAAAAGCGAGTTTATAAACTTGCTACCACACGCTGTTCTTCATTAAGAGTACAAAAGATCAAATTGGATTGTAAAAGAGATTAAGATCTGCAGCACCAGGTAAAGTAAAACCGTGTGCTTTAAAAGTTCTGAGCTACAAACAAGCCACGAGAACAAAGGCAGATACAGACATCAGTAGTAGTTTGCAGCTTTGACAGACATGGAATATAGAGCGTAATGTCTCCAATCCCTTGGTTCTTCAAAGGATATGAATGCTACAGAAACAGTGAACTACAGATTCAGAAACATGTCAAGTTTCTCAAAACTTCTATTCTTTTTCTAAATAATCTACTTATTTGTTTCTTTTGTGCCACTTGGCAGGAAATTTTAGCACAAAACTTACTTCATAAATTTTTGATGACGGGTCAAACTTCGCAGATTGAGAGACATAGGCAGGGTTCTGTTCTGAAGGCAGGTACTGTGGAGAGGAAAAAAATGTTTTGCTTTAAACACAATACATGGCATTTAGCTCACTACTAAAATGCTACTTAAAATGTTCCAAATCAAAAAGTTTATATTTAAGAAACATTGCACAGATAGATCATCTTTTGGAAAATTAAAAGTTACCATAGTTACGGCCAAGAGAAATGTTAAAGAAAAACCTAAATAAAAAACCCCCAAAAACGCAACCCACAACCACACACCAGAAAAAGTTATTTCCTAGTAATTTGTCACTCCAAATCTACTACAAAGTATGCTATTGTTCTTCTGATTAGAAGAGTAAAATCAGCTCCCTTACTCTAGCCATAAAGTAGAGATGAAAATGTGATGCAAATTAAAAAAACCTCAAACTTGATTAAAAAAAAAGAACAGTGAGAAGTCTGTTTACTATGCAGAAAGACATATATCTAAGAGGCATTTCAATCTGTTTTGAAAACAAGTCCACACGTGCGTGCTTTGCAAGAAGGACAATCTCTCGATTCCAGTAAAAGAGCAGCAGCTGATGCTGTATCAAGCTCTTTCGGAATCGCCTGGAAAACGAGCTCAGAGCATCCTCTGCACAAGGTAGTTTCTGAGTCCCACTACAAATATGTATCGGGAACTTTTACCATTCTAAACGGATTTTCAAAGGACTCCATTATACGCTGAGCTTTCTGCTGTGCAGTGGTTAAAGTCTTCTCATTTCCTTCATCTTCATCACATTCCTTAAAAAAAAAAAAAAAGGAAGAAATATTAACATTAATAACTTTTGGGTTGGCTACTGCCTTTTCATGCGTGTTATTTCTCTCTCTACATGAAACTCCACTGATGGCAGTAACCCTCCAGAGAGATGTAATTAACTTGCCGGCCTCCTAATCCAGTTCTCTTGGTTATGCCATATGCTTGACAGGAAGCCAGTATCATTTCCATGCATGTCGCACCTTACTATTTCTTGCGACACTCTCACACAGTTTTATCAGATCATTGAGTATGTTTTCTAATACTTAAATATTGACACTATCGCAAACATGTTGCTTACACTGAATATGCTGACAGTGGCAGTAGCAACAAGACATGATGACTCTGGCTGAACATCCTGAATATTCATTGTCCTCTCACTGTCTGAAAAGAGACAGCCATGTTCCAAAACTGGTGCAGGCTCTGCATGAAAAGAAAAAATTTTTATTAGATACCTGTATATTTTACTCCCTTTCGTGTAATGAGATTTAAACAAAAAAAATCTTCAGGGCTGCTTATTTCCACATCCCAAAGCCACTAATAATCATGTCATTATTAGCACAGTTTTTAGGTTAAGTCCAAATTACCCAAGACAGAGTTGTTCTGAAAATCCATAGGAATCCGGGAACTGTCATGTGGTCCAAAGAAGGTATTCTCCAGCTTCTGCAGAGAGATTCAAATTACAAACCCCATTAATACACTACTCTATGAATCTGTATACGTTTTAACATGTTGCAGAGACACATTAATGAAAATTCAAATAGAAGTGTGAAATTCAGAGACTGAATGTTCTTAATATAGCTCACCTGCCAGAGCACATTGCAACTGGCATCAAAAGGATATCTGTGCAAACACCCACTGGCTAACGGAGCTGCTTTACTTCATACATACGAAGAGAGCAAACGAGTCAGCCTTAGAAACTCACCTGAAACTTCTCTTACAGATCAGTCAATATAGACTAACACACGTGAAACTGGACCAGCAGCCAGAGTGTTTGCTGATGAAGCCTTAAGTGCTGCTATTATGCTGCTTTGTAAAATACCAATTTACAACTGGTAATATTACGAGTCTAGCACAGAAAATTAACATTAAGCTAAAGCGGAGAGACGTATAAAATGTGAGAGGATAAACGATTTGCTAGAGCACAGAATTTTGCTAGATTTATTTCTAAGTTTAAGGCTTAAGATGTTAAGTAACAAATATGTACACCATACCTCAGGGTTGGATAGAGGTGCTCTCTTCTTGACTGCCACAGCAATCTCTGACTAGAATGGGAGAGAAAGATAAGTCAGTTAAATGCACCTGCCCTGTTCTTCTAGGTCTGCCTCCTTATCAATCTTTTCAACACATTTATTACATTTAACTAATGAACCTCTTACATCTAGGCTTTTTTTGCTTCACCATTAGCTGAAAATATTTATGAATCCATTTACATGGCCAACAAATTCCACAAGGTCCAGCTGCTCCTCACACAGGCAAACCTGATGTGCAATGTATGACAGACAACTGCGCCCTGTTCATTTTACTGCTCTACTTCTCCAGGAAACCACACTGCCTGTAAGCCAGTGCACGGCAGACAACAGTTGCAATGTATCTTTGAGCTCTACTACAGAACACCACATTCACAGTGTTCAAAAAGCAAACTTCAGCATACATATCATCACAGGTCACCATTTAGCTGCAATCCCTGGCTTAAGGAAAGCAAGTGATGAGTCTCTTGTGTGGTACGAGCTACTCCTACCTTGAGAAGAGGCATCTCCCGGGCCTGCTGAATGAGAAGATGCAATTCATTAATCTGCTGGCGAACTAGTGGTGGGATTGGATTACAGCAAGCAATGATGCCCTGGGGTTCTCTAAAGAGAGATGAGAAAAATTCAGTGTGCTATATTTACGGCCGATATGTTAGGCATTTGCATTCAAAGGACGCACAACCAGATATAGCCACAGTCCTGACTGTGAATGAATAAGACAAGTCAGATTAATCTGTCAGAGTTTATTCTCTGTGATGAAAAATTCTGTACCAGGTTTGTGCAGATAAGGAGGAACCATTAACTCAGCTCTCCTCTCACTTATCTTTTCTGTGGTCTGTCTGTCCCCATCTTCATTTCGTTCCTTGTTTGGAATTCATCTACGGAATTTGAGCCCAGCAGTGGATTTGTGTTTAAAGATGCACTTTTACTATTCTCAAGTATGGATGTTAGATGATGAGTGTCAAGTGTTTGAGGAAAATGTTGCATCAATAGGGTGTTTTAAGGGATCTGCCCCTTGCTCCCTGCCCAATTCTTTTAGGAACTGAAAAAAACCCCCTCAAATAAACGTTATGGAGGAACTTATCCCTCTCTTGCCCTATAATACTGTGGGAATCTCAGGGGGAATGTGTGACATAGAGCAATACAAAGGAATGTGCTTTATTAGTGGAATAAAGTCAGAGAGAGATACGTTCTCAGAAGTTTGTAGCCTTCTGAAGGAGTGTTGCTATTTATTTCTTTTCCAAACTGAACAACTATAGCAGTATTGAGTGCTGGAAGAAAGGGACTGACTGCAGAAGTAATTACACGCTAGGAAATGACTTGCTAGATATTAAAATCAAATGAGACTCCTCAAGGGTGAAAAAAACTTACTTGGGAAGCTCCTCTGCTATCTTCAATAGCATATGATTTGGTAGCACGTATCTACAACACAAAGAGGTGGTGTGAATGTAACACAATATTAAAAACTCTTAAAAATACCTTCAGAGTGCACAAGTCTGCCCCAATTACAGGTCTGAAAAGATTAAATCGGTTAAAAAGAAATTAATTAGGGCTGATATAGATACCTGTAAGAATTTAGTGCTAACATACCAGGACTTCCGTGTAAGAAGCCACCTGAGGTAGTACACTAATTTCTATAGGTAAGAAAGTGGTTCCACCTTGCAGGGGGGTGAGGGGAGGGACACAATCCAAGAGACTCATCGAAGTATTAGGTCAGCGTCTATAACAAAGACTTCCTACCCTGTACTCTCATCCTCTTGACGCGCCATCTTGTCTCTCCATGCAAACAGCAACCTAAATGCTGCCAGCTGCTGCGTGTTGAGATGTTTTTTCTGCCTCCTGTAGAGCTCAAGGTAGGATTCATCTGAAAAGAGGGGTTTGATGTATTTCTGGACAGGAAAAAATGAAACACTCATGGTCAGTATCAGATTTGTGCTTTCTAGTTTGCCTTGCTTCACCGAGACAGACAGAATCTCCCAGACACACAAAGGAGACCAGTAAATTATGTTTTGAAGCTTTTACCCTAAAGTGTTGGTAGGATCCTATCCCTGAAAAACATACATCTCATCCATTTTTAGGGGAAATCCACCCTCACCAACTCCAGGAGCAGCTTTAGACATCAAATGTCTTCAAGATTTACTAGATTAGACAAGGCCTACTTTCATAGACGGCATTTTCCACGGGCACAATATAATCATCTCATAGGCTTTGAACTTCTAGGAATGTCCAGTAGAACTGGAAATGTAACACCTCTCTTAGGAAAGACACACCTGAAAGCATCAGGAGGCCAATGAGTGCCAGCATTCAAAAAACAGCAAGAGGGCATCTGAATCCAAGGATTTTAGGCAGTGAAACAAGTGACTGCACGCAACTGGGTCACAGTTTACACAGCTGTTTTCAGATACACACAGAGGAAAAACCCTATGTCTGCGCAACAGATATAGAATAGGCAAAGGATTTTCTGTCCTACTAAGCCCATACTCTGATCCAGGTAATCCAACAGGTGAAGCTTTACCTTGAGGCAGATGTCCTTGCTGCGTTGCCACACAACCTGCAGCTGAGTGGGCTGCTCATTCCCTTTCTCCCACAGCGCCTCCCTCACTTTATCATAGATGTAGAGCAAGTAATGAGTGTCATCACGGGCATACCGAATCATTTCTTCTGGCAAAGGGCTAGAAAAAGAGACAAAATGACGCTAGTACATTTCAGTTGCCCTGACAAGCCGTCACTTTGCTCTTGCAAGGCATATTAGGGCAAACTGCACGTAAAACACACTAAGAACTAATACGGAAATTCTTCTGTTTTCTTACTGAAGGATTTGTTGGTCAACAGCAGTAACAAGCTGTCCACTCTCCAACTGAGATGGCATCTTGTTCATATGCTGGAGAGCAGGATTGCTGTGTAGCTACAGCACTATAGTCAGATGGCAGAACTGCTTGCTATGGTAATTGTCATAACTCTTCCCTCTCTGCAGAGCCTACATAAAGTAGACCGGGGATCTCTGTGGCATGCAGGGTCCATCTGCATAGCCAAGCTTATTGCTCCAACAGCATCCTGCTCTTCCTAGTGCGGATGACTGAATGCTTTTGTGGGGGGTCTAGAGGAGCAAATACTAACTTTCTTCATAATACTGCAGTGGTTCAGCACCGTTCCTATGAAGTGAGCTTTTCCAGGAGCTTTTCATTATTAATTTTCCCTGGTCTTTCCAAAAGAACTCATTTTCTAAAGAAACACGGGAAAATGTAACACTCATAAAAGAACTTAAAGCACAGCCAGCTAAATGTTGTGCTTGTTCACTTTAAGACTAACTTACAACTATGGGGCTTGCAACTAGAAACGTGCTCCTGCTCTAACAATACAAACAAGGATAAGTGCTACCTTGCAGCTCCAGCCCATTTAAGGGGTCAGTTTTTACCGTATCCTCCAGTCAGCCAGCTGGTACTGCTTGTCAGCATCTACATTGCAATACAGCTTTAGCAAGTGGTCCAAAGAATGCCTGCCAAGATTGAGGAGACGAGCAGCTTGGTGAGTATCAAACATGTTCACCAAGTACAGACCAAAGTCTTTTTGCAGCCATTCCACATCTGAATCGGCACCATGAAGGACCTTGAAAATCAAAAAAAATTTGTGAATTGTATGAAGAACATTTCTACTCCAGGCTGGCAGTGCTGTAGTTTCACATTCATGTGTCTAGGACTGTATTTCTTTTCTCTCTGTCCTTCACCGTTAAGTGCAGAACTACTAAGTGATGGACTTGGCAAGTAACTTCCCACTTACATCAAGGAAACAGGCACATGAACAAATTACAATGAAAGCAGAGCCAAGTGACCAAGACAGAGCACACAGCATGCTTTTAAATATAATGAAGCTTAAACTAAGGGGAAAAAAAAGAAAAAAAAGTATTCTTGTGGTCAACTGGTGAATATGGGAGCTGACCTTCACAATTGCAGGGTCTGTGAAGGTCTCGTTGAGAATGTTCATGTCGCTGCGCAATTCCAGTGTATCAATAATGAAGTCTTCTGTTCGGGTGGAAATCTGCATCAGACACGTCAAGCCCAGGAAGCTCCTGTAGGAATGGTGCTGAAAAACATGGAAGAGAGATGTAAGCTAGGATCCATTACAGAAGTAATACTACAAAACAAACAGCACTCCAAATGAAGGAAGAAAAAGTAACTGAGGACTTCTTAAAGAAAAAGACAATTGGATGAGCAAAGTTTTCTCTTTGCAGTCACTAACGTAACATAAAAATACATCATATGAATTGAAAGAAAATAAATTCAGTATGAAGTGTGCAGTCAGTACCACCATTGGAAAACTTACAATATTGACACAGTTTAATTCAACCTTCTAGATAATATCTGACAGGTCAGGGTCATGAACTGTCCTTTCATGTCAGAAAGTACAAAAAGCAGGAGAAAGAGAACACCACAAAACAGACTAGAAGAACACAATGGTATCCTAGGTACTAACAGTTCACTGTAACTTTTAAACAGAAAAGGCTATTTCATTACCTCTAAGTCCAGTGCAAATTCTTTACAGTTCATAAGCTTTTCATTTAGATCTACCAGCTCATCCAGTGTGGTGATAAAATGACAGGGTGTTTCCTTGATGGGCCTGTACATCTGGCAGAGCAAATTATTAGGTATGGTATGTTCTCAGTCAATTCCCACCCCTGACCTCCACCCTCAATTCTGAAATTCGTCAAGTATAGCTGGCTGTAAATTAACGTGGACACCAACCTGGGGTTCTGGTTTCTTGAGGACTCCATCTGGTGGAGAAAAATGCTCCAGTTCATACTGGTAAGGGTGAGCAAACCTGTGGAAATTAGGAAGACAGGCGCAGACTAAATTTCAGTCATCTTTATGCAGCCAGAACACAGAGATTTTGAGAACTATGGCAGTTTCCCTATCGAGTAGAAATTTTGTCTCTTATTAAGCTTAGGTTTAAAATAACTGCAGATGTCTAAAGCAAATCACACACAACATAGTGTGCGGACACAAACACATGCAGAGCTGTTACACATGAATAGCATCAGCACGATGGGACCATACAAGTGCATGTTCACCAACGGTACTCCAAGAATCTTGCTGTCAGTTTAATTTCTTACATGTCTTGCTCAGTTTGCTGTGTCCTCTGCTGGTGTATGAAGTCTGCCAAAGCAGCTGGTACATCCAAGTCTTCAGGCCGCTCCTTTCGTTCCCGTCCACTTTTTGTGAGGGCTGAACAACCAATATGGAACAACTGGACTGGGTCCCACACATAACACGTTCCCAGCCTACTACTCTATTCCCTCCACCCACCACAAGATCCTATTAAAATTGTAAAGTATCAAAAATCTTAACAATTTAGACCTGCAGCTTTTGCTGTCAGCAAGATTTCTGGCTGCAATGACAACTCAGTTACTAGGTTTTACCAGGCTGCTGTTAAACAAGATGAAAGGTGGTTCTGCTCAAAAGCTTGGAAGGAGATTGAAAAAATCTTCAGAAAAAAAAAATATGTCAATCATTCCCAGTTACTAAAAGTACAACCGCATCAGTGCAGACTAAGGATGAATCATCATCATCAGAACAACATGTTGCCGAGATAGGATGTTACGCTGGCGGCTTTGACAAAGCACCCAAAGCAAAGGTAGGTCTAACCATACGCCTGGCACTCCTAAATAATTAGAAAAAAGTATCTATAAAGCGAACTAGACTAGTCAAGACCACTTCTGGAGCCAGAGTGACTCTACCACCATTGAACGTGCATGACTAAAGAGAAGCAGCAGAGTATCTGTTTGGAACAGATTATTTACTGTATACCAACAAGAAGATGCTGTATGCTGACCTACGCTCACATTGCACGTATGTAAACAACAGCATCACAGAGCTCACTGCACCCAAATGGTCAACATCTCCTGCTGTTACTTGCAGTCAATGATTTCTCCTCTAGACTGTGAGAGCACATCTGTGTCAAATACTCTCAAGAGGTTACCCCAACAAAAAATAAACCCCTTACCTTCAGGCAAAGGTTTCAAAGCATTGGGTTTGATAAAAAGTTTAGGTACAAAGGGAGTGTTGGAATTGTCAATCTTTTCCCGAAACTTAAGCTGTGGTCGAGAGATATTCTTAGCATGAAGCAGTCGGAAGGTTTCAGATTGAGTTCTTTTGTGAGATTCTCCCACCTGTTTAAAAAAGGTAAACCACAAGTAAAACTCACAGGACTTAACAGATGTTCAGAGCTTCTTTTACTCAGCCTGACCCAATATTCAGAGGAATAAAGTTACACCCCAAACTCAAAAGTGAGTCACTCTTTTGCAGTGAGTCCAGAACCCAAGAATGAAAGTTCGCTGAATCAGGATCCTGAATTCATATGAATAAGCGAAGGACAGACTGTTATATACATGAAACTGAAATGGCCATACAAAGCACACAGAATCCAAAATCAAGTTTGACTAAACAGGAAAAGGAAAAAAGAGGGAGGGAGTTAGGACATGTAAAAAAGTGTGATGGAACATTTAACCACTCGACTCCACTGGCAAATCAGTAGTGCCGATGCTGGCAAAAAAGCTAAGATAACACATCAAACAGAGTGCAGAGGCCTCACCTTGCGGTTCCAGCTGGAAATGATCGTCTGTGGGGGCTGTAACCCAGCAGGGAGGACCGGTTGCTGGTTTTTTTTCACTCCCGCTGCTTCATCCAGTAAAATACCCTAAATTCCAGAAAAGCAAGGTGAAAATCAAACATCTGTTAAATTACCATGCTCAGCCACTCTAGTCAGACTGAATAAACAAAGTCACACAGGTGGATATCTCCATAGCCATTTCCCCCAAATTCTGCGCAACACGAGACAGACAAATGTGGGGAGAGTAGTAGTATGTTGACCATCAGCGGTAGGAAGAGGTTCCTACTCTATGAATTTACAGATCTGTTCTCAGGTTGTGAGGTTCTTGTGCCAAACTGTATTTAGTTTCCTCACAAGTCACATATTACCTTCCTTCCCTTTGGGGCATAACTCATCTGCCTTTGTTACTGTGACCAAGAGTCTAGCACATGAAAATATTTTTAAAATAAAAAGGAACACCATCAGACTGAGGAACCACTAAATATAACTGTAAAAGCACCACCATTCAAATATCTGCAAGGAAAAGAAAACTTGTGAAAACTGAACAATCTACAAGAAAACATCCAGAAATAATTTGCTTACCACTCTTTCAAGAATGATGTCATTGGAGTCAACCAGCATATCAAATTTATCTTCCAACTCTGTCACTTTGCTGCGATCTTTCACATAGCTACGGCAGCCATGGTATTGCATCACTTTGCTCATGCTTGTAAAAGAACAGTACAGCTATTAGCAATTTAAAAGCAGACATGCTGAATGCTAAACTGTCCAATTCTCTTCAACTTTCTCCATATTCAAAGTTTGAAAATAAATCAAATACAGTACCTGTTGATAATATCATATGAGCAGTGAATAGACATCTACACAGTATTGTTAGAATTAATTTCTTACGAACAATGTGACTTCTTAAATAGATCGCCTAACACGTTTTATATCAGCCTCTGCTCTCTGTACAGCCCTTTATCCAAATCATTATGAAAGGCCCTCTTTAAATTTGTTACTTAAACTGTCAAGTGCTAGAAAAGTATCTAAAATTAGGTATGTGAAATAAAACATCTTTTTATCTACAGGAAGTTTGGAGTCTCTAAAGAAGGGTGCTACCTTCTGTTTTGGATTGGAAGCTATTAGCAATGGCCCAGAGAAGCAAATGCATCCTTACCAGTGAAGGAGATGGTCACCCTGTGTTTCACAGTACGCGCGGAAGCCAGGGAAGCTTCGGTAGAAGTCATACTCATCGCCAGGCTGAGGAAGCCCATTAGATGCCTTTGTTGCAGCTACCACTGTGCCAAGAGCATACTGTGCAAGAATGCCATGTTATTAGCACTTTTTTCAGTATTTTATTCCTCCATTTACCCAGGATACTACGTGCTAGAAGTGCATTTTGCCTAGCTGGTTTGAACCATGTGTTTCTAACATACAATATCATGGAGCGTTTTAACACGAGTAAGTTTACAGTCATTTAGTTCACACTGTCTATTCGGAGACCTTTAAAACGATGAAAGTTTAATAACGAGACTTAAAACTCAGTCTAGTATTTAAGGTCTGAAAGAAAGCTTGTTAAATCAACAGGAACACAGATTATTATTTTATTTTTTTAATATAAAAAGCCCCCTGCAACGCTTCCTGCTTGAGAACTGGCAGGCATCCCCTCTCTTGGAAGCAGCAGCGGCGTGCACAGGCCAAACACAGTGCAGCTGGTGCTGAGATCTGGAACCCAACGGGCAATGCCCATCGCCACAGCAACGGCCCTCACGGGGGTCCCGACTCCTCCGCATTTCACATGGGGGAGGCCGCAACATCCCTCCCTCACGGGGAGGCGGCCCTCACACGACTCTGCTCTGGGCAGCAGGCCCGAGCCCGGGGCGCCGACAGGCCCCGAGGCGCCGCTCTGCTCCCCAGCACCCCCGCGACCGCTCACAGGGCGGGGAGCTCCTCACGGGTGGCGGCCACATCAGCGGGGGTCCCCCGGCAGCCCCCACAGACAAGAACTACAGCTCCCGCCATGCCCCGAGCAGCGCACGGCACGCCGGGAGCGGTAGTGCGCGGCGCCCGCCCCGCTTCCCCCCGGCCCCGCCGTCCCGCACCTTGACGAAGGCGTCGGCGTCGCCGAAGCCAGGCAGCACCGCCGCCGCGCTGCCCCTCTCCGCCTCCGCCGGGGGTGCTGCCGCCTCGCCTCGCCCCTCCTGCCCGGCGGGGCTCTCCGCTGCCGCGCTGCCGCTCCCCCCGCCGGCGGCGGCCGCCATCTTGCCCCCGCAGACACGCGACGCTGGGACGCTCTCGCGAGAAGGCGACGGTGGAGGGGCGGGGAAGGGCGGCGGGCACGCACGCGCACGGGGAGGGGACGCCAGGGCTGCTCTCTAGCGCCCCCAGGCGGCGTGGAGGAAGAGCCGCCGGGTGGGAAGAAAGGGGGCGGTCCCCGAGGTGGGGGGGTCCCCGAGGTGGGGGGGTCCCCGAGGTGGGGGGGCGGAGGGACACCCCTCTGGGCTGCAGGGGGGGAGACCCCGGCCCTCTGCCCCCGCCAGCACCCCCTCTTCCCACGGAGCAGGCCCTGGGAAGGGGACAGGGACATTGCCACCCAAAGCCCCTGGCTGCCGTCTCCCCGTTCCCCATTTTTGGGGCACAGCACCCACAGAAGGGCTGGGGAAGCCACGCACCCCACGCTGTCCCTCCAGCTGCCGCCGTCACCCCGAGGACCAAGAAAGCTGATGTTCTTACCACACGGGTGACATCGCATCTGCTGGAAACTAGAATTTAGGGGTTGAATGGTCAAGTTTCTGTTCTACAAGTGACAGACATCGTTCAGTCCTGGTAATTTCACCTCCAGGTGCTATCAAAAGGGAACTATAGCAGAAAAAGACAAGTCAAATCCATGGCAACAGGACACTTAAAAAAATAACATCTTAATCTGCTTCCCTGTCTCTTCCTAAGAGGTATACTTAGGAATAAACAAGAACAGTCAAAATGTTTACATTTTGGTGTAATTTATTGGCACAAAAATATTCAAATACAACATGGCATCTAAACGTGGCTACTCTGTTGTATTTTGTGCATCGTTTTTAATACGTTTAATTCATAAATCATAATTTTATCTTCGCCTCATGTTTAATAACCATTATTTTCTGTTTCAAGTTATGACCAGTTCTTCCCCCCGTCTGCCTCCTATGCCAAGTACTAACTTCCCCTAGTTATTCCCCAACACTGCTTTTTAATCCAGACACCGCGGGAAGCTCCCAAGTGGTATTTCATTGGTACCCTGCATCCAGTTTGCCACCGATCAATCCGCATAGAGGCCCCCGACTCTGCTCAGCTCAAGAACTTCAATTCTCAGATCTGCACCAATATCCCGATCTAGCCTGAAGCACGACTCCTGCACTAGTGTAACAAGAGCATGTACAGTTTCCAATTCTGGGGCAAGAATCGAGTTTCAAAACAAGGTAACAGGATGAAACAAAAGGTAAAGTTCTGCTTTTCTTTCTTTCCAGTTGTACAGCTCACGCCCAAACCCAAATGAAGCCTCCTGCACAAGCGCACTGAGCTCACTGCAGCCACACCACAGGACTGACCAGGGCAATAATTAATCTGCAAATGACTTAGTTACATTGCAAAGTAAGTCAAAACCCGTATATAGTTATTTTCAATGGATCACCAGTTCCCCAAAGACCAAGTGGAACCATAGACATCTGTGGTACAATCAGTCTTCGCTGTCCTGGAAACCCAAATCAAGTGTTGTGTTTCAGACAGCTTGTATTTTTCCAACAGCAGCTATACATTGGCTTAAACCAACTTTTAATATACAATAACTCTTTTCATTTACATTTCAAAATATTTGACAAAGGCTGTATTTCAGTCCAACGTTCAGTTTGTGTTTGTAGAAGAGCAAGTTTGGAGCGCAAAAGCCTCCAGAATAAAAGGCTGTGGATACTTTGGAATCTTCTGTTACCAGAAAGGACACCTAAAGAAAACAGAGATATTGTAGTAACACTGACTTGCATATAGTTTCACAAAGGCAACACTGAGAAAGACTGAGATTCCATACTAACTAGGCACCATTTTCATATAGGAAAAGCTGTCAGTGATCCCCATGCTTCTTTCCAGATAACTAATATTTAAAAATGCTAAAAAGATCCATTTCCTTAACTACAGTCCAACATTAGCTAACTCTCGAAAGTGACAGTAATCATCTTTGTTTACTTTAGAACATGTGGCTCTTCACTGTACCTGAAATCAGTGACCACCACATGCCATACTTCAAATGCTTAAAGCGTTCAAGCTGATTGCAATTTAAATGTTCTAAAATCTCTGTCCCTACTTACAACAACAGCTCTTTTACAGAGGGCTGTCCCTGGGATCGCTGCCACAGGCTTGCAAAATTTACCGGAGCAGATGCCACACATGGTAAGGCTCTTACATATCCCTACCTACCCGAGTGACATTTCCTTAGCTGGTCTCTGCTCAGATTATTCAGACAAGAATTTTGCAAAGGCTTAGCTGAATGACAAACTCACCATCCAATGTAGCACTGGCACAGATTCTCATGAGACGTAGCTTGCTTAATGAGCAATTCTACTTGTGTGGGTACGTCAAGAGTTTCATCGTGAGAGAAGTCTCGACCTTTGAAATTAAAGGGTGAAAAAACCCCATAAATGCAAGTCACAAATCATATAACATAACTTGCTTCTGGGTGGCAAGTTAAGGACAGACAGGACTTTGAACTACCCTTTCCTTACAGTATATAAATTGCAAAATTTTCCAAACATGGAGAACCTGTAAAGGCATACAGAGCCCAGAACTCTATTTTCCCAATTATTATGGTTTCTTTCTGTTATCTTCTCTAAATAATGGATAAACAATTGGATAACTTTCCAGTAGCTGGAGTCCTGGTCCTAATCCCTTCAAGTACATTATTTGGCAGGTGGGGGTGTGTGCCTGTGTAGTTTCTTACAAACTTCAGGAGCATAACATCTCGCAACTTTATGCTCTAGCTATAAATCCAGGAGGGCAGAAATTCAACTTCCACTAACAAGCTAAGACATACAAAATATGAAGTCTGTTTAGTTACAAACACTAGTGTACTTTTCAAATCAGGGTCCTTTGTATCTAAATGCAGGCACCAGTACTTAGGTGTTAAGACAAAAACAGGAAAATGGTTCATCCACTTAAGCAGAGTGTATTAACTTCAAGGATTAAGACAAAATACAAACACTAAAGATAGTGCTGATCCATCTCATCAGATTTGATATTTATCTTCTATAAATATAAAAACACGCTCACCAGTGAGCTTATCTCGAACCCTGTTGATGATCTGAATTGCCTTTTTATTTAGAGCTTCTGGCTTCACTAGACCATCTCCTACTAAAAAGCAGAAGTAGAAAAGAGAATTAGGACTTCATCTGAACAATAAAAGCATTTGTACTGCTCTTACATCCAGCCTTCCCAAATACCACAAATACCATCTCAAGAGCAAACAAACCCAGATAGCGGTACATTTTCTGTCACCTTTTTTTTGGGTTTTTTTTTTTTTTATGAGTTGAGAACCCAGGTAATTATATTCTTCATTGATGCTGACGAGAACTGTATCTGTCCCATCTCATGTAACTGTATCTGGATCATGATGCAATTTTCTGATCTGAGAACAATTCCCACATCAGTATAGAAACAACAATGACACTTACTGAAGGAATGGATGGATTCAGGCACTGTGGTCCCAGTTTTCTTATGGGCTGTCTCACCCAATTCCACACTGTCCAACATTTCTATTGGAAAAAAAACCATGAAAACATAAAAGCATAAATGTGAAGCTGAAAAACGGGTGAAATAATATTCTTCTGGAAACATTAACAAAACTGTTAATCAGCTCATTTGAAAAACAAATTTGACTGTGACCAAGTGTTCCACACACCTCTGTCACTGACAGAAGCATGTCACAGGAGCGTTATTTTTCCCCTGCTAACATACTGAAAGGCCTGATCCAGCTTTTAGGAACATTTTGTATAAAAGTGTAATTGAAAGATATTTTGAAACGACATACAATTAAACTAAAATTACAATCAAATAGATATATTTATTTGTAGAGGTCTCCATACAAATCACTGTCCCTATTCTGCAGTCCAAAAGCAAACAACTGCTAGGATTCAATGCAAAGCTCTCGGTTCAGTCCGATGACTACTTACAAGGTTTTGCCCACTAATATTTGGTAGCTAAGTAAATAATTATCACATATCAATTATATCTTGGATTACATCAGCTCCTATGTGCTCCAGAAGCGTGTTAATGTAACTGTAAAGGAGCATCTGCTTTTTGAGCCAAAGTACTGAACTCACCACTTGCAGTCCTAAAGCTATTGATAATAAGCTGTTTATCTGTCTACCTTTGAGAAGAGGACTGAAAATATTTACTCAATCTTGTGCACTACTAAAAAAAAACCTGCTCCAAACATTCACGACATACACCAGCTTTTCTACTCACCTACGGACTGACTAGCTGAGTAGGAGTCCGTTCTTGTTCGCGAGCGCTTATTGCCCTTTGTATTTGCTGCAAGAAAACAAGGAGGTGAAAAGTATGAATTGGAGTTTCAGCATTTCATAGCAAATTTGTCCTCAAACAATACAGATTTGACAGCCTTTCTCCATATTTTATGTCACCTGAAAACAGCTTTTAGTTGCTTTTAGATGACAGCTAATACAAAAATAACCCAAACAATTTTGCTTGTAGCTTTCTTTGGTGTCTGTGTTTAAGGGCAAAAGAGTTTTAACCACTGTGGTAATTTCAAATTACAGTCCTTAAAACTGCGTGCACACAGAAAGAGCACATGCAAACCAACAATTTCATCAGATTGTCTTCAAACAGGCATTGGATTTCAGGCTTCCAGATTTCTTGTATGAAATCAGACTGATTATTCTCTTGCTGTCACCGTTTTATCAGAATCACTTACTGTCCATCAGCCGCCAATTCAATAATGGATCATACACAAAGGCTTCAAGCACAGCCATGACACTGTCCTTATGTTCGCGCAGGACTTCCATCACTGTGTGACAGGTGATTCTGTAATTGCCATCGAGGCCCGTCACCTTCAGAAGAGAAAGAAATGAATCAACCGTGCTGCTTCATTCACCGTGCGACTCCAAACCCAACATTCAGGGCGCAGGAAGTGGCTTCCGCTCTGAATTGGAATTCACTATGCTTTGGGCATTAAGAGAATGAGACAGACGTTCATTACAAACTAAGAACCTCTCTTCTGCCACTAAGATATCTTTGTGAAGTACCGTGCCATTGGACGTACCTGGTTGATGCAAACAGCTCTTATGAAATGAGGAAACTAAGGAAGGCCTAAGAAATTGGAGGGATTTCAGGATTTTTTCTGCATTACTTAAGAAGTTGCTTTCTACTGTAATCTATTGTAAAAATCACAGGAAATAATTTAAAGAAAACGTAGCTGAAATATTAACACCTCTGGTTCTTACAGGAGTAGAGAGACTTAGCCACAATAGAAAATACAGGAAAAACTGAGAAATGGGTGCCATTTTGCCTAGGAACAATCCCCTTCATATTAAAGAGGGGATGCTTACCTCCATAGCGTTTGTCAGCATCCTCGTTAACCTGAATGGAATCTTCTCCGGGAACTTTTCTCTTGTCATTGCAACCTAAACACATGATGATGAAGAATTAGTAAATTAATAGCTAACTTATTCCTCACCTAACTCATTATTTAAGAGTTAATAAGTATTGAGGGGTTTTTGTTACAATCTTGAAGGCTGTGCTCCAAATAGGAAATAAAGTCCCAGCTTTAGGTTCCTCAGTTTCCACAAAGTTTTGGGAGAAGCCAGATAATTAACTTGATAACAGAAGGAAAGCTCAAGCATGTGCCCAGCTGCTAGTGTCAAGTAACACAGACTGCCTATCAGCAGCTTAAATTGCTCCAAGAAATTTTATGGAAAAGCGATGGTAGCACTTCTTTGCTTGTTTCAGTGGTCACCTAATCCCCAAGACATGCCTCTGAGATAGCGTGTCTATTATTTTCACCTTGCCTGGAGGTAAAGTGAAGCCCAAAAGAGAGCGAAATTCAAAGACTTACCTCAAAACAGTCCCCAAAGTCGATATGCAGGATCTTTCCACTCAGTCTGTCTAACATCAGATTGGAGGGGTGTCTTGGATGAAGCAGTAGGAGAAAAAAAACAGGGTGACAGACCATTATAAACAGCCAAAGTAAATCACAGCAGCTCGAGTCTGAAATGATATTTATCTTCATGAAGAAGAACAGCCAGTGACAGCTGGCTTGCCTGAGATCTTCAATCTCAGGATGAAACAAATAGTTTCCTGACAGTGCATCTATCACATTATTTTTGTAATTACCTCTCAAGAGTTCGAGATCTCACCTTGGAAGATAAAAAGCCTATTGGACCAGAACCATCACTACATTTCTTGGATAGGAACACTTCTTTTTCAGTTAGGATACATTTTTCTACTTGTTTTATGCTTTTTCATTTTTTCAATATAGAAAAATGTAATGAATTATGCTAGAGGTGAAGTAATGCAAATTGGATTACCACCAAAAGAAGAGAATCAATCCAGACTAGGAAAACCACAGTGCTGCTATTCATGCTGACCTGCTCCAATTTTGTTTAAATTAAAGTTCCAGAGGTTTGTAATTTCAACATAAAGACCTTTAAGTTTGGGAATAAAAGCTTTTGTTACAAAAACATTTGAGTGTTTAGCTGGTTTTGCATTACACGCCTTAAATCTAAAATATATTGTCTTCAAAAGTATTTTGGAAGTTATGATGTCCCCTTTTGACAGTAAGCCGTATACTAAAATCAAACATCTTTTCATTTTATCTTTTTTTTTTTATTATTTGCCCAAGCCATTTGGATTGTACATCTTCCTCCAGAATACAGCTGCATTGCACACACAAGCACACAGAGTGGTGGCAAAAGTCAACAATATTTCTGTTTCATAGAATGAATGAAGAAAGATTTCCCATTCTGTGAGCAAAATGAAAGGACAAAATTAGAACTTGTGGTGTGTGATGTGTGTATTCCTCTCAAAATGGAAGAAACTCTTACTTGTACTCAAGATACAGAAGCCCTACTTCTCATGCCTGCAGCGCTGAAAATAGTGGCAGCACAATTACATCCTGAAAGATGGTATCGTTACAACTCAGCAATAACCACAACGAAAGATGTTATCATAACATCTTTATGTAACGGATCCAAGGAATTAACTGATAGGCCTACACAGCCTGTGCTTTTATTTAAAAGAAACCTTTACAGTGTGACTTACCTGTCCCCAAGGCCCAAAATGTACCCAACCATTGACATGACAGCTAGTGAACGAGTGTAGTTTGTTCTTCTGTCAAACCACACCTACAAGTGGAGACAAAATAGAAAACGCCAGGCAGGCATGTTGCATGTTTCATCTTCTATTTTAAATTTATACATTAACTACTTGCATTTTGCACAAAGCGAAACTGTGATACGCTTAGGTTCAATACACTCCCTAAACCCGAGGGTGTTCAAACATCCTGTGGCCTTGAATTAGATGTCTAAGCCGCTAAGAAAATATATTGTGAAGTTCCTCCTTTTCTCTCCTCATGCACAGTATATGGAGTCTCTAGCCTTGTGCTTTGGGCTGCACTCTGGCAGCCACGGAGATCTGAGCCTTATAAGGCCCCTTGTGAGGGGATACACATGTGTGTATACATGTTCTGCAGTGATTCATCTAGAGTTTATGATGAATAAACACCATCTCTCACTCATTCTGCAGAGGAGGTAACTCCACGTTATGCTGACGGCCAAACACAAGCCATTACATGTGCTGAACTCACCTCCGAGCTTGGACTTTTCAACCACAGTAGTTTGGCAAGGTCATCACCAGCTGTGTTATTGACAGCATGTTCAAATACTTCTACTTTCTGCATCAGAGTCAGGTGGTCATAATCTGGAGCCATCTATAATTGAGAAATGACACTCAGGCACTTAAAAAAAAACCCACCTCCAGTAATCCCTAGTTCTACTATGAGAAACACAGTAATCACAAATAATTTCAATATAAACTTGATATTAAATTATTTGTAGACTGACCAGTATGGTCCCAAACACAGCGAGACGACTACCCAACAGTGAAGAATTCATTTTAAATAGGATAGCAAATGATTTAGCATCCACGAAGTCCATATTTAATTAAAATATTGCAAAAGTAAATATGTTTCAAGAAACATTATCCAAATAAGTCTTCTGGGTTAGCACATGCTTTCCTTTTTGGCAGGCAATTCCAACTTCTCCAGTAATGTTTGGTTTGTCCAATCTGTCTAATTTTGGCCCTGTTGCTTAGACACAATGTTTGTAAATGCCGCCAGCAGCATGGCACCTTGTATAAGGCACATCATAGCCATGCAAAATTCCAAACACATTTTAGTCACCAGATAGTAACAACTTGTGGTCACTGCTAAAACAGGAAAGGAGAAACAAATAAGCCTATGTCCAATTTTACCTCTGGTAGCATTTTATAACTCTTATCTGATATTTTTGCATTTATTACTTGTACCAGTAACAACCAGAAAACAGGCAAAGGAAGAACAGGCTGCACACCATTATTTTTCATTAAGACACCGAAGTCCTAAAAGAAGCACCAAAACCTCTGCCAGCTTTGCCCTTTTACCCTCAGCATGATGCGATGTTCAATGTTGAGCAGGATCTTTTTCTTCTCTCTGTAGTCTCGGATAAGTGCATGCAGTGTGTCACAGTGGGGGACCCAACCGATCAAGCCTGAGTTTGTAGACAGTGGAATAACAGCATATCTCTGGATGCTACAGGAGAAAATTGAGAATCAGAGTTGTATGTTGTGAATTATTACATTTCAAGATGCTTAAAACAACTACTACTAATCTGATTCTGATCCAACTTGTCTCTTGAGTAGTTGCTCTGCTTCTCCTCTTTTCAAACAGGCCTGAAACATCCATTTGTGTAGATTCTGCCAGATAATCTACAGACATCCTCAAAGCTTACGTGGGTTTCACTGAAAGACTGCTTTTAGAAGGTACATGTTATGTCACCCACCATGATCTATTATTTGCACATGGCATTTGATATGTTCATGCTTGAAAGACACTGTACAGAACTGCAGTCAGTGACTATTCACCAAGCTATTTACCAACTATAATAAAAAAATCCCTGACAAAACCCCCTGTTCTCAGGTTCCTAAGGCAGAGCTCAAGCTATCTTGAAGTAGGGGTTGCCTCAAAGACCATAACTATTTATGAGATGGGACTTTCATCAAATAAAACAAACAAGCCCCTCAGGATACATTTCCTCCAAGTTTAAATTCTATGATTATTTATTTTCTTTCTCTCTTTTTTTTTTTAAATTATCTTAGTACCAAGATTTGCCATTTCCTCACAAACCAGCTGGCTGTGCCAAGGGTTGCTTGGAAACTGCACCTACGTAGGGTGTCACTTGTGCATAAGCACATTCAGTGATCATCCACAGCACGTACCTGAGGTTTTTACGAAGAGAAGTTGGGTCATTTGCTAGCAGAGTGTTGACCAACCCAAAAAGTTGCATCACTCTCTCATCTTGGCGAAGGTCTTCATGACCTTTCAGAAGGAACACAAACTCATGCCCATTGCTTCCTGCAAAAGAATTAATGCACAAAGGTTCACTCTTGCTGAACAGACAGACAAGAGTAAGTACACATGCACCCATGAACTGAAAAGTGTGGCAGTCAGGCTGATTTGACCACTAAGAAATACCTCACTTGAAAGGAAACGTTGGAGAGGTTTTACCTGGTAAATATGCAGTTTGACCTAAAAGCAACAACTGTTTAGATACTAGAATAGCTAAGTGAAAACTGCTCTCTCTTACCCATTAACGTTAACTTCCTGGGCCGCTGCTTGGAGGTGATGACCTGCAGTGAGGGTGCAATAGACTGAATGCGGATGATGGGCTGGTTGGGATCATACGTTCCTGGCACTGCTAATTCCAGGTCCCGGCACATTAAGAGTTTTGGTGACACGTACTGTAGTTCCAAAGAAGTGAGCTACCAAAACCAAAAGAAATACAACCCCTTCAGTATTTCAGTTAAATCTGACTGAAACATCTGAAGAGTTCATGCCGTCGAAGGATCTAGAACAGTTCAGTCAGTTGTCAATACTGCAGATGCTTGCAGCAAGTGCTACATGAGCAGCAAACTTGCATCAAATCATACGCAAGTATTTCCAGAATATTGAATTTGAATGTTTTGAATAATCAGAAAACATGAAACAAAGATGGGTATTAACAACTTGCACTTTAAGACCCACAACAGAACTGCACCTCTCCCCTACCTGAGGCAGCTGCTTTGAGATACGCCGGAATACGTGGTAATATAGGTCCCAAGCCTGAGTTAGGTCTTTGACGTTTCCTGATTTCATGTACTTCCTGCACCATTCCTGAGCTTCCATTAGGTCCCTGCCATAGGCCTAAGGAGGAAGTGAAAAACAAGAGAAGAAAAAAAAACATTTCTACAGACTATAGCGGAACAGGTGGAGACCACTTAATACCTACACAGAGCACTACAGCCTATTTTCAGATGGCATTACAAATACTTGATCTCACGTTTTTATAGCATATCAGAATTAAAGATCCAGAAATTCCTGAATCCAAGACATGCACTAAGTTTATTAGACAACATTGCTCACAAACAGACTATTAGACAATGTTGCTCACAGACGAACTTCATGATAGGAAGTAACAGAATGAATAGAATCACCCTTTAACAGTAGGTTCACAAGCCTAATTAATTCCTTTTGCTGGCTTGAGAGGGGTCATCTCTACTGCCTGTGCTAGTGGTTACCATGAAGCAAAGCAGACTGGAGTTAGAAGAATTAGCTGCAGAGCAGCTGTATGTTTTCCAGACCCCATCAGACACCCAGCCAATATATGACTCCAGGGCAATCTGTACTACCATGGCCCCTAAAGTCACCAAAAGCAACGCAGATCTGAAGATAAATGTGAATAATGAAGTCTGCAACTAACATAATGACTCCCAACAGAAAGGTCCTCGTAACACATGGGGGCAGGTGGCTGTCCTGCCTGTTTTTGGGGTCATGCAGAAGGTGACGCGCTTGGCCATTAGCTGATACCTGATTGAAGGATGTCTCTTTTAAAGTCTGAGGCCCACGCTCCATCATTGCATGAAGTGGCTCCAGCACCTCAAACATTCCCTTCACATTCCTTTCTCCAAAGTATAGACGAGATGCTTCTTCCAGCCCTTCATGCCACATCTCATGCCATAGGATGGCTACACGGATTAGCTCTTCGCTCACCTGTTTTAAGTCAGGAAAAAAGATTAAACACCTAAAGAAAAAACTATGACTGTACACTGACTTACAAATGAGAAACTACTTTCTTCTCTAATCATTACGAAATATTTGCTGCTGGCAGCTAGAGGGAGCCACAAGAACTCCCACAATTCTGTTTCACTGTCTTCTGCAAGAAGCCAATCAGGCTTGTCTCACCTTATTTGTTCCCTTTGAAATTTTCTATATATTTGTGTAGCTTGGCCTGAAAGCATTACTTTTCATATATTCATAAAAATATTTAGCAAATGAATTAAATTACTCTTTCCATGCTATGCTCGGTAAGTTTTGTTTCCACTTTTCATTAAGCAAAAAATATCTCTTTATAAAACAATGATTCTTCATTTATTTGTTCTCTAAATTTATTTATTAGGAGACATAAGAACTCAATGTTTGAATGTTAAGGTCCTTTTTAAATTAAAGCATTCTCTTGAAATTATACTAATACTGTAACTTCCTCCAAATGCAAAAAAAAAACCAAATTAATTTTGTACTTGAACAAAATTAACAAAGAACAGGCATTTTGTGTTATTATACCTGTGATACCTCCATTCCTGAAACACAAAGCACTTTATGGTACAGTAAGTACTCACCATCATTGCCTGCTGCACCAGAGTGTTACTGTGCTCACACATGTTTTTCAAGATCTTATTTGCAGCGTTGTGGCGAGCTGTGGTTGTAGATTTAGAGGCCACAGTCAAAGGATAGATCAAAGCCTACGAGGGATATCAGCCAATAATATTTTAGAACCACATGTAAATTGAAAGATTAGCAAAGCATTAATAAATAGCAGCCCTAGGGCTAGACAAGAGAAAGCAAGCTTGCTTCTGGAAAGAGGCGATAGGAATTTGCTATTCAAAGTCTTCCAATCTGAAAAGCTTGCTAATTCATTGAGTAGCAGAATGACTTTGAGAGCCTGTATCAACAAAAAACTGTTTTCAGTATTCTGTGGTTTTCCACGCTGTAGGAAGAAATTCAGATAAAACATCTGTGACGTAGCCTCTTAATAGTCACTTAATGAGACTGAAGAAGGTGATTTGCACTACCCAGTATTCTATTAGACAGAGAGAACTTTCCCTGCTGTGTGGCTTATCCACCTCTTCTTTCCATTTTTATGTGAACAGCGCTGAGGTGAAAGAAGCAGCAGCCAAAATAGTCCCCATCTGCACTATTCTCACTTGCTGTGACTTCCAGTGCAGGTATCTAGGCTAGGTGAAATGGACCATAGGAAATGCCTTAACTGGCTATCAGGCTACGGAAATGCCTCCTCTAAGCCAACGCTTACCTGGGGATGGTACCGTCCAATATCTGTGAGGAGCTGATGAATGAGACGTCCTACTAATGGTCGAGGGGTGTCAATTCTTGCAATGAGCTGAGGGATAACCTAGAGGTAAGCATAAGTAGAATAAACATCCCTGTCACCTCATGCGTTTAGGTCACAAGCTGTTCTGCCCTCTGCTAGAGACCTCAGTCTCTACAGGAGACAGAGAGACCCACCACCCATTTTTGAGATGGTCAGAGGATAACACCACGTTCCAGCGTCAGAAATGCAGAATAGCCCAGTGAGACGACAAGTGTTCTGTGCACAACCATTACAAGATCCTCTTATGGAAAGAGTTAAGATGTGTCTGAAGTGTAACACTCAAATAAGAAATAAAGCCTATTTTTTATTTATTTACAAGAGTCATTCTACAAAACAAACTTGAAATAGACTGTCTGAATTCCATCAGAGCAGCACAGTGATGTTTTATATTTGATCACCACTGAATGCACGTAATTTTTAATTTTAAAATTTTAATTTTCTCATTCATATGCACTAACCTGCATATAAATACAGAAATGCATGCAAGAATGTTTCTCATGTTTATGTTCAAGATGCTCGTTAAAGCAGTTACAAATTGTACTGCATGCTGCTCTCATCAGTCATCTACAGAGGATTGTTTAGCAAAGGATCATTTTGGATGCCATGTAATAAATCCACAAGCTCCCCCCAGAACTGAGATTTGTCTTAGCTCTTTGTGTTCCTTACCTGCAGCCAAGTGTCTATTTGGATTGCCTTGACTCCTTCTACCAAAGCCTCATTCACATCAGGCCAGTGACCGTAGTCAAACCACAGAGTAAGGACTCTGAAAAAGTGAAATACATTCATTAGGAATGAAACAAAAAAACCCATTCCAGTCAAATACATTCAGACCCATTTACAAGTGACTCTTCTTCCCAGAACCTAGAGATAGTAGGATAAGGGCTAATCCATCTAACATAAGTTAGCTTGGACTGAAGTATTCATTTATTTTAACCATAACAAAAAAGAGCAGAAACAGGTTCTACCTAATCATAAACCACGTGCCCTTATCAGCTGGATTTCATTTACTATGTGTTTTATTATGTACCTTAGAGTGTCTTGTAGGTTGTTTCCTCGAGATAGAGATATGGATCGGAAGAAACCCTGGACAGCAGGGACTGTGTACATCAAGAGGGTCTTGGATAAATCCTTTTGGAATGAAAAATGCTGCATTAGTTCTACACAAGCACATCAGTCCACACGAATCCTAAACTCAGCAAGTGGAAAGATCCACATTATAGCTGACTTCTGCTCATACTCCTCACAGGAGACGTTGCTCCTGAAATTTACATTTTGCTTGACTACACATAGGTCTTTCAGCCTGACAGGGAACATACTGTAAAGTGCTTTTATACTGCAGTTTATTGGCAAAACTATGGACAGCAAAGCAGCCTAAGAACTACAACCCTCCTATAATTGGTAAGAGAGATTCCTCACAGTCTTTCATGAAGGGATTAAGCAGCAGAACTTGTTAATGCACATCGTATCACCTATGATCGCCATCCATGCCTTTGCTTTAGTTCACAGCTAACTTATGATCATTTGCATTAATTTAGTCCTCTTCCCTTAAGACTGAGTTAAACCTGAACTTCCTCACTTTTGCTGTAAACTAAGAGCATATATATACAGACAGCTTCCACAAACCAGGTATACACAGTAGGTTGTATAACATACTGCCATAACATCTTCCTGCATCTAAAGCAGCAAGTACCAATCTCTCAATGTAAGCAGGGAAGAAGGGTACCTCAGTGACTTTTTTCTGCACTGGAGATGGGATGGGACTGTTCTCTGTGCTCTCTGCATCACTCTCACTATTGCTGCCCTCGGTGTTAGCACTGGTGATGCTGGCTCCACTGGCGTGACGTAGTTTCTTCTTCTCATCTCTGGCCTGGTTTTGATGTTTGTAGTGAAGTACTGCTTCAAAGTTCATCACCGCCCAGGCATGCCAGGCCTGCCAACAAAAGAGAACAGAAGTCAGAAGGAAGATGAATTATTTCTGCAACCCGTACTTTCTAAATATTAGGGACAATAATCCAACCTTTCTGAGTCCACGGACAACAATATTAAATAATACCCTGCATACGACACAATGCTTTGCTTTCTGTCATCGCATGTAGTTTAACTGTCTTGTCTTAAATAACGTCATGGTGAGTTCTTGGCCAGAAACTCCCTGTTGGATATTAAGGCAAAGGAGCTCTGTAGCAAAAATTAAATCACATTCCATTCACATACATCTTAATTTTTCAAAGCTTTAAAGTAAGATTAATGTGTTAGGACTAGGGAAGGTGTAACGGGAAGACGTACAGGAGATAGCTGCCTAAAAGATCTGTCACCAAATATTAAATGAAATTTCACAACCCTGAAATCAAAGGCTCTTTGGAGAATTAGCAACAAGGCTGCTTTCCTAGTTCAAGTATACTGACTAAGAACTAGTTAAGTTTTTTCCATTTAGATTATCCTTTCTCCTTCAGTGTTAACCGACAGGAGAGCAAGTCCCAAAGGCAAGAATAGAAACTCAATCGTTTGGCAGATAAAATTCTAAACAAGAATCTCATGGTTGCCTTGGGCTACCTTCTATGGTTTTTTAATCCTACTTGCAGTAACAAGGTAGATAGTTATAGGAGATCTTCCTGTGAACACCTTCCTTTCCTGTAGTATGGGATGTGATCAGATTTACTGATCTCTCTGCAATGGTGCCCAGAATCTTTTCCTTACTGACCTTGTACCAGTTGCGATCATGCTCTGTTGCAGCGCTGTAGTATTGCAGGACTTTGGGGATGGTACTCTCGTTGATGCCTTGCAGGTTCAGCTGCCACTCACCCAGTTTCAGGAAACACCTGGTTAAACAAAGGGATTATTGCCTCAGAACATAGAATGAAAGCAAAGCCTGATTGTTTAAGAGGCAGACTTCTTATCTGAAGTTGGGAAGACATATCACGTGTTAACCCCACTCAGTAAGCCTCCTCTGCAGACTGGGAGCATACGTTGTTAACACATAAGGTTCAAAACACCTACATCCTCCTTGTAAGTGTGGAGCAAACCAGGTAATGGTTTAACTTTTAGGGGGGAAGGTGAGGGTCAAGCTTTTTTCTTCATTTATATCCGTTGTGAGATAAATGTAAAAGCAGCTAACAGTAGCATCAAAAGACTTCATCAGCATTGATAAAATGCCGACAGCATACATGCTGGCTAGCTATACTCATCACCGTACAAACTGCCTTCTGGAGAGAGCACTGTGACAAACAGTGGAAACACAGAGCAACTGCTCTTCCCCCAAGCCAGAACCCCATTAAGTCATCCCCTCCCAGAGGAAAGGAAAAACAACATATTTTTACTGCAGTAGGGTGGGGCTGTGAAGGTTTGTGCAAAGCTTAATACTTTGCTCCCTCAGTAGGCTTTAAATGGCACAGTTACACAGCTGTCCTTTCTACATTTTGAGGTTTCCAGAAAGCATTGTGCAAGAAAAATATTATGCCCAACTCATTATTAATTTGTCTTCCATGATAGTCACTCTGAAAAAAAAAATTAAATCAGATGATGCTGTTATCAAGTTCCCATTCTCATAAAAGCAAATTAAGTGCATGCCTCCCTTAAAAAAAAAAAAAAAAAAAAAAAGGCAAATCTTCAGTAGTAAGCCCTATGCAATTTCTTCTGCAAATTGGAAAAATCAGATCTGGCACCTCCAGACCCACAGAGGAAAATGAAGATTATAGGATGTGTTTTTAATGCAACAATATTTTATGAGACCATCACATGCCAGGCACCTATTGCCCAAAGTACTGCTGTTGTGTTAAGGGCACACGCTGCCAAGCACAGTTGTGCCAGGCATGTGGGAAGTGTTTCTTTCCTACTGACTGGATCTCCTGAAAACTAAAGAAATAGCCATGCTGGGAGCTCTGCCTTCTGCCAGTGAGACACAGTCCTGGAAAAATACTGCGACAAAAACAAGCTTGTTTACGCTGATGTGTCACAATACATTTACTGACAGTTTTATGACAGATAAGAAAATAATACCAAGTGGGTCTCTACCAGCTAAATGAGAAATCCCCTGTTCCTTTTAATCAAAGCATGATCCTTGTCTGAAATGTGTCATCTGCATAGCCCCTGCAACCTCAGGAAAGACATCAGTTTCATTGTATAGCTAAAGGGGTCCGAGGAGCAGGGGCTGACCGTGCCATGAGCTTGTGGAGTTCCTGCTTGTGCTGCTGGTCCTCCGTCGCAATCGCATGCTGCGCCTGCTGCTGCATTGTCTGCACGAAGTGCTGCATGTGCTGGAACGCGTCAATCTGTAATTGGATGACAGTTGCAGTAAGGACCACAGGGGTTAAATACAACTTCACAAAAGAGAAAGACATTGTGGAAATAAATTTTCACCGAAAACAAAAAATACAGTTTTGTTTTCTTTCAAAACCATTTACCTCCCTCTAAAATTAGTTTATATATGTAGCACCAAATAAATGAAGAGACTGGAGACTCTTGATGTCTCAGAAATCTGGCCACTGAATTGCTACACTGAGGAACAAATAACTGCATCCTTCTGATGCTGGGCACACCTTCATGTCATACGTACAGTCAAAAGCATGACTGACCATAACATAAGCTAACATTGTGCTCTGATGTGCAAGAACTCAACTCTGGCAAAGTGACACGGTCACCAGTACAAGAAGAAAACTTCAGCAGCAGAGGACGTCCTGTTACTGCTCATGCAGAGTGAGATTCTAGTAATGATACAGAGATGTCTCGTTTGCAATTGAGCATACACATTGAAGACAGTCCAGCAATTCCAACAATCAAACAAACATTTGTAGCTTACAAACTGTATCTGACCAGTATCTGTATCATAATAGACAGGATCACAGGTCCAGAGAAGCCTGTCTAGAATATGCTGTGGCCTGAAAAAAACAGTTTGAGAAAACAATGCCTGAAACTTCCTGATCTTCCCTCTCAACCCCTCAGCTTTGGCTAGGTTTACAGTACACATCATGGGACATAAACTTTGAGTCTAGACTTCTTCTAAGGTTGTTTAAGAAGTACAGATGTATATTGCTCCTTTGCCAGCAGATTACATAAGGCAGTAGTGCTAAAGCAACTTGCACCACCAAATTTTGAGGGAAGACTCTTTTTGAAATTCCTTGGAAAGAATTATGTGTTAAGAAAAACTGAAATTACAAGACTTAAGAAAAAAGTATGCACGCTTCACTGGAACAATTAGAGTAAAGCTTTTGCAATCTGCAAGGTCATTTCAGGTCAGAAACTGCAGAATGTGCTATTAAGAGCCCAGTTTACTTCTGTTCCATCTACAGGAATGAGCTACTTTAGAGTGAGACATGAATCACCTCATCTTTCCCATTCAAATGTCAGCGTGCGCAAGTCAGCTGTCAGGAAAAAGGGTATTAGCCCAGGGTGAAATAAAAGAAAGTATCACACTATTAACTTTAAGGGGGGGCATTCCACACCTTGTAACCTAGATACTGGGTTAGAAGCAGGGGGGGATGTGTAGGAATAACAATCTTATAAATAGTTATGCTGTTATGCCAGACTTTTGTCAAAAATAGACAAAAAGATATTGCCAAACAGTTATATGTTCCTCTCATATCGAGACACACTCAACAATCTGCCCTTC
Organism: Rissa tridactyla; assembly: GCF_028500815.1. Classification (NCBI taxonomy): domain Eukaryota; kingdom Metazoa; phylum Chordata; class Aves; order Charadriiformes; family Laridae; genus Rissa; species Rissa tridactyla. The sequence continues at coordinate 4,084,642 of NC_071481.1, read as the reverse complement.
AGTTGCCATTAATATTGAAAACTGATCACCATAAACTGCCAGGCAAAGCACTTAAAGAAAAATTACTCTTTCAGTTTTAACAACTGAATTCCTAAGTTTGTATGCAGCCTTGTTATGGCATATGTCTGTAGAATGCAGCTGTTGGCAAAGGTCCTTGTTGGAAGAAATACAATAGGGCTTGCTTCTCCATCATTTTATCTGTTGTTTAAGAAAAGACAGTTGTGCAGCTCTGCAAGCACTAGGTGGCTGGTTTCCATCTAGATGCCAGTTTTTTCCTGGCGGATCTGGCAAGTGCCGAAATGATGGTAAGGAAAACATTTTAGCTGAACCAAGCAACCTTGAGCTCCTCAGCTAGAGGAAGTGGTCATTTCCTACCATACCAGCCCACCTCACTAGCTTATTATGTAGGATACCAAATCAAGTGAATACACACAGTTACATAAAAGTCTGGTCTACATACATCACTAGGTCTAACTAGGTATTATTTAGTTAATGATAGTCACTCAAAACAGGACATAAGGATACACCCAACCACGTAACGCTCCTGCTACCAGGAGAATTCCCTGAACACTTTCAGTGCTTGGTATACACAAACACTTAAGTCATACTCCAGACCACAAACTCTATTGTACCCTAACACAGCTTCTTCTGACACCAAGCTGCACCTTTAACCATGAATTTAAAAAGAAAGCACCTACTTTCCTAGTGCCACAAAAAAATGCTTGAGTCAGACCTTCCAGCAGAAGGGTGCTGAGAGAAAGGGTTGAGACTTGCACGCAGGTCTAGGATTAGTGCTACCTCGCGTGAAGTATTTCTCGCTCAACACTGTAAACAACACCCAGTTTTAATGTGTTAGAAAGAAGAAGAAAAAAAAAAAGCCCCATAGCACAGAGCTTAGGTACTGTTTTAAAATAGGAAATCATTCAACAAGCAAGAGGAGGTGATTTTAACCACATCTGTTCTTCTTTTTCATCTTCGCTGCTTTAGGAAAACTTTTTTTTTTTCCTGTTTTCATGGGCTCCACTTAACTCTTGCATCAGTTTATTTTAGATATATTCTCTTCCCCCACCCCCTTCATCTTTGTGTCTTCTTTCATTCTGCTTTCTACAACTGCACCAGTTTCCTGCACCTTGTCTGTCTATTTCTTTACCACAGATCAAACACGGAAAAGTCCAGTTTCACTCAAAGAGGCAGGCAGAGAAGACCCATATACTTCTTGGGTCATTTACTGAAGAAAGTAAGAGACCATTACACCATTTCACAAATCCAATAGAACAGGACCTCATCAGCAGCCTCTTCTGGTTTTTAAATTCAAATAAAGAATAGTTAGGTCATGGCAATGTTCCCACAGCAATGGCACTGCTCCAGTGCTGGCAATCTCAAAGACAGGAAAAATAAAAAAGATGTGGCAGAATATGAGGATAAATGGAGGCTTTAATGTATATTAAAAAAAAGATAAGTTATCCAGTCTGGAGCTTATTGGATTTGATTATGTAAATTCTCCCCGTGTTGCAATGTCAAAAACATTCACCCTAGGCTCTTTGGAGCCAAACTGTTCCCATGACAAAACCCTATGTACTTTTCAGCTGCCTTTCAGTTAGAAATTTTCAATAACGTCCTTAATAGAAGTCAGTTCTGCTCAGCAACTAAGTACAAACTGTTCAGGATACTTTTCTAAAACTGCTAATAAACCCCCCTTATTTCTCTCTTTCAGCATGTAACCCTGACCATAGCTACAGTGTGGAGACTTGGCAATCAGAAGAGTGCATGAGAAGTCGAGTACCAAGCCTGCACAGTACAATCCTGGTGCAGACAGAAGAGCTACTATTGACCATTAATCTTGGCTGCATCCCTTGGGTACCTGATACTGGTTTAGCAAAAATAATCTTTCCATGTAGGAAATAAAATTATGACTTTGTTCTGTAGGGATTATGAAGAGCTAATGTGCATGGCACCACACCAAACCTGAGCGATGGAACTTAGAGAGAAGCATGTTCTTTTGTACCTTACGGGCACTCTTCCACATGTGTTTCATGTATGCATAAGTCACTTGGGGATGTACAGTTGGCAGTGGGTGATCCAGCTGTCGAGATGGATCTACTCCCAAGAGCAGGACAAGCGTCTTATGGGCCAAAGCCTGGAGAAAGTTGCAAAGAGAAAAAGCAGGTTAAAACAAGCTCACTCTTACCTCTGTTTCATATTGACTGCAGAATTGCTCACCACTAAAAAATACCTTCGACCCTCCAGATAAAACACAGACATATCAACCTTATTACCACTCCCTGGACTCATAAGAATACCACATGATAAACCCATGTCTTTATTGGGATCAGAGCATTAAGAGTCTCATTTCAGAAGCCAGTCGAGAGCGTGAAGTCTCCGTTCAAGTATTTTTGGTAATAAATCTTGTGGTGAATGTTGAAATAGGATTGTAACGTTCAATGATAACATCGTATTCTAGATTTGACAAAGAGTGCTTTAACAGAGAGAGCTATTAATTTTATTATCAGTGCTGTGTAACGACTTCCAGGTATAGCATGCAACAAGTTATTGGCTCTGAGGCTCTCAGGTACAATACTACTCCCACAAAAATAACCTTGGCTCCAAGTATGAACTCTACGCTAGTTACAATTTTAATATTTCAACAATTTTTGACCAGTCTTCTCCTCAGAGGAGAGCCCATCCCACTTGGGCAATGAAAGTATTTGGAAATGCTCACTGTGGAAGCAGCATGACAAAGCCAATCCTCTAAAAATCTGATGTAGAGGGCAGAGCTCGCTAATGCTCACCAGTCTCCCACTCTTGCCGCACAAGCTGGCATACTTGAGCCAAGTTCTCATGTCCTCATGAGGATTCACAACAAGAGATCGGACCATCAATATTCTTTGCCAGTCTTCCACAATTCGCTGACAGCCCTGAGAGAAAAAGGAAGAACGAACTTGTTAGCGCTTTATCTCCAATCTACTCCACAGAGCCTTAATTCAGAATCTGAAGGGACTTATCCCAAGACGGAGAGACTTCAGTGTCCATAATTCACAGCAGGCCGACGTTACGAACTAGCTGGCTATTTCTTTAACACTACAATGTGTGAAGCAGGTTAAGTCCTTGACTCATTCTCTGCAGCCAGCTCAATGTTTGCAGTCTAATGATACCCGCTAACAGAAAAAGGAGAAAAGCTAAAGCAGAAATGCAAACAAAAATCAGGAAAGGAATTTGTGCAATTCCAAAATGAGTCAAGAGTTTTACAACCCTTCTCAACCTAGTTTTAAAGCCTATTTTTGATTTAAACAGTGACAAATCTCAATATGGAGATGGTACAAAACCAAGTGGTTGCAAAGATATTTTTGTTATTGCCCTTTTTCTTCTCCTTGCATGTGTTGCTTTTAGAGGCTGGCATGACTGAACTGATATTCTGCCAGAAAGTGCAGTTCCAATTGCTACCCTGCTTGTGCAAGCATTGTCTGGTCCTCGTCTCTCTAAAGGGAGAGGCACAGCAACATGGTGAGACAGAGCAGGATGAGTCTGCATTTCAAACATTCAAGGATGCTACAAGAGAGGTAGAATTGTGGAACGGACAGTAACAACCAACTACACGGTGCTTGCTGTAACGGCCAAGTACTTCAGGGTAACAGTGATGGTGTGAAGTTCGTATTAATCCAGAGATGACTTAGACTTAGTTTTGAGGTAAACAAAAGAATTTCCAATGGCAGCAACCACCTTGGCACCAAAGCGTATACTGCTTTCCCGTTTCCTTTTTCCCCAGAATTGAGGACTGGTAAGTTAGGCAAAGCTTGTTCCCTAACACACTAATAAACCTCATCCAATTATTAAAAAGCAGCCATAAAATTTGCAAGAACTGTATGTACTGCTTTCAGGGCTATAAACAACTGTATTCAGACATTACATTTCCTGTCACTCTCAGTTTCTCCACCCCAGTGGAATGCTCCTGAGCTTTTCCAGACAGGAATGCACATGGGAGACTAAAAGCTTTGTCACATTTTCCCGAACAGCTACAAAATATGCAGCAGCAACAGCCTTTCAAAAAGAGGAAGATACAGCAGTCACAGTGAAGAACTCTGCAGAGGGAGAAATTCTTCCTCCAGGCAGTGTATCAAAATTTGGTATAATGAGAGCATTTTACCCTCATTATGCTTTTTTTTTTTTTATTTATTTCCTCTTCTCCTTCCCTTGAAGGAATCACCTCTTTAAACAGTATTCCTGTATGTACCACTTCATCTGATGATGTTCACTTTCACTGTAGGGATGTCTCCTGTAAGGAAATGGTCTCAAAATATTTGGCTGATTTAAATCTTCAGAGTTGCTTTACATTTTTTGCTCTTTAGAGTAAGAAAGGCAAAAACTTCAAAATTTCTCTTCAAATACAGGAGGAGCAACGTTTCTAAAGAGGGCAAGGCTAATCAACTGCAAATGTTCTTGTAAGAGGTCAAAAAAGAACAGGACAATCTTTTACAAGCATGTGGATTCTCTGTCCAGTTTTCCAGCACTGTGAGAGAATGCAGCCAGCCAGGTAAAAAGTTCAAACTAGCCTTATCCAAACCAGTATTTCCAGGTGCAATTCAACACTGAGATAAGCAGCCTTGGAGATGTTACTAGCGTCTCCATTCTGTACACATCTATTTCAATGCTTAAATCACACTACTGCGGTGTCACACCAGCAGATGCCCAAGCAACATTAGCCAAACCAAAAAAAAAAAAAAAAAAAAAAATCAAAAAACCCCAAACAACCAGAACAAATGCAAAAGAGACAGAAAGCATGCAGCCATGTAAGCATATATGCTCTTGGGATAGAAAGAGAAATGGAAAGATTTGCTGAGCCATCGCACTGACTTGAAAGGAAGCTGTTCATGCCAGCACATCAGCACCTCCATCCTTGATCTTTGCATAGATGTACCTGCAGTCTTTCCCACCAGATCTGGCGGATGATCTCACGGCGTTCTGGTACAAGTTTATACTGGATAACCTCTTCCAGCTCTGACAGCATCTGGCAGGATACCATAGCCTGAAGGAAACAATCACATTCCATCCCAATCACTACAGCACAAATCTATAATTAAGGCACAGAATTTTGGCATCAAAACCTTAAGTACATATCCTGCCCAACAGGTAAAGTACAGACTGCTATATACTGGTATCTAGACAATCTGCTGACTCAAGCTTTCTAAATGACAACTCTGATTTCTTTTAGGTGGCGGGGGGGGGGAGGAAATCTCACCTTCACTGTTTAATTTGTCCCAAAGCTGCTCCTACAAAGTTATATTTCTTATCTGACAAAAGTCATTTAGCTTGTGCGCCTGCACTGTTCTTGTGTTTGGTTCAAGCGCCGCTCAGAAGTTTTATGCCACTTCTAGAGACAGTGTGAAGCAGCATTCTCTGAGGAGAATGAAGGCTGTGAATCCGACACTTACCCCATAGGCTCGACTGTAGCTCTCTCCTGCCATGGCAGTCAGCTCAGCATCTAGCAGATCTCTGGCTTTGTCAATGCACTGAAATAGAACAAGATATTGGGGCAAAGGTGGTATGTTTTACCTGGAGTCAACTGTTGGAACTGCTATTCATCTGTTCCATCTCATGAACAAAGCTGGCATTGTTCCCGTTCTCCAACAAGAGCCAGGAAAGGATGTTACCAATTGACAGGAAAAAGAATTGACAGGAAAAGAGTGTTCGGGGACAGGTATAGGGGAAGTCAAGGGGGCTTCATTTATCACCTGCATAGTCTGAAGTTTGTCTTTCTACCAAATCAAAGTTTGCAGCATTTCTAATCCTACTGTCATTGTAGAGATCATCATTAATAACATTTATAGAGGAAAAGAGAAGTTCACATTTTAGTGCAAGAGAGTCGCTTACAAAAAAGCCTCAAGAAATGTCTCTTGATAATATACAATGACAGAAGATAGCTTTCACTGTTTTACATAACCCATCAGGTTTTTATGAATTTTACAGGACAGCAAATTCCATTTCTCTTCCTCCAACTAAGACACGCTCTTCAAGCATGAAATAAATCCTGCTGTGGCTCCAGTCATTATATAATCTCTCATCTATATGTCTTCCTGTTCAAAGTGTTAAAGGTTAATCACAAACTCTACCCCTTTGAACGTCTTGCAAATTTTACTGTGCACATCACCCAGAAATCTACGTACGGGTTTTGACAGAGCAGACTGAATTACTCCTTTATCTAAGTTGGCAAGCAAGCACAGAATTCTGAGAAATGGTACTGCAGCTTCCTTGGAAAGTAAACAACATGCTTCACATCTACAGAGGGGAAAAAGCTGCTCTGCAAATCCCCTGTGACAAACACGCATACGAGTATGGCTCTGTTTAATAGGCTCATCCCTTGCCTTGATTTCTCATCTCTAAGATTTAGGATTTATCACTGCTACCAGAAAAATTCAAAGAAAAGTTCTGGTACATGATATATATGAGCACTCCACTGAAAAACTGCAACAGACAGAAGGGCACAGAACACCCACGAAGAATCTTATGTGTGTCATATGCCATGAATGCCTTTTATCAAACAGTGCCTTGTAGAACGGAACCTCTGCTGAGATAATCCTTATGCACTCTCTAGAAAACAGACATAAAAGTAAAGAAACCTAAGAATGACTAAGCGCTGAACCGCTACTATCTGTACATCTATTCACTGCTGTGTTTCTGGAAATACAAGATAACCTCACTCATTAAGGTGTAATACATCAATGGAAAAAGGGTTATTGGGCAATTCATAGATTATAGCCAACTGCTTCAAAACAGCGTATCTTTCCATGCAGCAATATAGCCTAGTGCATCTTAATCTAGGCTTTGGGAAGCCAACAAGGAAGACAGTTACCTGCTGCGCCAGTGAGAAAAGGTCCTGATGAAGAGCCAGTACAGCCCTGTAGAAAGCACCATCGTGGGTGTCCCTTGGGATCATGCAGGTATATTCTTCCATGCTATCCCACTGACCTGCAGAGACAGAGATACCTTCGCTAATGCAACAGACTTCTCTGCAAGATAAGAACAGAACTATGCTACAGTGCTCAGACATCAGCGACTAGGCCTGAACGCTGTGTGGTATTTCTACAGCTAAGTTAGCTTTCCAAGAGCTTGTCTTTGGCAGTCTGTGTTATATACAGAAACTGTATATATACATACACAGCGTTATAAACATAGGCATTTTTCTTCTAGGCAAATTGTTATCCTCATGGAAAAGGTTCTTGCATTACTTGTGATGAAAAAGTTGAAGTGCTGACATTTCCAGAACATTTGAATGAATCAGTGTTCTACAAAGCAAAAGATTAATTTTCCTCAACAGACAGCTTCTCTAGTAAATATCTGACTATCGGGATAACTGATATTTGGACCATTTATAGATTTATTCCACTTCAGATTGTCTACTCAGAGACACAACCTATCAAAATGCTCAACAGATGTTGTTCTAGTTCGTAAATAAGAGCCTGCCACAAATGTGAGAAATTCCATTAATCTCATCTTAAGTCTGAGCTATGTTCAAGGTAAAACTAAGTAAGAGGGAGCCGTTAAGCAACTGATTATTTGCACAGACCAATAAGGCAGTCTCTTTCACGCTTGAAACCATACTGGGAGAACTTAGGTAAATGCAAGTTTTCCAAAGGGCTTCAGTGTTGAATGAGACTTACTTCATAACCCAACGTTAAATAATTTTTTTCTTTGATTTTGCTGTTTCTTATATTTTGTAGTTCTGAAGTAAGTTAAGAACTAACTGTGCTCCCATATCATGGGTTGCCATATACTACCACACAAGGATACATTACCTAGACCCCAGGCGGCAGCAGCAGCCATTCTAGCCATCTTAGCTTGAGTTTCATCATTGACCTGTGTCCACTTTTCACAGCATTGCTGGTGGAGCTGCCCCCTGAGAAGAATCCACAATTTCTGATCAGCAAAAAGCCTCTTCTAAGAATTCTGCCTTGTTAAAAAACCACTTTCTACAGATAAGATGACAACCAGCCCCATCGTTCTTTTTATAGAGAGTGAAGAATAGGATTCTTCTCCTCTGGCCAACTTAGACATGCTAATCTGATGACAAATACCCTATCATCAGAAAATAATTTAAAGGCACGCTATGCTTTGAAAACACAGATCTGGACAAAAGTTTGCATTTGTTCCTCAGCAGTTAGTAAAGCCTACTTTACGAAGTGAACTGTCAACTCCATTCTACAAATACAGAAAAAAACCCATTCCCAATAAAAAACTCCAAACCTCCACCAAACAAGGGATGCTTAAAATTTTTTTGCAAGTGTCAGTACAAGGAACATATGATCTGAATAGCTTGCATATGGTTCCTGCTATTAAACATTTTGGATTAAAACATCAAATTTGAAGACAGAGGCTGGAGAATCAATGCTGCTGTAACCTAGTATGAAGACTTGTCATAGCAAGATCTCAGAGGGGATCCGAATCTTTCATCTCCAGTGGAGAGGAAGCATCAGGATTTTTTATATTATTTCTTTTAAATCAACTGTGAATGCTCCATTAATCAAACCAATTACTGTGGGTGTTGCAGTTCCAGAATTTCTCAGGCTGGATACTCTGTAGCAGTGGAATAGCTGCCAACTGCGAGGGCGGCCAGCTTGCCTTCTCCACTGTCACCCTCTCCCCTCCCAAATAGGAAGATGAGTTAGTCGAACATAACCAATGGGCTGCCACAGGCAAAATGATCATTCTGAGAGCTTAACAGACCGGGAGAGGAAAAAAAAACCCAAAAACCAACAAAAAAAACCAAATGAAAAACCAAGCTAAACCTAATAACAGCAGTAAATCAGGACCTCATAGATGCTAATAGTATAGCTCTTGCAGACATAACTACATCAGGAGACAAATGGCTAAGAATATTTTGGCTGTGCTTTCAAAACGTCACTGCACAGAGCACTGAAATAATGCTGCTGCACAGCATCAGTTCTAGATTAACTGTCATATTCTGCCAAACAGACTCCAGCAGCACAAATAGTCACGCTGAACACTACTGAAGAATAGCAGCAGCCAGACCATGGAGCTGTCAGTCTCAGGATGATGCTTCTGTAGTAAGCTGCAAGGTAGCAGACAGCACTTTGCAAAGGCACTTCTGAATTATAAAAACCATCTGCATAGAGGCGGAGTGCAATCCCACAACAGCACGCACACAGGTCTTTGTGAGATGGTGATTGCTGTCATCACCACAGACTATCAATGCACAATGTTTAGCTCCAGCAGAAGAAAAGCATCCTTTTGTCATATATTTGTCACCGACATGTGACGAAGCAGGGAGTTCAGAGAGGACACTTTACACAAATACATGTCCTGTAGGAGAGAGAAATTCTGTAAATCCCTGGTGGGAACTGCCTACTCCTAGAAAAGATGATTGAGAAACACTCAGTAAGAGGATCTATTTTTCCTGCTGAAAAAGCTAGGCCCAACTCACCCTCATCTAGAAACAAAAAGGGCAGAAAAATGCTGTCAGAATTAGGTTTCTCAAAACAGCCCTGTTTCTCTAACAGTAAAATGACTTTAGTGAAGAAGAATCTCCATACTGTGTGCCATCCCATGGGTTCACGTCAGGACCCATCAGGAGAGAGCTCTAGTGACATGTTAAGTTCAGTAGAAAGGCGGAACCTGGACCAAATCACATATGCCCCAGGGTGTAACTGCATGCTACAGTGCACAGGATGCCTTCTCCGATTATCTTCTTTGAATTGAACAGGGAGAAGAACAGAAGCCCCCAGTTAACTACCAGCTCACCCTCTCACAAAACCTGACTCTACTCAGTTACACGTTGACAGCACATATTTAACACAGGGTTTGAAATACCAAGCGTCCACAAAGACGATGCTTAATGAATGCTAAAAAAGCACAATAATGAAAGACTCAGCCATCTACAAGATGGCCAAAAGGGTTTTAAAGTGGGACTAATTTATTTGGCATAATCTTACACCTAGGTGACCATTAGGAAGCAGACAATTTCACTAACAGTCGGGCAAAAGACCATGCATTCTGGATAGTCATAGGTCTGACGCTGAATAAATACGGAAATCTCTCATCAGAGTTTAAAAAGGAGGGCCACAACAAGGTCCTTTTATGATTGTTTTTGACAAGTGCTTCCCAGTTAATGTTTCCTGAGAGGTCCCCTCTATTTACAGTTCCTTTCTCTCTTACAAATGGGGTTGATCTGACCACAAGAATGCAGATTCACTTTCAGAGAGACCTTATCAGATGGCACGTCCCAAAAGGCTTAGAGAAATTACTACCAATTCTGACTTCAATGAACAAAGTGAGAAGTCACTGGAAATACTCAAACTACTAAATAAGCAGGAATAAATAGGAATTCAAGCAAAAAAATTTCACCTGGATGACAGCATCCAGAGAAGAGTTAGGCACCATTTTTAGAGAAGAGTTAGGCACCATTTTAAAGGCACTGTCTTCCTCAGTCTTCAGGCATTCCCCTCTTACCATTCACCAAGTGCCTCCAAGCAACGCATCCGTCCTAGCATCAGCTCAGGATCATCTTTGTTTGTGTCCATCTTCTTGTCATAGGCCACCAGAGCATCTTCCCATTCATGAAGCTTTTCATACCAGGTAGCTTGAATTTCCTAAGGGAGGAAAAAAAAAGAAAATCAGCATAAATAGTGGGATTAATATTCACCATTCTATATTAACTACAAAGCTTTTCTGAACAGTTCTGTGTCTGTGGTGGTCACTTAGCCCTTTTTTCATTCTAAACACCCTCATAGACTTCTACAATACAGAAAAAAGCCTTGACCTAGTGCAAAAACAGGAATTCTGAGTATTGCTTAACCTGCACAGAAAGGAGCTCAGGTTTACTGGAGGAATCAATCCAACCTCATCCACCTGTTCAGTGCCGCTAGCTCAGTATAATAATAATAATATAATACTAGCTCAGTAGCTGGTGCTTTTCTTCTTGGAAAGGAGCAGTGAGTGGAATAGGAAAAAGGATAAATCTATAAAATATTCCACTTCCTATTGTTGCACATTCTTGCATTTAAACAAGAACAACAGTCCTGTGTTCAGGAATGGAGTGACTAACTGGAAAAAAAAACCACCAACCCCAAAAAGCACACTGTGCGTCTGGCTACTGCTAGACCATTTTTTAATACAGCAGGTAGTATGATGTTGGGGTCTAACCATGGCCCTCACAAGGAAAGGCTGGGGTTTGTAAAAAAGACTTTAAAGTAAGCCAAGCAGTGATCCTTATCAGCTGCACAAACTTTTCTTCAGTCTGTTTCTAGATTTTGTTTCTAATTTTCAAGAAATAAAATGCCTTAATATTTTTCCATACTTATCTCTGCCAATGTTTTTCTGCTCGGTCCTTGGCAGCTCATGTCTTGACACAGGCTGCAGAATAGATTCTTTTCCCAGCCCTGTGGGCAGGGTCAGTATAAACCACACTCTGCATGCCAGGTCTTCCACTTAGGACATTTTTATATCACCCCTTTAGCTTCTTAGCTCAGTCATAATATTTCAAGTAAGTTCCTGAAAGTAAAGCTCACAGCTCCTCTTAATTTCTTTTCACTGCCTGTTCTGGCAAACTCTGTGTTTTGAACTACATTTACTGCTAGAACTACATTACTGCTAAAGAGTGAGGTCAGAATTAGGTAACACAGAGCTTTGCTCAGTCCACCCAAGGAATCATAAGAAGCTGCAAAAAAGTTCTGAAGTCCCCACTTCTCCCAGAAAGGACTTCTTTTCCAGTCTTGGTCAAAACCACATATAATCCTACACCAGAGGAATTCCACCATTTTCTGCTTATACCTGTTCTCACTTTCTAGTGGTTCCTAATAAGAGGGGTGAGTCTACTGTGCTTCCAGGGCTGCCTTTCTTTTCCCAATCACCCTAAGGCACTGCAAGAATTACCACCGCAAAAGCAGCTTTTTAATAGGATTGGCAGGAGAGCAGAGATGCTTTAATCTCTGAACAGAAGTTAAATGCTTATGAAAAAAAGAACGAACCAAAAAGAGGTAAGTTGTGCAGAGAAAGACACAGAACAAATGCAGAACGGGGTTATTTTATTTCTGTGAGCAGTCAAAATTGTAAGGGACTGGCTAATCTGCTATTCTGAATAGCATTTGCAAAGACTCACGTGCCTCTTGGATGAGAGAGGCTAGAGGCACAACTTCTGTTAAATCCTTACCTTGAAGATGTTGATGCAGTTTCTCAAAAACCCTCATGCATCTGAAGCTCAGAACAGGAACTTCCTCCCTCCCTTCTCAGCTTCTTCTAAATAAAATGACTTATTTTGTCAAGTTGCTAGTTCCCCACAGCTGCCCTTAGTGTCAACGACAGCTGCCAAATTGTCCTCCAAATCAGGTTCTTGCACAAGTTCTTGCAGCCTTCCCCAGCTATCTTACCTGTATGCAGTGTTTGCTGATATACAGCCAAGTACACAGCATACATCCCCATAGGCAGCAAGACATCGACAGTATGAATGGGGCAATATTATAAGCCGGGATAGAACCTCAACGTGATTGCCTGACAAAACACACCACCAAAAAAACCCCTACGAAAACCATGAAAACATAAGACATGAAGAAGAGAGTTATCCAGCAGGACTCACCAGCTCCCCAAAGTGCTTCATGGCATATTCCAGTACCCCCGCGGCTGCTTCTGGCTGTTGCAGTTTATTGTTAATGCTGAAAAGGTAGGAAGAGAAAGACCATTTAACACAGCTGGCCGTTATTAGGGGCTGGTATGAGCTTCTGCTTGATAATACCAAGCTCTATTATTTAGAAATACCAATGAAACACCCTCCTTTTTCTTTAAAACTTTCAAATAAATGATTAGACTACATAAGACGCACAATGACTACATATTTGCAAAAAAGATAGATGCAAATATACACTCAAGACTTTTTACACAAAACAGTGATTGCATATAATTATCAATTCTAAATAACAGCCTCCATAGGGAGAAGAATAGTTGCCAATAGTTTGAAAGGCATAATTTCTCAAACAGCTGCACTTATTAAGAGCTTTACAGTACTGATTTTCTTTCTCCCTTTCTCTTAAACAGACCACCAATGACTTTAAAAAAAAAAAATCAAAGTAGAGATTTTAATGCTCCAGGAAACAATCTACATCATTAAAACAGTTGACAAATGTCACCAGGAACACACCTGCTGACTTGCTAAAAAGCTTGCAACCCTACTTTGTTTCATGTTTCCTATATTGTCTCTGCACTGGTACTAACCAGTACTGGTGCTCTTCTTTTGCTGGTTTCCAAGAACACGTCAGAAACTCCTGTCGTCACAACCAGCCCTCATTCTGTACCAGTGAGGCACCTTGCTTTGCAAGGTGAGTTGAATTTTATGAATCACAAGCAAATAGGCTACTCATGAGCATGGTTCTCCAGATCAGCAGCTATTCTCTTAAATAATTTCTTTTTCACATTGGTTTTCTGATCTTACGATCAGAAATGGGCATCTGCCCATTGGTGTTTGGTGATCAGCACTTTGCTAAACCCCAATTTAATGAAGAAATAAACTTTTTATGAAGCTCCTGCTATTTTATAAAGCTTATTTATGAACAGTCCCCGGCTCATTGCTCTCCTCTTTTAGCAGCGCTGGAGAACAAGAAGCACAAGTTGTTCAAAGCAATGTCCCAACAACTGAGCATGCTGCAACACACGCTACACTCCAGTATTAACACTGGTTAACATTTGTAATGGAAACAGCATAACCTAACAAAACCCCCCCACGTCAACCGAGAGCAATGCAAAGAGATTTTCAATGGTCTTTGAACATGCTGCTGTAGATACAGGCAGATTTCAGAAATGCCTCTTCTTGCCTGCTATCATCAGAAGGACTGCAGATTTTTTTTTCCTCCCATGAGAGGCCTGTTAAACAGTAAGAGAAAAAGAAATCTAAAGGAAGTACTCTGAACGGATAAAATAGGGAAAATATTCAAATAAGTGCTATATTTCTTCTGTCTGTGGAAGTTTCCTTTCCTGTCAACTAAAGAAACAAGCTCCTAGACATACACTGTATATCTGGGAAGGTCAAGAAAAGTACTCTTGAAAAGAGGACCTCAGAATGGTTGAGCTCAAATCAGAGTCCGGTAGGCTAAGAATACACCATAATCACAGTTCAGGACGACAGGTACCCAAAAATGGGAAGCACTTGAAATACATTCATGCCTTTTTTTAGCAAGACAATCAAAGAACATACTACCTCCACGCTTCCCAAGGGAAAGCCAGGCAGCAGTGCCTCATAAAAGTGATAAATGGCTGTCGCATTTCATATCCTGATGATTTAAAGAGCCATTGGCAGACACATCACTTCCAGCATGTCAGACAGTTAATTACTTCCAATTTATCTTTCTTGTCAACGCTTCCTGACAAAATTGGCCATTATCTTTTATTCTTCAACAATTAGCACTGCTCTTTTGCTGATGCTCCCTGGTGCACTCAATTACTCCATTTTTGTTTCTTACTTTCTTGGCTGTCCAAAGTAGAATTAAATGTTTCAAAGCTGTCTATGGCTAGGTTTAAGCAAAGGGAGGAAAAAGAAGGGAAGAGAAAGGAGAAAGACTTTGACTTAAAAGAACATGCAGCATCAGATATAATACTGTGTTGGCATTATTAATCATAATTTACTCTCTTGTGACAAATGATCTAGCCCACAGAGTGAGTAAAGATAGGTAGTTTTGCGGACTAGGATAAGCCACTGACTGGGAAATCTCCTGTCAATTATTTAGTGTTTTGATGCACCATATTAAAATAGCGTATACACAAAATGGGGCAGGGGGGGCAACAACATTCACTTCTTTAGCAGAGATGGACCTAAACACAGAGCAGTACAAAAAAAAATCCCTCCAAAGAAGCAAGACTCAGGCATCAAGGTAGGCTTTATTGATAGGGCTGAACCTTCGCTGACTTATTGCTTCAGAGTAATAAAATTTTAGTGATCACTGCATCATTTTGCTATTCAGTTTTACAGGTTAAGGGAAACACAGTTGTGTGTGGATTAAGTTCTGATGTTGTGTTTTAGAGGGTTTTTTTTTGCTTTGTTTTGAAAGACCTTGCATTTCTGCTTTTTCTCATCCGCTGGATTCAGTGTGCTCTGATTCTTGGAGGTGCAGTAATATAAAAATCACTACTACCACAGCTGACTGGAATGGGTTTTCAACAGACCCACAACTTTCTGCATACAAATTCTCCAGGAGGGGACCTGCAGACTGTACTTCTCTTGGAAAAGCATTTCCACATGGAGCCCTATTAACACATTCAAAATACACATTTAGAAACCATCCTACCATTAAGGCATCGCCTTTCTCCCTGCAGATTTGATGAGATCTGCGCTCAGGCAGAATCTTCTCGAATTCTGTAACACTCAAAGTGCTACAGAGCTGTTTTCTAGTTATTGTGCTGGAGACCAGACAGAATGACCAACTCTACAGAAAAGCATCCAGGCACACAGAAGAGGCCCCGAAGGGCTGATATCCCAGCCAGGCAGAGTTGCCAGGGGGTTTTAGTCAGTGTTGCTGCTGGAAATCAGGGCAGTTTACCGGATTAGAATCGGGAGGATAGATTTCTCCTTGTATCGGGAAAAAGATAACTACAAAAATCTTTCTGGATTAAGAGAGAAAGTGGGAAAACATCTCTCAAGATAGAAACAATGTTAACTCAGCAGACAGTAACTTTAGTATTTGTTTACTGGGTGGTGTCCTTGCAGTTGTTCACAACTCAGGATAATACAAAGGTTGATATTAAGGTGAAGATCAGTTATTCTCCATATCCACTGAGGGCAGAACATATTCATCTGTTCATTTTTGTTTAGAAGCCAGAAAAAAGCCACCCCTACCATCTACTTTACCTGAAGGCCCAGCAGCGGGGCATAAGAGACAACTAATATATCTCCTTCCTTGGAAGTTTTTAGAAATAAGTTTTGTAGGTCATAGGTTACAGATGCCACCTTTCAGGAAAAGCCTAAGTATTCAGCTCTGCTGCCTGATACGGACTGGCGGAGTCTTCCAGTATTAATGCTCAAGTAAAATATTTCATAATTATATATTTTAAATGCCACATGTACATACATAAAATATTCTGAAATTATTTCAAGACAGAGCTGTCCTCATGTTTGCAGTCAGACTTAAAATGGGAGTCCACAGAAATAACACGATTGCCAAAGTCATATCAACAAGACTTTGGTATACTTTGAACTAATGTACTAATTTCACTGTTTAATACCCACCATTTAATTTCACATTTTATGCAATAAAAAAAAAAAGTGATTAGAAGGTACAACAAAACAACATAAGATCCTTATACTTTCCTTCAAAATGAGGATTAATCAGTTACAAAACTGACTTCCATCACTAAAGTTTTGTATGAATTTGGCTCACCTGGACTCACTGCCTAATTCCAGAATGCAGCACAGTGGAAGTAAATTTGATGTCAATCACAATAACAAAAGCATTAATTCCTATATTCCAAGTGCACAATCTTCAGCAGCTGTAAGGGGCGGCTCGATAAGGAAATAAGGCTGGCACATTTAAATCCAAGATTATAGATAATTCCCACCCCCTCCTGTTTATTAATCAATACTGTAGCCAGGATAATATCCAATCCTCCTCTCCAACCCTAACTTATTTGTAGCACTTGATCATGATGAGTGGGATTTTAAATGTGATGAGTCTTCTGATGAAAAAAAAATTTGTAGGGATGGAATGACATAGTAATTGGAAAAAGTGACTACCCTTGGCGAGCTCCCTGATAAAAAAATCTTGGACAAAAAAAAAAAATCTTAAATCTTTGAATTTTATTAGTAGTGAAATGTTACATAAACCTACTATTCGATTATTAAGATATCAAATAAAAATGCAGTGCAAAGGACTAAAATGTAGCACACTGAGCTAGAATCACAAAAAAACACTATTTAAGAGAAATATACTCCTATTGCTTGTATATTTTAAAGGCTATTTAAACAGAAACCAGACATGAACTGGGAATGAAAAACAACTTTACTGTCTTCAGCAGGAAGAGCACTCAAATGATGGACTTTTCTCCTCCACAAACCCCAGGCGTAAGTGCCTAAAGTTTACTAGAAATAATCTCTTTTATACAGTCCTGGGAGCTTTCCATTATCTTTGAGGGTCTCTAACAATATTCTCTGTCACTCAAAGTAAATTAAATCTTCAAGAACTCAGAAGTAAGAGACTGGACCCTTCTCCATCTTCCCATAAAAATGAAAAACTTTCTTTTAACAGAGCCTTTTCAGGAGGTCCCAAGCCTATCTGTGAGGGAACACACACATTTCCTATTGCCAGAAAACATCTCAAAAAAAAGCATAGACAAACCTTATTTTTGCAATAAAGCAGCTTGTGTGCAAAGTCTAGACAAGAAGCCAAACTCTTCTTTTTTTCAGTCTCCCCAAGTTTGTTTAAAAAGCTCCTCTATGTGACAGATTTTACCAACCTAAGTCAATCTTGTTTTTCCTTCTGAAGAAGTGCTGAGAGCTTGCTTCTGGGATTAGAAGTGGAAGGCACTGCTACTCTGTGGATACTTTGGGGAACAGATAATCCTCTGGCAAAAGGAATTGGCTTTGTTGGCCAGTTTCCCCAATTCTACAGTTTTATTTGTGTTCAGGCATCCTTGAGTCCTTGATTCAACAAGCCTCAGAAAGCAACCAATTGCCCCCCAAACAACTCTAAAAACCAATGCATTTCCATCGTGCCACTAAAAATTATTCCCATGCTGGGAACAAAGAAGTTTGAGAAACCAATACCAGCAGAGAGCTGTTTTCAATAACCAGTTGTGATGATTGACTGCTTGCAGGCCAGAGCAGCAGCCCCTCCAGCTTCTCAGCAAGGGCACACCACATTGCTCACAGGCATTATAATCGGCCAAATTCCCAATCTTGATATAAATGCTTGCAAATCCAGTAAAAACATTCATGAGCTTTGAAAGGAAAAGCAGTGAAAACCGTTACAATAAAATTCTTAGCCAGCACCGCTGCTCAGGCTGCAAAAGGTTTTGTATCACCTATTCTTTATTAACCAGATTCAGTGAAGGCAGAGAAGAAAAGAAAATGCCACGGAAGATATTTAGCAGAAAAACGTGAAACACGGAGCCAGAGTCTTTGTGTATTGGTTATGCAAGAAAGGATCCATTAAATAAAAAAGAAGTCGCAAATGATTGTGGGAAGTATCCGTGTTTTGTTTTCCATCAAGCCCTCTCACTTGTTCCACCTGTTCCTATATAACTTCAGAGATTTACAATAATTATTTGTAGTAGGCAACAACTTTATTTGCCTTTACTGGGGATTTAGTCATTACTGTAAAGCTACAGTAGGGTGAATATCAGAACATTTATAAGCCTCTCCAAAGCCAGAGGTGAACAGTTTCACACCTCCTGGAAGGGGAGAGCAGCATTTCACAGAGCTTCGATAAAGCGTGGACTCCTGCAATCCACCAGCAGAGCTGATGAGAGCCTTTGCCATCTCAGCAAGCACCAGGAATGCCAGATTCTAAGCATTTGCCGGATGCATATTAAGGGTTTTGCAATAACTGGCTACCAAATAAATAGCCACAGGGCACTGAGCTCCTCTTCTCGTCTCAGCTTCACATACACCTGCCAGAACAGCTTCCCAGAGAAGACAGTCATTTAAACCCATCCCTGATTTAATCTGGCCCTCCAGGGACAAGAGATCTCTGGCTCTAATCAAGTAATACTAATATACTTGAATTTGGTAACATCAACCAACTTTATAAGCATAGGATACATACTAACTGCAACCATGTTCAGACTCAGTTCTCCCAACCACTTCAAACCTACATTGTTAACGACGTCAAAAAGGATTTGCCTCATGTTCTTGACTTCAGGATTCCGTCTTTTTAGCTACCATGTAGCAGAGTATTTCCATGTACAAAATATAATGGTGGAAAACTAGGGCAATGGATTTCAAACCAAATGATACTGGATTTCTCTGTCGGTACCTAGGACCCACTCAGTAATCACAGAACTAGTTTCTCCCTAGATATGTCCCAAACTATGCCTCTTTCCAAAATATAACAGGATCCTGAAGTCAAGTTGTAAGTACACCAGTATGTAACAGCGGAACCGTTTCCTACGGACTGTCAGCTTCTTCCACTGATCTAATCTGGCAATGGCTGGCATCACTACTATTGCTGCCTAAGCGACTACACTCAGTTCTCCATGCAACAGGGGAAGATTCAGCTTTCAAATACTCATAAAGAAGTCAAATTCTATTAAGGCTAAGGTCTCTGCCAAGGGAGATCTGTCTGCCCAAATCTCTGTTAATGCTTCCTCAAAAGTAATGACAGATGGGAAGATTTGTGCTCTTTTCCGTTCCTGCATAATATGTCTGTTGTCACTCTCTTACACAGAGCAAAGTGAGAGAACAAAGAAGAATTACCTGTTTTAAAACGGGTAAATCAAAGAATGAAAAAAAAAAAAAAAGATGGCTTACATTATGATACACAAATCAGAGACTGAACCCAAAATAAAACCCTGTCTCACTTCCAATTAAACACTCCAGTTTAGAGAAGGGATTGGGAGGCCTTTCTGTACGTTTCATAACATCTGTGTGCAACAGAGAGTCTGGCCAACGCCTGGATCCTTACAAAATTTGTATCAAGAGGGTATGCATGAGCCTACAAGTGGCTCCCCCCTTCCACACCTGCCCCTCGTGATGCGAGTGTGTGTGAAATCCAGACTGTACAAGACAGATAAAAGAATTATGGTGAGTGAGAGCAGCAGCAGAACGGATCAAAGTCCTATGTAACATGGTGAGGGTGTTAGCAGAGTGGCTTTTTGGGGTGCAGAAGCCAAAGTCTGGCCTGTCCTATTCTTTGTTCCAACTTCGACAAAAACACATTTCTCATCACAGGAAGCCTGAGAAGAATTTGCCCCTGGGAATGACAGAAGCTCCAGCTGGAAGAGGGCTCAGACAGGATTAGAGGCAGAACAAAAAGGTCAGGCTTTCATCCGTGTGCAGTGGCACTTTCTGGTCTGAAGTATAAAAAGCAATTTTGCTATGGAAGGTTTCTGGAATGTCCATAACAAAAATGTGACTGAAGCCTACGGTCTGCTGTGGAGGTATCCTCAGTACTTTAATCAAATCGTAATTGCATATCTGGCAATACACGAGGTCACCAATACCACACATTAGCCCCACCAGCTGATATTACAGACTACAGTGGTTTCTGCCTGAAGTACAGCACACAGGCAGGCACCCGCAACGAAACTCAAGACACACTGCCTGCTTGGAGACCTCCAATTCTGACCTCCTCCAAAAGATCCCCTCTTCTTCCTCTAAGAAAATTCAGATTTATGAAACAACTGAATTCATATTCCACCTCTTCAGTGCTTCGATGTTTTTTATCTTCCTAAGTCTTTGCACCCTGTGGGGTCTCTCATTATGGTTCTGCAGAAAAACTATTAGCCAGCTGTGGTGCAAATCAGAGGCAGAAACAAAGCGTCTAGCAACAAGTGTAACAAAGTTGAGGAAGAGAAAATGCACCAACAAGAAACTGTGCTTCCTTTTTCTCTAAAAGTGGGTGTCAGATCAGCAAGGCTTTTCTGACCTTTTCTAATTAAGCAGAAATCCTGCAGCCACTTTGGATCAGCAAAAGAAGTCTAGATGGGATAGCATGTCTCAGTTGGGTTTCTCCTGATTTTCTTTGTAAAACAAGCAAGATTAGCTTTCTTTTGTTTTCTTGGACACCAAGAAGTTTTCATGGCATTTACCCCAGAAGCAGACACATGAACCATTTACTCCTTCATTGCATCTTATCTTTGCCAGTTACCAGAATCTTTGCAGGAAGATGCAAGAACCCACTTGTTGGGCAATTACAGTGCAGCTGGCCTGTGGAGAAACACCTCATCCGTAAGGGTCTAGAACAAAGTTGCAGACCTTTTGCAGACAGCTGCACCATTGCAGAAACGGTTCTACTCTGGGATCAAGCAGGTATAATCAACTTTTGAACTGTTAAAAGGTATAAGAGAGTAGATTGAAAGTTGCTACCTCAGCGAGTTGATACTTGACCTATAATCTGAATGTCTAAAGATTTACTCTTAAACCTACACTTTATGTTAACTGTGGACATTTTATTTACCCATAGATTTTCCTTTCTTAAAATCCCGTTAATAAATTGGCCTCCATAATACTGAAGCTAGGCAGATCACACTGCCTGTAAAAAACCATATCTCATCGATTTTGAATACACTGTCTTTCAGCATTACTTAATGTCCTTTCACTTGTCCCTATAAGTAAACAGAGGCATGGGTTTTGACTTACATATTTTGCAGACTTCTTTACATCCCATCCTCAGATATCCCATCTCTAAAAAGAACAGCACTGAATTCTACAAAACAAATAGTGCAGAGACACCAGTGTCCAGCGAGAGAAGGATTAGATGCTGAACTGATAAATTTGCTAAAGCATTTTCTAAATTAAGAAATACTGCAAGCATAGAGTTACCCCCTACAGCTTCTGGGGAATACGTTAATAGGACTTGTTGCAGCTAGGGCTACCTGCTAGGGAGTTACCTTCCTTGAACTTTTATAAACTCATCCTATTTGGACAGCCTTTTCACATTCTGGAGCTCTAATACTCTTAAGCTATTGAGTGCCAGAACTAGTCACCAAGAGGGCTATAATCCAACAGGCAATAATTGCTGGAAACTCTCCTCATTTCCTAGCCCTCTCTTACACCCCTTCAAGACAGAACTGAGTGAACTCTCTCCTGCTCTTCCCAATCTTTCTTGGCTGAAAACTATTGCAATTTCACCCTGTAAACACCTGATATGAACAGATGAACTGGGAGGGGCCAGAAAGCTCTTCATGGCTTCAGGGGGGTGGAGGTAAACAGAAAAATAGTATATAAGATGCTTTGAGACAGGCTTCCGAAGTGCATAGACTCTGACAGGAGGGGTCTGAAAAAAAAGCTATTTCTTCAGGCTCCACCTTCAGAGACTCACTTCATTGGAAGAAAGCAAGGTACCAGTCTGCTGTAGCACTTGCAGAAAGTTTCATACCTACCCCAGCTGCATTCAGACTACCCACAGTCAGCTGGAAGTTTTCTGTTGCTGTAAGCAAAAATGCCAGCAAGATCCACTGCTCAGCTGGCATGGCTCTGCATCATCACTGTGTCTGTGGCAATCTACCCAGCACTGCTGCAGAAGCCTCCTAAAAGGAGAATGATCAATGGGAATGCACAGTCCAAGATGACAGGCTGCTGCGATGAGATTAAGGAGCTCAAGTTGCAAGTAGCCAACCTGAGCAGAATGCTGCAGGAGCTGAGCAAGAAGCAGGAGGGCGACTGGGTGAACGTGGTCATGCAGGTGATGGAGCTGGAAGGGAGCACCAAGCAGATGGAGTCCCGCCTCATTGATGCTGAGAGCAAATACTCCGAAATGAACAACCAGATAGATATCATGCAACTCCAGGCAGCTCAGACGGTCACACAAACTTCAGCTGGTAAGGAGGGAGTCACCAGGCTCCCAGATACACTTCTTAATGCACAAAACGAACTAATGACTAGTTCTTAACGCTAGCATGTCCCACTAATGTGATTAGCAAGTATGCATACTGACTACTTCTGCTTAAACTGCTTCTGTAGGCAGGCGATCCTGAGAAAACTAGTTTGAATTCATCTGTCAAAAGTCCAAAGATTGAGCTGCATTTTAATATCTGTATGTCTGTTATCAGGGAGTGGAAAAACTGAACAGGTACTGTATTTGTGCAGTGAGGAACTCAGTCTAATATTTTATTTTCTAAGCACTACAGTAGCAATGCAAAAAGAAAGGGAGCTAGCTTCGTCAGGGAATGGCTCCGGCAGTAATATCCTCCGAGTTCACAGCACTGACAGGGGACTAGAAGTTGGTAAAACAATTAGAAACGCACTCCAAGCATTACTGGAAATTTGTAATTGTATCTTTATGACAATCTCTGAACCAGAATAAAAGAGTGATCCATTATTTGAATGATAATTCTCAAAGATTCAAGGCTGTAGATGATGCGAGATGCAAACTGTGATATAAGCCTAGCCAGAACACAGTTAAATTGTTCAAAATTCTCTCTTCCCTGAGGGAAAATTTCACTGCACACAATGATTGCACAGGCCTGTACTAAACGTGGAATGCAGGCACGTTTTGTAGGTCAGCTACCTGTAAAGCCACTTCTAGAAGAAAGTGACATTTTTGTTCAGTTTTCTCTTTACATGAAATTCACTGCAACAAGCTTAAAACTTCCTTAAAAGAGAGTATTGTTGTCTGGGATGACTGGGTTTGACAAAAGACTTCGTTTTGATTTTATTTTTCTTTTTAATGGAAAGGAAAAACTTCTAAATCTATTTACTAAAGTCTTCTTACAAAAAGTTCCACTTGGCTAGTTTTGACACACCGCTGTTTACAGTAGATCTTAAACAAAAATTTTACCATAAGGAATCTCTTCGGAGCTGTAGTAAATGTTTGGGAAAAATACAATAACACAGTGAAGAAACTGGCCCAGAAGGTATTTAAAACAGACGCGTCTCACCTCACTAGGTATGACATTTAGTCTGTACTAAATTAAAAACTGTCAGAATGAATAAAGCCTTGCTTCAGCTAGTTTTTCTTCCTCGGAAGAATAGCTGTGCGTTTTACCATCTTCAAGCCAGCGCCTGCACAGGGCGGAAAGGAGACTTGCAGAGACTGACCGCAGCTAAAAGCCACCATCTCTGTCACAGGCTCTAGTACAAAAAGTGCTGAGCAAATACGCCTCATCCACAAACTTGGCTAAGCTGTTCACGCACACTATCAAAACAGACATTTGGCAGCAGGCGTAGCCATTCCAACAGATAAGAATTTATTATTTGGGGGAGTGTCAGGGGTGGACAGCAAGTATCTACACCTTTTTACCTTCCAGCACAGACACGCACATTCACAATGTGAAGAGAACGCAGAAACATCTCTTTGAATAGGAGAGGTTAAAAGAACCAACCAACCAAACTAAGAATGAAAGAAAACATCACAGACCCAGTGCTACAGCCTCTTTTTCCAATGCATACGTAGATCAGAACTAAAGCATTTCAGGAAAACATTAGACTTTAGGATGTCTTCTTCATTTAATTACTCCTTGTTCTACAAACTAAGCTTTACAGAAACCACACTTAGAGAGGAGTTGTTCTTGCTGTTCAGATTCTTACTTTCTGGTTCTGATTCAAGTAGATGCCGTCTATGACTGCTCATCACTTTATCAGAGGAACTACCGAATCTCTGGTGTTTACAAGCTACCTCCTGATGAATTTTTGGGGAGTCCAGATCTGGAGGTAAGGATATCAAGTGCACAATGTATATGACATGTCTTTTCAAATAGAAGCAAAAAATACTTATCTACCACAGAGATGAAAAGAGCACATACTGACTTGTGATACCCTCCACTTTGAATCAGTAAGCAGATTTCAAGGAAGGAAAGAGCATACATTTAAGAGGGAAAACAGAAAAAGAGTTCATTTAATAAAGTTTTTCCATGACTTAAACAAAATAGGAATTTCTTCAAGCTGTGAAGTCTGGAACAACATCTTGTCTAGTGTTAAGAGAACTGAACCTCCCTAAGTCTACTGACAAGTAAACTTTGTCTTTTTTCCTATTCTAGGTGTTCTGTGACATGGAGACAGATGGAGGGGGCTGGACTCTCATCCAAAGACGTAAAGTTGGTTTGACATCTTTCAATAGGGACTGGAAACAATACAGGGAAGGATTTGGCAATATTCGGGGAGATTTTTGGCTGGGAAATGAAAATATCTACCGACTTTCAAGACGCCCCACTGTTCTGCGAGTGGAGTTGGAGGTAATTAATAAGCTCTCAATTTTAGCAGCAAAAGGTTTTTTTGTACAAAGTAATTCTCTAGTAGCAGATACCATCTCCTATCTCTATAGGAGACCCAAAGAATTTGCATGCTTTAATTACAAGAGAAGGAGGTAGGATGGACCTAGTGAAACATTCAAGGACAAGATAGAATTATGTTATTCAGCATACAGTAGGATATTCAGTAGGACAACCTTCTGTCTGCATACAGATTGTGTCTTAGGGAACGTCTGGGGCTCTAGAGAATCCTGCGGAACCCACTACAGACAGAGATCGTACTGCTGACCACCTCAGATTTAAAGATTCACAGAGATGCCCTATACAGTTTTAAAGGCTCTGAGTCTTCTTCTTTTGCAGCACTTTCTTCCAGCCTGTGTACAAAAGAGTTTGCAATGTATTACCCCAAAACAGTTTCTACAGTCTACTAGAGGCTTGCGTTTGACTTAGACTAGTTGATAGCTCATAAAATAGCTTTGAGGGATGGGATACGTATAATGGAAAAAGTGAGCTGAAAGGCTTTCTATCTAAAAGTCACTCTTTCAGAAAAGAAAAAAAAATTACTTGAGGCAGCATGCTATGAGACAAGGAAGTTGAAAGCAAGAGCTGCACACCAGGTTTCCAAACGTATTGTTTAATATCAGTGGCAGGTAAGACTTGGAAATATGAAACTGGAAAGTATCTTTGCCTTAGCAGAAAAGTTTCTGCAATCTGAGACAGAAAAAACTCTTGAAAAATCTAGAGATACACAAAAGATACACACAACTTGCAGTGTATATAACCATAGATGGTGAAGCCTTTTCATAAGCTGTCTAACAGGACCTATTTCTTCATTGTTCTGTGGCAGGACTGGGAAGGTAACATACGCTACGCGCAATATAAGCAATTCACCCTGAGCAATGAAATAAATAGCTATCGTCTTTTTGTGGGAAACTACACTGGCAACACAGGGCGTGATTCCCTAAGGTACCACAACAACACAGCCTTCAGCACGAAGGACAAGGACAATGACAAGTGCGTGGATGACTGTGCCCAGTTCCGTAAAGGTAAAACACACATAAACACCTTCCTGTCCTGAGAGAGCTGCCTGGGTAATTTGTTGAGAGCCCAAGGCTCTCTCTTTCCAAGTAACTAGTAAGTAGCATCTGGATGGCAAATCAAGGGAGAGGTGACCAATTCTGGAATACACACTTATCGGTTATGGGGGAAATCTAGCAGTTAAAGCTGATTTACACAGAGCCAGACTGTATATTATAGACATCGGTACTCTTCAAATGATTTAGTGTATGCTCTCACCTACACATACCGTCATCCAGGCCATTACGCCTATCTGCCAGGCTATCTCAGACGTTGATGCAATTCAGTGATGCAAGAAGTTATTCCTGTATATCTAGAAGGTTTTTATTTTTTTCTTATATTTTTTATGAGGTTTCAAGTTCTAGTATTAGGGACTTGTAATTATTCTCCTATATTACTATCCTACACACACCTCAAGGTCCAACCTGAATTCTAATCTTTATTCCTACTCTATTAAAAGCCTCTAATGAGGTTACTCTCTTCATTGAATTTATTATCTTTACATGAGGTCTGTCACAAAGATAATTGTCTTCACTGTGTCCTGCCCTTTATTTTTCATTTCCCCAATGTGCTCCCACACGACATGCAAATAAAATTGTTGATATCAGTCTCAATAAAGCAGCAAAGCTTACTTGCAGAGTAAAACTTTTAAACGGCTTAAGATGCCCAGGCTAAAAACCCAGATCCATTTCCTATGCTAACTCTCAGAGTCAGAGACAGAAACATGTCAAGGAAATACTCTAAGAGGAATGAGCAACAGAATGGAAAGCTACTGGACTAATTTGACTATGTAACTCTAAAGCCTTTATGTATTTAGTATCCATGTTAAGTTTTGAATTTACCTGCAATCCCAGCTATTAGAGCCATAGGCTCCAGGGATTAAATGCAGCATTCTGGTCACTATCCTCCAGAAAGAGCAATAATTCTTATTATTAATACAAAACATACCTGTTTTAAGTACATGGCTCACCGGGAATCTATTAATTTGTTTTCTGAAAAGGTGGATATTGGTACAACTGCTGCACGGACTCCAATCTGAATGGGGTTTACTACCGCAAAGGAGAACACACCAAGAACATGGATGGCATCACCTGGTACGGATGGCATGGATCAACCTATTCATTGAAGAGAGTTGAGATGAAGATCCGGCCAGAGGATTTCAAACCATAGAGGGAAGCAATATTTGATTGTACAGCTACATGATGCCACTGCACAGAAGGTGGGCAATGGACAGCTCA
The DNA here is from genome assembly GCF_028500815.1 of Rissa tridactyla. NCBI lineage: Eukaryota > Metazoa > Chordata > Aves > Charadriiformes > Laridae > Rissa > Rissa tridactyla. Next base: position 4,057,499 of record NC_071481.1, on the reverse strand, counting down.
AAAACAGCCAAATAATTATTTGTTTCATCAAATATTTGCAACAGCTACATACTGGCTACATACACACGCAAACACTAAGGCACACTAAGCACCAGCCATAGCCACTACTGTCATCAGGGCTCAAACTTACTTCTTCCTCTTACGGCTTTTTCCAAAGGGAAAAATACAGTGTTAGAATAGATTAGCTAGAACGCGCTTACAGCACCTTTAGAAAACCTACTAGTGTTTTTTCACTAGCACTGTGACTAGTGGGTTGCCTTAGTATTAACCAACTAGGCAGGGACTGAAAAAAGAAAGCCTCCTTGTTGCCTTTCCTTCAGTGTCTAGAGTAAGCGTTGCTGAGTAACTCCTTCCAAGAGGGACTCAAATCACAAAAGTCACATATTTGTTTCAAGCCAGAGCAATCAGTCAGAAGCATCCCTGATGCACTTTTCTTTAGTGTATAGTAAGTGGCTTACATTCCCACAGCGGAAAAAAATTAAGCTCAAAAATTTTGAATTAACTAGTATCGCCCAGGTTCTCTCCTGAAGCTTTACTGCCATCTCCTGCTGCTGCCCCAAGTAAGTCCCCACAGGGGGCTGCACCCAGCAGATAGTAACCCTGGAAGTAGGATTTGTCCCATATTCTCTGTGATGTTTATTCCTATCCACGGATCACCTAAAGGTTGATAAACTAGAAAAGCAACTTTCCAGGCTGCCACCAAATTATGTTCAGGTTAGAATATAAGTGTGCTTTATGTCAGTAAGACTGAGAGAGAAGAGCAGGTGAGCAAAAAGGTGCAGTCCCAGCCACCCAGCCAAAAAAATCTCAACTCCAAAACTTAAAACCACTGTATCCATGAGCAAAACGCTAGTACACACCAGACAATCCATAAGTGCCAGAAGTTATTCAAACGTAAGGGAATGTTTGCTAGTGCACTGCACTGAGAAATATTAAAACCTATTCTGAAAACTACCCCAATTACAAGTTACCTAGAGATGTTATGTCAAAAACCAGTATGTTTCTCCCTTACATAACACAGTGTTAAAAGTTACAGTTAAAGAAAGAGACGACTCCTGTAGCCATACCGTGTTTGAATATGTTGGAAGAGATAGTTATAGTTAATATATCTATTTTTATTCTCCTTAAAGAGAGTTTGAATCTAATTTAAATTGTTCAGTCTTGTGTGAAACGGGAGATAAAGGTGTCTCGGGAGTTGCCTTACATATGTTTGACTGTTCATACTGTAAATTTCAACTCTGTGGAACTATAGTTGGAACTATTTAACTGTGGTCTATAAATGGATTTTTACAGTTTTCTAAACTTTTTCATTTCTAATAAATCATCTTTCATTTTTAATCCTGCTTCACTTCAAGTCTTTGGTCCTTAACTTGCTTCTTGATACACAAAGAAACAGCTGCACAAGTGACTGAGGCGAGGAAAGGGAATACACCAAATTCTTCCTTTTCCTCAGAAAAATGAGATAGGACAAAGGATGAAAGAATAAGAGAGGGGGAAAAAAAAAAATCAAACAGTAAAGCACAACTCCAAGGAACTAGGAGGGCTGAAAAATTCACCGCATACAGACAAAGCTAAGTTTTTCCTCACCCAAAATCAATTTGCCCATCTTAAATGGTAGTTAACATTTCCGCGATATGAAACTGAGATTCACGTGTTAAAACCTCTAGTTTAGTACCAAATCCTGTGCAGGTATTTCAGGCTAACATCTTTCTTGTTGACAAAGCTCAGCAAGCAATACACTCTTGTTGTAATATTTTCTATTTGACATATGAAGAATGAGCTAGAATTTGATGAGAAATTTTAATTAAGAGCGTCAGCTTTTCTGGCTTATTTATATGTAGGTGTAGAAATCTATCTCATCTAACTCACAGCCTCACCACAACATCCCATACTGAACTTGAAGGGTGAGAGGTGAAAATCAGAAGACTACACTTTTTCCTGCACAACTTCCCACAGCTTCTATCATAATTTTAACCACATAATAGAAGGACGGAACTCAGCAGCTAGGAATGTACATCTGCAAGCTAGTTAGTAAACCTACAACAACATCTTATGGCAGAGAGCGAAGTCCTAAGAACTGTCTAGATTCATCCTGACGGTATCCTAAATTGGGTACTGATGCAAGAGCAGAAGTCTCATCATTTGTGGTCCTACCTGATGAGAGATTCTAGAATGGCCGGAGTGGGACCTTTTTGAAATTCCAGCTCCTTGTAGTGAAGGGCCTTGGCATACGCTCGACATTTTGCAGCTCTTTCCCCCAGGAGGACAATGCCATTATCGTCTCTCAAAGGCAGTGGACCCTGGGTAGAAGCACATACATCAAAACAGTATGAGCATAAAAAAGAAGAAAGTATGCATAAGCTCTTCACACCCTTTCCATAGACGAGACATCAGCCAGCTCGCTTGCATTAGAAAAAAGTTGCCTAACAGCATCCCTACCTTGTCACTGTGTTCCATGAATTCTGCCAAGTTCAGCAGTGTCTGAGTGACTTCTGCAATGTCCTGAGAAGTCAGGGCCAATTCAATGCTTCGGATCAGCTCATCCTGCTGGTCTTCATTCAGTTCAGACCAGCATGAAACGAAAGCGGCATTGAAGAGATCTCTGAGGAGGAAAACAAGAGAGTGAGAGATGGGGATTCATTATTCATGAGAAAAAGCCTATTTGATGGTGAACTTGCCTTCTTACTCAGAGAAAGAGCTACAAAATGCATTTATGTCTACGTGCAGTAAACAGCAATTAGCTTTTATAAAGCTAACTTCTGTACCAAATACCTAATGAAACCTGCGTTTTCAAAATATATAATAAGATGAGATACTGCAATAGTAGAAATATTGTCCTATCATATGCTATCCAGTATTTTAGGCTAGAAAAAAAACTTCATAGCAGCAAGGATGCTCTGTGCTTCTGCTATGAAGAACCAGGCCTAGTCTGTCTCACATCACAAGTGAACGCAGTGAAAAAGATGATTGTAGATTTCTCTAGACACACATGCTGCAACACTTGTGTGTTTATTAGAGGATTGCAACAGCTGGAGTTTACGTTAGTGGCAAAGCTTAAGAAGGAGGAAAGGTGATGAAAAACAGATATGGTGACAGCCCTCATCGCTGCTAGTACTGTGGAGAAATACCATGGGATGGGTTTGAGATGCAGAGAGGATAACACGGGGGACACTAGCATTACCTCTGCCTACCTAGGAATTGCTGACTTTTCAGCATGCTGTTTGCCCTTCGCTTCAAAAAAGCTAAAACTCACATTAAGACAAAATTAAACTAGGAATGAACACTTCTCTAACAGCAGTAGTCAGACTCATATGCACAGAGATGGCAACTGTACATCATCAATAAGAGATAAACAGGCAACCGCTTACAGAAACTCACAACTTTCTCCAGACATATGGGTTGCATAAGAAATAAAGCACTGTAACTTATTCCACTCAGAGGCATTTTTATGCACCCACAGAAGATTCTTGAAACTATTTCATACACTGCTGTTTTTCCAGCTTCACTTTTATGTGCCTTAAATTATTCCTAGACTAATATACAGAATTCCACTGAAAGATTTTGTGCGCATCATGGAGCAGCCAACTGGGAAGGGTGGAAATGAAATCAAGTTGCCAGCTATTTGATTTGTCCCAAAGCAGGAGCTATCTCTATTTATGGAACCTAAGTGCTTTTAAGTAACTTTCTTTTTCCTTATAATATCTGGCTTGCATCCGCTATTTCAAGTGATCTGAAAACAACAGAATTATTCTACCGAGCCATGGGATTATATGCCTGAGCCAAGGCCCAGCATGAGCGCAACGATGGTGAGGAGGAATCTTTCAGTAGCTCCAAACTCAGTCTTCTTAACCATTCCAACCAGTCATCCTTTGAAACTCTTCTTGCTGCTCCCCAGGCCTGCAGTAAAAAGCAAGACAATTCAACTACCAAATGAGGCGCTATCCAAAAGGAGAAGAAATCCATCAGCAGGCAGCATTCCTTCTTTACAGCTCCAGATCACATTGCTGAGATTCCCTTTTTAATTCCCTGAAATCCGCTGCCTTTACCAGATAATTTGCAGTACTTCAGTCTCATTTCTAAGAAATCTTCCCTAAACGTATTCTTGTCATGAAATGCCAAGTATTTAAGATGAATAATTCTTTCCTTATAAAAATGCATCAAGAGCTCAAGCCACTGTTGAAACATCAGCTTAAAAATACTTAATGAGTTTAGAATTACATTTTAAGTCCAGCATTTTCAAACCAATCCGTCCCTCTACTGAACTGACTGATACATGCATTAACTGTTCAAATTAACCAGTCCTTAGCTGTTCTATACTGGCTTCAAGAGAATACAGCACTAACACATAAGAGAAGTGGCTGATGAACAAAGGCAGAGACTCTAGATGTCTCTAGAAGCTACACGTGAGTCCTTGTGATCTAGGAAGTTTTGTTCATACTTCGCATAACAAAGAAAGTGTCAAGATTAATTCACAGCCATTATTAGTCTGGTAATTCAGCTGCTCCTATCTTTAAAGTTGCTTAGCACCTTCTAATTTTAAAGAGAGTCTCAGACGCTACTTTGACCTTAGTTCTGTACAGAACTGGCAACAGAAGAGAGATGTAAATATATGTAGTTTAGATGCACTGGACAAACTCTTTAGATGTGACACAACAGCTCCTCCCTTCAGCAGCGAACTCATGCTGTGCAGTGCTCCAGTCTTACCTTCTGCAGGTTGATGGTGCTAACATGTAATTTCTTCATAGGACCTGTTTCCACAGGACCACTGGCCAAAGTTTCTCCCTGGTTGCTTCTCAACATTCGGTGCTGATAAATCAGGGGATCCTCCTCTTCATCAGCAAGAGTATAGCCCTACAATAAATGGCTTACAATGAAGATCACACCCACACATACAGAAGCAATTTCCTACAAGCCAAAGGATGATAAAGTCAGAGCACTATCCAATCTCACAGCAAAATCTGTGAAGCAAACAACTGTGTTTCATTATAATGATTACACCTTATAAACCAGAGAACTCGAATGATAAACCTTTTCTATTCAAAGTAACTGTTTAGAAGTTTTACCTCCCAGTATTAAAAGCCAAAATAATATACCTTAAAACAAGCACTCTTTCCTATTTGACTCACTAGGAAGCTGAGAACAGCAGTGTGCTGCTTGTTTCACACTAATCAAATTGCAAAGCAGTTACTGAGTTTTTTTGAAATGGGGAACATACTATAGAAAATACTGAGATAATAAGGTCTCTTTAAATCCTGAAACTGTGGAAAAAATAGGGTAAATCCACATTTAAGAACTACTGAGAAAAAAGTAATGACACTAGCTACAAGTTTAAGCTCTTACCTAGAACTTGCAGTGATTTTTCTCTACGAAATAATCGATACCAGTTGACTAACTTTCCCAATGCAATCTCAGAGTTTCCTTAAAAAGCTGTACTTAACACACAAATACAGTAACAACCATTCTTCATTTTAGGAGTAACTCAAAGCAAAGTTTCCAGCTACATCTGTTTCAACATGAAAAGATCCCCAAAGTGCCCTCATGCAAACAACTATACACTTGTCAACTCACCTTTACAATTCTGCAGATAAGAACATCGTAGCGTTGATGGTTAATTCTGTGTCGCACCAGCACTTTGTTAACCATCGGGATAAAAATCTGGTACTGTACAGGGGAATGCATCAAAAGCTAGTTATTCAGTCTCACTGAAAGCAGTAAAATTCCACCCTGTTTCATTGATCTTATAAGAAACCAATTCTGAAAGTTTCATTTCAGTAACTCCCGATTCCAGAAAAAAACTGAGATGAAAAATCTGTTTTCTTTAATTACAAATACTCAACTTTAAAGCCTTGATCTTTGGGACAGTCCCTCCTTCTATCAGTTTTCGGGCCTAAGAAGAATATTACCTTCTTTCCCAGCTGGAACACCAGAGAGGAGAGGGTGTCCATTGCAGTTGTTCGTAGCTCAGGGCTCTGATCTAGTGTTCGCACGATGGGATGAATAATCCGTGAAGCATAATCAGTGAAATCCAGGGACTCTGTTAAGCGGTCCACTGTTTCTAGAGCAGCTCTAAAGTCAGAGCAGAAAGAAGGGAGGACTTATTTCTCATGGCATAAGGCAGGAGAAACGAGATGTAAAAATACGTAAGTGATTCAAGCTCAATCCTCCTATGCATCAACAGTAATGGGAAAAACATGTCACCAGAACACTTTTAATGCAGCTAGCACTTGCAGGACAGCATGCAAGTTGCAGTGACTAAAATACTAGCAGGTGAATACCAGAAAGTAATAGCCTATATCCAAGAAAAGCTAGTAACAGTGCTGTGACGCCCAACCAAAAATAACCTTCCATAATGATTAAACACAGAGAAAACCCATAGAAGGGACTAAGCAGTATTTCATTCTACATGTGGCTAGGGCAGCCATTGCAGAACTTGGATATCACAAGCAAAAAAAGCCACCAATGCTTACTTGCGAGCCACCACTGGGACATCTGGGGCATCAAATAGCTTTACAATGGGAGGTAGTAACAAATGAAGGTAGTCATCCAAGTTAGCTCCAAAGAGCTGGATCGCATTCAATAGCTGGAGGGGAAAAATGACCCAATGTGACTCAAAGTCATGAAAGAGTTGCATTTAAAATAAGTCAGTATCCAGTGAAAAGTTGCTTCAATCCTGCACTTTAAACAGAAGTACCATCTGCATCATTTCACACCAGGCCACTGCTGAATTGCACCCATCCCCTTTTCCCGCATTGTACCTGCCTCGGCAATACCCAAATCAACCCAGCTGCTGCAGCTTCCCACTCACCTTGACAGAGACAATGCGACCCTGACTATTGTCATGCATGAAGACCCGTAACATGTGAGGAATAAGCTGAGGCAGATAAAGTTTGAATTCGCCTCCTAGAGCTACCACAATTTGCTCGATAAGTAGGATAATTGTGCTCTGTATGGAATTGTTCATGACCCAGAAGTCCTACAGAAGAAAGAAAAAAACAGCAAAAAATTAAACAGTTGTCCAACTGAGCTGTACCAATTACAAGAACAGCAAACTGTAGGACAGAGTCTCTAGATAAATTCAAGACCGCAGGGAAGGACTATACTTCCCTCATGGCCTAATATAAATTGGCAGTTTTGGTCTGTTTTTAAAACACTCTGTGCCTTCGGGATATTTATAGCTGTTAAAAACAATCTCTAGGCAACTGATTTCTTGTAATCCTTCTAAGTGTTTGCAAACAGTAAGTGAAAATGAAGTGAAATGCCACCTATTTATGAACTCCAAACACCTCTTGCAAAAACTATGTTTCTGAAAGTAGTAAGTACACAAGATCCACGCACTCAAACGAACTCAGGCACTAGCAGAATCTAGGAGCTGCTCCTATTACAGTTACTAGTAAGTGTATATTATTGTTTCAAAGATATGTTATTTCAAAATACAAGTATTACTTCAAATACATGGAATTCCGTAATATGAGTTTATGAAGTAATTGATACACTTGATAATGACAGAAACACTATCCACCTTTTCTGACAGTAAAGTCAAAATGCGGGCTTAAAGATTGTACTCACTCTCATCAGGGTGACAATTTCATCCATATAAGGTCGAATATGACTTCTCACAAAGGACACCAACATCCCTAGCTGCTGGAACAGGAACTGGAAGGAAGAAATGGGGAGTGATCAATGTAGCTTATTCAAACATCAAAGCAATGGTGGGTAAACGGCATTTCACAGGCCAATTGCAAGCTCATTTACCAAACAAATAGCATGCATAGCTCCTATATATGCTCAGAATCTGGGGCTAAATTCTTGGCAGCTTCAGCTCACTGCTTTGGGTTTTGGGGAGTGTCTGTGTGTGTGGGGGGGGCATTTTGGGTTTTTTTTTTTGATTGTTTTCCACACTCCTCCCCCCCAAGCTTGCATCAAAAATTTTATGAGCTCAAAGCCTCAGACAGTCAAACATACAAATAGGGGTTTATAACGTGTCAGCCACTTGAGTGTCAGAACAGACTTGCAAGTACAAGCACTTCAACTACAGAGTTTTGTGATTTATGTTTGAAGGTTGCTGCCAAAGATGTAGCCCCTATCTTTTCCCTCTGCCTGTAAACCAAACCGGCACACATTTTAAGATACTCTTTCCCATCCCCACCAAGATATATTGGTGAAAAGTTACTGGGGAAGAGAGTTTGGTCCTTGACAGAAATAGCAAGTTTTTGAAAGATGGTTGACTGTACCATAGAAGAATTTTGACTGAGACGATTTTATTTGTCATATAGACAGTGACAGTTTTGCAATTCCTTTTGCCTCAATACAATCTTAGCGCTCACACATGACAATGAATTTACTTTTAAGATTGGTATAAAATACAGTGGGTTAAATCACTTTGTCCACAAAATAAATGCATACAGTCTTTTTTCCTCCAGGAAAACAGGAAAGTGTAAGTTATCATATATTAAATTTGATTTCTTCATGCAGTATTTGAAGACTATAGTGACAAAATACAAAGTGGAGCTCAGAAAAAGAGATGAGATTTTTGTGAAAACTAAGTAAGAAATAACATCAGCTATTTTAGTGAAAGCAGTACACGTATGTTTACCAAAAATGAACCCTGAGCTCCTGCACTGTGCTTTTTTTTTTGGTGTTGTGAGAGGATGCTTACATAGAAGACAAGGACCTGCCTCCTTTAGGCTTTAGAGTCACGCGTACCCACCTCAGCTCTTCTCCCCAGTACACTTTCACCATCTTCTTTTACCTGAAAATTTTTAAACAGAGTGTGCACAACTGCATAGCTTTCAAGCAAGTTAGATCAGTCAGGTCTAGGAGTTCGGCCAACCCAGGCGTGTGAGGTGTTTTCCTTCCAATCTGAGTAGTAGTTCAGTCTGGGAGAAAACAGCGGTTCTATAGCAGGGTTGGGATTCTGCTAAGGGAGCACCCATCCCACCTATAAAACACAGTACCAGTAACTAGTACAAACTGCCCTTCCCACCCCAGAGATTTCAGCTGCCTAAGGAAAAGGCTTGGCAAAAAGGAGCCATCTCTGGTTAGGCGAACCTTAAGCCCATTATTATCTTCACACAATTCTCGTTTCCTTCTAAAACTGTAACTTAAGTGGGAAGAGAAAGCACTGCTGTGGAATCACCACCCACACTGCTCTGAATGTTAGCAGACTGCAGCAAATTGAATTTTCCTTCTCACAGATGAGCCAAAGTACATGGTTGCATCAGAAACTTAAAGAGTCTACCTCTGTTATTTAATAATACTGTTTGCAACAGTACGCTAATGCAGAGATCACTGAAAGCTCTGAAAGCTGCACAGGCTGTTTTCTTGAACAAGACCAGCTTGATAAAAACCCAGAATCAAATATTGGCCTTCTAAGGATTATGCTCAGAAGCAGCTGTTTCAATAAGAAGCAGAAAAAATGTTTACACTGGATATTCTACCAAATGCTAACAGGAGAGAAGAAGCAGAGCTGAACCTCACTTCTGCAGCATGCTTGGCAGCAACACATAGCACAGCAATGCCCAAAGCCAGTCGCATTCTCTTTTAAAAAATGGATTCTTATTTTAAGGCAGTGGAATGGGAAAGAAGGAGTGGTCCCTAGTACACTCACCTCTCGGATGGCACCATCACAAACCCGTATTACATTAAGGAACGTTGGCATGACCTGGGGCAGGAACTGCACACACTTGAGCCCAAGAGATTTGAAAATAAAGGTGATGGCCTGAACTACCATAGTGTGGTGTTGGGACAAGGATTGGTCTCGGAAAATTCTCATGAGTGCCACCATAGATACAGCTGGGTAGAACTCATCCAAAGGCAGGTTTCCCATGTTCACCAGCATCTCACTGGTACTGTAGTCCGCTAGGAGAAAGAAGGCAGTGTCACAAGCTACATGTTAAATGGTCTTGAAGCACCCTAGTATTAAGTGCATTCAGGAGCACCCAACTGTTAGATGAAAATGTGTACACTAATAATTTGTTAAGAAGAGGAGACAAACTGGTAACAACAAAACAATATATAAAAAAAAAAATCAAGATCTGTTTGTAGATTATAAAGCTATTCACTTGAAAGAACTTCAGATGCTTACAAGAATCCTGACTGGATTTGGACTCCGAGAGGCTGACGGCTGAAGCATCTCGTGACTGATCAATCATGCCAATGTTCACTTTGTGTTTGTAAGGGTCCAAAGCACCCAGCAACCCTAACACACGAATAGCCTGATAAGACAGAAAGAAAAAGAAAATTCATCATAATTCCATCACCAAAGCAAAAGTCAACATATGAATCTACATGCTTGGGAAGGTCCTGAGAATTAATGAGAGAAGATCTGGAACTAAACTGACTGCCTGGAAAAAACATCAACGCTTTCCATTCAGCAGCTGGAGGCCATTTCACTGACTGAACAAGTTCATCCTCTTAATTCTGCTTATTGTATTTCTATCAGCCACAAAAATGATCTTTCACCTCCCCCCCCACGCCCCATTCCCCCTCTCAAGAATCTATGCAGACACATTTATTTGACATCTCTCTCTCCCCAGAAAACTTTTAGAAATGGTTGTGTGATAGCTTTATGTTCATACCTCTCTACGGGTGCCCTGGTTCTGCTCAGTCTTCAGGAAGTTCAGAAGCACCTCCAGCAAAGTTGGGTACTTCCTGTATGGTTCCACCACATAACCAGTGCTGGCCACAAGTTGCCCCAATGTCCAAAGAGCCACCTGGAAAGATCAAGCCCAGAGAAAATTGGTTTTGACCAGGGAATTTATTATGTCTCCTGATTCATCAGTCATTCAACTTAGGCAACGTTTCTTTGAGCACTTTAGGAACACACTGCAAATCAGAGCCCATGGTTTGAAAGCGTGTTTATAGAGTGCTTTTTAATAAGCAATAGTAAAGAAAGTGATAATCAATTTGTTAGACTCTGACTGCAATAATTGCCCTTAGTGATACAATTCAAACAGGCATTCAATTGAGTAACACCAAGCCTTCCAATAAAAAATGCTTTTTTTTTTTTGATCCTTTTCCTTTCACAGTTTTGTACTCTGTCACAACAGACAGGCACTGCAATCCCTGACCTGTGTGCCACAAACATGACCGTACCCTCCACAAGAGAGACTTGCGTGATTTAAAGGTTCATTTTAGCAGCTATGATGGGACACATGGATACTTCATTAAAGCTTTGGTCACAGCAGATGGCAAGTTTAGTGCAGCTGTCAAACACTTACTTGTCTTTTGGCCAGCAGGGAGGAGTCCTGTAGCATGTCCATAATTATAATGAAGAGCTCATCCACCCACTTCCTCATCTCCAGCCCACTGACCTATTGAAAGACAAAAATCAAAGCCCTTCATCTAGCATTGCCAAAAGCTAAACAACTGACAATCATGGCAAAGAGGTACCTGCAGTATCCTTACCTGTGCAAGCTCCCCTATGGTAGCTAGGACATTGTTAATCACCCCTGGATTTGGATCTGGATCAGGATCTTTCAGTTTCACAATTAGTGCCTGGTGGGTGACAGAGGAACAAATTGGAATGTGTTTAGAAGACTCCTTGCTGTACATACAATATTCAACGTTATCTTTCCTTTTGTTTACACCCAAAAATTGATTCCACAGGAGCCCAACTCGCATCATGGTGAGCATTTCAACAGTAAACAAAACTTTCATTTCACAGGCTTTATGCAAATCCAGAATTAAGTTAGGCTACACTGTCGCATACATGCATTACCGTGGGTAACATCCACACCAATCTGATTTTTTCCTGCTATGATGAAGCAAATGCACTGCAGCTCCTGACAGTTACGTATCCACATGCGGTATCATGTCACTCCAAAGTCCCCAGGAAATGTACAGAAGCTCTACCTTAAGAATAGGCTCCATATAGGGACGAATGAGGCGTGGAGCGTTGGAAACCAGGTGACCCAACATCCTGGCACTCTGCTCTTTAATCCTGCCAACGCCACTGTGTTCCAGCTCTGTCAGAATCTACAGAAAAGACAATGGAAGCATGAGAACATGGTAAATAAAGGTAGGCAAAAATTCTTTGGATTTCCTCCTCTCCTGTCCAATGACAACAGAGAGAAAAAGCAGTCTCAGCACTTGTAGAGGGTGTTCTACATTTGCACTCCATCCAGTCATTTATGTCTGAATGAAGCTAATATTAATTAGCATAAAACTGAATAGATGGCTCCAAAACCATCTACATTTACGAAGCAGTGCCATCCTTTCACCTAGAACAAGCAAAGAACATTCTTTCCTCAATACAGATGGAAACACTCCAGCATGATGAATGTGGGGTGAAATAATGGCTGCTGTCCTTTCCTTTCTAATACATCCTTAGAGCTTCAGTCCAAACATTTATCACTAAAAAAACTTCCTGAAGCCTACTAAGCTGGGTAATAAATACTTTCCAAAAGGGAAATTTCCCCCCCGACTCTCCCACACATTCACTACAGCTAGACAGCCCAGTTCTTTAACACCATCTTAATCACAATACCAAGTACTCTATTTTCACTCCAGGCATCCCTCTTCATTACCTGGATTAACATCTTGCGCAGGAAAGGCATGACAAAAGCAGGGTTCATGCTGCTCAGGCGACCCACAGTACAGATGGCCAGCTCTCGGATTTCAAATACTTGATCATTCAGGGCCACAAAAAGAGCTTGCAAATTTTCCGCCTGGGCAAGGTGAGCATCAAATCGCTCATCCAGAGAAGCCAACACGCAGAAGCGTATGTCAGGGTCTGCAAGAACACTGCGAGTTACCATAATGCAACTGAAAGATTAAAAAAATCAAGTAGGAACACTGAATAGAAGGGACCAATCCCTTCCCAAACTACAAATTTGAAGGCGACAACACAAAACAGCAGCAAAAAAAAGTCTCAGGGCTCTACCTAGTTCAAGGTATTACACCAAGGGCACAGTTTGTGCATTTTGCACTAGTGTTCTATTAACACCTCAAAAATCAAGATCCAGGAAGAGAAATTGGGAGACTTTTTTAATTTATAAAGAATGACGGCTTAAGTTAGAAGCAAATAGGTTCAAAGTCTGCCACAACCTTATTTATTGTCACCTGCTTACAAGTTAAAATTAACATGGATAGGAGAACCCTTTTCTCTGAACCCCACACTAACCTGGGTCAGTTATTCCAACCACAAGCAGTTTGCTGAGAACATCAGCCACAACCTGCACTGCTGTCTGACTGACCACATGGGCATGACCACTGATCAAGTGGATGGAAGGTGTGAGCAAGCGGGAGCAAGTGCGGGCTGCTTCCATCCGGATCTCCTTGTGTTCACTGTTCAGAAAGTGGTCTGCACAGTGCCGAACAAACTGAGTCAGAGAATGGCCTAGAAAGAAGAAGATGGAGAGCTGAACGCAGATTTACAACTCAATTATTGATCTTACTAGGGAAGATGAGTTTAAAGAATATGCTCTCAGAGTTTTCCTGTTACTTGTACTCTACTCCAATGCAGTAGTGTTTATATCCCATACCCCTTGTCCCTCTGCTTCCTTATTTCATCTTACCTTCAAACTCAAAGCTACCCAGTGTACGAAGGGCGAGGGTGATGCTACCCACGTCGCTGGCCTCTGGGATGTTGGTGAGGCTAGGGGAGGCAAGCTGGTGAGCAAGGCCCTTTGGCATGCCTGGATGTCGCAGAGGCTTGTGCATTAGAACAAGGGAGAGCATTTTCAGCAGCCCATCCTGGATATCCTTCTTTAGCTGGGGGATCTGGCGACTCAAGTCGTACAGCACAGCTGTTAGAGCAGGGCTGAGGGCAAGAAGCAGGCAGACAGTCATTAGAACAGAAACAATGTGGTGCATATTTCACCTTTTTGTTTATGCATTTGCCCATTAGAAGATAATTGTGGGCATTCTCACATCACAGCAACACCTGCCAGCAGAGCACAGGGGTCCTTATGTGAACTCAGGCACATGAGATGACCTTCTTGTATGAACTTGGTGAGCAAACTGCCCATTGCTACATTAGGCAACGTTGCCTAATAGGCAACTGCCTAACGGAATACTGTTACAAATCTGAGTGATTCCTTATACTTGTGCTTTTTAGACACAAAGGCACTAAATTCACTTCCAGATGGCAACGTTAATCTAAACAGTTTGAGCTATCTGGATACTTTCTCCATACCTTCCCATACTAACAGCTTCATGAACTAGGAAATTTCATTCCAATGGACCTTGCCAGGTCCAAAGGTGAAAGAAGCTAGGAGCAAATATGCAGCGCTTCAATTCTCCTTCCCTACCAATTTGATACAGCAGAAACGTGCTGCCCTTCAGAGGCTTCCTAAATTTTCGCATGCTGTAGCCAAATGCATTTGAATAGCAGAAAGTAAAGGAGATTGCTTTTGAATTCACTAGTTGTTCTACAAAAAGATCTTACACAGAGACCAATGCTCTTAAATAACTCAACAGACACATTAACACTTAAAACATATTATTCTTCTGAAAGAGCTATACTGATCTTCTGAAAGATCATTTAAAAGCAGTAATTTTCCTTCTCAATCTGAAGACGTTCAAGGTCTCATTCTGTATGGACAACAATGCCATCCAGTGGCTAACAGAAAAACATGCTCCCAGCATTGTACATACCTCAGGCCCACAGCCAGCATAGGTTCCAAAAGCTCTTTGATGTCCTGCTGGATACTGGGTCCCATAGCTCGTGCCAGCATACTAATGCAGGTGAAGACTGTGGCATCAACCTGCACAGACTTCTGCCTCCTGGAAATGGACCACATAAAAGTTAATTAAGATGAGCTGCTATTTTTCAAATATCTTTCCTCATCCTACCTCTGCGTTATCAGTCTTATAGAAATACCTCTGATTTTAATACAATAATTTGATCCCACATCACAAAAATTATATAAAGAACAGCTGTTTCGATTTCTTCCTCTAACCTTCACACACTTACTTGTGGGCAAAGTCCTTTGGTGGCAGAGCTGCTTTTATGATTTCAAGGACTTTTGGCAGGTAGGCTTGAAACTCAGACCTCACAGCCACAGACAGCAAACCCAAGGCCTGGAAGGCTGCTGTTCGTTCCTTCTCCTTCTTCACACAGCTGAGAACATGATTCATGGTGTCTGGAAGATACTGATCAGCTGCCCAAAAAAGAGAGCAATACAGATATTGGAACTCATTTAGGTTTATACAGATGCTCACCTTTGCAACTAAACCTTTACAAGTTTAAAACTAGGGAACAGACATAGCCACATAAAATTTGTTGACATAAGCAGTGGCAAAGACACGTCACCATATAATAGAATTTTCAAAGCCCAGAAGGCTTTCTTTTTAAAAAAATTAAAAAGAAAAGTCACCAAAATCAGAGACCTATGAGAAAAAAAAATACATTGCAACAGGTTCTACACACAAATAACATCCAAGCACCTTGTTTTTATAGTGATTGATTGGAAATTTGGAATAGGAACACAAAGTTGTTCCAACCCGCTTAGAGCAGCTTGGTGACTTGCCTCCAACTCCGACACTCTCCTAAGCTTGCTTGATAAACTAATTGAATTGCTTTAAAGCCAGCATGTGTTTCCCATTTTTACTTGATATTTCCCAGTACATGCAAGAGGGGGAAAAAAAAAAAAAAGGGAGACCAGTCTGCTGATAATATTTGGGATGCATTGAGTAGGAGCAAGAGGGCAGCATTCAACCCCAAGTCTGACATACTGAGAAAAAAAAAAACAAAACAACACCACAAAGGAGGTTCTATCCCTTATGATCACAGAATTCAGACATTAGTTTCAATCCATTTTCTTCATCAGAGCAACAGTTTGGCATCAGTTATCAAGTCACACTTCTTCAGGAAAAAAAAAAAAAAAAAAAAAAAGGCTGTCCTCCCACAGAGGAATTCGCTCATCTTACAAGCACATTTGTATTGCTGCATAAACTCATCTGGACCAGAGAGAGCTGGATAACTTCCAGCCCAATTTCAGCAACACTTCTAACATCCAACCATCTGTCTTGTCACCTGTGAATGCTGAAGGACGGAAAGCTGCCAACCGTGGTAGCAGATTGAGAACGGTCATCTGGATCAAAGAATTTTTGCTGGTTCTGCACTTGAGAACCCACTGGCACACCTGAAAGGAGACAGATTTGGCTTTGAAGGACGGTCATTGGCAGTGATGCACAAATGATTATTACCTGGATGCTTTAAGGCATTCTACTGACATTTGGCTTCAGAGTCCCCCAGAAAGGCAGATAATTAAGACTGCTTCCAAAGAAAGAAAATCACTTGCTCCAAGAGAGACAGTGAGAAACCCAGGATACATATATAATTAACGAGTTTTAATGCTTCAATTCAATACTACGCAGAATTGCCTGCTAATTAAGGACACGGATGACAATTGCTCTACAAGAACTGGTGCTGTGAATGTTGGTGGACAAGTTGAAGACCAAACACTTACTTGATCAAACTTCTCTTCCATTAGATCCCTGCAGCATCGACTTTCTACCAACGTAGACTTCGCTGGGACAGGTGAGGTTGCGAAACCCATGATTCCTTGGTGAGCACTGTACCCCAGAAGACCAGCCAAAGCATTTGACTGAGAGGGCTGAAGAGACTGGAAGCTAGTGAAGGGAGTGATGTGGCGAGGTTTGGTACTGAAGCCCATCAGGTCTTTGCAGTACTTGTCATGCACAAGCTGCTGCTGAGTGATCTCTTCCATCTCCTCTCTAAGGCGCTGGACAAAGTAGAAAAACATGAGGGTTTTTTTGTTTGGTTGTTTTGTTTTTTGGTTTTTTTACAAAAAAAAAAAAGCTGAATATCAGATTCCCAACATAAATCTCCTGAGCAGCATCCTGTATAATTGATATCCAAGTGGCTGTAAAACCATTAACTAAGCAAAATCCAGCAAAACATGCAACAAAGAGTCCTTGTTCTATATAACAATGTTTTTAATTGTAATTAATCCAGTTAATAGCACTTCCCATTAGAGCTTAATACCTACTCAGCCCAAACTTGTTGCTGCTATTTCTCTGACACACTTCAATTTGTAATAATCAATGCTCTGATTCCATGTTCAGATGGCTTTTCAGCCCAACAACCCCCTTTCAAACACAATGGAGTATTTCCACAGACTGCTGAGTATCTACACATTGCCAATCAATCCGGCAACCAAAAGCCATAATTCCCGTCTTGTTCATTTGCTCACCTCTCCCTCCATACTGCTTATTCTCACTAGCTCATTGAGGATCAGTAAGGCACCATGGATTCGGTCATCACGGTTCATTCCTTTCTCTTTGGCCAAAGTCTCATCAAAGCCCTTCTCAGCCTCTTCATATGTATGCTTTGGGGAAAAGAAAAAAAATAAAAACCTCAGTGATCATACAGAAACAAAGCCTGTGCAAATAAAGTAGTATCGCCAGACAAGAGTTACTGATGTCCTATAATTTTCTAAGAGTAGCCACAAACCTCAACTGAGTAATAACAGAGTATAACACCACAAAATTCAGATTCACTCAGAATTTGTGGACTGTGCTGCAGAGCATTTTTCAACTAATCAGCCAGTCAACCATGCCATGGTATAAACTTCATCAATATCCGCATCACAAATTTGACTATGAGGAACCCAAGTTTACAACAGTTGACTGCACTGTTCAAACCTTATTTGACATTATGAAGCTTGAATTCATGCAACAATGTCAGCAAAGCTAAGGTTCAGACAAAAGAATCCTTACCTTTTTCGCTTATGCTTTATCTACACTAATAACACCATCTGCTAATAGGGGATGCCAATTGCATCTGATTGCATGGCTGTAAAACTAGGTCAGGCTCAACAGCTGAAAATGAGCTGCAGACAGAGCAATGGATTCTTGATGAAGTTAAGTCTCTTGCTTACTTTTACAATGCACTAAAGGAACTACATATTTTGTAAGCCATTATATTTTCAACCCTTTCAAGGGGCGGCAGTGTTCTACTGACAATCAGACAGAAGTAACACAGGTTCTTAGCTTAAGGTGCTCTTCTAAAAACTGGCCCTTGATAATTTGCATTGCATTATGAAGAGGTGCTTCAAGACAAAGTTATTTTCTTACTCTGTACCACTGGGGCTTCTGCATCTCTTTTGGCTCCCGCTGAGTGGTGAGGATAAGGCAGGCTCTTAAGGCAGAAACAGCTCCTTCTCGGATGGCCTGTTTGGGATCCCACACAGCCACAAATATATTGTCAAAGAATGGCTGCACTTGTTGGAAGAAGAAGGTAGGCACGCTGATTGCCAGCTCACGCAGGACAAGAACCTGGAGGGGGGGGAGAAAACCAGTAACAATCTGTGAGGATGAGCACTCGTAAACATACCTCATAATTTCTAGACCGTAGTACCATTTATTTAGACTGTCAATGTCTGTGAGCCTGAGCTGTTTCCAGCACCATACTTTTACAGTTCCTAGCACAATGGTGTCTCAATCTTTAGTCACTGGGATAAGACAGAAGCAATGAAGCAGCACTATATTTGCCACAAGACCAACGCAGATTCTCAGACATGGACTGGCAGCCATTCTGATCCTGACCAGAGCTTTTCCGCAGCTTTCTGTGCACATCTCCTACCACTGTTAACAAATCCTAACCGTCCTGTTCCAAGACGGATGAAGACAAAAAAAGATCACTTACAGCAGCGTGTCTTCGACCTTCATTCCTGTCAGCTCCCAGCCATTCCAGAGCTCGTTTCACCTCAAACTCCACATATTCAGCTGTGAAGGTGTCACCAGCCATAGCAAGCCGCCCAATAGCCTTGGAAGCCATCTCCATTACAACAGGGTCATTGGATGGCAAGAGGTTCCTCAGGTAGTTGGCAAACCTGCCGATACGGGTGGCATTACCTCCTTCAACACCAATAAGGCTTGCTGTAGAGAAAAAGAGTAATGCTGTAGGTTCTCCTTAGGAGTCAATGAGGCAGACAGTAGGTAATCCCTAGATGAGAGTTAGTATTCCCTATCCATTCCTCAAAGATTCCCATTAAGTCCTCCTAAACTGCAAATCCACAGAAAATAATAATAATAATCAAGCAATAGGAAAGGGCCACCATTCTTTTGAGCCTGAACTTGTTAAGTGGGCAGGAAAATGCATTCAGTAGCTTCACAGATTTTTGCCATTTATAGTTTAAAAAGAGAGAAATAAAAAAATCCACCCTGGGATCACAGACCCATTCCCAATAGGAAAGCATCCATCCACATGCAACGACTACGGCTGGTCTACCTCAGTAGAGAAGTCAAAGACTGAATGGACCAAGGAAATAGCTCTCCCCCTCAGCTCTAGAGATGGTCTCTCCTGGCCAGGGCGGAAGCACCTGGGCAGGCAGCAGCATAGCTGCTTTCACTGCTGGTGCCTGGGTTGTACCTGCTCTGTAGATAGAGAGGCCATCAGTGTCCAGAGTTGTCAAGCCGGCACCTTTCAACAGCACTAAATTCACAGAAACAATTTTAAAGTGATACTGTCAGCTTAAAGTCAGATGTTGTCAACAAAGATTTCTCTAGCTACGGGACTTCCGCTGTCTTCAAACATGTTGGGATTGGATGATTACGTCTGTGAGCCTAAACCATAAGCACCTCCTGTTTCGTTATTAAAGTAGTAACTGCTACAATACGGGCTACTCACTTGGAAGGCTAAGTATTTATGCAAGCTGATTTCCCTATGAGTCAAGATGCAGGCAGCTTTGCCATGTCACAGCGAGGGCACAACCAGAGCAACTGATGGAGCAGCTGATCAGAATCAAAGCAGAAGCTATGTGAGTGCCTCCCAGGGATGGGAGCTGCTGTTATTGAGCCAGGTAAATTTAAATAACAAGAATCAATCTCCTCAGACAGAAGAGAGTTGAGAAAGTCCGTGGACACTAATACATATAAATGGACAGTACAAACTGTTCTCAGCTGAGCTCAAGAACAGAATTTTCACGTGCTCAGCACTCACGTTTGATGCTCAACTCCGGGAAGAGCTCAGGGCCCATTAAGCACCAGGTTTTCAGCCACTCTCAGCACTCAGCAGCTCCCATGCTGACACTTACAGCCAGATTTTCAGAGCCCAGCAACTAGCATGCACTCAGCATACTGAGCAGTCAGACATAAGGCTCCGATTATAAAAGCTCATTCCTTTTGAAAATCTGTTCCTAAAGGTAGATGCGTGAAGAGAGAACTCACCAGAGGCATTAAGCACTTTCACTCACCTATAGCCAGAATGCCACCCTTCCTTTCATTTGCATCAGAGCTAGAGACCAGCTCAAATATGTGATGGTTCAGCTGATCATAAAACCTGGTAGATTCTTCCTGACTCATCTGTAAAAAGAAAAAGTTCAAATCAGCTTTTAACATTCTTTCCTTCCTTCCTGCCCCCTAAACCTGCATAAAGACAATGCTTTCTAGGTCATTTAAACAGAAAGAAATTAAATCAACTATACATTACAAAAACAAAACAGCATCTCTTCTTTTTACCTTAGATGTGTCAAGTTTATTTATTCTGCTACTTGACCACCCATCTGTGTCACCAACTCAGGCACCTCTCCTATATGCTGGGGCAAAGGTAAGCTCCCTGCTATGCCCCATCTCCTCTCCAATATGGCTTCCATATTCCCAAAATTTCCATCCCCAAAGTACCCAGCCAGTGCCCTAGACTCATAAGATAAACAAGGATAAATTATCTCATTTGCAGCACTCACTTCACGGAGCTCCATGGTGACATAATGCTGCAAGTCCTTGGCAGCTTTCGCTCTCGTCTCTTCACTCCGACTCTTCAAACCATTGGCAAATTGTTGGAGAATGGACACAGTGCCCGACATGATGGCAGTATGTTGGGGCTCGGGGGCATCAAGTCCTGTAAGTTCTTCAGGGAGACAACTTTTTTTACTGCTTTCAGCTATTGAAATTGCTGAGCTTCCTTCTTAACGCTGCCCCTGCTGCCTGTTTCCAAAACACACAACCCATTGCATGCAACGATACTATGCCAGTAGAGCATAAAATTACAATTAACAGCTATATTCCTTAGGCCTTACAACCCTGTGATAAAACTGTATCACCACCTAATATCTTGACCCCCAGCCTATTTGCTCTCTCGTTCATCAAATACCAAAACATGCTCCAGTAGGTCAGGCGCCTGAACGCATAGTGATCTAATTCTAAATCAAGGGTCGTGCAATAGCTGAAAAACATCTGGGTCAGATTAGGGTTTACAATTACCCTATAATAATTAGGCATAATCATCCCTATGATAATATCATTATCATATCTGACTCCTCCTTGAATGGTTTCATCCAAGTTTCTCCACAGAAATTCTAGTGTTATGCCAACCCAAGGCAGACTCGGCACTCAGGGCCTGGCAAGCGTTACATTCTCCAGCAGATATTTAGAGATGGGAAGTCTACTTATAGCAACACCAATCATTGCAACAGGATGTTTATTTTCATAACGTGTAGCCAAACTTTCTCACGAGTCTTTCTGTACATGGAAAATATTTTAGACGTTTGACACCCCCTCCCCCCCAATTTACAGATTGCATAAGCCCAAACCGAGCATTTGACAAAAGGGCCCACAGCGACCCAAGGCACCAAAACTTCAGCTCCTTCTTCCACAAATATCCCCCGCGCCGTCACAAAGATCCACCGAGACTATAGCCTGAGGGGGCTCCAGGGCTTCCCTGCGGCCGGGAGCCAGGAGAAACTCCCCCGGGACGAAGCCTGCGGCCACGGCCCCATCACCGCTGGCCGGGGTATTCCCTGTGAGGGAACCCCCTTCCCTCACAGCCGCCCTCACAGAGGGACGCGACAGCCGGCAGGCGGGAGCCGGCAGGCCCGAGCCCGCGGGGCATCCCGCCGCTCCCCAGGCCAGGAGTGAGGGAGGGCTGAGGCCGGGCAGGGCGCGCACCGCCGCCGGGACGGGCGCGGGGCCTCGAGCGGTAAGGCCGCGGGGGCGGGAGCGTCGGGCAGGCCGGTGCGGGCGGGGAGCCGCGGCGGCGCGGGGCCGAGGCGCCCGCGGGGAGCGCCGGTGCCGCTGACAGGGCGCCAGCCCGGCGGACGCTGAGGCGGGAGCGGGCGGGGAGGGCCGTGACGGTGGGGCCCTGACAGGAGGTGAGGGGAAAGGGAAGGCGATGCTGAGGGGAGGCTCCAGAGCCGCACTCACCGCCTCCGCCCCGGCCGCCGCCGGCTCCCCCGCTCCGGGCCCCGCGCCCTCCCCTCCCCCGCGCCTGCCGGGCCGGCGAGCCGCTGCTGGCCAATCGCCTCCCAGAACGGCTTTGATAGGCACCGCCTCTGACCAGTAGAAAAGGGGCAAAAGGGAAGGAGCTCTCGCAGCTCCACCCCTTCCCCCAAGGAACGGCAAGGAGAGCCCGTTGCCTTCCGGCCAATGATCAAGCCAGATGGGAGCGAGTGGCAGTAAAGCTAACAAATAAGAAGGCTAGGCGCGCTCGATTGGTGAAAAGTGGGCGCTAGGCCCACCTTCCGGAGGCTGGCGGGCTTCCGCCCTCCCGTAAAGCCTGTGTGCTGCGTGCGCATGCGTCGGAGGAGCAAGCGTGGTGCAGTGCCGCGCCCGGTGTGCGTCGCTGAAATGTGTCCGGCTGCCCGCGGCGGGACCAAGGGCAGGCGGGGCGGCGCCTGCGGCAGTAGTGGTGTGCGCTTCGGAGCGATCCCTGGCAGCCGCGCCTGACGACGCGAGCCATTCGATGCTTACACCGGGGGCCAGGAGGCGCTGGCGCGTCGCTGGGGTACGCGACCCTCCGCGGAACGCCGTGCGCGGGGCCGCGGCCGCGGGGGCGGGAGAAGGAGGGGCGGAGCGGCCGTTGGGCGCAGGCGCGCGACGGGCGGGCGATTGGGGCGCGCGGGACGCTGGCGGTTGGGGCGCGCGCGCGCGGCGGGGCGGGCGCCCGGCGGGCGGGTAAGGGCGGCGCGCGCCTCCCCCTCAGGCACGGCCATGGCGGCGACGCCCCCTCCTCATCCCCCCATCCCCGCTGGGCCCCGCGGCGGCGGTCAGGCTAACGCGCGGCCCTTCCCCTTCTAGGTGCTGCTGCTGCGAGACGGGGCGGCGGGGAGAGCATGGGGCCGGCAGACCTGGTGCAGAAGATCAGCATTAGCGCCGAGAGCCCCCGGGGGAGCGAGAGGAACGACGCCGGCGCCGCGCTGGCGGGCGCGGAGAGGGTCCCCCCTGGTACTTGGAGGCAGAAGTGTGCGGCCTATGTGCTGGCCCTCAGGCCTTGGAGTTTCAGTGCCTCCCTCACCCCTGTGGCCCTCGGCAGCGCTCTGGCGTACCGGGCTGAGGGAGCTCTAGACCCAGGGCTGTTGGTGGGAAGCGCCGTGACCGTCCTGGCTGTGCACGGAGCCGGCAACTTGGTGAACACCTACTACGACTTCTCCAAAGGCATCGATCACAAGAAGAGTGATGACAGGACTTTGGTGGACCAGATTTTGGAGCCGCAGGATGTAGTCCGGTTTGGAGTCTTCCTTTATACCGTGGGCTGTATCTGTGCGGCTGGGCTCTACGCTGTCTCAACGCTCAAGCTGGAGCACCTGGCCCTGATATACTTTGGAGGACTTTCCAGCTCCTTCCTTTATACTGGAGGTAAGCTCTGTATCCCATTTAGTGTGAATCTGAACGTGAACGTGACAGAATTAGCTGACTTGTCAAGGCTTTCTAGAAAATGCAAATGATCTATCTCGTTAACTGCCATAAAATATTTGGTGGTATTTCCTGGAGTACTGGTACATAAACTTGCATTCCCTGCCATTTGTTGCTGTGGGAAGGTGTGGGAAGAGGCACACGCTAAGTTCTTCGGTTGGAAAGTGGTGTTGAGACATTGCTATTTACATATATGGCTTTAGATGCTCATCAGAACTGTTGCTGAAACTTTTCGTGATGTGTATCTTGTATCCCTCAGCAGTATAGCTCACTGCATACGTTCTTTTCCATTGGTGGAATCTGTTGCTTTGTTTTGGAATGTTTGATTGTTATTCTCTAGATGGAGTTTCATTGTGAATGTTAAACAGTTTGTGTTTGTTCTTAGTAAGAGTAGAATATTTTTATTGTCTCCTAAACTGTCAAAACTCTAAAGCAGTTATGTTAGTTTCCTTAGACAAATTTTGTCAGTTTTGTGTTTTGTTCTGAGTATTTTATGTATTTCTTCAGGATCAGGTTCTAGTATGCATGGTCTCACTAAAGAGTACCTTATTTCTATAGATTTCTGCAGAAATAGGTACTTCTAGATTTGAAGATGGGTATTAGAACCTGGCCCTTAGTTTCTGTTACATTGTTTGACTGGAGAAATTCAGAAGCTGTGTTTCCTTTATTATCTTTGGAAAAAAGAGAAAATATGCTTCTCGGTCATATCTATATGCACGTTGGCCATTTTCTGTGGGAAGGGCTGATCTGTTATCCATTCTCTTCTGTCATTTGAGTTGTTTGATGATGCTTCATTCTATTCTTGTGTTTTGTCACAGGAATTGGATTTAAATATGTTGCACTTGGAGACGTGGTGATCCTGATCACCTTTGGGCCCCTGGCTGTCATGTTTGCTCATGCTGTGCAGGTTGGTTATCTGTCTGTCTCACCACTGCTCTACGCTATCCCACTAGCCCTCAGTACTGAGGCCATCCTGCACAGCAACAACACACGAGACATGGAGTCTGACCGGCAGGCGGGTATTGTCACCTTGGCTATCCTCATCGGCCCTGCGTTCTCCTATATTCTCTACACCGTGCTGCTCTTCTTGCCCTACCTGATTTTCTGTGTGCTGGCCACACGCTATACCATCAGCATGGCATTGCCGCTACTCACCATCCCGATGGCATTTTCACTGGAGAGGCAGTTTCGCAGTCAGAGCTTCAACAAAATTCCTCAGCGGACAGCCAAACTCAATCTCCTCTTGGGGCTTTTCTATGTTTTTGGTATTACGCTAGCACCAGCTGGTGCTCTGCCCAAACTGTAACAACAGCTGTATAGTCAGGCCTCACAATTCAGTATTAATGCCGATTAACAGTGGATGATGTGAGTAGATGACCTGTTATGGACAGTGGGAAGAATGGAGAGACCATCTTGAACTGTTGATTGGCTGTGAATTTTATAATTTCTGGTCTTGGTTAGTTTGTACAACAAACTTCAAGAAAGTCATTTGTTGGTTCTTTGGAAGGGGTGAACTGTGCAGTTTTGCTTCAGGGGAGCAAGGCAATCTGAGGAGAAGGAAACATCAACTCAATGAAAGTAAGATTGAGCCTCAAATACAAACTCTCTGTTCCCTTCACAAGCACAGTGGTTGCTTTTATGACTCCTTTCCTTACCATGGTTGAGGAGTCCTGTGGCTCCTGTGTGGTAAACAGAAAACACTGCCAAATGTTTAGCTTCACAACGATGTAGGTGCTATTACTTCACTCCCTGGTGAACATAGTTCATCTTCATCTGTTGTATGTTTTAAGCTTTGTTGGGTTTTTTTTTCCTAGCCAAATTTTGAGCTTTTATTTCCAAGCCCCGTGAAATGCGCTAGATACTAATCATTAACTGTTACTTCTCCTTGGTCCTTAGAGTCTAGAAATTTCAAAGTTATGTATCTCTGTGGGATGTTGGTGCTTAGTTGGAGCACAAATTGCCCACTGCACAGACTTTAAGACAAAACCAGTAAATTTGTATTCCGCTACGAAAGCTGAAGCCGTAAACGCAAATCATGCAACTGAAAAGCCCTCAATGCATAGAAAACCAAGTGGTTTCCATCTTTGCATTTGCTCTCTGAAATGATAGTCTTGGAGTTAAGGGGGAGCTGACAGACAGAGTGCCAGATTTCTTTGGCTGGGTATGGATTAATGGATACATGAGTGGAAGAACAAATTCTTAGTTTAAAAATAATATATTTTTTTCAATTGTTGTTCTCTGTTTATTTAGAGGCCCGGAGTATTACAGTCAAATAGCTTATTATAAGAAGCCCAAAAAGAAGCTCAGTTGAGCAAAGGAGAAAGATACAGGGTTAGAAAAAAGAAATCAGGATTATTGCATTGGGTCTGCATAAAACTTAGGACTGGAAACAGGAAGAAACCATTTTTGTTAAAAAGATTTTTCCTAATAGAGTTGAGAGTTTGTGTGACTGAATCACATTTAAATATTGTTAGCTCTGAAGTGAAGTTCACCCTCTTTTTCCCCTCCTACACCTTACAGTGTTGTTTTGTTTTCTCCTGCTGATCTTGCCACTTGATAGTCATGTGGTCATTTGGAGAAATGATTGTTTCAGCAATTATGTAGCAGTGTGAAAAACATGCCAAACACAACTGGGGAAAAGTGACTTCCAGTGCAAAGATGAATTTGATTCACACCATGCTGCTCAGTGGCAACTGAATTCTGTGTTGAAGGAAAAGTATTCATTTCCTGTATGCAGGGTTTTGGTGTAAGTTTGCTTACAGGAATTGTGGAAAGCTTCAGAGAAATTGGTATAGGTGTTGAACTAGAGCTGCTGGTGCCTAGAGCACAACCTTGCTTTTGAACCAAGTGGGAGTGTGCTAACCACTATATGAAGGGCTTTTAAACACAAGCAATAAACGCAATACACTAGCATGGTGTTATCCTGCATCTGTCATAGGTAAGTTACATTCTTGTGTTGTTCATCTGAAAGTGCTGAGTGTTAAATTAGTGGAGTGTACTGGCAGTAGTAAAGCTGAGTTGAGAGTACAAGATTACATGGTATAAATACTTAAGTGACTGTTTTTACGGCTTCATGGTATCCAGTGTTACCCAGCTGTTGGTCTCCTGCTTTACAGCTGAACTGTAGTCAACAGGAAGGATTCTTTGCAGGCATATTTTATGAACCACAGTTTCATCTTTTATTAAAATTGGGCAAGTGATCTCTCTAATCTGACTAGGCACAAGACAAGAGGAGATGGACTTCAGCAACCGTGTGCTACTTTCTACAGCAAAATATTTGATTAGATTAGAAACATGATGAGAAAATGCAAAAGTTCATCTCAGCTGGATGGAGGGAGACTATCTAGGTTTTGGAAACTGTTTTCAATACAAACATACACAACACAGTATCTACTGTTACTTCTCTGTGGACCTACAGAAGAAAGAAGAGCCTGGCTCCGAGACCCACTTCACCCTTCTGCAAACCAAAAGCTTTTCTTGGGATATGGACTGAGCTGATGACTCTGTTAACCTTGCAATTGGGGATACGTGACTTTATTAGGTTAACCCAGCATGGCTTTGTTGCTACCCTTTGTAGCAGCTACGTGCTTTATTTTATGATAGCCTGGTTTTGTGTAGCTATCAGTTTAAAAGAATGGATAATTATCTTTTTCTACTCCTTTTACATAAACTACAGTACTCAAGCTAAATTCCATAAAGTAACAAATACTCAAATACTTGGCTCATATCTTTGATAGCTGTAATTTTAACAGTGGAAAGATCTAGGATATGGTCATTGGTGGAGTAGTGTTTGTAACTCTAGTTGTATCTAGGCTACCCTTTACTAGCAGGGAAAAGCCCCATTCTAGGAAGTCTGCTTGCTGCTGTAAAAGACCAGTGCTTTTTGTTACAGAGATGAAGGAAGAGCTCACTAGTATATGTATATGTTTGTGGAACGCTTTTCAAGGTGTGAGGGATTCAAAGCATTTTGATAGTAAGAATGAGCTGAAAATTCAGTAATTCCTTACAAGCAGACGCTGGTTGCCTTCAGTTCCCTGTCTATGAAAAACAGTATCATTCCAGGTTCTTAAGGATATCATTGATAAACAACTCATTCTTTACCATGGCTTTAAGGAAGTCATTTAACTTCTCTTTGTCTCAGAAAAAACAGCTAATTTTTGCCTACCTCACAGGGATGCTGAGCCAACATCATTGTCATAGAGAGCTTTGAAAGTCAAAAGTGCTTTATCTCTGTGTGCTTTCTAAAAAGCATGTTAGTACTAGAAAGCATTTTACATATGAACTAACAGGTGACTTAACCAACATAAGTAGACCAAAATAATCTTCACATAGACATTGAGTGGTAAGGGAGGTTTCTTTATTGGTTTGTTTTGTGATGAAGATGCTAGGTCTCTTTCCCTACCCCTCTCCTTCCTGTCCCATGCTACTTCCCTTAAATATAAACTTCTAAAACTACTTTCAGGTCTCTCTTGATGAGTTCTGTTGCAATATGATGAGTCTACACTGTTAGATGAACGGATCTGTAGCCCATCTGTTAATGTGTCATAAAGCACCTCCTGGCCTTTCTTATACAATAAAGTGTCTGAATGTTATTCTGTTAATTATGCTGTTTGGTTATTTTATATCACTCCAGTTGTATTTTTGCACATATATTAGAGCATCTTCCTGGAAGGAGGAGGGTCTTTGTCTGCCATGTTTATAGTATAAGTGCATGAAAGAGCACTCTTTTTTGGTTATAGTCCTTTTATGAATCCCATAGTCCTGTACTTCCATTGCGTAAAAAGTTCAGTAGCAGTGATCATCTCATATTAATGGCAGACTTCAGAGTAGTTTCAGTATTTTCATCAATGAACAGAATTTTCTTTCATGCAGTCTTCTGTGCCATGTACTGTTCAGCATTTGTAAGGAGGTTTCAGCTGAACTTTTAATATTTTTAATAAAGATGGAGTTTTTCATCCTCACCTGTGTGGTCTGCCATTCTTCCAGTGCCATGGTCTCTGCTCCTGACTTGTGATTTTACTTGCTTCATAGGCCTGTGACAGCATAACGCCTCCACGGTGTGTGTTGTAGGTGAGCCTAAAGCATGGTTTGAAATTTTCCTGTCTTGGCTACTGGTACAATCTACTGTATAAATGCATGTACAATTAGCTTAAGGAGACCTAAGAAGTCCTATTTGTCTTACACGCTTTCTGGCTTTTTTTTTCATATGTGATTAAAGTGGTTTGAACAGTCTTGAGAAACCTCTTGGGTGTGCTGCCTCTATTGTCTGTGATGCACATAGCTGAAAACAGATACAAAGAAGGTGTGATGTGTGAGGGATTTGTGAAACATCATGATTTCAGTTTTTGCTTGAAAGAAGTTCCTGCAGTAAAG
Source organism: Rissa tridactyla (assembly GCF_028500815.1). Taxonomy (NCBI): domain Eukaryota; kingdom Metazoa; phylum Chordata; class Aves; order Charadriiformes; family Laridae; genus Rissa; species Rissa tridactyla. Next base: position 4,028,528 of record NC_071481.1, on the reverse strand, counting down.
TTTAGTGGCTATAAACCATTGTGGAGCTAATGCTTTTACCTGCAACACTATCGTACTACTACTGTTTGCTTTGTAGTGATTTCCTGTTTGGGTTTTCAGGACATTTTATGATTCTAAGACAGCTAGGCCTAGAAAATATTTTTTCAGCCGTTCTGAGGTGCAGAGTGGGCTCCAAGGTCATAGCATTTGGAGATAATTTTAGAGGATAAAATGCAGAATAGCATGGCATCCAGATACATGTGGGCTGTACTTAAGAATCCTCCCAAAGAAATATGACACAGCTCTTTTTCTGAAGCTGCAGAAATCAGTCTGCTGAGTATCCTTTAGCAAGACAGCACGTTGGGTGTTAATACCATAATTGGTCTGCACTTGCTCTTAAAACACACTCTAATGCTTTGTCCTGGTAGCAGGCGGTGTCTATTAGTAGTCAGCTTAAACTCACTTTAAAGAAACTGGGCCTTTAATAGAAAGTGTTTAGAGTTTTGAAATTCGTGCAACATCGAACACCTTTCTGTCCAGTGCCTGTCTAGGTGGAGGCTGTAATTCGGATTGTCCGCAGATGGCAGCATCGCTCTCCCATCACTGCTGCAGCACCCTGTGGTACCTGGGCTTGAGAGGTCCTCTGTCTGCCAGGCAGACAACAAGAGCCACTGCAGAGCACTAGGAATTGTCCTGATTCCTTTGACCTTGTACCACAGTCTAAAAAAAAATGATTCCCCATGAGAGAAGTGGTGGACCAAATTCTGGTAGTGCTGCTCCTCTGCTGTTCTACGAGGTGGATCTAGAATCCTAGGTCCACTTTTTATTGAGTGGCAAAATGTTTTATGTAGCAGACTGTACTGTTATTGGAGAAGGAAGGAGAGGTGTCCCTCCTGCATTTATGGTTTTAGGGGTTGCTCAGGTTACTGTATTGGTCAGCACTTCCTTCTTATTTGGGAGGGTTTCTTTACAGCCATGGCAGCTGGAGTTTTGGGGGGTTTTTTACCCTCTCTAACCAGTGGATCAAAAATCTTCAGGACAATGGAGAAAGGACACTTTCCAAATATGTATTTATAACTATCTATCTCATTTTTTGTCTCTGCAGGAATTCACGTTAGCTGTGTTTGCAAGATTTTTTAGTGTTTGTCTGGTTGTACCTCATGGGGTCTCCTTTGGTGTAAGGAAACCTGGAAGGTAAATGGCTGCAGATGAATTTCTAATGTGTAGATTATGTCTTGACAGATGCTTCTGGCCTAGCAGGTAATGGCAGAAACAGGCATTTAAAGAAAGCTGGTCAGCTCTATCTTGCATTTTTAAAACCTTTGCTGATGGCTTAATAAGCGTATTTTGGTCAGATGCCAAGGGCTGAGGTTTCAAAAGAGCATGGGCAAGCTGTGCATCATGGGTAGTACGCTCCTGTGGGGAAAAAAGTCTGCCCACTCTGAGATGTATTTCTATTCAGTCCATTGCTTTTAACACTGACATCTTGAATCACTGTTGGAAAACCTTAATACTTCTACAGTGTTTTTAGGAGCTTGGACTATATTATTCCCATTTCTTGGGTGAGTAGACTGAGTCACTGCTGCTTAATCAACGTCCCGCTTCTTGGAGGAGAGTACGTTAGAGTTCTCCTTTCCAGTCTGGTATCTTAATAACTAGGCCTCAGATATTGGTTTGTCTTTTAGGTCACTGGTAGATTATTTTTATTTAAATCACCTTTGGTTCCTTTATACTTGGAGTTTTGTGCCTGTTGAATTACATATTTAAGGAATGAAATGCTGCACTGGCTTTTTAAAGCTATTTTTCATTTTAAGGTGGAGCTAAATATCTAGGCAAGTTAAAATCTATAGCTCCCAGAACTGCTAAAAAATTTGTAAGTTTTACTGAAGCTCAGCACAGCTGGTTTATTGCAGCTGTATGTCTAAAGAAAACAGACCCAGCACTGGATAGAATAATGCCCATGCTTTACTGTCTGAAATAAGGTTTTTGCTCTTCTGTGTAACTCACAGTAAGACGAAAAATGAACATGTTTATCAAGTTTTCTTTTACACCGTCTTCTGATGATGGCTCTTAATACTGTCAGTGCTTATCCTTTCTATATAGTTGCATTTCTACAGTTAGATCACCAGAAAGCTTGTTACAATCCTGATGTTTTAGTGGCCACATGGATTTGTCTGAGTGAGAAATACTTGAAGGGCATAGTTCAGCATTCCTTTGGAGTCAGCTGAGAGAGCGTGATTTGCTTCTACATTCAAGTCTCACTGGTCTGCAGGCACAGGGGGTTACCGACAAAGCGCATGTATTCCCTTGGAAGGAAACCTGTGCTTGGGCATCTGTCTCAGGCTTCACATGTGCACTGTCTTGGCAGAGAAGTTCACGCACCAGAGTTCACAACCTCTGCACATGAAGACCAAAATGTTTTTTAAAAACAGAACAAATCCAAACAAAACTATAACCCCTGACTGTCCTCTGCTGACTTCTCATCAGGCTGCCAAGGCGAGAGTGGTTTGAAGAATTAAAAATCTATGGCACCATCATGCTGCTTTCTCATGAAAACAACAAAGAGAAGAATCTGCTCGTTAATCAGATGGCTCTGTCGATAATGAATCAAGATGAACGTGCTGGCTGAGAGATGTGTCACAAAGGCAGTTTGTCAGAGAGCAAGGAAAGTAGTGAGAACCTTGGTAAAACATAGGATCTGGTATGCTGCTGTAAGAGCTTGAAAGTGATGGGAGCTCAGCAGCGGCAGAGGTTAGGGTCTGTCTTCTACAGTCTAACTCCTGGTTGGCACATTTCAGATGTCTTGTCCTAGGCTAAACTAGTCCTAGTCAGTGATTTTAGGTGCTAGTTAAGGTAAGAAAGCCTGGCATCTGCTCTTTGTTCTAGTTTGTTACCTGGGTAATGCTCAATAGCCCAGCAGTTTAATAAAGGCTAGAGTCATCTTTCCTCCCCTTCTTTTAGGGTAGAAGGGAAAGTTCTTTTAGGCAGTCGTTCAATTTGTGTAGGAAAAAGTGCCTTGTCACTGATTTAGCACAAAGAATAAGGACAATCCATGTTTTCAGGTGTCCCAGTAAGCCAAAAAAGGCCTGCCCCCTCAATTGGTTGACTTACTAGTGGTAAAGGAGTAAACTGAATGCCTGTTCCATATAAGGGGCAAATTCAGGCAATTTGTGTCTCATGCGGTGTTTGCAAATAAGGCTGTGAAACATCATCACGCTGTGGGAAATAAGCAGTTTCTCAGACTTTGACCTAATGGAAAGAGGGTCTAATAAACCAGCTTCCCAGTCAGTCATTTTCCCAGGCGTTGATGAAATTACTTCAGATAGACTATAAATTACTTTCTGTATGCCACAATTGAGATATATTTTATTCTGTGGGGGATAGCTCTACTACTGTATAAGCCTTAGCTCTGGTCAACATAAATACAGGAGAGGTTGTGAATAACATGGTAGAGATTCATGTACTTTTTTGTGTGTTCTAGAGCTCAATAAAGCCTTAAGAATACACATGGTGCTGTGCCATACCATTATCCATCTACTCTTTCTTCTTCCTTAAATTACTTCTTAAGTAGAAGTTAATTAGCCATGCAAAAGCACAAAGCTTCCTCTCCAGTGATGTGCTGTAGGCTTTCTATAAAGTTCCTTTCTGCATTACTCCCTTGCAGCATCTCTGCTTCCTCAAACCTTTGCAGTTGAGGTTTTCAGGAAAAGGTGGAACAACATTTGCACAGGGATGGGGAGAGGAGGATTAAGGGGAAACATAAAGAAGGGAGTTGGAGAGGACAGTTACCTATTAATGAACTTCAGAAGCTGAAATCCTGTCTTACTTTGTGCCAAAAGATTTTTCTTTTTTTTCCCCCACTACCTCACAAGGCAGGGATCACGTGCTGTTCTGTGAGCAATAGTGGGTCAGGGTGGCACACCCTGCCTCTGTCCTCCTTTCAGCAGTTGGTAGCCTGAATTCTAAAATGTATATCCCAAATAACCTAGTTTTCAAGGTCATTGAAATGCTTTCAAATGCAAGAGAAAGGATGAGCTAGGGAAGCTGAACCTAAACTATTCCAGGTTTTTAGTGGTTCTGTCAGAAACCCTGCATAAGAAGTGGAAACAGAGAAATTCATGAATTCTAGAGAGAAAAAAAAATCTCTTAAATGGAGGGAATTTTAGCATTTTTATATAGTGGTGCTTCGTCCAGAGATATTCATCATTTGCACAAAGATGATGGTATGACTCTTGTGACTAAAGAGCCTGGGATTTGGAGAAGGGAGGTGACTTGCTCCGGTGTGTGAACTTCGCATGTGCCTTCTGAGATTCCAAGTCCTGTGTATTTGTCTACTGGCCTGCTCCTGGTCTTCTGCAGAACTGTCTCCTGGGAAACCATTAAGCAGTAAATTGGTATGTTCCCAGTGTATGTGTGTGCACAGGAATCTCCAGTTTTGAACAATGTTCATGGCCAGAAATGGCCAAGTCCTAAATTCCTCTGTCCCTTTCTGCAGCCTCTGATCAGTGACACACACCTATCGACAGAAGAGTACGGGCTGAAGGCAGCAGCACCAAGATGTTTCTGCTTTTTATGAGTCAGAAGGGTTGAATGCATGTACACATATGAAAGTGATGCGCATTCCCATTGAGAGTTAACTCATCTCCAGATGGTGAAGAAACGCATCTAAGTAATTTAGGAGCCCTGAATGTCTCACGAGGATTGAGACATAAAAAGAAGAATATCAATCTCCCTAGCAAGCTAACCCACAAGAGAAAAAAAAAATTATTGTTTTCTAGAAATCTCTATGCTTTTTTTTGTGTGTAAGAGAAAGTATGTTGCATTCTGACTCGTGTAAAAAACATCTTATGGAAGAGAAGTTGAAGAAATGTTTTCAGCATTTACTTCAGTAAGGCTTTGTACTTTCTAGGGAAAACTGAATTTACTGTAGAGTCTTTCTTACACTCAAAACCTGTCCATCCTAGTCACTGCTCTCCTGCTAACAGTTTAGGGGAAAAACTGAAATTCTGTGAGGCCCTGTCAGTGCATGGGGAAGGGACAGGGAATAATTTGAGTCCCAGGAGATACTGCAGTAGAAATGTCTATGCTGCAGTGGGAATAGTGGAAATATACTATGTAATTTTCCTCTGCCGAACAAGAGCTTTAGCAGTAAAATTGACCCAAATTTTCAGACTATGGTGGTGCATATAGAAATGTTGCATTTGGAACTTGCGTAGCTTTGAACAGGTTGGCTGAAATAGTATCATGAAGCACCTTGGGGATGGGGCTGACATTGATGGAAAGATCTACCATCAAATGGTGCCAATCCAGGTGTGAATGTCAGAAACTGGCTCCTGTGACAGGAGGGCTGTTCACAATACTAGCGCAGGCATTTGCAAAATAACAGTGGCCAAACACAGTCTGTGCCCCATTTTTTGTCCTTGATGTGAAACAGCATCAAGGACAGGAGATTCTGGTGTTCCACCAGGAACTGCTTCCCCTTTACTGGAGTGACAGCCCACTTGGACAGGGAAGGACATCTGAATGCTGGGAGCTTTGAACTCTGCACGTGATACCTGTCTGTAAAAGATGCAGACAGCTGTGTCCTTGTGGTAATAAATCTGTCAGGGGTCCTTGATCAGTTCAGGGACCAGCTAGAGGAGGAGTCATTTACAATAACAAAAGCTGATGTAGGCAGGCACAGAAGTAAAGGCATAACGATGAAGGCAGTGCCTGGTGGAGCCCTAATGATCTTATAATGCATTTCCAGAGCCCGTTCCTGGCTGCGTTTTTACAGGTGGCAGCTGAATCAGAGATGGAAGTGAAATAGATTCATTATCAAGTCCTTACACTTCAATTTGCTATAAATTGTTAAAGTCACTGCCAAGTGAGTGACAGTAAAGAGAGTCCTTTGGCTTGTTGCCTAGCCCATGAATATAATTTCAATCAGTGCACACTGTAGACATCCTGGATGGACAGAAAAGGATGTATATGCAGTTGCAAGGCAGGACTGAAGTGAGCTGGAAGAGTGGTATATGGGGAACCAAGAATGGAAACGGAATTCTGAGGGGATCTGGCAAAGCTTTGTATAGTCCTAGACCTGGAAGAGCTGTCTAGGACTTGCTGGGATGTGTCAGGAGTCCTTCTGATCATGGAGGAGCTGGCAGGCAGCAACGCACTGTGTTCAGCCCATCCCTGATGCCCTGTTAGCTCACTGCATCACCTAATGTTAGTCCCTGTGCTTTGTCCTGGAGCAGGGCTCTGCGGCTGATGCTGCGCAGCTTATCTTATTGCCTTACCGATTGGGATTCTGTGCTTGCTAGAATTCAAGGTTGGGCTATAAAAATCTGTTCCAGTCTGAAATTTGCCGTAAAACTAGCTACACGTGAATGGATATATTTACCAGGCTGCAGGGGGAAATGAGATCAGCCACTGCTAAAGGAGAAAATCTTGGTTTCTGACAGATTTTTTTGTTTTATTTGCAGTATAACCTTAAAAAGTCTCCATATTTTTTCTCATGCAGGCTGCTAGCACACTTATTAGAAATTCTTTTTACCTACTGTAGTGCACACCTTCGTGGTCTACAGTGAATTAGAAAAAACCCAGCAAAATATCATCCATGAGACAGCACTGGTGTGTGAGAGGATTCAGACAAGATCCCTGGCTGCTCAAAAAGTGTAGTTAACAACTTGCAAAATCATCTCTGTACAGTAAGCCTTACCCATATTAACAAACCAGTGGGTTTGATTTATTTCCAGGAACCACGAAGGTTGAATTTTGTTTTTGTGATGCTCCTTGTGCTGCCATAAGCACTTTAGGTACCTGGAAAGTAACATCATTTTATCTGATTGTCCATGATCTTTATTCCTCTTTTGACACCAGACTTTGTCTAGTATCTCATTCAGAAATGAGCAGTTCTTTGAAGATGCTCTCTTTTCCAGAGACACATTCCTTCTCCTTATTCATTGGTAGAGTCCTTGCATGAAACTTTCAGTGGTTGTTGATAGCAGTAATTCTCCCAAGAAGACAAGAGGTATAATCTGGACTATGAACTTCATTAGCTACTGTGAAGTGATCCTTACAAACCATTGCTGATTTTGGCTTCTGGTTTTTTTTTTGGTTTAGGACTAGATTTAAGCCCATCAATGTTTTCTGTTCATTTCCTGCTGAGATGGGGATAGCGTGCTCGACTTGCTCTCTGTGTTTTGTTCTGCATTTGTGACAATGTTTTACAAGAGCTAGCTTGGTTCCACTGTATTTACAAGCCTCTCTGTGCTGCAGCCAAACACTTCACAGTCCTTAAGAGATTATTTTGTGATTTAATATGGGTTCCCTGTAAAGAATAGAACGCCTCCCCATCCCCCATGCTTTTCTGCTAATGCTATTACCTTTCAGTGCCATAACCTTGAAAAAAGCTGACAACACAGCAGCAATACTACTTAGACAACTTAACTTCTGAGCATTTCACGGTGCGCTGCCAGATCTGAGCTGGGGAGGTATTTATCCGGCTGTTTAGACAAAAGCAGGCTCTTGGATCCAAGCTGGCCAGCCAGCACCCTTTAGAGAATGGACTTTATCATCCTTTGTGTTTGTGGATGTTGTGAGCTGTTGTTTTACAGCAGCTGTGAGAAAGGCGTATCCCACTCTCTGTTGCAGTGAGAAACACAAGACAGAAGCTGATCTATCAGAACCTGACTTCCCTGTATCTGCAACATCCATGTTTTTTCCCTGCTGTGATGATTTGCAAATTGTTACCTGTCTCTTGCAGGCAATCCTGGAGCCTGCACTGGATCATGTGTTAAAAGACTAATTGGGCATCTTCTGTCCCAGCAGAGTAAATTGAGATCATAACCTTTCAGGGATTAGGAATCCAATTATCTGGAGAAACAGCCACCAGATTGAAATATCCCTTCTAACCTCTTATTGCTTAGTATTCCAAACCTGTACCATCTCCCTGCACTATAAGTTTCAAAAGTCGCCTAATAAAAAAGATTAGAATTACCCTTAAATAACTTCCATAAAGATTATTATTATCTAGTGATAATTCTATCTCTGGGCCTGTTTTGAATACTTTCTGGATCCAGATGAGCCAAAGAAAGCTGATGGCTTTAAAAGACTACACTTACGTACAGGCCCTCTCGGGTGAGGCAGAGAGCTTGTGAGACTAACTGTGCACTTCAAATACCTAGGAGGAGACTTTCCTCTTTCCTCTCCACTATTTAATGTTTGATTGATTTACAGAACTCAACGCTGCATGACAGGACTGAGAACTATCTACAAGAACAAGGGGTTGCAGATGCAGGTAAAAGGCTTCATTATATCAATATTAGCAAGCATCTGAGTAAGCATTTGCCTTGCAAGGTTTAAAATGATTATTGGGTCAGGAAGAGGTTTGCCTCCACAGTTTCGCACAACAAAAGTATTCAGCACTCGTCATTACCAACCTGTAATAGCCCAAGTGAACATCTCTTTCTGCAATGGATGAGAGAGATGATTTTGTCTATGAATCCCCTCCTGACTGCATATGCCAGAAGAACGGATGCCCACAGTAAGGGGGATTCAGAACTAATTTATTGTCTACAACAATCTGCTTGTTTCTATTTACAGACAAAGTGTGTGGCTGTCTGGGTTTCCTGTTTCTTGGGTGAGCTACAGAGAGATGAATGGGTAGATTTACACAGCATACAATCTAGTGGAGTGGCACGATATAGAACAAGCAAGAGAATACTTGAGATATTGAGGATGCAGGTAAGGGAATGGGAGTATAAGATGTGATCCAAAAGAGTCTCCATTTTACAGAGAAGCCAGTGAGGATTGTGTGGACTGAAAGCATATCTGTTTCACGTTGGCATTTGCCAACTGCTCTTTAAGTATCTACCTTACCTGTAGATTTATGCAGAAAATTCTGTATGAGCCAGACTTCCATTCCTGGTCCAAGGAGATGGTAATGAAGGAGATCAGGAAAGCCCAAGAGTGCAAAATTCCAGCGTGCCATGGGAATGTTTCCTTCTAATTGCTTGGTCTGACAGCAGGACAGACGTGGTGGGGACCACAGGAACAGAAGAACTGTGAGGCACTGAGATTATTCCCTTCAGCACAACTGCTTGTGATTCCTCTTCATTTGCAGCCTTACAGAATCTGTTCTAGATCTGAAAAGAGTTTTATGCTGTATGTACTACTTTTTCATTTTGACCTTACACATTTTTTCGTTCTTCCCTTAAGCTGTTGGGTCAGATAATGCGTGTCTTTTCCCTTGCTGAGGGGCTGAAGGGCAGCACTCCCACTGCAGTCAGTGGAGGCAAGGCAAAGTCAGAAGTGTTTCAGGGGGAGTAATGGGAAGAATTTGGGTTGAATTGTGGAGGTGCCTTGCAAACACTATACAGCTTCTATTAATTTCAAATGGAGCACCTCCAGAAACAAACACCCTATGAACTGTTGTTTTCTTTAAGGTTTGAGAGAGCGACACAGAGGTGTGCATTTATTTTGTTTGCAAGATGGAAAATATTAGTGCAACAGGTAGTGGACAACGGGCTGTTCCTTAACCTGCCCACTGCTTCTTCTCTGTAGGATAGTGGTACATAGTGGGAAGTTTCTGTCCCGTCCACTCCTCCTGGCAGGTGGGACCCCTCTGCGCTTTTTCGTTTCTGACCCTCCAACGGGACAAATAACGAAATTAGCTGACCTTGTTTGTTATAGTAATAAGTATAAGCAAGAGCCTCTCTGCATACCATTCCTTGCCACTAATTGTAAACATTGTCTTATCACTCTGAGAACGAACTGTTTTCAGCATAGTATGCTGTTAATTTCAGAGAATTCAAAGAGGCCTAGCTAAGAAGTAAAACTACTGAACAGAAAGTTGGTTCTGTTTTACCTCAAACCAGGACACCACCAAAGGAGTTAGGAACATACATAGTTAGTTCTTGTCTGGGTTTTGAGCACAGAGGTTGCTATGGCCATTGTTTTTTATTAGTTTAATATATGTTGAAGTCTACAAATAAATGCTGGGACCCAGGTGGAACAGATGAGATGTGACTAAGTTCTTGGATGATTGATAATGAGCAGGGACTGGAAAATCAATTGTGTTAATTCCTGGCTCGTCACTGGGACGGAGAATTAATGAGAAAATCTGTCTAACTTAATGGTATTTATACATTATACAGACTGTGATAAAATTGTCTTCAGGCACTGCTTGGCATCACAATTATGGGATTATTCTAGATCCAGAGGCAGGAACAGAAATCCACAAGAACAAAAACTCCCTTCACAAACAGCAAACAAGGGATGACATCGACCAGCTAGGAGAACTGAAGAGAAAACAGACAGGCATCATTTTTTGCTCATTGTAGTGTACGCTTAGGAACTTATTACAGCAGCTGTGACATTGGTGTGTAATGATTCGTATTGTGTGTAGTGCTGTGCTTGTGATAAACACCATGCCTCGTGGGGATCCTTCCCTCCAGGGGTCTTGAAGCACTTTGTAGGCAGCAGGGAGGCTGCTCATCTTGCAGTGCAGTGGATTCTAGGTAACTGTTTAAAACATTAGAAAGACTTGAGCCCCCATCTTATTGCGAGTTAGGGAGTGGTCTGCAATTATGGTCACTGAGCATGAAGAGTTTGTGCCAGACCAACAGTAGTAGTATGGCACCAAGAGTGAACCTCCACTGACCTGCCAAAAGAGTCAGGTAGGAAAGCAGCAGATGGCTGTTCGAATCCTGTAGAAATTTGTGAAGCTGTCAGTAACTCCTGTCCAGGACAGAGCACACGTGTACCTGCTTGAATGAGTGGGGAACTCTGGTGTTGATCATGACTGACAGAAAAGCGAATCCATCTCCCCAGCTGCCTCCTGTCCACCAGGAGTTAATCCAGCTGAGACAGCATCAGTATAATTGATGGTGTGTTACTGAATAAGTCATCCATAAACCTTGTGTACTCAGAACACCTGCATCCCTCTTGCTTTTCTTGTCAACCTCCCTCTCCTTGCTGTTGTGCTTCATATGCCGTCCCATTCTCCAGTCCACATTTAGGTATGCTGAGTGCTTAAAATCCCAGCAGCTCCCAGGGCTGTTGGAAGGGGAATAAAAGGAGATGCTATATAGAGGGTGATAACTAAATTTGTTTGGTGATTTCTCTCTAAAGATATGGTGCTGGTTATTTTATTTCCATCTCAATGTGTCAAGGTCTTAGTTGTGTTGGAAAGATTTGGAGGAGAATGATAAAAAGTTCCTCCTTCTGACAGGCAGACAACTATAGGGATGAGACTCAGAGTAATAGGCCAGACCTCAAATGCCCCCAGAACTGAACGCTGCTGGTTCTTGAGCTGCCTAGATAGCTTCTATATAGCTGCCTCTATAGCCTAGAGGTCCCAATTTGCAAATCTAAATTTTTTTAGGAGAATTCCTAAAGTGCAAGTGCTGGTTATCTCCTCTAGCTTGTGTTATCCTTAGGTTTTCTACAAAGGTCATTAAACTCGTTTCTTTGGATTAGCCAGATCCTATTGCTTGCTGTAGATGTTAAGGAGCATCTTTCTGCTACAGTCTGCTTAACAAGGAAGGGACCCAGATTTTTCACAGTTTCCAGGCTCCTCTAGCAAAGATTCCCAGGTGGTCTTCTTGATTTGCAGGCTTTGAAATTACAGATGGGTTGGATGCACTAAGAGACTTGTCTGATAATAGTTGTTTCAGAGATCACGTTAGAGGTATCCAATATACTGGTGGGCAACAAGCAGAGACAGGCTTTCCAAAGCTTTACTATACATAATCTGCTATGAAAGAAGAAAATAACATCCAGAATGAAACAGTGTGGGACATACCTTTTTGAGATACAAAAGGGTGATCTTTGTCAAGATTCAGATTTAACTAAATTTTTTCACAGCTGCTCAATAAAATCCTAGACTCAGGCAAAGACAATCTATGCTATGACTATGTTTAAATGCTGGAAAGGTAGTACTGCAGTGCCATGAAGACAAGCAGCTGAAAGCTCTCAAATTTGATATCTGTCTCGTGTGTATTTCTCTCTCTGCATGTTGCGTAACTGGAAGAAATCGGTAACACTGTAAAAACAGGATTTCTAGGGTGTGACTGTGTTACGTCTGGCAAGAGATGTAAAATTCAGTTCTGCTAGCTCTTAAAACATCCAGGAGAATCTCTCTTAAATGCCAGCATAAATGCACTTGTAATACATGGATTGACTAGTTCTGATCCTCTCCAGTGGAGGATAACAGCTTGCCTGCAGCCTCTCGGCTTTACTACACATCTGCACTTAGCCAGCAGGGAAATTTAGGAGCAGTGTGCTGCAGCAGCCTGCTCAAGGCCACACAGTGAATTGGTGGTGTTGCAGGTATAAGAACCAGGAAATGAAACCATTTGCTAGTCCTTTACTTTTTTTGTTTCTTGTTCATTTCATGGAGGAGGGAAGATGGGCTTAGAGGTAAGGAGGGCAATAAAGGATCATTCTTTGCCAAAATGCACTGAGAAACCTCTGAGCCTGAAGGAGTTTGCCACTATACTATTCCTATTCCTTGGAACTCCTCACAAAGGAAGCAGCTGTCCAGAGATGCTCCGGGTATGTGTCCAAGGTGATTTGGACTTAAGGAAGGCATGTTGTTTCCCCTTCTGAATGTAATTGAATTCAACCCTGACAAAGCCAAATGAGGTGGCCACTGTGGCTGCCAACTGTAATTAAGAACACAATGGCTCTCTGAGTAAAAAGAAAGCAAAATCCCAAGCTTTCTTAATTCTCATGATTTCTGACAAGTTTGTGGAAAGCTGGCTCCTTAATCCCCAGGCTATGTTCTGCTTGGAGTCCCCCTGCTTTCATGAACTCCTGCTATGCCTGTGCCACACAAATCAGACAGGAAGATCAATGTGCTCAGATTGTGCTGTGCCTACACGCTCTGACATACATGTGCGCTGTCTCATGGTGCATAAATACACATTTAAATGGCCCCAAACTGGATCACCCGGGTGCAGAGAAAACAGGAATTATGAGGCTGTGGGGTCAATCTGTAATGATGCATGGTCTGCTTGGCTGGTGCTCCGAATGTTGCTACCACCAGTAAAAACTACACTGATACATCGTGGGAGAGGATTCTCAGTTCTGAGAGCCTCAAACAGTAAAACTCAGTGCAAGTCTATGCCCACTGCAATGATCTGTCCTGGGAAGAGGGGCAAAGTGTTACTGAGGGAGAAAAAGAAGTACTTCATACTGAGTTTTATGTTTAGGAGGTAAATTATAGAAGCAGCTAGTGGTTAAGATGTTATTCTGCAACTTGCAGGCTCATGTTAAATTCTTTGCTCAGTAACAGGTTTTGTGTCTGATAGTGGATCAGATGCTTTCCTTTCCTGGTCTCAGTTCCTCATCTGTAAACTAGGGATAATGGTTCTCATCTTTCAAGAGCATTGTCATGACATATCTGTTAAGATTCTGAGGTAGATAGATACTGTTGTGATGAACCACAGTTCATCCTGCTTAACCAACATGATCTTCTTGCTTAACCAACCTGATATCTTTCTATGACTATGTGACCTGCCTTCTGGATGCGGGGAAGGCTGTGGACGTTGTGTATCTGGACTTTGGTAAGGTCTTTGACACCATCCCCCACAGCATTCTCCTGGAGAAGCTGGTGAATCATGGCATAGACAAGTGTACTCTTCACTGGGTAAAAAACAGGCTGGATGGCTGTGCCCAGAGAGTTGTGATTAACGGGGTGAAATCTTCTTGGCGGCCGGTCACCAGTGGTGTCCCTCAGGGCTCAGTTTTGGGGTCAGTTTTGTTTAACATCTTTATCAATGATCTGGATGAAGGGATTAAGTGCACCCTCAGTAAGTTTGGAGATGACACCAAACTAGGTGGGAACGTTGATCTGCTTGAGGGTAGGAAGGCTCTACAGAGGGAGCTGGACAGGCTGGATCGATGGGCCAAGGCCAAGTGTATGAGGTTTAACAAGGCCAAGTGCCGGGTCCTGCATTTCGGTCACAACAACCCCAAACAACACTACAGGCTTGGGGAAGAGTGGCTAGAAAGCTGCCCGGCAGAAAAGGACCTGGGGGTGATGGCAGACAGCCAGCTTAACATGAGCCAGCAGTGTGCCCAAGTGGCTAAGAAGGCCAACAGCATTCTGGCTTGTATCAGGAATAGCGTGGCCAGCAGGAGTAGGGAAGTGATGGTACCTCTGTACTCGGCACTGGTGAGGCCTCACCTCGAGTGCTGTGTTCAGTTCTGGGCCCCTCTGTACAAGAGGGACATTGAGGTGCTGGAGCGTGTCCAGAGGAGAGCGACCAGGCTGGTGAGGGGTCTGGAGACCAGGGCATATGAGGAGAGGCTGAGGGAGCTGGGCATGTTTAGCTTGGAGAAGAGAGGCTGAGGGGAGACCTCATTGCCCTCTACAACTACCTGAAAGGAGGGTGTAGAGAGGTGGGTGTTGGCCTCTTCTCCCAGGTAAATAATGACAGGACCAGAGGAAATGGTCTGAAGTTGCGGCAGGGGAGGTTTAGATTAGATATTAGGAAGAATGACTTTACTGAAAGAGTGGTCAGGCACTGGAACAGCCTGCCCAGGGAGGGGGTTGAGTCACCATCCCTAGAGGTATTTAAGAAACGTGTAGATGTGGCACTTCAGGGCATGCTCTAGTGACAGAGATTGTAGGGGGTTTTTGTATGTGTATGGTTGGACTCGATGATCTCAAAGGTCCTTTCCAACCATGAAGATTCTATGATTCTATGAAAGCTTCATCAGTAAATAAGATGGAAGTTCAGATGTTTTTCTAGGTGATCTCCCCAGGCCTGGTTCTGGGGAAGGGCTTGCTGACAAGAGGCTGAATCAGAACTTCCTTTCTTTTGTTCTGCTCTTGTCTACAGGGGAATTTTACCTCCTTCTGCTGTGGGCTTAATCACTGGAAACTCTGCAGTACATGATAAGACTGTGAAGAAAAAAAGATTAAAAAGCAAAAGGATTAAAATCTAAAGGGCTCATCCACTGTGTGCTCTGGAGAATCTGCTCAAACTGAAGCCTTTAGAGAAGCTCCATATATCTCTATATTAGTTCTGACAAGGAGAATGTCTCTGTGTCTCTATTATTAAGGCTGAGCGGCTGTGTTCCTGGACTTTGGGCAACACTTAGGTATCAGTTTCTTCAGATCATAGCCTGGAGGGGACCTTGAAGCTATGGTATGGAGAGATGGAAGCTTAAACTGGAAAATCTAGGTCTTAGGTAATACAGTGTATTTGATGGGGTTAACTTTGTTTTCTTTCCTGGAGAAACCATGACAAGAGTTTCTGTGATTTGTTGTTTGGTTTCTTTTGAAAATATCTTAAACATTGTGGACTGATCACAAGCATGACTCGTGGCTGAATGCAGGCAGCTTCATCCTTCTTATGCCAGCTCACCGTTGGGAAGTGAGTAGGACTTAGTCCACGCACTACATCTCAGCTCTGAGAGTCTGCAGAAGAAAGGAACCTGTGGTCAGCCAAGGATGGAATTTGTGGCTTATCCACAGTCATTCAGAAGTTTCCTTGAAATTAACAGTATGCATTGCTTGGGAATTGAGAATGAGTGGTGGCAGGGGGAAAGGAGGACATGGAAATATATCCGGCAAGAGAACTGTCTCTTGGGGAAGAGTCAACAAAATTAAAATCTCAGCATTCTTTTTGCTGCAAAAGACATACTTGGATAGGTCCTCAAAGGTCTTTGAAGACTTTTATGTGGCAGAGCTAAATGTTGGCAGTGTATCAGTATGTCTTTTGTGGTAATAATAGTCCTCAATTTACTTTCAGGAAAAGCTGCCTTTGCTTAATTCTTTAAGGGCTGGAGCACATGTAGAGATTCATTATCTGGTTTCAGAGGTTCCTCTCATCTAACTCCACTCCTGTCTTAACAAGGAATTAATGTGTTGTCTGCCTGGCTTCTAAATTATGATGGGAGAGTGGAAAATGATGGATTTGACGGAGTAGCAAAACTTGATGTTCACCTTACAGAAGCAGATATTAAAATACTTCAAGAAAAAAGAATCTCTGTATGCTTCAAAAGCCTGAAATGGCTGAGGGGCTGATGAGATGTAACAGTAGGAATAAGGGCAAGGTTTATTAGCAATATCCCAGGAACTCAGAGTAGCTGAATAACTCATAAATCTTTCATGAATTTTACAAAAATGAGGGATGAAATTCTAAACACTTTAGATAGAGAGAAATATAGATATAGATATATTTCTTTTGCCTAAGAGTGTCTTAGTAAATTATTATCTTTTGAAATTGAGGAACTATCTGGTTTGGATTTATATTATTTTTCTGCAGTCTGAGAATCTATTGAACACTTTGTCTCAGAGTATTGTGATCCCCTTGATAGAGGGAATGGGGAGGGAGGACATTTTAAATATTAAACAACAGATTTGACTGTGAAATTGTTACTCCAAAGCAGGAATGGGATAAAGCAGGTAAACGAGATTGCACTCCAATTTATTGTGGAACCTCTGCGATTTCAGCTTGCAATAAATAATCTGATTTGTGTCCCTTGTTCCCTGCTGATGCCCAGTAAAATGTCTCCAGGAAACCAAATTTGCCAGTCTCACAAAGCGGGAGAGACCTGAGGAGAGCAGCTGGAGGATGTGTAATGTTCATTTCTCTTTGTATCTCCATTATTATATTACAGTCATCATTTTAAAGGGGTCTGAGCCAGAACTCACTGAAGTCGATGCTCAAAACTGAGTCCTTCTGATGGACTGGGACCTGGCCAACGGCCCCAGGCAGCCACACTGTGCCCAGGAACACTTAGACATCGCACAGCCTATTTTATGTTGCATGACCTGTACTGTGTGATGCTAACAGGGGATTAGACAGTAGGTAAAGCACACTCTCCCCCAAAAATCCACCCAAAAGGTTCAAAAAGAGAGGAGAGGCAACCGAGCAGTACAAGATAACTCCATGGAAACTGCAGGCTGAGGAGTTAGTGGAGATGGGCCATTGAGGAAAGGAGGCAATTTGGAGATTTGCAGGTTTACAAGAAAGTTTTGTCTTATTCCAAGTAGCTATATTTCATCCCCTGCTGGGAATCTAATCCTCCTTGATCTTCAGAGCTTTGCCTGTGATTCCAAAAGTGTGTCAGCTTCAATGCCAGCTTGTTAGTAGTGGGGGGGGCAAGAGGTCAAAAATCAGAATGAAATAGGATATGGCAGCAAATGCTTTCTGAGCAGGCAATGAGAAAGAAATATGTTAGGGACTTCCTTGGCTTTGTGTACAGAGATGCTGTGCCTGGAATTGGAAAAATCTGAGCATCCATATAAAGGATCCTCGTCCCCTTCCCTAGCCTTTGTACCTTTTTTGTGTCTGTTCCCTCCATAAATAGCACCTCACTGTCTCTAAAATACAGTGAGGTGTATGGGTATGGTATGGGTATTTGAAAGCCCGAGTAGTAAGATCTTATGCCCATTTCTTCTGTAGGGAATTTTTTCCTCTGCTTGGAGCCTCAGGTTCTCCAGTTGCTCTAGAGAGTTCTCTATGAGCAGACTGCACTGTGAGAGCTCTGGAGGCTAAGAAAGCACTTAGCATCCTACTGTGAAACTTTTTCAGCACATGTGGTTAGAAGAATGAAGATACTTTGCAGTATACCTGATAGAGCCTCTGGGAAGAAAGAAATCACAGCTGAAGAAACTTGTCTTTGAGTGAGAAAACTGTGGCTTTCTCTGCTTCTGTGCAGACACCCAGCTAGATGCTGCATTGAGCCTGCAGAGAAATGGGATGGCACCCACAACAGTTTGAGAGCTTCCATCAAATCCTAGTCTCACTGGAATTGTCCTCTCACCCACAATGCTGTGCTTTGCAAATCTGTGTTACGAAGGCAGCCAGATATGCTTGGGAAAAAACCTGCTTTGTTCTTCAACAACATCTCTAACACGTACCGGTGGAAAGCTTTGTGCTGGCGGCATGGGAAGCCCAAGTGCTCTGCTGCTGCAGAAGATAGTTATTCCCTCAGACTGCACAGTCAGTGTGGTTCAACCAAATACACAAGCACGATTCCGCAACACCAGGTGTCCAGCCCATTCAGTGTGTGACTACTGAAAAGGCACTGCTAAAAAGGATTAGCTACGGACAACTGTAGTAGGAAATTGGGGTGGGCGATCTGTCTCATTGCAGAGAGTTGCCAGGACTATTGCTATGATAAATATAAAGGGAGTCCTCTTTGAAGGTTCTGGGCTACGTTTCAGCCTGTTTTCCTCTAGCTTTCTACCTAGCTCCCCAGCTGCTGCACTGCCTGTTGCACAGCAGCTCTGAGATGTTCATACGCTGTAGTTACTGATGTCTTCAGAGAAATTCCAACAGGCAGAAAGGCTTTTTATCCCAGTGTTCAATCCCAGATCCCTTGTGTCCAGCACAAAATACCTTGCATGTGGTGTCAAGACTGGCTGGAGGTAAGGTTTCAGTTACATCACTAGATGGAGCTCACAACATAAGAAATACTTGACTTAGATGAACCAAATGCTGTGTTTTAAGCTGGTTGTTTTGGAAGAAGCTGGTGTGGGAGGGGTGGCAAACAACTGTGTGTGGGAAAGATGTAATGTGAAGAGAATGGAGTGGAGCACATGTTAAAGGAAGGGGGGGTACTAGAGAATGGGCAATGAGGAAGCAGGAAGTTGAGAGCTGTTGCCTTGGGGTGAAGATTTAAGGTGCAATTCAGTGAGGCACATTGTTCTTTGAGGATCTGCTGTATCCCATATTTGTGGATAGTTTGGACACCTGTCCTAAGACTATGACTGGTAAGGACAACTGCTACAGGAGGATGGCATTTTATCAAGTGTATGTGGGCACATTGTGTCTACAGGCACATGCACATCACAGAATAAAATGACAAATAGTCATCTGTTTGCATCAGTTTGTTTCAGCCTTTCTCGCATCCCAGGCAGGTTTTCTCACTGATATCACTGGGAGGAACATACTTTCTGTATGAGGGAGGTGTCCAGATCGATTCCTTTGTTTTCACTTTCTATAACATTCATACCATCAAATTATACCAGGCAGGAGGAAAGGAAATTTAAAATTCCATTTCTGTCAGCATCAACATCAGAATCAATCAAGGAACCCATCGTTTGTCGAGTCATGGAGCGAAAATAATTCCAAATGACAATTGTAACTAAGCAACCTAGCCTGACTAGTGAGTGGTATAGAAAATGAAATTAGTGAAACATTTTGGTAACTGATTTCAAGTAACAGATCTGTTAGGTAAAAAAAAAATCTCCTTCTCTCCAGAGACATTTTGCAAAAGAAGGACGAAAAACTTCTTGGTGAAGTTATTTGTTGTGATTTACCTGACTAGTAAGCTCTTTGGGGCAGGGATCATCAAGGGTCTTTTTGTCTGTGGTTATATAGCACCTAGAACATGGGCTACCCTCTGCCACTCGTGGCTATGCATATAGCTAAATTCAAAGAAATAAAAAAGTACCACAGCCAAATTAAGGTACTTCATAAATAGATTGTAAAGGCTCAACACCTGTCTAGTGTCTGAGTATTACATGTTAGGGGTTGGTATAAGGCACTTGCGTCATGATAAATGTTTATCAAAATTTGCCAGTCATTTATTAATGGATAGATCTTCAATGTTTGGTAACCACATTATTAATGCAGTTCCAATAAACATGGTGATGAAATGCTGATGAGAGCAGCACCAAGACAGTTGTGCCAAGGCTTAGTATCCTGATGGACTCTGCATGCAACCCATCCCATCCCTGAGGATTCATGACTGGAGATGTCTTCACACTTAAATTATATTGGCTTTTCTAGGTATTAATCAAGAGGAAAACCTCGTTGGCCAAAATAATTTCTGCCATGCCTGAATTGGCTGAAGCAGAATCATACTAAGAATGAATTTGTTCTCTTCTGCTATGTCTCAGCATCCCCAGGGCTTTCAAGCCAGCATGAGAGTGATGGTATCTCTTGCTGCCCTCGTATCTCTTTGAAGTTGGAGTCCTTCTTAAGCCTTGGGCATTAACATGCTCCTCCGCAGCCAGCCAGTGACAGCAGCAACATGTAGTGGCTGTAGTATCATTCTTTAGTTTCTTAATAGCACAATATAATGACTAGCTCTGTTACCATATCACTGACACAGAGCATTACTAATTATGATGATTAATGGGTTTAATTTACTCAGAAAGAATAATGTGCAATAATTCCATTGTCAAAGCTGAAAATCTGGAGTTCCAGCTTCAGATCCTGTCAGCACTGTTGTTACAAACCCTTTTGTGTTGGAGAAAAGTCATTGAGAGATGTTAGTTTCCACATGTTTTAGAATACAAGCTGCCTTGGGAATTTTCCTATCCACTGATAAGGCTGCTTTGCCACCAAAAAGGCTATTAGAAGAAATTCCGCTTACTTTTTCTTTCCTGTGCTTAAAATGTTCTTTAATGATGCTTTTATAAACAATAAAAAATATTTATTACCTGTTGTGCGGAGGTAAAGGAGTCTGCTGTTTTCTTGTAGAGAGAATAGCTTGATGAGAGATAGCTCTTGGTGGTAAACAATATGAATGGTATTATTCCATTTGAGGCAGCTGGCTGGACAGGCCCTGTAGTGCTGTGTTTTGTAGCTCCCAGGCTAACCAGTACTGCCTATTGCGGGTCTGCCTGTCTCCTAAGCTCAAAGGAGCAGTATTGGAAGGGACTGCTTACATCAGGGTAGTTTCATGCTATTCCTGTTGATGTGCAGGTTGGAGAAATTACTATTTTTTGTAGTGTCAAAGCCTCCAAAGATGATTGGGACCCAGCTGAGCTGATTCGAAGGTGGTATAGTCCCTGCACACCCCATATCTCTTCAGGGCAGCCTGGCTGTTTTTCTGATTTCTTCCTGCTACCCAGGTTTGTCTGGCTCTGACTTCCACGCACCAGAGAGTTAAGTTCCTTAGATCAGCAAGATCACTTCTCTGCTCTGTAAGCAAGGCAGAAGAGGTCAGAAACAATGCACCGTTGTCTGTGATTCAGGAATCTTTATGGCTTTAATTGTTGATTTAATTATCTCTTCCTGTGAGCAGAAACATTCCCCAGAGGTAAAATAATAAAAAAATCCACATTTCCTCTCCCAGCTGTCATTCTGAGATCTTGCGACTCTGTGCTCACAGCAGCTATAAATAAACTGTGCTTAAGCCCTAGTGACTATTATGATTCCAGTGAGTCACCCAATTGACACAGCTTTAATCTGTGTATCTCTCCCTCTTCCCATTACTTATCCAGTATCACATTTTGTTGTGATCTATGCTCATGTCAGTACTTTACATCAGGGTATGTGCCTGGCAAAGAAATCATTCACATGCCTATAGCACTGTCTGTTAAGACTTGATGCTGCAGGAGCATTAACAAATTAATTGCTTGGTGATCGAGGGGAAACCGAGGCAGGGAAAGGTAGCCCAAGGCGTCCCAACTGATTATTGACTGACAGGAATAGCAGGATATGGCTATGCCCCCTTAGTCATTGAATGCCGCTTTCTAACTTAAATCTTGTCTAACCTGTGCTGCACATGGCATAGGTGTTCGACCTTTCTTCCTAAATCTCCTCTTAAGCTGCTGGCCAGAGCAGTTGCCCTTTAATATTGATGCACATGAAGGTCACAGTTACTTGCTTATGATCCTTGATAGGAAGATGATATTTTTCAGGTACACTAGTGGAAGGAAATCTGAGTCATTTACAATATTTAGCAAGGAGTTGTCAGAAATCTGTGATTTTTCCAGCCAAACCAAAGTCTCATTGAAGCCCGTACTTAGATTTTTCTGGCTTCAATGAGAGTTATATGACGCTATTATGCCGCCAGCCAGTGCTGTGGTGGGGTGCTTAATGCATTTAAATAGGGTAAGTTGCTCCCTGCTACCCGTCAGTGGACCAGTATCAGAGGCTTATTGAGGTGGAGGCTGTGTATCAGTAACGAGCAAAAAGGTGTCTGATATACTCTGCAAGGCACCTGGATAGTCAATGACTTTGGAGAAAAGCCCTTGTAGAAAGAAAGGATATTGCTCCAGTTATGAATATCCTAAGAACCGTGACCTGAGCAGCCTGCCTTGTCCTTGCTGAGGCATTCAGAGCCAGCGCGTTGTGCTGCTGGGGCACCCCAGGAAGAGTACTCCTCTGCAGAGCCCTTGCTATGTGCCCTCTTCTGTGCCAGCCTGCATTGCATACTGCTGGGCTTACATACCTAATGAACTGTCAGCTTGCCAGAAAGCTTGTTTAATTCTCCAGCTGCCTCTTCGGCTGCTGGCTCTAACCATAAAAAAGGAATCTGAAACCACCCACAGGCCATTGCGACCGGGAACTCTCTAGCAGTCTGTCTCTCACCTTATGCACTTTCCTTCTTTTCCTCTATTTTCTATCCTTGCTCTTGAGTGGGCTCTTTGCTAGTGGTGTGCGCAGAGGAAGAGTCGGTGCAAGATCCTCACTGAACCTTGCGTTTAGCCCACAGTTTTAGACTGTTTGTTCCATCATTGCCCCTTCTCTCCCTCATAACTCCAAGTCAGATACATCTAAGACAGCCAGCAAAGCCTGCCACTAGTGTTGTCTCCGTTCTCTCCAAGAGTTTATCATAGTGCTGAGATGTAGCCTCCACTCCCTCTTGAGCTGGCAGAGCACTGGGTTAGACATGAGGAGTGCAGGTTTCTGTGCGTTTCAGGAAGTGACTGGTGAGACAGAGGGCAGCTCCTGTGTCTCTACTTCTCATTTCACGTCACATGTCAAAATAGGACAAGCCTCCTTTCCTCCCCATTATTTCTCTGTTTTTAAATAACGTCTCTGGCGTGTTGATATAGAACAAACACACAGTGCAGAGGGGCCCTAATTTCATTTGAGATCTTTAAGAATGCTGCAATATCCAAGGAGATATTTTCTGGCAGAAAAGAGAATGATGTTGAACTGTCTGTGATTCCTTACTGGCTCAGCTCTTATTCAAGTATCCATTAAACCTGTCTCCCCTCAAATGAAGCAGAATCTTCAGTATCCATTCCCTCTTGCTCCACTCAAACAGTTAATAGATAATGTTCTTGTTTGTAGTCCTGCCAGCAGTTTTTTAATTACCTGTATGGTTTTATTACATAATGGCAATGTTTGCTCCGTTAGGCTATTGGCATCTTTGCAGGAAGCAAACAAACCTACTGGCATCCATCAAGTTGAGTAATTACAGAGAATTTGTTTACTTTTTTCGGTTTTCCTGATCAATACTGGCACTAGCTCTGCAGCTTGGGTGCCGAGCCTGACTGCTCACGCAGCCAGTGCTTATCCTGGTGCTTTAGCAGTCGGCCAGTTGGGAGATGATGAGGGCTCGATAGTCCTGAAAGGACAGGAAAGGGACAGACAAATGCTGTAGTATCATCCCCAAGAGCATAGGCACAGGCAATGCCCAGATTGTGCCCTTGATCTCTTCCTGTAGTATTTTACAGCTAGTGGAATCTAGACTTTTGCACCATAGGTGTTTTTTACAGGGAGTTGGGAAGTGCCTTTGGCTGGTTGTATTTATGTAGGTTGGGTATGTATTCATGTAGGTTGGGTATGTATTCTGTGGAGCCTTCTGGGTTAAACACGTGTTCCATGTGCATCCCACGTTGTTGGAGGTTCAGTCCACTGGCCATCTCCTGCCTTTCAGGTCTATGTTTAGAAGAAAAAACGAAAAAATGAGAGCCCAAGTTTATTCTCTTTCATATCCTCACCCCTATGTGCTCAATTATACCTGTCAAATAAGGTGTGAAATGCTACCTAGCAGAAGGGAATCATTTTGCATTGTAGCTGGCAATAAGGTAGGGTGCAAAGTGGGAACAGCCTAACCCAAGGCATGGATACGTCACTCTGTCTTTCAATCATTGCAGTGTATTGTTGGGGAATTGTCATCCCAGTGATCATCATGGTAGAAGTCACATCTCATGCATAAGCCTTCCTTTCAGGAGTTGTTTATACAAATGCTCTGGAGTGGGTTTTGGAGACAGAACCTCTTCTGTCTGTGTTAGAATTTACCTGTCAGGGCTTGGTAATGTGTAAAGATTGTGTGGCCTGACCCTCGTCAAGTGAAATGTATTAGGCACTGGGGGAAGAGTGCAATGTCATCACTATTTGAGCAGGGAGATGTGCCTAGTGCAATGATTTCCTGAAAAGAAAGGAAGGGGCAGTGAGCTCGGAGAGGAGGTAGAGAGACTGAGCAAGGACGGCAAAGGAGCAGGATAATTCATATAAATGGCAGTGCTTTAACCCTCATCTCCAAGGCGCAATGATTCCGAATGCCCTGATACAGGGACATGTCTGTGGAGATAACTACGAATAGGGCAGACATAGGAGAGTAGAGGAAAAGCCACATATTCCCCCACTCAGTGCCTGTCACCTTTCCTCCCTGCAAGGAGAGCCTTTGGGAAGGGGAACAGGGCCTTATGTGCTGACATGCTGTTGATCTGAAAACTGCTGTGTCTTGGAAAGTTGGAGCAAAGGTTCATAATTGAATCCAGCAGGCACAGGAACCCAGCTTGGGGGCTGATTGGTATTCAGCTGTGGTGCAAAGTGCTTAAGAAAAAACTTATTAATTTCCCCTTCCACAAAGAGCAGGAGTGCGACAGTAATCACAGTATCAAGTCATAATAATAAAAAAAACTCCATTGAAAATAGCTGTTAAGACTCTGGAGGGTTCAGTAGGGGAAGATTGTATTAAGATAAAGTAGATTATAACACCGGCGGACATTAAAGGTTGTCATTGTATGGTAAATCACATCAGGAAGTCACAAAAGCTGCTCTTTACACAGTCAGGGATAGAATACTCTGATATAGCACCTGATTTATTCTCTGCCCTTGTTACACCATCCCTGACAAACATGTAGGTAGAAAGAGGAGAGGAGGAAGGGAAAGACTTGCCAGCTAGACTGGATTTCTGAGCTGGTTTGGGGGAAGATGGGTGGGACTGGGGTGGGGCCAGACACATTTGTCCCTTCCCCTTCTGCGGGGTGCTGGGGCTCTGCATACTTACTGCAATGCAGAGGCATGGATTGAAGGTTTCCCTCAGACCCTTCTCTCCTGTGGAATAGCAGTGGTGATCTGAGTAGGATACACATGGTTCTAGTGCTGTATGTCCCACAGGGAGCATCCTTGCTCCCCTTGATGATGGAGGCTGACAGCTGGACTCCTCCACTGTTCAGACTATCTCATTGCCACCACAGAGGCAGCAGCCCACCAGCAGTCCCCAGTGCACAATACGTGCATATCCATCCTGGAACATGCCCCCAGCCCAATCCTTAGCATCCCAAAATTGTCCCAAGCACGCCTACCTACCTTTCAGCTCTCCAAACCCTTTTGAAACCTGCCCTCTCCCCTCTCTGCCCAAACTAAATTGCCAAAATCTCTTTACTCCTTGTTAACAGTTACAATTCAGCAACAATGCAAGAACACATTTAAACTTGTCAGGCATTTCCTGGTGGGACTTTACACATTACATAGCTTGAGCAAAAGCCTTTCACTGTTGTAAGTGTGTCTGTTGGTAAGTGAGCAAGACAAGGGCTACCAGCTCCCTCCTCCCTGGCCAATGCTGCGTGTGCATCTTCCTAGGAGTCTGACCCAGTTCTGTCTCAGGTATGGAATAAACTAATGCCTAAAATCACCCTCCCTTCCCATTTTGCAGCCGAGTGCTTTCAAACTCCTGCCTATCGTAGTCCTGTGTCCTTAACAGATATGCAGTTGAAAGTCACTTTGTATTCTGCCCCAGATCTAATGGTAATGTTTTACCAGATAGATAGTCATACCAGTAAGGGGTGTGAATAAACCTGAAAGGACGGGGCTCTGCAAAGGTCTTTGTCCTCCCATCTCATTATTTTCTTGTGTACAGATACTACTGACACCTGCAAAAGAGTCTTTGCTAGCGCAGCTTGTGTTGCTTTTGCAGGTGGTTTAATTGTAGCAGCACTGAATTCCTTCCAGTGGTCAGAGCAAGCATTGTACCCTCCAGGAGCCTTGGCAAAGATTGGAGAACTGTTGTCTTCCTTGCACACCGGAGGTGACCTGCTCTGTCACCATCAGAAGTGTCCTGGAGACCCAAGGTGTTGCACTTTTAGAATCTCCAGCCCGGTCCTCGGGTGAGGCCCAGCATGACAGACTTGGCTTTTTTTGGGTGCAGTTATATTCCAAACTTTCCCCAAAACACCATTTTTTTCAACTTGCTTTATTGTTTTCACCGTTCTCCCTCCAAACACTGTTTGACGTGGAAAGCTGTATGGAAGTAGTATGTCTCCACCTTTTCCTAGGGAAATGTTACAGTGCCGTTTGAGCCATTGAGAAGAGCGTGGACATAAAGTTCTTGTTAAACTTGCACAAATGTCTCTTGCACAAATGTGCTTCTACAACTAAAAGCTGTGCTTTTTTGCTGTCTTTGACACCCTGATCTCTCTGGTTCCAGGTACAGAGTCAGTATGCTGGTTTCATTAGTGCTTCTGAGTTTTATGACCCTGAAAAGTGAGGAGAAGGCATATTAAGTATAATAGGCTTTTGCTGAAATGAATGTTAGCTTGCATAGATTAATTTAGTAAGTTGTTTCACTGCCTAATATGCACATTTAGGAACAATTTTAGAGTGTGAAAACATTTAAAAGGAATGCTAATTTCAAGCTGAGGGAAGTATGTTTGTGTAGAGGATAAGAAAGCCAGGACTAGCCAGGCAAAAACCAAACTGAGTTAATTCTGATTTTTCTGGTTCAGCTGCATTGCTGTGTTTGCCAATGTATTTCAGATCTTTTGCCTTTCATGCTTCTTCATGAGTTCTCATAAGGTGGAGGGAGAAGAGACTAAGTTGCCACATTCCTAAAGGAAGTCAAGGGGAAATCGTGAATAATAAAATGAAAGCTGTGACAACAGCCAAAGAGCTGCAATGAAAATGGAGTAGCAGGCTGCATATTGCAAACAAGCACTGTGATTAAACTGCATGATTTCAGCTAACTCGCTAATGCATGGTTTTCCAAAGAGCAGCCGGGATTCACCCAGGTGCTAAGCTCCTTTGTCTGTTTGCAAGTTCTGCCAAAATCATATTGTCCCTCCTGTTAGAAGCAGAAGAATGTTAGGGCAAACCTGACACTCAGTCAGGATACTTCTTTTCCCAAGTATTTAAGCATATGTATTTTGCTGGCACAGAGTTTTTTTGAAGTAATTTGAAGTTGCATGCACAAAGCACTCAGAGGAGTCAACATGAACTTTTACACACTTCTGTGTTCTTGAATTGAAACTCTTTGATCTGATTTACCTGGCCAACAGCAAAGGAATAGCTGCTCAAGCCAGTGAAATTCTGTTTTCCATCATTGTAGAATCACAACTTGTGTATATTTATCCTTATGCAACTCTATGAAATGTGATAGTGCCAAGAAGTTGCATCTGGTTTATACAAAGGAAGCTAAAGAGATGACTTGATCACAGTCTTTAAAAACAAGGAAAAAATTTCTGATAATAGAAGGCTCATTAATCTAGCAGACAGTGGCCACAGTGAGATCCAGTGCTTGGAAGCTGAATAGCTGGAATTGTGTCTAGTCTGACTCACTTAGGCTGGAAATAAAATTTAAACAATGCAATAATTAGATTGCCTAGGATTGTGGTGGATTATCTATTAGTAGAAGTCCTTGAATTGGGCTGGGTGTCTTTCCAAAAAGCATATGATATCTTAGGTGGCTGGGCTTGTTGCAGAAATGAGGTGGTCTGTTTTCTAGCTTGTGCTAGGTAGGAGACTGTGTTATGCAGGTTAGTGATCGAAATGTTTCCTTTTGGTTATAACAGCCAGGAGCCTTGCTTTTGCTTCCACATAACATCTACCTTCTTATAGCAATATAAAAGGTGTATAGAAAGGCTGTGTATAAAGTCCCACAGCTCATTAAAATCAGGTGTGTGTTGGTCATCAACTTCAAAAGGATCAGGATTTTACTCCTTGTCGTTTTATTGGTGCCTTTGGTTCCTCCAGCCATTATCTATGGCATGATGGTCCCACCAGGAAAGCTGTGCCTTGTAGCTCCTGATACCTGTTGTTCTGTTCTTCTGGCTGGTGCAGGGACTGGTCTCTCCCCATGTGAAAACCACTTCTAAGCTTGCAGCTAGTGAGACTCTTTCAGTGCAACTGCAGGGTGTCCCTAACTGGGCTCTGGCTGCTCATTACTGCTCTGTTTCTCACTGAATGTTAGTATTTGAAACAACAGAGAAGCCCAGGGTCAAGATCCTGGTGCAAGGAGAGAGAAATTGTAATCTAGAATAGACCAGCCAGAAGTGCTGGTTGTGGAGTTTTCCTGACAAAACTGATCTGTCTGCTCTCTTGACATTGGGAAACCAAAGAAAAGGTATCCTCTAGGTCATTTCTACCTGCTTCATGTAAAGTGCATTCCAATCACTTTTCTGAGCATTCTGTCTTGCTCCCTCAGGACAATTCCTACATGATTTTCCCTGGGAATTTCCCTCTGAATCTTGTGCCAGATACACATTCCTCACATGCTGGGAAGTATAACATGCCAAGCCTGAAACTGCACATACAAATAGACTCATGAGGCTCTGTGTTTGAGGCCTTAGTTCCATCATTTGCTGTTGTCAGAAGCCTAATGAGCTGTGTTATTAAATGGCTCTACATTGTTACCTTGTGCTGGTGACGAACATGGCCAGTGGGCAAAGAGGAGCTAAGCTTCCCAATTGTATTGATTTCTCCAATGCTCACAAATTGTGGATTGCGTTGCTGACAGAGCGTTGGTTTAGCACTTTAGTGACTGCCTGGAGCCACATCCCACACAGCGAAGGCAAATGTGACCCACAGAAGTTGCTACAAATTAGGCAAAGGAGTGAGTTTAGCATAATATCTGTCTCAGGAGAGAATGTACCCTATGTATTTTGAATCCAGCTTAAGAACTCCCTAAAGTGGGGATTTTCTTTAAAGATGCTTCCCTTGCTCTTGTATTGCCAGGATTTGAGGCTGGGTTATCACTATGATTTCTACTGTGACAGTACATGGAATCCCAAAGGGCAGGTTCCAGCTCTATTAGATACTGCGAGTCATGGTTGCTTCCCCAGAGAGCTTGCAGTTGGAGGTAAGATGAACAGTGGACAAGCGGAGAAACAGGCATACGCTGACTTGCTTGTCCATTTTATCTCACCTTGGCTGGCCGGAAGGTGGTTATTCCAGCTCAGTTGTTGCATGTTATGTTGTTAAGCCCCAGTTCATTACTTGCTTACACGTCTGAACGCCAGGGCTTGCTGTGAGGGAGTGACTGGGAACCTGGGGCTGGTGGTGTGGTCATAGTGACACTCAACCATGTACCCGTTTGTTGCAGCCCTCATGAGAAATAGGCATTGTCCCATGAAAGGGGGGTGTCAGATCCTGTTCAGAGGGCAGAAGGTATGAGTAAGCACTTGGAAATAGAAAAACAAATGAGGAGAAAGTTTGCCTCATTGCTGAGTAGCAAGTTGTTGATAACTCCCATTCCTGCTGGCTTTGAGGGAACAAGGTAGTGTCCAAGTATTTCTCTCTCCTAAGGGCAGTTTTGATTTAGGAGAAAAGAACAGGAAATAACAGTGGTATGAGACACAGGTAATGCAATTATAATGATAGAAGACTAACAACAGGCACATCCTGACTGACAGAACGAGGCTAAGCTGTGTCTGGAGTGTGGCAGAGTGGTGCCTAACTTTCTATCTGCCTCCCTTGCCTCATAGCGGGGTGTGCTGTAGGGAGCTGGAGCACCAGCAAGGGGGTGACAGGGCTGTGAAGGAAATAAATGTACCTGTACAGAGTGCTGCCCCTGGGAATGGCTTGCTATTAATAACAGTAATAACATATGCCAGGATGTGGAAGAAGCATCTTTTGTAAAGTGCTGATCACTGCCACTATCTGGGGTAGAAACAAATTGAAAAAAATGGTTTCATTATTTTATAATGCACAGTAATGCCACTTTTGTATTTTTTATTATTTCCTTGTGTTTAAATTTTGTCTGTGGGAGAGCTGGTTGTTTTTAGTAGGCCATGCTGCAGATTGGCAGGTAAATCGGGGGGCTATATGAGGGAGGGTGCTCGTCAGCCCTAGACAGCCATAACTAGAGCAGCCAGAACAGAAAGGTCCCAGAAGCTAGCTGCTCTGGAGTCTTATCCACCGAGACGTATCACGGTCAGCTTGTCCTCCCTCTGCCCCAGATCCACTGCAAATGGAATAATTTGGAATGCCGCCCAAATCCCCCTGGAGCAATTGGGATGCAGATGGTGAGGAAAGCTGGAGGTGATTTCCTCCTCCCCTTCTGCCATACTAAATAGTGAAGATGCAAAGAGAAAAACCTTCCCTATACAAAGGAAGAAGGGGCAGGGGAAGAGAGATTCACAGAATTCAGACAGTTCTTGGACCAAAGTCTGTGCTGAAAGCGAGCTGCCTGCAAGATCAAGGGATGTCCATTCATGGGATTAAAGCAAGAGTGGATGCAGTGCACAGAATGTAAGCCTGTGCAGCATTCGGGGAATGAGTAGAGATCAAAGGTTGTTCTGAAGGATTTAACCTGGACAATATCTAAGTACTGGAGCTTCAACAGCTTTTCTTTTATTAAGGAAAACATTTTTGTCATTCTCATAAACTATACTCAGCAAAGCCTCCTTATACTGAATCATTGATTTTTCCACAGGGAAGGAAAGATGGCTGTGGGTGTAGACTTGTTATGGAGAGAGTTGCAATGTGCTTGTTTGCATTGATTGAACGAGAGAGTTTCCTACTGTTCCTTGATGCAGTGAGTTTCTCTAAAGGTGAGTAATCTCCAGTCCTTGAGGATGTTCCCTGTGAGCAGACAGTGCAGGATTCAGGCTGGCTTCCAAAGCCCCAACACAGTGCACACTGGGCCAGAACTCGGGGAGGCTGGTCAGAGCTGCAAGGATGCTCGTACAACCCTGCTAGTGCCATAGCTTACAAGAAATGTCAGTGCCTGGGTTTGGAGTGGTCACAGTACGACGAGTTCAATGCCAAAGTCATTTGTACTTGAGATTTGTACTTGAGTTTCTGTGAATGGGGGGCTTCTGGTCAGCCTGGGTGTATAAAACAGACCCCAGACAGAGAGCAAGCCGGGAGAGCAGCTGCCACATCAGCACAGCTAGCTGGTGAATTGCCTAATAATCCTAAGCATATTGCAGTGCCCTTTGTGTGGCACTTTGGCTCTGCCACAGGTGAATAGTGCCCCTAATAGCATATTACGTGTATGAGATGTCAAAGAAAATGGCTAGCAACTTCTTAAGGTTTCAGCTCTGCACTTCTCCCAGGCAGCAACTGAAATGGCTCTGCTTTTTCTTGCTGTGCTGGGCATCCACGCAGAACTGAGAGAGTCCCCTTACCTGTGTTATCCGTGTGGTCATATGGAAGTAGCAGCAAGAAATAATCAAGAGGGAGTTTTTCCTTTTTCCTGAGGCTGAGACACAAGGTTCTGTGTGTGCATTTTGCTTTTCTCTTTTTTTTTTACTCTTTTTTTTTTTTTAATGAGATGCACAATGAAAGGAGGAAAAGCAAATTTAATTATAAAGCCGTGTCTTCCTCCTTCTCTGTCTTTCCGGACTGGGAAGTGCAATCATCTCCCCTTTGATGCAAGAATGAATTCAGCAGCATACATTGTTAAATTATTATTTATTTAAAATGAAAGGAAATTACTTTCAGTTCAGTGCCAGTTTCTAGCTCAGAGAGAACAGTAAGGGGAGAAAATAAAGCAGCAGCACTTTAGGAGGCAACACCACATCCATGTATATGGATGCTGGTAAAGGAGCTGGGGCAACTGCACTGGAGCATTCATGCTTCCTCGGACATGTATTCCCTCTTGTTAGCACACAGCTGTTAAAAAAGCAGAGAAAGCATTGTCTTGTTTAACCCTCTAGACCCCCCTTCTCTTACTGAGTTATACCATTACAACACCTAGACCCTTTAAAATAACCCACTGTACTGAACTGTAAGACTCCACTTTGTGGTTGAGGAAAGAGAAGCAAAGACAAGTGAAGAAATATGCTCAAGGCCAGGCTGTGGATCAGTGAAAGAGCCAGGAGAAGCATTCAGTAGCCACAGCCCACAGTAGTAATAGTCTGCATATGCCTCACATATTTAAAACAAGCTGAGAAATTGGTTGTGCTCTCTGGGACAGGGACAATCTTCTTAGTATATCTTTGCACCTTGTGTAGCACTGAGGAGTCTTGGCTCACTGGCTAATGCTCCTGCCGCTACCGCAGTGTGAATAGGAGTATTTCACCAAATCAGAACCATTCTTGTTTGTGAGGACGTCATATTTCAGAGCAAGCTTGGGTCTGAGGGAAGGGTAAGAGTCAATGCAGCATTCCTCTTAACCCATCATTTCATTTTTCTGGATAGGAGCCAGACATCCTCTAGTCCTTGCAGTGCACTGTTAAGAGGGAGGACAAGGCCATCCAGCCTTCAGTGCCTCTGGCTCTTTCTATTTCTCTGAGCTGTGAGCAGCCTGGGACTCTGTGTAAGGCCTTAATAAGGCCCAAGCAAAGGTTGACTTAAAAAATAAAAAATTCCTTTATGATCTGTGCTGCAGATGGAGCAACAAATGGATAATAAAAGGGCTGGATACTGGAGGCAAATCCTCCCCTTAGATTAAGGGAAATTAAGTCCTTTGGGCGATGTGTAATGTATGAGGCTTCATTATTCTTCTTGGGAGAATCAGTGTATGATCCCTTGGTAAGAGAGATAAAAGGATCATAAACTCAAATGGCTCCACATAGTCCATGTGACTCAGACGGCACCAGAGAATCTGCTGGAGGTATGCGAGATACAACTCAACCTGCCTTGTGCTGTAAAAGCAGTTCCCGTGACACTGGAAATCATATTGTCCCCATACTTTCATGTCTTCTCATGGCAGGTGGATACATACTGTCTGCATGGATGTCTTACCCGGGAAAAGGGTCTTCTGGAGTCAGGTAAAGGACCCCAAAAGAGACTCATATCAGAAATAAACCTGGGTCAGGAAGTCTCTAACCCTTCCTTCACAGTCCCAGGTACTTACTCTTCTCCTGCGCAGTCTTTCTGGCTGCTCCAGCTCATGCCCACCTCTGCTCTCTTCCCATGGAGGCTCTCCCTGACCCCCACCCCCATGTCTCTTGCACTTACTGGGTCTTACCCATCTTGTGATGCCCAAATACACTTGTTGCCCCTACTGCCAGCCTCTGAATCCTTTTGTTCATTTGATTATTTGCGGTTTTTTGCCAAAGTTTCAGCTGATTTATACTGTTCCAAGAGGTCCCAACACATCCTCCAACTTTCCTGAGCTTTGGGAGCACATGCTTAACCTGTAATCAGCATAACTCAAAACAACATCAGTGTCTGTCCCTGGAGCAAAAAGAAATAATGTGCTTTGTTCTGCTTTTCCCTATTCAAAGGTAAATTGCTTTTCTTTCCTCCAAGAGCAGATGCTCACTTTTTTTCTTTACCTCTCTCCCTGGTGTCTAACACAGATTTAGGAGAAATCATGTTCTCTGTTTTTTTTGTGGAGTTTGGGGATGGAGAGAAGTTGTGTTACTGAGGAACTTGACATATTTCTTATTATTGAGTTGTAGATCAAAGACATACAACGTACGTTCTTTTACTCATCGCAGCACTGCACAGGGGAGCGTGTGTCTCTCTGCATCTTTTGAGTTTACGGTCTATATTCCTGCCATACCTGTAGATTCCAGACACACTTGTATCTGTGTGTGCCCCTTTCCTTTGTGTGTGCTAAGTTGTTGCATGTCTATTTTTCTGGACTTGGGCATATATTTGGGCCTTATTTAAGTATCTATCTTGTGCGTTCTTGTGACTTGGTGCATGCCTATGTCCTTTTTGATCTGGGGTACATGTATCTGTGTGCCTACACTTTTTGGAGGAGCAGGCTGGCTCCTGCTGAGGAGTCAGCATTAGGTTAGAGTACAAACTCTGGTGCCATATTGTGAAATGCTGCAGCTTGTTTTTACTTCTTCAAGTATAGGGCATCACCTTTCTCCTCTGTAGTGGAGCTGGGATTGATTCCTTCTGCCAGTGGCAGTTCCCTAACAATAAAATGTGATTGCCATCAAAGCCATCCAGTCATCATACCTGGAAGTGATTAATATCTATCACAAAGCTCCATAGCTGGGAAATGGGAAAGCAATTTCTGTTTGCTGCTGGGACGGCTGACACCAGAAAGCCCTGCTCAGCTGTATGAGGCACTGTAATTTGTGTCTTTAAAGCAGGACCACCTGAATCACTACAAACACAAAAAATATTTTTCATGTCTGTCATCTTGTTTTACTTCTGTGGCTCTGAAATTCTGAGAAATCCTGGGTGGATTTTCCACTCTTGGCTCATGCTCTCTGTCTCCATCTTTTTCCTTTGTTTCTCTTCTGCCTCTGCAAAGATGTCACCATGATGAAGCTCTTGATGGATTCCTGTGTGACTCCCACCCGGTGGTGATGGATTGCTGCTCTCTTTGCTGCACGCTCCAGCTGTCTCTGCAGTTCAGTCTGCTGGATTGACAGGGCCCATAAATCACTCTTGGAAGGCAAGGTGCTCTGAGAGCTATGGCCCCATTTGTGATGTGCTGATGTGACATAGCCTCACATATACCACTTGCATGTGGACAGTGGCCGATTGGGGGGGATGTGGATCGCAGATCTGACTGCCGGGCTCTCATATGCACCTCTCTGGGTTTGAGGAGGCTGGGTTAGAAGGGCTGGGAACATGCTGTCTCTCCTGCTGCTCCTTCCTTTCTTTGCATACAGTGCTTCACAGAATTGAAAAAAGAAGGAGCTGTGATCTGAGGAAATTGTAGAGGAGAACTGGGACACTGGATGATAAGGAGAAAGGAGTGATGCACCATGCAGGCAGCTGCAGAGCCTCCTCCCAGAAGATGTGGATAGAAAGTAAGGGAAGGGAAGAGTTTGTATAGTGCTGCAGCTTTTGCTTAGTCCTCCCTTTCCTTTTTTTTGTGTGGAATAGAAGGAGCTGAAGGACGCAGTGAAGAAAAAGCCTGCACATTAGACTATCCCAGGATGCAAGAGACACTTGATCATTGCGTGTGTCCAAGAATTTGCCAAAGTTGTCCTTGGGAACCTCTGCAGCAGTAGTACTTCATCCTCTTGATGCACATGCCCTCTGTGCACCATGGGTATAGCACAGACACCATCAATCGTTCCTGCAGAGTGTCCGAACATCATCTTTGCAAGTCCTGCAATTATTTAATGGAAATTCTCCTGTTTCTTTACTCTTGGGTCTCGTCGGGTTAATCACAGCCTCGCAAATCTCTTTGACCACCATACCAGCTGTAGCTTTGTGAACCTCTAGAGTGGTCCCCAATAATTGGGGGCCACCATTTTCCACAGGGTGGCAGCAACATGCTTCCATTTTCCATGCTGAGTGATCCCGTTGGGTGCTTCTCTGTCAAGGTTCTGGCTAGGATTAAACCTGAAAAGAGAAATGTTTCTAGGAGGGATAGAGGGGGAATTTGCATGTACTCAGTGCAGACAGCATACATTCCCAGATGAAGCATCCTGACAATGTTAAGAGACAGCAGGCAGAGCTATATGCAGGATGTTCCTCCTTCTTTCTAATGCAGCATAAACCTGCCTTCCAGATTAACCCTCCTGTTTTGTTCCCCCCTCGCACAGAAAGCCCTCAGGGTGGGAGAGAGAGATATTTTGTTTCACAGAGGTTGAAACTGTGAAATGACAGATGAAATTTTTATTATGATGATTTTTATTTTTGTGTCTGGGTTTGAAATGATGGTGAAAATTCTCAACAAAAATACCTTATGAATATTCAATTACAGTGCCAGCAACACTTTGCAGTCATGGATTATTTATATATGAAATAACCAAAGCTTCATAAATAATAAAATAGCAGCAATCTCCGCTGTG
Organism: Rissa tridactyla; assembly: GCF_028500815.1. Classification (NCBI taxonomy): domain Eukaryota; kingdom Metazoa; phylum Chordata; class Aves; order Charadriiformes; family Laridae; genus Rissa; species Rissa tridactyla. The sequence continues at coordinate 3,992,743 of NC_071481.1, read as the reverse complement.
TTTTATGTTCCCCATAGCCGGCACGGGGGCAGGGAGGATGTGTCTTTGTAGCACATTTACATGCTGAATCAGCCCCTTGTGGGCTGGGAGCGGTGGGGAGGACAGAGATAGCAGAACAAAGTGTGCAGGTGAAGGCACTGGTGGTGTGGATGTGCACAGCACAATATGTGCACGAGGAAATGTTTCATTTGCTCCAGTGCTTGTGGGTGCATCTGGCTGCAGAGGACTTCTGGGGTACCATGAGGCATTTGTAGTTTTGACAGCAGAGGTCGGAGTACCTGGAGAGGGACTGCAGCAAGGGGAGAAAATTTATAGCCAGAATGTGTTGCTTGTGGGCAAGAAGATCAAGCACTTGGCTGCATTTGGCTTGGTGTAGCTTGACAGCAGCTGTCTCTATGTCCATAATCATATGGGATATCCTCAGAATGGACTGCAGTAATAGCAGGGCATTGAATTGTTTGAGGAAAGGAAGCCCTCACTTCTCAGACTTGGCCCTAATTGATCCATGCTTGGTGGTTTCAGATCATCCAAAAAGCCCCATGTTGGCAGGGCTAATGATCCCCTCTTGGGAAAGGCTGAGCTTTGCCTAACTGGGCATAGATAAATGACGTGGCAACGGGCTTTCCCTCTAGCCAGAGCAGCACCCACTTGCAGTCCCCTCTCCTTTAAGTAAATCTGTGCTTTAATTCCCAGGACAAATCTCTCTCACTCCCATCTCCCAGCTGAACAACTGGCATATGCTACGCAGCTTGTTGTACAAGAAAGAAGCATGATTCTGGGGAATGTCTAACAGAGTTCCTCTCCTCCAGCCTAACCCCACTATTCAGTCAATAATAAAGCAGAATAAGACTTAATAGCTGCTTTCTTTAGCACCAGACAGCAGTGTGAGCACTTGATCTTTGCAGACTCCACTGCTTGCAGGAGGAATGCTCTTCTGCCCAGTTGCCTTTGCTGGATATTCAACAATGAGTAATCCCGTGGGGATGAACAGAGAAAACTGAGCCCTCCATTGCCCATGGTCTTCCCTCCTTTCCTGAAGGCTTATGCTGATGTCCCTCTCCCTTCTGCTCCCACTGGGAAGGACTACATGCCAAATCAGTAAAAGTGTCATTGGTTGCTCTGAGGGATGATTCATCACTCCAGTTTGGTGGCAGCATATTTACCCCCCCACCAGCCCACCCGGCAAGAGAAAAGAGATAAATTGCTGTCATCCCTTTTTATGGAACATATAATCAGGTGGTAACATGGAGAGTCGCCTCGGCTCAAAGTCATTCAGGATGAATTATTCATTCGCTTAAAATGTCTTAAAAAGAAAGGGAGACAGTCTCCCTGATACAGTATCTCTTCCTGGCATTGCTGCAGTTGAGCATTGCTTGAAGAGTCCTGGTCTGATGCATAGCATGAAGTACGGATAGTTCCCCACCACGGTCCCAGGACCTTCTGCAGCTCTCCGATGGCTGACATAGCATTTCTGCAGTGCTGCCAGGGAATAAGACAAATCTCCCTGCTCAAGGTTCATGAACAGGATCAAATGTTTCTCAGCATCCTCCTGAGGGCTTGTCAAGGGGGCTTTGAGTGCACCTTGGCCTTTCTGGTCTGAATCTTTGCACGTGGGAGAAATTTAACTCCTCTCTAGGGTCTTCACTCAGGCTTCTTGGTTTTATCCCCCTAGGAAGATCTGGCCCATGAAAGTTGTTCCCTCCACGAAGAAAACCTCCTCAGAGTGAGATCAAGAAGGCCATGGTTCTCGGAGGAAAAAGGCTCAGATCACCTCTTCTGAAAGAGCTTCAGAGCAATCATCTAACCACGACTGTACCCCTATCCTGCAGGAGCAGGTATTCCAGCTTTTAGAGATTGGCTTCTTGCTGCTTCCTAGTCTGTATATGAGGAAAAGTTATAGTTTCTAATACCTTAAATTCTAATGACCTTGCTTTGGATTCCTCAGTTGGAACGGACTGAAGCTCTGACTAGGTTTTTTTTTACCTAAACCATCTGATATAGTAAAAGGTTTCTTGAAGAAGGAAAAGTTTATATTATAGTCCTGGAAGAACATAGCAGCTTGGAAGCATTTCTGAGGCTGCTGAGTCACTGGAACGGAATTAAACATCTTCCATGGAACAGGCTTTCTACCATGGTTTACTTGTCTTGCCAAGAATTTCACCAGAGACTCTCTCAGTATTTTTAGCTTTTTGCTGAAAAGTGTGGGGGTTTTAACACTGGAAAATGTCCTTTAATTAAAACTTTCCTGAAAAATATTGGTAATTGACAAATAAGGACTCTTCATGATTCTGTAGTATTCTCCATCTGGTTATTTGGAATAATAATCAGCTTTTTATATTTACCAAAACAGACCTTTTCATGTTAAAACATGTTTTTGTTTGTCTGTGTATTGAAAAATATTGATTATGATTCTGCAGAAAGTTTTGAAAGAACTGAAAATCAGCTCTTCCATTTCCCATCTCAGCTAACAAGGAAGAAGGAAAACGCTCTGATACAGAGAAAACTCCTCTGTATCTGCTTTCTCCACACAACCAATTTCATTCTTACCTTTTTGCAGAGGAATAATATTGGGAAGCAGAAGTTGCTGAGAAGGAGAAAGATTCTGTACCCATATCACTGGAGAAGGATGTGGAAAAGAACCTCCAGATATTCCAGTGGTTTTCAGGTAGGAGATATGACACATGTGTTTCTGGGATTGCATGGTGGTTTGGTTTGTGCTGTGCCATGGGGAAAATGTCAGCTGATTCCTTACTGCATACTAATCTGACTGTGCAAAAACATTAGAAAGCCCTTATAACCCCCAGAGCTACCCTTGCCTGCCTGCCCTTCAAATCTGTCTCCTCGAGGCTCCTCTTCGCATGTTCGTTAACGCACACACACAAAAACCACGACAAAGAGACTGTCAGAATTCAGAACTCTGAGTGTGTGTCCATGCAATAACAATACTGGCAGGATGTCTGAAAGGTCCTTGGCATAGTCAGCTGAAATGTTTAGATCTGAGCAGTAAACTATTTAAACTATTTAAACTTGAATCCATCAGGTAAACTTGGACAGGTCTCGCATCTTTCTTGCTGGACTCTTTGGTCATTGTCAGAAAGCCCTAATTGCTTGGTGTATTTTATGTCACCTGTCAGAACAGTTGCAAGTGGTGTTTCTTAGCACAGAGAGAGTATGTCTTTTAATAATGAGTACTTCCTGTTGCACGATCATCGCAATGTGCATGAGGTAAATAAACCCTCTACTGCGAGGGAATGATATGTTTTATCCCGGGTGCATGAGTGGGGAAATTAAGGCAAGAAAAGCTACACAATAGCTACACAGATAGAGATCCATGTACAGTCCCCTGGCATCATAAATGCTAAAGTCATCCTTCCCTCTACATATTCTGGAGATTAAGGAACCAGTTATTGATGAAAACTCTTTGTTTTAACGGCCATTTCCTCTCTATTGCCCTTTTGGGGAGGGGGTCTTTTTTATTTGCTTTCCACTCATTTATCCTGACTTTAAATCCAATAACAGAGAAAAATTAAATTACTTTCTGCTAAGAACAAGGCCATGTGTCTGAGCTCCACTCTGTCCGGAGAACTAGGGCAGTTCCCCTTTGCCATACAGGTAATTCAATTTACAAGGAGTTTGTAAGATAATGGTGAATGAAGCATGAGCTTGTTACATCCATGGAGAAATTAGTTCTTAAAAGAACACTGCTGAAAGAAGTAGGGAAGGAAAATGAGCAAAACGAAATGAGAAAAGTTATAAACACATTAAGCTGGGCTTCCCTACTTCAGTGTTTGGAGCTGTCTCTGCTATAAATTGTATTGATTAAGAAACTTATTGGAGCTACCTGCTGCTATCAATTACTTTCCACTTATTGCTTTCTTTACCTGCTGGGCAGTTGATAGTCTGCCAGAACTGAAGCCCCAAGCCTTCTTAACATAGAGCTCATGAGAGCTGGAAGACAGAAGAAACTAATTTCCACTACTGCTCTTTCCTACTGGAAAGGGAAACAACCCACATGGCTTATAGGGGTGGGCTTTTTGTGGTGTCTGGAATTAGGATGGCAGAAGTCCATAAGCCTATGGAAAATGGGAAATCCTACAAAATGCTATGAACTTAGGTGACAGGCAGTTCTTAACATGTATTCCCAGGGAGTCCTGTCCTGTGCAGTGTGTCTGAAGCTGGATACTGCCTCCAGAGCCTCACACTGCAGAGCAGAAACAGGTGTTGTCAGGCAATGAAATAATGATGTGAAAGCGATGGGATGGAGGATTGTTAGGACAACATAATCCTCTGTTTTTTCCACCCAATGCTAGAGTGACTCTGGTAAATTAGGGGAACCCTGTTCATTTTATGGGTAAAAAGGAGGGAAAAGCAATAGAGCCACAAGAACATGAATGTCAGCAGCCCTTCTGCTGTTTGGCAGTCTCTTTGTAACTCCCTTTTATCCTCTGCGATGATTCCTCTGTAGCCTGCAATTCTTGACCCTTCAGGATCTCTAATGGTGAAGGAAAGGATTGGCTGGTTTTGATGATTCTTTATGTAGATCTATCTATATATATAAAAGATAAAAACCAAAGCGAAGTCTACCTCCTCTTTTCCAAATTCAGACCTCCAGAATCAGAGCAGCCCACAGGATTTTCTTGGCAACAATCCAATCAAATAAATGGAAATGAACACCCAAGTTCTTGAAAAGGCTTTGAAAGTCTCAGCCTAAGTCCTTAAAAGTCCATTTACTTTCTCACTGCTGTGACTTCAGGTCAGATTGGGCTCTTGACTTCACTAACTGCTTTAAAACTACCTTGAATTTCTCATCTCTTTTATCCTAAGGGATTTTTCCTTCTTTGCCTTTTTTCTCTGACCCTTCATAAATCCTTTTTTTTCCCCTTCTTGCACAAAACCAGCCGGCCAGAGATGCAGGGCAGGGGCAATGGGAGGGCGTGCCTGGTTCAGAAATATGCCCCTGGTATGCCCTGCAGCCAGATCACCTCGGGATGTTGTCAGTTCTTGCATGTTAAGCAAAATTGGGCTGGATGACAGATGCTGAAAGAAACCTGGAGTTTGTAGAAGACAGTCTTGGGAACCTGTTGGCTTTGTCGCACAAGACCTGTAAGTGTGACACCAATTGGTTTGGTCCTAATGTTGCCATGTGGTGTGGGGAATCAGTTGAGGAACCAGTGATTTTGCTCAAATATTGACCATTTCCATGGTATTTACTGTGAACTTAGCATTATTTTGTCTTTCTTTTTTCAACCCTGGAGATCCTAGAGGAACAAGATGCCACAAGATATTTTCTTGTGTTCAGAGGTCAGTTCCTGTCTTTCATAGCTGTAGTGAAAAGCTTGAACATTTGACCCAGGTGCGACCTAAAGACTCAGAAGCCGGAAAGCAAAAGAAAGCTCTTATTTATAGAAGTATCCTGCTTGATAAGCCAGTAGGATGAGTTATAAAGTATCTGACTTAGATTTGAATTCAAGGGACTTAAAAAAGTTGTAAAAAAAGCTGGCTGCCAGCAGCCCTCTTGCCCGTATGCGATCTTGGGTGCCCAGACACTGATACCATAAAGAGGAGGGAGATCTGAGTACTTTCTAGAAACTAATCCCTTGAAGCCATTTGTCGGTAAGATCCTGAATTGCTAGTCATGTTCGAAAAATCAGGCTGTATGCTGACTGTACGAGTGCTAGTGCCAGTGGGATTTTGGAGGATGCCATGTAGTACAAACTGAGCTGGAAAATAACATTATCCTTTGTGCCTAGACTGAAGCAGTGCCCTAGCAGGCTCTTGGAGGCAGCTGGTGCATCTGGAGCACCCTGTTAGCCAGTGCATTCTTGACCTGGAAGACCAGAGATCTCAGGGCATTTGTACTTTTAGGATACTATTTTTAATTTCTTGTGTTGTGACCATGGTTCAATATGGTGCGGAGGCACTGGCAGCCCATCTGAAGACTTCCATTATACTTTTAGCCAGATACGTGGGTCTCTACTTTTTCCCCGATCTTTCATACCAAGGGCTCTTGTGCCGTTTTTTACTCAAGAGATGGCTGCATTATATTTATGTGGACAAAAAGAGACCTTTTAATGTAAATGTAACTATATATTGCAAGGAGATTTTATTTAGCATGCAAAAAAAAAAGGCAGCCGTATTCTGGGGTGGCAGGAATTTGTTTTCACTTGTTACAGTGCAGTATGAACTTATTAATTTGATAGTGTATATATAAGTGCTATCTTTCTATTTAAAATTGTGAAAAATTCACACCCAGACATCTCGCAGTTACTGCTCAGCTTAACATCTTTACATCTTGAAAAGTCATTGTGATAAAGGCGATTGAACCCAGATCTGCCTGGTCCAAAATTAATCCCTCTTCATACATGGGCTAAAGGAATTTGCTGAGGTCCATTATGAGCAAGACACAGGTAAGGACTGTGACACGGATTAGCATCTCTGAATCTGCACGTCAGAGGGCAATGAAATGCTTATGTGGAAGAATACACTGGCACATGCACATGTCTTTTGCCAGTTCATTTGCCTAGGGTGTATATCTCTCAACTGACACATTAAAATTGCAATGCCTGTAGCAGGTCCTGAAATTACAGTCACGAGCCGTATTCCTTTGACCTTCTCTGTATTCTGTTTGGATTCACTCCTCCTGCCAATTTAGCCAGGCAGCCAGAAAGTAAATAAATGCTCCCCACCTGGCAGGTGCAGAAAGGTTAGATTTGCATAAAGTGGCCAGTGTAAATTTCTCCTGTTTGTTGTCACCTCTTCTGTCCAACTGGGAATTCCAAGGCAGAGATAAATGTCAGCTGGAAATAGCACTTCAGCGTCAGCAGTTAATCTCTTCCTGCTATTTCCCTGTACCCACTTTGTGCCGCTCTTTCCCATATGGATCAGCCAATCACCTCTTGTGGGAGCCTCTCATTACTGGGCTCTTCTGTTATTGCTTTACTTAGTCTTGACTTTCCTTTTATGTTTTCTGTTTGCAAATTAAATTCTTCCCAACTGGTAAGTCACTGTGCTGAAACGGTTGAGCCAAACAGCCTGCTACCAGTTTCATTCCCCAAATGGTTCAGTGTGTCTCTACCCTCTCTTCCTCAGCCTGGATGGATTAAGAATAGATTCTCTTCTATGTGTTCATCGTATAGCAAGCAGATCATACGAGGCACTGTAAGTTCCCAGGCTGAGAATTCAGTTCTGCAAGGCTCTAACCTGTTCCTGAGGTCGCTGACTGCTGCTTGCTTGCCGATATCACTAAGAGTCCAAGAGAGTCAATTGGAGTTCTGCATCTTGAGCACTGAAATCTCAGCAGTGCTCCTCTGTAAGTGCTTGTCTCTTGTTCAGGAAGTGTTGGCTAATGGGGATGCCACTGCTGAAAAGAAGGAGAATGAGAGCCTCATGAGTGGGTCCAGTTTAACGGGTTTTTGATTTGGACATTCATTCAAGGGCCACCCTGTTACATGTTATGCTATAATGGTTGAAAAGACTTCACTCTGTGAGAGCAGGGACTCCCCACTCCTGCTTCCCCACTTACTCTGCTTTTAACTCTCTCTGGCTATTACTGCCACTTGGGAGGCAGAGGACTCTTTAATCACCTTTCCTCTGGTACCAGCTCTCTCTGATTTTTTTCAGGTTTCCCTTGCTTATTCTGACTGTTCTTAGTGATCTGCTCCAGCTCTGGTTATTTTTTCTTCTTCATCTTCTTCTCCTTTCTCTTTTTCTTTCACACACACACACACACAAATACCCCTTGCACCGTTCAGCTACAGTAAAGCTCACAGCTCTGTGTCATAGCTCATGCTCAGACACAGCTCATGCTCAACCCTTGTCCTTTTGTTTTGAATGGTAAACTCCATTGCTCCATTTGTACCAAACAGAGAGACATGTAAGTGTCCTTGGATTTAGCCTGAATCAGAGACAGCTGCTCTTCTCACGGGTTCCAATGAGATTTAACCTAGCTCATAACAACGAGGTCCATATTGCCATCTCCCTTCTGCTTTACCCATGTGCCAGAGTGGTCCTGTCTTCCAAGCAGCCACCTGCCCCCTGTTTTTTCCAGCTACCTCCGTCTGTTCTCAGCAGTCCCCAGTTCCTTGAGAGCTGTTTCCTGGCTAGTTTAAATCAGACTCATCCGTACTCTTGGAATAAATTGTACGATTGTTTTGGCATTTCTCCAAGAACAGTTTGGCCCCTTCATGTTGGACTGTGGTGGAGGATGGCTTTCTGCTCTGTCTCCCCTTCAGTAATGTGTTCAAAATGTGCTGTTTCAGACGGCCTCTTCAGTGCTGCCTCCAGTACGAGGGAGGAGGTGAAAGAAATAGATCAGTAATTTGGTTCTAAATCACTTCCCCAACAAAGCCAGTGCTGAAGGTCACTTGTAATGAAGCTGTCATATGGGTAAGGCCTCACAATCAGGGAGAGAAAAGGGAAAAGGAAAATGAGGCTGGAGATGAATTCATGGTAATCTTGAAGCAATTTCATGGAGATGCAGGTGTTTGGATTGGAGTCCAGGGTGCTAACAGGAAGGTCATGAGAGAGAAACTGCTTGTGTCGAGTTTCTCTGTTATGGTAGGAAAGATTGTGTAGTCCCTTAGGGGTGCTTAGCCCTAACTGTATGAAAACCTATGAGCAGAGTCCCATGCTCCAAGCTCTTTGGGGGAAGGAAATTATGAGATTAAACCATTGTGACCCTGCCTGCATGCCTACAAAGTGACTAGGCATAGATTCACATCCGCTGAGAATTGCAGGAGGGTTTGCATGGAGGTTTGAAGCCCTAGCTTTGGAGACCCCAAATCCCTTCCCATAGCAGAGTGATATTGTGGAGAAAAGAAGCTCTGATTTGCAGAAAAAGGAGCAAATAGGATGTCTTAATAAAAAACATTTTTAAATCGATGAAAATCCTTTTTTTTACATTTAAAATTTATGCTTTCAAATAAGAAATGAAGTTACCAAAAAAAGTAAATACATCTTTTAAAGGTTGACATAAAATGAGTTGGTTTAAAATTATTGCAAAGAAACCTATTGATTGACCGAACTTGAATTTTTTTAGGAAGGGAGTTTAGGTTCAGGAGGATTTTTGTGGTATTTGATTTTCCATCTGGTTTCAGGGTGGAAATTATTGTTTGTCAAGATTGATATTCTTTGGCTTCCGTCTCAGGCTAGCACTGTGTCTGGGTGTGGGCTGCTTAGGGCTTTGGCGTTCGGTAGGAATCTACTTCCTCTGCTGCAGTTCAGCTCAGACCAGAAGTCTTTCTTGGCACAAAAGCTGTACCCATGTAGCCAAAGTTTGGGGGCTCAATTCACCCACCCAACAGCAGGCCCAGGACACTTAGAAAAATGCTGTGTACACGGGGCTGAGACTTGCATGTGAAACCTGAGCACTCCCCTTCGTGCTGCTTGTCCCTTAGCTCCGTGCCTGCATTCTCATCTGTCCAAGTTTCATTCTGGCTCCCAGTGAACCAAATTGTTTATTGATGCAGCTTTTGATTAAGTTTTTTGCCTCTTTTCCAGAATTATTTCCCCTGGGATTTCTCAGAAAAGCACTGCAGCAGAGACGGGGGGGAGTGAGGGAAGGAAGAACAAGCAAGGTTCCCATCTGATATACAGACTTGAGAGCTACAGAGATGTTGAAGAGTGTGTGATGGGCAGATCTGTATTTATGGTGACCCTGTAGGGTGCATCATAATAACTGTTCAGGGAAATCCATGGGAGGGGTTGTAAAATGTAGTGTGAAAATATTTCCTCCTGGTGTCCCTGCATCTAACTCCCTCCCTCTCTCTTTCTCACCCACCACCACAAATTTCTTGTGATCTCTGGAGAACCCAGATCCCCAGGCCAAAGACTTGGCACGTAGCCCCCAGGACTCAGGGTGGTATTTATACTGGGAATGGTGGAAAAAGGAAAAGAAATAGTGCATTTGCTGGGTTTTACAGTGCCTGTCATGTTTATCGTCATTGAATTTCACTGGAAAAAGACTTCAGGAAAGACTGTCAGGAAGTAAATCTGTTTCTTCTCTGGGGAGGCTCTTTGGATTGTGAGAGATTTCCATAGCTAAGTTCAGAAGGAACTTTTTGAACTGCTAGGCAGGGGAATTTTATAGCATAAACCGTGGATTTCAGGAGTCTTCTCAACAAATAGTGGTGTATCTTGGGTGCAGTGCCCTTTGGGGAGGGCTTTGGGCCACTGATAATGAAAAGGCATCAGTCGTCTTTTACAGCAGTGTTTGACAGTTGCTTAATTGTGGTGTCAGAAATTGCATGAGAAACCAGGCATGTTGAACTAGGCTTTCAGGTGTCTTTTAGGGATTCTGGAATGAAGCCTGAAAGGAAAAGTCTTGAGGGTGTTTTGTCATGGGCTTTTGTTGGGGGAGAATCTCAAATGTCTGTGCTTTGGACATCACAAAACCAGCATCCTTGGAGAGCTTATTATCACAACTCCTTGAACAACTGGCCACTCCCAGAGGGCCGCATGTACAATAATGTAATGAAGAACTGTTGCCTCCAGTCTCAGGCTAGAGCTCTTCTACATCACACCCCCTGCCTCTTTGTACAGCTCTGGAAGTGTGGCCTTTGTTTGGCTAATGAAGCTGTCTGGAGCTTTGAAAGCCCAAGCACGCTCCTAGTGCTCATTACCTGGCTCCTACAGCAGGAGCCTCCACCAGCAGCAGACTCACTTAAATACCTGTATTTCGTAAGAACCAAAAGGATCAATGCAATTGGGGAAGGTAAGCTTGGAGATGCAAAGTCATTTCATGAGGAAAACAGCACAGGTAATTAGGCTTGACAAAACTTTTGGAGAAGTGACTACGCCTTTAAAGGGAATGTAATCTCTTTTCACAAGCATCATGTCTCTGTCCTGATGAGTACCACGGGTGCATATATAGACACAATGGCAGGCATACATGCACATTTGTCTTTGAGCACATGCCAATGCAGATGCAGCATACACAGCTGATATGGGATATCATGAACTTGGGCACGTAAAGAAATATTCTTGGTCATAATACTGCATAACACTGCCCATATGTGTGTAAGTGGTGATGCACACACATGACTGAAGCTTGGAAATGACAGAGAAATAGTTAATAATTCCCATGCTCTGCTTTCATTTTCTGCAGTTACAAACTATGCTGCAGCCAAATGTGTTGGTTTGTTTGCTGGAATTTTCCATCAGCACCCCTCTGTCCTAGTGTTTGTTTTTATTTTACTTATTTATTTGCGTGTCACGCCTGCATGACACAATGAGTGTCACATTGCGTGACAATGCCTTTGTCAACATCCAAAAAAAGCCTATCAATGTAGTGGACATATGAATAAGCCTGCAAGATCCAACTGATGCACGTTCAGATAAGCAGATCTCCCAAAAGCCGACTTTTGAGTGGCATCACCTGGTGTTACCCTGTGGCATAGTAGTGAAAATGGATCTCTTCCAATATTTAAAAAAAAATCTGAAATTTTCCTGCAGTTTTTGTACTAGAAAATCGTGCCCTTGGTTGCAGGCTCATCTGTTAGACAATGCACCTTGACGTCATACATCCTGAGCCAAGCTGTGGTCCATCGTTTCCTGCTAGAACACATAATTGGGCTGGGGAGCAAAGAGCAATTGTGGGATACAAAACCAACTCTCCACGGGACTCTTTACAAAGATTTTTCACAGTGGGAGCTGGACACGTTCCCCTGAGCTGCACAGATGCTTGAAAAGGGGGCTTGAATTTCCATGGCAACAGGCTGCATTCTGCTGACTCTGGTAGTCTGTCACTCTCCGGATATGTCTGTCACCCCTGGTGCTCGGAGTTTCAAGGCCAACAATGTGCGATGGACAAAGATTGAAGTGGCGTTGTTCTGGGGTCAGACATCCTGGTCAAGGGAATGTACTGCAAACACACTGCGGGGGAGGCACTGTGAAGTTAAGATGATACAGGCAAATCCTCCGGTCTGACTCAGACAGTAGTTACAATAGGATCTTGCTAGTTGAGCCGTTGTCTGGTTACTAGGAAGCTCAAAGGCATCATGTCACAATATGACAGTGTCCTTGTCTAGCTCCTCTTATCTGAAGAGCTCAGGTTTTTGTATATGTCAGATGACTATGTCTCACAGTGTCTCTGTCAGGCAGTCACAGCGGGGAAACTGAGGCAGCCCTAGGAAGTAGCTAGATATACAGAAAATGCTAATGCCAGAGCTAGGAGCAGGATCAAGAAGTTCTCATTCCTCTGTTCTCCCACCTCACTGTGAGGAACTATCACCTCTCATGGAACTTGTAAAGTAGGAGGATATTCCTGGTTATTTCTTGAATCACTTTTAAGAAGAAAAACATTTAACATGCACATACTCAAAATAGTACATAAAAATGTTATAGGGGAATAGACGACTAGCTATGGACAAATCTAAGGAAAGGGAATTGTTTGCTAAGAGATAAAGGTGGGGTGGGTTGAGGAGTTTTCTGTTTCTGCGTGGGATTGAAGCAGAGGAGGAGGGTAAGGTGCATTGATAGCAGGGTGAAGCTGAGTGCACACTCAGAGGGATAGGAAAGGCTCTGTCTGTCTTGAGTTTATCCTGAGTTCAGCACAAGCTCAAGGGCTGTCAAAATTTTTTTTTCCCATGACCCATGTATTTCCCATGAGCTACAGGAAAAATATGGTTACAGCTTACAAGAGTGTTTACTGAAAGGGCTGTGCATTACCAGAGCCAAAACACTGGACCTGGGGGAGAGGGCAGAGAGACTCATAAAGGAGGTTTCTGTGATGATCTTTGAGATCTATGCCAAGCTGCCTGGAAATGTCTTCTTTTGACATGTATATTTATGAGGATCCTGGTTTTCTGTTGTCACACGAAGCCACCTCAGCACAGAGGCACTACATGTGGCAAGCTGGGCTGAGAGGAGGAGCTGAGGGAGAAGAGTGGTGTGATGTCCTGTTCCATCATGTGGGAACACACTGGTGTGGCTGTGCTGCAAAATGGAGGGGGCTGGCAGGCAGAGCACTTGCCTCAACTAGCTACACGAAGGGAAAAAAAATGTATCTTGGCCCCCTCGGGACACCACTCATACTGTGAAAGAGATATCCAATGAAGACATCACTTCTGTGTGCAAATGGGAGAGGAGTGGGATGCAGAGAGCTGCATCCCCTTTGAGAATTGGGTTATCCTTAGGGAACTGGCATGCAGGGGAGGCTGAGCATCTGTAGGCTGGCAGGCAGCATTTGTCTCTGCTGAGCAAGTGTGTTTATCTCTAGAGCCCTCAGCAATGTCTATGGCTGAGGAAGGGTGTAAATCTCATTGGATTCAAGTCCTTGGTGTATAATTATTCCCTCCTCCTTACACCTCCACACCCCATGCCTTCCTGCCCTGGATATGACACACTGTTCACAGACTATAAATGAATGCAATGCTATGCTTAATGTGGAGAGACACCTTACAATCAGGTGAGGCACAGGGTGGGAGGCTAGGCACAGAATGGGAGGCAGCTTGCCAATTCCTGCTCCTTCTCACACGTAGTCAGTCCCTGAGCCTTCTATCACACTCATCTGTGGGAAGCTCATTTCTTCCATTTCCCCTTAAAATGACTTGTAGCCTATAAAGCCTGGAGCAGGGCAGCTGCGTGCTCAGAATCCTAAGGTGCTGTTAACAGGAGAAGGTGGCAGGGTGCAGGGAGAGAGGCCGTGCCACTCTAACGCCACATCAGGACTCTGGTTTGGCTCTTGCGGCTTATGAGGCTATCAAAGCCTCTCACTTAATTACAGCCATAGCAATCAATCCTTCTTCCTGTTCATTATGCTTCCAGCCAGGGTTAGCAGTATTTTTGTTCTTGAGGCCTCAGGAGCATTTTCAGCTCGTAAGGAATGACAGACAACCATAGTGACTGATATGGGTTGTGTCTGTAGGACTGCATTCCTGCCCCATTGCTGGAGGAAAAGTGTGGGGCAGTAAAGCTTGGAACATCTGGAACTGCAAGATTTGGTTCTGTTTTGCATGATGAAGGTCCATTGAATAGGCCCTGTGCCTAGAGAGGCATACAGGGCTTTGCATTAACAGGACATGACCAGCTGAGTTGCTAGAGCCCTTGCACAGTGGCAGTTAGTTGTTCCAAGGCATTATGACTGGGCTGAGTGTAACATATCAAGTCATTATGGCATTATTTCTTCATTACACGTGAAGTGCTGTTGGAGCTCAGGGAGGAGCACAGGGACAAAGACGGAGAGGAGGGAAGCGGCTCATTAGCTGCCCAGAGGAATCAAGCTGAACATCTCTTTTTCTCAGGCAGAGGCTCTGTCATCACCCCCAAAGGGCAAGTCTATTAGAAATTAGGACTTGGCTGAGGGACAGTTGTGTGTGTCTGTATGTACATGTGCTAATACACAAGTAGACCGTGTCACATACATACACCCCTACCCCTGGACCAACTAACACACATGCAATACACATTTTGGATACTCCCATAACGCAAGAACAAGCATCACTGTCCACTTAAATTTAGAAACAGATGTACCAAAACATGCTCTTGCATCTACAAACATGTTCATCTGCTTTATAGGAACTGCTTACAACCATGTCCAACACAGTTACATCTAACAATCTCACACGTGCTTACCCTCCTCCCAGAGAGCACGTACACCAACTGCACTGAGATTGCTCCCCGTGGACAGGGAGTTGTGTGTCTCTTGTATTCATTCCTCTGTGCTCACACTGTGCACTGTAGTGCATTCTGTCCCTTCAGCTGTGAAATCTGCTCCTATGCAGATGCATTCACCAGCACAAGTATGTTCTTGCTTTTCCCTGCCTTCCAATTTTCCTTTATCCTGGTTTCCATGAGTTCTGCTGGCATGCACTGGGGCTCCCGCAGGTTTCCCCACAATCATGCCCTGTCAGAACCAGCCGGAGCTCTTGCAGCAAACACGAGGACTGGCAGAGTGAGCTGGCACCACGGCTAGGTAAGCTTTCTGGTGTAAGGTCCCCTTTCACAAGGGCCAGGAAGGATTGCAACTTGCATGTTATTCTGGATGAAGCCTGGGAAACAAACTCCCAGTGGTCTCTTAGCTCACCCACCAGCTGCTGGACTTTGTCTGCAGTGACTTTGCAGCACTCCTCATCCCTGATGCTCTCCCTCTTCGGACATGGATCAGGAGGCCATTAACTTGTTTACTCCATGCTGGCCCCAGCCTCACAGACTTCTTGGTGGACAATATATCAACAAAAAGCATTTGGCAAGATTTATGGGGCTGTTGCTGCCAACTGTGGACTGTGGAAAGTAAAAAATGTTCTTTCTGAGGCAATAAAATATAAAATGGGACCCAATTTCTCTCCAGGGTAGGAATCATTATGTTTGACAATGCTGTAAAACACATGGTGCTACAGCACAGGGGTGAGAGCCAGAGTAAACGCTGCCTTCAGAAACCTCATTCATTGCAAAGCTGAGATGGGTGATTCATTGCAAAACAAGACAGGAAGGGTCTTGGGTGGAGACAGTCTCCCTTCAGTCTTTCTCTTCTCTGAAAGGACTGGAAATCCCTCTACAAGCTTTGCACAGATTTTCTGAAACTGATTTTAAATTCACTCAGTTAAATTGGAGCAAGTACTCTGGATATATACAGCAGGACTGGTTTGCTCCTTTATTAAATCAGTTTAGCTTAATTGGCTTACAGAATGATTAAACTGATGGAGTTATATGAAGGAGATTTCACTAGCTGAACTGTACCAATTAGAAATCAGGTCTGATAGACCCGAATCCTTGTCTTTGTGCCAGAGACTCTGGGCTTTGTACAAAGACCTCGTACAAAGACTTTTTCTAGGTGAGAAAATAAGTAACAGCTCTCAGCTGATTAATTTCCACTTGGGTGTCTGCCTGTTTATCCTTCATTTTGTCTATATCTATTATTGTGCTGGTCTGTATATACTGTGCGTCTCTGGCAATGTTACTGTAGTGAAATGTTAGCTACAACAGCTTGATTTAAGCTATGCTATGATAGGGAAGACCTATATTTCTAAAATCTATCTGAGGTGAGGGAAAGAGGACCTGTTATGTCAGGTAGGAATAGAAAATGAAGAAGAGATGAGAGAAATGTAGCTGTAGGGCTCAGTTGTTCCCCTGGGTGTGGATGGCAAAGAGATGTTCACGCTAGAAGTATAGTGCGAACTGCATTGTCTCATCCCCTATGCACGGTGCTCTGCAGAGCCTGTGTGCTCAGCAAAGTTATTTCAGCCTGGTGGGAGACGCATCTTCTGTGGGTCCTTTTAACTTCATATCAACATTTCCAATTGTTAATAAAATCAGATTGCCTCAGGACTGAAAACTCTTCAGGTTCAGTTCTAGGAGGGCAATAATGAAAAGAGAGCCCTTTGAGAGGAAGAAAAACTATACTGGGCAAGTCCGAGATTTCTGTCCTTTTCTATAGGCTGACTCCTCCTGGAAATACAGCCCATTCTTGCTTTGTAAGCACTAACCACTGGCTCTGCAGTAGTAGGGGTGTCCCAACAGTCTTATATTTGGCTGAGCTTGATGCTGGATGACCCTTGGTAGATCAGACAATTTATATTATAAAGGGGGCTGGAGAAAACATAAGGTGGACCTGTCCTTCATTCTATGTGGAAATTCAGAGTAAATGCAGAAGGCAGGGAGATCACCTTAAGCCAAGACAGCAGGGGGTTTTGGCTTACCAACAGCATACCTTGTACGAGCAAAAGACAGAGTACTCCAACAAGGGGTTACTTTGACTGTGTTTGTAGATGCAGATGTTTACCTGAGTTGGGGCATTGTAATCACTGACAGCTCCCAAGAGCACAGTAATAAAGTTTTGAACAAATACTATTCTGGATTAATGGCTTTAGTTACCACTATCAGCAGGCCAAGATTCCTTTGATCCTCAGCAGTGCACATTATTGTTAGCTTTTTCTTTCTCCAGTGGGTTTCTTCATTGATGAATAAGTTTCTTTTCTGAAATATTCTTAGATTCTGCTTATCTGTTTCAAATGCTTTGTATCCAACTAGGGCATAATTTACACCAGTATTGAACATACTGTATAGCCTGTAGTATGTGTTCCATTATACCCTAATAAATGTCTAGAATATAGACTATATGGGCTAAATTTTCACATGGTCACAAGCAAAGGCTGAACTATTTGAAAGAGGTAAGCACTCCCTTGATCTCTCAAAGGCTGAACTATTTGGGAATTCCGATCCATGTGGTGATGAACTGCATCTCCTTCTGCCCAGCTCCTTCCACAGTCTGTGTTTTGTACATCAGAGCCACTTTGGTAAACATGCAAAAAGATCAGTCCCCACTGGCTCTAAATCACTAGAACATTTTCACACAGCACCTGCTGCAGAATAGGTAAGTGTATTATATAAAGCATTCTTAATGTCAGGCAAAGGCGATGGTGTGGTTATGATGTGTGAAAGAAAAGGAAAGTACCCTTAAAAACAAAGGAAAAAGAGGCGGAAAAAACACATTGAGGGCAGCAATTTCTTGTTTGGACAAAACCTGTTTCTAGTGAAGAACCCCTCTTTTATTTCCCCTGGTTCTCCTTATCATCTCCCAACACTGTATCTCCCTCTTCTATCAGGAACCTGCTCTGGGGTTTATTCTTTACTATGCAAGCTTGTCATGTCTGTGTTTAATGAAGTTTAATTATCTTCTGAGATTCAATGAATAATTATAAATCTCTTCAAGATGCAATCACAAGCACTTCATGGTCCATTAATGGTGGAAAATCAATTGTAATTCACGTAATCCCTCTCTCCTGACCAGCCATACGCTTGTCCCCCCGTGCACCTTGTTGTTCCTCCCTCATTTCAACACTGGAGAATACATTAATCTATTTTCCTATGAAACAAGTTGGACTGTAGCTAGGGTGGGGGCAAAGAATTGAAGAATGTGAGAAGTGGGAGACTAGACAGTGAGGTTAGATATGCCTACATGTGAACTTGGTCTCATGGTGTGGGTGCTTTGGAGGTGTCATGAGCTCCAGATTGCCACTCCCCTTGGTTTGGAGACACACATCTCCAAGTGTGCAATGGCCTCCCTTTGGGAATTATCTTTGGCTGTATACATCTTTTCTTCCTCTTGATCTGGTCTTCAATTTGAACTCAAGTTACAATTTTCCTCTTTGAAAATCTCCTGAGATCTGTGAGCCTTTGCACAATTTGAAAAGTAAGGACTGAAAGTTTATTTAGTGGGACTGAAAAAGCTGGAGGTGTCAGCCCTGGCACGGGAAACTGTTCAGAGCTATCTTTAACTTTCAAAACAGCAGACAGCATGTGAATCCAGCTGCACAGTGATCCTGGAGTGACCTTTCTAATCGAAACTCTTTAACCTTTCTGCACAATTATAGCTACAAAATTTTACTCAATGCAGAAAAGATGGTTGTTTTTAAATTTTTTTATAAAGGTTAAAAGATTGAAAAATAAAAGAGAAAGTGAGATAGAGAAAGAGGGATGGAAATTAATGCAGTTGAGTTGCAGTTTCCAGCGGCCCCAGGAGAGCTCTGCAATGAAGATGACATTTCCATACAATTGACATTTCCCGGCTGGAGCAGTCGTCTGATTTGCAGCTGCTTATGCGCAAAGACCATCATGAAGAGGATCATTTAGTTTCTCATATTCATGAAATGGGTTTTAATTTTTCCCCATCCCCACATACCCCACATCTCCTTTCCAGAACTGGCACAAGCTGCGAACTCTGCCTTTCCTTCACCTTTTGTAGGGGTGACCTTTGCCAGACCTCCCGCTTTTTCAGGTCTCTGTGGAGTCTTGCAGAACTGAGAACTTGCTTTTTACTGGAAAAATGGATGGGATGGGAACAATGGCTCTTGTGATTTCAGCTTCCAGTTTGGGAAGAGAGTTTCTGTGTATTTTTTCCATTTACTTGTATGTGTGCATGTTCGTGTTTGTGTGTACATCTCTTCTTGGCAAAAGTTGCTGTACGGCACTACCAGGACTCCTCGCGGAGTATAGCTTTGTGGCTTTCAGGGTCTACAGGCTGCTGCATAGGCTTCCAGCATCCTACACACAAGTCCTTCATGGGTGATACTTCCTCCTGGGCCCAGGTTGCTGTGGAACAGAGCAGCTTTTCTTCCAGATTGTAGAATTTTTTCCAAAGTGCATGTATCAAACTGGAGACGTATGCTCCATGACACTACATCACTTTGAATCAGCTTAATTCAATTTAGATGAGTAGGATATGCATCTTCAGCTGAATTATTCCTCTTCAATAAATATGTTGCTGCAGTAATCAATTGGCACGTAATTAACAAACAATAACTATCTTATTAAATCTAAATGAAATGCAAATGCAATTCGGATTCATTTAGATCCCCAGTGATGAGTTCCTTTGCTTCCCCTTCAGCCATTGCTCCTCTTGAACAAGAGCTGGTGCCGCAGCTGTCACAGGTACAGTAATTGGCACGCTGCCTTCCAGGGCAGCGTTGAACCAATGTTTCATGCATGCCTTGTGCTTGCACAGCAAGTCACTATGGGCAAAGCTGGATCAATTCAGTCAGCAGCTGTAGGCCACAAGGCACAGTGCTTTTATTAACCCTCTAATCCTGATGTTTTCCTATAGGGGCACTTCAGACAGCACAGAGATCAAGGCCAGCCCTTTCTTTTCACTCCTTGCCACCAGCGATGTAGCTTCTGGTTTTGCCCCAAACCATGGCTATTCTCAGCCTCTGCCACAGTCCCTCGAATCAGTGCTCTGCGACCTCTCGTTGCCGAGCTGGTGTGCAGCTGCAGCTCTTCCCTAGGCTGAAGCCGCAGCTGCTGTGTGTGTGCTAGCTGCTTGCCCGGTCAGTCCACTCTCCCTTATCGCAGCTGCTCCCCTGCCCGCTATCCAAACCGGGCTTTCTCAACATTGCTGCTCACTGAGCACAATTCATGCAGTTCCTGGCTGGGAGCTGTGGTGTTGCTGAGAGCCCTGATGGATGGATGAGAGTAAACTAGAAACCCCAGTAACTTGGTGAAACAGGCTTTGCTAGCAATCAAATAATGTTATTATCCTGAACAAATCTGAATTCAGGTGTTTACCAGCTGCGTACCGTGGGATAGGATTTTGAATTGGATGACATGAATTAGAGACAACAGCTAAGTCACAGTTGTCCTAAATTGCCATGTAACATTGGTATGCAGTGCTCGTAACACACAGTTTCAGATAAGAAATGGTTGTGCTACATGGTGAATGAGCTGATCTTTACCTGGTGTCTTCCAGGGCGTTGGAGCAACACTCAAGGCACTTGAGTTTGTTTCTGGCTTGGCCAGTAATCTGCTCTAATACCTTAAGCAAGTCATTTAATCTCTGTGCTTTCATTTTCCTGTTTATAAAATGGCTATAATGATACACACTTTCTGCATAAAAAGCTTCAATATCTTTTGCTGAAAAGACCTGTGCAAGACTAGGTGTTTTCTTTAATATCCTCTAGTTTGATGTTTTGCTAAAATAAAAGACACTACAGATGAGATGATTAGATAGAATTTTGATAAGTGTTGACAGATTGTTATTAGCAAGAAAGCCACTGGAAAGCATTCCTTGCAGATTTTGACCATCACGGGCAAATTCTTTCCTATAAATGTACCCCCCAAATCTTACTTGAGCACAAGTTACCTTTTGACCCTGCTTACTCTAAGAGAATTGATGACTGACAAAGAACTTAATTATTTAGGAGAGAAGCTGAAGATAGGAATGGTATGCTGGCAGATAATTGTGCTTCAGTTACACAGAGCAA
The DNA here is from genome assembly GCF_028500815.1 of Rissa tridactyla. Classification (NCBI taxonomy): domain Eukaryota; kingdom Metazoa; phylum Chordata; class Aves; order Charadriiformes; family Laridae; genus Rissa; species Rissa tridactyla. Next base: position 3,972,050 of record NC_071481.1, on the reverse strand, counting down.
CAGAGAGACTTTGATGAGTGATATTCCTGTTGTCTTAAATGTGTCTACAAAGAAGGCTACTTCTGTAAAACTAAATTCTCTGAACTTCTTTAAGAACAGAGATATACATTCATATAATATATTCACAGAATACATTCACAGAAATACTTTAGCATCTTTTAGAGAAGTAAACTGGGATACAAGAACAAGGTGAAGAACAGACAAGGCCAGTACCTGGTAGGAGTTTGCCCTACATCCTGGAAGTTCCCTGTGCTGCAGGCTCTTGCCCTGCTTTTCTTTGGGAAGAGAGAGTGGGGGATGACTTGTGTTAAGTGAGGGAGCTGCTGTTTGGGAATCATCTCTATTACAGAGCCATTAGATAGATGTTCCTGAAATCGCAGCAGATCAATTGATTCATAAGTAATTAATGCATTCCCCTCCCCTTGGGCAATTCAGAATCTATAACTCAGGAATTAGATAACACAGCTTAGCTCCGTGCGTCTGAGAAAACATTGGTGCTTGTGCTCCTCACAGCCCTGCACATACTACTGTGAGCACCATCTCTTCTACTGCAGAAACCTTCTCTTCTTGTGTGGGGAGCCCTGGCAATTATCTGCTGTGTGAAAACAAGCATCTCCTGTACTTGCTGGAGAATTCTGGTTTTAGCTGTTTAAATGGATGAATCACCTGCATGTCCCCCCAAGTGCTGCAGCTGTCTCACCTTTTCCCCATTTTTCTGGTAATGTCATCCTCAGTATTGTTGCCTGCAGCAGCGTGCAGAGTGAAAGAGCAAGAGATACTTCTGATCAACACCAGTGTCACTGAGATCAGAATCAGATCCTTTGCAATGTTATATTGCAGAACTTTAAAAAGGGAAGAAAGCCTGTCACATCCATCTATGGAGACTCCGGTGCACAGTGTCAGAGATGGGCTTGAGTTCTGCATAGGTTTCGGTATCTCTCTTAGTGGAGCCAGGACTCTGCAGCTGTGTACCCAGGAACAACTTTTCCTAGGCTATGTAACTTCTGACTTCAGACTAAGGAAAAAATAAGGCTTCCTTTTGATTCCTGATCATAAACAACCTGTTCATGGCAGTCGTCCTTTTATGAGAATAGATAAGCAGCAAAACCCAGCAAACCTGCAATGTGGCCAGCTGGGTGGCAAGGTTCTTGGGAATTCCAGTGGTGTTCTCTCTGCTGTCAGGGACAGTTTGATTAAACGGAAACAAAGACCTTCAAGAACTTGGCTGAGTTACTACAGCTTTCTAATCTTCTAATATCCTGCAGGTGCTCTGATTCAAACTATCTGAGCATACAGTAGGGATTGAGCAGTGGGCATGCATTGGACAGAAAGGAACCAAGCTCCTAATATTTCTAAGGCTTAGAGGAATATTATTATTATTTTTTATTTATTATTTGCAGTCACTACAAACAGTAATTAGCAGCCTCCCAGGGGAATCTGCTAGCTGTGCATCCTGCTGGGCTTGAAAGCTACTGCATTCATTTTGTGTTTAAGTTGATGTTTTAATTAAACTGCCCCCTAATTATCTTAACTAGCTTTTAAATAATAACTTTCCGCTGAACCATTCACATCAGCTGCTAATTGGCTCCCTTCTGTTTACATAGATCTTGGCTGGCTCCGACAAATGTGGCAATGGAATGGCAGGTAGGTTTGGGAAGGGGCTACGCTCCTGTTCGTACACTGTGCTTCTGCTGTGTTTGCCTTCACGATAATGAATCAGATTCCAGGGTGAAACGGAGATGGCTATGCTGGCAAGTGCTTCCCCATTTATTCATGTGCTGTGTGTGATGAGGGTATTATATGCGCATGTTTCCACAAGTTACTCCATCTTCAGGGCATCTGATCGCTGTTCCAATGGCAAATTATTCTGTTTCTGTGTTCACCCAGTTTGGACTAATTCACAGTGCATAAGTAATGGACCTTGACCCTGGCTGGGAGCAGGGTCAGTTCTTGGTACAGACAGTGGCATTAATAATGTATTCAGTGGCTGCTGCAAATTGCAGAGGTCACCACACAAGCTCAATAGTTCATGGGCTTGCTGTGTCTTGTACCCAGTAGGACTGGAAGGAAGACCAGTCTATCCAGAATTCCAGGCATCCCTCAGCATGCTGATGTTCTGCCTTCCACGGGCAGTATTTGCCATGCTGGGAGAAGGTTAGTGTTTCTTCCATTGCGGCCTTTCCCCTGCAGCCTGCAACAACCTTTTGAGTGGTGTTCTGTCGTGCCAGTCACACTCCTCCCCACCACTGATCCATACAGCTGGGCTGAGAAGGGGCTGAAGCCTGGACATAACATCTGATGCAGTGTTACAGCAAATGTGTCTTTGGTTGATGGTGTGTGCTAGGGTTTGGGGGTGTCTGTGTGTTGCTGGATTACTGCATGCAGGCCTAGGTGCGTATCTATGTGCCTTTGTGTGCACTGGAGGCTGGACCTGTGTGCACATCTGCACATGGCTGCGTGTTTCTGCAAACTGGACATGCAGCCATACTGGTGAGCAAGTACATGACTGCACACACGCTGCTCATGGGGATCAGATTTGATTCAGAGCACTGTAGTCGTGTTATTTAAATGTACTCTGCTGGATTTCATTCCCAAGGTTCTGATCTATATATTATATCTCATGCAGTTTGTCAGCCTGCTTTTTCCTTCTTGTTTTCCTGTGTTTGTTTAAAACCTTTACCAAAAAAACAACAAAACATGGCGTGAAGAAAAGTGTCCCAGAAGTAGGAGGTGAATGTAGGTAATTCTTCATTACTTGTATTACCAATGCAAAACCATCGTGCCATCAGCTCCCATTTGGAGATGCATGCTAATTAGACTTTTATTACAATGTGTATTTGAAAACAATTAGAATTACAGTGCCAGCATGTGGCTAATTCAGCCTCACAATGTTGATTCGGTTAAGTCAGCAACTGGTGACTTAGTTTGATTGCCAGAGTGCATGTGTGTGTGAATAGCCATTGGTCGGGTGCCACTGCAGCCACTTGCTATCAGACAGGGACACACATAATCTTCCTTAGCATCCTACAGGCTCCTGTCTAGATTTTGGGAATGTAAATGGCCCTTGAACATTTATCTTGGGCCAGGAGAAAAAAGTATGTGTGGTGGATAATATGCCAGAATTGGGTGGGCTGGATACAGTCTGTCCTTTGCCTTACCATCAATCCACATTTTTTTCTGAGAGCTGCAGTGTCAGTATTTGCACCCATGTGCTCCAGCACCAGGCCGCTGTAATGCAGAGGTTATTCAGCTAGGGGTGGAGCAGCACAGATCTGTCAGGTTTCTTTTGAGTCAAAACTCCAAAGGTGCTTTTAGAAGGGACAGGCTTGGAATTATTGACATGTGCTCGTTTCTGTGGTTTTCTGTAACTTTGTGGAATGGGACATGACTGAGACCACTAATTTGTCTGACCTGACACCGTCAGCAAACCTTGGGGCAGTGATCACTGCTGGCTAACTGGAACCATTACCTTAAAGAGAAAGGCTTTCCCTTCATTGCTATTCCCCTGATTCATCTGGAATTGCTCCAAAGATCTCCGTTGCCAGAGTTTGCTGAGCAGAATGTATTCTTGGAGATAAGTGATTCTTCCCCCTTGAGGAATTTGCATTCAGCAATCCTCATCTACTCTTATTAATTTCCACGTCACAAGACAAAATAAAGGCCTTCATCTTCTACACTTCCAAACAGCAGAGTTCTGCCTACCTTATGGGAGAGGCCTCCTTTTGCCATCATCACCATCTGTTTTCAAACAGACTGTAAGGAAATCGGGTTTGGTTTTAGTTTAACAGAGCAGACTTGCTGTTTGTCTGTAAATCCTTTTCTCTTTGTAAAGGCAGCACTGTTTCACGTCATAATCGTGACTGGTTTAACCTCTGCAGTTGTACTTTCATGCTTTACATCCTGTATGCAGTTGTTCTAACTGGTGGCTGTTAAATCTGGAGCTCTGGAAAGGGGGGAACAGGAAGAAAAAGGCCACGTGTTTTGCAGGGAATGGCTAGTACTTATGTGAGTGGTCTCCTCAGCCTCTTCCTTTGAATGCATTGACAGCCTTTGTCTAGCTTCCAGTCTCCGCCTGGATTAATGCAGTGGTAACGCAGGTTTTAAGCACCTTGCATGCACGTCAATGGCTGTAATTGTCAGCTAAAATTTGCTACTGGAATAAAATAAAGACCCTTGAAAGTATAAAAAAAAAAAAAAAAAGCTGGAGATAAGGAGCTGTTTTATATTGACTTTCATTCCAGAGACTGGAAGAAGAACATAGGTTTTTGTCATCTCAGCAAAGCCTTTATGCACCAAAAAGGACAGAAAAGCAGAGAGAGATACAGAGATTGATGGATGAACAGGAGGAGAGTGGGGAGGATGCATAGAAAACTGAGTGGTGAAAGGGATGGTTCCCTGTGATTTCAATTCTATATTAACAGACATTAAGTTGCTTCTTCTAAGGGCACCTTCACAATTCCAGAGCAGTGCAGATGTGAGCACAATGGCCCTTCAGCATTTTGCTGGCACCTAACGGGAGCTTGTGGGGCTTGTTTAACAACACACACAGATGTCTGACGAGAGAACTACCAATTTTTGCATGCAGGCAGGAAAATGAATGGGATGAGCTTTGTTCCCCCTTTGTGCATCTTCAACAGAGCACAGTGAGGCGTGCGCTTTTTGACGGGGTCTTTTTGTGAAGGATACGAGGAAACCTGAAGCTTTGATCTGCCCAGTGCTCACCCTGGTGAGCTGTCCTTACTGATCTCAATATGCAGAATATAGCCCAGAGTTAGCAGAGTTCAGAACTAGGCAAAATTCTTTTACTTTGAGTCAGTAAATCAAGACCCAAGTGGAAGTTTTCCACTGAAATTACTGATCATTTTGTCACCAGATTCAGTAGAATCAGGGTTTCATCTTAGCAGTCTTTCTGAAAGGCACACTTTAAGCGAACCACAGGCTCTTGGACTCTGCAGTAATGTCTGGCTGAAATGCTCCACACTGTCCTATGCAGACTAGATTACTGCAGGACTTTTAGACCTGATAGCATCTCAAGATAGTCCAGAAGACCATACGTTCTTCCTTTTTATCAAAATGCACCCTCATTATTTTCAAGTATTTGTGCCAGTGGATTTGAAAGCGCAATGTGAGTTACATGGCACCATCAGTTGGGCCCCATGCTTTATTTCCTTTCCTAACTCCCTGTACCTGTCTGTTTTAACTTTTGCTGTGGCTGGAAGCCAGAACATGCTGAGAGCCTCATTCTCCTTGACCAAAACCTCACATTTTCCTTCCTTTTTCAGGGAGGCCAAGAGAATTGTATTATATTGTTCAACTTCCTTACCTTTATTTAAGACAAGCTGTGCTCATTTTCTCTGTTAATCAGTTTGAGTTATTAACACCACAATACAGAAACAAAGGGACTTTGTGCCTGGACAGCAGTCAGATTAATGAGTGCATCGGAGCTTTAACACAAATGAACTTTGCTGTGAACACAAATTTTCTGAGAGCTCACGTGAGTGTCAGGTGTTACCTAGTGCTCTGCTGTCCTGGAATGAGGCAGCTACAGAAGGCTCGATGGATTTTGCTGTAATGGAGAAGCGGGTCTTTGGAGATAGTTTGGTCCCTTTACAGCTTTAATGTTAGCAGAACTTACTCATTTTGGCCTGTCTGTTACATTCATTATAAAATGCAGCTTCATTGTTAAAATGCTGTAACCGAAAAAAACTGCAGAAAAGAAAAGATTGGATTTTCTCGGTTACATAATTCTCTTTTAAAACAAACAAACCATTTTCCAGCTGACAGGATTTATGTGAGTACTCAATCTGGAGCCAATCATAATCTCTAAAAATGCAGCTTCCTAGTAGCTGGCTTGCTGTAATACCTAAAGTTTATAGAATTGGTGCAGCCAATCTGGGAACCTCAGAGAATCATATCAACCCAGTTCCTCCTGCTGAGAGAAGCAGCTTGCTTCTTTTTATGATGTTCTCCTACCCTTTCAGCTTCCCTTGATTACTGTTTTCTTGAAATTAGCTCCTTAAAATTCTTATAGCCAATCTCCTAGACCTCCCAGCTGACACATCTATCTTATGCTGTGCTTATCCTCCTTCATAAGAATTCACACAGAGCATGTGAAGTACTTCACATTTTGTTTGCTAATAAAGACCATGGAGGGATGTTAAACCAATAGAAACCACCTTACAAGAAGATGGGTGGAAAAAGATTATACCACTGTATCCTTTCTTTGATTCATAAGCTCAACTCCCAGTCTGGCGATGGTTTTAAGCTTGATGTTCCTAAAGAAAACAAGAAATAGAGGTGGAAATAGAAGGCACTGTGGTTTAATGGTGAATGCACCAGCTGCCAACACTGACACCAGCTTGGTTCTGTGGCTTCAAACCATGCAATCTCTTTATGTGGTTTTATTTCCCTGTGTGTGAAAAAACAATGTCATATTGCCATTTCCTTCCCTCTCTTATGGTAATTCTCCCTCCAAGGTATTTCTGGTATTTTATTCAGTGCACTTCAGTAAATCTGTACCATGCAGACCTGCTTTAAAACTTGAACTACTGTGGAGATGATTGGGTAATGTTTTGCAGTTTGTTTATCTTTTATTTAGGACTCCAGGGTGAAGCATCTGGAAGCCATTCCTCTGCCGTGCTCTTGTGTCTTCATTCAGTTTGTTAATTAAATATTTATTTCTTTACTTCATTATTTCAGATTTTTAGTTCCCTCCCACATCTAGAGGAACTAAGAGAAATATTTAATCCACTGTCTCCTGCATATACTGTTTCTTGGGGAATTCCTCCTGAAAGTGCTGGGCTTCTTTGGTGCTTTGTCGAGTTGCCATTTCTGAGGAGTTTTATATTTACTCAATTAGCGAAAGGTGATTATTCATTCAACCGGAAGAAAAAAAAATCATAAGCAGCTGTGAAGCTTTATCTGTACTTGTGTTTTTCTTCTCAAATCTGCAGTTTGTTAAAACCCGCTGTATGAGTATTTAACAATCATTTTTTCCCCTCATGCATGCCTATTTAGGAGAGGAAAAATAGACACTGATTGCATGGTGTAGCTGATTAGTTAAACAAATGCTCTGCAAGCCTCAGCTATACTGGAGCTTTCTGTATTGACCCCATATACTATTTCTCTGCACATAACAAATACCAGAGTGGTCTATATTCACACTTGGCATAAATTGGCATAGCAAGTGCTGCTGATTTACGCCACCTAAAGACGTATTTACCCTGCTAGTAATGATGGATTTCATCAAAACTCCTGATGCCACGAGCAGAGATTGTAATGAGACCAGGATGGGCTGGGATCAATAGCATTTTGATTTCCTTAGGTCTGCAGTCCTGTAGCAAGCACATTTTTTTCATTATTATTCTTTCAGAACCGTGGCCGTCAGCCAGAGTGGTTCCGTGTACTGCACTGAGCTCTCTGAGGTATTAAGTTGTGTCTCTTGGTTGCTGACAATGGCATGCCAGTCCCTGGTGGGACTGTATAAATTCACTGCAGGCCTGAAAAATGGAGAAATGACTCCCCAAATACATTTCCCTAATCCAGAAATGCAGCGGAGTCAGAAGCAACAAAAGAAAACAGATTCTGCCTTGTTCTAACAAAGTTTCGCTTTCCCTGTATCTCTGGGGATATAGTATTCTCGTTATCACTAAAGTGATGGTAGCAGTCACAGGCACAAAGTGACGGAATGCATAGGAGATACTCATTTATTTTTACAGATGAGGCAAATATGGAGAGAGCAGGCAGGGGGGAGCTGGCAGGGAAGATGCAATACTGCCATCCCCAACTGCTGCAGCTTGAAGACACATCTTTAGAAGATGTTCCCCAGACACAATTAGCGAGGCAATTAGATAATCCTGTGAAAAACATCCTGGTAGCCAAGTATATTGAAGGCAAGAAGCTGAAGAAGTAGTACCCTTCTGTCCCTGGCAGGGGGTAGGCATTAAAACTATCTGTTCTCCTTTCTATCATTGCAACAATTTGTAAAGTCTAGTCTCCAATTCCATGAAAGTCCAAGCAGGACTAAACTAATGAGAAGCATGTTGATGCTGTTCATCCAAAGGACTTTGGGCAGGATAAAGAGTTTTTCTAACTTGAAGTCTTGGATTGACATTATGTCACAGAGAACCTAGCATTCGCATCTTTCATTTAGCTTTTCTAGATGACAATAGCAGATGGGATGCAATGGGAACGCAGTCACTGAAAGCAGCAATGGGATGGGTGTAAGCATAGGTGAGCCCTACACACCCAGGGCACCTGGAAAGCGGGTGCAGCCTATACTGAAGTTTATGCTTCTGTTGCTGGTATGTGCTTGTTTGGAGCTGGCTCAGGGACTCACACTGCAGGCAGACCCCAGGTGCATTGCACATGAAGGTAACAGGATAAATCAGTTGCTAGTACTCATTTTTACGGGAGAAGGGAATGCAGAATTCCGCAACAATCACATCCAATTGGAATAATGTCAAGGCATAAGCAGGACCGTTTAAATTTTCTGGGTTGCCTTTTCGTCAGGGGACCTGAACACTCTGAATTGTGTAGCAATTATGGATGTAATAACTTGACAATGTTAAATATCATTAATGACTGATCTAAGGGAACTTGCAAATGACCATGTAGTTACACAGTGTTTGCAGCATAAATACCAATTAACGTTGTAGCTGTATCTGTTTGTACTCAGTAGATTGTATCAGGGAATCCCACAGAGTGGGAAGGAGTGTCAAATGATCTAACACAGGAGAAAAGGGGGATAATATGAAACTGATAATTAAGGAAAATCTTGGTCTTCCCTCCGATACATCTGCTAAAGCAATAGGGATGCTCAGGAGTCATATGCAGAAACCCGAAAAACAATATGTATGTGTCTATATCTACGTCCATCCATCTGTCCCTAGCAAATTAGGCAAGGTTTTGCTTTAGCTTGGAGTAAAAGGCTTAGGACTCTGGATTTTGCTCTCAGTGATTTATACAGTAATTGTCTGCAGTACGCAGCACACGCATTTGTTTCAACAGGAAGCTGAAACGTGCACCAGTGCGAAGATACTTCTGGACTCCCTCCAGAGCCCGCGCTGAAGACCAGTCAGTGTCTGTCACAGTCACAAGTCACAGTGCTCCGGGAGCACCAAAATGCTACACCAGCTCATCAATTTCAGCAAAGAGTTTATATCTCTGTCTGATGTGCTAGTCAGGAAGATGTTTGTCACTCTCATGAAAAGGGGAGAAAGCAGTTAGTTGCCCAGGATTTGCTTCACGAGGAAGCTTGGGAAGAAGAGTTTGTTATTTCATTGTAGTCAGAAATTGCTGATGCTGTTTCTTTCCCCTTCCCTTGGCTATAAATGAGACCTATAGAGAGGGACAGAGAGAACAAGGAAAAAGAATTGATAAAATGCCGTACTGATCTTTGGTCAATAAACCTACTTCTAATTAGGAAGTACAGCAGCAGCAGGTGCGCAGTGTATGTTCTGCTGCAGGGTGCTCATCCTAACAGTACGAAACCAAATTTTAATAATATTTGCATCAGCATGAATGTGAAGTAATCCCAGTGAAATCATGGTGTTTATCCTGGATTTGTACCAGTATCAAAGAAAGCAAAAGCTGTCTGATTTATGTCAAGGGCCTTCTTTACTCTGATGACTAAAACAGCCTTGCATTTCAGTTTCTCTTTCTGCAGGCTTAAGGATGCCCTTCTTTTCTTTAGTACAGGGTTTGGGGATTTCATTTCTTGGCTCAATGGTAAACACTCTGTCCCTCCTTCCTGATTGGAATTCTTGATTTTATGTTCAGCTCTGGTTTATGTAGGAGTAACTCCATCACAGGTGTTGGAGGCAACATCTTTTATGCCTGGCCTGGTATCCCCAGGGGACAGTAGTAATCAGGCATTTGTATTCAAAAGAAAGAAGTTGTAAAAGGAATAAATAAGTAGAAGTGTGGAGAGAGGGTTGCAACTTCTATGGAAGAGGCGGGAAGAAGAACAGAGGAGAGATACAGTGGAAAACTGAAGTGACAGGGCTGGGGCATTAGCTGATGCAGATGGGCATCTGGAGTTCTTCCAAATCACATCAGAAGAGGACCTGTCCCGTAACTCCCACTCCAATGATGGTTGCATTAAAAATCTGTCTAGCAAATCAATCTCAAGTGAATACTGGCAGCAAAAGGCATGTTGTAGGGTGGAATCAAAAGACCTAGATGGATAGATGTGAATATCAAATGCACATAAGAGCTGGCAAAAGGCTTTAAAGGTGTTGACTAGGACATGAGCATGGGAGAGCAGTACAAGGGAGAGCAGCACAGGAAACACTGTACTCTCTAAATGTCTCAGTCTCAGAGAGGTGACAGCTGTCAAGGCAGATGACATCCTGATGGATTGTCACCTGCACTAACAGACAAAAGAACTCTGCTTATCATGGAAGATTTTGTTTTAATAATGTGCTGCTTTTTTCCTGTTTTTCAGAATCAGAGACAGTTGGTCTAAATTTTGATCTCTGTTAGATGCTGTGAGTGGTTTCCACTGAAATCAAAAAGCCTTTTACATCTCATCAGAAATACGATTTGGGTCTAGTTCCACTGGTTTCACTGGAGCTGGTTTTCTCTGAGTGGAGTTGGAAGGATTCCATAGGCACGAATGCATGCAAGATCAGGGGGTGGCACTCTTAGGTGGCCCCAGGTTAGTGTAACTTAGCACTTTGGAGAGTCCATTCATTTTTCTTCTGTTTTCTTCTTTCTCCCCAGTGGAGTTGAGGAGAGGTTGAACTGCAATGCTAACCACTAATTCAGAAGGCATTATCTACACCTCTGCTTTATTAAATCATTCAGTTCTGCACAAGGATTAAAAAAATCTCCCTGCCAAAATATGCCTGTTCCACTCTGTTGGCAGACAGGTAAGAGCAAGCAGCCTTGGAAATGCATTGTTCATCATCAGACAAGCCAGGCAGTGAGACACCTCCTTTCCCCAGCAATTTCTGGAGCAGGTTATCGGGACATCAGTGTTTCGTTGATGTTCTTGTGTTTTCCCTGCAGAGAAGTGATAGCAAGGGGGCCCTGGTGATTATTTAGTTCTGTCATAGCTAGGAAGGGAGCAGGGCCATACCTCGTTCTTGTTTTATTGTTATAAGCTCACTCAGTTAATTCTTCCTGTATGTTTCTATGTTTTGTGTGTGAATTTAGCCCTCTAGAAGTAACAGCAAACTTTTCTGCACACCTTCACAAGAAGCTTCTTAACTAGGTCTTGGCTCTGTCCTGGAAAGGTGTTCTGTATCAGGAAGGATTCAAGGTTTATACCTGACCTGCCATTCCGTATTCAGCCTCTGCCTTCTCTGCAAGCATCTCCAGATGCTATCTGCAGCTGTGATTCCACAGTCATTGTACAAGATCAATACAATCCTAGTTCTTCTGGCAGGACAGATTTGATTCTTGCACTCTGTTACACATGGCTGCATTCCTGTTGGATTAGGCCACGCGCATAGCTCAGAGTTTACACTTTTATGTCAGTTTACACACTGCCTGTGGGAGGACAAGGAATACCTGATCCAGCATAAAGTTAGAGCAGGACAGACAGATAATATATGTGGTACTTGGCAATGGATGCTTTGTTCAGGACTGTCCTCCCAGCTGGGGAGAGTACACGGTTTGAACAGAAGGGACATTGTGGAAGATACCTGCAAAGGAAGAGGGAGACTGGCTAAACTGAAAAAAGAACGGCAGAAAGAACTAGAGACAAAAAAGCAAACAAGAGCTAATCCTGTATTGTGCTGAGCTCCCTTTAAGAAGCATAAACTGCCCTCAGCTGCCAGTGACTGCGGCAAAGGTGGCTTTTACTGAGTATTTTTATCACTTCTTTATTTTTCTCACTCCACAATTACAGATGGGATCAGGGTGGAGGCAGGAAATGCTTAGTGCCGTGCTGGATCTGACTCCTGGTGAAAGAAAACAGAGATTGCGAAAGAGACAGGGACTGGGGACAGGCAGGAGATGTCTGTCATTTATTGCTCCTGCTCCATGGCCCCATACCAAACATCAGCAAAGATCCCTTGCGCGCTCCAAAGAGCAGGAAGCCATTTTACAGGGGGGGAGAGAGGAAGGCTCCCTTTTCCAAATGAGGCTATCCATTTTGGATGACTCCATTTCCTCCTAAAACATGCACCAGGTTCATGTGAGATCCTGCAGGTCACCAGAAGAGAGCCAGAAACAGAACCCAGGAGACCAGATTGCCTGAACTGGGGATGCAGTGTCTGAAAGGGCAAAGCAGCTGAAAGGGCAATCCCTCCATCAAGGCAGGGAGGAATCTGCAGCTGGGGTGCCAGCTGAAATAGTTAATGGAAGAAAATATTCACCTAATCCTTAATTATTTAGAACCAGAGTTAATTTTGCAGCTCCTCTGGCAGGTTTCTCTGGTCGTTAGGGCACTGGCAATGAGTCTTTCCCAGCAATCCAGCTATCGATCAATCTCTCTGAAGGCTAATGTGTCACTGAGAGGTTGGAGATAGCTGTGTCTCAGGGCAGAAGGTGAGCAAGACAGAATTTATCCGTGCTCTTAAACTTTACTTTTCCTTCTTTCCGCCCCCTCCTCTCAGAGAGATGATAAAAATAAAGACACATAAACTCAAAAAGAAAGAATAATGGCTTCACCCTGCTCAGGGACTGTATTTTGAGATTTTGGCTAGCTTTCATTGTAAATCCTGCTGACTTGAAGAAATTCTTTTGATCATCTAAACCTTGTCTGGATTAAATTGCCAAATCCCATTAGATTCCTTGGGATTTACAACAGCTGCTGAATGAAAGGTTTATCTGTGGCCCACCAGGCCTGCGTGGCCATTCAGACCTCTGCCGTCCTCAGAGGCATAGGGCAGCATTGGAGGAATCATCTTTAACTCCTCATCTATTGTGTCTGAGAAGGTGTAGGGATCACCCGATCCTACCCAGGGCACACGGATAATTTCTAATGGAAGGAAGCTTTCCTTGGAGAGGGGAGATCTTTTTGTGTGAACCCCAGCCCTGGAGGGACAGGGTAGCAGTGTGTAGGAGAAAGGAGTTAATTCTGGGCAACACTCTGCAAGATTTTTTTGCATTAGCTCTCTACTTTTTTGCTTTCTCCTTCTGTCCCACTTTTAACATCACACAAAGGTTTGGGAGTAGTGGGAATGGCTTGTATGTTATTAATGCTTGTAACCAGTGGCCAGGCTAACCGAGCCATTACAAAATCGGCTCCATTTCATGCCCTCTTTCCACTTTCTCTGGCTTGACTTTTCTGCTCTATTTGTCTGAAACGAACAGAGATGAAGTGAAATGACTTACAGCCTCTCCCTGTTTCATGCTCAAGACCTAGAGGGAGAGTAGAGTGTCACTGTGTCTGGCTCACAATTTGTGGCTTTCTTTCCCTAGCAAGTGCTAGCATGCACCGAATCCTTCTCTCCCATTCAAAACCTAGCTTGCATGCACCCCCCCCTTCCTTTCTGCTCTTACTGTCCCTATGCTTTGTACGCTTTTCTTCCACAGCTCAAATCTGCCAGATGTTGAATGTTCCCTAAAAATTCCAGCAGTGCACAAGACTGCACAGGTAGTCCAGGTGTCATAAGGGAACTTATAGTTCTGTGCTTCCTCAAGCACATACCCAGAGGGATCTTGAGTACTTGTTATCGTTTGAGGAACCCACAACAATTTATTGTTGTTTAGACAATTATCCTATCACCCGATGACCACTCCCCACCTGGGAAGGGAATTGGGAAAAAACAAGGAAACCCGAGGGCTGAAATATAAACAGATTTAATAGATTAAAATTAAATAATTAACATTAATAATACAAAAGAACCAATATTGATCCTGATACCAATATAAAATATACAAGGATTATACTCAGCCAATTATATCAGTAGGAAGCTGTGCACTCCCAGCAGTGGACAGCAAATGTCAGACGCTGCAAGCGCTACAGCTTCAGGAGCAAAGGAAGGGCTCGAGGGTCCAGCACCAGGGCAAGAAGTTCTCAGGATCGCAGTCATCAAGGAGGAGAGAGAACTTCTTAGCAAACTTCCAAATTTATATGGAATGTGATGTTCATGGTATGAAATAATGCTGTTGGCCAGCTTGGGTCAAGTGCCTGGGTCTCGGTCCTCCTCATCCCTGCACCTGACTAGGCTCAAAAACACTGAGACCTTGAAACCTGCATCCCATAGCTGGCTATAAAGTAAATATTTTCCCCAATTCAGACACTAGAATTTTCTAAAAGTGCATTTTTCCCAAGCATTAGAAGAGAAATTAGTCCAGTGTTGCTCAAACCAGGACAGTACTCAATGAGATCCTTGCCCAGACGCCAGGGAATAAGCAAAGAGGCTACAAGGAAAAAAAGAGATTTCTTCCTCTGGGACCCAGCTGTAGCTTGCATTGATTGCAGTTATAAGGTAGACATACAATATCCGTGACCCCCACTGCGATGAGATATTATAGCATTGCTGCCGTTGAGGCTTCTGCCTCTCTATGCTGTGAGAAGAAGTTGGGCGTTCTGCCTGGAGTCAGCCAGCAGTGGGAAGCCACCACACACTGGGGCTGCATGAAGAACACCCACCAAGCATGTCTCCTTGTGCTCTTTGCTGGTTGAGAAATTGTCCCAGCTCTAAGTTTTAATCCTTTCCGTACAGCAGCTTCCAACTCGTACAGTTCATTCTTCCTGCTTAGCTAAATGTGTTTTCAAACACTAGCCTGAAACTTAGCGGATGGTAATTACACTTTGACATTAATATTTAAACCACAAACACAGTTAGCGCTCTAATACCGTCCCCAAAGGCTACTGCTCATTTAAGTTTCATCCTTATGAGACTTAATTATTGTCAGGGATGAATCCTAAAAGGCAAGAAATATTACAGCTGGAAGACCAAACATTCCCTTGATTATTAGAGCTACAGGATTTGGGCACAGAGTATGGAGAGGACCTTGGCTATGATGGTAACACTTATACTGCTACTGAAATCCGGTGAGTTTTTAAATCCTAAAGCCTGATTTTAAATGGCTGCTGAGATTTCTTTGTACTTAAAATTATACAGAGATCTCAGCGTTCAGTTAGTTTAGGCAAAGAATAACTTTGCAAAACTTAGATGTTGTAGAGATGAAGAAACAGCAGTGTTTTGAGGGCCTGACCCAAGGCAGCATCAGGACGCTCTAGTCTCACCCTTCCTCTCTCTGGAATAAGTAGCTGAGGTGGTGAGAGTAGCGTCTGATGTTTCAAGCCTGCCGCTTAGCTATTCTTCAAGCTCTTTCTCCACCGTAACCTCTTTATAGACCTTGTATAAGAAAGAACCCTGGGATCACACATTTTCAAATCAGTTTGTGCAGCCGCAGTTAAGTTCCCAGGACACGAAGAGCTAGACGGCCATTTTAGATGCTTTTTAGCATTCTGAAACACACTTCATTGTTTGCAATACAATAGGGCAATATGTTACAGAAACACCAGTAAAAAAGTTAGGTTTTCTGCTGGTGTAACTCCAGAAGCATCAAGAGACTGGGCTGTGAAAGGAGTTTGGCTAAACACCACTTTCTTGATCCTCAGTCAAAACCAAGCCTGTTCAATTACTCCCTGGATGCCTCATGTCTCTGAGATAACAGCTGCACGCTGGGTGAGAGGAGGGAGGAAGAATTCCTCGTGTGTCCCTATGTCAGCAGGCATCCCCAGTAGATACCTCCCAGCAATAGGATGCCAGCTGTTGTTGAGGAGAGAAACTACTGTTGATAAAACCTCGTGCTCCCAGGGTCGTCACAGGGAATGTACGAACTCAACCAAGTTCTTCCCTGAAAACCAGATAGTGTCAGAGGATTTTCTCGATCAAGAGTCAAGATCTGTTGTTCTTAGCAGCCTTCAGATGACGGCTTGAATCAGAGCCAAATCAGGTGCAGGTTAGAAGCTGTTTAATGTGCTGCATAAAGGAGGAGTCAGCGTGGCTAGACTAGTTCATGGCTGGCGTGTATCGGGATCAGGGCATGTGTACAGAGGTGAGTCCCCTTCAGTTCTCCAGCTGCACTTTGATGAGGATCTCCTGATTTTTGTTTTGAGTGCAAACAAAAATAGCCACACAGATAATTACCTGAAATTGCCAATTCCACCTGGCTTAGCAATAGCAGTTGTAAAATGGCTTGTTTCCAGTCTTCTGAAGGAAAATCATGAATTCCCAGAGGTCTGATGAGAACTGAAGCTAGGTTTAAATTCGCCACCTTCTGTTTGGAATCGGGCCTTGAACGATGTTGCGCTGGACCCAAGTTTACTCCAAAATTTTGCAAATCTTGCCAAGCCTCTGGCTCAGCCTGGGATGAATTTCAAACCTGAGGCTGTACCCCAAAGTATGTGAGCTTTCCTATTTCAGGATGTCATTATTTACATTTTGCATGGTTCTAATAAAAATCATAGCCAGGAAGCTGAATTTTGTTTTTCTCCTTCCTCACTTCCTCTTTCTCTCACCTTCTGTGCTCTGCTGGCTACTTAGTAGTGATGTGTGTGGTGGGAAACCCAGACCCCATGGAAGGAGAGAAATCCTTTGACATGGATCTTTAGAATAATTACTAGTTTCTTTAACAATCTCAAAGGCTTTAATGACGGGCAGTCCAGACTCTACCTCCTGTGTCCAAGGAAAGGCAAGTCTACTGCCACCCGCTCCCTCAGCCTAAAACTAATGAGTGCATTAACTTCCAGACAGAGATTCATAAACTTCCACTGCCTGAGGATGCTGATGTTTAAAGAGTAGCCTCCAATGATTGCTTAGCCAACTGTGCTCCATTTTATTTAGGGAAACCCATCAGAAGGCTGCCATTATTCACAAAAAGGTGTGTGATTTTTCTAGGGGTGATAGCGGTATTATAGTAGATTAAATCCATCATTTACATTGCTGCGGAAGCAGGGTTAGTCAGCTCACTCCTACCGCTCTGGCAGACGGTTTAAAATGCAAAAAATACAGGCAGGGCAGGTATTAAGTCTGTGTCCCCCTGCACAAACACACCGCGCGTGCAGGATGCTGAGCACCGCAGTGACTATTTGCATGTTGGTGTAAATGATGACCCAAGGAGCAGTGAAACCAGGAGGATGTAAAGGACTCCTACAAAGAAACGAGGAGCAGGAGCAGAAGTCACAGGTCCTATTCTGCTTCCGCTTTAACCAGTGTGAAAGGCTTTTTTCCATACTGCTACAGCACTGCATTAATTTTTTCCATACCCTTCTAGTCAAATTAGATTTGTCCTCCCTTTGAGTGTCTAATTAGTCTCTATTTAACATGCAAGTGCAATGTTTTAAATGAGAAGCCTTGATTTGTGGAAAGAGGCATTGACGTTCAATCTATATTTAAATTCATGGGCAAACAGCCTGTGGACTGAGATACAAGCTGACAGTCGTTGAAGTCCCCGCGGAGGCTGACACTGAGAGCCTGAATCACTGGTGTGTTTACCCCCATAAATTGATGGTATAAATGCATATTAATACAGGGGTGACTCAGATACTTTTACTTTAACCCATGTTGTTTGGCTGGTGTAGAGATGGGGTGCACACTAATGTGCCTGCTTTGAATGTCCTAGGTTGTTTTGCCTGGTATCTCAGTTGAATGCTGATCTGAACCATTTCGTGTACATTTTTTCTCATTTTTAAACACCAAGCCTCAAAATTTTCCAAGTAGCTCTTTGGGGTTTTAGCCATGTGACTCCCATTAAAGACAACAGCAGTCACGTACTACCTTCTCACGTGCAGATTTATCCCAAAGCATCCTGGGATGCAGCTATTGGGACCCATTCTGCTTTTTGGCAGTTGTCAATCGGGGAAAGGTGGTGATTTTCCCTGTTGTGCTGTCTGGTGAAATGTTATGCTGTGTGAAGTTGTTGAGCACCTGCTTCTTCACAAAGAGAGAAGGTTGAAACTGCTCCCTGATGCCCCGTAGATGCTGCTAAAAAGATAAGGAGGGAGTTGGGGTCAGATGGGTAATTGCTAAAATGAGCTATGTGCTAAGTGCTCACACTTTTAGCATTGGAGCTTTGTGCACAGTGAGTTTAATGAAATTAAAAAAATGAGAAAAAGCAAGTTTTTGTTGTTGCCGTTGTTGGAGCTTGGGTGTGATGTTAAGCACTAATGCAAAGAACTGCACAGCAGAGGCCGTTTGCTCTACACAATCTTTATTATATGTAATACACAACTTTCAGAGCATGGTCTACTGGCCCCTTATTTGTTAGCCAGCTGCATGTAAACAGATGCCTGGGTAGCAGTTTGGTAATATTCGAGATGCTAGTGACCCAGTGGTGGCTGCCAGAGGAGCTTGGACAATGACACAGCCTATAAAAATGAAAATGATACAGTGCAGTTTTAGATCTCATTTTGTAAGAGACACGGCACCATTTCTGAGGTGCAGAGGTTAGTTTTTTCCCTTGGATGAATGTCCCTAACGCTTTACAGAAAACAGTGAGCATTTTCCAAGACCCACTTCTTCTATGCGCGGGTGAGAGGGGCCCCGGGAATACTGATGATCCGACCAGCTCAATGAAGGGCCCAATTCTGTCATAGCACCTGACTCTATTTAAGCAGTTGGATTTGTTGTGACATAAAATCCTATTGATGACTCTGAGAGAGACTTGCCAAGAGATAACAAAGAATAAAAGTGGAAGAGTGTTCATCTGCAATTACCTTAGCTGCTTTTAGTAACAAAAGAATGAATAATTTTGCATGCAAGTGAAGCTACGCAGAGATTAATTTGGCCTACAGCTTTATTTTTTGTGAGTTCTCTGTACATTTTTCTTTTCAAAGTCTATTTTTCTGCTCACTATTTGCAAAGAGAGATTGACCATGACACAGAATGAGCACATGGTAGTTTTAGGAGTAGCATGACATGACACGTTTATCCTTTGACTGCAAAAGCACACCAGATAGAACTATCTCTCTAGTTCTCCTTCTGTAATTCCCTCCTTTTCTTGCTTTTTTTCCTCTTGAAGATTCTAATAGTAAAATTGCAGGGGAGCTGAGAGCTTCTTGGCCAAATTGTAGCACAGGAATAAGCTTTCTGCACCAAAACATGAAAAAGAAAACCTCAGAGGAAAGAATATAGGGAGTTAAGATGGAAGTGCTGATACGACCTTAACTCTAGTGTCATCCACAGCAATGCTTTAATTTATTCAATCAATTTCAGGGCCCTTAGGCTGGGAAAGGATAACGCTAGGATATTAAATTTGTCCCTCTCTCCAATCTGTCACCAGTGTGTCAGAACACATTGATTCTTCTAGTCCTGCTTTTATTAACTGTCTCCTCAATGTGGCCTCTCAGTTTATCACACACTAACCTGCAATTGCTTGCTGAGTGCAAGACCCTTGGAAAACCTCTGGATTCTCTGCTGACCCCATTTTTTAGCACTGTCAGTGCAGATGTGACGACCTGCTATTACTGTATGTCATTCATCCCCACATAGATGGGAATTGCCACGGAAGACTAGACTGGAAGTCTATTTTGTCTTCTGCTTTCTCACAGACTAGTGATAGCTGCATCAAAAAAGATGGACTGTACCTACAAGCTGTGTTGTAAATCCCATGGCACGAGGAAGGGTGGTCTGAGGGATGTTCCTCCCAGATCCCAGGTGATGATGGTGTGTGGCCTGCAGGGTGGGAGCTAATCACCCTTGTATTTTGTCTACAGCTTAGTTAGTTTAATTGCACATGCCATTTGTGCAGATGGCATTTCCAGCTTGCAGCTCTATCGGGCCCTGGGGCCATCTCTGTCAGGCAAGTGGCTGCCTAGGGCAGTAAAAGGATTAATAGTTGCTCACTGTGCAAATAGCTCAGAGCTGAAGGGCAGGCATTTCCCAGTTTGACTTAAGTGTCAAAGCACCTAAGGCTGGCCTGACTGTCCCTAAATTAATTCTGTGCTTAAGAGTATTTTAAAAAGGGCTGAACTCATCCCTCCTATAGCTTGCTTAGTACAGTTTCAAGTCCTTTTTAAAGGCTAAGTCTATTTGTAAGCATCCTGTAGGTGAGTTTCCAAATGTGCTAGTGGTTGGTGTCACTAGTTTTTTGGGTGTCCACCTTAGTGGCCAAAGCTGGAGTACATTTATGCCTCTGCACAGCTTGTCCTCAGTGATTACTGACCCCCAACAGTACAATGAAGCATGCAGTTATGAACATTAAAGCTGGAAGCACATTTTGATCACCCGCTCTGGCCTTCTGCATAACACAAGCTAACCCAGGCTGCTTGTCTTTGGATTGACTCTTATTAATTTTTGTTTTAGAAACTGCCAGAGCTGGAAAATCTATGAGGTGTCTTTCATACAAGTTGAAATGAATCAGATTAATCAGAGAAGTAAGTTACCCAGGGAACTCAGCAGAGTAAGGGAGCTACATGTGCGGCACATCCCATGTCACATCACAACTGAGAGACTGAGAAAGTCCTACCTAACAACTGTTGTCACGATGGCTTCATCTAACCCTGTTACTCCTGCAAAATTTGGAGGGAGGTTGTTTAATGTTCCATGATGCTGCAGCATCCAAATCCACTTGCAGCTTTGAAAATGTCAGTCTTTTGGCTATTTCCTGATTACATTATCCACTGCCCCAGAGTGCTTCAGAGATGGTCCCAGTATTTTAAACACTGCAAAGCTGGGCACTGTCAGTGGGCTTCTTTGAAAAGCTATGAATTTTTACCATTACTGAAAAGTCTCTATTGTAAAGAGAGGTACTTTTCCCTCTGTAGTCTGAGTAATTGAGACACCTCTCTTTCTTGATTTATTTGCCCATAAAATTTCAGGTGTTTTTGGCACTGTTTCTTTCCCCTGTAGTGTGAGCAAATATTTAGCAGCAAATCCTCACCTTAATTTCATTAATTATCTGCTAGGGCTGGAAGCCTCTGAAATAATGTCTGATTTTAATAGAGATCTCACAAGCAAAATAAGCTTCCAGTGCCTCCACTTCTTTCAAAGGTCTTTTTCTCATTTTACTTTGAATCTGGTTTTAATTCCCTCTCCTTCGACTTCCAGAGACTTTCAGATTTCTTTGTTCTCATCTGAGATGGAGAAGAATAGGTAATTGTGTTTCATTACCATGTACAATGCAGTCTGATCCAGGGGAAGTTTCTCACTCCCACAAATAAACAATGAAAGAAAGTCCCTAATTCATCCAAGTGATTTTTCTTTTTAGTGCCTGCATGCATAATTATTCGCTGTGTCTGTTTGTGAAGATCAAGTTGGAAAGAAAGAAGCCATCTTGCTTTACTGTACACATCCTAGCATGAATAACATACAGAGTGAGGAAGGGGAGGAAAAACAGATGACTAAAGTCTTCCTGAAATGATCTGAATGGGATGCAGACTCTTATTAGCTGACATTCTGGCCGGGGACCCCAAAGCAGCTGAGAAATCAAGATTCTTTTTTCTAGAGAAGTCGCTGCTGCCTGGGATTCTTAGGAAGTTGAATCTCACTCATAATCTGTGATAGTTCTGATGCGTTCTGCTGCCCCTTACCTCCCTCCTGCTGCTGCAGCAGCACTGGGACTGAGAAGAAATTAGCAAAATAAAAAGACTCCCAATTGTTTAATTAAATATTAAATATTTATGGTGATGGAGGATGGTGCTGAGTGTTCAGATCCCCATTAGCTTACTGGTAGGAACACCCATGTAATCACTTTGAAAGCAGAGTTGCCAAGGAAAAAATACCAGACCAGCCAAATAGGAGAAGGCCAGCTCAGGGCAGTCTCCACTGGTTGACAGTGCCTTGAGGGAAACCATCACAGGCTATGGATTTGTCTCACCATTTTGTAATTGGTAGGGGAGAACTCCAGGTGGCTGAAAAGGCCATTTCTCTTCTTACAGAATTTGACCATCACCTTTCCCTTCTTCTCAGCCCTCCCCTCTGCAATCATTCAGCCAGGGCGTACGTGATGGGCTTTGGGAATAGTCTTGGTCTGTGAAAACAATAATGTCCATGTCCTGGGGTCTGCCCAGGCCTAAAGTTGTGCAACTTGCTTTCCAAGGATTGTACTGTGTGCTTTGGAGGACCCAAAGACCTATGGATTTCTCACAGAATAAGGAGTACCATCTGATCCATAGTTTTACATTGGCATCACTGGCCTCTTAATTTAGAGATTGCATTCTCTGGGTACCCTGGTTGAAGCTTCTTCCAGCCAAGAAGCAAAATTTTAGTCTGATTGTCCTTTTGGCTGCAGGCAGGCTATCCTGAACAGTCATCACATCAGCCTCAAAAAGCTAAGCAGCGTAACTTGTCAGATGGAAGCTCTCCATGGCGTCTCAGGAAAATGATGTATTTATGTCGATAGATCAAAGGCTGATCCATAGCTGCAGGCATGGAAGCGACTCAGTAGCACTCCTCCATCCAAGCCCGCTTGAAATTAAAGCCCAGCATGACATTTGGTCATGGAAAACGTACATGTGCAGGATAGACACACTCTCTATCATGACCAGCTGTTGAAAAGTTGTAGTACTGTTTTTCATCAGTTGCAGAGATTTGTCCAACTGCAGTGTATGTAATTACATCCCGCCTGTCTGTGCTTCACCGTCCCTTCCATTGCATTCCTGGTTCTTACAGTGGCGGGCCTGGCACAGCTCCGCTCTTCTCAGTGGCAAAACCTTGTCTCACTTCAGCGGAGCAGGGACAGACTCACACAGTCCAGACATCGTTGCATGTCACCTCATTGCGCTCAGTTTAAGTAGCAGTTGCATTCCTCCCCAGACGTGACTGTACTGCAGGGAGCGGAGCATTTCTGTTAGCAGGTACAGAGCAATGCTCGCTGAAGTCAGGGGAAACCTCCACTCACTGCAGTGGTGCCTTTCGGGCAGCCCGGCACTGCCTTGCTCCACCAGCATCGCTGACCCCATCACTCTGGGTAGACTCAAGACTCGGAGCATCTTAAAGTAGCATAAATGTTTATATTTCAAAACTTGACTTGCAGTTTTTTAGAAGGCAGGAATGGGTTACTGTTATTCAGTTTGTGCGCCTCTGCTTTTCCATCCTTACCCCTTTTGAGAAACATCCAGTCCCTCAGCCTTTAGCCCAGAGGAAAACCCTGTGCTGCTGTACCCAACTGGCAGGCACAGGGCTGAGCTGGGTTTTCTGCTGTTCTATTCCCCAGGGTGAGGAATAGTGCTCTGTATTTACAGACATCTTTTTGGTAGGAGTAGGAGGCTGTTCAGGGCACTGCTGGGTTTCCAGATAGGGAAGTTAGTGGCTATCACAGCAAATCAATCTCTTGCACATAAAATATCACTATAAACAGGGAACACATTTCTCATCTAGTCACTGTTTCTTCTGGGACAAACAGGCAGATCAGAAGTTCCAGGAAAATGAAATACATCTTGCAGAGGATGGATCGATGTGCTTGTTTATGGGGAAGAGCAGCGTGCAGACTGTGTGCAGGTGTAAAGGGGTGACAGCTGCTATCGAATGCTTTCCAAATCCTATTAAAAATGTTGCACGGAAGAGTTTGTGGGGAAGGCTCTGTGAGAAGGGGGAAGAGGGAGCCAGAGAGAGGGATGGATGTAGGTTTCATTGAGCAAGTTTTCTTATTATCGCTCCTGAGAGCAGTGTGTGATATGTGTGAAGATGTGGTACATTGACGTGTTAGTGAATTTTAAGTGGGAAAAATCACTTTTGTAGGAAATGCTTTAAGACAGGGTTTCAATCACTGTGAGCGTGGAGAGCACAGTCATTTGCAGAGTACTTGTAACTAGTTAAATACACAGAGAAAGGAAAATTGATCAGTCAGGACAGTAATCCAAGGACTGGGAGAACTCACTTTAAGAGTCCCATGGGCAAAGCATTTAGAAGATCTCCTAGAATAATTAGGCGCATATCTCATCTTCACTCCTAAATATATTTGTTGGTTTGCCTTTTTTTTTTAATCTGAATCTCATTTTCCCGTACATATAATAGGGGATATTAGCAGAGAGCCTTTGGAGACTAAATGTATCAGCCATTAACACAGTACACAAACATCCTGGTTGGAAGGACTGACAGCACTGGGTGGACAGATAGGTAGGTAGGTAGTGGTAGATAGACAGAGACAAGCAGACAGGCAAACAGATGACTGTGTGCTGTAAGGTTTGCTTCTATAGCTTATCTAAGACTCACTGTTGCAAGTCACTTTCTGAATTTCTGCTCTCATCAGGAAATGAGCGTGTGGTTTGAGACACAGTCGTGGGCACACTGACATTTAAAGGCACGAGTGAAACCAGGTATTTACCTGTTTGTGCTTGGTTGGAAATTCCTTCCAAACCTGGTGACTCTATCAAGTTAAATGGAGAATTGCAGCAATTGTTGCAATCAATTGAGAGCAACATAGATTTCTGAAGAAGTACGTTGCATGGGGGAATAGCACACCTCAGATGGAAAAATAAGGGCTAACGTCTGTTTCCAGGCCTTGAAGCGAGATCAAAGTATATGGGATGGAAGAGAAGGGTATAGTTCCCATAAATAACTTTGCAGGCACTGACTAGCATGCTTCCACAGTCTAGAACATGTTCCTAATTGTCCCTCTTCTGAACGGTTGCAGCACCAAATTGAATTGCCTAGTTAGGTCATCTCTGTGTCTCCTAATCATGTGTGACGTTAAACACTTATTCAATGAAATTCTTTTCTCCAACACTAATTATTAGGCATGAAAAGTTGATATTGAGCGAGGCCATTGAGCCAAGACGATTCAATAACTAGCAGGGAGGAGAGATTATTTCAATAAAATAAGTTCACCTGAGCCAGATGGAGTTCCCAAGATGCACTGGGACAATATGACACATGAAATTGTCCTCTGGCTTGTGTTGACAACTCTAACTGTGCTATTAAATAGCCATCAACGAACTGGATTGAGGAGTTGCAAGAAAGGACGCAATAAGGGGGAAATTGAGGGCATTTTAGACAAAATGTAGGTAAGTGGTGAATGTAAAATGCAGCAAAGCATGGCTGGGAGACTCTGAATTCCTCAGTGATCCGCAGTAACAGAGATCAAAGAAAACTGCTGTCTTTCTACAGGATTAACAGGCAGCCGTTATGTGACCTGCCCCTGCACAAGGGGACGGGCCTGTCCGCCCAGGGAATTTCTAGCTGAAAGACCTCTGTATCTCACTCCCCAATTTGAGAAAGAAATGCTTTGTGTTTGTGCTGGGAAAAACCTCCAAGTTAGTCAGTCCTCCCTTTGGGTGTGGAGGCTGCTCCCCAAACCTGTAGCTGGAAGAGCAGTGCCAAGACCTACCATGTGAGACCTACACGCCAGTCCTGCTAGGTCTCTAGAGAGGCACCTGCAGATGCTAGTGCACTAAAAGACATGTTCATAAAAAGAGAAAGCCCTTTTTGAAACCAAGCTCCTTCTGCTACCTTCTCCTCCTCCTTTTCTCTCCTCTTTTAAATTTGCTCCTTTTCCTTTCATTTTCTTCATCTCTTTCTTGTTCCATATTCTTGGTCTTGTCCTGTTTTTCCCCCTCTCCATTACTAACCCAACCCTGAGAGGTCCAGCTTGTAACCGGGTCTGCTCAGAGCCAACCCCTCTGTGTCCTTACTTTTTTTCTCCATACTTCATGGGACCTATGCCGTGTGTTCTCTGTCCTGGGATGCTGCTAACAGCCTCTTTAGGGAAGGAAATGCCATCCTATAACAAGTCGGGTGGTATATGACATCCAATTATCCAAACAGAATATAATGTAATTTCACCCATGGGCAGCGCTGAAAGGAATGAATTTCCTCTGAGTGTGATGTATGAAGCCGCCTCTGCTATCTCTGTTTGCTGAGCCTCTTGCTTCATTCCTAGCTCCCCGGCAAATCTCTAAAGCTCAGAAGACACTGGAGCACAGCACGTTTCACAGCTGAGGAACCAAGATAAACCAGAGACATAGCAGCTTGTTGTTTAAATCCCAGAGCAAACAGAGGCAAATTAGAGGTCTATCTATATCCCTCCCTTTCACTCTTCTGTTTGTCTTTTCCTTTCTTGTTTTCTCTCCTCTTTCCCTTTTCCTTTGTTCTCTTCCTTCTTTGTTTCTTGTTACGATAAACATGATTCATGCCACAGTGGCATTCAGCCTTAGAGGCTTTGCTTTACATCGGGGGGATGGCTAGGACAAGATGGGACAGTTCGGTGGATTTGGCAACTTGTATTTAACCTGCTTTGACGAGGGATGCAGTGCTGGTCGGGAAGGTGCTGGTTGGGAGCTGTGCTGAGGTGAGTTACTTAAATCCTAAAGGGAAGGGCCAGCAAAGGCGCTGGGCTTTTTGCAATCTTACATCTCACAAATTTTACTATTAAATAACTTAATACTTACCCTCCAGTGGGGTAAGTCTGCGCCATTCCTGACTGACTCTGGTTTGGGACAAAAGTTCAAAGGTATGGAGGCATCTATAGAAAAAAACCCACATCTAGCAAAATGGTGAGAGCACCTAAGCTGCTTGGGTGTCTGACTGTGAATATCTAGGGGTCACTCAGCTCTTTGGGTGCTTAGTGGGGTCTTGCTGCATGAGGGTCTGCATCATGAGGTGCCAAAAGCAACCCTGGCCTTGTGTGTTAGCTCGGCATGTGGATGCAAGAGCTGTTGTGCTGCTGCTTAGTACTTGCACCATGTGTCTGCCTGCACTAAGGACCACCTTGCTGCTCCTGAGTTAGAAACAGAGCAAACCACATTCCTGAATGTACAGTGCCTCAGGCAGCCTTGGGAGGGGTAAACAGAGACCTGGATGTTGTTAACGTGCTACCCTGAGCACTGAAAACTTCCCTCTTAGCAGAGAATTGTCCAGATGTGAGCAGCAGATTATGCCATGACTAATGAATCACAGGTGTGAGAAAAGAGAAGGAGGAGAGGAGAGAGGAGTTGCTGTTAAGGAACATGTTGAGTGTTTGTCTGATCCCTGGGCCCAGCTCTGCCCCCGACCAGCTGGGTGCTGCCCCAGGGGATGCTCTGTGATTCCTGGGGCCAAAACTGGGGCCATCTATGACACATCTTCTGCGCTTCCTGATGAAGTGCCTTGTTGCGGAATGGAATTAATGAGACTAAGGGTTGATTTTAGTCTTTTTGATGCTCTGGGATAAGCTTTAGGACTTCTTTGTGGGCTGTCACTACTTTTGTGAGCTGAAAGCGGTGTCATTCATGCCACTACGAAGTTAGAGCCACTCAGATCCAAGCAGAGGAGTTGCTTCGAATGTGTACTAGTCTAGCTGAGATTAGCTGTGAGATTACCAGAATGTAACAGTGATGGTCTGTCTAATCCAGGACTGTGCTACTGGAAAAGGACAATTACACATACTTCAGAGGGAAACATAAAATGTGTACACTGCACGGCATTCATCATATAAAGGCAGGCAAGTGGAACACTGAGGGCTGTTTGCAGGACACTCTCAGTGTGAAATTGCTTTGGCTAATGCATCATGCCTGTGTCTCCTCTCAGGCATTCCCTTGACTGGCACTGGCTCTGTGCATGTCACTAACCGGCTGATAAATGGGCCAGGATACCTCTCTGCCCTGCAGCTGGTTCTCGGTAAATTCTTCCCTTCTGAAGGTGCGGAAGGGAGTGAGAGGAGAGTCTCTTCTTTGCAGCACTGCTGGGAGATGTAGGAAAGGCTGTGCAGGAGTGAAAGGAGCACCCAGCACTGCCCTGCACAGTCAGGAAACATGAAAGCAAAAGTTGTGTTAATCCCTCTGAGCTGGACTCTGATGCAGCCTTTAATTGTAGGATCACACACATCATGCAACACATCAAACGGCATGCTCTGCAAACTCCAGCTGTATTCTCCTAAGCCACTGCCTTCATGTTTATTTAAAAGAGCTGACTGTGAAGCTTGTTTAAAAGTACATCCAATGGAAAATGACAGCAAATGGTGCTGAGAGCAATTGTGCAGATCCCAAAGGGCTAGACGTAAGGGAAAGCCCTTTCCTAAGGGAACAGCACAGGGAGGATTCAGGAGAGTTCTGCCAGCCCTTTTAATGTTTCTCTTCTAGCCTTCTCTGCCTTTCTCCTTGCTGTTTAAGGTAAATACCAACTGGTTGCTCGAGGCATCTTTGGCCCTCTGAAGTGGTGGTGCCTATTTGATCTGCCATTTGAAAGGACATTGGAGCGGTTTGGCATGTGTACGTCTTTTCTGCTTCCTTGCTGTGTCTTTGTCAGGGGTATAATTTAGTACTAATTAGTTCTCAGCTCTCAGGCCTCACAAAGGAGCATCAGCACCTGATGGACTCTATTTGCTAAAGCCTTTATGAAATGGAAACACGTCGCTCTTTCATCTTATGTACAAATAATTAGAATAACTTAGCCAAAGTCCCCTGGGATGCAGTTCGTGCTTAAAACACTTTCCTTCAGTGACTGGCTACTTTGGCAGCCAGAGTACAGAAGAGCTGGAGGGGCCAAGACCTCTTGCCTGTAGACACTGCCAGCCTTTCGTCTGTATCCCCATGGGCTCCAGTCCTTTCTAAGAAGCTGTTATTTCAGAATTGTCCCTTTCCTAGAGAGCAGCTGAAAGGAGGGGTGATATATAGGCTTGGAAGAGGTGAGATGGATGACAGATTGTGTGTGTGAATGCAGTAGATCCTCTAATGACTCTTCTAGCTTTGTGGTCTGGTACACAGTGCATGCCCTGTTCTGGGGGGCATGGGGGCCTGTTGCCTTTCTGTCGAACCCTTCGATTCTATGTGGTTCTGGGTCACCCCGTCAGCTGTGTACAACGGAGAAGTGCACACATGTATGCTCAGCAGCACTGTCTTTGGCTCTGGAGTGCCTTAGCATCTTTGAGGCCAGTGGAGTTCAACAATAAAGATAACGCCACCGCAGTCAAGTGGTTCTGCATGTTGCAAGTTTGAATCCCATTTATGTCTATAAAGATCAAGATCTCGGAGATCTCTTCTCTTTTTTTTGGTGTGACATCTTGTCACAGACAGACCTGAAATGTTTCACATCTCTGGGATTTCAACTTTTCGTGGTCCTTCCACTCTCAGTAACGTAATCCCCTCACGCATATTCAATCGCTGCCTTGGGTGATAATTTCCCTGCTTTTAATGTATGTGCACATTGAGGTTGAGTTACAGTTGCTGTGGGAACCATAACTTTGAGTTTTATGATTCAAAAAGAAGAAAAAGAGTATTTATATACTTTCTTTATTTTGCTTATGAATCAACATGTTAATATTGATGCAATGGTAGAAGAAAGAGAAACAAACTTCTAAACAGAAAGCATAACATCAAATACTGATCTGTTTATTTTCCCTTCTGCAAAGTTCCCCTAACAGGCAGAATCCCCGCAATAAAAAGGGGAAAATTATGAGCTAGGAAACAGACAAAGGACAAGAAAGAAAGCAGCAGATAGCTGAGAGGTTAAATTGAGTTGTTGAGAGATAAAATGTTTGCATTTACCAGTTATAAATCACAACACGTTAGGAACCTTTGTATAAAACCACCCAATAACTTGAGACACAGATCGGCAGAGTCCAGGAATTATTGTGGGCAATTCCAGTCACGCTGCTGTTGTCGGTCAGGGGATTATGCAGGGAAACAA
The DNA here is from genome assembly GCF_028500815.1 of Rissa tridactyla. Taxonomy (NCBI): domain Eukaryota; kingdom Metazoa; phylum Chordata; class Aves; order Charadriiformes; family Laridae; genus Rissa; species Rissa tridactyla. The sequence continues at coordinate 3,942,597 of NC_071481.1, read as the reverse complement.
AACAGAGACTAAAAAGTACATGGGGGAGACCCAAAATCTGTTTATGGTGTCTCTCCCACTGCCCTGGGGGAGCTCACAGGTTTGTGAATTTAAAGCAGAAAGGTTTGTTCCTCAGTTCGGAGGAACTGGAAAATGTTTGCAGGAGGCTTGAGCAGAAGACTGCATTACACTCTCTTCTTCCATTTCTCAGGATGAGGAATCTGGTTTTGATCTCGTACTGGTGTTATGTCAGAAGGAACTTTCTTTGAGTTAATAGTGTTAGATGGCGTAAATCAGGAATAATGAGGGAGAACCAGGCTGTGTAGTGTACTACACAGGTGTTTCACTTCCCAGCAGTGGCCAATACTGTGTCCTAGTCACAAGTTAATATGATGTAGGATGCTAAAGTACATTCTGTGTATACCAGTACCTTTCTAACATGGCTACTTCTGATGAAGCCGCAAAGTTATCTTTTTTCAATTTCTCTCTAATTGAAAAAAATACAAACCCTTTCCCTCTCGCAGCTCACAGCCACTATTTCACTGGTCACACTGCCTACCGTGATTTAATTTGTTATTGATTTTTACTGAGGTGGTGTCCGTAACGGAAGTGAAGCAGCCCAAATCACAAGTCTCTCTTGAAAATTGTGACCAGCCTCTTACCAGCCTGTGAAAAGGATGATTAAAAATGACTGGGAAGGCAAAATTAATTGGGCCCCTTCAGAAAGATTTTGGGTGCACAAAATAAAAAGCAGACATTAGCAATATTAAAATCAGATTCTTTCAAAAGCTTCAGCTAATCTCCTATGTGACAGAAACAACTTTGTTTCCTAAACACAGAGCAGGGATTTATTTCCACAGCAGACAGTGATGGCTGAGGAGGAGTCACTCTAGTGTGTCAGATAAATAACGTGTGTTTCTAACATTATTTTGCACTCCAAAGCTCACAAAAGCCCTAACGGCCATTGGGACAATAAATCTAGAGAGCAGGTTATGGATTTAACATTTTAGCTCCTGGATAGCTGCTGTGAGAGAGAGATTAAATTGGGCACTCTGGTGGATCAATGGATTCCCAAGACAGATGTTTCCCTGCTCAGTTAGGCTCTGACCCCGCTGTGGTGAAGGCACTCAGAAGACTCCTGTGGAGCTCACTTGCAGCCCCATGTGCTCATCCCAGGACCAGCTCCAACTCCTCTTGGGGTCAAGCATAGTTTCAGTGATGTACTCACAGGGTCGCTATTTTCCTAGGAGCACAGCACATGGATATTTATAGATGTAACCTCAGAGAAGCCTTGGGAAGCAGCGAAGCATTAGCATACCCATGGGAATCAGACACATGCCGGCATTAAGTGATTTATCTGGTGCAGCCCAATGTCTCACTCAGCACTTACTGTCAAGGTCCTCAGCGGGTATAAACTGGTGTAAATCCATCAGATTCACTGGCAATACACTGACCACACTGATCTACACCACGAGAGCTGGCAATTGTGGTCTCAGATGGAGTTGAAGTGGTTGCTATGAGAAATATGTCTCATCAAGCTCGTCTGGACGATGGGCTGTGGGTATGTTGATAGAGCAGGTGACTGCAGGGAGGGGGACCTAGCGAGATCTCTCCATCTCCTCTTGTAAGGCAGGAGTGCGTTTTGGCCAGGCCATTTCTGTTCTTGCCTGTTAAATGTGCTAGTTCTGCATTTCCATTACATCAGCTATGGGCACAGCAAATATTTGATTTCAGTGAAATGTGAAAGGAAAGGAAAGGAAACTATTCCTCCTTCCTGGCTCAGGGTGGGCTGGATGCGAGTTGGAGTAAAGGAGATGGGGAGAGAGCTGGGGAAACAGCTCTCCCAGTTTGTGGATGAAGTGGCATGAATATGTATGAGACTGTAATTGGCTCCCACACGTAACCAAGGTGCCTGAAGGCCCAGGCGTCCTGGCTAATTGTTGTAGACAATTAATAACTTAGATTCTACTAATTCCATATCGTGCTGTGCAACTCATTACAGGAGCAGAGAGTGAGATTCTCTGCAAAAGCTGCTTGGAGATAGGGAGTGTTTGGGGATCCGGGCTCAGGGGCAGAGAAGGTCACAACTGTGCTGCCACCATTCTTGGCTCAAACAGCAATGAAGAGTCATCATAAACCACAGCCACAGCAGGAGACAGTGGCACTCAGTTTGTCCATCAGCCTTTGGCTGAGTTCTGGAGTTACAGGGAGGCAGAGCTCTCACCCTCTTGCTCCTCCTGGGAAACAGGAGCTGGATAATGAGTCTGTGGGTTTATTAAAAAAAAAAAAAAAAAAGACAAAACACATCCTTGTCCTCTGACCCAACTTACACATAGGCCTTTCTTGTGATGATTGGAATCCTGTAAGTCAAAAACATAATTAGAGTCCATTTTGTCCCACCTACAGGGATCTCTGCAAACTGGATGACTAGTGGTGGTATGCGACTTCCTGAAGCCCACTTGAGGCTTTCGTGATAACCCGCCACTCAAACCAAGTCTCCCTGAGAGGAAACAGTCGTAATTGTAAGAAGGGGATGTGGCAGCTACCCAGTCCAGTCTCTGTTGCAGGGCCTGGAATAGATGTGGACAGTGTATGTGGGCGGACTCATGCTGGCATAAGCAATGCCTCCTGCATGCCCTGGGGAAAGCTGGTATCACTCTCAGGCCAGGCTGTTTTATAAGTAGTCTGAGCAGTGATGGACCCTGGTTTTCAGAGTCCAATAAAGCTCACTTTTGCAGGGTTTAATGCATTTGTCACAGCAGCATTCATCAAAAGGAAACAGCACATGAGAGAGCGCAGCTCCCTGGTGCTTGAGCGCCCAGGAAATGGATGGTGCTCCAAGTCAAGATTTTGCAGGCACCATGGAGCACACTACATCTGGAAACAACTGATTTTTTATGGTGTTCGAACAATTTCCTCCATTAGCTACCTCTCCCTTCCCCTTTCTCCAGTGTTCATGTACTTGGGCTTGCTGGCGTTTTAACTGCACAACTTCAGTGACTTTCTGTCTCCTATTCCTATTTTAACTTTCTCCTTTTTCTTTCTATTAATTTTTTTCCTGGAGTTTCATGCTAGACATAAGAAAGTTCATCCTCTGCAACTTTTCTACCCATCTGTCCTGGAAAAGAGTTAATTTTCTTTCTAGTAGTTGCTGTGAAAGGAATGTCAATAATGCATATTGGTTTTGTTGTTGCTAAGCAATATTTATGCTTTTCAAGGACTGTTTTCAGCTTCCATAGAAGCTGAGAAGGAGTATAGACAGAAGAAGGGAATGGCCAATGGAATATTCTGTACCATAGACATCATGCTCAGTATAGAAATGGGGGTTGGCCAGGGGGAGAATCCACAATCACTTCTCAGGACAGTGCCAATTCACTGGCTGGTGAGAGTGGCTTGTGTCATTATTATTGTTATTATTATTGTTATTTTCCTTTTCTGTTACTGTTTCTATTAAACTGTCTTTATCTCAACCCACGAGTTTTTCCCTTTCCTCCCTCTTCTCCCTGCCCTTCTAGGGAAGGGGGAGAGCTGCGCGAGTGGCTGTGTGCTCCTAGCTGCCATTGGGGTTAAACCATGACACCGTCTTGCAGAAATTCTGTAGCAGCGATTGTAGGTACCGGTCCCATGCTGTAGTTTTCCTCTTCTGCTGTACCATTTTTAACTCCCTCACCTGTCTCCTTCATTCTTTTTCTCTTTTGTCTGTTTTCCATCCTGTACCCACCTATTCCCCTGCTTTTTCACTTTCCTTCCTGCTCTGACCAGAGCAGCAGAGGTTCTGCAAGACCACAGTCCTGTCTTTGTGGGCTGGAAGGGGCTTGGTGTCCCACAGGTTGATGGATTACACGGGGCATCCTGGGAGGGATCCTGCATGCCCTGTTTTGGGGCAGGGTCATGTGAGCTACATTGGATGGTTATAGGGATACAAATAACTACAATTCTAAAATGTAACTGCAGGGAAAAATGGGAAGTAATTATAAATGAATGAATGTAACAGACTGCTGATGGGCACTGGTGGAACTTTTAATCTCTGGGCCTTATTAAAGTAAACACATCCACGCCACCCACCAGCCCTGGCCATTCTCACTGCTTTGCCATCTGTTGCAGGATGGCTGGATGGACAAAATTTCCATAATTTGCAGAATGTCCTCATGTGAAGCACAGTAGGAAGGCTGCGGATAGTTTCTGGTCTTCTGGCTCTGAGGATACAAAGCTGGGCTTTCACTTTAGGGAGGAGATCTGGACTACTTCACATGTAACTCTTTCTCCTTTGAGTTTCAGAACTTGCAGAACTTTTCCAGAATTTTATGAAACTCTCCTTATTTTTCCACAGGGACAATGAATTTCCAAAACATCCCATGGACTGCAGCTTCAACAAAACAATTCTCTGCCAGCACCCGAGGCAGTCTGGAAAGCAAAATAAACAAGTAAAACCCAAGCCACACACACTGCTTGAGCTTAATGCAAATAAATCACCAAAGTATTAAGTTCAGTTCTAAATCTCTCTCTCCATCTTCCTGTCTTTCATGCTGTCTGTTTCTTGCCTAAGAATATTTTATCAGTCCTTCAACCTGGGTTTAGGTACAGCTTAGCTTTTTCCTATGGCTATGTTTTGTCTGTCTGCTTCCCTTTTTATACTTTTCACATCACCTTTATACTAATAAGAGGGTGTTGGTAAATAGGGGCATGCCACCAAAAGCAACTGCCACAGATAGTTCTCCAGCCCCACCTCAGTGGGGCTGAGGTGCTTCACTGAGAATAGGTGGAGGGTTTCAATCGCGCTCCCTGTTTGCTCAGGGTGTGAAAACAGCACGAGCTTTTATTCTGTGTCATCATCTAAGGCAGGATGCTTTTCTTGGCTAGATGGAGAGACCCAGAGATGAAAGGAACACTTAGCTGCTTAGCTTCCCAATGTATAAATAGCTGTTGCTGAGATAACTCTGTGTGTGCTATTTTAGAGGGGGGACAAAAGATGTATTTGCCAAGCGGGTACCATATAGAACTCTGTACTACTGGGTGTTTGAATAGACAGGTAATGAGTCATATGCTCCATTGCTGGGAACTGGCCTACCTTTCTGAGATCAAAATGGAATGGGATTGATTTATAGCAGCTATGAATTTGGTCCATGTTTTCCCCCACAGTTAATTTTTTTCCACGTTGGTAACATTAACATTAACAGGAAAAATACCTGATATAAATGTGGAATTTGAATGACATCTTCTCTTGCATTAATCATTAGATTAGAACGTGCCCTGCGTTTGTTATGTGCACACTGGAATATTTCCCATATATTGTTCACGGCAATTTACACCAGGAGAGGAATGTTTGATTTTGAGAAATCCTTCTGCTTTCTAGGAATTTCTGACCTTCCTAGGAATTTTGTGTTTTATAGGATTTTTTTGCTTTCTGGTAATTTTCTGACGCATAATCACTTCTGCAGGCTCTCCTGGTTCTCCAGTAGTTGAAGAGATGGGTAACATTTCCTGGTGTTTCCAAAATGGTAGTGGGTATGCATCCTTGTTTCAGCCTGTGAATGGGTTAGTTTGATTTCTTGTCCTCCTTCTTTTTTTTCTGATTCTTATTCTGTTCTGGCTTCCTGGAGCAGGCATTTCTCCCACCTGATTCTCAGAAGCACTTTTCTACTGCCACTGCCAATATGCAAAACCTTCTGATTGTCCCCACTGCATACCTGGTGGGGAATGAGTAAGAAAGGATACTTTGCTTAAGAGCATATTTTATTTTTATTACTTCAAAAAGGAATATCTAAAACACCAAATATTTCAGCTTAAACTAATATATTTTCATTCCAGACAGTGCCTCTTAAAGATTTGTGTTTCCAGTGATGAGCTGAAATTTTCTGCTGGTACGGTAGAGCATTTTTTGAGAAGCTCTTTATTACTATTGACGTATTTGGAAACAAATGGCCAGGTTTGAAAAGCTTTGAGGTGTCACAAATTCTGTTACAGGTAATGGGAGCTTCAGGTCTCATGCTTAGGGGTTTGAATAGATTTGAAAACCTACCTCTTGGTATCTGGATTTGAACATCTTGGCTTTTTATTATTGGAATGCCTGGACTTTTCCCTAGTGTGACTGCTTGTCCTTGTGGTGTATTCCTCCTTTGGGATCTTGCCTTCTTCAGAGAGGTAATTTCTGAAAGGCATCAGGACACAGAAGGCTCTGAGTGATTTCTGTCTGTGACACCTGAGAGGACCTGAGACTTCTGCTACATGAAGGTCAGGCAGCTGCTAGGGCATTTCTGTCAGTGAAAATGCAGTTGAAGAGCTCAGTTAACAGCTCTCCCTCCGTGGTGTCGGGGGGGCTCCGGGGACTGGTAATGGAGTATGGCACTTTTTGCCTCTGCTTTACCAGTTAATATTCTCTCTGGTGAGTAATAAGTGAAAGCTAGTGCCAGCTGACTATCATTTTTGGCCTCTTTGATGTGACCTTGTGGAGTGAACTTAGTTTCTAATGCCGGATTCAGCAACCTTCCTTCAGTGCTGTACATGGGAGAGAGCGTTGCTGGATGCAGTGGGAGGAGGTGTGTGCAGGCTGTGAGTGGCAGAGTGCAGCTTTGAAGGGGCACATTTACCAATCACCAATTTACCCTTCCGAGTTCACCTACACTGGGGTCTGTGTGTCGTGAAGGCAGCTGGTAAGAAGAGGCAACAGCGGACAAATAAATGGCACCCAAACCCCCTCCCACCACCGGCTGTACAGACGGGAGCAGAAGGCTAGAGGAAAGCCAAGGCAGAGATAACGAGAATGACTTATTCAAGATCACAGAGTGGATTCTGGGGGTCCAGGAATAGAGGGGTCCTCTGGACTGTGATGTGCCTCAGACCATCTTCCCTCTTTACGGATTGTTATTATTTATGTTTATACCATTAATAATTTGAAGAAAATCTACCTATAGTGAAAGTTCACTTACGACATCTCCCGTTCTATGTGTGACTCCTACTATGATCTGTGTGGTAGAGTCTGTTTAGGGACCACATTTTAACTAGAGAGCAGGTAAAATGGTATTAGATGCTCTACGGGTGGACATGAAAAACAACAGTTGAACAATTGCAGAGGGGTTTCTACAGACTCTGAGGCTCAAGGAGGGGACCAGCTCTAGAGAAACAGACAAGGGAGATACAAGGCCAAAGATGAACTATGGAATAGGAATAGAAATAGGAAAAGGAAGAGGAATAGCAATAGAAATAGCAATAGCAATAGGAAAAGGAGTAGGAAAGGTTGAGCAGCATCTGCCAGAGGAAGACCATTAAGAACAGGGCAACACTATCCCAGTTCGTCGGTCCCTGCAGGGAGACAGCTGATATGCTTGTTCTGCTGACTTCCACCTCAGAGTGGCCTATAATGTACAACCTCACGAGGAGGCACAGAAATGGCCTCATCTCACTCTGCTCCACTGTGTCCTCTGATGAGAACACTGAAATAGAGGAAAGGATGTCTTGTTCAAGGTCGCATAGTGAGTCAGTGGCAGAACTAGCTGGGGACAAGCCTCAGGGCTTCTGGAGTCCCTGGCCTGCATCCACTGTGCATTCACTGGCGCGAAGCAGCTCTGCAAATCCCGCATTCATTACAATACAATAAAGCTTTGCTGCATGGGTCTTTTTTTTTTTTCCTCCAATGTCTCTCAAAAACCCAAGACTGATTTGCATTTTAAAACCACCAGTTACCACTCAGGAAAATGCTATTCAGTAGTTCCTGGCGCTCAGGAGTAAAGATTCTTGCTCAGTTGTCTCCCAGTTCTTTTGCCTAAAATATATTTCTTCCCAAATTGCACAATACTTATTGCTAATATTTATGTCATGAATATTCATGATATCCTGGGGCTTCGAGACTCCATTGGAAAGGCAAGCACAGGAGGCATGGCAGCCCTGATACTCCCACACTCCATACGTACAGGGTAGAGACGACAGGGTGAGAAGGCTTGTTTGGTTATGATGTGAGCTGTGGGGTACTAATGCAGCCTGGAAGCCTTTGGGGAATGCTGGTGAAACTCCATTAAACAGTGCAGTGAAGGCCTTTTGAACAAACAGCTTCCATAAAACCATTAGCCTCACTTAATTGCAAGGAAAAGGCCCCACACGCAGCGGGGGTTTAGAATACACTCTGTCTCTCTCTACATCTGTTTCTTTTTCTCAAGCAATCTGCAGATGGCCCTCCCTTTCCCAAAGAGCTCCAGGACTGGGGAAACTCTTCCTGTCCTCAAAAGAGCAGGATTTTACCTGTCAGCGGTGGTGATTTAGTTTTCCACGTGCAAATTTACACTGTTGCTTGAATGCCAAAAATCTTCCCCCTACCGTGTTGTCCTGTGCCCAAGCAGAGGCAGCTGCCCGCCGGCAGCCTGAGCCGCGCTGCTGCGCCCTGGGCTGGGTCACGCTTCCCTTTCGCTGGTGTGGCCGAAGGCTTCCAGGCTCACTGCTGTTCAGATGGTGCCATCTGGCTCTCATGAAATATATGAGAAATGTTATCCAATAAAAGAGGGGACTGGCTGGCTGTGTGCCTTCACCTCTGTGCTCTTTGGGGAAGGGATTGTTTCTGCGTCTGGGAAATGTTTAACATAATTTTTGAGTACTAGTGTTGCCGGAGTAAGAAATAATCAGCTGGCAGTTTGAATTCAGGCCTGAGTCAGTGGTAACTAGAAGCTATTTTGCTTGATCAGGTCAGGGCTGAGGTTTATAAATACATGGTGCATAGAAATAGCTTGTGATGTGGCTTTGTTAGTTTTGCGGATAGATAGGAACTATCCCTTTCCTTGATGTTCCGTCAAGCAGGATGTTTGGGGTAGGAAAGACGAGGAGAAAAGGTCTGAGCTCTCTCACAGGAAGACACTAGGAAACAAAGAGCACAACTTCAAAAAGGCTGAGGGATGTTTCTAAACAGAGCAAGTTGTCCCCACTCCCTGTTCTTTTCCTCTGAAAATATGCTTCATCTGCAGCTCAGCATCCTTTAGGGATTGCCCTCAGGATCTGAGGGGTGTTGGATGTACCTACAGATTCTCCTGGGACACTTAGCCGGCAGCTGATGACACAGAACTTCTCTGGCTTTGGGGGCTATTGCCCGTTCTTCCTGGGTTTCTCTGTTATTTTCTCTCCACTTCATTAAGCTTACTGGTATATTCAAAGAGCCTTGCTCTGAGCCCTGGCTAACAGCAAGCACTTGGAGAAAGCTGCTCAAATAGGAAAGGTCCAAACTCCCAGGGCCTGATTCTGTCCTCAGCTGTGTCACCATAAACCCCACTGACTCCTAAGCTCAGACTCTACAGTGACATTCGTGTAGCTGAGATCAGGCCCACAGACATAAGCCTGCTCCTTTTTCATGCACCCGCAGTCTTCCACTCACTGGTGCACAGTGTCACCCTTCGATCCGGACACTTCTCTCTAACAGCCAAACACACGCATTCATTTACGCAAACACCAGTAGCCTCGTGTTTGCCAGGGACTCCAGGGACGTGCTGGCAGACTCTGCAGGCAGTCATGCGTACGCACTCACACGCATGCATTTCACCTTCCCCAGCTGGCTCCCAAGCCAGCAACGGTGTTTAATAGAAGTTCGGTGCTCAGTTGTTACCCAGCCCTCTCTGCTCTATGGCTTGCTGTCTGGTACAAACTTGAAAGCCTTTCAGGCAATCAGGCAGTAATAGACCTTGTGGAACCTGAAAGTCCCCCAAATAAAATTTACAAGGCCTAAGAGAGCCTGTCTAGCATTATTTAACGCTTTAGTAATGAGCACCTGAACAGGAAAGATTGCTTGGGTAGTTTTATTCTGCATAGATGAGCAGTCAGAATTTCAAAGAGGGGCCATAAATATGAGCAAGCAGAATGGCCGATGGTGCCTGATTTTGGTGTGGAAGGCAGTCGTGCTGAGGCTGTCAGAAGGTTAGAGAGCATGAATAAAGGGGAAGATGTTTTCCTTCGGCTTCCCAACTCCAAAAGGCACCCTTTAGCCAGGAATGGCTTTAGGTGCAGTGGCAATCCTTTTCCTGCTTGTGTCTGTGCCTCTGTGCGTGTGGCCAGGCATTTGTGAATATGCCGCTTGCTAATGAAGACTGCAGTACAGTGCTAATGTCTCTTGGTGTCACGCGTGTCCCTGTGTACCTGTGTGGTTAATGAGGACAGCAGCAGTGTGCAGCACCTCAGTCTGTGTGCTGTTTCCCTGTGCACATGTGCGGTTAATAAAAGCCACAAATAATGCTAATTCTTTGTAGATGCATTTGCATTGTTAGTGGAGTCTGCAATAAAGCACTGAAACCTTCGTGTACGGTTATGTGCCAGTAATGTAGGTACAGTTTGATACAGTTTGTGTTTATGTGTACAGATAGTGCTGCTTATGTAGACAGTTCTAGCTTGTGTCTGAGTAAAACACGTTCAGTGTTGCTGATTTAAACTAGTAATGAGCTATTTATCATTTTGGCAACACATGCTGGTTTGTTGAACACTTTTGTGGGGCCTGAGGGAGGGAAATGTTGGCAGTCAGAGACTGATGCTCTCTGAGCAGCAGGGCATGGAAGGACAGGTTAAGCCAGGTATGAAGATCTCCACTATGCACCATCCTGCCCGCCCCATCGCCAAATATTTGAAATGTTTTATTTCCTTCCAATGCAGAATGAAAAAAGACTGAAATCACAGAAGTTGCCAGAGAGCAGGACTGTCAGCGCGCAGGCACCTCTTCCCGTCCAGGTGAGTGTTCCACTACAGGGCTTTTTGAGTGCTGTGCAGACCCCTGTGTGTTCATGGAATGACATTTAACAGATGAATGTGGCAGTGTGAGTGTCTCTGTATTGACAGGGAAAGGCATATTCTTCATGTCTATATTTTAGGTGCTAACATAGCAAGAAAAAATTCTAGTTCAGCTAAGGGCTAGCATAGCTCTCTGGCATGTATGTGGCAAAGGAAGGTGTTTTGTCTGTTTACGCTGTTGGAAAACCAAGTTTTAAAAGCTAAAGCTGTCAAACTGATGTACTTCTGCCTGCAGAGTAGAGATGGGTACGGTTTGTCCGTGAGCAGGTGTTTCAGCATCGCTTTGTGTCTGTTTGCCTGCGTGTGCATCGCAGGACTTGCTGCACTGCGTTCTTGTGCGAAGAGGGGCACGGGGGGTGAGGATGGGCTCACACGTGTGTGCCTGTCTGTGCCTGGAGGGCTGTCGGAAATGCTGCCGAGGAGAATCGTGTTATTGTCTGAGTGCTGGTACGCAGCACTGACTGATAACTCCCTGCAGTTTGCTGGGCTCTGCTGTGTGATTGATTGAGCACCGTCCCTCACAGCAGCGTGGGCTCTGCTCACACCACCGGCAAAGTTAGAAAAAGAGATTTTTCCCTTAACCATACACTTGCAGTTTTCAACAGAATTGCTAACCCCACACCATCACTTTCTCTGCAGAAACCTCCATCACTGGCAGAGATGTGCAAAGCTGGTGGAATGTAATTTTACTTCAGCAGCCTCATTAAATTTGCATTCCTTGGAGCCCCACAAGGAAGATGATGGTCTGGCTTTGTCTGCCTGGCTTCCTGTTCACTTTGGGTGATGCATCAGAAAGAGCTTTGCCTCTGACACAGCCGCCAGCCTGGAGACAGGCTCAGGTGACGGGCCTCTTTTACTGTGCTGATCTCTATTTGTTATTGACTTGACAAATCTATCTAAAAACTGGGGTAAGGGATATTTTTCCTAGGCACCATCAACACTCAAATAAGCAAGAATATGCTTAGGTCACCTCCGTAATGTAGCCTGATTAAAAGCCATTCTCATCAGGTAGCTGTTCAGCAATTTACTGACATAATCCTGCTCTTGCAGGATTGTAGTAACAGGTCACCCCAGTAAAAGGCCAAGGATGGGGGGAATGTTATTCTCTCCCTGCCTCCAAAACCAGAGTGAGTCACAGAAGAGAGCACAATAAGTAAATGCAAGACCACTGTATCCAGCACAGTCATTAGAGACCTTCTGTCAACACTGAGCAAAGCCCCTGTACTGGGGGATGTCTTTATCATAAATAGGACTATTTCGGCTCCTGAAAGCCAAGGCAAGGGTCCCTGGTCAAGTCAGATGGCAAGCTGTGCAGAATGCCTAGCTGCAGAAGGGGCAAGCATGAATATAAAAAAGAGATTTCCTCTACCACCCTAGTTAATAGCCTTGCTACCTCCCAGTTAATGATTTAATTTGGGGATTGTTGCTGCATACCTCTGCCACTGAATGTGTATACATGTCTCCTACATGAAACATTTATTTAGCGGCAAGAGTACCAGCAAGGAAACCAGAGGAGTCCTTTCCAGAGTCCTGGCTCTTAACACGGAGTGTCCCTGCCGCACCGGCCCGTCCCTGCAAAAGTTTCTGGCATTTCTGTTCCAAGATGTGGCCGGTACCGGGGTGGTGGGTAGCACCTGCCCTTGGCAGAGCCGGATTCCCGCAGCCCCATTTCCTTCCCTCTTCAGACGGCAAACCAAGGGCTCCCCCTGAGGGCGGGCAGGGCAGTCCCGGGGTGCGCCCGCATCCCCGGGAGGCTCCAAGCGCTCCCCGGGGGGCTCCCCCGTTTCCTGCCCCCTCCGAGGAGGAACGCACGGGCGAGCGGGCACCGGGGACCGTCCCCAGGCGCCCTGTGCCGCTCCCCCCGCGACCGGCGGAAGCGGCCGCCCGTCCTGCCGCTCGGGGACGGGCCCCGCCGCGGGGCTGCCTCCCCGCCGCCGCCGCCGCCGCACCGGGGGCCGGCGCAGGCGGGGGCCGCGCACGGGGCAGGGTTTATAGCGCGGCCGCAGCGCCGCCCGCAGCCCGGCAGGGCGGCGGCGGCGGCAGCGGGCAGCGGCCGCGCCCGGGCGCGGAGCTCCGCAGCGGCGGGGGCTGGCGGCCGCCCTCCCCTCCGCCCCCGGGGGCCGGCGGGCTGGGCTAGTAGTCGGCCGCGGCGAACGGCGGAGCGGCATTAAAAAGCGGCGACTGCTGCTCGCTGCGCTGGCACCCGCCGGCGAGGCCGGGTGAGGACTGCGGGGACCGGGACCCGCCGCTGCTGGGCGGGGGGACGCGGCGCTGCTGGGCGGGCATCCGATACCGCGGTACCCGGCTCTGCCCCGGCATCGCTGCGAGCCCACGGCTGCTGCCGCCCGGGCGGGCGGAGGTGAGTGATGCGCTCCGCGAAGCGGCCCCGGGAGAAGGGGGGCGGGTACTGGGGGGGCTGTGGGGCACAGCCATCACCCGCTGTACCGTCTCCGCGCTGCCTGCTGCCAGCCCCCGGGCGCTCGGCTCTGCTGGTGAAGGTCGCCGTGGGGGGCAGGTCGGGGTCCCGCTGTGGCAGGCGGTGGTTAGAGGAGAGCACAGCTTGCAGTCGCATCCCTTCTTCACGCTCCCCAGTTTACTTTTTTTTTTAAACCCTCTACCTCCCCCCCCCCCCTTTTTTTTTTTTTGCTGCGAATACAACAGATAAATCCCTCAGTTGTGTGTTTAGCCAACTCTCCCTGGAAGCTCTGGAGAGTTCATGAATATGCAGAAAGGAGAGCGTTTCCCGGGGAGGCTGCCTCTATAATAAGCTGATTGAGCTGTGCCTGCAGCAGGGCTGTTCTCCTGAGGGAAAAGTTGGGCGCCAGAACTGAGCAGCTTTGTGTCCCCGACTTCACGGAGGGCTGGCCAGCATCCCTGAGGAGGAGGAGAGCCAGCAGAGGCATTCTCCATGCTCAGGGATGTTAGCAGGTCCAGCCAGGCAAGATCGTCGTCTCTGCCAACAGTTGGTGTCAAATGTTTGTCTAGAAGATGTAGAAAATCATGTACCTGGCACATGGAAGGTAGCCTTCCTGTTTTATACTGGCCTGCGTAGAAATTGTTCCTTCCTAAAAACCCCAGGTCAGTTACTTAGTAAAGACATTACATTGCTTAGCAACAGTCCCAACTGCAGCCCAGTCCCAGGCCCTTGCTATTCTGTGGTCTCCAGAGACACGCCAGAAAAACAGCCTGTGTCCTGGAGAAGTCCTGGAGAAAATTAACTGTTCCATGTTCTTTCCTATTTGGTGATGTGATGATCCAACCAAAAGAGTGGGGCTGGTTGCCACTGCCCAGGTATTTGAAGACACTTGAGGGGGGTGGGAGCTGCTGGGAGCTGAGAATATCTGAAAACCTGTGGGACAGAGGGAGCAAGATGAAAGTGGTGGGTCCCTTGGGCATGTGCAGGACCTTGCATCTGCCTTGTCGCTGCATCCTGTGTCACTTGCACTTTTGTTTTGTGCACAGGCACAGCAGCGTGCTGGTTAGCAACCTTAGCTTATGCAATTATTAGGATAGTATTTTGACAGCTGTGCTGAGTCTGTTAGGGTTTAATGTAATATGCAAGCAAGTAAGTTCCTTTAAAACAAGGCTGATGCGTGCCTTCTGCTGCAGCTGCAAGACATGACTCAAGTTAAGTGGGATGAGGACTTGTGTATTGGAAGAGAAATACTTTTATAATTCAAATGACAGAATAAACACACAGACTTTTTGCTCACAAAACCACATGTGCATATACACAAAATCTGCTACCTTAAAAGCTGATTTCTTTAAAACAATTTTCCCGTGAAAATTTGTGTGAGCCTTTGAAACTAGCTTTCTATTCTCACCAGTAAAACTTCGCTTGGGGACAATTATTTTTTCCTCTTCCTCCCCAACAACCTTGTGAAGTGTTGATAAAGATATTACCCACCGCATCAGCTTCTTTTGATTGCTCTTTTAGGCTGCGTGTCTAGATGGAAACCTAGCAACACAACAACTGTGTTGAAGGGTGATGTTTCAATAGCTACACTTCTTCTGTCACACTGGATGCATCTTCAGAGGTTAGGCTCATCAAGGCAGTCTCTTTACCCCTTTGGACCCTTATAGTTTGATTCCCTAAGCCTGAAATAAAACAGACCTGGGCTAGCAAAAAAGACAATGAAGATGGAATGGAAATGCTTAATATGATAAAAGATCCATTCCTCCTTTCTTCCTGCTGCCCTGTGAATATCTGCTGTATTCCCATGGGGAGAATACTCCACTAGGGAGGGAGAATGCCCATCTAATAGAAAAATGATTCAAGGGGAAACTAGCCATCAGCATTTGTGACTGTTTCACCTAGACTCACATGGGGAAAAGCTAAGGGACAAATGCCCTGTAGCAATATGTAACAGTATAGTATGAAGAACCAGACTGGCATTTGGGAAGTGGCATCAGCATCATTTCAATCGCACGATGTGGTGAAGATTGTGATTCCGTTTCTGGAATGTACAGGGCCAAATTCATCCTCAGAGGTAAAAAAACCTCAAAAAACCCAAACCAACAAACTGAAGTCAATGACACTTTTTTAGATTTACCTCACTGGCTATACTCTCCTGTTCTTAGCTGTGTTGCCGAATGCCCTTGTTATGCATCCTGTCTCTTTACAACAGCAGAGTAAGGCGCTGTTGCAGGGAGTCAAGGTGACAATATCTGACTGGCTTTGTGTAATTTGGGGGCACAGAAATGATGGATTTCACACTGGTGAAAATGTCTGTTAGTTTTCAGGTGTTTGGGGAGAATGCCTTTGCTAGGTGCTAAAAATTCCCTCAATACCTAGTATGTCCTTGGCCACACCTCCCAAGATCTTGTACTTTTTCAGTGTTAATGAATTAAACATCACAAATGCCTTTGTCAGGCCAATAGAAAAAGTGGCTAAGTTATAGGAGAACTTTGACCACTTCCGTACCTGTCATTTCCAAACTGTCAATGAGAAGCATTTTTAACGAGCTGTATTGTGCAGGAGTTTACGGGGGCAGCTGTGACATGTATGTATGTATATGTGACTGTATAGCATGAGAGGGATGGGATGTGTGCATTTTGGTATGGCGCTGGGGGGGTGTGTGAATATGGTGTTAACATTTTGCATCCAAAAAACCACAGCACATCTGAAATCCTCTTGTGATGCCGGTGCTCTGACATAAGTGCTGCTTATACAAAGACTTGCCTGTTGGGTACAAGTACTTAATAAGTAAGCTTGACTGAAACTGGAGAGGGATAGGAGTTCATAACCTGACGGCATATGGAAAATCTGGATAAGCTGTGATTTTTATTTCTGAAGTTTGAAGAGGTCCTACTGTGAGTCCCAGGGTCTCCGGGTGATGCTGCCATAGTCTCTGTGCATGTCAACGTGCCGTAAATCCTGGCAAGGCTCTCTTTAGCACGAAGCATTTAGCATACAGTTGGTTTAATCCTCTAATCTTATCAAGCACTGACATAAGCGAGAACTGAACAGATTAATTCATTCTAAAAAATCAAACCCTGTTATATTTCTCAATGTAGTGCCCAAAATTTCTCCTTTCACTTACCTGATTGACTTATTTTTTTTACCCATTGTTTGTTTAAAAGTATCTGACTATGGATTTGGGCTCAGCGGTGAAAGGTAATTGGCTCTCCTGTGATGTGAGTTTATCTGCTGTTAAAGAGGCCTCAGGGGATTTCAGGATCAGAGCCAGTAAAGTGGTCTGGGAGCCTTGGTTACTGGAAGTTGCAAGGTTGGCAGAGGAAGGAGCTGCTGGAAAGTGTGGGTACTTGTTACCCCCTTGGTGACAAGCAGTCCCATTTACTTTTTGTTCCTTTTGTGCCAGTCAAGAGGAGTGGAACATGTCCTTTGCGTTCCTCCTTTCCACACACCTGCCTGTTTCTCTCTCTATGGAGAGATAAAACAGTCCTCACGAGGTGTGTGTGCAAGCTGCCATTCGGCTCTGTGAATGTGTGGCCAGGGGCAGGGGAATGTGTTTCCAGGCCTTGTGATGAAGTTGAACAATGAAATATTAGTTTCTAGCACTCCGTTATGTCTCCCCTGCGATACCACAGAAGAGGCTATCTCTTTAAATGATTGATTTCACACAGATTTACTTGAGTTCATTCATCTTGATGCAGCTTTACCAAGGTGAATTTTCTCTGAGATCTTGCCTTACTGATGTCTTTTCTAAGGGCTGGATCCTGCCTCCTTTCCTCTTCCCGAGCAGTACCTTATTTCATGAATAGCTCTGCTGCGTTCAGTGAGACTGCTTAAAGAGTAAGGTGCTGTAGTGCCTGTGACTCAGACTAATGCAAGTCAATTTAAAGGACAGATTAAACGCAGTGTGAGTATGGATTGCAGTGCCTGGCCTTTAATGAATAATTCAGGAACATGGAGGAGACAGTGTAAGAGTTAAGTGCTTAATCCAGCTCTAGGTGAAGTCAGCAAGAGACTTTCCATAGACCCCAGTCCAGAATATGTTTCAGCATGGGGTTTACCTGTGAGTTTGTAAGTTGTCCCATTGATGGCAGTGTGCTTCAGGCATGAGCTACAGCAACTGTCTGAATTAGCACCCAGTAGAGTATTATTTACGACCCTCTTGCCTGTCATACTGTCATTAACTGTCCTCTGCTGCACCATGAGAGAAATTTTCTGAGGTCTCAGCACTGCTATTGAGTCATGCTTTTCTATTATTCTAAACCAGAAGAGATTAGTAACTGGAGTGCCACACCATTAACAGGAGAAAATACAGACACAAGAAGTCTGGCAAAACAAGCTGCAAGGTTTAATTTTAGTTGCTTCACGCTGGGGATGATGCCCTCCTTTTGCAAGAACAAGGCACTTGCGTGTCATGGATTTCATCAGAACTGGACACTCAGCACTTCACAGCTCAGGAGTCCACTTGTGTCTATTCCTGCCAGTGGCTGAGAGCGATTTGACTTTGTGAGGGTGAGTTGAACCCCCAGGCACTGGAACCGCTCCTAGGAGACCCGTTGTGGTGGGGATGGCAGAAGAGCTCCCTTCTGCTGATGGGAAGCAGAGGATGGTCTGCACTTGCAGCTCTTGTTTTGTGCTGTGGGTCTGTAGTAACTGGGAATCCTGTCCTTCCAGCTGCCCAGAGGGATTTGCTTTCCCGTATAGGTACAGTTCAGCTAGTCATAAGCAGTGCCGATTTTTTGATGACAGGACCAAAGCATCTCCTCTTTCTGATTGTAACTCTGGAAGTATAAATCTTCCAGTGAAACCTCTGCCCTTGCTCTCAGCCTGCAGATCCTGGCAGTGCAGCAGGCTTTGCTGGTCTGCTGGGGGGTACGCATGCCCATTGCAGAGCAGGGCACCCCAGACATAGGCTGTCTCCTGCACTGAAATTAGGGCTTCACAGGTACCTGACCTTTTTTCCTGTTTTGAGTTATCTCTGCTTGCTGGGAGAAAAGGTTTGGGGACCAAGGCTGGGATACTTTCCCTGCCATCTGCCTTAAGGCAGCAGACTTGAAAGCTGGCACAATTAATTCCTGATCTTTGCCAAGCTCTGTTAATAGGGAATGGCTCCTCCTGAATAGAAGGCAGTTCATGTTACATAAATAGTGGAGAAGGGGGAGAGGCCGATGTGTTTGCAGGGGATGAAAGACATACTGGCGGTCATCTGGTTCTTAAACTGCTGCTGGTCTTGACTCTCTGCTTCTTTACAGGGGGGGAGTCAGAGGTGAGAATCGTGTATTTTCTGCCTGGACTTCAGGGTGCGGATGCTATTGCTTCTGGGGCCTGGTTCTGCAGCTGCGATCTCCCTCGCTCTGGTAAATGCAGTCATGTCAGTGAAGTCACTTTGGGTTTGTTACTGGGAATGTGAGCTCAGGACCTACCTGCTAAGATGACTGCATGGGCAAGCTTGTATGGGCTTCAGGGCATCCTCTCTGGTGCTGCCACAGATTTTCTTGCCACCTTACTTTCGCATAGCAGACATTGCTTTGACCTGAACACGGAGTAGGGTTCTAGGAGATCTGTAGTTTTACTCTGAGCTCACTCAGCTGTCTGATGTTGGGCTAGGAAGTCTCAGGGTCTCTGTTTCTTCATCTATACGTGGTGATATATATATTTAATAAATAATAATAAAGCCGTGTGTTAAATTGACACTTTCATTTCCAGGATCATTTGGCTCAATACATTGTTTCTTTCATGGTCTATTTGCAAAAATGCATCATAGGAACCTCGTTTCCCCCTGTCTTCCCATGTTCTTAAAGGATCTGTGTATTTGCAGACCAACAGGAAACTCATGTGTTAGCATCACAAGCCTCTGCTGGGTATCAGTTTTTTCCCACTTTATGATATTGAGCATGGGAGGAGCTGGAGCACCTGGTAATCAAAGCAGAGGATTGGGAAGAGTTGGGTCCTACTGTTGCTCTGCCACAAATCTTGTGATTTCTGAGCTGATCTGGAAGGTCGCTGTAGCAAAGACAACTCTGGGTTTTGGATACCTCAGTTTCTGGGTGCCCAGTTTGTGTCACTGTTAACTGGAGTTGTAGGTACCACTGCTGCTCCCCAAATGGCAACTCAAACCAGGGTCCACGTAACCATATTAGTTGTAACTTGCCTGGTCTGTATTTAGTTTCTGTTAAAGTCAGCAAAAGTTGTGGCTGAATTCCAGCAGAGCTGGAGCTAGACTGTGGAGCCTCGCTTAATTCATTTGTAAACTTGCATATAATCCGACCTATTTCCCTAGAGGAATAAGGGAATTGGATCTGATAGGTGTTTGCAAAGGGTTTATGCAGTCTCTGATAGAAGCTGATATGATGCACAAATGCAAAGCGCTCTTTGTTCCTAGGGGGATGTGCTATATGATGACTTGTTTCTTGGCTCTGTTTTACACCCAGGAGCTGAGAATGAATTGCTTTTGAGTGCTGTATTAAGGTCTGTGGAGACAATTTGGGGAAAAAAAAGCAAACCAACACCTAATCCTTTCTACTGCGTGGGGTACAGCTGAGCATGCAACACACTTGATTCCCTGAATCAAGTAATTTGTCTTTTCGTTCCTCCTTTTAACAAGGCAAATGAATCCCTGAAGATGGGGCGGCAAACTCAGATTTGAACTAGAGCCCAATGGAGCATTTTAAATGTGACTGAGAAAAGCCCAAAGCAACCCTGGCTCCTGCTTGTAAATCAAACCTGGCCAATTCCTCTGTCTTCATATTTCCTCTGCCACCTCTTTCCCTCCACCTCCCCCCTCGCACGCCCTCCCACTTGCTCTCCAGCTAACAACTCATGCGCCAAGTTTAATCTCCAAGCCAATTTTTATGGCTGAGTTGAAATGGAAAGGTGGACAGGCCCACAAGAGCATGAAAGTGACTCAATAAAACAGTGGGCTCCATTTAAACTGAGGTCCGTGAGTCTAGACAATATAGACAGCATCTTGTTTTGAAAGCTAAATCTATTTTGCTGGAAAGCTTGAGCTAGTTCCTGAACCATGCAGGAAGCTGCTCCTTCTGGTGCTTCCTGCCAACCATTACAATTTCCAAACTCCAGGATCAGGCATCACACGCTGTGGTTCTTCAGCACCCACTGAGCACTTCTCAGTGCCTTGGACTCACCTGAGTGTCAAATCTATGCACCTGCTTTTAAATGGAGTGTCTCAGAGTTTGATGTATATGCTTTGAGACATTTTTTTTTTCCCCACATACAAACCAAATTTTACTTCCAAGGCCACCTCTTCTTTCTCCCAATCCTAACCCTTACACCTCAGCTCTGTCACTTCACCTGGGGCTCTTTGAGACAGGCAGCAAGGGGGCAACGGAGCTGTGACCTTTGGTGTTCTTTGGTCCGTTTCACTTTTGTCACTGATGTCAATATACCAGTGCACAGAGCATGGTAGAAACGCTGCAGAGTCATAAGGAGCTATAAAACATGAGCCTATGACAACTGGAAACAAGATATATCAGCAGGTGAATGTTTCATCCCCTGTGGCACTGCTTAAGCTGAAGAAAAGAAGCTTCATTCCTGTAAATCCGTTACATGGAACCAATTCCTTGGTGAAAGTTACCTCACACTAAGTGCTGAGCCCATAGCATAGGTTTCTGTGTAAGTGGTACAGTAAAGCATTTGACCTTATTTAGATTCTGATAACAGAGAGCTATACTGCAAGTAGCAGAGACAGACGAAGTTAAGACTATGATGACATTTCTTTTACAGACTTCTTGCTGTTTCTTGTATTTCTGATGTGTTGTGGGGGAGATCGTTCCTTCTGGATCTGAATCTTGGCAAACATGTGGCTAAATTCATTCCTGCGTGCACAACACCTGCGTGTATTCCCATCTATTTGGCTACGTTGCAGATCCTGGTACTGTTTGCATTTTCATTCCTCTGGCTGATTTGGGGAGTTTGTTCCCTTACTCGGACAACTGGGCGAGTGTGGTTCCACTTCAGCATAGAGCAGTGGAGTGAGTCCCTTTGAAAATCAATTTACAAATGTCTGTGCAGGAATAGCCTGTGTTTGCTTGTGGAGGGGGATCCCAGAAGGCCCTGCGACAAGGCATGTTGTGAAGGGATGGGCGATGGGATCTCAGGCTCCAGAATATGAGAACAATTCAGAATCAGATGATGTGGTTTGCCCCAGGAAAGCTAGAAAAACTAACAGCAGAGCCATGAATGTTTCCTTCATTTTTTTGCATTTTAACTGCAGGACTCGGTCCTGCAGTGAGCACAAGTAGCATCCCAGCCTGTGAATGCCTGGCTGAGGAGTGTGGCATGCGGTAAGGAAGGGGGAACAATTGCCTGAAATGCTTTGATCCTTTGCCAGATGGCAGTTCCTTGGTATCCTTTGGGTTGGACGGTTGCCTGTCGCGAGCTCCTGAGCTCGTGCAGCTTGCATGGCTGTGAGTCTCTGCATCTTTGGTGGTAGAAGGGGAATAGGGACAAGGGTGGTGTCTGTCTCTTCCTGAACTGCTCCTGTGCCAGGCTTAGATCACGCTCCAGGTCTGTGCTGGGAGGGAGGAGAAGAGGCAGCTCAGTCCTGATGGCCTAAATCTGTATCCTACGGATATGGCTTCACTGGCAGCTTCTGGGAGCTGCTGCCAGCAACATTTCCCTCCCTTGTACAGGGACTAACAGGAACCAGCTCTTAGTGTCTCTTGTCTGTATTGGGAAGCATCATGGACTCTCCCTGAGATTAATGTGTCATTAAAGCCTGTTTGCTTATTCTGAGACCCTGCCCCCTCGTCTGCTAACGGACTGCAGGACTGTGCTCATTGAGCTGTGGTAACATTTAATGTGAGTTTCTGCATGGTTGGTGCAGCTGGCAGTGAGCTTTAAGTCCTTGTACTGGCAGGGGATCTGCCGACGTGCTGCTCAGGCACTGAGGCATCTTGTCTTGTCTCCATATCCTCCCCTTCCCCTCAGGAAGTTTTCCTTCTGTTCTGAAAAACCTTGTGTTCACCCAGGTCCTGCTCTGGAGCAGTCAGCTATGGCACTAGAGGCTCTCCAGCCACTGGGTTTGACACCTCTGCTTCCAGATCTCTCACTGATACTGGGAAGATGAAAAAGCAGTGCTTTTTCATCTAATTCCAGAAGCACCAGGTTTTCATGGGAGGAGAGCAGCTAGCTGCATATGTTTCAGGGAGGGAGAAGTGTGGGAGGTAAGAAAGTCGTACCTGCTCAGATCCCACTTCATGGCTGCTGAGAGCCAGCTGGCTGCAAGCTACTTTGTGAGTCCCTCCTGATCCAGCAGTAAGTTGTCTATGGTTGACAATGGAATATGCTTGCTTCAGTTATTCCCACTCAGCTGTAGTGACTGTCAGGATGAATTCTGCCCAAAATTCAGGCCCTCACATTCTCAGAAATATGAGGCCTGCCTATATCATAGATGAGCTCAGCTCAGTGTATGGAGCTGGAATGGGGCATGAACAACCTTGGCTATGCCTTCTGCCCCCTCGTTTCTGAGAGGATTACAGCATCCCCCATTCCTCTTTCATGCTGGTATGTGGAAAGTCCTGCTGAAGAACTGAGTATGACTGAAATGCCATGGGAGCTGTGTCCCCAGCACAGATTGGAGTCCTTACAGCCTTCGTGTTGTGAATCTGGCATTTTCTTATGCCAGTAAATTATAGCAGCAAAAAGGCAAGACCTTTAGATCCATCAGAGTGAGACTTTGCAGCATCTGGAGTGAGACACTCTGGCCCATACAACTCAGACATGTGCAGATGGGACTTTTTGCCTGCACCTCCTTTTCCTGGAAGGACAGACCATGATGAGCAGAGCTGGGTGGATACAGACACTTCAGGTGAAGGGGAGTACTTGCAACATTTTCTTTTAACCTTAATTGTACTCCTTATGTTGGAGTGCAAGAAGTAGAGATGAAATAGCTGCCTGTCCCCTGCGTGGCAAGAAGGTCTGGCAGCACAGGTTGGCATTGCCGTGTTACCCCTCGTATTGCGGCTCACAGAGCCACAACCAGCACAAAGCGCCACTTAGGCTGCTGGCGAGAAAGCAGCTCACATGCGCGGGGAGGAAGAAATTGCCCTCCGCTTTCTCAGTAATGATGTAGCAGCTTATGGGGAGCCTCTGGAGAGGAGCCTTTAGGAGAGGGTGTTTTGATTAGTCCCAGAAGCACAGTGCACACACAAGCCAGCTATTGCTGGGGAGCGGCAGATGGAGGGGAGCACAGAGCCAGCCCTTGTCCTCGTACTTCCTCCTGCTGCAAGGAGCAGGTGTGGGGAGCAGGGGCAGAGCTGGGAATCCTGCAGCTGAGCATGGAGTGGTACTGGTGCCCACGGTGGCATAAACTGGGGAGCCTGAGCACAGAGTGGAATAATAAATGACTGGCAGGGGCTGACAGCAGGACTTAGCTTTCCTTTTCAGGGTGACAGTGATAGAATCATAGAATCACAGAATGGTTTGGGTTGGATGGGACATTAAAGAACACCTCCCACCAGCCCAGGTTGTTCCAAGCCCCATCCAACCTGGCCTTGAACACCTCCAGGGATGGGGCAGCCACAGCTTCTCTGGGCAACCTGGGCCAGGGGCTCATCACCCTCACAGCAAAGAATTTCTTCCCCAGATCTCATCTAAATTTCCCCTCTTTCAGTGGTATGGGAAGCCTGAGTTTATCTACACTAGCTTTGGGGATAGCTGTTTGTTCCAGGGACTTGCGAACTGGTGAATCCTCTCTGTGGTCTGAGATTCCTTCCTGGACTGAGTGACACTTCTTGGGATAATAATACAAGTCCCTGGTTTGTGGCAGCCATCTGTATTTAATGATCTGTAAAGGCTTTGCTATGAACACAAGCACTCAGGGACAGACACTGGAGCGTGGAAATCCACACACTTTTAACAAGCTTGTTATCTTGGGCCCCTGGTAGGAGGGATCCAGGGTGCTTTTGAAGTCTGTGTCAAGGCACCCAAAGGCACACAGCTGATCCAGAAGCCAGCCCTTTACTTAGCAACAGCAAGTGGCTCAGACAAAATCTAAGTAATTTTTGTAGTGGTTAGGTAAGTCATTTCTGAAGCATATCAGAGTCTCAGCTTGCTTGGCGCCCATGTGCAGAAACCTGTAAGTGCCACATGCCTGAGTGACAGCGGGGCCTTATCATTAACACGAGCAAGTAACTCAAGTGGTAAACGTGGCACAAGGCTGCAAGGCGTGTTTCCTGAGATTATAACCAAGAAGCTGTCTTCTAACACCTACAATCACTAGTTACAATAACCAGGAGCAAATTATTTTATCAGGAAATGAATTTTCTTTGGCAATGACATGCATGTTAGCAGAGTTCTTGTGTAGGTTTACCTCTGCAGCGATCCTGGGATGGCAGGGCACCGAACATGCATGGTTCGATGCCAACAAATGCTGGTGACCTTTTGCTTTGAGAAGTGCCAGTATCAGCACATTGAAGCAAGTATTTTGGTCCTTTTGGATTATTTTTTTTTTTTAAATCTGTCGGGATACAGATGCTTCCTGGAGTCACTTAGGAAGTAGCACCCTAGGACAGACCTCAAAGCTGGTACCTGCTGGACCCATGGTGGGACTGCCTCAATTTCCAAAACTAGTGCCATATGAAGGTCTCCCCCTGATCAAAGGCTGTGGGATCAGCCTTTTTCCTAATTAAGGAAACATTCAGGAAGAGTGTGGTGTTAGATAGGAAACTCAGATGGCTGAGCTAGTTCTTATTTGCAGGCATCTTACTCCTCGCAAAGTACAGTGGAGCTGCTGATTTCTGAAAGCAACAACCAAAAGCAAAAGCTTTTGCTGTACATCTTTTGTGGATCACAGCTGCAAGGTTACCTAGTTCTTCTGTCCACTTTCTTCTTGGTCTGTTCTGTGTGCAGGTAGTAGCTTCTCACACAGCAAAGCAAACACCTTTAAAACCAGTCTCTCTCCCTTTTCCCCGTATGCTGGTCTTGCAGTCCTGCTTTTTCAGCCTGTTTCTTGCCCACTTGGCTGGGTTAGAGGTAAAGAGCGATGAGGGAACTGATGGTCCTTGTGCTCTCTGGCACTGTTAAGCCTTCTGAGGTGTCCCAGTGCTGGCTTGCACGTCGCTGGCTTGCACGTCACTGGTTTGCATAGATGGTGTGAAATTGGTTCTCGTTGTAGAGGTTGGATGTCCCTTGCCAGCGTAGAGGTTTTGTTGCACAGCAATGGTTACGCTTGATGTTACAGCTCAAATTATGCTTGCAGAACAAAGCCGAGTTTGCAGTTTGTTGCACACAGCTCCCGCCTGTGCCGTTCTGTGTACTCTAAGAAATTAGGTGTCTTGGGTGTCTTAAACTAGGTGCCCAAAATAAGTGTCTATTTTTTTTAGCTTCCGATCTCCTGAGCTCCCGCATCTGTCAGATGTGGACGACACCACCCCCTCCTTCTCAGAGATGCAAGGAGAGGATTCAGTTCAGTCCTGTTTGTTCAGCTCTCAGACTCTGTCGTGACAGGCAGTGTTGAAAAGCTCATGAGGAAATTAATAATTCTGCCTCTGAGCCAGGCTTGAGCGGCATGCAGGAAATGAGGCATGAGACCACACGCTGAACAATGAGGAGAGAACAAGGTAGCGAATAGCTGCTGGGTTCGGGGAGCATCATCCATCGCATGCACTGGTAGGGGCCAGAGTCCTTGCCTTTGGACACCGGGCTTGGAGGAAAAACTGCACTGCAAAGCATTTACAGAAGGGGGACAAATTAAGGATGCTGTGTCAGCCCTGAATTTGGCATTTCCTGACTGGTGAGTGCTTGACTTTGCAGCTAATCTTTCCACACTGTTTTTGGCATGCAATTATGAGTAGATCTAATCAGTGCTTGTCAGACACCTGGAATAGCAGGCGGGTGCAGGCAGGAGACCCTTGATGTTGTAGGCTGACAGTGCTCCAGCCAGCCTTTGTCCATTCTGAAAGCAGGTCGATAGATCGTAGAATCACTAAGGTTGGAAAAGACCTTTAAGATCATTGGGTCTGACTGGTTCCTTCCATTTCCAGCTGCTCTTAATCCTAGCCAGGGTGTAAAAGTGCCTGTAAGGGGAGAGAAGGGTAAGAGAGTCAGCAGTGAAAGGACACCTCAGTTAGGAGTGAGTGTGCATGCATGTACTTAATTTCATAAACTTTGGGAGGTAAGACAATCCTCCATCCTTTATGCAGCCCTATCTATTGTCTTGCCTCCTGTGGGCAAGTGGAATTGCAGACGATAGAGCTTTAAATACATATTTAAAAAAAAACCTGTTGAACTTTTTTCCCAGCAAACACATTCAGATCATTGCGCTGCAATTCCAATAGCACTGTGCTGCTGGAGCATTTTGACGTCATTCTGATCTGCAAAGTGCCTGGGGTCTGACAATGTTTTGGTGCATTTTACCAAAGGATTTAAAGCAAGTGGGAAGGGAAATGCAAAGGGCCCAGAAAGACAACAGATTAAAGCCTTGTTGCTGCATTCTGCTGTAGAGCTGGAAAAGTAGACCTGCTTGATTAATAATGGTGGAGCCAGCCCAGCCAACGGTTTAAACCAGTGCCTTTAAGCAGTATGTGCATCTCTGGGCTTGTGTCCCACTGAAACAGGTTCTGGGTAGTGTCCTCAGACACAGGTTCTGGTCAATGGCTGAATTAAGCCAGTGTTTTCAGAAGTATTTCAGGAGATTCAGGGTCAGCTGTGCAGGGCCTGCTTTATTTTTCCAGGCGTGCAACACCTCTGAAAGTCAGACCCCCAATTAGGGGCCCAGAAATTGTATCTGATTCCTCCTTACTGTTTCTTTTTCCCCCACTGGTGAAAGGTAGCCTGCACTGGCAAAGGGCAACACAAAGGGCTTCCTCCATGCACTCAGTCATGGCTGCATTGAGAAAAAGCCCTTCTTGGTTGGTTTTCAAAATGATGCTTCTAGGCTAGTCTCAGTGATTCAAGTGCAGAGCAAAGCTCTGGTCCTGAGTCTCTGTCACTGTAGAGCCCTGCTTTAGAGTGGGTATACATTAGTGATACCCTCCAGTTATTTTTTCCTGGCCAGAGCTGTGTACAACGTTCTCCAGCATAACAGGGCCTGGGAGGCACTGTGTCCATCCCTGCTATCGACTGTGCATTGTTACAGAGAGGTAGCTTTTTGCAGGAGCTGGGTGCTCTTAGGATGATTTTGCAAGCACAAAGCCCATTTCTCTCCCTCTTAGAGGAACTTTATATAGCTAACAAAGGGGCCTACAGCTGCCTTTGGTAGAAACTCCAAGAGTTTTCAGGAATGCAAATAGGATCACAAAACTGCTAGCTCTGCTCTGAAAGCTTTGCCCATGGGAGAAATGAATGTGAAGTTTAATTATTTTGTCGATAGGAATCTCCCATATTACAGAAATTGTCTTTCCCTCCTTCTTGCCTTGTGCTTTCTTTCCTTTTTTCTTTCTAGCTTGCTGATGCACAAGGCTTCCTTTTTCCTGTAAGAAGGAACAACTGAGTAATTGAAATGGAACACTAGTGAGGACTTCTTAATCTGAAAGTCAGCATTAATTAGTCAGGTCGGGTGTAATTAGGTTCCTCATCTGTCACTGCCTCTCCCCAACTTGTCAATGACTTTCTTCTATACTAGATTTCACTGAAAAAGAACTCCGTCACGTGGGAGCTGCATGGGGTTTTTTCTTGGTTGGGGTGCAAGTGAGCGACAATCCCTGCAGGGCTGTTGGGGTCTGAGCTGGATCCCACCTGCTGCAGTTAAGGGCAAAACTCTTGCTGATCTTAAGGTCTCCCAGGTTTGGCTTTGTCCCTTCTTTTCTGCTGTGTGTAAGGTTCACAGGAGCCATAATTATTCCTACCCTGTGCTCCACGGCCCTGCAGTGCTTTAAATGCTTAATTCAATCAGACTGGTACGTTGCAGCAAGAGGTGGAGGATGCCCAGGTTAAACTGCTGAACAGGGGTGCAAATATCAAGGGGCTCGGAGGCCCAGTCTGCCAGTCACTGGTTCATCTGTGACGGTCATCCAGGGAGGAGGGGGGTGAGCCTCTTCCATTGGCCTCTGGCAGAATTCATGGCTGTGGTGCTGAGGTTCAGTTGCAGGTTGTCTGGTGTGCAGCGCCGGGGGGTGGCTCAGATCTGATGTGAGAGAGCCTCTATGCTCCTCTGGACAAAAGTGTGCCCATTGTCACTGAAAAAAATAGCCTTGGCAAGGAGACCTTCCTTGTCTTCCTCCTCTCCACACTGCTGCTGTGGCCTTGAAGAGGCAAACCAGATCATCAGCTGGATCCTGGCGTAGGATAGTACCTTCCGTAAAGCTGTGTGTCTTTACACCAACGCAGGGTTGGAAGATGTGAGTCTCTCCATGGCCATGTCTCTTTGCTGTGATGGATTTTCTGAACTCACATCTTCAGATCAGGAAGTTTCTTCATCCCGGGAGGGTGCTGAAATGGTCCAGCAGTCTGAAGGCTGAATGCTAAGGGAGGACTGTACTACAGACTGCTCCTTCCCTTCCCCTCTTGAATCCCCCTCCTACCCTCCCTTTCCAGCTCAGTTATTTTTCTACAGGGTCCCTCCAAGCTCAACTGTGCTTGCTTACTTCTCCCCACTTCCCTGTTCCCTATCCCCAGGTGGTTCTTGGCTGTCTGAACGAGCGAGGCAGCACAGATGAACGTGTGCCGATGCCAGGCCAGGAGGTGGGTGAGCTGAACGCAAACTGTGCAGGCCCAGCTTTGCCAGAAGAGAGCAGGGTCTGTGACTTCTCTACAGCTGTTAGGCAAAAGCCCCTTCGCAGCTTACTCTCCGTAGGCGGCTCTGCAGAGCAGAACTACGCAGCTCTCCAGCCCTGCTGTTGAACTTCATCCATATCGTGGTAGTATGGGGAAGGGAAGGGGCCTCACATTTTCCCCGTGTCAGGTACACTGGGGAGACCTGCCCCTTGCTTTGCCCCTGTCTTGCTCTGAGCTGGCTGTGCAGCGTGCAGCCTGCCCACGCGGTCTGCCTTTGCAGGGCCGTGCAGAAAGCAGGAGCCGCTGCAGGCTGTGTGGGTAGGCTTTTGGAGCTCTTTGTGCTCGAGCAGCTGGTTCAGGGGCTGTCCTTCACTGGGTGTGTGGTGGCAGCCTAGCCCCCTTCTCAGCACGCATCTATTGAATGCTTATATGTTGCTGATGGAAAACCCTGAAAGCATCAGGAGAGTGGGAATGGGGTCCCTGACATGGGCACGCCATGGTGACATGGGCACCCCATGGTGACTTCAGCTGTGGCTCTTAGTATTTATTTGCTAAGTGCTCTGCCCAGTTTCCTTTACTTTTCTCTGACTTGATTGAAGCTCTGCCTGTAGCAACACCTTAAATCTGAGCCAGGAAGCTTCTTTACAGGAGGTTCTGCCACCCTACTGGTGGCAAAACCAGTCCTGACTGGTTTTGAACGAGGAGAAAGCCTGTTTGCTTTGGAAGGGGCAGAGGGAAGCCCAAGAAAGCTGAATGCTTATCTCAACAGGCTGAATCGGTGCCTCTTCTCCAAAGAAACAGATCCAGGGCTCCTAGGAGTGCTCTTATCCTCTGCTCCTTCCAACCTGGAGCAGGCTAAGCTTGCACAGAGGCGAGGCAGAGCTTTGATTAGGGCTGCAGGATTAGGTCCACTGTGCATATTCTGGAACTGAAAAACTAACTGGGCCATGCTTCAATGCTGGGAGTCCCTGGGTAGCACAGGAAGCGGTGGAAGGAAAGCAGGCCAGCCCCCAAGTAGAATTCAAGCAGAAAAAATGCATTAACTCCCCTTCTGGCTGATTTCAGGGTTTATCTCCCCCGCCGATTCAGTTTGCCATGTTTCGGGTTGGATAAGCTTTCATCCTGACCCAGGCAGGATCTGACGAAGGCGGTAAAGCCAGATGAGTGCCAAGGGCAACGCTAAGAGAGCTGTGTCTGGCTTTGCAGCCGAATCATGTGGTAAACTCTCTTTTGAAGGGAGTTCAGAGCTGTGGTGGAACTAGGGCAGGATGCTCACGCGTGCTTACACCGCATGCAGAGGGAGGCTGTCACCGTCAGGGGCAGCACAGCCCAGGTGCCTCCCTCCCCTTGCCCTTCCACCTGGACCAAATCTTGATCCTTCCCTGACTCAGTTCCCACATGACGGCATATAATCTTGGGTCTTTTCCACCATTTGCTGTGCTGGAGTTCACACCAGCATCAGAATTTGTACCAGTCTTTAGCTAGAGGTTAGCACGTCTTGGTCTTCATACATTGTGGATGCCCGTCTGTCATAAGGTGGGATTTGTAGTGACCATGAGAGTGGATGGAAGAGCCAGAGGGAGATGCCTGAGGTCTGATCCCTTCCTTGGGTTGAGGATTTAGCTCTTGGTTAAAAAAGATGGTATGATTCTTTTTCTGCTGGCTTATTACTATCTCATTCTCTCTCGTTTCCCTTTCTTGTCACGTCCAGGCTCTTCTGTTTCAGGATTAGAATCTTTTCCCTCCTTCTCCTCAGTAGCTCAATAAATGGGAAATTATTATGGCTCTTTACCTCTCTTTCTAAAGAGAGAATACATATGCTTGATCAGGTCTTGCAGTAACTCCATGCTGGAGTGGAGGTAACTGCATGTACACACCAGCTTGCCCAGATGGGATGAGGTTTGCAGCACCAATCTGCACTGCTAACGTGAGCTGAACTTGTGGCTTGGCTCTCTCTTAGAGGCAGAAGGGTGACGGTACTTCTCAGCCCAGCAGTGGATGGGACTTACACACTGGCTTGCACGTGCTGAGGATGTCTGTCTGCAAAGGTGGGCAGCCGGGGGGGACCTGAGCTGGGGCTGGTACTGGGCTGTGTTCAGGGGGGCTGGCGGGCCAGCAGGCTTTGGACACACAGGAGGGTGTCACTGCCCTCCACTGCTTTGTCAGCATTGATGGGATTCTGGCTTCTCTGTGGTGGGAGTTTGGGAGTATAGAATGTGAGAAAGAAGGCAAAACTGCAGCAAGGAGCAGCTGGGAGAGGATTTATATGCAGATTCAGGGACTTGAGGAAGCTTCTCCCTGCCATGGTGCAAGTAAGGCTGTCCGTAAGCACCAACAAAAGAGCACATGGGTATGCATGGCCAGGAAGTTGAGCCGAAGGATCGCTGGTGCACCAGTCGCTGGTTTAGGCAGCCTTGTTCATCTGCTCTTGGCCTTGCCCCAGGGCCCAAGGCTCACACAGTGATGCGTGGCTGTTCAGGGAAACTTTCAGATGCTCCCTGACTGTTTAGGATTATGCATCCTGAATATTAAAGAAATCTTAATGGAGACTAAAATCAGCTAGATTTCTCCTAACCTTTCCAGAGACTTGAAAAAGCCCTCTTTGCTTTGTTCTTGCTAACAGCCCTGTATGCGAAGGGGGAAACAAGACAGCAGAGCTTTGTGAGCTGCTCTCTCCTCACCCTATTTGTTAGCCTCCTGAGGATGTGGAGGTCTGGCAGAAGAGGGACTGTGGCCATCTGCCATCAGTGGTGCCCATCTAGTTTTGCACTATGAAGTTGCAGAGCAGGAGGAGGATTCAGCACTGTCTTACACATGCCCTCTCTGCAGCCTGGCCGAGGTGGTGACCCAGCTGCGTGATCCTAACCACAGCGAGGGGTTGGGAGAGTCCCTGCTCTCACACTGACAGGAAGGGTGGGATGTTTTCTGACAGTATCAGTTGCAGATTAAAGCCGCTGATCAACATTTGTTCTTTCATAGGTGTGGGCAGGAGCAGGGAGGCTGGAGCTCAGAGGTTCCCAGTTCTCCACAGGCTCTGCAGTGCTGGGAGCACCCTGCCCAGCCTGACAGCACGGATGCTATCCAGACCAGAGTGAATCCCATGGGAGACATCCGCAGACATCACTCAGGCTGACCAGAGCCAGGGAGATTGCTGTGGCTCTTGCCCCTTTGCACATCCCTATTTTGCCAGGGAGCATTTCTGCCCCGTTGCTTTTCCTCTCAGCCCAAGTTCAGGCAGCTCCCAGAGTTAAGGGGTGCTGGCAATTCATCTTCTGCTGATAGAAGTCCTGTTAAAATAGAAACACTGGTTGGGAGCAAAGCTCGTAAATTGCTTCTGGCCTGTGTGTAAATTGCTGGCAACTATCAGGGTCAAGCAAGGGACTGAATCTGTTCATTCGTTCAGTGAGGGGGGGCTGCAGGCTTTGCTGGGAGCAGGGGAAGGGAGTGACACTTACAGGGTCTGGGCTTTGCTCTTGGGGACCACCACCTGTGGCTTCCTGGCTCGGGAGGCCACCATGCAACACCTAGGAGGGGCACATGGGAAAGTCTGAGACCCTGTGTGTGCTGGCAGCCCCCTGCAGAGGAGAGCGCCTCCCAGGGACTCTCCCTTACTTCCTGCCCAAGTATGGGCTGATCAGGGAGAGTTTCCTCCTTATTCCATGGGGGCAGGAACTGCTTTTGCTTCCTGGTTTTCTGGGAAAACCCACTCCATAAAAAATATCCCACAGGGGTGGAAGGAAAGCGGGGTTGTTTGGCCCTTTCCTTTCCCACACTGACAGTGGATAGCCCTTCAGGGACTAGAGCAGGGTCACCGTGAGCTCTCTGGGGGACATTGGTACGTGCAAGTGTATGCGTACGTGTGTGTCTGCAAGTACGGGTGCATGTGCTTCTAGTTCTGTGTGTGCGCACACATGCACGGTTTGGGGGAAAGATGAATACGGCTATAAATAGATGGGGGGAAATCTATTGTCAGTTTGAAGGAGAGGAAGACAGGTTCCCTTGCATTTTTCATCTGGTAGCATGAACTGTTCCCAAGTATGAGAACCAGCTTAGCTAATTAAATGTTCCTGGTGCTGCAGTCTGAGCAGCATACTGTGAATCCTCTGCCATCTCTGTGCCTGCTGTTCCTGGAGCCATGCAGAGCCCTCTTCTGCCAGAGCGCTGAGCTCTGGGACTGTAGTTTGAACTTCCCCCCTCTATGGTTCCTCTGCCGGGTAGGGTGTAAGATACCCCATGGCAAACCTGTTCTTTCAGTGGCTGTATCAAGTCTTTGGGGTTTGAAAGGGTCATGCTTTGCTGCTGAGGGTGCAGGGCTGAGAGCTGGAGTGTGCCTCTCTTCCTGGCTCTGCTGCTGAGATCCTTTGGCAACTGCTAGGGATTCATGGCTGGGCCTTGCTAACTGCTTTTCCCTACCTCTTTGTGCAGGCGCTGGACATGGACACAGAGGATGACCCCTTGTTACAGGATGCCTGGCTAGATGAGGAAGATGAAGAGGTAGCCTTCAGCTCCCGAAAGAGGCGGGAGGGTGCTCTGTTGTGTGGAAAAAGTCCATGCAGAGTGAGGCCCCTGCGTGTCATGCTGCCAGTGTCTGGCTTCTGGAATATTGTTGGCTGGGTATTTACCAACCCATGTTGTGCTGGCTTCATCCTTTTCCTGGGCTGTGCCATCCCTGCTGTGCTTGCTGTTGTCATGTTCCTCCACTACCCAGCCCTGGATATTGACATCTCCTATAATGCTTTCGAGATCCGCAACCATGAGTCCTCTCAGCGCTTCGATGCACTTGCCTTGGCCCTCAAGTCCCAGTTTGGGTCATGGGGGAGGAACCGCCGGGACCTGGCTGACTTCACCTCTGAAACCCTGCAGAGGCTCATCTTTGAGCAGCTCCAGCAACTTCACCTCAATGCTTCCCACCTGGGGGTCAGTGCGCGGGTCAAGCGCAGCACCCCAGAGGGCAGGACGAGCTCCCCCAAGCCCCATGCCCACCTGAACCCAGGAAACCGGACTTCCCGAACTGGGAGAGGTACCCCACGCTGGGACTACTCCAGCACTTACATCAGTGCCAACACACAGACACATGCCCACTGGCGCATTGAGCTAATTTTTCTGGCTCGGGGGGACTCTGAGAACAACATCTTCACCACCGAGCGCCTGGTTACCATCCATGAGGTTGAGCGCAAGATCATGGACCACCCTCGCTTTCGGGAGTTCTGCTGGAAGCCCCACGAGGTCTTGAAGGACCTGCCCCTGGGCTCCTATTCCTACTGCTCCCCTCCCAGCTCCCTCATGACTTACTTCTTCCCCACTGAGAGAGGAGGGAAGATTTACTATGATGGCATGGGACAAGACCTTGCTGACATCCAAGGTGAGCTGAGGGCTGTGGGCAAAGGCTGACCCATTTAAGGCACGCATCTCCTGCAGGTTCAAGCAGTCACTTACTGGTGTACAGCTACGAGGGGTGGCTGCCTTGTGCAAAGAGGAAGATGCTGCCATGTTGTGCCTTGAGGAATCCTTTTTTCTGCTCTAGGGCCACCTTTCTACCCTTTCAGCAAAGCCCCTGCAATCCCAGTCATAGGTCACACAGGCTCCAACAGGCGAGTGAGAGGGACAAATGAGGGGGAGTCCTTCATTGTACAGATGCCTCCTACTGACCTTTTTCCCCTGTGAAGGACTGTGGTTAACTAAAAGAATGTCAGGTCTTGGACAGACAGTAGGAATGAGCTTCCCTTCTCTGTGGAGCAGATGAAAGAAGTCTGGGGGCTGCTCTTGAGCTTGAAAGGCAGCTTGTGAGTCACCAGCTGGAAAGGCTTCTATAAGGAGAGGAGGAGGAAGACCCTGCCTCCTCTTCCCAGCTTCGTACCCTGTACTGTGCCCCTCTCTGGTAGAGCAAAGGCTTTGGATGGTGAAAAAGAGGTGAATCATGAGGAGTCTGTAGGTGTGATGTGGCTGTGGGATGAAGCCTCCATCTGTCTCCCAAGCGAAGGCTGGAGATGATAGCAGTCCAGGAGCCATACAGGGAGCAGGCAAAGAATTAACTCCATCTGCTCCGCTATGAGTAACAGCTTTGCTACCAAAACAGGAAAGAGCCTATTTTTGGGGGTTTTCTTGATATGAACTCAAGAGAGCTTGGATTTTGGGGGTAGACAGGCAGTGTTTCTTACTCTTACTAGCTGAGTGCCACCATTTCTGCATCCTTGACACCATCAGATGGCAGAGGTACCAGGTCACAGCAGAGACAGGACCCCTCATCTTCCATAGGTGTTGTTTAGCTCTTGTGCTTCCCAGTGTGATAGAGTAGATATTGGCCCAGTGTAGGAGAACTAAGTGCATCCAACAGTGGGAGTATTGATGGGGAGGCTGTGTGCTTTCCTGCTTGGGGGAGCTGTGGTTGAGATGACAGTTGGGTGGAAAATGTGTTCCTAACAGTGAACTCCATGTAGGCAACATTACAAGCAGAGTTACAAAGCAGAAGCGGAAGGTGAGTCTTTGTAATCCAGCGTTCCCCAGCCCTCCTTGCTCTCTATAAGGCAGCAGCAGTCAGCATCACTCTGAAAGGCAGGATCACTCCAAGTTTCCCTTTGTCAGACTAGACCCTGTGCCTTGCCAAGTCTGACCTAACAAAAGTGGCGCTGCTTTCTCCCACAGGGTCCCTGGAGCTGGCCATGACCCACCCTGAATTCTACTGGTATGTGGATGAGGGCTTGTCTGCTGAGAACATGAAGAGCTCCCTGCTGCGAAGCGAAATCCTCTTTGGGGCACCACTGCCGAACTACTACTCAGTGGAGGACCGCTGGGAGGAGCAGCGCCGCAAGTTCCAGAACTTTGTCATCACCTATGTGGCCATGCTGGCCAAGCAGTCCACAAGGTGAGGGTGTGTGCAGACAGGGCAGGTGCCTTGCTGGGAGCAGGTGAGAGACGGGAAAGGCAGAGGTTGCAGAGCATGGTGCTTGCTGTCGCACTAAAGGAGCGGGTGGAATAGGCCCTTCAGGGTGTAAAAGCTCTGTCTTAAGGTTTACTCAGGGCAGACGTACCTCCAATAACCCAGCAGCATTCAGCCTCACCTGGGAGGCACTGGGCACAGAAGGCTTGGCATGCCAGCTCAGACTGCTGGTCAGTCTCCAACAGTGCCTGCAGTATAGTGCTCCAGGGGAAGGAGAAAAAGCATCTCCTTTGAAGCTAGGCTGGGGCACAGTGTTGTGAATGAGGGTGGGAAGCATATGGCAGAAAACCACTCATATGCTTCCCTTTAATGCCACTTCCTACAGCAGCAACATGCTAGAGACATCAATAGAGACAATGGAAGGGAGCCAAAGCTTGAATCCAGTGCTGCCGTTCCACTCAGACTATGCCTGGCATTGGAGCTCCTTGCTTCCATCTCGCAAGTCCAATTTCACTGGCTCCAACAGAGCTGCTTCTCTGCCTTCCTGGTCTGAATTTGGCTCCAGTAGGTCTGATGCAAGGAGTGACGTGGTCCTTATTCTAGGCATCAACCTGTGGATCCAATTCTACTTTTGTTCATGACAGTGTAATTCCTTCCAGAACCATTTGCTCCTTGTACAGAGAGATGAATAAGTTTCAGGAAATTCAGGCTTGTTTCACCCTCAGGTCTGTATGACTCGGTGCTTGTAAGAGGGAGATGGTAAAACAGCAAAAAGGGCTAGAAAAGTAGTCCAGTATCCAGACAGCTGAGGGAAGGCAGTGAGTCCCAATGGCAGTGTAACTTCTCAGTCTTCAGCTCTCTACTGCTCTGAATCTCAGTAGCTCCCAGAATGAAGGGATACCGCTCTTCAAAGGTAGTGTGAAATGCAGCCAGCCCTTGTCAGCGCTGAAAGCAGGCAGCCACAGAGCATTCTCAGCAATGGGCTGGCAGCGTGGGTTGCGGTTATGGGAAGCTGAAAGGGAACTGGGGCCAAGGCTTGGTTCTGTAGTTTGGATTCCTGATAGTCTCCTATGGTGCAGTGTTATTGTACTCCTGGTTAAATTATCTTGGATTATTTCCACTCAGAGCCTGCTTCCAGAAGCTGGTAAATCATATGGTTCATGATAAGCTCTCACTCTGCCTGCATCCGCTGGTTATTACCTTTGTGCTTAATATAATAAGCAATGATTAGGATTCCAGATGGAATTGGCTTTGGAGGCTTCAGGAGCTGTTTGCTGACAGCAGGAAGTCTATTAGTGCCAAAGACCTACCATCTACTGGAGGAATTTTTAAAATATTAGACCTGCTTTTTTATTTTTCCCTCCTTCTTGTGTGAACTTCGCCTCCAGCAGCAACCTTGTTCAACCTGTTCTCACCTCTCTGAGCTGTTTCCTCAGAGAACTGCCAAGTTTATTAGAGCAGTGACCTCCTTTGGCTCTGGGGGAGACACTGTGCTTTTTTACATGCCCTGGCTCTGCTCCCTTTACACTCAGCTCTGCCTACTCCTCTTCCTCCATATCTTCCCACCCTAGCAAAGTCCAGGTGCTGTACGGAGGGACGGATTTGTTTGACTATGAAGTGAGGAGGACCTTCAACAATGACATGTGGCTGGCCTTCATCAGCAGTAGCTGCATAGCTGTCTTGGTCTACATCCTTACCTCCTGCTCAGGTAGGCTGCAGTCACAGTCACGGCTGCCCTGCTCTCACACAAAGCCGAATATGCAGTGACTCCTGGGTCTGTGCAAGCCCCAGGAGAGGCTCTGATGCCCTGACACCAGCCTGACTCTGTGGCATAGCAGCATGCAGAAGGTCATGCAAGTCTGATTCTCCAGAGCAGAGATTTGTGGGCAGGATGCGGGGAAGGCTCACGGGAGAACAGGAATAAGATGCAAATTCCCATTTTAATAAGGCTGGTGTAAAGCTGATGTAATTTCATGGACGGGCCACATGGGAAGGAGCCTGCAAGTGGTGCTCTTGCAGCCCTGAGCTATTCTGGGAAGGAGCCTGCAAGTGGTGCTCTTGCAGCCCTGAGCTATTCTTTGTCACCAACACACTCCTGGGAACCAGTATCCTCACAGGGCAGGTCTGAGGTGTATGTTCTCACAAGGGATGACCAGAAGTACTATTTTTTCCATGTTCCTTTCCTCCTATAGTGTTCCTGTCATTCTTCGGCATTGCCAGTATCGGGCTAAGCTGCCTGGTGGCTCTGTTCCTGTACCACGTCGTATTTGGAATCCAGTACCTGGGTATACTCAACGGTGTGGCTGCCTTTGTCATTGTGGGGATTGGTAAGCACGTCCTTACTCAAAACCTACCTGTGCTGCCTTGCCATATCTCCTGCCTGCAGGAGAGAGAAAGGTCATGGTGGCAAATGCAGATCAAATTTTCAAGCCCTTTCCCTCCGTTACCTGTAAGTGAAATATTTGCAGATGTTGAGCGGGAAATTAGATTTTTAGCATGTGTCCCTACTGTGAGCAAAGTATCAAAATCTCTCCTCTTTTTTCCCAGGGGTTGATGATGTCTTTGTTTTCGTCAACACCTACCGCCAAGCCACCCACCTCAAGGACCTGCGCCTGCGCATGATCCACACTATCCAGACAGCAGGGAAGGCCACCTTCTTCACTTCCCTGACCACGGCTGCAGCATATGCTGCCAACATCTTCTCTCAGGTACACAGTAGCTTTGGGATTTGGGGCTTTCTGTTTCTGCTGGAGGCCCTAGAGTGGGAAGCTGCTAGCACCATCTTTCTGCCCTCTCCTCCAGCACAGCAGCATGCTGGACTTGCTTGCCCTAGAGGGCTGTCCCTTGCCTGCTCTAAAGCAGTGGACACTCTCCCTGTATCAGCATCTAAGGCAATATTTCCAGTGCCACTGATCAGCTCAGCTCTGTACCTATCAGGTTTGCTACCATGACTGAGGTCAGCATGTGCTGTTCTCAGGTTCCTCCACGTATCTTCTCTGGCCTGCTGTCTCTCCAGGTCTCCTGCCCCAGTTGATCCCAACTCCGTGTTCTCTCTCTTCATGTAGATCCCAGCCGTGCATGACTTTGGACTCTTTATGTCGCTGATTGTGTCCTGCTGCTGGGTAGCTGTGCTTTTCACTATGCCAGCTGCTCTTGGAATATGGACCCTTTATGTGTCCCCACTAGAGAGCTCCTGCCAAACCAGGTGAGCCCTGGAGTCTCCTTGTGCGGGTGGGGAGTTGTTGTGGAACTCGTGGCTAAGGCAGCATGCATATCCCTACCCTATCCTCTCAGTTATCCTCATCCCACTCAGGCAGCTTGGCTTCACTATTCCCTGTTAATGTCTAACAGAAGGGAAATTTAACTTCTGCCATTTCAGGCTGGAGCAAAATGAAAGGGCCAGGTCCCAGTCTTATTCCCCCTGGTGTTCATGCAGTAGCCAGACTCTGCAATGCTAATCATACCTCTTCATTGAATCACATGGAATATTGAAGCCGCTTGTGTCCTCAGAGCACTCACTGCACAGCTAAATCCTCAAGCTGTGGAGACACAGGCCCTGCAAGGCAGACAAATCAACATTGCTCCTGCCTGTGGGCACAAACGGTGCATGCAGATTTGTATTTGAAAGTCAGCACATTTCCTCTTCCCCTGCTCTTTAGCAGTGCAGATGACCTGGCCTGATTTAATTCATTAGCAGGGAGATGAACTGCTGAAACTCCCGTCACTCAGCGCCCAGTGTTCATGGCTCAGCCCTGCTCTGTGTATCCAGCCCAGCCTGCTACTGCTTTGCCGTAGCAGCTCAGCCCCTGACCTCTCAGCACTTAGCAATGGAAATTGCTCATGGCACTGCCTGTTGTCTTTCCAAGTAATTGGAGCAGGCTGTTGCTGCTCTCCTTGTCACTGAAGGAGCCCACTGGTAACACTTTGCAGAGTATGTGGCTTAAAACTCATGCCTTTGTCTCCTTCGCTGCTCCAATCCAGCTGTAGTCAGAAGTGTACCAAAAAGAGTGCCTTGCACCTGGCTGAAGATCTCTTCATTGCCTCGGAGGCCACCTCCAGAGCAGGCAGAGAGACGCTTCCCTATCTGGATGATGACATCCCACTACTCAGTGTGGAGGAGGAGCCTGGTATGTGCCTGCTGTGTAGTGCCTTCAGGGGGACCTGTTCATCCTGCAGTTCTTCCTGTCCATGGCTCAGCTTCCCTACTTTTAAGCTGGAGAATAGTGCTGTCACAGGAGGCTGTAGGAGTCTTAACTCACTAATGGTTGTAAATTGCTTTGAGATCTTCAGTGGGTGTCAATAAAAGCTTTATTTGCTAATCCTCTTGGGTCTAATATGGGTTGTACTTTCTGTCTGGATTCAGTA
Source organism: Rissa tridactyla (assembly GCF_028500815.1). Taxonomy (NCBI): domain Eukaryota; kingdom Metazoa; phylum Chordata; class Aves; order Charadriiformes; family Laridae; genus Rissa; species Rissa tridactyla. The sequence goes on along the minus strand of NC_071481.1, from coordinate 3,902,539 downwards.
ATTGTGACATGGATGTAGCCACAAAACTTTTAGCCCATAGCACCAGTGAGTAAAGAAAGAGTTTTGCTCTCTTCCCTGCCATTCAGAACCCTACATTTGGGAAGCAGGTGAGAGGACACTTTGTTATTCTTCAGCATCACGTCCTCAGAGCATCTCCTCTGTCATGGCAAGAAGAGGGCAATGACTTGCCTGAGACCACACAAGCAATCTAGAAAGAGAGCCCAGAAATTCCCTATCTCTTGTTAGCAGGAGATAATCCTAGCCCTGATTGAAGATAAGGGTGCTTACGTGGTCATGCTCTGTTGTACTTGGCTTTTAAAACTTGCTGGGATCTCTTCCTTTGAAAACCCACAATGGCAGTGGTCTGGGCAGTGAGCAGCCTTCAGGCCCAGCAGCAAACTGGAACTGGAGGCAAATGGATCAATGGCTGAAAGCCATCAACTCCACAGCAGTGGGCAGATCCCCCCCCGGCAGAGTAGGCTCTGAGCTGCCTTTGATGGGCAGACAACTAGGCTTTGGCACTGTGCTGCGAGAGCTGTCTCCTTAGTATGCCAGAGCCACATGCAATGGTAATGTATGGAAATAACTCCTTCCCTTGGGCAAAGTAAACAGCAGGATGCTTTTCTCCAGGGGCACCTGGGCATCCGGTAACTTGTGAAGAAGCAAAGCAGCTTGTTCCAGTTGGTGACCAAGCATGGTTTGTGGGTCACTTGTACAGCATGCCAGGCACACGTTGACCCCACTACAGCAAGTGCCCACGGGAGCCAGGCTGCAGTCAGGAAGACGTCAGCTGTGTGTAATTAGCTGCAAGACATAGTGGAGGAGAGGGACAAATTTTGCTTGGCCCAAGAAGCATGCAGTGTCCCTGTGACCATGTGGACACTGTTAGTGGGATCTGGCAGAGGAAGAATAGCCTGAAGCGTAGGCTTTGGAGTGAGATATGGATTTAGAAGTGTAGCTGTCACATGGCAGTGGCTTGACAAAGATGCTTCCTATGACATCCTGGGAAGTCACTGTCTCTGCCTGGGTCTTACTCCATCTCTTTAGCTTGAGTTATACAGGTTTGCAGAAGACTTTGTAAGGGAGAGCAGAAAGCTACGAGAGACACTCATGACACTGAGCACTGAGACTGCCTTTGATCTCTCTCTCTTTCTAGTCTCCCTGGAAATGGGGGATGTCCCCTTGGTATCTGTGATGCCAGAAAATCTACAGCTCCCTGCAGAGAAGTGCAACCGGGGTCACTTGATAACTCATCTGCAGGAGCTGCTGGAACACTGGGTGCTGTGGTCTGCAGTGAAGAGCAGATGGGTGATTGTGGGTAAGGAAGGAGGGGGGTATTCCATCTGCATGGGTATTAGAGAGCTTGACAGCATCTCAGTCAGTCTCCAAGCCTTGATTATTAGTGACAAGAGATTGAGAAAAGGGGCACAAAAGATGACTTCTTAGTCGGTGAAAGAGTGTCCCCAGAGCAGTCAATCCCTAAGGGAACTGCATGAGGAACTCTGAGACTTTTCCATCCCTCTCCTTTCACTTGGATTTGAAATGGCAGGTCCTGATGTGGGTATCCAGGCATGGGGCTCATTACAAAAAAGCCCAGCTGCCAGTGTGCTTTAGAGGCTGTTCCCTTTTTCCTTTTGAAAATACCATCTTTCTGCCACACCCCTGCTGTCTGAGTATGTCCTAAGTGCAAGATACACATAGCCTCCCACACACTTACCTTGGGCTTTTTCTTGCAGGGCTCTTTCTCCTTGTTTTGCTTCTGTCCATATTCTTTGCTAGCCGCCTCCATCCAGCTAGCCGTGCTCCAGTCTTGTTCCGGCCAGACACTAACATCCAGGTGCTGCTAGACCTGAAATACAACCTGAGTGCTGAAGGCATCTCCTGCATTACCTGCTCAGGTGAGAGTGCTGGTCCCCAGACCACAGTGGGTGCAGCCTGGCCTAAGCCCTGGGCTGGAGGAGCTGAAATGTGAGGTAGAGGCCTACATTATTCAGGTATCTCATTGGACATTGGATGGAACCCATTGAAGGGAGGTGCACATTGGGAGTGGGATGGTTGACTTGCCTCTAGGAGTGGAGTATTTTGAAAAGTATTTCCTGCTTTAGCCAGGAACTGCCTGAGTGTTTCTGCTGGAGCAATTTCTTTATAGTCCATTAAAACTGACTACTCATAAGTGCTGGTCACATGCCGGTGACCAGCTGGCGGTCTGTGGCTCTGTGTTCCCTGCTTAAGGTTTAGTGTTCAATAGCAGAGTCCGTGGTGTGTGCAGGGCTGGTAGGTCTCTTGTCATGCCACTCACTCTTTCCTCCCTGACTAACCTTATGGGACAGGTTTGTTTCAGGAAAAGCCCCACAGTTTGCAGAACAACATGCGAACCTCCTTGGAAAAAAAGAAGAGGGGCTCAGGGTCAACTTGGGGAAGCAAAGGGAGCATAAGTGATACAGGGCAGCAAGGTAAGTGAGGCACGATGACTCTGACCACATTTGGGTCCAGGGCCTAAGGGTCCACTAGAGTAAAAAATCATATGGTCTGAGTAGCTGATGGGAATAATTCTCTTCAGACTCTGCCCTGCTGAGCCTAGCTTGGTGCTGGATGTAATGGGCATCGTTACAATCCCACTTCCCCTGAATGCCTACTGTTCGCTAGGACATGGTACTATAATCCAGGTGGCAGTACAGTCTCGTGACAAATCCCTCTGGTCTGAGTACAGGGCTAGGAGCTCAGAACTTTTGTATTCCACTCCTGTGTCACAACCTTGTTGGCAGGCCATGAAGAGAGTAAATTCAGTCTGCTTTGCAGGGGATTTTGAGGATAAAAGAGTTATTGGGCCAGGTCCTGAGATGACATGAATCAATAAGCCATCAGGAATTACTGCAGCTCAGGATATATTTGTGAAAATCTTTGAAAGGTGTGCTATGCTGCTAGAAGACAGAGGCTGTGCCTGCTGCCCCAGAGGAGACAGCAGACCAGAAGAACCCTCCTTCGCTGCTGTCCATGTCTGTAGGATTTGCTGATTGAGAAGTACCACTAGCCTTCATGCCCTCTGTTGTTTTCTTCAGATCTCCAGGGGACTGTGTATATCTCGAAGTCCAGAAGCAAGGGAAGGCCAGCCATCTACAGATTCTCGCTCAATGCCAGTGTCCCTGCCCCCTGGCAGATGGTGTCACCGGGAGACGGGGAGGTGCCTTCCTTCCAGGTGAGTCAGTCCAGGGATGTTGGATCCCTCTATCAAGAGTGCAGCACTCAACAGGTGAGCACAAGAGCCTCCTCCTGTTTCTCCACGGGGTCCTAGGTATCTCAGGGTGAAATCTGCAGGGCATTGCAGTAAGGTAGCTAATGCAGAGGGCATTGTGCCTGGCATTGTTAGAGATCATGCCTCGCAGTGCCACAATACTTATCTGTTGCTCTTGCAATGTGACTGTCAGCAGTGGGAGCAGAAGAGTGGGTGTCTGTGGAGATCAGATGAGGCCTGGCATCATCAGCTGAGCTCATTCTGATAGAATCTGGTACTGAGGCAGCTGGATTCCTACTGCCTCTTTCTGTCTAGCCACAGACACAGGCAACACTGCTTGTGCACAGGCTATATTGGACACAAACACCCTCAGGAGGACTCATTTTCCAGATGGCCCTCACCCTGGACAGAGCAGCCTGTGCCACAGAGAAAGGGGGTGGTGAAGGCCCCCGTCCCACACTGGCCAACCCTGGGAAGGGGGCAGGCTGGGGGCTGGCTGGGTTTGTGCCTGCAGTGCTCATTCTGTGTGGCTGTGCCAGTGCTCAGGGAGGAGGGGAGTGTGTGATGCTAATGTGCAACAGGCTGCAACCCTGTGGAGTTAAGTGTCTGTTTTCATTAATCCATTGCTTAGGTGTATAGAGTGCCTTTCGGTAACTTCACCAGGAAGCTGACAGCTTGTGTGTCCACAGTAGGGCTGCTTAAGCAGACGAGCCCCAGGAAGTGGATGATGACCACCTTGTCCTGTGACACCAAGAGAGGCTGGAAGTTCGACTTCAGTTTCTACGTGGCCGCCAAGGAGCAGCAGCGAACACGGTAATCTTCCAAAACCCACTCGGGACCAGACAGCAAAACCAGCACAGCCGAGGGGCTGATAGGGGATGCCTAATGTCCAGTGCCAGTCCTGCCCTTAGTTGGTGACATCCGTGGCCCATCTTTGCAAAGTTATTTTGCAGGCCCATAACATCATTAATGTGCTAAAGGCTTGACAGGTACAGGACTGTGACTGGGGACTTCTTTGGGTGGCAAAAAGACATTGCTGATCATGGTCTTGCCCTTACCCACCTGAACTCTTGGGCTGAACAGGCAGCACAGAATATGCAATGTCTAGGGATCCAGGTCTGGAGTTGCTTGCCTTTTCCTTTCCTTCTGTCCCTGAGAGAGTCTGTTTCCACTTAATGCTTTGGACAAATCATCTTTACTACCTCTGGTCCCCCATAACAAGCTTTCTCTGCTGCACAGGAAACTGTATTTTGCCCAGTCGCACAAGCCCCCTTACCATGGCCGAGTGTGTGTGGCACCTCCTGGCTGTCTTCTCAGCTCTAGCCCAGATGGACCCACCAAAGGCATCCTTTATGTTCCCAGTGAGAAAGGTAAGCTGATGAGGACCTGTTCAGCCATGTCTGGCTGTCTGGGACAGAGAGTTAGACCTTTTTTTGCTGCCTTCTGATGAAATCAAACTTTCTTCTGTATTTGACAGCAGCACCCAAAGCAAAGCTTTCAGCCACTTCTGGATTTAATCCTTGCATGAACACGGGCTGCGGGAAGCCAGCAGTGCGGCCACTGGTAGACACGGGAGCCATGGTCTTTGTAGTGTTTGGTATCAGAGGTGTTAATCGCACAAGACGCCCAGACAACCACGTCATCGGAGACATGGTACACACATTCTGGCACACTGGATAGGTGTGCTCGGCGCTGCTGAGGGAAGGATGGTCTCCCTGAGTGGTGTTTAGTTAATCCCCACAGCCCAGGCAGCATGGTCCAGTGGTCTGGACAGGTGGAACAGCAGAGATGGTAGCATTGGGATGAGCCAAAAGTACATTTCTGTTTTAGCAAACTCACAAATAATGGAGATCAAGAAGCCCTTACTGAAATCACTTCAGACTTTTCAGAAAATCCCTTTCTGAGTGCAATATCTAACCTTCTAATTTTGAGTGTAAATCTGGCTTTCCTGAGGATTTTAGAAGCAAACCCATCTTGAGCTAAGTATGAAAATCTCAATACAAATTCAAGATCCAGGGAACTCATATTTTTCTGTAATTGTTTATCTTGTTATGAGATATAAACATGAAAAAACACAAATCAATTACTCCAGGGAAAGGTTACTAAATGTGAATTTTCCAGGAACAGCTTATCTCCCAGATCTGATCCTGTGACGCATTCACAGCTTTTCCCCAGCAAAATTATGCTTAGCTCTGGTCACTTGGCAGATGCACTTCAGCTTTCTGCTGTTCTTCTTGCCTTCTGATGTGGGGGCACTGTGCAAAATCAGCTTTTACCTCTTTCCTTCGGAGGGGGCAGTGTGAAATGCAGGCAGCGGAGTGGGTAGAAAGCTGGGTTTGCATGCTGGGCACTGCTGGGGATTCAGAGCTGCTCCTCAGGCAGACCCGAATGGTTTTGGGCATGGTATGGGGACTATTCATTTATCAGTGCTTCTGTTGTACTGCCTGACTCTCTTTTGGGTGGTTTTTTTTTTTGGGACGGGGGTGGTGTAGCTTCTTCCTGAGTTGTCTGGTGAAACAAAGATGTCCAGTGGGTTTTTCCACTGTATAACCTGCAGTCTGTATAAGCTAGTCCCAGGCTGAGTAGCCAGGAGAGGACTCAGCTTCTGCCTTCTCGTGCCAGTTGCTGTGTGTGCCTCACGTGTGGTGTTCTTATTGTTGTGTCTCCTTGTGAAAGGGCAGCGTTATCTATGATGACAGCTTCGACCTCTTCAAAGAGATCGGCAACCTGTGCCGCCTCTGCAAAGCCATCGCCAGCAACACGGAACTGGTGAAGCCAGGAGGGGCTCAGTGCCTGCCCTCTGGTAGGTAGGATTAACGCCAGCCACAGAGTCCTTGGGGAGATCCCGGGTCCCTGGGTGGGGACTGGTTCTCACCCTTCAGTCTGAGGAGCGTGGCTGCTCAGGGCGTTTAAACTTTCAGATCCCAGCTTGATGAAGCAGGGAAAGGAAAGCAAGGCACCAGCCAATGCTAAATGCAGGCAGTGCAGGGAGGAGCAGTGTTTCCCAGCAGTCAGCTCTCCTGACCTGGCTACAGCACAGCTCTGCCTGTTCCCACCTGGCTTAAGTCACAGCTCCTACCTCCATGGGCCATTCACCCCATGCTTCCATGTGTTGTGGCAACTGTTTTTGGGATGAGAAATACAGACTGAGTGGGACAAGAACATCAGACTCCTGTTCTGCAGCTTTGCTTGCAGCAGTGTTTGCTTGAGCTGGGGTTCTCAACAGCAAACCAGAAAGGGTGGCTCCTTCTTGCTGCCTCCTTCTCTTCCCAAGGCAGCTTTGCCCTTCTAGAACATGCCCCTGGTCACGCTTTCTGGGAGATGAGAAAGAAATGGTCTCTCTAACTCCAAAGACACTGGGCATATTCTTCAGGATTTAATCCAGTTAAGAACACAATTGCATCTGTTCTTTCCAGTCATGGGTATTGCTTGTAATACACTTACAATCTTTTGGATAAGTAAATATCTTCTTAGTAGCTCCTGAATAACCATCAAATCACACCTGGTCTTGTGATGAGGCTACTCACTGGCTCTGTGGCTTCACATACCAAGCCAGTGACTGTCTCTTCCAACTTCGGAGGTCAGAAGGTTGTGGAGCTGAGTCTATGAAGTGTATATTGACTTGAGGCCAAAAGCCAATCTCATGCCTGGAGAAAATCCCTGCCAGGCCAGGCAGAATTCCTCAGCGCTTGCGGTTTGTACTGCTTTGTGACAGCTGGGGACAAACAGCGGTGGTAGTGTCCTGTTCAGTGCTGGTGACACGGTGTCCTCTCAAGCTAGGAACAGCTGAGGGCTCTGGTGCTGAGACATCAAGGGCTTTGGCAAGTCAGAGTTGCATGGGGAAGCAGCTGCTGGCTGACAAACGGGGCCTGCAACTTTCTCTTGCGGTTGGTTGTTTTTTTTTTTTTCCCCCTTGCTCCAATGTGCTTCCTTTCCCTGTCCTGTCCTCCATCCCGTGCTCTTTCTTTCTCACCAGGTTACAGCATCTCCGCCTTTCTGCAGATGTTGCACCCTGAGTGCAAGAACATCCCAGAGCCAAACCTGCTGCCCGGACAGCTCTCTCATGGGGCAGTGGGGGTGAAGGATGGGAAGGTGCAGTGGATCTCCATGGCGTTTGAATCGGTGAGCACGTGGTATCACCATCTATCCTTATGACAGTTTCTTCTTGTGAATTCTGGGGGTTTAGCTCTCATCTTTGTGCACTGGCCACTTTCTAGTGCTTGGTAGTGTTTGTGCCTTGTTGCAGAGAGATGCCTGCACTCACAATTTGCTAGAAGTGGCTGCCCATGCCACAATTAGCTCTTACTGTGAGAGCTCAGGTGAAGAGCTGGTAGCAGATTTGCCCGTCTGCCACTGCCAGTCCTGCCTGGTGCTGGAACTCCAGCTGCCTTGTTCTCCCTCTTCCCTTGCCATGCATACCCTGCCCTGAAGAGCAGGACATAAGAATAACATCTTCATCTTCTTACAGACAACCTACAAAGGGACATCTTCCTTCCAGACGTATGCTGACTACCTGAAATGGGAGACGTTCCTGCAGCAGCAACTCCAGCTCTTCCCAGAGGGCTCTGCTCTCCGGAACGGTTTCCAGACCTGTGAGCACTGGAAGCAGATCTTCATGGAGATTATAGGCACGTGACTGTCATGTTTGTCTCCCTGAGGAGCCCATGCTCTCCAATACGTCTTCACAGCACACTCAGTCCCATCTGATGGCAACATGTTGTATCTTCAATCCCTTACCATTGCTATGCAAACCCCTAAAGCCCGTTTCTGCCCCCAAATCCTAGGCAGAGCCCAGGGAAATAGAGAAGGGAGGGGCCTCTGCCCTGCTGATGTGAGAAGCAAGAAGGTGATCACCCACTTTCCACTCTGATCCTCCCCCTCCCATCTTCCCCAGTGTGAGTCCCTCCCTGCCTCCTTGCCAGTGGGGACACAGTGCCTTTCTCATGCCAGCTGTCACCTTCCAGGAGTCAAAATTAGCTGTCTTTTTTCTTCCAGGAGTGCAGAGTGCCCTGTACGGCCTCGTCCTCTCACTGGTTATTTGTGTGGCTGCAGTGGCGGTGTTTACCACTCACATCCTCCTCCTGCTGCCAGTGCTGCTCAGCATTTTAGGTAAAAACCACCAGTTCCAATGTGTCAGGCTTTCCTTTTGTCTGAAATTGGTGGGTTGTGGCTCTGCTGAGTCTCTGGTGATTTGAACTGAATTGCCCTTACTCTGTGTAAACCCTTTTGGCTTTCCAGGAGCCAGTCCTGATATACCTAGGTGAACGGGAGAAACTCTCATCAAATGCGCAGGAACCTCACTGGAAAAATAGATTTGTGTGTCTAATTCCCAGTGTGTTTTATCTACACAATCCCTTCTATTTGTTTAAATAAGGGTTTTAGCTACACAAATGCCATCCCTGCCTGTTATGTATAATAATGTGATTAAGTCCCACATGCTCTGAATAACAATTGCACTACTTCCCAAGGATCTGCACCATGGCTGCTGTTTCCAAGCAGTAGGAGATTTTAAAAGCTGAATATTTTAGCGGTTTTGTTAGTATTTGAAGCAAATTTGTAAATAGTTCCCTCTCCCTGGCTGGTGATTTGACGATATTGTGGACTAAGTGTGTTGCTAAACTTCTCAGTTTAAAAATCAAATCTATCATTTTAAAACCATTTAGTCTCCCACTCATGACTCACAAACATATCATTCTTGCCGTTAAGAAAAACCTGTGTATGTGCTCAGCCTCTGTGTAACTCCAACAAGCAGAACAAAGGGTCCTCTTTCCTGTAGCACCTGTGTGCACACAGGCATACTTGCCTGGGCTTGGATTCATTTAGCAAGCATTAGCCTAGATGGGCATCAGTCTGTCAGTTTGACTAATATTTAATTGGGTGCTTCACTGTCCCCAGCAGGTCTGGTTGCCTTATTGAGTGGTCCATGTGGCCAGAGGAAGGTGAGGGAAGCGTTTGCCTCTGTGGGGAGGAGGCAGTGTGTACAAGACTCAGACTGGCTAGCGTGCAGACCTGCAGGGCTATGATCCCAGACTCCTCAGTGACTGATTTGTATCAGTAGGCCTGGGCAGTAGTCCCAGAGCTCTTTATATTTGTCTAACATTACCTTCTTCACACAGGGGTGGTCTGCTTGGTGGTGACAATCATGTACTGGTCTGGCTGGGAAATGGGAGCTGTGGAAGCCATTTCCCTCTCCATCCTCGTTGGTTCCTCTGTCGATTACTGTGTGCACTTGGTGGAGGGCTACCTGCTGGCAGGGGAAAACCTGCCGCTGCACCAGGCAGAGGTGAGCTCTTGTCTTCCTATGGCCTTGCATCCATTCCCCTCATGCCCTCCCGTGCCACTTGGCTGGGATGCAGGACCTAAGGTGTGATGGGAAGGGGGGATGCGTCATGCCTGGGGTGCTTGCTGCTTGTCCAGCTGACTGCTCAGAGACTCATGTGAGCTTGTGTACGCGAGTCCAGTAAGCCCAGCTGAGGGTTCAACCCACATGGTTATCCCTTTCTTACTGGCCACAGCTGTGTCCAAAGCAATCCCTTTTCATGTCCCAGTGAAGACAGTCTTGTGCTGGAATGGCCCCACACTCATACTGTAACCTCTGCAAATTGCTTAGCTGTGCTGTGCTGGACCTCAAGGTCTTTTCTAGCCTTGTTAACATCTTTTGTCTCTTTGGGAAGACGGACACCACAAAAGCTTGAGGATCTCTCCCAGGTATAGTGTCTGCATGCGGAGCCTCTGTTGTGCAGGCCCAGCAGTCAGTCTGATGTGGCTGAAAGGGTGCACAAAATCCAGCAGACTTTGCCTCTACTGGCTTATAACCTCATGGCTGTTTGCCCGGTGTGCGGAGAGCCTGCGCGAACTGTCCAATCTGCACTCACGCAGCATCTTTGTCCTGGACCGGGACCCTATGAGCTAAGCCACTCTCCCAAAGGCTAAAATGTTAGTGCAACCCCGTGTGCTTGTCCCCACTCCCCCTTAACACTGCTGTCCCTTCTGCCAGGACCCCACAGCGTGCCGCCAGTGGAGGACGATTGAAGCAGTCCGTCATGTAGGTGTAGCAATTGTCTCGAGTGCCGTCACCACAGTGATTGCCACCGTCCCGCTGTTCTTCTGCATCATTGCCCCTTTTGCAAAGTTTGGGAAGATTGTGGCCCTCAACACAGGAGTCTCCATCCTGTACACACTAACTGTGAGCACAGCCCTGCTGAGCATCATGGGGCCTGGCACCTTCATCCGCAGCAGGACTTCGTGCCTCAAGGCTGTGGTGGGGGTGCTTCTTGCTGGCCTGCTGGGGCTGTGCATCTGTGTCGCCCTGCTGAAGAGCGGATTTAAGATCCCTCTCCCTAATGGGACAGCCCTGTAGACCCTATGCCAAGAGCCAAATGCTCTGTCCTCTTGCTCCCTTTCTTTTTTCTTTTTTTTTAAAGGATATTTTTTGTAAGAAAAAAAAAGAGGAAAAAAATCCCCTTTTTCCAGAGGTTTTTCAACTCCAGATGCACTTTATTTTCTAATGGGTTTTGCTCTAAACTTGTATTTATTTTGGATAGTGATGGATGGATGATGGACAGTGAGGGCTGCCCAGGGAATAGCTCAGCCCATGAGTAGGAGGGGAGGAGGTCTCCTTCTCTCAATTTTCTTTCTGCTTTTCTTTTATTCTTCTCTTTGGTTTTGGTGGGTTTTTCTTGTGATTTTGTTTTTTTGTTTTTTTTGGTTTTTTTTAATGAACAGAGTTTTCTGGAACCGCAAAGCTTAAAGGGGAGAAGTTGGGAAGGCCATCTGATCCCTTCTGAAACCCTTCCCTCTGTCCTTCCCCTCCCCTTGGCCAGGGTTAGCATTGCAACGAAGGCTCAAGGTGATGTCCTACCCCCGCACCAAGACTGTGTCTCATTACCCGAGCCTTCAAAAACAGGAGTGAGCTGTTGGACAGGCCCGGGAAATAGCGTTGTCTGGACCCCTTCGCTGTGCCCTGTACCCAAGCTAGACCAGCAGCGAACTCACTGCATGGGAGCTCGTGTGAGTGTCATTGTGGGATCCAAACTAGAGATGTTGGGTGGCACCACCTGCAGTGTCCCGCTTTTGTCATTAGTGGAGGGCATCAGGACGCATGGCTTTCCCCTTCTTTCTGAAGGGACAGAGCACCTTTTGCTGGGATCTCTTGGGTCTGTGAACAGCCATCAGGAATGCAATCGTTGCCCTCAGCAGTCTCAGTAGTGAGGCCAAGGCAGTATGGATGCCCAGTCCCGCCTCCTGCTCAGTGTGTGACCTCACCAGTCGTTGCTTCTGCTCTTCATGGCAGAGAGAAATCAGACAGTCTTGAGGTCCCTGCAGAGCCTTTTGCTCATGGCAATCAGTTCTTAGCTAACCGCTGGGGCCAGGTACAGCCCATACGTGGCGGCATGCATGAAGAAACAGTGGTGCATCCTCTGTGGCAGCTTGGAGACACCCTCCATTGTGGAGACATGAGAACAGCGGAGCTTCAGCCCCCGGCTGCTGCCTGCTCAGAGCAGATGGTTTATATTAAAGTAAAATTAAATCACAAACTGGTGCCATTAACAAGTACATTTTAAGCGTCACTGATTCTATCATATTTTTAAAATTGAAATAGCTAAGTGTGTGCATTGATATGTGACACATCTGGTCCTTGGCAGAAGGGGAGGGGTCTGGCCCAGTGGGAGATGCATTAAATGTTATTTACAGGGATGCCAATAGAGAGGGGCGGCCAGAAAGAAGGTTGACTCCATTTGTTTGCAGATACCATGTCCCTGGTGGCTTTGTGTTTTCTGTCTGGATTGACCCCCTTTTTAAGATGGAAATTGCAGGAAGCCCATCCCTGTTGCCAGCCAGTTTCAGGGGACTGTGCTGCTGAGACAGACCAGCAGCTGCTTCTGCTTAGCTCAGTGTATCCCTGCTCTGGTCCCTGCCAGTCTTAAACCTTCACATCGTGTTATCCCTGTGAAACTGGATCAAATGTTTGTTCCTAAAGTAGGTTCCCCAAGGTGTCAGCTGGAGAGAGGAGTGACAGGACAGGACTCTTGTTGATGCCAGGGGAAAGCCAGAGCAATCCCACTGCAGGCAGCGAGAGTGGTGAGAGTATGAGCAGAATAGACTTGGTTTCTTCCTCGCCATCCCATAGTGCAGCTGAGTTAACCTGCTTCTGCAAAATGTTAAACGTTCCTTGGCACCTACCTCTGATCTGCACCAGTTCCTTCGTAATGAACCACATGCCCATGAATAAATGGTTCTGGAAAGGGTTTTTGACTATCCTTAAGCTGTGCTGTTTTGATGGCTGCTGTGCACAGTTCAGCCCCAACATTGGACTGTAAGCCATATCTGTTCTCCAAATTTAATGACTAGTGGTGCCCTGAGCACTCCTAAGTGGCAGTGAGCGGAGAGGACAGTGTGCTGATGATATACAGCCCCTTGAGACCCATGGGGCTGTGTGGGTGCTGCAGGGGAGAGCAAGGTAGCCCTAGTGCTCTGGCTGGTGGCTTGACCTGAATTTAGCTAATGCTTCAAAGTCCTTGGGGTGATTAAAGCTGATGGATATTTTCAGGTCACCAGACAAGAGAATAAGGTACTGAGTGCACCCTTAGAGGAAGTTTCTCCTTCTATGAGCATAAAGAAACCTTGAAAGGTCGTTAAGACAAGGCATAGATGTGCTTTGATTCCTGCAAAATTTAAAGCTCATTTAAGCCCCCGGAGTCCTATGTTTGCACTCACTATAAAGAAGCTATATAAGCCCCACCACCTCCAGAGTGACTCTGGACACACCATGCTGGCACCATTCATTCAGCCACTCTTGGAAGGCAAAGATTAATTTCAAAGTAGTGGAAAACCTTTTATGTCTCTTGGGTCTGAGCTGGCGGTGTCTGATCTGCAGACAAAAATAACAAGAGTTCTTGGCACCTGGCAGGATCTGTCCTGTTTTCTGGAGCAGGCAGGGGAAAGGACAAGCTGTCATTTTCCCTCCTCCTCTCTGGCCAGCCCAGGAGCACTCCGTGCAGAAGGGCTGGCTGGTACTAGCAGGAGCAGGGCATCACCTTGCCCTTGTTTGCCCAAGGTGATACTGAGAGAGGAATGGCTGAAGTGAATCAGAAAGGAAAATGAGAGACTGAGATACACGCAGAGCTGTAGCAGGTGATTCACAAAGGCATATTGAGGAGATTGTGCCCCTCCAGCAAGGAAACTGAGGCATGCAGAGGAGGAGGAACTTATTCCAGACTGTAGTAGGATGGCAGAAGAGCCAGGAGACGATCCCAGATGGTGCTTTTCACTGCAAGGACCCACTGGATGTTGGTAAGCTGACAACTTAATTAAACATAGTCATGATACTTGTCTTAAGATCTAACTAGACATTTGCCCCATCACCATTTCACTCTGCACAGCACTGTGGTCAGGGTGGCTGGTGCTTCCTCCATGTGCTGCAGATTGAAAGAGGCTTAGAGGTGGGGCACAGCCTTCCACAAAATGCTTACAACACTCATCTCCCCAGGCAGCTGTGGAGACAATAAATCAGTAGCAGATGTGTACATCCATCTCTATGTAGGGAGCATCCTCCTTGGCATTAGAAAATATTCGTAAAATTATAGAGGTAAGAAAACGGATGGGTTTATCTGAGCAAATGCGAAGGTGGGGCTGACAGCCCTGATGGGCATCAGTGTTCCGAGGCAGATGCTCGTAGCAATAAAATGCAAGACCTCACCTGTCTGGCACTGTTCTGGGAGCAGATGCTCACCCTAAATTAATTCCTCCCACATCTCTGCCTATCTTCTTTCTCTGATGACTCCTCTGTTTCCCAGACCATCTCTTGGGCCCTATCGTCTTGCCGAGCAAGGTTCAGCCTTCTCCTTGATAGCTGCTCATGCCTAAGGTGCTCACAGAGTCTGGACTAAAAGTGGCTGGAGATTGTCTCAGGGAGAATTTCTCAAACAGAGGAATCCAGGGAGTTAAAATGCTTCACACGAAGCTGTCAGTTTTGATGTTTTTAAACAGTAGAACACAGCACACCAGCCTTACTTGGAATAGAATGCTCCCATTTCCCATTTCAAAACAGTCTAGCTGTAGTTAAAAAGAAATGTACAAGAGTTTTCAATTACAGCAGTTTCTGTTAACTGCCCACTCCTTTATTTCTAGTAAATCCTGTTTTGAGGGTTACATTCTGAAAAGTTGATGTTAATGTTTCGGGATGGGGGTCATTCTGAAACTTTTCTGTCTCCTGCAAAACGGAGCGGGTCCTGTCCTGCCCTGCCCAGAAGTCTCTCCCTGGCAGCCCAGGGCAGTCGCAGAAGGGCACCGCTTTCCAGTGTTGAAGCACTGTCATATATGCACCGAGGTGGTGTTGCTGCTCCTCGCCTTCAGTGGAGCTGCTGAGTGGGTTTAAGGCTCCCCATGGCTGTGGACACTCAGAGAGAGTCTCTGCTCACAACAGCCCTGTTGAAATTGGCTTTGGAGCAAGGAGGAACAGAGCTGACATGATTTGCAAAGATCAGTGTCAGAGGAAGGGATAGACCCAGGTCTTCTCACTCTGTTTTCTTATGTTGTGGTGCATTTTGAGGTGTTGGGTTCACAAGGGATCTCTACAGGCGACTGGGGAGCATCAGGTTTGGCCACTGACCTCAGCAATTCCAGAGGCTGCAGATACTGAAAGGGGATCAGTGACTGAGCTGGACTGTGCTTCTCGATCCCTGATGGATCTGAAACTATGCCAGAGCAAAGCCAGCCTGAGAAGTGTCCCCCAGGAGAAGGACATGTATCATGCTTAGCGGGTTACTGGACCACTGATAATGGTAGTCTGGATGCAGTGGTCACCAGAGACCCCGGCTTTGTCTCCACTGGAGCAAACTGGGATGTTGCTTTATGTCACAGCATCTAAATTTTTTAGCTTGTCCTGCACTGAGTTTTCTTACCAGAGCAGCCTGCCCTCCTGGAAGGTTATAAAAGGCTTTTATTTAACCCTGTGACATGTATAAATCCTCCCACACTGTCCACCAAGGAAGCTGTGCTGACTGATTTGCAGCCAGGCAGGACAAACTCACAGTCTCTTAGTTATTTCTTCCGCAATCACTCCTCACCCCAGATAGCATGCAAGCCATAGTTCACAGGTTACGCTTTTTCCAAGGCCTCCACTAACTGCTCTGCCCTGGCTCAGTGCCCAGGGTCCTGCAGCTAAAAGTCGTTCAAGGCCCGTCTCCATCCCGAGGATGTAGTTGTCGGGCTGTTCGGCTTTCTCCCCGCCGCTCCTCCTTTGGGCAGTTGCTGCAGGGGTTGGGAGGGCGACGGCCAGGACCAGAGGCAGAGCAACAAGCAGCTGAGCAGAAAGGTTTGCAGGGGGAAGCAGAAGAGAATAAATGGGAGGGAGGATGGTTCAAAACCCAAGGGGAGAAGAGGTGTGAGCACCCCAAGGAGGGAGGGCACTGCTGTTTCTCCACGTCCTGTGCAGACCTTAGAGTGTCGGTTCTCAGAGTGATGTAGCACAATTCCTGATGTAATATACGCGTGTTACTTTTGTAAATCACCTCCTACCCTCACTATTTTCAGTGTTCCTTGATTTTTGGAGACTGTTGTAAATAAAAAATTTTGACATTCGCACGTTTGGATCCTTCACTCATCCCTGTGTCACTGTTGCATGTAAGCATGGTGCTGGCCAGTGTGGCACTGGCGTTATGTGTTGTGTGTGTTAGTAAAGCACAGCACTGGTTCCCAATGGGCACAGGATTGCTCCTGCTGCTGAAATCAGGCCCCTTGAAGCCAACCTGCCACATCCAGGAAAGATGACAGTCCAGAAAAGCCAGCTCAGGATCCCACGCAGGTGCGCAAGAGGGCCAGCTGGAGCGGGAGCTTTAGCCAAGTTTTGTGGAGGCCTTTTACTCCTCCACGCCATACTGTGCTACTTGCCGTGTGTGAAGATTGCACCTCTGTGCTGACCCCACAAGAAGGGGATTCATCTGCCTGCTCCTGTGGCGCCGCAGTTTCTCACAACACACAACGCCTGGCACAAACTTCTGGTCAAGGTTTTGTCTCTCTGTCCTGTGCTGCAGCAGAACAGTGCTATTCTGCACCTCCCAGGACCACGCTCAACCGACGCACGGAGGCCAGCAGCAGGACAGGAGGAGAACCCAGGCATTTACCTGTCTCTGCAATGGTGCTGAGCGAGGTTTGCTTCCCACACCCTCATTTGCGGGTGCTCACACTGCACCTAGAAATGATGCTTCTGGGAAGGACAGCACCAGCTGCACATTGTGGCAAAAAAACCTCCCATGTTTTCAAGCCCTCACTTCTACAGATGAGGCTGAAGTCACTGGTGAAAACCCTGTTGTAATAAATACCAGGAAAGCTCAGGGTCACAGTTTGACAAATAAGAAAAAGAAATGCAGTATCCACAGGAAGGAGGAAGGTGGTCCCTTTAGTGAGAAGTTTGGGATTGCAGATAGGGGAGGGTTCATGCCCAAACCTGCTGCTGGGAAATTGCCAAGCAAGGCTGGAAGGGGGTTGGTTGTGGCTACAAATTCAGCCCCCTGCCCCAAGGGCAGGCACAACAGGCGCTGTCTCGCATGCTGGCGGGCAGCTGTGGGCCATGGAGGAGGCACGTGTTTCTCTGAGTTCGCAGGACTGTGGGACCCCTGGCAGCGGTGAGCGCCCAGGGCTGCCAAATGTGGAAAGGGGGTGTCCTGGGGTACGGCAGCTGCAGACGCAGGCAGAGATGGGCAGGGTTTCCACAGCTCTTCGGAAAACAGCTGCTGGGCCAGGGAAGGGTTTGGGGCAAGGGCTCAGACGATGGATTATGCGGGGCGACAGCTGCTCAATATTCATTTCGAGCTGGCAGAGGCGGGAAGGAATTGCCTTTCCGTCTGCGGGAACCTGTCCATGCCAGGCTGCTGGCTCAGCACTGATGGTGCACGCTCGGAAACCTGCTGCCTGCCATTTGGCAGACCCTCATCTCTTCTGCCAGGTGAGTGAGCCTGGTGTGAAGTCTTCATTACATGCAGTGAATTCCACCCCGGATCTTCTGCCAAGCTGTGGCATGGCAAGGTCTCGGTGGCCTCCCCGGCACCCCACCAGTGCTCAGGGGCTTTGCCTATGCACCCTGGGGTGCTGCGGCGGGTGCACCCTCTGCCCCTTCTCCCACAGGCTCCCTCCCACCCTGAAACCAAACCTGGAGCCCTGATTGTGTGGCTTTGAAAGGGAAAAGCCACCTTCTTGCCAAAAAACTGTGTGTCAGAGCCTGCCCTTTCCACTTAGCTGTCCCTTCGTCCACGGGGTCACCTGCCCATCCCCGGGAGGGGTTTTGGGGAGATGGAGAGATGGGGCTGGGGTCGTTAGTGCCCCTTATTTTGGGCGGAAAAGCTGCTAAAACGGCTGATGCTCCCGGGGGGGCGGGGCGTGACCCTCTCCCACCCCCCTCCTTTTGCACGAGGCCTTTGCACGAGGCCTTTGCACGCGCCGGCGGCGCGGGCGGGCCCAGGTGCAGCCGTTCCCTCATCGGGCGCCGTTAAGGCGCAGCTGCGGGGGGCGCTGAGGGGAGCGGGCTGCCGACGCCGCGACACGACACGACACCGCGACACGGCGTCGCCAGGGGTGAGTGGTCCCGCGGGGCGGTGGGGGGGCCGCTGCAGCGGGGAGGGAGGCAGGCGGGGGTCTGTCCCCGCCGTGCCCTGTGCCGCCCCGAGGCGCTTCATGAGGGGCGTTCGGCCGCTCCCCGTCCCCTCCCCTCCGTCGTTAACGCCGTCCCCCGTCCCTCCTCCCCGCTGCAGCAGGCGGTTTAGCGCAGAAATAGGGAGCTTTACAGCCCTACGCTCGTCTGACTCAGCCGCACTGATGTAAACTGGATTTTTAATTTATTTTTTTTTCCACACAATCTTGAGCGTGGTTTTTGCTCCTTCGTGTTTTTCTCCCCCATGCTGTGCTCGCCCTCTCTAAGCGCCTTACCCTGGGCTGAACGGGGCCGTGGCTGGTCCCTGTGCAGCCCCGCGGGGCTCGTTATCCATTTCTAAGTAGCTCGGGAAGAGTCTTCTCCCTCTGATGATTGACACAAAGGTCAGTCAAAGAGGATGACTCACTCTCTTCCCTTCCCTGGTAATTTGTCACCCCGCAGATGACACATCTTAGTGGCTCCACATGTGGCAAACAGAGCTCTGGCAGACCTGTGGGGAGCCCTGCCTCCGGGATGCTCTTTTATGCTGTTTATTCAGCTATTATGTGCTCCTCAGGGCCTGAGGGTGGTGATGAGCAAAAGCTGGAGGGGATGGGTGCCAGGCTTTCCTTCGCTGTAAGCCAGCGCAGGAGCTCAAGTGAGCCCAAAACAGTAGGAACTTGGAAGGTTTGTGGATCATATTTCTGTGAGCGTTGGCCCATGATGCCTGTTTCTTGTTGCCTTTTTTTTTTTTTCCCCTCTCAAGTTAGAGCAAGTTTGTTGCCCCAGGAGCTCAGCATGAAAACATGTTTCAGACTGCTGCGTACAGCAAGCGGTAGGAAGGGCCAGGGAGCTTGGTAGCACCTTGATGGGTATTTTGGCAGGGAGAAAAGCAGTGAAGGAGCCTGGACAGGAATAAGGCCTGAAGTTCATTGGGCTGTGGTGAGAAAGATTGCCAAAGATTTGGTTTCAAACCCACATTTGAAGCAGAGAAGCCGTTTTGCCAGGCTTCATGGGGTTGTGCGTGTGTCAGTCTTGGGGGATGGATTAACCTGCCAGTGAGGTGCAGCCGTGGCTGGGCTGAAAGGCAGCAGCTGGTGAACAGCACTGGAAACAGCCACTTGTGATGGGAAGTGGAGGAGGTTGAATTAAATTACAAATAGGTTGTAATTTAGGCAGGCAGTAGAAATGTCCTCCATCTTAAACATAAAAGGTTCTGTTTATGGAAAAGGAGGTTGTGAAGCAACTGCTAAGGGGTGAATAAGGGCAGGGAGGAGGTATGGATAACTCCTGCACGGGGACTAGCCAAGAGGGGGTATGTCCAAGAGGAAGGGTTGTGGTGCTGCTTTGGGTAACTGATCTGATGGCGTGTGGGCAGGGAGGCCAGGTCATGTCCTCTTCCAGTGGAAGATGAGGCAGTCTCAGAGCCCCCAGGATGAGGGTGGGTGTGAGGACATCCACTCACTGAAGGGGTGAGATGAAACGTGGCACTGAGAGCATTGTGGCTTGGCTGGTTTTGGCAGGAAGGCAAGCAGCTCTTGCTGCCTCATGACTGCTTTACTTTTAATATTTGTTAGCTTATGTTCTGTGTTAGGCTCCTCTTAGCTACAGGTGTGGGCACTGGTGTCTCATTCCCCATCACCAAAGAGCTCAGCAGCCTTGTCAGAGCACTGCAGGTGATGGGTGTTGGATGATTAAGAAGTTCCCACATGATATGAGATGATCTGAGATTATTTCCCTACCCAGACTGAACCCAGAAAGTGCAGATGCAGAAGGGATGGGACTCTTTACAGCCTGAGGCAGGGCAAACTCAGGGTGAGCTTTTAAAAGAGCTGTGTGGAGGTGCTTTGTTTTTTTTTCTTTCTTAAACTTTAACGACCTTTTCAACTGAATCTCTTGGTGCTGAGAGAGAAGTGCAAGGTTGACTGGAAGGGAAGGTTGCTCATCTGCACTAGGACTTTTAATCCTTTCTAGTTGGTGGCCTCTGTCCCGCTGAGCTTCCCAGTGCTGTGTTGTGTTGAACAGAGGCATATGGAGAGGCAACAGGGACTTGGGTGTTCTCTCTTGAACCCATTCCCAAACCCATTGGTTGGCTTGTGCAGGGTCCTGGGAGCCTTTCCCAAGATGTAATGGCCTGGGCTTCCCCTGAGCTTTTTGCAGACTAACAAAGGAGTTGGGAAAACAAGCAGGTGAGTTGATCAAGCAGTCAGGGCATAAGATAATTGCCCACAAATGGCTGCCTGAGTCTGGACCAAAGTTTGTTGTCTCAGCATTGAGCACTGCCTGTCAGAACGGGCCCATGCTATGGGGAGTGATGAGAGCCACAAGCTGTCCCTTGGCAGCATTCAGGAGCATGATGAGTTTGCTACCGCCTGCCACAGCTGCTCTGCTTTGCTTCAAGGAGTTTGTGTTTGTATAGTTTTGTCACTAGAGGGTAAGCAGTGGCGGTTCATGTCCTTGAGTGTCACCTGGGCTTGTGGTCATTTCCTGAATGAGATACAGCCCAAGAGTGATGGAGGGTCTGCTGCCTGTGGGATTTTCTTTCCAGCTCTTTGTTTGGAGAGGGGGAAGTTTCTGGCAAGAGAAGCTCCTTCTTAAGCTGCCAGGCTGCTCAAGGGAAGGTAGTGGTGAGGTGTTGCTTTGGTCATGTTTGCTGCCTTTACCTGTTCTATCTTTATACTCAGTCTGTTCCCTCTGGCATGGTGACACAGCACTGCCTGCAGACAGCTGAGACAGTTTGGGGGTCTGGCTGAATTCTGTGAAAACTAGACAAGCATTTTATTTTTCCGCAGGTGCTGCTGAGCTAGCTCTGGATGGTGCACAGTGCTCCCACTGTATGCTCTTTGTGGGGTAAACTGCTCCTTATGACAGTTTCTCAGGCTGGCTGCAGAGAGTGGTGTGCTAACTTTTTATTTTATTTTTTTTTTTAAACCTTTGCAGTCATCCTGAGGGTTCTAGTTTGTCAGAGATATAGGTGTGAGTGAGCACCAGACCTGTTCCCTGCCCCTGGTATTCATGTACCTCTCAAAGGAGCTGCTATAAGGGAGCCAAAGGGTAAACCCAGGCTGTTGTGAATGCCTGGGATGACAGTGATGATAAATCATGAAATCTTGCCAGTGCTTTGTCTGTATGTCATTAAGCTTTATTTTTCCTCATGTAAAAACGAAAGTGACATCTGTGTCTCATGTGTGAGGCTGTAATCTCAGTGAAATCCACTGATGGATGCTGCATCATCTAAGGCTGCTCTGCAGAGGCACTGCTCTTGCTGAGCCGGCCTTTGTGCAGGCACCCTCGCAGTGTCCCGGCGCTCTTGCTGTAGCTGGGAATATAAAAAGGCTGCTGTTTCCTTGGGGCCTGGCTTACAGTGGCCACAGTGCAGCTTATGTGGGGAGAGAAAGCATGCTCCGAACTGTCCCAGTGTGTGTTTAGGCACCCAGTGTGGTGACAAATCATCTCTGACACCCCTGTATGCAGTCATCTTGTACCTGCTGCCAGAGTCTGAGCTTTGATGGAGCTTTGGAGCTGAGCAGTCTGTGCGGCCAATAATAAACCTGAAATAAGAGCATTCCCCTAACCCTGGACAGCACAGAGGGCACCAGCACCAGGTCAGAGACACCCAGCTAAGCATTAACTCTGTCTTCCGCAGGTTACCATTGTGTGCCACTGGAAAAGTCCACTGGTGCTCTTCAGAAAGCCTGCTCTCTGTTGTCTGATCTGCTGAGGCCATTTCTAATAAAGCTAACTACAGAAAAGTGGATTCAGCTCCCTCCTGATGCGTGGAGACAAGTAAGTTTTTTTTCCTCCAGCCCTGCTGCTCTGACCCCATTCCTGCTGAGCAAAGAAAACTGCCTTACCCCACTGGCTCTGGTAACAAACCCTCCCTGCCCACCTAGCAGGTGGCTTTTGGGGGCACTCTGCAATGGTAGCTGTGTTGTGGCAGTTCCAAGCAGAGTTAACTGGGTGCCAAGGGGGACGTGTGGGACAGAGCTGGGACTAATCGGCAGGCAGGGCCATGCTCCCTGCACTGTGTTTGAAGAGGGTCGGTATTTGGCAGCACCGGGCTGGAGCTTCTCAAGGAGCCTGACTGGGGAAGGCTGGTAGTGACCAGCCACTAACCTCGTGTGCGCTCAGCAGCCTGCACTCCCATTTATTAGCACCTAAAATTTGCTGTCTCTGCTCCAAATGGAGTGTTTACAG
The DNA here is from genome assembly GCF_028500815.1 of Rissa tridactyla. Taxonomy (NCBI): domain Eukaryota; kingdom Metazoa; phylum Chordata; class Aves; order Charadriiformes; family Laridae; genus Rissa; species Rissa tridactyla. The sequence continues at coordinate 3,880,484 of NC_071481.1, read as the reverse complement.
CATTGACACGAACAGCTGTCCCAGTCAGCCAGATCATAACAAATGGGAGCTCTGGCTGGAGTGTTATTTTGCTGCGAGGGTGCAATACATCTTATTACTAAACAATGAAGCTCATGATGGATGGTGATGAGTCTCTTTGCTGTCTTTCTTGACGATCACGCTGAAAAATAAACATAAAGCCGAAGATGTTCCTAGGGATCTAGGCAAGACCTCACATTGTATGTGGGAAGAGACAGCATTGAGGTTCTCCTGTGCCTTAACTGAAAGAGCCTTTGCATCAGGGTTAACTGTTACGCTGCCTTTTCTCCAGGAGGGGTGAGCTGGGAGGGATGCAGCGGTTGGGGCAGAAAATTTGGTGAGAGAGAGAGGAGGAGGTGCTGGTCAAAAACATGGGGTCTAGCAAGAGCTGAAGACAACTGGTGTCTTCCCTGGGAACACTGCAGAGCGCTTGCCCTTGGTAGTGTTGCCTGTCGTCTGATTATAAGCCAGTACAGGTTGAATAGCGTTGTTTTGATCCAGCCTGACGCAGGGCTGTGTTATTGCGGGAGCTTTTATGGCTTGAAGTGGGGAGGGGTGGGGGGAGTGGGGAAAAAGTCCTACAGAGGCCATGGAGGAAAATGATGCTTAAGGGGGTGGGGGGAGGCGGGACAGGGCCCTCCTGAGGGACAAGCATGTCATCCTGCTGCTTCAAGTGACTTGCGTGGAGGACTGTAAGCCATAGCCTCTCTGAGCAGAGAACTGGAACAAACGATATGCTCATTTAATGCCAGCGCAAAATTGAAGGAATCGTGTTCAATGGAATGGAGGTGAGCTTGTCTGATCAGCCACCTCTGCTTCTGAGCAGCCGCAGCAACAAAGCTCAGTCCTGTGCAGGTACGTTACCTACAATTCAGTCACTGCAGAGATATCGATGGGCTCTTGGACCGAGCTCTGCAAGAGCTGCAGAGGAGTGCTAGCTGGCTAAAGATGGTGTGTGACTCACTGATCTCCTACACATACCTTCACTCACACACCCTCCCCATCGTGCTGTTTCTAAGATCGGCCAGCACAAGGACTGCTGGATTTTCTTATCTGCTCTCCCCCTAAGGGTGTTTTAAATGGGAACTGTGAAATGATCAGAACGGGTGGTGCTGTGATTTTTACTCCATAATAAATATATTCAGAGTACAAGTGGGGCAAGCAGAACAGATCCGAGGGAACCAGTGTCTCCTCTGTTTGGGTTGTATGGGTGGCGGTGCAGATGCAGCACAACGGGGCTGACAGCAATGAGGATTGGCACTGGGTGTGCGAGTGACACCGGTAGTGTTGGGAAACCAATTAAAGCTCTTTTAAAATATTAGCACATCAGCAGGCAGGAATTCTTCCGAATGGCTTGGTTTCACTAGGGGATCAGGGAACAGGGCCAGTGTTCGTCTGGCAGTTTTTCATTCAGCACCTGACCTGCTGGGGCGTTGCTGGGACCTGCTGGAGGAGAGCAGCAGAGGGGCTTGGCGTATCCCCGGGGGAGGGTATTCCCAGCATCGCAGTCCTCCAGCAGGAGCTGTGGCAATGAATGGCGGTGGAGGGACGGCAGCCATGAAAGCAAACAGCAAAGCAGCTCTGTTCTGATGTGTGTGTGTTTGTGGAGTAGATGAAGGAGGAAGAAGATTTTAAAAATCCCAGACCTCTTTTTCCCAACAAGTTTTCCCTGGTATATATTTATTTTTAGTATCTATTTAGCAGAGAAGAGGGGAGGGCTGTCTGGGAAGGGGGTTTGCTGAGAGGGCGTGGGTTTGTGATCCAGACAGATTCAAAGGCAGGTTTAAATAGAGCATTAATGGAAGAGGGAAGCTTTGAGACTGCAGCTTTCTATTTTGGCAAAAAATAAGCTTTATGTATGTGCTGGCTGCTGCTTGAGCATAGGGGTGGTTGGTCCCTGCATGGCAGAGCTTTCATTTATGTGCTCCAAGAGTCTTCATGCTGGTTTGGGGGGATTTTTGGATCATGTCCTAAAAAGATCAGGAAGACAAAAGAGGGAGTGGAGCTGACTTACCCCATGCCTTGTGTGTGTGCACACAGCAATGGAACGAGCAATATTGCTGCCAGCTTTGGGGGTCGCTTGCCTTTCTCCAGACATAGCTGAAAGCAGCCTGGCCTGGTGATCTGCAAGTTGCTGCGGGACACTCGGTCTGGGAAAGACCTTGTGGCTTTGCCTTTCTCCCTGGGTAGAAATTTGGGCTTTGAAGCAAAGCTCTGCTGAGCTCCTGATACCTTGCTCCTGTGCTGTCTCTTTCCTCAAAATCGTACTGAAATTGGAGAATCCAGTGCTGAAAGATTTGCTGGACATCAGACTGAAGCTAAAAATTGTTGTGCTCCCTTTTTTTTTTATTCCTGTCAAGGTCATAGTGCACTTGAAGATTTTATTTCTGACTGTTCAATAAAGGTGAGTGCTGGGACCAAGAAACTCATCTGCAATAAATCTGTGTCCAGTGACTGTCCAGGAGCAGGCTGCCATTTCCTCAGGTGCACTAGCTCTTTGGGTCAATCAAACCTTGATTTCTTCCCACTTGTATTTTTGTTGGTAGATACCAGTATTTGAAAATTACGGTCACGTTGCCTAGTTACCATGGGGTAGAGAAATTGCATGGACTTGTTTTCTGTGGGTGGCTGGGAATGGGTGTGCAAGCATTTCCCAAGCAGCTGCATGGGGTAGGAGGGAAATTCAGGACCTGGAGTATTGCATGAGAGATAAGGATACAGATCTAACTGGAATGATAGACTGAAATAGGAGTTAGTTGACCAAATATTTAATTTTTGTGGATCTGGGTACCTGATATTACAAGAAAATAATCTGAAAAAGGACTCTGCATTCCCACACTAGAAGTAGATGTACTGAAGCTGTCAGGAAAAGTTAGTCTCTAATACCTCCGTATCAGTAAAGAAATCACAACCTGGTCCCTGGACACAGACTTTGACAATCATTTCCTGCTAATGCTTTGGCCAGTGAGTCTGTAGCTCAAATATTTGCTGAGAGGTGAGGTTCTCAGCTCAGTCTGCGCCTGGCTGAGTCCTTGCCAAGGAGGCACAAGGATGATGGGAGAGGTGACCTGGGCTGGTGTTGGTTTCTGCACTCGGAGGAATTTTGCCTCTGAAAAATGCAAATGTGGTTGGAACCGATTTTGTTCAAGAACGTGAACAGACACTCAAAGGACCTTTTTTCGCTCTCCCCATGACTTCTCCTTCTCTAATTGCTAGGATGAATGCATAAACCCTTATACTGAAGTGTTCACAAGAGCGGGTTTACTCATTTTACTCTTTTTCTTGGCATAAAAGGCATCTTATTAAGCGGGTTTTAATGTTTGCTCACCAAGAGACATGGATTATAAAGCTTTAGAAATAACTTGCATCTGGAAAAGCCAATTAATAAAACAAAAATTCTGATGTCATTTTCTCATAAATTAACAATTTATAGGTAATTTACAGTGCTCATGTCATTAGGCAAATGGACTTTAAATTGATTTCAAATTAGTGGGTTAATGATTTCCCACAGGTACCATTTCAATGGGCAGCATATGCGTGGTGGTTTTTTCCAATAAAGGGGTAGGTGTGCAAACTCATGCCTCTGTAATCGAGGCAATAATTGGAGTGGTGGTCACATTGAAGTGCAGTATTGATCTGCAAAAAAGTGCTGACTGTCTCCATCGCTGTGGCAAAGAGGGGGTAGGAAAGGACTCTGGGAAAGACTGCAGTCTTTGCATATTTCTTGTATAATAACTTTCTTTTGGTACATGCTAACTCCAGGTAGTGCATTAAGGCAGCCGATTGATTTGGTATTGCCAAATAACCTTGCAGTTCGTAGTACTGGAAAAAATATTCAGCTGAGTTCTAATTATAGTTGTAAGGGAACAATATGTCCCCAAATTGATTAAAAGTGGGGTGATGACTGTGTGGAGTCTGAGATCAACCCGAGGGGGAGGTAAAGTGCTCTCATTGTTGCTGCGATGGCCAGGCTTGCAGCCCAGGAGCCAGTCCCCAGCCTTGTAACCGCTCTGGTGTCAGCTTCCATTTCTATGTGACTTTCTTTCACCTCTTTTTTTCCTTTTCTGTCATTTTGTCCCACCTGCAAAGGTTGTGAATACTTTAGGGGACGGCCTCACTGGCTTGTGTATATTAGCACAGGGAGCGAAGGTTAGAGCCCTGAGGTGCTAGCAGAAGGTCAGCAATTCATATCTCGGCTTGGTCGACTGTTAGTTGCCAGGAGGTCCAAATTGGTGTCACATTGGAGCAAATCTGGAGCAACTCCACTGGCTTGGTTAGCATTTCTGTAGGCTTGCGCCGGTGTTAATAAATTGATGACCTGGTCTTTTTGTGTCTTATCACCTTAATGCAAGAAGCATAAGAAATGCTAACGTGTTGCTCCTCTGGGAGATGAGAAGTTATCGTCCCTGCCCCGCTGTGGTGTAACTGGGACAGAGAGAGATGCCTGCCCAAGGTTGCGGGAGGGAAGAAGGGGCTTCCCTCCCATTGATGTAGTGCTGCTTTCTGCAAGCCCCGCTTCACACGGGGGTGTTTCGCAGTGTGTGGCCCCCAAGGCAGGACAGTGCTGAGCAGAGATTACGGTCTGAATGGGCAGCCCCCTGAGCAGTGCCTTGGAGGATTGTGTTTTGAGCACAGCGGACAGTAACTCATGAATTAAACGGCTGTGGAAATGGATTTTGTTGGCAGTACATATTTGTGGAGTGCGGTCTCCCTGTGGCTGGCTGTTTACACAAACTCTATTGCTTCCAAGCTTTGTATTGCAAAATTAAATTCCTCCTGCATTAAAAATTTATGTTGGATGAAAAGATCAGTATATTGAAACTTGGTGAGAATAACCCCCTCCATGCACATACACACCTCATTTAGATGTACCTTCGCTATGAATGCCAGCTGATGATCCAAATCATGCAAGATATGGTTTATAATTACCTTCTATCAGCGCTCTTTAGGAAGTGGAAAGGTGCCCTTAAATAGGGGATGATCCCTATAAAGATGGAATTTATACCAACTGAGAAGTTGTTGTTACATCCCTTAGCATCGCCTGTGCTTCCAGAGGTGTTGAAAAGAACATACAGAGATAGATTTATGGGAAAGCGTCTTTTCACAAGATGCTATTTTGGATTCAAGGACACTGAGATTGCGTCGTTTATTGCACAGAGCTACTTGTGTCAGTACACAATTCAGCTCATAATTATAGCCTTTCATCTTATTAGCATATGTAAGAGTTTATATAAGTTTTATCCAAACATTTTTTAATTCATTAGGTGTTCTCCTTGTATCTGCTGTGCCCTAGGGCTAAGAAATGCTCTGCACTGTTTTTTATGTAAATTAGACCTTAAAGATACACATAAATCTGTAGATGTACTTCTACCATTTAAAAATGATGCCTTAAGATGCGTACAATAAAGGGAATAAGGATTTAAAGCCCCATCTCAGTAGAATACACTTTATTTTGTATATATTTTGCAGGAAAGCAGATACAGCAGCACATCTTGAGAGGAGTTTGGGGAGAGAAGGTGGAATGAGGGGTGGAAAATGAAAGGGGAAGCAGGCTGATGGCGATAGTGAAGGCGAGCAGCAGCTCGAGGTAAATACCCAAAACAGGGCAGGGATGGGAGGATGGCAAGAGAGGACGATGCTGGAAAGACCTCAGGGTGCGGTCTTCGGCATCACTACAAACATGTTCTTGATGTAGCCACCATGAGTGCTGTACGTCTTGCGTGGGGCAGGAGCAGTGCAGGATTTAGTGCTGCTGCTGGAGAAGTCTGTTACAAGCAGGGAGCAATGATGCCGCCCTCGTGGCGTGGAGAGAGCCCTGACCCTCCTCGTAGAAAGGCACATTGGTGCCAGCTGTCTGTAATGGTGCTGCTTCTGGCCAGACAGAGCTTGGCCTCTTCTGTATGAAATTTCTTTTTCCTATTAAATCACACGTTATTTATTTCTGCCTTCCTGCTTTTGTCTGCACACTGTGAGTCTGGAGGAGCTGTGACCTGAAGAGACCATCTGTTTCTGTGGGTGCAGGCTGCTGGCAGGCAGGAGGGGTGGCGAGGGCCAGGGAGGAGGACTTCAGCTCCCATATGCTGCTGCTGTTCCCCATGCCTCCTTGCTGTCTTGATACTTTGAAGAGAGGGGGAAAAAAAATCCAAAAAACCAACAAAACAGAAAAACCCTCCTTTACCCTGGGCAGCTGTAGTGGAGTCAGGCTTATTGTTTCTCCCTACAGATGGGGAAGCTGGGAAGAGCAGCTTGTTTCCTCCTTGCACCAGAAGCCCTCCTTCGGTCACCATGGCAGTGATCTCGCAGGCAGCACTGTTTTCTTCCAGCAGCTGCAGGGCCTTTTGCTGGCACGGCAGGCTACGCTTCTGGGGACCCGGGGCATGGACCTGGGAGCACACAGCTTCAGGAGGGCTTTCATAACAGACCTTTCTGATTTGTCATGGTCAGAGCCTCAGTCATTGTCTTTAGAAACCCAGGGAAAGTACTTGGGTGGAGGCCCACAAAGGCTTCCAATTTAGGAACTCAAATGGGAGTTTGATGCTTTTGCTGCTGGCAGCCTGTGAATGAAAGCCCCTGCCCCGCGGTGCTGTGTGTGAGTTATCTGTCACTTTCCACGCCTAGTGACAGTGGGAGATACAACCTCTGATTAATGCCTCCAGGGAATTTCTGCAATATTGTTTTGCAAGCAATTGTCATTTAACATTAAGGTAAATACCTTGCAGCTATGAACTTAAAAGCCTTTTTTCCTTTCTTTTTAGAAACAGCCTCTTGCCTTCACAAGCTCTCCAGCTAACGTTAAAACTGCCTCTTCCATCTGCCAGCGCTCCACCCAACCTGCAGGTTCCCCGGAGCTGGCCCTGAGCAGCATGCGGTCACCTGCAGCGGGTCGGGTCATGGGCAGAGCGGCTCGCTGCTGCTGTGGCTGGGAAAGCTGGCGGGGGGAGGAAGGAAGCTTGGTGCTTCTGCCCTTTTTTATCTCTTGCAGGAAGAGACTGCTGGTTAGTTGGCACAGGGTAGTGCTGAGTGGTTAGATATGGAAATGAGTTCACTTTCATTAGCAATCTTGGCTATGTGAAAACACCATTAAGTCGAGCAAGGCTCATCTCTTCTAATACCTATGTTTCCCCTGGAGACATGTAAGTTTCTAAGCTAATAATTTCTTATCAGGCTCTGGTGACTTTTACTTAAGAAAGTAGCGTGATGGGGGAGACACCATTCCTAATGTTTTTCCTTAATTTCTAAATTATGTGAACTCTTCTAATTACTGTTTCTTCTCTGAAACGTTTTGCTTCCCCCTTTGCTTGGTCCTTGTTGCCTCATGTGGTTCTTGACAACAAAACCCAAGCTGACTAATGCGGTAGCCAAAACCCACAACAAAATCCCTCTCACCCCTGTCTTTGTTGGAGATCAAATTGAATGTTCTTTGGGTGGTCACTGCATCGTTGCAGGCAATCATGTGCCCTGTGCCCCTGTGAAGGTGGCGTAAGTTTTATCCTGTGAAGGACAACAGTCTCTCATTTTTCCAGCAACCCCCCGAAAAGCCAGCAGTGTGCCTTGGTCTGCCTCCTCCACAGCAATGCAAACAACTACTGTTGCATGAAAGCCATGGCTGCCCATGTTTTAACAGCATTGCAAATTACACTCATAAATTCAGAGTGCAGCTAATTGTTGTTTTATGGAGTAGATGTTCTTTAGGAAAAAAAATTAATCTGTAAACACTCTGATGCCCTGCTGAGTAGAGGGCTATTTATCTTGGGTGAGGAATAGCCTTCCAGAGTGATTTAAGTGCAAGGTGGATCACAGGCTTTTCAAGGGCACTTGTGTTCCCCTGGTGTGGTTCTGGGCAAGTGGGATCTGCAAGAGGTTTTTTAATATGGGGTTTCACCTGCTGCTAGAGCAATATGCCTTGTGATTACAGTGTTATTACTTGTTCTGGAAACCCCTCTGGCCTGGCTGAGATCAGGGCTCCCCTGTGCCGCCCACTGCCCTTGTGAAGGGTAAGGATGCAGCTGGTTTGAAGGATTACACTCAAAGTGGATGTGACTGGCTGGGGACAGAGGAATAAACCTCATTGTGCAGGGGAAGCAAGATGCTGAGCAGACTGTGCTTTGTTAATTTGCCAAGATACGGTTATGTGGTATCTGTCACCATAAGGAGGTGCTGTGAGAAGGTTTCTGCCCTTCATCTGTCTTGAGCTTGTCCTGAGGATAGATGGGAGAGCCAGGAATGAGCTGCTCTGGAGTCTTGGCCCAGAGCCCTGGCCTGGAGTGGCCCCATCCTGCACCCAGGGAAGTCAGTGGTGAAGCAACTCCTGCTTTTGCTTGGGGGTCTCCAGGCTCTCGCTGCTGGAATGGCCCTAGCTAGGCTTAAGCTCCCCTCTCTTGCCCCCCTGGCACTTGTAGGTCAGCCAAAACCTGCTGCTTCTTGTGATGAGAGCCTCACCTTCAGAGGCTGCTCCCTCCTGTAAAAGGCCACTTTGCTACCCTGAGTGCTATCATTCTTCTGAGCCTGTCTCTCTTTATTCCTAATTGGATCCTCTGTAGTCAATTGTCTTCACCTGTGAAAATGTTATGAGGATGAGGTTTCAGCACTTTTTTCCTTGTGATAATTTATTGTATTTTAATTCTCCTTTCAGTGTGCAGTGACTTGGCAGGATATGTGATTTGCAGGGAGGCAAAGAGTGGGAGGCTTTATAAATAAAATACCTGCGTCTGTTCCGTCTCCCTTCACAACCAGGGATCTTTGTTATGCCAGGGCAAACCTGGGAAGATTTCTACTAAAATTTAGGGTGGCAGCAGCATAGTGCTAGTGCAGCAGAGATGAGAATCTGTCTGCATGTGAACTGTCAAGGCTATAGCTTTCAGGGGCTCTAAATAGACAATGTACCTGTATTTTTATAACCGTAACCTTCAGTTTCTGCTGAATGTGCAGAATGTAAACGTGCGTTATAATAGCTGGAAAGGTTGTTTGTGGTAGATCTTGATATACTGTTTGGAGTGGGCTTTGCTTTGCTCCAGGAGGCTCCAGTGAGGCTTTAGAAGGGAATGTTGTGCTAATTGAGAATTCAGCAAATAACAGCTTTTAAAAGGTCCTTGTCTAGTAAGGTAAGAGACACCTCTACAAACACTCTTTCACTGGTTAGAAGCATGTAAGAGAATGTCCTTGTGGGCTGGATGGGACACACTAGTTATAGGTTATTACAATGCTTTGAGCTTTGCAGGTGCTCCATATAATCAAAAATGCTTTTGGCCCTTCCTTGTAGCACTGAGGTGAAGCAGGAAGGACAGGGAAGTTTGTGCTGTGGTTTTCTGCTGCAGCGCGTGGAGAGGGCTGCTGGGAGCTGTACTGAAAACATCATCTCTTGCCCAAGTCCAGCTCCTCAAAAGGACTTAAGCACTGTAAGAAGCTTTAGTGTAAATGCCGAGTTTGTCATATGCCCAGTGGCACAGTGAGTATTGCTGGAGAGCCATCTGAGACCTGGTACCATGCAAAGTGGGGCCTGGTGGGGATCAGACCTTTAAGCACATATAGCCTGCTTTATTTGGCTCTGTGTCAGCTGGGGTGACTCCTATTGTAACAGCTACTCTTTTAAAGTCAGTTAAAAGTGAGCAAAAGCATTTGTAATGTAAGGTTGATCCAGGCTTTCATGTAAACAATGTGCCTTTTCCCTTCAGTGGTGTGGAGCCTTGTGTGGGGTGCGCTCTTGGCTGGCAGCCCTGGGAAAGTTGTCGGTGACCTCTTCTAGGAGGGGGAGAGAAAAGGTCTCCCCATGAGGTGTTGTGCTGTCACACTGCTGCTGGAGTCTGATCCTGCTTCAAGAGGAACAGATGCCAAAAAGGGCAAGAACAATATCCGAGCACAGGAGTTGGCTCTCTCTGGTGCAGACTTGGCCGGCAGCTCTGCTGCTGGAGGACCTGGGGCCTGACCTCCTGTCTGATGAGCTGAGCTGGAGCACCTTGTCTCCGCTGCTGAATCAAGGGTTGCTCTGTCGTGGGATGAGGGAGGCAAAGGCTTCAATCAGCACTCTGCTGCAGTTGCCAGGCTGGAGCATGTGTGCCTGTTACTGTGAAAATTCAGTGTATGGAGAGGCCAGGAGGGATCCAGATTCCCTCAGTAATGATGGCTCTAGACAATTGGTCAGAATGACTTGAAGGGAAAGAAAACCTTCCTCCATCCCCTCCAAGCCCTGATGTGATTTAAAGGAACCAGTTATTGCTGATCTGAACGCGAGCTTACTCTAAATGTTGAGTGTTACTGTGAGTAGGCTCAGCTCTATTTGTGTGTCATCCCTTGTGCTGCTGTACTGAGGCCTCTTGGACTTCCACTGCTGTACCTCTGCAGCTGAAATATCTCAGCTGTATTTAGCTTTCCTGGCAAAAGTTTTCAAACTGAGCACAAGGCTTTGCAGGCAGCGCGTGGGTGAATGTGAGCAAAGCCAGCAAGGTGTTCAAATTCAAGTAGGTCTAAAGTGGGAAAGAATTTCACAGGAAACACTGAGACATGTATTTTAAGTGACTTCATTCCAAATGGAAGTCAAATCATCTTTTTTTCTTTTTGAAACTTGAGTTTTCTAAAACTGAATTTAAAACACAAATCCCTTCCACCCTGAAAATAATCATCCAAACCTTCAGTTTAATCAAAACATTTATCTCCAGTAGATTGGGTGGGAACTCTTTCAAACGGGTGCAATTTTAGCTCATTTCTAAGTTGAAATACATGTGATCATTCAGCAGAGGATTTGGAAAGTTACTCACTTCTGACATGCATTTCAGTCCTGTAGCCCTCAACAACTAGCATGAATGCAAGTCAATCGTTTTAAAAACAAAGTTGTGCTGTCACCTTGGTTATAGTGCAGTCAACCTTTCCACCGGCGTTCATCGCCATGCATTGTTGCTTTCAAATCCATGCCCTTGGGTGCACAATTTGGGTTCTTTCTGAGTCGGGGCTCAGCGTACAAACCCTTCGTGAAGTTTATCTGTGGGAACAAAAGGCCCGTATTCCACTGTTGCTGCGTGGGAGTGTTACAGTGGTGCGGGGGAGGAAGGGGGAATGAGCTTCTGTGTGATCACAAAACTGAATTAATTCTGTGTATTAATGTAGCAAGTGCCATTTTCTTTACAAAAAAAAGAGAAAGTTCAAGATATAAGAGGTTTAACTTAAGTCATCAATACAAAAGAAATATGCCTGTGGTTGTACCGCTGTAAACAAATGAAGCTGGATGTCTGTCTAAACAACCGATAGCTTGCAGGCAAGTAAAGAAAAAACACTCAGGATGTGACATTTCTTTAAGAGGACCTTAATGTTTTGATTTCCCTTCACTAAGGAGCAGAACACGCTTGTGTTAGTGGAGCTGCCCCAGCTCTGAACTTTGCAGTCTCTAGTGTGTTTGTGTGAGCACAGAACATGGGTCCCTGGGGAAGGGGACTTGGCTGAAGCTGGCTGGAGAGGTGGCTGCTGTGTGACTCACTGCAGAGCTGGCCCAGCTCCCTCCACAAGTGTGCGTCCTTCCAGGGGTCTGACAAGTTTTTGTAGGTTTGGAAAAGTTCCTGTGGATATTGTGGCACCGCATGCAATTTGAAGTGCGTGGCTGTGTTGCCTCTACTGAGAGTCCGTCAGCAGAGAAGAGCTGTGAGTGAAGCTGTACATTTAGAGCAAAGGCGAGATGTGCCCGGTGGCATGGTGGGAGTGGGGCATAGAAGGACCCAGGAACTGGAGTGCTGCAATGCGTGTGCTGGAGGCCCCCAGCTTGGTTTCGTCCTTGGCAGCACTCTGGTCACCCTGTGGGAAAAGCTGTTGGCTGAGTATCTGGGAATGCAGACTTGAACAGGATTGTCAGGGCAGTGCCTGTCCACTCCACAGAGCAGGGAACAGCAAGTGCAGGGAGCTGAAACACCGAGCACATCCTTGACATTTCCTTGTTGCCCCTCCACAGCCACTGAAACTGCTGGTTTACGGCTGTGAACAGCAGGAAACACAGGAACGATTTCTCCTTTGACATTTAAATTGCAGACAATACTTCCAATTAAATTTCTCTTTCTTTTTTTACTAGATGTTGGTTCAGGTGTATTAGCCTCTTTATTTTATTAGGGTTATTATCTGTTGTTGAGGCTGCTAGCAATGCAGAATTTGCTGACATTTTGGCAGAAAGGCTTCTGAAAGCATTGCCTGCTCTTAACCTCTGGGAATGCGTGGGACTCTGCTGTTGGGCATTTGCCAAGGCCGTGGCTGTCTTGCAAGCACTGCCTCCCTGCTGGGATCTGCAACCCCAGTGAATCCAGCACATGCTGGAAATCGCAGGGCATCTTTAATTACCTACTCCTTGGCTGCAGCTTGTGGGCGCTCTGCCTGGGTGGAAGATGATGGGGGCTCTGAGAAGGATGCACAGGGAAACCCCAGACTCACCCTTGGAATTGCCTCTCGGAAAGGTATAGAGCTGAGCCCAAATGTTGTCTAATGGCTTTGCTTTTCATCTGTTTCATTCTGCTGGCTGGATAAAGGTTTTCTTTTTCTCATCGTGATGAGAGATGTTCTTTGTCAGGGCTCTTAATCTCTGAGGCTGTGCAGATAAACCTACAGACCTAGAAAGACATGAGAGAAGGAAGGTGTGGCTAGTCAGGCAGAGAGAAGGAGGCTGAAGAAAGAGCAGGGGGAGGGAAGTGGAGGTGGAGAGGGAGGTTAGGAGAGAGTGAGTTATGTCACATCGTTCATTTGTGTTGCTTGTCCTATTCTCCTGAGCTGTTGTGAATTATAACAAACTGGGTCAGCAGAAACTTGCTGGTCTCCTGGCAGAAGCATCAGGAGATGATGTACAGGGATTTAGCCATATGATTTATTTTATTTTCCAGTGCACTGTGGCTCGGGTTTTGCTTGGGATAGCTTTACTGAGGGACCTGCAAGGCAACAGTTGTAGCATTACCCAGAGCGAGCAGGAGATGTGTGGGGATCAGCTGTGTGTCTGTTTCAGGCTTTACAACAAGTATGTTGCAGGGATTTTGCTTTGTACAGAGCTGTGTAGTTAAATCCTCTTCGGCTTCTTTATGACTGGTGCTGCTCATATAACTTAGTTTCTCTTCTGCTAGAAATAGCTCTGGTCCTAGTGTGATAGGAGAGAGGAATGCCCTTTGCTTCACAGGATGTTGACGGAGGATCAGAAATGCTGAACTAGCTGTGTCTTTACTAGCTTCCTTCCTTACAAATACGCACAGCTCACTCCTTACTGATAAAAGGTGAAGAGTAATTGAGAGGAGCCGTGCTCCCAGGTGACTCCCTTAGCAGGGCATGGGACTGTATGCCTCTTGGCGAGAGAGGTTGGGGCTTGAGATGTGTAGCGGGAGTGAAATGCAATTTATGAGGGCATAGATTTAAATGAATTGGTTCATTTATAAAATCAACTTCTCCAGGCTACTTAGCTTTTTGATGTCTCACCAGTATTTAATTGTCTTAACTTGGTCTTAATAGAATTATTAGGTTTTATATCTATGTAGATCTTGATTTATTTCTTAGCTCTCAATCTATTGGCCTGTGGCAAGACTTCTGCTTAGCTTTGATTTGCAGGGGGGAAAAAAGTTATTAGACCAGCAAGTTTGTTCTGCATTAGCAAAGGGAACAGTTATTAACCAAATAATCTGTTTTTTCCTGCAGATTTTAAGTGAAATATTGCTTTGGCAGTACTTAACCATGTGGGATGTTATCTTGATTATTCTCCTTTCCTATCTTGGAATGGCCTCTGTCCCTCAGTATTGCAGATCTGATTCTTATTAACCCTCCTTTCTCAAGTACAGCCTTAGCTATAAGACTGCCTTGGGACTCAAGGAGGCGCAGATCCAGGTAGGCTGTATGAAGTCAAGGAGAACTTCATTTCATAGCAGATGTCAGCACAAATAACTACTAAGACTGTAGATTTGCAGCCTGGTCTTGGTTGTACCATGTCTCCCTTCCCCAGTGCGATGGCAGCATCTCTCTTGGCTTGCCTGACCTCCGCCTGAGCTTCGCAAGGCAGGAGATATCTGTCTGTAGGCCAGCAGTAGCTGCCACAACAAAAATGGCTCTGGGTTTGGGGTTCCCTGCTGCCTTTCATGTCTTTGCCTCTCTGGTGTTGTGAACAGTGGGGAGATGTACCCAGGAAGGGGACAGTGGCTTTGCTGTGGCTGAGTGCTGCTTACTGTCCTTGCGTAGTGTGAGGGGTTGCTGCTGCTAAGTCAGAGGAACTGGGGAAAACCTTTTCCAAGCAGAGCTGCAAAATGAAGTTTTGAGTCAAAGTTGGTGACTGGAGGGTGAAGTGAGGCAGGAAGATAAATATTTTAAATTTCAGTATTTGTGTTTTTCTGAAATGAGTAAGTATGTTTTGAAACAAAGCCTGTGTTTATTTTTGTTCGGTTTGATACAAAATGGGATTTTCTGGACTTGAGCCAAGATGAAATTTCACTTTTCACATCTTCCTTGGTCAGTGACTATGTTAAAGCAAACACAGAAACAAACTCCCTGAATCAACTGCTTCCCCAGGCTGCCAAGGTTTTGGCTGGGAAAGGAGAGATTGACCTCACATCCTTGGGGATCCTGCTTTTTAGAGAAGAGGCTGGCCAACAGCAGATTGGGGAAGGCATCTTGGGACACCAGTGGATTTAGCTCATTATAACAGCAGGGGGTCAGCGACAGCTCTGTCTGTAGCTGATAAGTAAAAGAACAAGCTCAGAACTGCAGGTCAAGAAACAGCAGCTGTCATTACCCTAGAAGGCCTGATAACCTAATCCTTTAATAATCCCAACATAATACCAGCAGCTGGGGGCAGGGGAGGGAAGGGAAAATGAGAAAACCTGGTCCTGCATTTGGTGTGGGTTGAGATGGGAGAGGAGGACGTGTGCCCAGGTGGCTGGGGCACAGGAGGGCTGGAGCACAGTACAGGTGCAGGTGGCTTTGCTAGGAAGGATGCTCTGCTGCATGCCCCAATGATTTGGTGGTGGTGGCTTTAAGGTTTTTCCCCACCCGAAAGGGAGCAGTAGGACCTGTGCTTCTGCTTGTACCCTGAACGAATGCTGCAGCTGCCTGCCAGGAGGAGGAATCCCCTTTGGTCACCCCTTGGCCACTCTGTGCCTGGGCCAGAAATACCAGCTGTTTGGGGCTGGGGATCCTCTTGCTGCTGAAGACCTTGTCTAAGGCTCTTGGGTGCAGCAGATCTTTGGTTAGCCTCTGCAGAGAAAGGCTGTGTCCTCAGGGTGGTGCAGCTTTTCAGAAGTGGGGAGTTTGTGCAGAGTGTTGAAAATAATGCAAAAAGTGTAGCTTGGCTCTTACTGGATATGTTGTCCCTCTGCCCCCCACTTAAGAAAATATTGGCCTCCAAATTCAATCCCGTGGCCCATTATTCATGAGGTCATTACTGTTTAATTTAATCACCAAATGTCAGCTGAATCCCATTTATTCTTCCAGCTCACTGGAGATTTACCTATTTATTTTACATTTCAAATGAATTGCTCATTATTCTGTCATTCTGGGATTTTATTCTGTAATTTATTTTGTGGGCCCTGACAAGTTGAAAATGAGCCCTGGTTCTCTCCTCTGTCTTGCATGTTAATTGTCAGGCCTACGGTTCAACTGTTCGCTTGCAGGACCGAGGGACCTGACCCAGTATGCGGGGAGGGAAGGGAACCAGGCTGTGTAATCCCACAGCTGCTGTTGCCGATTCAACTGTGACAAGAAGGAAATACTTTTTCCTCTTCTCTCACTCCCCAGCCTCTTGGGTCAATGTCAAAGGACAAATCACCCTGTGCAACTTGCTACTGAAATACATCATGGCAGTTCAGAGGTGTGTAGTGTCTCGTGGTGTGTGGGCATGGGTGTGGATGCGTGATTGGAGTCCTGAGAGCAAAGGCTGTAAAATAGAAATATTAGAAAGAATACACTGTTTGGGGTATAAATCAGCCTTCTGTTTTAATGAGGTTAGGATGAAATGGTCCTCAGTGAGGGACTGTCCTTAGGTTGCCTATTTCTAGCTGGTTTGGGTTTTTTTTCTTGCTCTTGTTTTTGTCCTGTGTTAGTGCTGGAGAAGACAGGCCAGTGCTCTCCTCCAGCTAGCAAGGTGCCCTGTGGCGCCCCTTGGCTGGGGTGGTCTTGCTGCCTGCTGTAGGTCCGGGTGGCTGAGCCCGCAGAGCAGCATCCTGTTGTCGTGCTGTTTGCCTGGCTACCGAGATCACTGTGTGCGATCTGAGCCCTATCCAGCCTCTTTCTCCTTCCTATTGCAGAACGCACAATATTATGGAAAACCAATTTTCTGTCTGGATTAGTTCTTTATCTACCAATTGAGCGCTCTGCGCTATTTCTCAGCTGCCCTGTGAGCCGCTGGGACCCATGGGCCCTGCACATTGCCCCTTTATTATCCAGTTGAAGAGCAGCTCTTCTCTGATGGAGAAAAGACTTGTTAAGGAAATTCACAAAAGGCCAAAGATGCTGGCAGGCATTAGAAAAGAGCAAGAGAAGGAATTCAGAGGATATGAAGGGGGATTTCAATCTTCAGGCTCATTTCTTGGTGGAATATAAGCTGAGCATGCTCTCAGCTCAATGAGAGCAAACAGCAAAAATTCCACTGGGTTTGTCTTTGACACTTTCCCTAACTGACACTAATCCAAAGCACCTCATTGATTTTCTGCTTTGCCCAGCCTGAGATCAGCAGTATGAGACTGCTCCTATTTGCTGGGCTGAGTTATTGCCTGCTGCTTCCAGTGAACTTCCCTGGCAGGTGTGAGAGTTGGATGGGGTGGACTTATTTGGCTTTTTTTCTGAGATGCTGTTTCTGGACACAGTATTTTCCCACCCTTCTGAACCTGGGCTATCAAGGGCATGTTTTGAAAGTCACTGTTTCACAGGAGTGGACAAAGCTTTCTTGGATCTGTCTTGCCATCTCTGTGAAGTAAGCTTGATCTGGCCAAGCCAATACTCACGTAGCCCTGCTATAAGAAATCCTAAATGTTGTGAGCTCTGGGAGTGACCGTAGTCAGACTGTGCTCCCTTGCGCGCACGTCTCCACTGCTCAGTCTGCCTTGTCTGATTTACCAACGTCCAGGGCAGTGGAGGCAGTGCTGTCAGTGGAGTCAGTCTGTGCTGGCTGAGGCTGTGAGGTGGGTGAGCTACCTGAACAAGCTGTCTGCCTCCTGATGTGTGCTTACGCTGTAAACTGCTTAAAGTGAGGAGCTTTCGGTCCTGCTTTGCATAGCACTTTGTGTTGAGAGTAACATGGGCTGAAACAGGGTCTTTTGGACATGGCTGCAATATGAACAATTGCAAAAGCATCTAAAACATCAGCATCTCGCTCTGGTGCTGTTCCCTGGGAGTCCTCCCTTTTCCTGGGGTCTGGATTGAGCTCCAGTGCCCTCACTGTGCGGGAAACCTGCCTTTGCTGATGGGGAGGGATTTGCCTGGTTTGCCCTTGCTCAGTGCAGGGAGGAATGGGGTGGCCGAGTGCTCAGTACTCATTCTTGTGAACAATGGCTCGGAAAGCGTAATTTTCCAACCGGATGTCAGGCAGGTTTATTTCTGGCTACTTAAGTACTCTTGACTTGGCCCTAACTGAATTTGTGTCCTAGCATTTTTCTTAATTATGCTCGCTGATTCTTCTATGTCAGTGTTTAATTGGGAAAACAGCGGTATGCATCCTGCTAGAGGAAATGGATCATCTGCATATCTTTTCCATGCTCCTGGCAGGCTCTTTAGAGGAGCCCAGTTAAATTTTGACCTTGTCCTCTCCTTTCAAGGTCAACGTCTGCTCTGCTTCCCGCTCTGCTTCCCGCTCTGCTTCCCGCTCTGCTTCCCGCTCTGCTTCCCGCTCTGCTTCCCTGCTGGTGCCAGGGAGGATTGCCCGGTCTCCTGATCAGCACCTATCCCATGCTGAGAAACTCAACAGGCTGAGCAGGATCTCCCATGCATCTCCCCACATCCTGGCTCTTTGGGATGCAACAAGAAGAGGTGTTAGACCATCACTAGGTGTTTGGTGGAGGAGTTAAGTCCTGCCTGGTTAGATTCTGCCAGAGGAAAGGCGTTGGAGCAGGGCTGAGCACTCCTAGTCCTGCCTTCAGCTGAGCTAGGATGAGCTAGCTGCAGGGATGACGAATAGAGGTTATTCCCGCAAATGCTCCTTCCACCCATTAACAAGCAGTTAATGGTACAGAGATCCAATAACAATCCCTCAGACTGGCTCAGGAGGTTGTATGGCAGTGTCCCTGCCAAGCAGCATCTCTCGCATCCTCCTGTGACTGGGAGAGCAGTGAAAGGGATGAGGGGAATGCTGCCAGGGGCGCTGGATAAATTTAGAAGCTTAAGCTCCTTACTCTGCCCCCATAAGGTGAGTGTAACCATGGCTGACACAGATGTAGCAGCTGGTGTCCCTCCGATAGCCAGGGAATGCTGGTCTCAAAATCACTGACCATGCTGCAGCTGAGCACTTGCTTTAGGCTCATTTTCTCCAAAACTCAGTGTTCCCAGACAGGTTGGGAAAGCAAGGAGCAACCTTTGCTCAATTTGGTAGGCTATGTGCTGGTTGGGGTGGCTGTTTGATGTTGCAAAGCTCCTTGTACCTCTTAACTGTAAGGACTCCTGCTCCTTTTGAAGCTGCATAAGCAGTCATATTACGGAGAGCTCTAAGCAGAAAACAGAGCCCCTCAACACCTTCCCTGCTGGTAACACATTGTGAAAAGCTTCCTTTCGTTTTAAAAGGAGCAAAGAGCTTTGCTTTACTGCCAATAGAAGATGCATTTCTCTGGCAATCGGAGTAAAATAAATCTATTTAAATAGAGGTAATTTGGGGCAGAGGAATTGATTTTGCTATCACAGTATGTTGGATAACACTAGTTTGTTTCTTAAAAAAATAAAAAGATGGGGGCAGGACTATGGTTTGGTAGTTTGCACAGCTGTGTAGCTGTTTCCCTCCATATTTTTACAGTCTGTCTCAGAGTGATGTTGCTGTTCCTTCCCCCCACCCATGGTAGGTTTAGTTTTGATGTCCCATTTAGCATGAGAAATGCCTGGCTAGTTAGTTCAGCCTGACGCTCCAAAAATGCTCATTTAATTTTGGATGAGCCCACTTCTAGAGGAGATGGGGGGATGGCACAGAGATGGCAAACCCAAGGCTTTGGACACCCACGAGCTCTGGTAGAAGATGCAGGGGCTTTAGAGCATTGGATAATTGCACTGTTGGTTACCTGCAGCTGAGTAGTAAAAAAAATGAGGTGCCTAAGGACAATGGATATTTGGTCAGCTTGGGCTATCGAGTTGTAGAGCTGGCTCGTTTTGTCTTGGTTCTTTCCCTCTTTATCAATGTGGTGCTTTCCAGCACACCCAAATTACCCTGAGGCCAAGTAAGCCTGGCTTTTGGTCCATGTGTTTCATGGTGCGGTGGTGACCTCTTCCCCTCCTGGCCCCTTCTTTGAGCTGAGGCTGGACTCCCCAGGCAGAGGCTGGAAGCTCCCCAGGGTGCTGTTGCTTGGGAGGGAAGCTTTTGCCTTTCTTGCCCCAGCGGGCACTCATTGGAGTGAGGATGCAGAGAGCAGAGCCCTGGCAGGGGCTGAGCAGCAATGTGACAGGGACAGCAGGCAAGGATGGACCTGATCCAAACACATCTCCTCTCAGTGCCTGTCAGTCAATAACGCCCATCAGACCTTTGAGGGTGGGGATAAGATGTGATGGGGAGGGTTGAATTATGGCTGGAAAAACACCACATTTCTTGTTTTTTATCACGAAACCTTTCAGATTTACCTCCATGTCCTGGCTAGTCTAATAATGAATTGATTTCTCTGCACCTTGGTACGTTTTACAGAAGCCCTGTCAATATAAGGCACTTGATTTAGTCAATAAGAAATGGGCTGGGGACTTCAGACTGGGATTTAATCATTGCAATATCACTGGTGACGTTTCAAGTGACAGATTTCCCATTAACCTGGGGAACCCAGTTTGGCTTGTTCCTGCGGTGCCCTCTGATCAGCCAATGTTTGGGGGGAAATCCCTGCACAGATGCTGGTGCTTGTGGCTGTAGGACCAGGGAGCTGAGCAGTGATGGAGAAGGGAAGAGCGAAACTCCAGCTCAGGGTAGTGCTGTTGCTTCAGCAGATGTGCTGCTGGCTCTGTACTCACGTCCCACTGTCATGCCGCAAACTTAATAATGTTTGTCAGCAGCTAATTAACACAGTAACAACTGCTTTCTGCCGGGAAGCTGCACGGACCCTGCAGATTAAGTGCTCTGCCTTGCTGGGGAGAGGCCGGGGCAAAGATGGGTCTGTTTGACCCTAGTCTCCAGTGAGTAATAGCAATGCTGCTGTGCACCAAAGGTGGGGTGAAGAGCTCTTGCTGCTTCTGAGGAAAGGGCACTGCTTCCAGATGGCAGAGGGTGAGCACTTGTCAAACATGAAAAGATAAGTGAACTGGCCCCTGCTGTAAGCTAGGGAGCCGTGCTCTTCAGAAGCATAGCCACACCACTGGTCCCACCTAGTAGTCGGCAGGTTTTTAGTGTTCCCTCTATGTGCAGCCAGAGTGTATGTGGTGGTTCTGACCTGTCTGACTAAATCGTAGTGCTGGTGAAAATGCTATTCAGGCAGGGGTTGTTTTGCACTCAGATGCAGGATGTAGTTCCTGGACTTCTGCAGTGGTGGGTCTCCTGCCAAGCCACTGAAGTCCATGGAAACCTGAGACTTCTGCAGGCTCTGGAGTAGAGGGATGTCCAGGAAACCACACTTCTCCATCTCCCATCAGAGCGAAGTGGACACGAGGCATTGAGCTGCTCGCTGCAAAGATGTGCTCCCCTTGTTATGTCATCTGGGTAGCGAGCTGTCGCTTGCTGCACTTCCATCAGAGTGGCCTTTCCCCCTGACCTGGGGCTGCCTGTGTGAGGATCTGTCCAGACACCATTCTCCACATGATCCTGGTGCACCATTCCCTTGGCAGCTGTGGGAACAGAGGTGTCCCTTGCTCCAGTGTAGATGAAATGCTGCCTGCTCCTCCTGGGCCTGGAGCAGAAGTTGCTGACCGTGGGTTGCTGCCAGCTCTCTGCCTTTCCTGAGAGCCTTTTATTCTCAGCAGGGCAAATAGAAAACCCATGACCCCCTCTGCTGGCAGTCATCTCCTGTTGAAATATTATTTCAAGCCAATATAAAATTCATTCACATCATCATCAGTGTGAAATGAGGAGGCAAGGGTTTTCCTTGCTTTTCCCATTAAGAATAAATCTGCCCTCCGAGACAGCCTGTTTACATCCTTTAATGAGCCTCCACTGTCTGAAGCGGGATCGCTGCCTGCTCTGCAGGATGAGCCACGCTTGCTGAGTGCCCTCTGGTCTTTCTGCTCCTCCGACAAGGAGTGGGAAATGATCCTGAGTCTCCTGTGCAGGGCTCCTGGGTCTCCCTCCCTTGGGATTGGCTGTATTTCAGCTCTGCTGCTGACACTGGGAGTTTTGTTTAGCTGGGGCAGCCAGATGATGCTGGGACAAGACGTGGAAACTAGATGAGAATCCAGAAAGAATTTTCTTTTTGCTGTTGTAGTGAAGGAGGTTATTTTGGTAATTAAGCTAACTCAGGGCCCTTAAGGCTGGGGGTTGGACTCATCTGGTCATTAGCCAAGGGGGGAGTTAGCCAGTGGCATGAGGTCTGAGCTGGGAGTGCTCTTGTGGGCCAGGCTGCACTTCCCATCTGTGACAAGCTGGGGTTTGGGGTGTAGGGTTTTTTTTTTAAGAGAAACTTTGGAATCTCAGAGTTTATTTAATATACCTTATTCCTGCAGGTTATTTTTAGCTTGCTATGATGGTGAGATGAAAGCCAAGCCTCTCTAAATGAGGAGCTGCTTGCTTCTCTTCACTGGATCTGTTTTATAGGTGAAGGAAGAGAGTAATAGAGCCAGAAATGTAATTATATCTCTCGCAGTGTGGGGCTGTTCCGTGGCAAGACCTGTGCTCTGTGCCTAGTGGTGAGGAGCGGCACTCAGCTGCAGGATTTCCACAAAAGAAATGATGCAGTTGGTGGCTCCCTCCCCCAGCTCAGGAGGGTCTGAGTGAAGAGGGGGATGCCATGGAGCCCACCCTCGGGACAAGGTGTTGTGATTTGGGCTGGGCTGGCACAGGCAGCTCTTTCAGTTTGACTGTTTAGTCTTGCACCATGAAATACAGAGCCCGCTTGGGTTGACTGATGGGCTCTTGTGTACAGGCAGAGCTGGCAGCCTGCTCTGATGATAAGGGCTTAGACTTGAGAAAGACAGAGATGTCTAATTTGTCTTTCCAGTTCCTCACGGGTGCTGTATGGAGGCTCTGCAGAACTAAGTGTGCTGCAAAGTGACAGTCAGCAACCACATCTGCAACTTGTGCCTCCCCTGAGGGAGCAGCCATAGCCCGGGCTTTCTAGGTGGCCTCCTATGGCCAACATGCACAAGCCACTCTGTGCTTATGCTCATGTAACAGTGTTGGAGGAAACTACTCTACCTGCGGAGAAGGTGATTTCCAAGCACGCTCTGTGGTCAGTGGGGATGGCCAGTCCTTCTTCCTTCCTTTTAGCAGCCAGCTGAAGTTTCCCGGGTTTGAAAACTGTGTTTCTGATCCATTTGTGCTCCTTTGCCCTGACAGGAGAGCAAAGACCTTGTGGTTAACTGATTTAGCTCAGAAAAGTTGTCTCATCTTTGCTCTGTGCTACATTCTGCCTTTAAACCAGTTCCCTGAGACTGGGAATTACCTGCTCACTGGTTATATGGGCTATTCAGGCTTGTCCTTTCTTTGCTAGCACCCAAAGGTGCTGTTTATCACAGTTGTGCCCAGCAAGAGGCAGGGGGTACCTGTAGGTAACTGGTGGAGCTGGAAGAAATGGGGGTCCGGGCATGTAACTAGCATGTGACAAGGCGATCGTTTCCCTGTCCTCTGCCCATAGCTGGAGGGGACAGAGGTCTGGGTGTGTGAAGGAGCGAGGGGCTCTGTGCTTAGCTCATTCCTGTGTAAGAAAGCTGTATGTTTTGCTGTCTATGGAAACTGGATAATATCCTGAGCTGGTACTGCTCGACTGCAAAACGCTCTTCTCTGACTTGGCATGGATTGTGGAGGAGGGGGATGCATGTTTACAGCAGCTGCAGTGCTGACCCAGTAACTACAAAGTAGGGGTTTTTGTTAGATGGTCTCTACAAAGCTGCTCTTTTAAGCTGGTCCTGCTGTGTGAGTTGAAAAACAATGTTGAAAGAAGAAAAAAACCTCCATAAAGAGGAGATCTTGAAGACTTTATTCTAATCATATGAATGCTTTCTGCATTAAAGCACTACTATAATGAGAATGTGTCAAAGGCTTTGCTGGAAAAAAATAAATGTTAAAGCAGATTAGAGCATCTATCTGTATCATAAAAAGGTCCTTTTAGTAGAACTACCCGTAATTCCATCTGTCACAAAATGAGACTCCTGAAATGCCCTGTGAGTAGCCATTAAAACTGGGGAAGACTCAGCCACATGGTCTTGCTTTGATTGTTTTCAGTGCAAAAAGTACTTTGACCCTTGGGGGCATCATTGCCTGGGGAACCTCTGCCTACAGGAATTAATGACCTCTCATTAAACCAAGATAATCGTCACCTCAATTCCCAGCCGACTGTGGGGAGGAGGACGAAGGCAGTGCTGTGTGATATGCCGTATCATGTGGCTTTCCCTTGGTCCCCAGACTTGTCCCTACCTCCCTGAACACAAGCGTGAGCTGGTCAGACAAAGGCTGGTGTGACCCAGGGCCCGAGAGGGGGAAGCTTCAGCAAAGCTGGGGAAAAGGAGTTTGCAGAGACCTGAGTATAGGCAGAGACACTAACCTAAGGTGGGACATGAAACTTCAGTTTCTTTGGATCTATAACAATCAGAATGTGTTCTTTTCACGAACAACTTTAGTTTTTATCCACGTCCCCTTCTTTCTCTAGCAAATATATGGGTTCTTTTCAAAAATAAAATCCTTCTCTATCTCTGGGGCTTTAGCTTAGCTGAAATGACATTTTCACTTGCGGAAAAATAACAGATGTGGAGAAATATCTAGCCACCTTGGTCGTGATCCCCCCCTCGCCATCCTGAATGAAGTAGTGGAGATATAAGGATGGATGCCCAGGGCTGAAGGAGCTGGGGAGTATCTGAGGGAAAACAGAGGCAGGAACAGATTAGCATTGATGCTTTTGGGTTTCTGTGCTAGTAACAATTCAGACAGCAGTCCCCAGATCCTTGGTTTGATCCTTTTGAGCTGGGAATATAAAAGGAGGGCTCCTCCATATTCAACAGATGCATCTGAAGAAGGTACAAAGGGGAGAGAAAGTGCCAGATCCTTTAACTTCTTTGAAGAGCTGAGCACATAAAAGAATGATTTTTATTTTAAAAGGGGGGGAATTAGCAGGGTTAGAAAATTCAAGAAAGGAAGGGGGAGAAACATAGCTTTCACCTGTAATTCTCTTCTCTGCATTCATTTTACCACTACAGGGGCCGTTACTTGTGCTGTGACTCCTCACAGGTTTTCTTGCTGTTGTCCCCACTCCTAAATGTGGTCTTTGGGCATAATGCTGCTTTGTCTTCTCTCCTTGCCCCCTGTTTTATTCCCTGCCAAAGAGTGAGGTGCAGCTCTGGGAGGAGACTTGGCCTTGGCATCACGGCTCCTAGTGTATGGTTCATGCCAGTGCGAAGCTGTAGCTACTTCTGTGGGCTTTGGTTTTGGGGTGTTTGGTTTTTTTTTACCCATCCCTCCTTGGTCCTTGTGTCTGCAGCCACCTCTTTGTGCTGTAATGGTTCTGCTTCAGCCTTGAGTGAATAAACATTGCAAGCACTGTGTGGGGTTTGAGGTGTCCCCTCTGGCCCCACAACAGGACTTCTTCAGACAAAGACCTTAGCACAGGCAGATGGTTTCTCCACTGTCTTCACTTCTGGCATTTTACCTTAAACGTGGTGCTTTTAATGTGTCTTCCTTTTGTTTGGAATAATTTGTCATGGGTCTCCACCTTGTACTCCTTTCTTCAACTGATAGCCCCAGGTTGTGTGTCAGCTACAAGCATTTGGGATGGTGTCTGTCTCTCCTTCCTTTGAGATGCTTTTGCCATCTGAAAAATATGCATCACATTATCAAGCAAATAGCCATGGCTTTCGATGGGTGAAGAGGGGCAACCGTGCTTAGATTTGGGGGCACCTATGAACACCCCCAATTGTGATAATAGTTGCTGGTTTAGCAGTGAGACTGCATTTTCTTTTTTTCCCCCCAGTGCTTTGGTTGTATAAACAAATTATTTTATAGTCCTGTTTTTTCCATTGAGATCTGTTGGGGAATTCTACTTTTGTTTGTCAGTTCTTTTAATGGCTGTGTAGGAGGGTGACTAGCTTTTACAGTGAGCGCAGCGCCAAAGCGGTCACTTGGCAGCAGCGTGGTTTGCAAGGTTGCTTTAACAGATATGCAAATTACCGTTGTTCTTGTGTTGAATCCCAAAGCAGGTCGAATCCTTCCTCAAGAGAAAAAAGCCACATCATAGCTTTGCTATTACTGCAGAGCACTGAGCAGTGACCGTAAAGTGCTGTTGCATTTTATTTGCTTCCATTTACAGTCAATTGACTGACCTGCATTCTGCATAGACAGCCATGTGATTTGAGCTTAATGAGTCAATGGCATGTGGGACAGAGACAGGTGGCTCCTCTAAGCATGGGTGAAAGGCCCATTTATGTGTTGTATGAGTTGTGTTAAAATTGATGGGAGTAGATGATACCCAAAGTAGGTTGACATTTAAAAATGCTCTGCAGCTGCCCCTGTGGCTGTTAACGCTCGCCCATACAGCACCTTGTAGCTCCAGGGCCCTCTGGAGCTGGTGTGGGTGGAAGATGCAGCAGGGGCTGCATCTCCCAAGGGCTCACTCCCAGTGGGACGGCTGGTGTCCTGGGGCAGGTGGCAGGCAGCTGCTTAGTTTTGTCCTGTTTCTGGACCGAAACAGCTTGTGCATCTGCATTATTCTGCTACAGAGTGATTCCAGAGGGACTCTCAGCGGGGGCAGAAGGCACTGCCATAGACATGTCAAGTGTGGTTGATGTCCCTGCCAGCTTCAGTAGTGAAGAGCTGTGGATTTGTTCCAGGTTGCCCCAGTTTGGGAAAAGGCACCGGGACCAAGCCCTTTAGAGGCACTTCACTGTCACAGGGTGTCCTGCTTAGACATGGTGCCAGGCTGAGGGCTCAGAGCATCCCCTGTCTCATTGTTGCTAGAACCAGCCTTGGAAGGACCAGCCCAAGCCAGAGCCGAGATTAGTGAACGATCCCCTTGTTACTACTGCTGTGTAACATGAAAATAAACCATTTTCTATATATGAAAGCCTGCACGGTAATTAATATCCTAGCCATTAAATTCCACTGTAGTATACTCAGTGTTAATCAGCTAGCTAAGAGCTCTGCTTGAAATTAATAAGTTGCAAATGACCCAAGGGCTGCTGCTTCATGCTTGCTTTTTTCCCCATTTACCCACCCAAAATTACAGAATTTAAATAGAAAGACAATTTTCATTTATGAGCTAGTATCATTATTCATAACTGGAAAGTTGTAAGGAGTAAAAAGCCTTTACGGTTAATTAGAAACTTCAGCATCTTGGGGAAATTTGGAAGGGAAGAAAATCTGAGTTTGACTGAGGTCCACAAATATAAAGCACAAATCAAAAGCAAGGGTAATGTAGTTTCTGTGGAAATTCCAAAATGCTTGATCCTAAGGGTCTGGCTCCCCTGTGCAGGCCAACGATCTTGCTGCAGGGAGCACGGAGCATGCCAGGAGGTAGAGTTGCTGGATATCCAGGGTGTTGCCCTACCTCCTGGCTGCTTTCTCTCAGGAGAGAGAGATAGATGGATGTGGTTCAAGAAGGAAAAAGGGAGAGGAATGGCCAGATCAGCTTCTGATCTGGAAGAGCAAGAAGTCCCTCTTGCTGGTCCTGCCATACAAATTCTAGAGCTTTCTCCTGGTGCTGACCTGCTTCGTTTGCCTTTGGTGAGCTGCTTGTGAAGTGTGGGAGAGGTGCTTGGAAGGAAGCAGCAGCAGAACTGGGCTCCTCTTGGAGTCACACAGCTGAGGCTACTGGGCCAAAATCCCCTCTCCCCTCTGAAAAGGGTCAGGATGGGAGAAACTTGGAATGCTTTTGTATGTAACTGTGCCTTTTTTTTCTTGCTCTTGGGGCTGTAAGTCTGCTATTCCCTGCCAGCAGCAGAGTCTCTAATTAAAACAAATTAGGAGGAGAAGACCTAGAAGTATAGAGATGCTCTGCTAATTATGTGGCTTACTTAACAGGAGAGCTGGGCTGCGGTTTTTTTTAGTGTCTTTTCTAAGAGAAGGTGGCATTGCCCAGAGATGCTGGGGGGAGGGAGGGAGGGAACAGACTTGGAAACTTTGGTTTTTTGTATCCATGTGTAGACTACCTTTGTGCCCAAAGAATCAGCCTGATTCCTGTATTAATGCTGCTCTTCCCACGCTCTCTGAAAACCTGGTGTTTCTACTGAGCTGCTGTGTTCAGAGGCATCTCTAATGTTGTGTACAATCATCCTGTAGCTCCAGATGCTCATCTTTTCTTCCATCCCTTCCTCATCCCTTAGGGACAATTAGGGAAGAGATTGTAAATTCATAATTATGGACCTTTTCAAACCTAGATTAGTTCCTCCAGTTTATCAGGTGAATACATATTTATAAGTGTTCTTAAAAATGCACCATCCTTCACTCAATGAGGTGTAATGAATCCATCATGTAAATACATGCTCAGGTGCAGAATGGAAAAATCCTTAGGGTATTTTTTAGGATTATTAGAGGGATGTTCCTTGAGTAGCTTGGCTTCTCTCAAAAGTGATAATAAAAGTGATTTAACTATATACAATGCACAGATCACTTAACGGATGTTTCTTCTTTATCAAAAGCATACTGGTGCTCTCCAAGCAAGCAGGGTCTTTCTCTTACCACTGCAACTTGGTTCATGTTAAGAGAAGTAGGTTAAAAGAACTTACAGAATAACACACCTATGCTGCTGAGATCAAACTCTGAAGAGCACATCTTCCAAGAGTGCATCTTCCAAATAATAAAACCAAAAAACTTGGTTAATGATACAGGAAATGGTGTTTGAGATGCCTGAATCCATAATTTCTTGCTATCTAGTCTCTGTTCTGGTAAGACTTAACCAGCTTTGCATTTCTAGTTTTGCTGTGGAACATGGAGTAAAGACTTTCTGAAAATGCTGGTCTCGTTAAAGCTGTGCCAGTGCTCTAATTGGAGGGGGGTGGGAGGACACACACAACCCTGAAGCTAATCTGAGCTCTACAAGTCAGGTACTGCCTGACTGTAGGGAAACTGCTGCTTTTCTGTGCCTTGGTTTCTCTGGTGGAAATCCAGGTCCTTGAGCTACACAGGGAGTATTGGCTGTGAAATTATTGCGTTTGATAAGTGCACCCTTGTCAGCACTGTAGACCTCCCTGTAGTCCCCAAATGCCTGGTATCTGGTGTGTGTCCCAGTGGTTCTGCCGCCTTTCTGCATTTGGGGCAGCTGGTACTTGAGAGGGCTCAGACTTAGGAGAGTCTGTGAGCAACTGCTGGAGTGGGGGGGCTTGCAATGAGGGTTGGGGTTTGTGGCTGTTCCCCCGGTCAGTCAGACCTTTCCTTCCTCCTCAGTGTGAGCAATTCTGAACTCTGCCATGAGAAATGATGACCATGAATGCGTTGGTTCCCTTCTAGGGGAGGTGTTGGGTCTGGTCGGCTCTCTGGAGGAGGCTGATTTGTGTCCCCATCGTTGGCTGTGGTGCTGACTCATCGGTAGCCTTGAACAACCAGTTCTGGTTTCCTTCCTTGTACTGCAATTTCTCCGGCTGCAGAACCTAGCATTTACTACTGTTTTGAGTATTTAGTTTAGCATTTTTCTACTCACAAATGTTAGTAGTGAATCTTAACGCTAGGGTACGTCTCTGGGACATACCTGTGATTACAGTTAATCAGGGCTGTAAGTGCTTCATTGGGCTGATGCCAGGGCACTCAGTCACACTCAAAGTCAAACTTGCCTCTCAAATCCTCCTGCTGCTAGGCAGAAGAATATGCCAGGGTGCCAGGGGAGGGGAATACTCAGCATTACAGCTGGAAGTGAGCCTTTCTCATCTCTCAGACAAGTTAGGGAAACTTGCAGACTCCTATCCTGACCCTAATTAATAGAATCTATTCTACTCTCATTGCATGCCACTACCTAACTTTTTAGAAAGGAGGAGACAATTATTCTGGAGTGTTAACAATTATCCTAATTTAATGTTGCATGAAATAGCTGATGCAGAAAGAAATCTGGGATTTTATGGCTACAACTCTCCAGAGTCTGCCTACCCAAAGGGAAGGGATTATTTTTCTGTGGTGTGGGGTTTTTTTGTGGTTTTTTTTTTTTTTACTCAGAACAAAGGGAGCATATTTTGTAAAGCAATGAGTCAAGAAATGCATAGAAAAGGGGCAAAACATTTTTTCTCCTATGCCCATTTTCCTGCGGATTCATTAATGGCTGTGTGCCACAGAAGACAGCAGTTGCTCCTTGTCAGACTAGCAGGAGGAAAGTTGCATCCTCAGCATTTGCTGGTGATTCCTGTGAATGCCTTTGTGCTGCTGAGTTACTTCTCTGCTTTGATGTGATGTGCAACAAACCTGGAGATGCTAGAGCCAAATGGTTGTGTGTAATTTGGAAAAACTTTGCGTGCTTCTAGTCCAGACTGAGCTTGTGTGAACCCCGCTCTCATTAAATCCACAAGTAACTGAGCGCATGCTGCATGTTACCAGTTGCCACCAGCCACAGTCCTCAAGTTTAAAAATAAAAAAAAAAAAGGTCAAGTATCTGAGCATGGGACTGCGGGGCAGACTAGAGATCAGCATGCAGGGGAGGTACTACCTTTCTTCCTGACAGCCTTTTTTCTCCTAAACAGTATACCTGTCTGTAGGTGCTCTGTTTTAAGCCAGATTGACAGTGCTAAAGTTCTCTTACAAGGCTCTTGAGGATTCCCCCACTGAGCTCCAAAACAGAGAAGTTACTTTTGATTGCCTTTCTAAACCCTGATTGCCTGTGTTGTGAGCAGTTGTGGGACTGTGTGTTTGGGATGCTAAAGTTGGAGCTCTGCCAGCGCTGGAGGTATCTGAGCTGGTCAGGTATGGCCTTTTCAAGGGCTCTGTGTCTGTTTTGGTGAGACTGGTGTGCCAAGCTCCTGGAGGAGCCTACTGTCTGCCCACCTCGTGCTCCTGGGGAAACTGCCGAGAGGTTTGGCTGTCACTGCTGACTGGCAGGTCGTTGATGGATGAGATCAGCTCCTGGCACTGCCTGCCAGCGGATCCTTCCCCAGTGATCTTTTTCTCCTTTTATAGTGTCCTGTTAAGTTTATCTTTAAAAATTACCATTTCTAATGTTCCAGCCCAAAGATGTTGTTGAAAAGTTTCATTAATTGTTACAGCTCATTATGGTTTTAATTACTGCACTTTTTAATGTGGGCTGAGCTTTCTGTAATATGAATCTGTGCTCACTTGTTTCTTTACGTATAGCAGAGTGCTTTACCGTCTAATTACAGTGGACTTCATAGAGTTAGCTGAGGGGCAATATTAATTACCCTTTGTCCTAGCTCATCTCATGATGCATTTTCTAATTTCCCAATTATTTCTTTTTATGTTCTTTGCATTGTGAAGCTAAGGAATAAAATTAAAAACAGCTAGGAAGGTCAAGGTTTGGGGTGGTGGGAGTTGTATGTAAAATCTCATCAACTGCTTTTCTGCACTGTTGATCTGTGGTGCCGCAGCTGGACGTGGCAGGGCACATCAGGAAATCTAGAGCTCTTTTGGCACTGGTTTACCTGCTCCCTGTTCCCTTTCTGCTCCTGATGTTAGTGATGGATTCCATCCCCCACCACCCCCTGCCCCAGACTAAATGTAATGGTAAAGCGAGTGAGTAGGGGAGATGGAAGGAGGCAGCTGGCGATAGTGCTGGGGCCAGGTACTCATTAAAGTCTCCTCTGACTCTCATAATGACCATTAATGACTAATTAGGTGTGCTCCCAGTGCCCCCACTGCAGTACTGATTAATTTAACAAGCCTCTCCACTGCACGCAGTATCCATGCAGAAAAAGGGGTCTACATGGCATGCAGATGCCCTGCTGGCACTGGGGCACCCCCAGCTTGACCAGTGGCCAAGGAGGAGTGTGTGCTGCTGTTCCCGAGGTTGGTGATGGGTTTGTCTGGGCGCCTGTGAAGCCAGCTCTGCTGCTACAAGTCACCTCCCTGGCAACATCAGTGGTGGGTGCTGGCTGCTCTCCTGCGCTCCCTGGGAGCATGTGCAGCATGTGCTTCTGGTGGCCTGCATGCTCCTCTGGCTCCTGCTGTAATTTACTGAGGCCTCGTGGTTTATTAACTGTGATCTTAGAATGACGGATAGTGCTGGTTTCATGCAAACCGGCCTTTGGTGCTGCTACTTCAGCAGTTGCTGATTTGGGTTTTTTCCCTCCTCTGAATCAAAGCTGGTAGTAACCTAGCTGGGGTCGGGATAAGGCACTCTTTTCTCTGACTTCGATATGGACATGAGCCTGTCCGTTTTCCCTCTGCCTGGCTCTGGTGTGCAGCCTCTGAGAGAAAAGGGGATGTGCTGCCCTCCCGGCAGCTGGGCAGAGACAAGAGCCAGCCTTGCCACGGGGGACAAGGAGAAGAAGGAGCAATGGCTGTGGGGTGGGACTGAGCTGGCCCGGCCCCCACTGGTATATGTCAGGGAGGCTTATTAATTGCTTGATGGTGCTGTGTTACATGGCCCATTTGCAGCTTTTTCTTGTCTGTTTTGAAACTGTGAAATGAGGCGCAGTAATCAAGGAGGGTTTTAATAACCATCCCAGCTCTGACATTTAAATTACAGATGGCATTTTCAATTAAACAGGCACTCTCAGCAGGTTTAATTTAGCTATCAGTTCTGCTCTGTTCTTTAAGTGCATTCTTAAAAACAGTGATGAATTTAAAACTTGCTCCAAAGGGAGAAGCAGCTGAGGAGGGATTGGAGCTGGCTGGAGAAGGGGAAGCCCCTTCAGGGGATGCTGAGTGTGCAGAGGGAAGGCAGAGACTGAGGAGATGAGACATTCAACTCCCCCAGCACAGGTTTATGCACAGGATGCTCAGCATGCTGCTCTTCTCGAGTGTCGTTTTGTGTGCCTGCATGTGTGCATACAGTCGTAACACCATGCTTCTAAATGTAGGGATGCCTAGACTTGAGCACCCCATCTGTTTTGTGGCTGGTCAGGTGCCCGTGTGCATGCCTGCCTGCTTTCACTCTGCTCTATACCATCTTTCTGATGGCAATACCTTATGCATAATCTTAAAAAACCTGCCTGGCTGACATAATCAATTGCATATATCTCGTGTACACAGCATGATGTTGCCAGCCTTGTGCCTGGTTGCACTCCAGCTCCGGAGCGGATAGCTGTACCCATGCACAGACACTTTCTCCGGCAGGAGCCCTGTTCTCCCCATCTGCACCCGTGACGCACTTCTGCACTGTTATTCCACCTGTTTTGCATTGCTGTCCTGCTTCTGCCCACGCATGATGCGCAGTCCCACAGCACAGCAGCCTATGGACCTTTCCATGCACAGCTGCGTTCCCCTGCAGGCCCACAGCTGTCCTTTCTACCTTTTTACACGTGTATGCTCCCATTTTGCCAAGACACCCCAAGTCCACTTACACACATGAGCTCTCCTTTGCATTGGTTGCTTGCTTCTTCCAAGCAAGGCTGAGGCTGTTTGCAGCTCTGCTTAAACCTGAACCTAACAAGGGAAGACCATAAGGGGCACGCATGGTGGGAATTACTGGTTTGGTTCTAACTTAATTGTCTCCCTGATGGCTCTGGCTTGCTTTCCTCATTAGTTACTGGATGTGCTGGTTGCTCACATGCTGAGTTTGGTTTGCAAGTCCTTATGGGCCTTGGGAGCTGCTGTTGCTCGGGGCTGGCTGTGCTGAGGGGTGCCCTGCCTCCAGGTCTCTCCAGAGAGGAGGCAGGGAGCAGTGCAGGGAGGGAAGCAGCGTGCTGGTTGTGTTGTTCAGCCGGGGTGAGTGCTGCTCTCGAAAGCCTGTGTTGCCTGACACTCTGAATCTCAGTGGTCTGCAGGCAGAATGATACCTGGGTGGAGCTTGCTCTATAGTTGAGGCAGGGGTGAAGCTGGGGCAACCCCAACTTCTGTGTGCCTGAGGCTAGTCTGCTGCCTCGCTTGTGAGGTGGACACAGCTGCTCTTTACTTAGTACAGATAATGCCTGGTAAGCAGCCCTGGAAGGTAGGCTATGTTCTCCCTCGCCTGTCCCTCTGCATGCAGTGCACGAGTCTCCGGGTCCTTGTGGCCCTGCACGCTCGGGTCCTGCTTGCTCCTCTCTTGGTATGGCAGCTGTGCTGGACAGACAGTCCAGGTACCTGGTGCTTTTGGAGGACAAAGTTATAGAGCTGCCTGCTTCCAGATAATTTCTGATCTCCATGAATGAAATCCTGGCTGATTTCTCGAGGCATGTGCGTTTCTAGTCCTCCATGGCAGTGCCCATGATTGCCTAGGTCAGAAACATCTCCTGTTACCTCCATACCCACATAAAACAGCTGGGGTTCTGCCCAGCACAGTTACAGGGCAAGGATCACTTGCGGTACTGATGAAGGAAACTTATTTCAAGTAGTACAATTTGGGAAAGTCCTGCTTGGGTCACAGTGAAAAAGGAGGTGGGATTGGGAGCTGTGATGTTGATAGCCGGCTCTGCACACCGTGTTGCTGCAAGGACCTAGAAGTTGCAGCTTTCGTGAGGGTGTAGTTCAGGATAACTCCGCCATCATGTATTGTCATGGTCCTCAGCTGGTGACCTCTGCGACAGAGGCGTGTTGCATGAATTCAGGCCATGGTCCTGGGCCTTCCTTTGGGGGGGCAGCTTGTGGCACTTGGAGAAGAGCCTTCCCCTTCTGCCAAGGAGAGCGCCTGCTTCCTCGCAGCTGTCATGAGGAGCCTCCTGCCTTTCTCTCCGGTGTAAAACAGGGCTGGATAATTTCATCACCGCTAATAACATTTCTAGCGAGGCAAGCTACAATAATGATAAGGGTAATTGAATCTCATGCTTCAGGGATAAGCTGAGCTCAGGAGGGGGATCAGGGAGGAATTCATTTCCCCCTTCCCTGTGGAAGCTGCTTTGCACAGTCAATCACTTGTGTTGAAAGGCTGATGCTTCCCCTGGCACAGAGGCTGTGCTGACCCTAACAGCTGGGCTCCAGAAGATCCCTCTTGCCTGCTGTCTGTCCTGGGTCTCGGTGCTCAGGTCTGTGGTGAAGGGTGAGCCGGCTTTGCCTGCAGTCGTTCCAGGAGGGAGTGGAGAGTGGTGACAAGGGGAGGCGAGGCGCTGCCTGCCCGAGGCTATCGGTTGCTTACAGCCTGCTGGTATGTGCGGGTGGGTGCTGAGAGGCGTTGTGGGCAGGCATCGGTGCCAGGAGGAACAGAAGAAACTTTGGAGAGAGGAGTTAACTTATAGGGACGTGCGATGAAATGAAGAATACAAAGCCAGGCTGTCCTAAGAGTTGCCAAGACAAAATATCAGCTCCATTGTCA
This sequence comes from Rissa tridactyla, assembly GCF_028500815.1. Taxonomy (NCBI): domain Eukaryota; kingdom Metazoa; phylum Chordata; class Aves; order Charadriiformes; family Laridae; genus Rissa; species Rissa tridactyla. Next base: position 3,845,919 of record NC_071481.1, on the reverse strand, counting down.
GCTAACATCTCTGCTTTGGTGAATCTAATCCCCGTGATTTGGAAAGTCTACTCTCATCTGTCATCAGAATAGCTAGGAGTTCTAATTCCTGCAATCAGATTACCAAAATGTTAAAAAAAAAAAAAAAACCCAACCATATCACATTACAAAAATAGTATTTATGGTTGAAACTTAATTTCAAATAGTATAATCTGAGAAAATGCTGACTGGATCAAATCTTAAAGGGGGCCTAGGAAGCAAAATGTGTGCGTATAACTGTTTTGTGTTATCCTCCCGGTTCCTAATACCATCTAGAGGTGGATGCATTTCAGTGGGGTCTGAGGGGATCTCTTAATACCCTTCCCTTACTGCAAAGGAGCATTGTTGTTTAATTACCTCATTTATGCTTGTTGGGAAGCTTAAGGGATTCTGAGCTGTGGCAATGAAAGGGGCTATAGAGGATAGCGCGTTGTTATTTGTTAAGAATAAACCACAGAGTGATGCAGCTCAGCTAAATGGAGCTTTCAGACCGATCTGACAGGGTGGGAGCTCTCACTAAAAAGACCTGGCTGGCTGAGCTGGAGAGAGGAGACGCCTGGCACGTGGTGGGGAAAAGGATGTCAGCAGCCAGCCATCTGCCCTGGTCCCCTCACTGTACTCCATGACCATCCCTTTGGGTGGGTTTATTTCCCCCAGTGCTTGGTCTGGATAGGATAGCGGGAGAGCTGCCTCAAGGTCTGTAAGTGGGCATCTGATTCCTTGAAAATGAAGCAATGAGTTCAGCAGCCATACAGGGAGACTGTGCAGAGCAACATACTGAACCCAGCAGCGCAGAGGTGTTCAGGAATGCTCTGGAGTCTTTCCTCACTTCTAGGAGAGAAACCTCCAAGCTCAGCTGTGCTAGTCCTGGAAGGGAGAGTCCGGGAGGCAGGAAAGCATTTCTATTCACTTTTTCCCCTTAACAGCTGTGAATTATTCATGGAACTCCACTGGCTTAGTGCTCGGGAAAGGATTTCCTGTTCATTATTTACTGATCTCTTCAGAAGCACTACACGTTTTTCTTTTTTCTTTTTTTCCCCCCACCGGGATCTCTTTAGGAGCAGAAGTTTGCCCCCCTGGACTTTCAAGGAGTCCTTTGCCATGTGCCTTTGTTATTTATTCTCTATAATGAAGCTGCTAGAATTAATTTCTAAGAAAGACAGTGTAAAGAAACATCCCTGTCATTAAACAGGCTTCAGAGCTGTGGTTAAAAGATTTCCAGGTGGCAAATGAATGCCTCGGTGGACTCTATGTCAATTGACTCATGATGTGATTGACTGATACTGTCTAGTCTCATATTGAAGCTGTCCTTGATGTCTATCACCTGGTTCCTTCCCAGGCTGTGGGAGTGGGATGCACAGAAGCCCTGGTGACCATGCTGGGAAGGAGTCCAGCAGTTTGGCCTGGAACTAGGTCTCTCTTGAGGTTACAATCCCCAAAGTGCCAAGGACATTGGGGTAACACCCTTGGATTTACTTTTTTGGTCAAGGATGTAGTATGTGGGATCCATGCCCTGTAGCAATGTCACTCCTTGCTCATCAGATAGTCCGGATCATGTTCCTCTGCCTGTTGTTTTTCGTGGGGCATTTGCTGCTTTCTAAAGGTGCTCATCCTTATCTAGTGATTTGCAGATACACATAGGGTAAGTTCTCCAGATCTGTTCCCAGGTGGGACTGTGATAGTGTCAAGTAGTTAATTGGGCTATATGGTCTCTGAGGTCAGCTTCAGACTCCTGATTGCCTGTGCGGATGAGCCAGGGAATTGCTGCTGTGCATATTGATGAAGACAAGCTTTCTGTGGGAGCCTGCCAGGCTTGGGGGGTGACGAGCAGAGCTGAAGGTAAGACCCAGAGAGGGGACCGATGGCTGGTGTCAGGAGCAGAATGGCTCAGAGGGTGTGAATTGCGCAGCAGGCATCGGTGCAGATGTGGCCGTGAAACAAGCCCTGTAGCATTGCTCCTGCAAGCAGGGCAGTCAGCGGGAGCAAAGCCTTCTCTCTGGGACACTATGGACAGAGAGAAGACACCGTGACTCTTCGTATGGGTCTCTATCAGCATGCTCAGACTGTTGTGTGTTATATCCCCTGTGGTGTGCGTTACATCCCCTGTGGTGTGCTCTGTCTGCTTTTGTTTGTGCTGGCTGTGCAAGGTTTGCCTGCCTCTGTAAGGCGCACAACTCAGCAGGACTCGTTCCTGGAAAGCCTCCTGAAGGCTTTTGAAAGACCAGAGGAGCAAGGTGCATTGGGGCATGAAATTTATAGTTAGTCCCAGTCCAAAGGAAGGTAGCAGTTCATCTGGACAGGAATTGCTCTCACCTTGGTGTTTCCACCTCCTCCTATCCAGTATCATTAGACTTATGAAAGAGCAAGTATGAAGGAAAGGTTTGAAAGAAGGCTGGGAAGGCTTGGCTGGGTTTTCTGGGTTGTAGTATACAAATCATTAGGAAAACAGCAGCACCTCTGCCTCTTAGTCAGCAATAATGCTCTCTGGAGATGCGGGTTCACTGTCTGGCCAGGCTGTAGTGTGGGGAAATAGGGAAATAGGCATGATTAAATTATCCAGGCAGTTCAAAGGTCTCTGCAGGCAGCTGCTCCTTGTATGTGTGTAGGGGAAGGTTGTAGCATTGCTAATGAGCGTAACCCCTAAGGGAGGAGACTCAGAGTGTGCTGCTGAAGCCTGGCAGTTCTTGGCTCAGGGGTTCACTGTTGGGTACTGACATCCTGGGGCTCAGCGGGACAGGTTTCCAGTGTCTCGCAAGACAGATGTCACTACCCAGCTCTACACCACTCTCTGACGAGGCAGTGTGGTCCCTTTTCTTGTCTCATGTGGTAGACACTCTCCACGCACCCTGGGGTATTTCCCGGCTGTTTCTCTACTTGCTGGACATGTAACAACCCTTTCAGCTACTTTCTGCCACCCAGATGTGCAGCAGTGATGTGTTTAGGGAGGGAGTGCTTGTGTGGATTCCAATCTGACACCAGCTGGGTATCGTTACTGAGGGAGGTAGACCTTGGCACTGGTGGGGCTTGGAAATGAGATGAAATGTCATTCATTTTGCATGCAGGCAAAAAGCACAGTAAATGAAAGGATTAGATGGAGTATGCATGAAGGGAAAGCTCTTGTCCTGATCAATAATTTAAAAATTCCCAGGCAAGTGAGAGTTAGTGCTGCATGTACAAAACAGTTATTTGAGGACTTAAAAAAAAAAAAAAAAAAAAAAAAAAGGCATCAGCAAAAAAAAACCTTCCAAGGAGCTATGAAAAAGACCTAGTTTGTTTGGATTTACTGGCTGCACTTGAGCTGAAAGTTGCAGTTAAATGTAACTGGAACTTATGCATTTATAGGTATTCATCATTACTCCTATTTAAATTGCCTTAAACTCTGTCCATATCATGATGGCATAAGGGAGAATGAAAAACTAAGGTAGCCATGTCCACTTAGAGGAATACTTTGTCTTACTGAAATCATAGCAATTCAAATGTTTTTTCTTAATGCTGATTATATCTAAACTTTTATTCCGTGTGGCCACGTGCTGTGTTGGAGGCTGTATAAAGCAGTGGACGAGGCTTGGCTGGGGAGGCAATGTTCAAAAAACGGCTGTGGGCTTGGGATCCTTGGCTGTATGCGCAGGCTTCCTGTGTGACTCCCAGCTAAGGCAGGCTTATGCCTCTGCCATCCCTGTGCTAAAACAGGGATAATGGCTCATGGAAGGTAATAAAATCTCCTGATGGTTCAGAATCACATAGGTGTATCGTGGCCCTCATTCCCAGAGCAAGCACTGTCTATATACAGATCAGGAATTAATGCATCCCATGGGGGGGCTTTTTTTGGGTAAAGATGACCTTGCTTTTTAGGCTTGCCTGCCCGTATCAAAGCCCCTTTTTCCACCTGTTTTCCATCCATACTGAATCCCAAACCCTCTGCTAAGAACAGAAGCACTGACCTTCATAACTGTCCATCAGCAGCATCTCCTTTTCTGTAAGGAGTGTGTCAAACAATAAGTACAGCAGCTTCTCATTTCTTTGAGCTGAAACACCCAAGGGCAACAAATCAGTATAATTTCCTTTGTTTTATCTGGTTTTCCTCATAATCACTGCTGCCATTAAAATTTCTAGGGGAAAAAAAAAAAGCCCTCTGCTTCTTCACATGTACCATGATCCATTTCCAGCACCCTGCCTGCCCCAAGCGTAGCCCATGCTGTCAGAAACAGTGGCCTAGTGGCATCAGCAAGTGTTAGTGTTCCTTGATCTCTGTGAAGGGCTGATTTGAGGCGTCTCAGCTCAGACATGCCAGCAAACAGTCCCCAGTGGTGTCATCTAGGAGCTGTTGTGTTGCCTCTGGGGATCCCCAGAACCAGGTGTCCAGTTAATCACCCCAAGCGAAGTGTCAGAGCCTTGAAAGTAAAAAAGAGAGGTCAGCTTGTGTGTGCTGGTCCAAACCCCTCCCAGGCAGGGTGGCAAAACTGCAGGTTTGCCCCAAGCCTGGATACGAGAACAAGTGTTTTCACATTTGTTGCAGTGGTTTTGGATCAGTGAGTGTTGCCCCTGCCTCTGCCCACTTCTACGTAGCCTCCTCATGCTTGAGCGCTGTGTTTCTTGGCTTTGGTGCCCATGGTTTTCTCTGCTTACCAACAAGAGCTGCCTTCTACTGGTGGTTATACATCCTGTTGCTGCCAGGTGTGCTCAGACTTGACGTGGTCCCCGAGGGCGCAGTGGGAAGCGCCGGTTGGAGCTGTGCTCTCTGCTTTCCCGAGCCCTGGTTCCCACTGATGGTGGGTGACTGCGAGTTAGCGCTGCACAGGACGGGGCACACAAGCATCTGAAAAGGGCGATTGGGGCTGCTGCCTGATTATTTTTTTTTATGTGTTGCTTAGAAACGAAACTCAATATTACCTAACTCCACCAGATCTGCAGTGCAGAACTCATTGCACAAGGGGAAAGGAAATTTTTTATTTTTATTATTATTTTCTACTTTTTTTTTCCTTTTACAAGAAATAACTCACTTTTCAGCTGTTGGAGAAGGTAGTAATTGATCTAGAGCTTTGCAGCTTGCCTTCCGGAATGGTTTTATTCTTAATGTAGGAATAAAACTCTGGTAGGTCAAATACACAGCAATAAATACAAGAAGCACATTAGCTTTAATATATTGGATTATTCCACTTGGTGGTGACGGGGAAAAAAACAAGATTTAATTCCCCTGGCAATGCAGGCAAAGAAAATCACTTTCCAAGCCCTTTTTTTTTTTTTCCTGTTAAGTCATTTTTGTCTGTCAATGCCAGTGCTGCAGGCTTTGACAGGGTTTAATTTTACTTTTTATTTTTTTTAACCTGGTATGAATGTAAGAAGTACTTTCTCCAAGTAAATTGTCCTCAAATTCACTCAATGCCATTGATTTCTAGCTGTTACTGGAGATTCCTTCCCTGGTGGGATGTGGGGAGCTCTCAGTACAGTCAGAAAAGGGGATTGTGGTAAACTGGCAGGGCAGGGTAGCTTTTAGCTTCCCTCTGCTGTTGGAGTGGGGCAGTGAGTTCAACACAGCCGTTCCCCTTCTTCCAGGCATGCTGGTGTTGGTTTCAGTTCCTACCCTGAAGCTTCCGAACTAGAACTAGGATTTGCGTCTCCATGCCAACTGTTTTCATGATGTACCACCACCCTGCAGTGCCATGTGCATCTTTCCTTGTGTCCCACAGGCTACTGGTGGCTTAGGGCTCCCTTATGGTGGTGAAGGTACCCACCAGGGCATGAATTTCTCCCAAGTGATATGCCTTGCACTGCTGAAGTCTTCCATCAAATCCCATTGCCCTTGTGCCAAAGCCTTCTCTCATTTCTATGGGAGAGCAATGACATTGGATCCTTTTGGTGCAATTCCTGCTTTTTCCCAAATTTCTATTTTCTGTCCGGAACAGGACAGATGAGGCAAGAATGATCCCCTTGCTTGTCATCATGGCTGACAGATAGGTAGAAGGCAAATAGGCTTTGCTGTGGACCAGGCAAGTAGCAGACAGCAGAGGTTTAGCTTGGGTAATGGAGAGGAAACATCTCAGCATGGTGATTTGTAGGGGGTAAAGCCTTCATAGCCAGAAAACTTTTTTGGGGAAAAAAAAAGTAGATGAATCTGTCACGAGTGATGTACAGGTGGGAAGGGGTCTGCCATACACAGGAGAAGAGGACTTAGAGCGGGCAAGCGTGGGTTGGGGCATGGGGAGAGGTGTGTGCGTTGGTTTTAAAGCATCTCTCTCCTGCGCGCAAATTGGTAAGAGAGACCGGGGGAAACAGCAAGGCAGGAGTCTCCATGTCATGGAGACTCCATGAGTCTTTGCATTGTATTCATCTGTCCAGGCAGAATTATCGCTCCAATAAGCAGGGCTCCTCCACCAGCACCTAGATTCTATCTGATTGTATTTGTCTAAGACGAGAAAGACTTCACAATAATCCTGCTGGCAATTAATTGGCTTTTGTTCAGCAAGAGTGAACAAGATCTCATCTTAATCTGTTTCATTATTTCTCCTTGTATAGCACAGTGAACACAAGATTAGGTTTAATTTACAAAAAAATGCAAAGTCATTATTCATATCTGGATCAGGATTTTATCTGCTTCGTTTTGCAATGCTTCATGTGTCAATATTAACGAGAGGAGCTGCATGGTGTGTGGTGAGGTGGAAATGGCACTGCTTGACTTCAGGACCTTTTGGAAGGATTGCAAGTAGCAGAGCTCTGATATCATCCTTCCTCTACCCTCATCTCCTGCCCTTCCTCAGAGAAGCAGCTTTGTGCTCAGGAGAACTAGCCTCTTCCTGCAGGGCAGTGGGCCATGATGCTCTTAGCTCTCATCTCCTACCTCCTTATGCAATAGCAGCCCTGGGCATACGTATGGAAGAGAGCTATAGGAAGCCAAAAGGAAACCTTGTGGGGTCCGTGGCAGTGCCAGCCAGAGGCGGGTCCCATTTGACACGAGGTGAGAGGCTGTGCGAGTTCCCTATGGTGGTCAGTGTTTGAAGATATCCCAGTCCTGACAGTGCAGGAAGGCCAAATTGGTGCTTTCCGAAATGCTCTGCATGGCTGTGGACATGTGCAATGCCTGTGGGTTCATCGACCCCTGTGCATTTCACTGCACTTACCTGTTAGTTCTCGTACAACCCATCCCACTAACCAGGCTCCCCTTACATCCAGTCCCCACCAGGCAGCTGGCTCAGGGAGCAGCTCGCAGCATGTTCCCTTTTCCCTGGTTCTTCTGAACATGGTACCTACATCTGCAACGTGCTCAGTGGGAGGCTGCTGAAGCTTGCTTCCCTCCCTGGTTAGCCCTGAGGCAGTTAGATGTGTTCCCCCACGATCCATCAGTCCAGTGAGCACTCCTAGGACTTTATTGTGGCTTCTCTGCCTTTCTGGGAACACTGATTGTGCTGTGGTTAATGGGTCTGCACAGATAGCAGCTCCAGATGAGTTGCTCTAAGTGCCTGCCAGGGAGGTTAGCCAAGGGCATGTGTAATAGAGCTGGGACTCTCGCCTTGTTGGGGAGGGCTGTTGAACTTCACGTGCAAGGAAGGCAGCAAAGCGGCTGCCTGTGCCTGGGCACAGTGTTGTAGCTGGGGATGCAGACAGCCCTGCTGCTCTGGTTCTCATGTGCTGGATTAAGGTAAGATACTCTGCAAGGAAAGGAATGTTACTGGTGATATCCTAGGATAGTGTTGGGTGAGTTGTGCTGCTTGCAGTTGAATTTGAAAGGCAGGCCTTGATCTGTGTTCAGGAAAGCTTTCACTGCTCTCCGATTAGTGCATTACAGTTTAAAAGACTGCCTGCATCCAAGACAACTGTGCTGTGAGTGTCTCTTGCCCAAGAGGCAACTGTACTTCCATGGGATGTCCCAGATGGCAGGGAGAAGCGTGAGGGTCTGTCAAGCAAAAGCTGCTCTGCAAACCATGACAGCCAGCTTTTAACAGGGCAAGAAGAAGAGAGAAGCCAGAAGAAACAAGGTGCAGTGATCAGAAATTAAATACTTAGTGGGACACTTGCACCTATTCAGCATCGCTCAGGCATGGGAAGCAGGAGCCCTGAAGCCAGCGTAGTCCCCGGGCTCGCTGCCTGCAGCCCGAGTGCCCTCTGCCGTCACCGTGGCTGCGCAGCCGCCGCGCCGGGGGTGAGTGTGCCCTTCCTTGGCGAGAGACCGGGGCCGGTGGCCATGGGGGGCTTTGGACGTTGCCTCTGCGTGGGCCACAAACAGGGCTGTGCTCAGAGCAGTGTCCTTTGGGTGCTGCTGGCTAGCTGGAGCCCAGGGCTGCTGGGAGGAGAAAGTAGAGACAGTCGGGCTGTCTTTACTGCAGTCTTTGCTGCAATCTTTCTTTGCATGAGACACAACTCTCTTCCTTGAAAAATGAGGGAGGCTAACACTCAGCCCAGAAGCGTGCTTGTGTGCTTGCTAGGCTATATCTGGCTTTTCCATGACATCTCTCCCTCACACGCTGACCTTCACCATGTACCTTGTCTGTCCTATTCTGGTTCTCTGGTTACCTTTGCTTGACCTGCCGGCTGCTGTGTGAGGAGCTCAGCTCTCGTGCAGCTGTCTCAGGCAGTAACTTTCCAGCTTCCATGAGACTTCCCAGTTGAACTCACTGTAGCTGTTCCCTCTGTAACTCCAAAGTGCCTCCCCAGTAGCAAATCACCTTTAGGCCCCTTTCTTCCTAATAGCTAAGGAGCCTGACGAGGATGGGGCAGTCACTGCCCCATGGATATCAAGAAGAGCTAGCTGGATGCAAGGAGAAGCAGGAATCAGGACAGTGCAGTACCAATGCTCCTCACCCGTGGACTTTGCTTTTCCCTGATGTATTTGTATGTTGTGGGACAGTGATGAAGGAGACATGGGAATGGCCATGTCCAAACTGCCAGGGAGGTATGTGCCTGGGGAATGTTTCTTCACTAGCCCAGTGTTTTCCAGTTTTTTGGAGGTTTTCTACCCCTGACGGGCTTATGGGCTCAAATGCAAGGATAAATCACTGGCTTTCCATCCCGTTTGTGACCGTACTGATCTTGGCTGCAGCTTTAGGCTGGAAGCTTCTGCTGCAGGTGTGGCTGATATCCTGCTATCCTGGCTATCAGGAGGGGCCATTCCCAGCCTCTGCAAGCTCTTTGACTTAGGGGGAATCAGTCTCCTAAACTATCCTCCCTTTTACAGCTGGCTAGAACAGCTGGGCTGCAAGCAACAGGGAATTGTCAGATAGTTGTCTTTTTTTCTCCTCCATCCCTCCCATGCCTGGTGGGGGAGCAAACTCCTCCATCTGTCCACAGTTCCCCCAGGTGGGTAATAATAAATGCTTCATATAGAAAAATTCAATTAGACTTGACAGGAAATGTATGCCAGTGTTTCTTTGCCAGGGCCCCATCTTGCTTTGTTCTGTTCCTCTGCAAGAGACTTGCTGTAGGAGCTATTATGAAAGGAAAAGCCCTTTTAAGTATAACAGCATTTATAACCAGGACTGGTGGGCTTTGTAGAAAAGAAAATTACAGTGGGATCTTGTACAAGTACAGCCACCAAGATGCATTTGGCTACCCAGGACATCAGGGGCCAGCTGCTGAAAGCAGGAAAGGGCTGTGTGAAGTGCTGTACCTGCGGCTTCTCCTGGTGCCTCTGGGTATTAAAGCAGCCAGGGTAAGGGTGTGTTTGTGCCTGTGTCTTGGCTAAGAGTGAGTCTTAAACACTCTCTCTCTGTAGTTCTCATCATCCAGCAGTTTTGTTCCAATGTGGGGTGTTTTGGAGGACATTTCCATTCCTGGTTCAGCGTAGCTCACTACTAAGCTCAGCAGTGGCCCCAGAGATGGCTGTGATCCACTTCAGGTTTGTCCTAGGGAAATAGGAGCCCTTTCTACAGCTTTTGTTGCCATGTTCAGGACTGGGAGGAGACCCTCTTGTGTGGTTTTGGTTTTGTTTCTTGTCCAGCATGAATACTCCAGCAACACTTGGTTTTTGTGTTTTAATGCCTGGATTTCTAAGTACTCTGAGCCTGGGTGATGACAATATCGGTTATACATTGCCTGGGGACAGACCTCTTTCTGTCTGTACAGCACACGTGTCTGCATTGGTCATCAACATTCCCAAAAGCTACTGTGTAGTGTCACACAGTTGCTTGCTGGTCTTGGCACAATAGAAAGCAGAGGGAATCCCTGTCAAAGCTGTATGTGATAGAGCCCTTCAATGGCTGGGAGCTTTAATACATCTAAACCCTTCTGTCGCAGTTGCTCTGAATTTCTGTAATCCTATGAAATTGTACTGCCTCAATTTCCATGAAGTCTGGAACACGTGAGACCCCATTAACCTCCTGCGCTCTGTTCGTCTTGGACAGATGAGCTGACATCACCTTGGAATCGGATGCATGTGTATGGTGCAGATTTCAGTGTGTTTGTGCTTCTGGTATTTGATCAAAATTCAAAAGTCATTCGGAACAAAATATTTACAATGAAAGCAAGATTACTTTTTTTTCCGGCAGTCACTTGCAGTGACATGGCTGAATGCAAGGAGTAACCACTCCCCGAGGTCAGCAGCAGCTTTTGGAAGCAGCTCTGTGGAGAAGAGGTAGTTATTCCCTGCAGTGAGGCTTCAAGACATTGACTGTCTTGGAAAGTACCTCTTGGAGGTGCATGGGAAGGTCAGGACAGCTCTGCAGGGTGCCCTGATGGCCCATGTGAATGCCAGACCTGCTGGCATGGGCCGGGGGTGGGGGGGGGAGTGTGGAGGGGGAAAACAGAGCTGCTGGGGAGGCTGTGTGTATTTAGAAGTTCAACCTAGATAAGGCTAAAGTGGGGACCATGGCCCTTCCCTTTATTTACAAGGGACACGATATCTGAAGGCTTAATCCTGGGGTTTATCCTGACTCTGAAATCCTGGCTTAAGAAAGGTTCAGTTTAACAATTGCATCATGATGTGGAATATTGATCCCCTCGTTGTACTGATTGCTTAGGGACAGACGGAGGCCTAATTTCTTCTGTGGGCCAGAGAATTGGCAGCGAGTTGAATATTAACTATAACTTTGTCAGCTTCATTAAAGGCTGTGCTGAACAGAGCTGTGCAGCTGTGTCTGCAGAGGTAACAGAGGGGAAAGAGTTAAATTCTGAACTAGTTCTGGTCTCTCCTGGGGCAGAACCAAGGCTGAGCTCACAGTAGAGCTATAGTTCCAGATGACCTGGAGGGCATCTGTCAGGGCTGGACTGTCTCTGAGCCTTCACGGACCTCTGTGCCTTGCATGAATTCCCACTTCTTTTTAAGTGCACCTCTGCCTGCTGCTGCTCTGCAAACCTGTCACCCATCAAGTGCTTCTGACGGGTTCAGGCTGCTGGGTCGGGGAACAGAGCGTGTACCGCTTTCTGGGAGACTCATGGTGTTATCCAAGACACAGTGACTCCTGGTTTTGGATAGGACTGGTTGACGTCACTCCACATAACTGAACAGAAAAAGCATGCTTAAGCACAGGACACAAACACCCAGCACACAAGGGAGGATCCAAACACAGTTGGGTCATTTTATTATGATCGCCTGGGCTCTGGCTTGGCATGGCTGTGGCTCAGAAGGCCAGTGTGCCCGAGGCATCCAGGTGCAGCGCTGCAGAAAGCCCGATGAAGAAGAGCATGCACAAAATGAGACCAGCTCGGAAGCTCTCTCCTTTGGCTACAGGTAATAGTAGTACACTGCACTTGCGACGGTGCACTTTGATGCAAAGTAGCATTCAAGTATGTATGTGCTGGCAGCCCAGGAAGGGAAGACAGACAGATGGACGCAAAAATATAAGCGCCTGTCTCTCTAGGCAACACCAGCTCTATTAAAGGGATGCTATTCCGAGAGGACTGGCTAGCAGGGACAGGCTTGGCTCAGGAAAGCTTAGGTGTCTTTGTTCAGGATGGCGGCTCACAGCCCTGAGTGATATCAAGAGGCACTAGTGGGAGCGTGTACGAAGTGCTGTCTTGTCAGTGAGCATATGGAGAGGAGGCAGACGTGTACTTTCTGCAGACATCGTTAGTAGGCAGGAGGAACCAAGATCAAGTGGGGCTAACAACAGCTTTCTGTGTGAAGAATATCTCCTGCCTGCAAAGAGTCATACTGGAGGACCAGGGTGCTTGTTGCATGAAGCACACACAGGCCAGGAAGGGGTAGATGAGTTTGTTTTCATTTGTTCCTGGCCTCCCTCCCCAGTTTGCTTCTAACCCACTTCCCTAAGTTCTTGTCTCTCTCGCAGCAATTACTCTCAGTTGCCATCTGTTTGAAGGAGCCAAGTGAAGCCCCAGGGTTGGACACCAGAGAGGTTTCAGTTCCCAATGCTTTCCTTGATAAATGGATGCTGGGAACAGTGTAAGAGAAAAGGAGCCAGTCCCTATTGCTTTGCATTTCCATCACTAAAGATTAAACTAATAGCACTTGGCAGCCAAGGTAGAGCTCCTGTGAGGCAAGTAAGACATCTACTGTTTATAAATGGCAGAAGCTAAGGTTCTTACTGCAGGTCATGGAAGCCTGCATGATGACAGAGATGAGAGGACTCTAGGTTTCCCTGGTGTGTTCTCAAACATAATGTCTATGCTTTTCTTTCTTCCTTTTTTCCCTACTCTTTAACTTTCAAAAAATATGCCCAAACTACCACTCGAAGTTAAGGGGTGCCCAAGTCTGGGAAGCAGGTAGGAAGGGTGTCTAGCTCGGGCTGGGTGCTAGGTGTTAGTGGCTTAGGCAAGAAGTAAGGTCTGCAGGATTTTTAGATGACCTCACGTCTGATGGAGAAACATCAGTGCAAGCAGTGAGCCTGAGTCTCGTGTGGCACATTCACAAATCTATTTGCATTCTTTGCATAGTCCACTTGAGGAAAGATGGATGGTGGCCCCTGGCATCTTGCAGGCGCATTCCTATGCAGAAAGGTTGTATGCTCTACAGCCCGGAAGCGGCACCATGGAGAAACCATCCAAAGGCCATGGGATGCCCTGAGGGAAATCAGCTCCAGCATGCAGGCCCCAGTCCAGCACAGCTACGGCTCCACTGTCACGCTGCTGTTGGTAACGCGTACGCCATACCATCCCTTCCAGAATAGTGTGTCCTGGCCACCGTGTTCAAAGCGGACAAAGCGGACTCCAGGCCCGTAGTCGGAAAAGGTGTGGGAGATCTTTGGGGCAAGAGACAAAATAGCTGTTGGTAAGCATCAAACCACCATGAACCTACCCTTCCTTAGTGCACAGAGCCTTCAACCCCACCTGCCCAAGGCATACCTACCAGGCTGGGTAACAGTGAGGACATTTAAAGTAGGAGTTACTGGAAGGAGCTTTGATCCCATTGTTGTTCGGAGGCCATTGAGCCTCTGCCAGTTGGGCATCTCCTTCATCTTACACCCTTTGCTCAATCACAGGCTCATGGCTGCACAGAAAACACGACAGAGCCTTCTCCTCCTCTAGAACTCTCCTGCTTCTCTCTGCTTGAAAATATTCTCAATTCACGCAGGCTGGGTGTCACCTGCTGAGCCCACAGCTGTAACTCACCTCAGTCCAGTTAGCGTCGTTGTCCTGTGGGATGGTAATGGTCTCACTTTTGTACTCAGCCAGAACATCCTCATTCTCTGAGAGCAGCTTCACGCAGAGCTCATAGAGGCAGCCAGCATCACTGCGTCCTGCATACCTGCAAGGAATGCAAGCTGCTAGCCCTACCTGGGTGAGCTCGGCAAAGAGCCAGAGCATGCAACTGCATCTTGCTGAATGCAGGCTCTACCAACCTCATCAAGGTTTGAGGCGGAAATCTGTAATGGTTCTTGCCCCAGTCCACCACCTCCCCTCATTCACAGCAGGAACCTGGTCTTTAGAGGCCATATGCGCCAACAGTTTCAGAGGCTTTCTCTGTAAGCCAAGACCCGCAGCTGGAGGATGTGACAGCTGAGGTTTTAAGGCTCAGTGCAGGTATATGCCCTCCCTGCCCTCCCTTCTGTTTCTTGACTCTGCCTGCCTTCTAAGGCATCCCTGCTACTTACCAGTCTCTTACCACGACTTTAGGCTGGGTTGTATCCATCAGCTCTTCCCAGTAGCCCTCAGCCCTAAGGTCAATGACCTGAGCCTTTCGACACCACCTGAAACACGAGATGTTGATTGGTATCACAGTTTTTCCTGAGACTGGGAGAACCAAAAATGTCCCCTTCCTTGAGTAAGAGAAGAAAGCAGCCTTACTCATAAGATGTTACAAAGTATTTATGGACTTCTTCACTAGGGAATTCTTTTCCGAAGTCCCCAGGGAGCTCTTCAATTTTCCAGCCATCACCTCCATTCTCTACTTCTCCCCAGTACTGCAAGTCTTCTGCAAATGGCAGAAAAGAGATTTGGATGAGCCTTAGTTTCTGTGGGCCTGGGGAACCTGACCTTCTCCCACTGGAACCTTGTGAAAGGTATGCTGCTGGATGCAGCACTAATTTTGTACGTAGATCTAAGGAGATGTGTTAAGTAGAGGTCAGGAAAAAACATTTGGTCTGGATGAACTTAACATTAACAAGCTTTAACATTCCTCACCAAAATGGCTATGGATGTGTGGGTTTATTTAAGAAAGTACTCCAGTGAAATTATTTAGGTATTCTGAACTGGGTGTCAGCGTGTCCAGTATCATAACATAGGAGTAGCCTGGGGAGAAATGCCGATTGCTTTATTTCTAATGCTTCTAAATTGCTAAGTGGTATTTCTAGAAGCAGTATGGCCTTAAACATTGGGCTCTTCTGGCCTTAGCCAGAGGGAAAGTGGCTGTTGGAAAAGCTTGCAGAAAAATAATCTGTAAACAAAATGGAGAAGCCGTCTCGATATTGCTTTGGTCTATGATGTGTGAAATGCATTTGTTGCCGCGCGGGTTATGAGGCTTGGTTATTGCTGCTTATTGCTAAGCATCTTGTAGATCTGCAAGCAAAGTTCATAGATTATCAGAATTAGGGCAAATGGGGGGGTGCGCAGCTCTGTAATGTGGGCTGTGGTAAGGAGGGTACGAACAAGATTTGTCTGAGCCGCTTCAAGGAAGACAGCCTGAAGTGCCTGGTGAGCCACGGGCAGCCTGACTCCCGAGTGGGGAAAGGCTTGATCTTTCCTGTCGTGGTTTGGCAATCTGGAAAGCCAGGTGCCACTACCATCACTGCACTGGACAGGGGTTCTGCAAAGGACGTTTATAAAATAAACTCGATGTCAAGTAGAGCCCTTTGCAAAGGTTGATTATCAAAGGCCTTCGTGCCCATTAAATGATTTGACTGCGTGCATTAAGTGATTTGACTCTTGGGCAAGGAGAAAATGCTGCAACCTGATGGCAACTAAGATGTCTTTTCAAAGACTGGAGGTGCCCAGTTCCCAGTGACTGGTCATCTCTGTGTAGTCTTGGGTCTTGTTATGCTTGTCTCTCACCTTCACCACATGGGTTCTTGATGAGATTCTTCCTTTTCTTACTCAGGAAGTAGAAGTTTTGCCAGTTCTCTGCGTTCTCCTGTGACTCTGCTCCAGTGAGACCTTCCTGCTGACACTTCAGGATCCAAAGCGCAGCTCCATCGACCAGGTTCTTCCACTGGCAGCAGACCAGGCGGCACGCCAGCACCAAATCCACTGCAGGTATGGAAGCCAGGATTCTGATCAGGACTGCTTCAGGGAGGGACTCCATCCTTGGGCCAGGGTGGATGGAGCTTTCTGAGAGAGAAGGGGGAAAAGGGGTGGTGACACAGTGGACCTTGTCCCCCACCCTCGGTGATGTCAAACACTGATGCATTAGAAAAAAGGGAAAATATGCATGTTATCTGAAAGCATGATTCTGGGGGCATAGATTGCTTCCTAAGCTCAAGGCCTCCTGACCCCTATGAAGTTAATACCTTGTAGCACGTGAGAAGATTAATATTTTATGCTCTAATCGAAGCTCTTAGTTAAATCCATCTACAAAATGGAATGAGTTGGCATCTGCAGTTGTGGACAGTTAGTTGGTTTCCCAGATGGGAATCAGGCCTTCCAGAAATCTCTTCTGCTGCAAAAATCAGCCTCCAAGTAATGACTTTCTCTGCAGAGAGCGATATCTGGGTGTTTGTTGTGCCTTTAAGAACATCACCGACAACAAATGCTGCAGAGCAGTACCTAAATATCACTTGGCAGCCACATTTGCAGTGGTTTGTTCTGTATCTGAAAGGCTTTCCCTCAAGGGGCTGGCACTTAATCCCCTTAGTCATGAGCCTCTATAAAGCTGAGCATAACAGGAAATAACAGCTGATATTCTCTAATATTCCTTTTGCTATGGCCTTATAACCTGAGCAATTAAGTCAGGAGTGTGTGCGTTAACTTCATGTGCTAATTCTGCACCCTGACTCCCAGCAGCTCTCTGCTGCCCTGAGTTCCGGGGGCAGGTGCTGCAGGAATAAGGACAAGATGAATGTGCGGATTCAGAGCCCCATGTCATCAGCGTGGGACACGCTGTGACTCTGCTTTTGTCGCAGCTGAGTCCCGATGCTGGGAGCCTGCTGAGACTGCAGCGACCTGCCTAGATGCAGCCAAACTCCTCAGGAGTGAGTCACCAAGCCCAGGAGAGCACTAGGAACAAAGCAGGTGAAATCTCCTGCTTGATGAAATATGGCAGTGCCAAGGCTGGCAAGGGAGGGAAGAAATAGGGAGTCACTACTATAACAGCATCCTAAATCTAGATGCTCCAGATGCAGAGCTACCATGTGTCCTTCATCTGCACTGCAGACAGCAGGAGGAAACTGTCATTTAAAATTCCCTGGCTTTTATAGGGGTAGCATTGGGGATTTCCTCCCACACGCACCCACCTTCCAACCCTCAGCCACAGCCCTCAAGGGTAAAAATGTGATTTTTTTTATTTTTTTTTTTAAGAGGAAAAAAAAAGGGAGATCATGCTGGCTTCATCCCCTGCGGGATTCGCGTGCCCCGCCCGCTCCCTGCCCGGTGATGGAGCGTTTACCGCTCTCCCGCGGGATTCCCCCCGCCCTCGGGGAGGTGACGGTCCCTGCCCGGCGTCCCTTTTCCACCCCGACCCTCAGTATCCCTAGAACCGGCCCGACGCCGGCAGGCACCCCCCGGTAGCGCCCACCCCTTTCCGCGCTCCGGTTCCCCCTATCCCCCCCCACCCCGTGCCGGGACAGCCCGGCCGAGCCCTGCGGCTCCCGGCGCGGTGCCCCCCGCCCCGTCCCCGCCCCGCTCCGCCCGGGGGGAGCCGCCGGGCGCTCCTACCTCTGGCGCTGCTGGGCGGGCGGCCGCGGCTCTGCGGCGGGCGGGGACCGGGCCGCGCTCCCCGGCGAAGGGCGGTGATCGGCGGGGCCCGGCGCCGCCCCCCGCCCGCCCCCGCCCCGCCCGCTGCGGAAGCGCCGCCGCCGCCGCACATCCGCGTCCGGAGGGCGCAGGTGGGGCCGGGCCGCGATGGGGGCGCCGGGGCGGGGGGCGGTTTGTCGTGGAGTCGTGGGACTAACTAGCGCAAACTCTGCTTGTTTCCCGAAGCTCTGCGCTGTAGGGGCCCCGGGATTTTCCATCGGGAAGCTGTGGGTCTGCCATGACCACCGTCCTGGACCTCCCCGAGGATGTCCTGGTGGAGCTGCTCTCCCTGCTCCCCGCCCGCGACCTGCTCCGCGCCTGCAGGCTGGTCTGCCGGCAGTGGCGGTACGTGGTGGACCTGACCACCCTCTGGAAACGCAAGTGCCAGCGCGAGGGGTTTTACACGCAGCATTTGGACAGGAGCATCTCTGACTGGAAGGTCTTCTATATGCTCTGCAACTTGAGGAGAAACTTAATCAAAAACCCCTGTGCCGAAGGTTTGTTTAATTATCTATAGCAGAGAGCTAAGAGTTTCCTAGTAGTCAGAACGAGTCATTGTCTGGCATTACTCAAGTGCTGCTGGTGCTCTGGGGCTGTCCGGCTACTGATGGATCTCTGCGGGGTCAGATCCGCAAGTAAACGTCTGCAGTAAAACTGCCGTGGGTAAATGAAGTTCTGGTAAATACATATCTGTGGTTGCGACCAGAAAAATCCCTGGAGTGACTGAGGCCCAGCACTGCGGGCAGTGATGGTTAACGCGCACAGCAACTAAAATATGGTAATGAAACTGTTGGGTATTGGGATTAAACGTTCAGGCAGCTGGAGAGCTTTTGTTTCAAGGACTTGATTAATATGATTACATCTACTTTATTACTGATTATGAGTTTCTGATGTGGTGAGAAAGTTGCTACCTATTGTCCCAGCCGCTGACAGCCATGTTAAAAGTAATGGCAACATGAAGACAGGAGTCGCTTCTAGCTCTCACTTTCCAGTAGGAAAAATACAGTGTATCTGATAACTCATCAAAGTAGGTTCCTAGTAATCTGTAGCTGATCCTTTAACAAAAGCAGAGACGCTGCTAGAAACTGAAGTGAGGTCCTAACATGCATCTTGATATCTGTGTTTTTAGAGAAATTTCAGCACTGGAAAATTGATAAAAATGAAGGAGATAAATGGAATATTGAGGATCTGCCTGGACCTCATGGAAATATGATGCCAGACCCCAAAGTACACAAATACTTCGTCACTTCATACGGGTAAGAGCTGGATTCCAGTAGTCTGGAGCTGGAAGACCTGCTTCCTCCTGTCTGTCTGCAGAGACACTACAGTTAGAAGGCTTGAGGCAGGTCACTGAACCTTAGCCCATGGGTGGGAAAAGGAAGGAGCTTAATTAACCTTTTATACTAGTCTAGGTGTACTGCCGAGAGAATCACAGCACGTGCTAAACTTCTGTGTCCTTACCAGGACAGAGAATTCCCCTACAGGGAATTGCCTGTAACATTTTTAATAGTCATGAAAACCCACGTGGGACCTCTGCTTCTCTTCCACAAAGGCGGCGGGCAAAGGTTAAGCGAGCTGATCATATGCACTTACCTGGCGAAGTCAAAGCTCTGTAACCTGTAAGAACAGCAGGTGTGTCTGTCATGCTAACAGCTTGTAATAAAAGCTGTCAACAGAGGAGGATTAGCTTTTACATCCATTAAGCAGTAGTTCCCTGTTACCAATATATGCTATGGAAGTGCAGGGACCCCGCTTAACCCAGTTTGTAGGCAACGATTCCTTTTATCTGGGAGTGAAGCTAATGGCTTCACTTCCCTGGTCTAGTTCAGGCTACAGAAAAAGACACGCCTTAGCCACGGCAGCCTTGTGGGCCTTCGGAGTCTGGGTGGGCTTTTGCTAAAACTGTCAGGCAAAGTGTGGACGTTGAGAGGGAAGAGATGTGTTTTGCGAAGGTGTGACTATTTCTATTGCTGTCGTAGGCCATGCTTCAAGTCTCAACTCATTACCCTGCAGAAAGAAGGATACTGGAATCAGTTGATGGATGAGAAACGGCCTGAAATTGTAGTCAAGGACTGGTAAGTGTATGCACTGAAAACTAGAATTTCTGGCATTGGCCTAGAGCTGAGCTAGGCCTCTGAAGCTTTTTATGCTGGAAAATTAGGTCCTTATCCTTTGGGAGTTGCAGCTCTTCAGTAAAGCATAAGCTAAATCTGAGTTTATTCAACGGGCTGTAGAGAGGTGGCAATCCTGCGAAGAGCAGGACAGCTGGAAGCTTCGGAACTTCTTCGTAGCTAGGGGATGACATTCCTTTTCCTCTGCAGATCACACGGGGATCCCCTCAGATACCGGTTTTGAGCACTAAAGAAAACCGAACGCTGTATTATACAACCCTGCTCCTTGATTACTCCCCTCTAGGTATTCGGCCAGATTTGACTGTGGGTGTCGCTATGAACTAACAGTGAGGCTGCTTTCTGAAGACTACATTGTCCTTGAGGAGTTCCGCCCCGAGCCAGTGGTTATAGAGCAGTGGAGTGATGCAACGTGGAGAGAGGTGAGCAGCAGCAGCAGCCCTGTGGGCAGTAGCTTTATGTCAGTGTTGTGACACTTCAATCTTGCAAGTCTTACCTGGCCAAAAGTCCCAAGTGGACCTTCTTTCTCTGCTCTTGAGCCTCCTCTACTCAATACAAAAGGTAAAGAAGTCCTTGCTGTTGACAACACTGAAGGCACAGTAGTGCCATCAAAGAGCTGTGTTCACTTCGTAGGTGCCCAGGCTGTTCCTTAAAGAGCATCCCCTGGGTTTCTGTGTTATTTTAGCTCAGTCTCTTGAATTGTTCCTGTTTTTTCACATAAATTTTTGTCTAAATAACTAAGTTACAAGAGCACAGTTCTTGTTTTTATTGACTCAAAAAGCTTTGTTTTAAAACTACTGCATGGATGTCATTTAAAGTATTGCAGACATTACTTTTCTTAAACTGCTAAACGTGTTTAACTGGTTTGATTGGCTGTGGATTCCCCATTATGTTGTTGCTTATGTGATAAACGTACCTAAGAATCAAGCTTAATGTTACGTTTGGCTTGGAGAGGGTTTCAGGGCAGAAGGCTGAATGAGAGAGGCTTTTTACCTGTCCCTCAAGAAGGGTTATGATGCACTTTCAATTAAAGATTATCTTAGAATGAGCTTTTCCTAGAGACTAAGACTTACATACTGTAGTTGTCCAACCTTCTAGGTCA
This sequence comes from Rissa tridactyla, assembly GCF_028500815.1. Lineage (NCBI taxonomy): Eukaryota > Metazoa > Chordata > Aves > Charadriiformes > Laridae > Rissa > Rissa tridactyla. The sequence goes on along the minus strand of NC_071481.1, from coordinate 3,825,402 downwards.
GTACTGGTTTATTTAGGCAAAATAAGAGGAATTTTATTCTCTCTCCAGATTTCTCACACCTTCCAGAATTACCCAGCTGGAGTTCGTTACATCTTGTTTCAGCATGGAGGCCAAGACACCCAGTTCTGGGCAGGATGGTACGGGATCCGAGTGACAAACAGCAGCATCACCATTGGGCCCCTGACGCTGTTATGAAGGCACAATATAAGTGTCTGCTTTTACCTCAGGACTGTAACCAGGTGGTCTCGGGTGCACTTACCTCTCTGTACTCACTGGGTGGGTGTCTGGCTTTGTCTTGCACAGGTGATCTCAAATACCAGCAGCTAGTTCTCCTTGCTCACAGCAGAACTTCTGCAGGCCCAGGCCTTTGGAAGGACTTCTGTTGTCTTCTTTCATTCTCTTGTACCATGGGTGTTACTGCGATTATTAGTGTCCTTCCTCAGGAGGAAGATTAGGACAACTAAATATGACATCTGTCTTTTCTACCTAATATGTCCTTGTGCTACAGCCGAATGCTTTTAAGTCTTAAATAGAAAACATTTCTTTTTTGTTTATGGAACTTACGAAAGACAAGGCTAAAATGTTTAATTTCAGATTATCGATGCTGTCCTCAAGGGCTCTGCTACAGAGAGACTTATTTTGTATGGTATTTTCTCGTTTCATTTTAATTATGTATAAAAATTATGTATCTTTCAGAACATCAGAACTTCCGTAGCATGAGGAAACCGTCTATGATTTTTCATAAATGCTGTGTCACTGGTACTTGATTTCTTACCGTTTCTGTAAGTGTATATGATCAAAATGGTACATACCCTCCCTGTCCAAATACAGCCCATCATTGTTTGAATAAACATCTATTGAAAGAAGAGAGAAGGAATCCTGTAAGGTGGCTGCCTTAAAACATAAGTGCCTTTTGATTGTGCTCGGCTTTTTCCATACTGCCTTTGTACTACCAGAGTATTTGGTTTGTACTGAACAGTCTAACCCTACATAAAACGTTAAAGCAGCGCACAACCTGGATCTATGGTATTCTTGCACCTTTTACTTGGAGGAAGCAGGGAGGTACTACACTTGCCTGTCTCATCAAATTGTCTGAGCAACAAACTCAACTCAAAAACTACAAACCATGTTTTCTACCCCTGTATGCACAGAGCCAATACTAAGGCCTTCCATAAGTGTAGGATTAACGGTGTTTCCCTTGTCTGTTCTGCTAGGAGTTGGACAGCTGGCACGTGTCCTGGCTGGACAGACAAACCACCTTGGTAGTACCACCTGTGGGTGAAAGCTCTCCCATGGAAAGGGGAGAGACCAAGGTTGTTAATGGCCTCTCACAGGAACTGATAGATCCCACATGTTCCAGAAAAGGTGTGGAAAGGTGGTGGAAGCTCCACAGAAAACTCAAAGCTCCATACAAAATAAAAATACTTCCTCACGTAAGGGCCAGAGGCTGCTTTGGACAGAACTCAGCCTCATTCAACTGGGGTAAAACTTAATATTTATTGAAGACTAGTTGGGACAGTCACAGTGGACAGAGACTACATAAGGCCTTGCTCACCCTTAGTATGAGTCCATTGCTCTAGAGGAGCACGTAACAGATCGCTGTATATCGCTACTGATGTGCAATGGAGATGCCCTGTTGAGGCGAGAACTGGATTTGTACAAAGCGCTGACTGCACACTGCAGTGGGCAATATCCTGCCCCCAGGGATTCGCTGTAACAAAACCTACACTCACTCTCACACATGAGCGTACAAGGGAACAGGCTCTGGCTCCACATTCCAAGTCAGTTCTATGTACAGTGGTAAGAGCACTTGAAATAAAGAGGCAGCAGCTGCTCTACATTCACCCGGAAGGCCAGCTGAAGAGACGGTTATCACGGTATGGTTTGTGAGATATCTTATTCCACTGGAAGATCAGATGAGGCTTGAAGGCAAGGAAGATTTGAAGTCAGGTGCCTTTGTGGGCTCGCTCTTCTACATACAGCTGCATCTGAAGGAGAAACAAGCATCAGCTCCCTTTGATATGCAGGTAGGTGAATGGGAAAAGAAGTCTGCAACAGGCTAAATAGGAAGAGTTTGTCCCTTCCCCCATAACCAGGTTTCCTATTTTACTCTGAGGAGTCTTGCCCTTGTTTTGATTAGTTGCACAGGCATCTGCAAGACTAAGCTACTGCTCAGCAATATTAAAACTTGCCCTACAGAAACCGCAGAACTACATGCAGTATCAGCCACCCCTGGGGCCAGAATGCTCTGCTCACCTTTAAGATATCAGATGTCATCGTTTTCAAGGGAATAAGCCGGGGGTCATGCATGTGCACATCTTGTTCGTCAGCGAGGATCCACGGGAAATCCTGTGGGCAGGAACACAAGGTGCTTTGTTTGCAGCGAGGCAGGCGGCCTCTGTAAGGTGAGCTCTGAGCGCTCTTTCTCAGCACTAGGTCAGCATTAAGTGAACTAGAGCTCTAGTAGCTGAGGGAAGAAACAGGTAACTCAAACCTTTCATAACAGCAAAACTTAACGCTTGCACACTTGGCCTAGACTCGGCATAATTATCTTCAGTTACAGCATCAAACAATGATATTAACGTGCTTTTACTTATTTCAAAGCTGGCATTTCACTTCTTTAGAAGATGTACTCTTAGCTGTCCTGAGCCAGCACATTCTATTTGTTACACCAGTATTTAACTGCAACTCCAAAACGCTTAGGGCATGGGTTTCTGTCCTGCCTTGCATGTTTAAAGCTTGACCTACTGTACTACCAGTTTCCATTACTAAGCAGTACAGAGCAAACTTCCCCTTTGAAACAATTTTGTACTTCACTAGCTTGCTGTATTGTGCCTTAAGACACCCAAAATAAGTTGGTTTAGGGAAAAAAGTTTCCCTGTACCTAAGCAAGGATTCTTTAAAAAAAAAAGTCTCGCTTACAAAGCGATCTGCATACACTTCCTGCATGATAAAATCTATTTGTGCACCCAAAGCCCACTAGTTACTGACTCTTAGTCTTCCTCGCTATTTATAAAGAATCAGCCATCCACACATGGTGGATGTGAAACAAGGGCTTTTTTTGTTACTGTTACTTGGAGTACCTATTCTATATGCCAGAGCACTTTCAAGTGACGGAGCGGGCATTCCGCGGTAAGAATTGTTACAAACTTCAATTCAGGCATTGAAGCAGCTATTGTCTGCGATTGTGGCTGGTGTGTGGTGAATGTGCTTAGTCACCTCCCTAGCATAAGCCACTTTAACACATGCAAAGCAAAGCTGTGAAGCGCATCATGTGAAGCTAATGTAGGTGTTCAAAATATCTAGTGGCCTTAACCTTAGAGGTGCCAAAACTCTGTAATTTCCAGTCTTTGCTCTGCAGGATCCTCACACACAGTCATGTAACCAAAGGTATCACTCACCTTTATCACCTGGATCTTTTCCATATTCCGCGTGGCAGCCTCCCGTGTATGAACCAGAACTGTGAAGGTGCAACCTGCAAGAGAAATGGTAGGCTCCAGATCAGGGGACAACTAACAGAAGACGGGACACTACCTGTTATTGTTGCAAGTCAAGCAAGGCCGTGCTATTAGGCTGTGTGGACATGTTTGTTTACCCGGGGGATTGTTGTCAAGCACAGCATCGCACACACTGATCTTCAGGATGAAGGCACGCAGTAACTGCTCCACGTGGGACAGCAGGGACTCCGAACTGTTGAGGAGACAGTTGTTACTGGCATGCAGCAAAGTACAGGGGCCTGGAGCTGCTTCCAGAGCAGCTCTGCAGAGGCAGGTGTTGGATGCCGAGGGTAAGCAGGAATGGAAACTTTACCTAATGGAAAGAAGAGGTGGCTGGGTGATCTCGAACACAAATCTCTCCACAGGGTGGTGCTCTTTATCCAGGATTACAACTACAACTTTCTCCACATCATTCTGCAAGAACAAAGATTGAAAAATGCCGTCCTTAAAACAAGCTGTCTTCTGCCCCCAGTCTGCTTCATGTACTGCTGATGAAGTGGGAATATGCCGATTTGTTGTGGCTCAACACTAGCGGTTACCCAAAGCTTGAGCACTGTCAGATTATTATTACCAGTTAAAAAAAAATGCTTTTGCAAAGCCATTTCTTGCTAGATGGTGAACTGATAACTTATTGCTAAGGCCTGGGGAGATGAAGTGCACTAAATAGTACATTTCTTTAGATACTGTTTTGGAACAAAGGAGGAAATGTACAGCTATCTCATTGCATCACTCAGGAATGGACAATGATGATGAAGTTAAGATATGCTTAGACTGTTGGCAGTACATAGCAGCTTTGTACTACTGCAATGTAAAACCGACCCATTTCCATTCTCTAAACGTGCATTAAGGTTGTCTGTAAAGAGTAGTGAATGCAAAAGTCTGCCAGCATCCTACATCCTGAAAAGTATCATATGGCCATACCTTTCTCTCACAAAACCTAGAGTTCAAACCTACTTTTGCTTGCTGGCTTACAGCAAAGCATTCACCATTCTGCCAGATAAGTGCTTAGACTTAAATGTATTCAAAAGCAGCACGTGAAGTTGACATGTAGGATGATGTAACTGAAAATATATAGCTGTATACACAAGTGCATGTATTAGATGCACCTAAATGCCAATGATCAGCAGTAAGGCTGGGCCTTAAGTGCAAGGAAAGGTTATGGATGTTATTTTTATTAGTAACTTTATCATCTCGCATATTGTGTATGGTAAACTTGTAAATAAATTTTGCAATGAACACAATATTTATGTCCTCTTACTTTCCATCAAAACCAACGGCAGTACTTTTGGCCAGGTCCCTGATATGATCTTACCTTCTCAAGCAGCGGCTTTACACAGTGCAGCGTGTCCTGGATGTACTGATTCAGCTCCGGGTGGCAGGACATCTGCAGCAAACACAGTGAATAGTCAGAGCTGTGTCCTGATGCAAACCAGGACAATGCTACACAGGGAGATTAAACAGAAGCACCAACATGTTACAAGGCACTTTGAATCATGCTTCAAATAGAATTTTTTTGCCGCTAAAATGCCGCTTCAAACCAGTAATTCTTTCATGGAAGGGTTAATTAGCTGAGGCAGATCACTGTACCCACACAGTTCTAGTATATTGGCAATATATACCCACAATCGCATATGGGGAATAGTATATTCCAACCATCTCAACTTCCTAGGAAGCATGCTTTCATGTTACCTTACTGCACATGGCTGGGGAAGCCTTCTACTACTGTTGTCCATGATCTGCTTGTTCCATGAGTACTGCTGTATCCTCAGCTATGAGGCTGTTTTCCCTTTTGACAGGAACTAAGTTCTCTTCAAAAATGAGTTTGCACGTTAAAACAAACTCTGGAAGTGATTTAGTTTGTTCTGGTGAATGTTGACTGATCCCCGCTATTTTGCTTCTCCACGTGGCTGCCAGCTTCCAGGAAAATCTCCTACCTGGACAGGTACATTGTATTTTTTCCTCTTCTGAAAGATCCCAATAGGGTAAACTTCTCTGACATACAAGATAAGGTGAACAGCCACTTCCAGAAATTCTGAAAGAACATCTGCAACAACTGAAAAACAAAAGTAAAGGATGCTGAAGTGTAGAGGGGGGGAAGCACACAGAACAATACCATATACTCATAGCAAATTTTTTTGAGGTATTTTTCCCTGAATAAATTTCACCTGCTTCCCCTTAGCTGCAGGAAGTTTAGGGGCAGAGCAACCCTCCCATAGCAATTCCACAAAATCATGTGCCAACAGGCAGCCTTGTGAGCATACCAGTTCACAGCGTAGCACAACACATTACCTTGCCCAAAGTTAAGGTCCTGCCGCGTGAGAGTGGTCATCTTTCCCAGAACCTGGAAGTAATCACAAAAAGAATGTCTACCCTCTGGCTCCTGTATTATTAATACAGTCAGCTCATGGAGCCATCCACTGCCCTAGTGCCACTGAGCTCAGACCTCAAAAAACTTTCCTCTGCGCTTAGGCACAAGCATAGGAACACTGCCACGACACATCCGCAGGGCCCACTGCGAAAGGTTTAAACATTCTCCATAACCACCAGGAGGGCATAAATCACCAGTAGTACAAAACCCAAAGACAGTATCATTGCTGTTTTCTGTCCCACACCTCAGATAGATAGATAGAGAGATCACTCATAATTCCTGGGGTTTTTTTAATTGTGTATTATTTAATAAAAAAAAAGTAGTGAAAAATCTGTCCAGTTCACAGTTCTTCACTGTCTCCCTCCCTTTTTGATGCATTTTGCTGGGACTGGAAAACTCAATTCCCAAGACATAAGGAAGTTTAGACAATCACTTTTTAGTAGTACAAGAAACACTATTATTTTTAAAGCCACACAAATGTTCCCATAACATATTAGCACATACCCCTTTTCTAATCCCTATATCCTATTATAAACACAAGAACTTGTCAGTTTTATGGGTTTATTCTCACAACACCACCGTGAAACATTACTTGTTCCACTAGGATCTGCATCTTCCATTGACACCACACAACACAGGTACTCATCTGCTGTCCCACTACCAACAGCTTCAGAGCATCTCTCTCTCTAGTCCCAAGGAAACCAAACCCTGCACAGCTGCATAATTAAGTTAACACGGAATCTGTCACACAGAATGGTGGAATATGTTGAGTTGGAAGGGACCCATAAGGATCCTGGAGTCCAACTCCCTGCAGGACCACCTAACACTAAACCATATAACTAAGAGCATCATCCAGACGCTCCTTGAACTCCGACAGGCTTGGTGCTGTGACCACTTCCCTGGGGAGCCTGAAATTTGTGACAATTATAAAGGGCAGCACATTAGATGGACAAACTGAATACCATATGCCGACAATCAAACAGCAGGCACTGGGGATCAAATTTCCAACAGCTTTCCTTATATAGGTGCCTTATGTGCTTTAAGCTACACTGTGCATCATTTTCTACTACAAATTTTAATTTGTTTCATTATTTTATCCACACTCTTTGCATGCATGCAAATGCTAACCACTAATAGCAGCACCAGTGTTCATAAACTGTGTATGTCTTTAAATGCCTCCAGGCACACCCTGGCTCCATCAGCACACAGGTGTCTTACACAGACCCCTGATAAGCCACAGGCGTCCAATCAGTTGTTTGGCCACTGATTTTCAAGCTGCTTCAGCTGCAACAAACCATGTTTTTCAGACCTACAAAGAATTCAACCTTCATAAAATAGGGAGCTACTCTCCTCTCCCTTTTTAAATCAGAATCTTACCACTGTATACAAAGGCTCCCTGGAATATTAGTGATCTGCTACATTAGAATTAAGATACTTAGGCATCTCTCTACCACCTCAGCTGAAGAGACTCACAAGTTTGTACAAAAGATCTATCACAGTAGCATAAAGAAGCTGTGTTTTTAGGGGCTTATGCCCACATCCTCACCTAAACATCCCCCTTTCTTAAACTGAGGCCCCAGTGAGGTAACAGCACACCAAGAGACCCATCCTTAAATGCAGTCACAAGGTCAGGCCTAAGAGCCACACATCTCACACTGCCTCAGCTTCAGGCTTTGGAGTAACTGACTGGAGCGACGCTGCAGCTAATAGCCTTCCATCTGTTCAGTTGAATTTGCTGTCCTAGGTGTCAGCTGCCAGAGAAAGCCGTCCCACGTCCCCACAGCAGACCGCACCGCGGGAAAGCGAGGAGGCATCAGGGAAGAGAAAGCCTGCCCTTCCTTCGGGGTGCTTTCCGGAAGCCAGCAACCCCTTACAGCAGAAATTCCCGAAGGGAAGCAGAGGAGGCAGGGGCCCTACGTCGTTAGTAACCGCCCCCCCCGCCAAGACCGGCCGTGCCTGTTGCTGGGCGCCCGCGCCAGCCCCGAACGGCCAGCCCAGGCCTCGGGCAGCGGCCTGCGCCGCGCCCTGCCCGCCGCGGGGCTCCGGCGGGAGAACCAGGCTGGTTTCTCCAACGACTGTGCAGACGGGAGGACAGACCTCGGCTGTGGGCACAGGGACGCGCTCCTCACCCCACCGCCATCCCTTCGGCATTCCCACCGACGCCTCCGAGGCGCTCAGCACCGCTCCCTCCCCGAACGGGGCCCCCCCCGCACAGCCCCCCATTCCGCCGGTGCCCCCCCGTTCCGTACCGCTCCGCTCCGCACCGACCCCGCCGCCGTCCCTCACGGCCGCACGCGCGGGGGCCGGCCGGCGGCGCGCCCGTGTGACGTCAGGGCGGCGGGCGGCCGCAGCGCCCCCCGGCGGCGGGAGGAGCGGACCGGGGGAGCCGGTCCCTGCCGCCCCCGCGCCCCCCCCCGGCCGGCGCCCCCCGCCCAGCGGCCGCGCTGCGGCGGGGCTGGGCGTTCGGTGCAGGGAGCGGGGGACGCTAGTCCCCCTGGCCCGCTTTCCCACCCCGTTACCGTAAGGCGGGGACGCCGTGCCCGCCCCGCCCCGCCGTGCAGGTGAGCGGGGCGCCGGCCGCCACCCCACCCCACCCCACCCCACCCCACCCCACCGGGGCCGGGCCGCCCCGCCTTTGTCTCCGTCCTTTGTCTGCCCCGGGCAGGGACCGGGCCAGGGACCGCTCCTGACACCAGCCCCGCGCACCCTGCGCTCCCGCACCCCTCCTCCTCCTTCGCACCGGGCACCCCCTGCACCCCCCTACAGCATCCCTGCATCCCGCTCCCCCTGCACCCCCCTACAGCACACCCGCATCCCCCCACAGCACCCCCCGGACCCCTCCGCCCCTCCCATCCCCACCTCCCCCCGCACCATGCACCCCAGTCCCCCGGGATTCCCGGCGTCCCCGGTTCCTCTCCGCATTCCCCCACTGCCTTCCCCCTGTCTCCTCCTCCTCCTCTTCCTCCTCCTCCTCCTCCTCTCGGGTTTGAACACCCCCTGCCCCCCCCGGCAGACCTGCCTCCCCTCCCGCTGCATGCACAGCCGCTGCCCTGCCCTGCCCTGCCTGCCGGGCTCAGCCCAGACCCCGGAGCTGCGGACAGGTAGGCAGCGCTGCCCGCACCGCGCTCACCTTGCGGGGTGAGGGGGGGGGCGGGGGTGCGTGTTCCACCGGGCTGATTTCCCTTTGCTTTCGCAGGGACTGGGGAGGAGTGGGGGGGGCACTTTCCCACTTTCTGTGCGCCCCGGAGGAGACAAAGGCCGGGGGGCGGACGGGGATCCCCGGTGCTGCCGCCGCCGGGACGCCCCCGGTGCGCGGTGCCTCGGGTCTCGGCGGCATCGCTCGGTGGCAGGAGCCGAGCACCGAGCCTGGACAGCGCCGGTGCCTTCAGCCAGCTATTGTCACCCGTGCCCGGGAGCGGGCTCCAGACTCTCCCGCTCCCGCCGCCGTTCTGCCAGCCGGCTCGCCCTCGGCGCGGCGTGCAGCGCCGTGCACCTTGCAGGGGTGTGCGGTGTGGGACTGGGGGCTTGCGCCCCACCACCCTACTCCAGGTCCCTGCTACTTCAGGGGCTACTGCGAGCTCCCTCCCGAGGTGGCTCCCCCCTTCCCTGGAAGCAGAGTCACCTCGGCCGGAGGCATCGTCCCTCTGTCAGGGAGCTGCTGAGCCCCCCACACCCACCGGGGTACGTCCCGGTGCTGAGCCAGAGCCGCCGCGGAAAGTGGCCGAGGGGTGAAGGAAGCTTTTCCCACCGAGTCATTGTGTTTGCAGAGCCGTGTGCTGCCATGCACGGAGACCCTGTGTACCCGCGGGTTGTTCTTTTCCTCTGTTGATAAAAGTGAGATCTCATTTCTGAATTAAATCAATTTGGCATCCGTTAATGGCTTATTACAGCTAGTAATTCATCATGCAGGATTTAAGTGACATTTATCCAATTCACACCTGAAGTCTTCCGTCAACCAGAGGGTTTAATGGAAATGGGTTTGTATTCCCATATCCTCTCCCTTGCAGGAAGAGGCATTAATCCTACACATTTTGGTTCAAAGTGAGAATGACATGCAAGGAAAAATGTTGAAAGCCACAGCCTAGCCGTTCTGCCAGTCGGGACACATCCACTTCTCCGCCCCAGTGAAGATAGGACCAAATCTGCCCCCATTCTTCCCTGTCACACTGGCGGGTGCTTTCCAGCCGGGTGAGCAATGACCTTTGCTATTGATTGTGTCTCATTTGTCACTAGGCATTGTGCATTAAACTGGAGAGTCTTCTCTGCTGTGCTGACAGCAAGCGACTCTATCTTGGATGCTAATCTCAGGCTCATTGCTATTTTAATCTCATTATTGGGTAGAGTAGACTCTGTTTGATAGCAGGTTGCCTATGATGGCTGTGTCAGCCACTCCGTGAAGTCCCAGGGGGAAGCAGAGCAGAGGGTACTGCATATTCATTCATATGCCCCTCTTCCCCTTGAAGACAGTGACTTGCAGGGCTGCTCCGTCCCTGGGGGATGTTGGTGCTGTATCCCCCGGGCTCGTGCACTGGCATTGAGAGCAGTGAAGCTCTCTGTGCGGGTCAGGATAGACACAGGAGCAAGGGTGCCATGGCTGTGGCTGAAGGCAAGGGGCATGAAGTGACTTGAAGGATTTGCAAGCTGTCCAGTGTTCATCAGAGCCAGGGTGTTGGAGCTTAGCAGTGACCTAGTGACAGGTACAAAACTGCCACCTTACAAGTCCGGGCTGCAGGAGAGGGTATTTCCTGAGTTGTGCTGTGTGAACAAGCCACTTGTGTCCTCAGTGATTAGGAAGGCAGAGCGCAGTTTGTCTGCCCGAACAGAACGCTGAGGGGAAGGGATTGCCTGGGACAATGGGTCAGCAAAACCAGAGTCCCAGTTCCAGCCCTTCAACTAATGTTAAGTGAGTCACATTTCAGATGGTCACTGGATATCGGTTGCCCCAGGGAGATGCTTTGTGGAGGCACAGGGGCAGCTACAGCTACTGCCCAACCCCCCCTGCAACCCCTAGTCTCTATGTCCTGTCTTTTGTGCCAGTAGTGCAATTAGTGTGTTAGTGAATTTGGCCCTTTCTATAGTGGAGTGCTGTTTAGTGATAGCAGAAAGTGAGAGAAAACAACACAAGCAAAAGGAAAGCAGATGTTTCAAAAGGTGGTGGTGGGATTCAAGTAGCCTAGCCTAAATAGCTGCAGAGCCGAAATGTCTCACACCAAACACAGTCACAAGGGACAAGGAAACTGTGGAGTTAGATAAATATGAAAGGCAAGGTAGGGAGAAAAGGTGACGATGGACACAGGAAACCTAAGAAAGGAGACGAGCAGCTCCAAAGAGGGACCCAAAAGGACTGGAGATCTGTGGGCAGGGGACTCTGCTGCTCTGTCATCCCAAGGATGTCTGGGCCAGCAGCAAAAAAAATATTCTTTACGAAGAAAATGTGGGGGAAAAAAAAAAAAGAAAAAAGAAGGGTGCATATAAGATTACCTGTCTGCTTTTGGGGACCCTAGAAAGCTGGGAGAGATCCCTTTGGAATGGGAAAGTCTTTTGGCAGATTGTATATGAAGCTTCCCAGCATTTGCCTCCAGAAACAGAAAAACAGATGGAAAGAGACCCAGCAGGGAAGTGCAATCTCATTTATCTGCACAATGCCATCCTCCTGGCTCCAGCCAGCTCTCTGCATGTCAGCTACCATAGAGCCTACCCCATCCATTCCGCTCGAGGCCTTCCCAAGCCCATCCATCAGCCTATGGCTTCTTATTTACAGGGAGCCTGGCACACAAAGCTGGGTTTATTGTCTATCGCCCCTGCCACACATGCATATACACACAACATCCATGTAGATGCACGTACACTTTGTTTATTGCTGCAGCTTGAGATTGTCTGGAGTCCAGGAAACCTTTACACACTCCTGCCAAAGTCTGAGCTTATCAGAGCCAAAGAGAAATCTGGCCCAGAGTACGTGCTTGGGTCTAGCTTGGTTCAGCCCTTGAGCATACAAACTGCAACATTTGTGCTCTGGGGTGATAAAGAATCTTGATATTGTCTACTTCTCGGTTCAAGAGAAGAATATAAACGAAAAGTTAAAGCTAGGACTGTCAGCTATCATGTTTTAAGTCAGATATGTGAATGACATAAACAATCTGATGTTCCTGCTCTGTCAAATACAACCCAAATGCAGCAGGGGCAGTCTCAGAGCCTATTTCAGAGTGAAAGTGACATAACTGTATTTATAGGGGGCAAACAAACACGCCTGAGTTTCTCTGTACCTACTCAGTCCATGGCTGCCTTGCAGGATTACAAGCAGAAAGCAGAGTAATAGCAATTATATCAGTGAGCCTAGAGACAGAGACTGCTCACAGGGAAAGTTAGTCAAGATGTAAAAAAACCCCCCTAATTTCCCTTACATGGTTGTGACTATCCACTACTAACCCAAAATGGATCAGAAATACTGTCTGAGAGGCGGCACTGCAACTCACTCATCAGCCCTGAGCCTGCACCCTGGGTAGCTCTAAGGCCTTATCTTTCCTTTACACATTTTCTTGTTAGTAGGCAGATTTTCTACCTCAAGAGGCAGGTGGCTCATAATCCTGAGGGTATATAAAGGAAGTGCAAGGCATGGGGTGGAGTAAGGAGGATGTAGGTCTGGTGCTGTGAAGAACTACAGGGGCAGCTTAACTTGGCAAGTACTTCATCTATTTCCTTTATTAATATATGAACCCTAAGAAAAGGATGAATTCTGGACTTGTAACATGTGTGTTTGTTTTAGAGCAATGTATGAAAGGCATCTCCTTACAAGACCAAATTTCTTTTTGCCTGGCATATGTCTCAGGGTAGAATTTCACCCTTTACAGAAAAGGTGCATCAGCAGTGCGAGAACATTGCTATCACCTACATTAACAAGCCCAGGGCTGGCACAAACTTCTTTTGTGAACTGTGGTCCTGACAGGGAAGAGGGTGGAGTTTACTCTGGGGCTCAGACACTGGTGCTCAGAACTAGGGATGCTGTTGTGTCTTCTAGCTGCCTTTTGGAAGCGTGAATTTTACACCTTCTGTAGGGTAAGAAAAATAAAGGAGGTAGGAAGAGGCCCTGAAGTTAAAGATAGATCCTGACATGGAAACAAGTGGTTAAGAGAAGGCTGGGACTTCTGTGCCTCTAGCACAGCAGTGTTGCATTAACCCAAGGCAGCAAAACTTGTCCGTGTGCTGTTTCGGTTTGGCAAACAGCTCAGACCTCCCCCGCAACAGTGCGGTACAGGTATTTATCTACATTATCAATGCATGATTCCCAGTGACAGAGTAAGACAGCATGTTAGCCTGCCCTCTCAGCCAGCGCACAGATGAGGTAACCCATGTGCTGTAGCTGCACTTTTATCCTGTGTCATGCCAACAAGACAGCTGGGCAACTTAAATAAATACCCCCTACACTTTGAAGCAGACCTTCTGTTTAACTCCCCTGCAGCATTTAGCTGCTTTCTAGCTCCTGCTGAACACCAGAATCTGCAGCTAATATGTCTGTCAGGTTCACCATCAAAGGGCCCGTGTCTGTGTGAGTGAGATTGGAGACACCTGCCTTGCATTCTCTTTGCACTTGTTCTCTCCTCTTGGCATTTTGCCTACAGATGAAAAGGTAAGATGCTGTTTCCAGCTCTTTGAGTTGTTCCAAGTGATGCCTTGATCCAGCTGGTTTGCTCTGGTTCTTAAAGACAAAATCCTTGGAAAAAACAAGGACCGTGGGTGCAGAGCTTGGGTTTTGCTTGGTTGCTGTTTGTTCCATTGGTTTTGAAGCAGGACTTCAAGTGCTTTGTTAATAGATTCAGCTGTTGGTCTAGTTTTCCTTTGTCCCAGACAGCTGCCAATAAAATACTATTTCATAGTGTTATGCCTTCAAATGAGCTACCCAGCACATCCTAAATCCGTCCTCAAGTAGCAGTTTGTTGTCCTTTGTGGCCAGTTTTTCAGACACTGCATTAAAGAGAAGGCTGCTGTGCTGCCTACCTCTTTCCAGGGGAGGTCTGAAGTGAAAATTTACTCCCAGGCTCTGAGCAATGATGGAGATGAATCTTGGAAAGGCAGAATCGGCTGGTGAATGAGTGAGCAGGCTTTTCAGTTAAGAGGATGAAGACATCTCCCTCTAAACACCCCAGATGCTCCATGAGGCTGGGGCCTCAAAACACTCCACATCTGTCTCATAGGTGGAAAGGAAGAGCCAAGGCCATTCTTAGGGTGTCTCCAGTCATCTCCACAAAAATGCACTGAAATTGGTCTCAAAGGTGTTATCTGCTGCCTTTCACATGTGACAATGGCTGGTCAGGCAGCAAAGCACCTGGAGGAGGGAGTACAAGCCATTGTAATTATGCAGCAAAGTGCTTCACCTGATGAACAAACGGAAACCAAATGCAACTGGGGGCTGGGGTGTGGGAAGGATGGGGAGGAGGTTGAAGGAAGAGCTGTGGCGTTGTGACAGCATATCTCAAATGCAAACATAGGCCTTGTTTTCTGACCATCAGTGTCACAGGGAACTCTGGCTTTAAGCGTGCCTTCATGCTGCCCAACTTGAGATGGACAGTCTGAGAAAGCTACACGAAAGTGAAAGGCTGCACTGGAAGTGCTGAAAATCCCTTTCCTTTTTTCATGGAAAAGTACAGGGGAGAATGACCTAATTAGAGAAGTCTCTGGCTTGTGCAGTGTCTCAAAAAGCCATATCTCATAACACAAACACGGGGATGAAGGAAGACCCTCAAAAATATTACAGTGAAGCAGAATGAATGAGAATAGTGTGCAGCCATTGTGCTGAGGGACTCAGTTTCAGTGTTCTTTGGACTTAAATTACCCCCCCAGTGACAGCCTCACCTGGTGGGGTGAGGTGAGGTGACCCGCGCAGGGTCAAGGAGGGAAAGTGGGACAAGCTAGAGAAAACTCAGTCTGCCTCCCTGCCCCTTGATCTTTAGACCAGCATTCCTTGCTCTCCTGACAGCAGATTTGTTTCTCTGCTATGCTGTGAGGTATCGGCACAAAATTTCCTGGATTTTTTTTTTCTTCCCTTGACCAGTTTCAGCCACCCTGAAGCAGTATGTGTGTGCATGCGCATGTCTCTGTCTTGAGCTGCTCAGGGCTGTTGCTGGTCCTGCGAGGCCACCATCTGCCTCCAGTTCTGTTCATCTTGACATCTTCATTGCAAGGAAACCAGCTGTGAGGAGGGGCCAGTGCCAGGCAGGCCCAGGATGCCAACCTGGCAGCAAACAGCCCTAGCCAGACAGCTGGTGCTGTGCTGGCGGCTCAGGAGCTGTGGCCGGCAGGAGCCAGCCTCCCCAGCCCCTCAGATGGTAGGCTGTGAATGGGAGGGTAGGGGGGCTAGTCGGGAATCAAAGGGAAATGTCCTACTGATTGATGGCCCTCATTTGCACATGAAACTGGGACCTCTCAGCCCTGCAGGCCCTGCACGTGTGCCTCAGCTGCTGTAACCAGGGCTGGGAGAGGAGGAGGTAACCAAGAAGGGAAAAAAATCACTTCCAGCTCTGGACACCATAACTGTTTTCATCGAAGTGTCCTAAATCTGAATCTTGCTTGCCTTTACAGTTCCTAGAAGCTGGTTGCTTATTTTTTCTTCTTCTCTGTCTTTTTTTTTTTTAATTGCAGGTGAGGCAGAGCACCCAGGATTATGGCAACTTCTTCCACCTTCTTCTCTTCTCTCCTTTTCCTGTGCATGCTTGTTCTTTCTGACATCAGTCCTGCAGTCTCCCTGGACCCTGGCACAAAGGTCAAAAATGTCCCAGAGAACAACAACCATCTTCAAAACCAAGAGATGTGGCTGCAGCAGCCCAGAAGTGGGCACCACCACAAGCATGGCTTGGCCAAGAAGGAGAGGGTCCATGCCATGACTCCTAGAGGGCGGCCAGCTGGGGAAGAGACCCTCAGAATGGGTAGTGGAGCTCCAGTTGCGGAAGAGTTGGCAGCAGAGGGACAGCCAGCAGCCCTGAAACAGAATAAGGATGTGTTCCTGGGGTTTGAATTCCCATATCCTGAGAGGGAGAACCAGTCCCCTGGGTCTGAGAGAGGAAAGAAGCAGAACCGAGAGCATCGGCGACACAGCCGCAGGGACAGGCTGAAACACCACAGAGGTATTTGAGCTCCAAGGGAAGCTGAGGCTGTTGGGTCAGTGGAAATGAGTGTCACTTGTCTGAGGGCAAGAAGATGCAGCTGTGGTTGAGCCACATGGGTATGTGGAGGGTGTGGGATGTGTGCTTGCTCTGGGGAGAAATCTGCCAAACAAAAGAGGCACAAGAAAAAAGGGGAACTCCAGACCAGAGGTCTCTACTGCTGGCTGCAGTTTTGGGAAAATGACCTGGTTTGCCTTACAGGGGCAGCTCTGAAAGTTCCTAGGCCTTGAGGGGTTGTTTTAGGGTGGCCTTCTTTGTTTTTCTGCTTTTTTAGCAAATGGTTCAATTTATGAACAAACATGCCCAAGCCGTGCTCAATCTCTCCACTGACTTCGAAACACGACCAGAACTAGAAATAATACAAAACCCCTACTCTGCTTGAAGATCAGCTTGTTTTGATCAGAGCATGTGTTCTTATACGTTTATGCTGAACTACAAAAAATACAAATTTTGCCTATGTGAAATTGCAGTAATTACTTTAAAATGTTGCTTGTTTTTGACTGGGACCTCTTTCCTTTGGGGGTCAAGTTGTGGGTGTGCGTCTCTGTGGTATGGTATGCTTGGTGTGGTGAGCCTTTAGTTCTATTAAAGCCAGGCAATTTGTGCCAATCTACACTGTTTGACAAGCCGGGTGTCAGTATCCCTGAGTTCCAGCTATCACGCCTCCCTGCGTCAGTAAGAAGAGCTCTATTGTTTTCCCAGGGGACCAACTAATCAACTCACGTTAACCAATATAGAAGAGTATGCAACAAAGCTGGTTTGAAGCAATATTTGTAGACTACAAAATAAACCTTGTTTCTTTGGTTTAACTTAAGGTTTATATTTAAATTAATACTTAGGAAAAGCAGGGATATCTGTGCAGATATTCTTATTTCAAATTAGGTAGGTCCTGACTTGAGCTAAATTAAAATAACCCACTACTAAAATCAGATAAGAATGTGTTTACAAGTATTTGCAGCAGCTTAATCCATTGGGTTAAAAATGGTAAAACAGGTACATTTTGTACTCTTGAGACCAGAAGAAGAAGGTCTTTGCTTCTTAAGCAAGAGATAGACATATCTTCAAGAAGGTATGATTATGTATGACTTAAGTGTAAAAATCAAGATGCATATACTCTGGACCTGCTCTACCACTTTAATTTAATAGCACATGACTCTGTTTTACACTGGTCTAAACATCAGCTCAGGATGGTAGAACACTGGCCGGTGGCTGGATGAAATCTGAATTCCATTGACTCAAATCTGTGGCATACAGAGAGAAAAGGGATGAGAAAGCTAATGCTACTGTACCTGTTGCCCTCTGCAGGGAAGACTCCTGATGCTGGGCCAAGCTCCCTGTACAAGAAACCTGAAAGCTTTGAAGAACAGTTTCAAAACCTCCAGGCAGAGGAAGCTACAAGTCTGACTCCCACCATGCTTCTCATCACTGCACTGGAACTAGCCGTTTCCACAGAGGAGCCTCCTGTTCTTCCAGCCACATCACCACGGTCACAGGTAAAGAGACAGCCGGTAACTGCACTGTACCTCTGATGCACAGAGAAATCTGCAGCTAAGGTCCAGTTTCCTTTTTTCTTTTTTTTTTCTTGCCCCCCCCCCCGCTAGATGTAAGTGCTAGCTTAACATCAAAGCCCTCCCTCAAAAGCAAGAACTCTGTCTTAGACACATCTAAACACACCTTCTTCATAAACATTTCCTTTAGTTGTTTCTCTTCCCTGCCTTACCTCTCCCTTTGCTAGCCATCTTCATTCAGCTTCAAGGACCAGAGAGGCAGTAGGAGCACTTGGGTGAAGAGGCAGCATGTCCTAATGCTCCTTGCTCGCCTTTTGTCCTCACATAGAAGCAGTGGAAATTTCCCTCTTGGCTTCAGCTGCAACAAGGGAAAACTCTTCCCTTTTGAAAATGAGATGCTAAGAATCCCCAGTGGTTGAGACAGGGGTGGAGGGGAGTGGGGAATCATAAAGCCTTTTTAAGGTCTAAAAGCACCAGGAAAATTTACAAAGACTTCAGTGTCACTACAGAAGTGTAATCCGTTGTCTCTTTGGTTTCTTGTGGTTTGCAGGCCCGCCTCAGGCAAGATGGGGATGTGATGCCCACCCTAGATATGGCACTCTTTGACTGGACAGATTATGAGGATCTCAAACCAGAAATGTGGCCATCTGCTAAAAAGAAAGGTGCAAAACCTCCCTGTCCTCTTTCCCCAAAGTTATTCTGTAAGGCTTGTCCCATGGTTAGTGTTCACAGATGTGCTGAAGGATGTGAGATCATAGTGGTGGGGAAAGAGACAAATAAGGATAATGCTGATTGTGTTTTGTCCTCAGTTTCAGAATGTTTCTCATTTTGGATGCATAGTTTGAGGGCAGAGGAAAAATGATAGATGGAGAGTTGAGAAATTGTGAGGAAATTAGACTATGAAGGTTTGGAGTTCAAACTTTTGAAGTTTGAGGCTGTTTTTACCCTGGAACAATATCGTCTCCAAAATAAAAACACTAGCATGAAATTTTCTATCCGCATCTGTTTTTTCTATAGAAAAACGCCGCAGTAAGAGCCCCAACAGTGGAAATGAAACTGTGACAGCTGAAGGAGAGCCATGTGATCATCACCTTGACTGTCTCCCAGGTCAGGATCAGCTTGGTAGAGTCATTTCTCCAAACATGAGATTGTTTGAAATCCAGACCAGGTTCTAATATAAGTAGCCTTATATCTAACACTGATAGAAAGTGGTACGCGGAGGGAAGGGCAGAGGCTTTCTCGGCATGTTGTGGGAACAGATGATGTCTGTACCACGGAGCTGTCATGGGTGTCAGTAGCCCTACAAGGGAAGGGGATAAATGAGCTGTGCTGACCCTTGTTCCTGTGTTGCAGGCTCTTGCTGTGACTTGCGTGAACACCTCTGCAAACCACACAATCGAGGCCTTAACAACAAATGTTATGATGACTGTATGTGCACTGAAGGTGAGTTCAGCTCTTTGCTTTCCCTGTTCCAGCTGGCTTTGTAGGTGGCTGCGTTAACTCGGAATGGTGGCTTGTACATGAAAATAGGAGCCAAACTCGGCTGCTCTTAGCCTTTCCCTGACACTGACTCACAATGTGACTATTGAGTCAGCTAGGATATCTTGTTTCCCCTCTTGAAAACAAAAATCCTGATATCCACAAACCTTATGCCTAACATGGCTTTCCTGAGTTAATTTCAACTGAACTTGTAGCAATTTAGTAGGTGTGGGCAGGACACAGACTTTTGTTTCTTAAAACTGTTTCTGAAGAATCCGCAGCAGCCCTTAATAGACAGTTGTATTATGAAGATGTTGAAAGGCACTCTTCTAGTCTGAACATGTTCAGGATCAGCTCCAGGCACTGGGACTTGTCTGCCAGAATGAAATTCCGGTTGCCAAGTTTTGTGACCTGCATTAGGTATCTAGTGACTTTGACCAGGTCATTCACCTACTTTTTACCCAGTTAAACAGACTGCTTTTCTGGGGTTGCAATGTTAAATGATAGTCTTCACCTTGGGTGTGTCGTGTAACACTTGAAGATCCCCATCAGATATGATGTTCTGATAGATTAGCCTAGAAAAGTGTTTCTGCAAGCCTAATGAGGGCTGCCCCTGGCCCTGCTGTATACTTAACCTAGTTATAAGTGTATGCCAAATATGCATCCTCTGTAGCCTTAAAAAGATCCCCAGAGATGTAGGGTCCAGACATGATAGACAAGACGCCTAGATAAGAGCAGAGCTCTGATCCTGTGTGCTCTCCTTCTGGGAGGCCAGCCTGCCCTGGGGGGATTGGTAATGAGGGGCAGAAACCCAACTTCAAGGTAGCCGGTCTCAACGTAGCCCAGGGACATGCACTCCAAAAGGCTGCTCAGTGACCTGTGACATCGGCTGGGTCTCCCGTGTACAAGTACTCACGGACAGTTTATGGGCTGTCTCATTATAAAAGCTATAAATCTTCAGCCTCCCCCACTCTGGGGGTGCTGGCACTGTTGCTATCTGCTGCCTGCTCTAGAAATAAAAAGAGTTGCGGTTTCTAGGATGATCAGATCAGCTCCTGCCAACCCAAATGACCAGGTCCTGGGCTATTGGAAATCAGGCTTTCATGAGAATTATTTACACATAGGCTGTACGCTGTTTGGCCCAACTAGCTACGCACTCTGGTGTAACGAAGTCAGACAACAGACACCAAAAGATAAACCTATCAGTGCCAGAAACCGATGAGTTACCCTGACCAGAGGCTCCCGTTGCCTTCCACTGCCGTGGGAGAATATGTACTGATATTTTTTACAAATAAAATGTCTTTTTTTTTCCCCCTTAGTACTCATCAAAACTGTATCACATAGGTTCCTTCAGACCCTGCACTTTGAGCATCCAAAGCAGAGAAACTGAAGGAGATCAGCAGTGAGCTTTGGGTCAGACCTCCCACTAATAACACTTCAAAGTCTCTTCCCTCCTCTCCTGAAGCTTCAGGGAAATAAATAGCAAGGGGAGCTCCCTAGCCATTGCTGCTGCACGTTGAGTCTATAGTAATTTCCCAATGGAGAGATCACTTAGATGGTAATGGGAAGTAATAGGGGGAAACCAAGCAGGGCTTCCATAAAATCACTGGAAACACTCAGGATAATTCATTGGTATTTCAAGAAGCCAGTGAAACCTTCTGCCTGAGCCAGTGAATCCCAAACCAGAACAGTGAGCCAAACAGAATAGCAGTGCCCAGGAAGCAATATGACCTGCCCATGTGAGGCATTTCTCTGCCGCCTAATTTGACACAGTCCAGGCTTCCCAGTACTGGGACTGTCCCCACTGGAGCGGGCTCTGTTAGTAACTGAGGCTGAGAACTAATTGTTTGATGTTACTGCTGTAGTGAGCCCTGGTCCCTCCTGCTCACTTATGCATGTCTTTTCCATAGGGCTGCGCTGTTATGCTAAATTCCACCGGAACCGAAGAGTGACCCGGAGGAAAGGGCGCTGCGTGGAGCCTGAATCGGCCAATGGAGAGCAGGGATCATTCATTAATGTTTAGGGGGGTGGGACTCCTGCCTGGATGGTCAGCTGCTGGGGTCAAGCTGTTTATACCTAGCAACGGGAATTAGAGGAAAAAGTCAAGCAAATGACTGAAGCTGCAGGCTCTGAACATGCCAGGTTCCAAGAAGACTGAGGCTCATGTTAATTATAAATAGAGTGGCCTCAGCCTTTTCAGGACAGCATTCCCCTTCCCTTCCCTCAGCTCATTCCTGCCATTGAGCCAGGTTCCCTCTGCCAGTTAGTAAGAGATGATCCTGACTAACCGTTCTGATGGTCCTGGCAGGAAAAGGCTCTGCAGTTTCATCTCCTCTCAACAGAGGCAACATATTAAAGATCCTTCAAGTCAAAGGGGATAAAGCTTAAACTTCACCCCTTAACTATTGCTTGAGAAGAAAGGCAGATCCTTAAGGATCAGAGGTTCCTACAGGATAGGAAGCTTGTAGCCTCCAGGCAGAATCAAAGATAGGGGAACAGATCAGCAGGAAGCTGGCTGCCTAGATGAGAGGGCAGAGCTGACAGAGCTCTTGTTCTCTCCCTTGTTCACTGCTACAGACAGGTATTCCCTAGCTGTTACATACTACCACTTCCTACTTGTCTTCTTTGGGACCATTCAGTCCCACTCCTTCCTTCCTTCCTTCCTTTCTTGCTTCCAGAGAACCACCTGGTTTCTGCAAGGATGTAGCAAGATATTCCAGCCTGCGGCTCTCACTCATTTAGTTTTGCTGCCGAGTCTGTTATTTTTAATTGTTACTTTTAGAAGCTTTCTGGGGAAGTGATAGTTTTCCTAGTGAGCCAAAAATAAAGTTTTTGGTAACAGGAGATAGGGACAGGCTGTTCCGTTGTAGTAAATCCTGTGACATGTTGCATGTGTGTTTCCATGATATGTAAATAAAGATATGATAGATATCCTTTGTGCAACTCTTCTGCTTCTTTGACTGGACCTAAGGATGTGGCAGGAACCAGAAAGGCCTATGAGGGAGCTGGCCAGCAGGTAGCACTGATGACTTCAGGTAAGCACACAGCGTAATTGTCCCACTTTTGGTAGAAAAAAAATTTTACTCAAATGGGGGATCCAAGCTTCCCTGTATACTCACTCAAATTGCAGCTAACAGTCAGTTTCTGCCTGGTGTAACCGCCCAGATGTTTAACACTTCTTTATATTACTACTTAGTTACTGACTTCAGTGATATATTAGAGCAACACAGGCTACCTGTGTTAAACAGGAGTAGTGTTCGTTGGTAAAGATGTTCTTTTCTACTGCTAACACACCTGCTGGGAGACAGCTCTGAAGCATTTTATAGTCAAGAACCTGGAGATGTACAGCACTTCTTGTAGGAACAGAAATAATAATCCTGGTGCTGTGGTCAGATTCCTCCTTATGCTGCTTCCCTAAACCCCTCTGTGTTCCATTTAGGGAGGAAAATCTCCATTTTGTACTCCTGTTTCTGTTGTAGTGTCACTCTGCATTGTGTATTCATTCAAATGCTATTAGCATAATAGTTTACACCTCTAATATGAGTTCCCAGTCATGACTACAGAGATATGCTATGAATGCAATATTAGTTCTGACCCACATACACCTGCACTGCTAGGAGGTACACTAAAGGAGAAATTTGTAGAGGAGCATTTAGGCAAAACCTGCCACTCGGTTGCATGTAGGTATTTAGATTTCTGCTTGCAGCATTACAGTCTTAGCTCAAAAGGCAGGAGTAAAGAAAGGTGGTTTGGCTCCAGCTGTATGCCATGGCAGCAAGGATGCAATTTGTTAACCCAGAGAGAGAAATGCAGCCCCTCCCTCAGCCCAGATGCGCAATAGTGGGTGGTGCTGCCAGTGGTATTGTCAGTGGAAGCATAAAGGGAAAAAGGCCTTAATTGATCACAGCTAATTGCAGAGCTCTCAAACCCTGGTCTGTGTGACGCTGATGAGAACCATGGGCACAGCCAGGTTTTGATACCACACTGCTTTCCAACATAGGAGCTGAGATCTAGGTGGAACACGCAGTGGAAAGAAAGCAGAAAATTTTGCAGGGGTCTTTATCCTTTGTGATGCAGGTATTCATTGCCCCATAGGCTACATACAGAATCCTCGTAGGATCTGGGCAGTGTTTTGGGCAAGACTGTGTTGCGAATCATGTGAAATACAAGCATGGTTAAACAGCAAATCTGAATTTTAAGCCACAGCTTTTATACTCCAAAAGGAGACTTGCTTCTTTAGCGCTTGCTTTTTCAGCTTTTAGTCTGCTATTAATTCTGAATATGATGACTGAAACAGATTACTCTTAATTGGTGGGATTAGTTAAATGTCTAAGGTCAGTGAAAATTGAGTTAATTATTATAAATCAAGTCACAGGATTATTGGACTGACTGCTCGCATTGCAGCTTCAGAAAGAGAGACCATGACCAAGACTCATTCTTTCTGAATCAAACTGTGATGTTACAGAGGTGAAGCAGAAAGGGTGAGCAGCAGCACAGGCACACGGTACATAGCCACAGTAGCAGGAAAAGAATAAGACAACCTGATCTATACATCAGCCAGATCAACTGCTGCCTTCACAACTGCAGTACAAAGGAAAGCTGCTGAGTAAATAACATGCCAAGGTGTGGAATAGAAGACGAGCCTGTGATATAAAACCCCAGGGCAACATTTATACAAGAAGTCCAACCCACTTCTGCATGTAGCAAAGCTTTTTAGTGCCGCTCAGTGATGCCTCCAGAGCATGACAGCAGCTGCAAAGCGATAGTATCACTGGGTTGCATTCAGCAACTTTAACCTCCCTTCCCAATATCTCCCAGTTGCAGCGCAGTCAGTGACAGTTCTGCCTTTGGGGGCATGAGGTCTGAACAAGAGAGAGGGAGACAAATGTCTTGATTTATATGTTCTTCTCAACTGATTGTTTGAGAAACTCAAATTAAGAATTCACACAAGCTCAGCTTCTTCTCTACTGCCCCCAGAGAGCTTAAACCAGAGCTTTTGCAAGATATTCTATTGTCTTGAAAGGACTTTGGACCAGACCCAAACCAGCCATAGCAGGGCTCGGGGGAATAATTTTTAAAATTAATTGTAGGGTGTGCAGGCAAGAAAGGTGAGTGACAGTGTCCCCACCTGAACTCCTGCTCTACAACTGCTGCTGTTAGCAGCCTCCCAGTGAGTCCAAAGGGTATGCATCATTTTAAACCGCTTTTCCAAGGGTGCGAATCATTAGACATGGAAAAGAGAGGACAGCGTGCTGATTTGACATAATCATCTCAGCAACTGCCTGCTCTGCAAATGCTGTTGCATCTCAGGGATGTTGCTAGCATTTGCTAAAATGATGACTGCAAGGGAGACAAGAAGTGGAAGCACAAATTAAAACACTTAGGAATCATTCTGTCTCAGGTCCATAATAGTCTGCATTCATTTTAGCTTGGGGGTGTTTTATTGAAACCCTCCCACCGCCACCCCTCCAGTAATTACTCTGTTGTCAATCCACAGCGCGTGAAAGTGCTTCAATTTCAAACCCATGCTATACTAAATCGTTCTAATCCATGCTGGTCACTCTCTGCTACATAAAGCCTGGAAAAAGCATTGCTTTCACATTTTTTTTATCAGCAAAAATGAGGGATGTTGTTTTTGTGGAATATCCTGAGTGATCATATGTACCCCATAAGCCCATTTCTGGTATGTCACTTCATTTCCTAGAGTGCCAGTGAATCTTTAAGAGTAGTCCCTCAATGATATCTCAAAGCTCTAGTTAGATTAATTAAAAAAACAGAGGAGCAGCTCTTCCTTGCTGAACTTGGAAAAGACTTTCAAGCGTGCTTGTCAAGATATCACATTAGTGTAACCCTCTCCACTCCCCAAATTGTCTTGCCTTAGAATGTTTTGCAGTGAAGTTGCAGGAGGACGCTCCACACCAGCATGACAAAATGCCTTCAGTTTCCCCTCCAATCCAATGTTTCTGCTTGCTGATTTCCGATTGGGATTTAAAAAGGGGTTTGTATAGCCAGGACAACTTCTATATGCTCTCCCTCACTGCCTATTCAGAAATGCTCTATCAATAATATATGCATTTGTGCTGAGCTGATGCCTTCATTGCTCTCAGCTCCACAGCCAGGGGCACAGCTCAAAGACGTCAGCGTCAGCTGCGGTCTTCAGCTACCTTCAGACTAGACCCCAAGTGAGGGATGCAAAGGGTCGAACTATGGGGGATGGGCTTGTCTCCATCCCCATGGGCCAGATAAAGACAGCAGGAGCAATTGTATTAGCTCCTCTGCTTCCCCACGGAATTGCTATCACCTTACCCACCAAGGGTACAGTGTCCTGAAAATGCAAAGGAAAGCATTTCTGCCTTATTAGCCTCACTTTTATGCTGTCAGGAAGGGAGCCAGCTGTGTATTAGGTTTTTACTCAGTCTGCACAAGACATACCACCTATATATTTGACATAGAGCAGCTAATTGTTGGATATTAGTTGCAGTGAGCTGAACTCACCTGGACCAGTCTTCTAGTCAGGAAAATCTCCGTGTCCTGTTTCTAGTTTCCTGGGTTGTCTGCTTCTCCCTGCAGGTCTTCTTTCTTTAACTTGCTGCTTATCTTTCTCACCATGTTTATGTTGCTTTGAGTTATCAAGCCTAGGGAAGGGAACAGAGACAGCAGGTTACACAGAGTCAATTTACAAGGTACAAGCAAAGCAAAGCAGAGATAAAAAACAGCCAACCCCCCAGATCAGATAGGTGCGAGACGTGCAAATGCATAATGTCTATCATAGCTCTCATTGTTTTCATATCCATGAGATCATTAAGACATTTCTAAGTCCCTTGAGTCCATGACATGCAAGCCTAGGATATAATAAGCAGGGCTGAATTAATTGCACGATACATTGATGAACAAAATGAAATAAAGCGCTTTTATTGTACAAGGGGAAACGAACACTTTGCATTAAACAGCAGTCCCATCAATCCAAATTATGGCTCATGCTGCATAAATGATAATGAGACTGTCTCACTCAGACTGGGTGAGAATGCTGAAAGGAGCAAAGACGCCCACATACTGCTGCATCTAAACAGTGCTTATACTTAAACTGGGGCAGTGGAATTTGTCTTTATAACAAACAGTTCTCCTTTTATAGATACCTATCCTGGCAGAAGGGTCTCCCTATTGCACTCTGCACACAAAAACTGGGCCAGCAGTATGGCTATTTGAAATCTCTCTTTATCTTTTCCCCTACCCCAGGTGTCACATCTTCTTTTTGTAATTTAGGGTAAAATCCAGTCCTTGACATTACTGGAGCCCCTAGCATTGATGCCACTACTTCTGTGAATAGAGGCAGAGCTTCCCTGCAAGACACAGAAAAGGAAATGAAGTCACAGCTGATGTGGCATGTGGCAATAGATGAATTATATTTTAATCTTTCATCTGGTAAAGTGGCACATTCAGAGATTCCCGGGGGCAGGGGGGGGGAACTTTCACAGTTTGGTTTTTTTTTACTGCTTTTCTGTGCTATGGAGACAGTCAGTTTTGTTCTGCTGCTTCCTCTGGTTAGCATTTTCTGTGTTGTTTCATTTTGGCATTTAATAATTTGCCTTGGGAGATCTTCAAGCGTGCTTCATATTAGCAGTCAATAGCACTAAGGGAAGTGAAGGACAGGCTAGATGGGGCTACATTTGTGGCTTGTTTGAGAATGTCTGAGTGTAGGTTCAGCACTGCACGATTCTCATGCATAACCTTGCACTGCATGGCTTGAACTGGAAGTGAGATTGAAGGATGACTCATACATTTCCACATGCAGCTTCTGCGATGAACTTCTGACTCCTTGCTCATTCCTTATAGGCACCATCTCTTCTGTAAGAATAAACGATGAACAGAAAGCAACTGACCCAAGTAAAACATTGTAGTCTTACACTGCAGACTGGTAAAGCATACATTGGGCAAGGAAGGGAGGGTTTGAGAGGGGTCATCCTGACTTCTTGGTTCTGTTAGTTCATTTGCCACACTTGGGGAGAAGACTGCTATTGTGAGCTGGACAGGACATAGTTATAGCTGTACTGTGTGCAGTTGGGTTGATCACTTATCAGCTTCCCTAGCTCTAAAATGAGACAAGCTTTCTTTCAGAACAAGAGATGAAGAACTCGTGATTTGTACTAGGCTTTTAGGCAGAGTTCAGTCATCTAGTTCTAGAGAAAAATCTAGGGCCAAAGGAAGCAACTAAGTATTTGCCAGACATTCTAGCTACGTGGCTAGAGACCCCAGTGCCAGCCCCAAAGGCTGACCTGAACTCAGTGATTGTGATACAGGTGAGCACAGGTAGCATATTGCAATTGCTTTTTTATTGGTGTTTATCATGAGTCTCTTTGTCACTCCTCACCTTTTTGTCACAGTACTGATGTGTGCACAGCAGCTTTCACTTCCTCCAAAAAGCTGCTACGTCCTATACACACGTTAGCCCTCTGGGACTCTTGACGGCAACCCAAGCATACTGTCAAGCCTTCCTTCGGCTGCGTTACGTGTGTAAGCAGCAGGAAGAACCGTTTGGCTGGGTGTTTGGAGTCAACAAACTCATCCAGGTGCACTTTTAACCTAGTGTTGGTTTTCTGTTTTGGAAACAGGTGCTGTGCAATACACATCAGGTAACTGGAGACTATTTCCTCATCAGAAATATGGCCATCTGGCAAGAAATCACCACTTGCCACCCACTCACAGAGGCACACTGCAGAACCACTATGTTGTAGAGAGGTTGGGGTCAGTCTCTTCTTCCAGGTAACAAGCAATAGGACAAGAGAAAATGGCCTCAAGTTGCACCAGGGGAGGTTTAGATTGGATATCAGGAAAATTTCTTCACCAAAAGGGTTATCAGACATCGGGACAGGCTGCCCAGGGCAGTGGTGGAATCGCCATCCCTGGAAGTATTTAAAGGCAGGCAGACATGGTGCTGAGGGGCACGGTTTAGCGGTGGGTTTGGCAGTGTCGGGTTGATGGTTGGACTCGATGATCTGAAAGGTCCCTTCCAACCTGGACGGCCTATGACTCCATGACGAGCTCCTGTGGCAGAAGGCACGGCTGGGGCAGGGGCCTAGTCTCCACTTCCCTCCTGACCCGACGACGGTCCCGCCGGGCGCGGCGGGGCGGTGTCCCGGCTCCTCCCGCCCCGCCGCCCTCCCCTGGGCGGCCCGGGGCCAGCCCGCGGCGGCGGCGGGGCCCGGCCCAGCCCTACGTGAGGCGGCCCCGCCGCCGGGAGTCACGGGGAGGGCGGGCCGGTGCTATGGAGCTGCCTGCCGTCAACCTCAAGGTAGGGGCCGCGGGGCCGAGCCGCTCCCGGGGCTTCCCCGGCGGGGAGGGGCCTCTCCAGCTGCCCGCTCTGT
Organism: Rissa tridactyla; assembly: GCF_028500815.1. Lineage (NCBI taxonomy): Eukaryota > Metazoa > Chordata > Aves > Charadriiformes > Laridae > Rissa > Rissa tridactyla. Next base: position 3,797,034 of record NC_071481.1, on the reverse strand, counting down.
CTCCGCGAGCGCGGAGGGGCGGCGGGGCCGGGGGCTGCGCGTCTCCCGCCGTGAGGAGCGGCGAGGGGGTTCCTGCCGGGGCGGCAGCGGCGCTCCCTCGGCCGCGGCTCGGGGGAGGCGGCGGGATGGCGGCCCGGAGAGCCGGCGCTGGGCCCGGGCCGCCCGCGCCTCTCGGAGGCCGGGCAGCTTTGCCCCTGGTGCAGGACCTGGCTGAGGGCCTGGTCAGGAGATGTGGAGGTCTCCCGGGCGGAAAGACCGGTCTTTCTAAACCTTTTTTAATGGGCAAACGTTGCAAAAGGTCTTGGTCATTAAGACGGGCAGGCGGTGACTCCACGATTCTCTCTTACTTCAGGGCAGTTGCTAAAGTGGCCAAGGACTGAGCTGGGACATCAGCTGGTGATTAACTTGTGTCCATGGAGGTTTCCAGCTCAGCTGACCAGAACTAATCCGGGATAAACACTGAGGAGGCAAAGTTTTTGCTTGTCAGGCAAAATATCTGAGAAAGATGATCCCACTTACTTTGGGGTTATTATCTAGTAGATAACAAATTGCTTCTCCGCTGGAAGGGGCTTCAGTTGGGGGCAATTTGAAAATTTCGGTGAATAGTAACCAGAGAAATGGGAAATAAGGGACTTGGAAAGTTATATTACACTTCTCACTTTGGGAAGAAGTACATCCTTGCGGAGAAGATGCAGGATGCTAAAATAACTTTTTGATGTTGGTGGTCAATATTGAAGCCTTCCCTGATACCAGAAAGATGAGTTTTTCCTCTATTTTTTTTTGTCTTTTGTATTTTCAGAGCCCTGAGATTTCTAGGTGTGTGTGCCTTTTCCCAGCTTCGCTATTTTTCTATCTTGTTTGGTAGGGCAAGTTTCAGGTGCTTTCTTTGGTGAAAACTTTGCCCAGAGAATGAAAGCATCACTGATCGCATCAGTCTTTTTCTGCTATTGATTCACAAAGCTGTGAGCAGCGGCCTTGGAGCAGACTGCCTTCAGGTTGGGTGGGAGGATAATATTATCTCAGCTATCATTAAGAATTCAGCTTTGTACAGGAAAGCTTTCACGTGGCTGCACTAAATAAAAGCTTGGCATTCATATAATGATGTTTCTCCCTCTTACAAGTTCACTGGGAAAAGCAGCTTCCCTTGTTAGAGGCAAGTAACCAAATGGGTTTTTCAAGGCCTGGCATGTGGATTCTATTACGTTCTGGAAACTAGCTGATACTTTGCTCTGACAAGTTTGGACTACTGTGTGATTCCCAAGGCACTAGGAAGATTAAAAGATCTTATCTTCTGCTTTGTTTTTTAACTTGGTTTGATTTTTGTTTTTTCCGTGCTAAAACAACAGTGAAAAATAAGGACATTTAATTAACAAATTTTCCAACATGAAATACATGTTCTACCATGGGAGGTGGAGATAGGGGAGCTGAAAAACAGACTTCTTGAATGAAAGAGTCACCATGACAATGCAACTAAAATGTTGCCTTTTTCTGGTTTCAGACAACCATTCCGAAATCTCTTCCTTGATAAGAGTAAGCTTGTCCTGGCCCAACTGTTTTCAGCATTAAGAAATTCCCTGTCAAGTCTGCGGGTACTGCTCTGGGGCTGAAGAGCTGGGGAACAGGGAGTTAATAATTGTACCTGCATCTTTGTACTGTTCCTGACTTAGGGTCTGCTTCCCTGCAACACTTGTTAAAGGTGGGAAGGATTCTTGTTCAGAAAGGGACTGGAAATAACACACACTGTGGCTATTCGCTGGCATAATCTGCTTACAGTTTCTGTGATATTAAAAAAGATGAGCCTCATGATAGAAGCAGCTCCATGAAAACTGCATGACTGAGCTGTGTTTGTGCCAGAACATAGCAATGTCTTGGACTTGAGGTCTCTCTTTAAGCTACTTGCAGAGCTATAAAATTAATGTGGCAGGCTTTGGATGAGGAACGTGTTGATGAAACAGCATCTACTGCTCTAGTAGTAGTGCTTAACAAAACATGTGGGAAGCAGCATAGCCATATTTTTGCAGCGAGCGCTTGTCATCTAGGATTACTGCAATAACTATGCAGAGCCTTGAAATACAAAGTTTGAGTTTGAGCCTGGACAGTGCCCTACGATCCATGTGCCTGGAAACATACATTTTGTTCTTGGGCATTCTTAAATGCTAGGTCACAGAATCATAGAGTAATTTAGGCTAAAAGAAGCCTCTGTATGTCACCTAGTCCAACTTCCTGCTCAAAGCAAAGCCAACTTCAAAGCTAGATCAAATAGCTTAACTCAAAATTCAGCTGACTTTTAAAAATCTGTAAGGATAGAGCCATGACAACCACGTTGGATAGCCTGTTCCGCTGCATAACCACTCTCATTATTATCACTCCGTTATAATAATGAGGAACATCCTCACGGGTGGCTCACTCAGAGGTGGCCACTGAGATCTATATTTTGGTTAGTATATCCTCAAGTGAATATGTCACTCACAGAGTAGATGAGCACACTCTCAAGAAAAAAAAATCAAATAAAAAGAGTTAGATAATATAAGAAAACATTTGTAATTTGGAATAATGTAATTTTTAACTTGCTTAAAATTCAACTTTATGCTAGGCTTTGTGCTGAAACATGTTTAAATGAGTGAGTTCCTGTTCCAAAGAGTTTCCCATCTAACAGGACCCAGGTGTACCCAGGCTCTTTTTATGCTTGGCAATTAGTTCCATCACATGCTGGGATTTGCAGAAGAGCTAGGAATCCCCCTTATCTCTCCCCAGTTTCCAATGGGATGCTTTTCATACATGGTCATCCTTCTGCCCAGAAGGGGTGGAGACAAAGGTCCCACCTTTCTTATTTTCTGCTCTTAGCACGAGTTCAAGTCTTAGGAGTTATTTTCTTAAAAGAAGAAATGTATGCCTTTCTTAGGTACAGACTCAAGTCCTTGAACAGATGGAAAAAATTTAAATTCTTCTGCTGTCTCTTCAGGAGACTGTCTGCAAATTATCTAATCTCACATTGTGACTGTAGCTTTAAAAAATGTTTTTCATTAACACTACGTTTTCTATGTTAAAGCGTACCAAAACCACGAGCTTATTCCATAGTGCCCTGAAGAACTGTCGGGTAAATTGGACTAATAACCGGGAAGGGAATGCCTTGTTTTTATTTCAGCGGCCCCTCATACTATTAGCCCTAGTTTACCTGACTTTATGCTGATGACTAAGCTTGCTTCACAATTTAATAACTGCAATATTGATCTAGACAGCTTTAAAAAAAAAAAAAAAAAGCCACGCTGCCTAATTATGTTAACTGGTGAGCCCTGAAGGGTCTTGTGGGTATGTAACATGCAATTAAATACTACCTAATTAAGAATTTCCCTGATGTTTTGATAGTCTCTTGAGTAAATGCTATTTGCATGTCTCCATTCTTATCCAAGAACATCTTGTATTTTACTGATTAGCAGTTTTTGCCTGGTCTCTGTGGTACAATTTGGGAGAAGGGAAAGTGGGGGGTAGTGGTGAAGCATTTTGTAGGCTTTCATGAACAATTAAAAAAAATCATTAATAAAAATCTGTTTAAGTGGTGTTTGAAGTCATGACAAAGTCTAGGCTACTGAGGGTGAATGCTCTGCAGATGTGCTAGGGTACTGCAGTGAAGCAAGAGCTCTGTCTTATCCTAAGCCATCTCCGTTGTGGTACCTTGCCAGAGCAGTACGACCCACAGCAGATGCGAAACTCCAGTTGATTTCCTGGCTGCGCCTCACTCATGTCACCGCTTCACTGGTTATTAACTCTCTTCTCGAGCAACTAGTTTTGTATTAAGTTAGAGCATGAATAGATGTTTTAAGTCAGTGAACATAGCAGGATGTCAGTAAATCTTAATTTTTTTTGAGAGTCTTAGTGTTCCTGTCTGCATACAGCTTTCCTGTGTCAACTGAGTAATTTTGCCTTTTGCTACTTACTCATTTCCCTTTTTCTTCTTATCTTTTTTTTTTTCTTGTGGGAGTATGTAGGGGGAGTGTGCTTCAGCGGGCTTTTGGTGGTGTTTTGTTTGGTTGGTTTTTTTTTTTTTTTATATCGAGGTCAGAATAAATGCCAATTGGAGCTTTTCTCACACCTAGGAAAAAAAAAAGCAAGAGTGCCTGTTTCCCACGGATCCTCTGATATGTCGGCTTCAGCCTTTCTTTTATGAGGCTGCTAATGGAGCCTGTCTTCCATATTCTTGTTTTCATAACTGTTTGGAGAGTGAAAGTGAGCGATCTCCCTTTGTTGAGATTGGCCAGCAGGCTCAAAAGAAAGTGAGTGCATGGATATAGAAATATCCATGGATATAGCGCATGGTATAGAAGAAGGCTGAAGTGGTAAATTCTTGTTCCCATTTGCTGTCCTAACATGTAGAGTGTGTCTCCTTGGTTACAGAAATGTCAAGTGCTGGTGAAGAGAATCCTTGTGTCACTTGTTACAGTAAGATGCTTTCTTCTTGAATTTGTCCCCTTGAGCACAAGGATCAGGATTGTTAAGGACACTTGCAATGTACAGAATCTGTGACAGCATTATCTTATTGCTGCTTAGGGCACTGCCAGCATTTGGGCCCTGGTGGCTTCACTGGGAATGAAAAGAGCAGTGTACTATGGCAAGATCAGGTTCTCAGGCTCCTCGAAGATGCCTTCAGGTCTGTTAGTATTGAGGTGAAGTTGAACCACTGCTCTGAACAGACTGGAAGGAGGTAAAAGAAGGATTTACTGATGACTGGACTGAAATTGCTGGGAGCTGCAAGCATGACTTTCAATGGCCTTTTTGGTGATGGGATGCCAGATTGGTCATGTATAAACTGTGCTAGCATAGTGTGAATTGGATTGCCTGGCTTTCTGTACAAACTCTTCTGGAGTTCCAAAATCAATAACCCATTTAGAGAAGACTAAGTGGGCCCTGAATCATCTGTTGACAGAGATGACAACAATAATGAATGACTACAGTGTAGCACCACAGGAAATACTCAGCAACAGAAGCAGAGAATAATGGTTTTGTGTCTTCACTGTCCTAGTTGCTACACCAGCTTTCTGCGCTGGTTCCTGGGTCCAGAGCACTCTTCCATCCATCCTTTGGAAACAAGATAGTGCATTTCATGTTGATTCTCCCACAGTTCTCCTAACTTGCTGACCCATCTTTCTCTCTGTTTTTTTTTCTCATAGGCCATCATTCTGGTACACTGGCTGCTCACGGTGTGGTGAGTGATTGGTAACTGGCCTGGCCTGGGTGAGAAGAGGGTATTCCTTCAAACTAGGAATGGGACATTCTCAGGGAGTCAGCACTCCCTGTTTGTGCCTGTCTATGTGCAAGAAGATCCTAAATCTAAGAGCGAGATGTTTGTATGGGAACAGGGATGAATGCAAACAAACTGTTGAAGGATTATTGTGAACATGGGCTGGGTTTTTGTTGTCTTGTTTGACAGGGGATGCATGAATTACATGTTTCCAGCCTCCTATGCCTGGGGAAATTTCAGTGTCCTTGCAGTGGGGATCTGGGCCATTGTGCAGCGAGATTCCCTGGATGCCATCATGATGGTGAGTGTGAGGGCATTTGCCTCCACCAGGCTGCCTGGGGAGAGGGTGGAGGGCAGAGACAGCTGCTTTGAGTCAGTGATGATTTTCAGCTGTTCCCAATACAGCAGTGAACAAGTCAAATTCCCTGTTTGGGTTGTTTTGGGGTTTTTTTTGTGTGGTGGTTTTTTTTTTTTTTAAGACAGCGTATAAATCTATAAGCACTGTAAACCATGGTGAGAAGCATTCACTGTCACTTATATTGCTTCTCAGAGTTGAGGCATGCTTAATTCTTTCTTTTTTTTACCTGCTGTTGTCACTTGTAATGCCAGGGGAGGATTCAAAGCATTTAATATGCTTGAGTTGGAGGGGCTTTATAAAACCCTTCTCTGAACATTAAAGAGATTGGCAAGCAAAAATAAACAATCCTGGAGCATATAATGAGAAGGTGTCTGACAGCTGTGAAGAAAATGCACAAAATACAATATCATTCATTTAGGAATCTCTGTCTACCTGGGGCAGTGTCAAGGGTTAGCAATGTGTGATACTGGGGTGAAGGCATGATTGAGTGAACACAGATCTCTCTCAGGAAACAGAAGCTGTAACCGACTGTTACTTCTAGTGGTTAATCCCCTATTCAGTTCATGTCCCATTCTCTCTCTGTTTCCAGTTCCTGACTGGCCTGCTGCTCACAGTCCTCACAGACATCATTCACATCTCTGTCTTCTACCCTCCAAACAACTATCTCACTGATGAGAAGCGTTTCAGTGCAGGCATGGCCATCTTCAGCCTCCTCCTCAAACCTGTGTCCTGCTATTTGGTGTATCGAATGTATCGGGAGCGTGGAGGAGAGTACACCTTTAACATAGGTAGGATGCTTCCCCTGCCTCCTCTGGTGTTAGGGCTTGCACTTTGGACCCTTCAACCTGAGCTCTGTGCAGCTAGATTCTGCCCCCTTTCCAGGGAGGGGGGTTGCGCGCTCTCTCTCTTCCTCATGTCTGTTCTTCCATTTTGTCGTTCTGGTGTGTCTTAGGCCTTACATTTACATTCTTCCTTTCTTCCCTTGCAGACCTGGAGTCCTCGTTTGACAGCCATTATGCTCACAATGGTACTGAGACCACTGCTGTCTCTCTATTCAATACAACTGAGAGGCTTTTCCTCTCTTCCTCCTCCTCCTGCATTTGTGTGTGCTTGTTGGAAGCCTTTGGGTGTCCTTCTCTCTTTGCCAACCCTTTCTTTTCCTTCTGGGGGAAAGTAGAGGCAGCATCCCCCTCTAGCTGGATTATGCATGAGAAGGAAGGAAGCTGGATTTCTAACTCCATGCTTTCTCTGGGCCTCATGTGTCCTAGCTACCTCGACTGCTTTGGACCTTCATTTTCTCACATGGAAAATGGGTCTGATGTTTACCTCATGGGACTTTGCCTGGAGGCACTAATTTTTCTCCTGGATGTACTTGCTAATGACAATGTGGTAGCCTTGCCAGAGGGGAGGGGTTGTGGCTGCATGTTCTGGGTCTCAGCTTCTTTGCCAAGCATGCCTGGTGCTAGTTCACCCAGGGCAGCTGCCAGGGATTGTTTGCTGTGTGGGAGTTCATCCTGGCAAAACCAGCAGCCTGGCACAGTCACCTTCTTGCCATCCTAAAAAGGCTGTGCAGGACAAAGGGTGGTCTAACTGCATTACTGCATTTGAAAACTGTCACTTGTGCTGCTTTGGTGCTAGCAAAGAAGATAATGCTGAAAAAAGGTGGATACCTGCAGAGGAGAGGCTGTGGAAGGAAACCAAGCCTTGGGGTGATATGTGCTGTTTGCCTCTCTCTGCTGGTGGAATGTGGATGTCTTCTCCATCAGCTACTTCTGCAAATGCCAGACAGATCTGTCTTAACTGTGTCAGAAGGCCTGTGAATCAACTGCAGTGCCTTGCTGTGGGCCATGTTTGTGCCAGTTTTTATTAGCTGCTCACTGTGCTCGTAACTGGGATTTGACATTTGTATTCCATGGGAAATGTAGGTATCATTGAGGAGTTCATCCATTTGCTTGGAATTTGTGAGCACTCCTTCTTTTCAACCACACTATCCCAACACAGGCATGGTAACTGTCTGAGTCTTCTCTCAGGCACAGGCTGAAATTCAGACTTTCTGTACTTTCATATCCTCTTCCTGAACTGTCTTTCTCACAAGATTTTTCAGTACAAACTGTGTGCTGTTGTTTTGTAGAATGTGGATGACAGATTTCCTCTCTCACTTTCCTGCTATCTGGCATTTTCCTTTTGAGCCTAACAGTGTTGCATTTTTGCTGGTCTTCTCTGTCTCATTTTCTTTCCACACAAAATACCTTTTTGTTGTTTGGCGGCATCCTTGCGGCTTAGAACAAGCCTCTGATATGGTTTGGTACCCACCTTTGATGCAGATTGCTTTCTAGCCATGGCAGATGCCTGCCCTATAGATAAAGAGCTGTCCATGCACATTTTCTGTCTGTCTGTCTTCTTTCCCCACTCGTGCCCTGGACAGCGATATGATTTTTGGTACCATTCTTGTGGCACAGGCGAATTGTTCATAGTGCAATTGGGAGCACTGCTGGATTCATATTTAGTGTCATGGTGTGGCACACTTGAGGCATAGTTGTGTTATTGGGAAGAGTGGTTCATGGATGAGACATGCTCTTAAATCTATGCTGTGAGCTAGCCATGGTTCCTGCTGCTTCTGGTTTTGTCTGTTCATTTTTCCACTAGATCTCATAAACCTGATCTTGCTGAAATACGCTATTACAGGAGCCTGTTACGCTGCTATGTAGTATTGCGGGTCTTGCTTTCCACACAGCTATGTGGCTACTAAGAGAGCCATTCTCAGGGAATGAAGAGGCATGTTCAAATGCATCTCTGTTATTTTGCCTTTGATGGAAGGATGAGTTTTCTTACCTCCTGTGAGGATCACAGAACACAGGTGCTGAGGAGCTGGTAGAGCAGCTAATGTGGTGTGCTCCTGAGCTGTTAGTTTCTTCTAGGGGATTCAGTTCTTGTGCTTTTGGTTTTTTCCCAAGCTTGTTCTCTTCCCTCTCCACTCAGGTATTGCCCGTGCAGGCCATGATCGCAGCACCTATGAGCCAATTGATCATCAGGATCCCCCTCCACAGTGGCCGAACTCAAGCAAGACAGCACAGCAGCCATACTGATGGCCTGTCCGCAACAGAGAACAGATGCTTCCCTCACCATCTCCCAGCCTAGCCTTCCGCACTTCCCGTGTCTGCTCTGGTGGAGCAAGACCTGTTACTGACCAAACAGGAGACAATCTGATTTTATATTTCTTTGCCTCCCTGAAGATTAGGCAGATGGGTTCCTGCAGCAAGCCCAGAAGATCTCGGAGATGTCATGTTAAACACTGTGACTCTTTGTAATCCCGGGACTCTCCTTTTCTCCCTCTGTGTGATGCACCTTCTACAGTCTTCCAAATCTTGTCTTGTGCATCCTCTCTATTGTAAGGATACTCAAAATATTCCTGGACGAGCTGTCTTTAAAAGGCTTATGGGCTGCCTTTAAACAATACAGTTTAGCCTGGTTTTATGCAGATACATTTCCAGGAAACATCTGGGAGTTCCTGAGGGCTGTTTTTGGTGGTGTTAGTTAACTAAGATTTATGACCATAACTCCCTATGTTAGCTGTGGTGGTTTGCACGAAGCTGGGGTTGGTATAAAATACTCTTACTGGGACAGGGAGCCGCTTATGCTCCCAGTATCTATTCTTGGGTTTTATTCACTGATGCTTTTATGCAAGTTGAATGTCCTTCAGGATACTTAAAATGGCTGTTGAATGTTGGTTGTACTCTGTGCCTTGAAATGTCCTTTTTCTTTCAGCTGCCTATCTTAACAGAACTTGAAATGTTACATTTTTCTATAAAATAAACACAGTTTTTCTGTGTTAGAAAAAGTTACACTGGTCACCTATGTCTCATTTGAAAATGTAGGTATTCCTGAGGGTTTGGGACTGTAGCCAGGCAGTCTGGGAGTATCGTTATGGGGGAAGGTAGACAGGGCTTCAGTGGCTTTTAGTCTAAGCTTTACTCAAGACAAGTAGAGCATATTGCTTGTAAATGTGTGGGTGGTGAAGGTGGGCTGGTTAAATGAGGATTGGGGAAAGGAAAAGATGGGTTTGTTTACGCTGCACTGCTGACCTGTGTGGGGTGTGACAAACTGTAAACTCTAATATTACACACAATAATCTGCCCTGCTGTGGCTTTTGGGGTAAAATCCTGAAAAAAAAGAAAGGTGTTCAACAGGATTCTTTTTCAGAAGAAAAAGAGTATGTCAGCTTTGGCAAAATGAAAATATCAGTGCTAGGAAGACTTGTGTTTTTCTAAAGCACGGTCATTTTCAAAGTATAAATATGTTCTTCTACAGTTGCATTTCTCTTGACAAGACCTGTCGCTGCATTGACTCTTCAGTGACCAAAAGCCGTGTTAACTTCGCTCTAACCTCTAGAACCATTCCATTTGTATTTTTAAGATCCAGGAATTTTCTCCCAAATTTGATCGCTCTAAACATAAGCAGATGCTTCCTCCACTATGCTGCACAAGCACTACAGTGACCTGCCGCTGTGCCTGGACCATCATCATTTATGCCTGGACCAAGCGCATGGTAAATGCCACAGAAGTTCAATAGTCTGGTTTACTCTCCGAGATGGGTGTTGTGCATTCATTTTGCAGGCTGAGCATAGGAATAGGAATCAGTCTAATATTGTGATTGGATGGGGAAGGAATAACAGGTAGGCAGAAATTTCTGGGGCTTGTGGAGTTGCAGAGCAGGCCTTTATAGTCAGTTAATGCTTTTTTCAGCTCTTCAGAACCGTACAGTGACATGCATGACATCCATAACAGCATGGATCCCAGAATAACACGTGTAAAGACTCAGATTTTATTATTCCCTAGACCTGTGAAGCACAGACCAAAAGCAACCGGTTTAAATGCAATGCTTTTTGGGTATTAGCACAAGCAAAGAATTACATCTAATGAGGCCTTCCCAGACAATCTCCATTGCAAAAAAACACCACAAAAATCTATTGATACCCATGTAGCTGACCTGCTGTGTGCTTTTTTGTGGAGAATTCAGCACATCTGGGAGCTCAGGAGAGCAGAGCAAGGCAGGAGTTATGCTAGGCTTACTGTGCCTCAGGGATACCGATTTTGGGCAGTAAATCAGAGACGTGATGATAAAACCAAGGCCCTTCTCCTGGCTTTCCAAGGAGGAGGGTGTTTGTTTTGGCAATGCTTACAGTAAGCACCAAGGTGCTCTTGGATCCATACCTGATTTAGCAGGGCCTGTGGGGATTCATGGAGCCTGTTGTGCTGGAGCAGAGCCTTGTTGATCCGGGCAGCCTGGCTTCACCATGGGCCTCTTCCAGGCTTGTCAGCAGGGTCTCCTCAGCCAGACAAGCAGCAGGTGCGATCACAGAATGGTGGGGGTTGGAAGGGACCTCTGGAGATCATCTAGTCCAAGCCCCTGCCAGCGCAGGGTCACCCAGAGCAGGTGGCACAGGAACGCGTCCAGGCGGGTTTGGAATGTCTCCAGAGATGGAGACTCCCCCACCTCTCTGGGCAGCCTGTGCCAGGGCTCTGCCACCCTCAGGGTAAAGAAGTTTTTCCGTATGTTCAGATGGAATTTCCTGTGTTCCAGTTTGTGCCCGTTGCGCCTTGTCCTGTCACTGGGCACTACTGAAAAGCAATGCTGCGGTTTTTTTGCCCCCCCCCCCCCCTTTTTTTTTTTTTTTTAAATCCTCAGATGCTGATAGGCCAGGGTTTGGTTGGGGTTTTTTTGGTGATGAGCTGGCAGCTCTCTAGCGTTAACCACAGCCGGCTGGGTTCAGGTGCCTCCCTCAGGCCGGCCGGCCTCAATGGACAGGGCCCTGCCCGCCCCACCTCACACCCTGGCACCAGGCCGGCCGGGCTCTTAGGGGTGACTGTGGGGCCCAGCGCTGCTGAGAGGATCCAAGACATGGCAGCTTCGGGGCTGCTTGTAGGGGAGGAGAAAGAGGATGTTCCCCCTCTCCTGAGGGGAGTGGTGCCACTCACAGGTACCCCTCACCTCTCCTGGGTGAGCTGCCCTGGCCTGCTGGGCCCCGCCTCGTCAGGGCCGCCCTCAGGCAGCTGCTTTAATTAGCCAGGGGCGAGAGCGGCTTTCCTGTGGACATCTGCAGCCCCAGTGACAGGCGGCGTTGCTAATCGCGCGGGGGGATAAGCTGCTTACAGCGACCCAGCTGGAGCGCGCTCGCAGACGGGTTTGGGGCATTAAGGGGGGACAAAGCTGCAGGTTTGTCCCTGAAAGGAGGTGCAGACATAAAGAGGCGAGTGTCCCATCCCTGAGGTTTTGGCGAGGCCCAGTGGCATGTCCGGCGGTGGCGGCTATCAGAGTGAGTAAGTGCCTATGAGGAGAGGTGTATCCACACCCATTGAGAGCGCTGGGGGCCATCGGGGATGCTAGAGCAGGGCCTGGGGTGTGCACCCCGGCCATGGCGGCTGAGAACGGGCCTGAAATGGCTCCCCTGGGCTGGGGCTGTGGGTGGTGGCCCTCCTGCTCCTACCACCACATCCCAGGACACCAGCTGGTTCTTGGATGGATGGCAGCATGCGAAGGGAGCTGCTGGGTGGCTGTTCCTCAGCTGTGGGAGCAGTGACTGCCCTCTCCCTGGTTAAGGGAAGCGCGCTTGTGTGTTGATCGCAAAGTGACAACGAGAGGCTCATGCGATGGCAGTGATGGCTTGGTCTGTAAGACTGAGCAGCGGGGGGAAAAGCCTTGTTTCTAAGGTCATGAAGCTTGATCTTGGACCAGTCGCTGGTCCCAACTTGCAACATGAAATGGATCAGCCTTGGTCTGCAGGGGTGGGAAAATTAGCGTTGTCTGTGCGGTGCTTATGTGTTTATTATGGGTCTGTCACTGTCATCATAATGCTAAAATGACATTCACTTGAAAGAGCTTGATTTACTTTTCATGAACTGTGCTATTTACTTCCTTTTGCTTATAACAACAGAAGTATGTTGATCAGCTTCATTTTTGTTTGCTTAATTGTATTTGTTTCAGGTCTTAATGCGTTACTGTGTATATAGTAAGCATGCGTTAAATGTTTTAGTTGAAAACATCAAAGCAAATATGAAATCCATTAGTCATGGATTTTGCAGTTCACAAAATCTGTGGCTTGCCTCAAGTATCTCTTTTGGCCTTAGCAGAAGTTTTTTAAAAAGCACTTCATAAAATCGTGTTGCCTTTTGAGTAAGATTAACTACTGCTTAAAAGTGGTTATGTTAAAGTCCTGAATGGCAATTTTTGGAAGGCAGACAAACATGATTTTTAAAAAACACGATTTATCTCTTCCTAATCTCAATGAGACTGAAATTAGGCATGAGTGAGGTGAAGACCACCACCTAAAATAATACAGCAATGTGTTGAGAACTTGGTACCTGGCAGAAAGAACTGAAATAGAGATCTAAAAAGATCAAATGAGTTATAAAGAAAATAGATTATGACTAGGTTCTTGAGCGTAGAAGTAGTCCGGTGCCCAGTTCCAGGTGTTCATGGAGCAAAACAGCACTGATAAACATGATCGTTTCATGTCCTTTCACAATTCAAATCCTTTATAATAACCTTTTGAGATATGTTATTAGTTGGCTGGATATTCCTGGGATGCAAGGAGTGCTTCTACAGAACACCAGTCCACTGCATTTTGTGGCTAGACTTCATGCAGTCATAGGTACCCTAAAGAAGGCAGCCATGCTTCGTCTGTTTGCTCTGTAGTTGCCAACTTCTACTTGTCTGGAAAAAATAATGGGATCTTTCCATTCATGGTACACTCGGTGATGTGTGAAAAGCAGTAATGGCAGTTCCCAAGGATAATTGTAACACAGCATGACTATCTCCTGTTGCTTTAGTAATTGTGTTTACTCCCCAGTTTGTGGTGATTACTGAAAGAGTCTGCATGTCAGAAGGACAAGCAGGCTGTCTACAAACAGGGATGACTGAGGCTCACATGCTTTCTTAGAAGAGATAAACATAGTTTGGAAACAGAGTGCAATTTGACAGGAGGCTTTCTGGTATTCAAGTATGTTTGAAAAAGACAATGGGTGTTGATTTCATAGGCCGTGCTATCTCTTTCTTTTCAGATTGACTAGGGTTATTTTAAGATGATATAGGTGTGCGTGTCTCTTCACAACACCATTTTCATTTTTTAAAAGGGAGGTGGAAAAGAACGGTGGTTAGAATGACAGTGTAATTGACAACTTGATTTAAAAACTTGAGGGAAGGAAAGCAGAGTCCCCTCAAATTGCACTTACCTGTTAGCAGCAATTTACAAATCTGTGCTCAGGACAAGTGTTAGATGTATAAATCATCTGACTTAGTGGCTAGACTGCAAATTAGGTCTCCCATCTATGCTGTAACCTATTCTAGGTTAGGGGAAAATGTAGATTCTCTGGATGCGTAAACATGGTTTCGTCCTTTAGAGTGGACAAGAAGAAATTGGCTGCATAGCTTTTAATCTTTGCAGGGCCGTAGCATGATATATGAACAAATTTTCATTTGTTAAGCAGTTAAGCAGTACCTTAAGTCGAGGCACTACCTTTCCTATCAGCCCTGGAGAAAATACAAGTGTGGAAGTGTGGAGGAGGTCTGAGCTGGATTTCCAATCAGTGAAGAGGGGTAAGCATTGTACTCCAGCTGGAAGCATGTTGCTCTGACTTCTGTAAAAACATTTTCTTTTAGGCCTGTTATTGTTTGATGTCACGTAGATCTGGTTAGATGTAAAGCATTTTGGAAAAGCAGCTACAGGCTACCTTGTCTTGGCAGCAGGATGATTCAGCCTTGCTAACAACAAGTTCTTTTTGAGGCTGCAGGTTCGTGCATAATGCTGGAAGTCTTTGTTTTCCAGGTTTTCTGTTGAGAACTGAGTCTGTCCCCTTCAATCATTCCTACTCTGCCAGACATGATTGTCTGCTGAGAACCAGGAAGACAGTAGTGTCCGTAACACTTTCAGGACTGAGGCTGGTGGATTGGAGACAAGAAATTCATAAGGAAAGTACCCAAACCTTTGGCAAACTAGACAAGATGTGATGAGAAATATGCATGCGCCTTTGTTTATATTTGTTCTTATTTTCCTTCAGAGCAAAGAAACATTCAGAAGAACGCAAATGTTGATCTGTATTTGGGCACTAGAAGTCGAGTGGACATTTCTCATCACTGGCTTGAGGCTGCGGCATTCAGTGTAACTCCCAGCCAGACAGCAAAACAAGGCCGGCTGTGTACCGCACCTCTGTCAGCTGGGAAGAGAGATCCCAGTCTGAGAAAGACTAATCTCTCCTGCCCTTCTCAGCCATTCTGGGACACCACCAGTCAGTTCTCCAGTTCCCGCTCCCTGCAGCAGAATAATCTCTGCCCTAGGCTGCAGCAGCACAGCTCTAAGTGTGTGTGTCATAGGATTCCCCGTCTTGCTTTGTCAGTGCTCCCTGCTGTGAATCTCCCTCAGAGGCACTCACACCTTGAGACTTATAGTTTAGAAGGGAGAAGGAGTGAGAGTATTGACTTTCCTCAACAACACCATCAGAAAGCAAAGGCAGCTGGTAGCTGCTCCATACACACTGCTCACCATCACTGTTTAGAAAATAGGAACAAGCATAGTGACTATCCAGTTGAAAAACAACAGCATCAGCCTCCTGCTGCTTCTTGTATGGATCCTGTGAGCCCTTCACTGGTCAATGCACGTTTGTTATCTCGTACTGTAGATTCCCCTCTTAGGGATGAATTAATAGCATGTCCTTCTTCAAGGACCTCAAGTGAAAGTGTGAACGCTTGTTGTAGTTCAGCCCTGACCTTGGGGGATCTCGACCCATCTAGTTTGGAGTCCTTTCAGTCTCTTTTGCAGTCCTCACAGATTTCTGCTAGCTTGTACTGTTCGCTCCAGAGGCTTAAGCAAGAAACTGCTTTGATGGGGATATGGGGCTCCCTCCCTCTGGAGCCCAAGTCTTCTCCAGTCAGTGGCCGTTTGTGCTTTGCTCCTGATGATCCAGCTCCTAGTATCCTGTGCGCAGGAGAACAGCTAGCTGGAGTAAAGACCAGTGCTGCTCAAGCAAGATTGAAATGGGGTGTCCCATTTGCTAAAGACTGGAGCCTTGGTGCAGTGACAAGGGACTTCAGTTGTGCAGGACCTTTCTCTGTCTCTCACAGATATGGATGCATTGACTCGAACACATGGAGAACCAAAGTTTCAGGTGACATCCAGCCAAAAACCCTCTCTTCTGGGGTGGGCTCTGGCAGGCTAGCGGACACAGAAGCAGATTCCTCCTACAGTTGCTCCCCTTATTTCAGATGCCAGTCCCAGGCAAAGCCAACTCTGGAAACTGGTAGCCTTTATGTTCACACAAAAAGTCATTCCCCTGGAAAGGTTCTTAAAGGAGAAGAGACATCTGATGGGGCATCCCCATATGCTGTATCTCGGAAGAAAGACCTTCCAACCAGTCTGTATCCAGAGGGTTTCCAGGTGTCACTAGAGACAGATTTGGGGGGGGCTCAGATGAATGTTGGCGTAGCCATGTGTGGGACTCCAAGGGAAGTGTGCGTGAGAGTCACTTCTCCTCCTGGAGAGAAGAAGTTTAGACCAGTCCAGCAATTTAGTACTAAATTTGTAGAAGTCAACAACACTGAGCCTCATGTTAAGTCCAGCAAAGAGTCAGAAGAGGTATGTGACTCTAGATCACGAGCAGCCAGAAGAGTGGCTGTGGTGGGCAGCAGCCAGTCCAGCACTTCCGGTATTCAGGCTGAAGGCAGCTTTGGTGAATATTCTGACACAGATTGTATGAATGTGAGCAGAGAAGTAAGGAGAAACAAACACTCCCACCAAAGCAGCTGGAGGAATTGTGAAGCTGACGCCAGTCTCGAGCAGTCTGAAGAACCTTCTGTGGAGAGGAGTGCCAAAGAACCACAGTGCGGTGAAGAAGGAAGCCAGACACAGGAAACTGTTTCCAGAGAGGTGAGGGTGTGCTCACTGCATAACATCCCTGTTCACAGATATTACTTGTGCTTCTTTCTACTTCTTGCTAGAGGTGCAGAGTTGTGGTACAAGGGTGATGGGGATGCTTGTCCTATAGCTTTTTCTGGCACCGAATGGCCAGATTCTCCTCTCTTATGGTCCTGCTCCATCCCAACATACACATCTTTCTGTCTACATGCTTCTTCCTAAAAAACAGCTCGTTAACTTGGTTGTTCTTGGGAATGTAAACACCTTTTTATGTTCTCTGGATCTACATGCAGAGGGAAAGCACTAAACTGTTTTTTTACTATGTGCATAGTTGGAGGGCCCTGAGATTTCAGTTTTGTTGTATTTTTCCATGTCTGAAGTACATAAGAGTATTCACAGAGCAATGGTGGGGGCAGTGTCAAAGGCATCTGACACAATGCACTATCCTGAGGCAGCGCTGTTCTGGTCTCTGTCCAAAATCAGTTGCCATGCTGGGAACAGAGAAATCCTTCAAGAGAAGAGTAGTGTGAATAATCATGTGAGTTGCTCTCTTTTATCTTTTTGCAGATCTCGGAGAACAGCTTCTGGTCATTGAAGGTGAATGAGAAAAGGTGAAAAGACTCTGTGTTACTGTGTTTGTGTGCTGGTAGTTAACAGGGGAGGAAAACTGCTGGGAAGTGGCTAAGGAGCCACATTCCTAGGAACGTTTGTTTTAGGACTTAACCTACGTTATTCTGCCATGGTTGGCTCAGGAGCTGTGTCCATTTCTTTTCAAAGGGTTGCCATCTAGAATGGAGCATGCTCTAAAAAATAATTTATGTATTGTGGCTTCTAAATTGAACCTTGGTTCTTGCTAGCAATGAAGAAGTGTTGGTACCATATATGCTACTTCTCAATGCAGCAAATTCCAGCATGCTCACCGCATAGTTAGCGATGATCAAGAACTGGGCTTATCCATGAGATGGGATTCAAATTTGTGACCTGTGGATAAGATGTGTGTGCGATTGCTACCAATTTAGTAACAGTGATACCTTAATTTGGTGTGAGACTGCAGGTTTTTCCCCCTTCAGAATGATTTGAATTCTTCTTTTCAGCTTGATGGCTGAACTTCAATTGCCACCTCCTGGCTGTGTTTAACTTTCTTTTCTGTTAACTGGAGCTCACTTTTGTTTTTTCTCTCTAAGTTTCCAGTGCTTACGTGACAGAGAAGTACTAACTAGGTGTTTACAAGCATGGAGGGGACACATCCTCTGGAAAAGGGCTGTAGCCGGGCAGCTTTACAGACAGCAACTGCTTCGGAAAGGCCTTGGTGCTTTGCAGTGGGCTGTGCACCAGAGGAGGATGCAGCTGGAGGTAGCCCAGCAGAGACATGCCTTGGCTCTGCTAGCTGTCAGCTTCCACAGGGTAAGGACGGGTTAGGGACAGTAGAAGTGAGTGAGTTTTCTGTTGTGCAGTCAGAAAAGGCAGAAATCTTATTTGGATAGGAAGGAGGAAGGGGTACCCTGTGTGAAATTCAGCAATGTGGACCCTGCGGTTTGTTCTAATCCTGTGGTTTCTCCTTCAGTGGAAAGAAGCTGTGGCAAAACGGAGCAAGAAGCAAGCTCTGCCACCTGAGCCATATTCTTGTACCCAGAGTTCATCAGTGGGATTTTTTGGAGTAGGAAGATTAGCAACTATGACAACCTCAGCTCAGCACCAGCTTACAGTAGGATACTCAAAGGAAGCTGAGCAGGCTTGTAGGTAAGCTGAGAGTATTCTCTTTCTGTTGTCTTGGACAAGTGGAGGTTTAGAAACACAGGGAGAAATTTTTCTCAAATGGTGAGAAACTTGTTTCCAGGTCCTTGGATGTATTGCTGCAGATAAGCACTGCAACTTAGTTTTAAGAACAAAACAATCCCATTCCAGAGCTTCTTTGCACTGGTGTTTTCAGTCTGATTTGAGTGTCTGACAGAAATACTCCTGTACTATTTCTTGAGTTCAGCTATCACCTGCTTATGTGATACAAGCCAAAATGAGATTGGAGTGAGGCAATGCTACAGCCTCTAGCAGGACAGAAGAAGTGTCAGAAGAAATACTTTTTGTTGTGCCTTCTGATTCTGAAGGCAGAAGAACAGGTCCCGACAAAAACAGAGAGCTACCTAGGGAAAAAGGGAGGCTATGGATTCTGTTCTGTGAGTGCCTCTTTGGATGGATGGATGTTAAAAGCATGCTTGTGACTCTTTTCAGGGTGGAGGGAGGACTGTGGGCACAACTTCATCGTAAGCAGAGTGGAAATGAGTTCTATTGGAGAGCTCAAGCAATTAGAGACATGAGACGGCTAGCTGGTAAGCACATGTTCCATAGCCTTGTAACAGCTTGGAGGTAATTACCGTTTCACCATGTTTCTTGGTTTGTGTCTAGTTGTTACTTTGACCTGACTCTTTCAGAACCTAATCCCGCAAATAGCTGGGCCAGCATCTGTGATGGTGGAGGGTGGCCCGCTCACCGTGTCATAGCCTTTTTGCCTTGTTCCTTCTATTAATTCAGTTGCAGCAAATGCTGTTGCTCCAGCAATGTGAGCTGTCTCCCTTAAGTGCCCTTTCTCAGACAGATGGAGTTCAGCCAGGAGATGTTTGCTGTGTGACACTTAAGTTTGAAGTTCTTCTAAGTTCTTTTTCTTCCTGTCAATCTCTTCCTGCCTTGCAACACAGCAGCTTTCAGACTGTGGCGCCTGCAGAAGGAGCTACTGAGCAAAGAGGAAGACAGGCTTTTGGAAGCCCAGGCTCTGCTGGAAAAGAAGAAGCTAAGAAACATTTTCTGGCTGTGGCGTTCCCGATGTTTGGAAATGGAACAGATTTTAGCACTAAGAACTCGGATCCAAAGAAACTTGGTCTCCCAGTAAGTTGATGAGGTCTATTTTTCATATGGAAAGTCTGTTCACTGTGAAAGTCCAAGGAATGACAGAGCCAACCCAGACAGTGATGTGTTATTCCATCTTAGAGACATCTATTCTTTTGTTTTAGGAATTAATAAAGATGAAAGTAGGGGTAGAAACATGAAAATGAACTGCTGTGGCCAGAGGCGTTATGACTTGCCTCCTGTGCACTGCCAAAGATTTTTGGTCCTGACATTTGATGTTCGGAAAGACCAAACCCGAGAGCACCCACGGTGCTGCAGTGCTCTAAGTGTCACAGTGGCTTTTTAATGAAATAAACAAATAGAAGCTCAGAAGATGACAACTTCTGTCTGTCTTTCCTGAAATAAACCCAGTCTCAGGAGGAGACTTGTACACTCTTCACGTGGTTTTATTTTCCTTTGGTATTCTCAGGTGCTTCAGTGCATGGAAGGAGACTGTTGAGCAGAAGGCACTTCACAGGTGTAACCTAGGCCATCTCAGAGCAGTATCACTGAGGAAATACTTCCAGCAGTGGGTTCAGATGCTGCAGGTCAGAGAAGGTGATAAGCAGGCAACGGTGAATTTCTTTCTCCTACAATGGAGGCGGCATTATGGTGAGCAGCTTGGGGTCTGTGCAGAATCTAAGATTTGGAGGGGCTTAAGCTCCTTCCTCCTTCTATGGTGAGAAACAGCTGAAAACAACCCAATAACAGAGAGGCTCAGATGATACATGGTATTAACAAGCCGGAGTGGGTGGAGGACTAGTTGTTCTGGACGTGTCAGTGAATCTGACAGGGAGATTTGTTGCTCTGTTTCATAAACCTAGCAGGAAGTCTTAAGCCTTGTTGAAAAGAAGCATTTTGAGGACTGGGCTGGGCTGAGTTTCTTAGGAATGCCTTCTGACAAACGTTGTCTCTTGTCACTCTCTGTAACTGGTTAAGGACCTGTTATAAGCTCAGTAACTGACAAGACTGCAACAAAGAGGCATGAAGATCAGCCATTGTGGACTGTACAGAGACGGTTTCCGGAGAAAATGGGCTACTCTCTTGATGACATCTGCCAAAAGGTGAAGCTCCAAAGAGTATATCTGCTGTGGAAAGCAAGACTGTGCGAGCATCACAGAGCTGAGTGAGTGAAGAAGAGCCAGTTCCTGGAGTCCTGCCCTCATTAGTAGTGTCCTTCTGGAAGAACCCCTTTTACTATCTATCATCCATCATGTCTGTACTAGTATCCCCCTCTGGTATCCCTTTTCAATCACTTTGCTGTCTCAATATCTTCTGTCTCAGTTCTTTCTCTCAGACTTTGAAGCAGTGTAGACTCAGAGAAGCTCTGAAATTATGGCACCAAAAGTTTCTCATGCTGAAGACAATTGAACAAAGTCTTAAGCACTCGCACAGGACTGTCTGTGAAGAGCCTCTTGCCATGCTCTTTTCTGAAGACCTCTCAACATCTTCTGGCTTTGACAGCAGTGCTCCAGCTACTCTAGCCTCTCAAAGCTCATTGGAAAAGGTGAGGAGGTCTTGATACATCCAGACTGCTCTGAGATATTAAATTGCTGTGATTTTGGGGGGGAAAATTTCTGCTTCAACATGATATTGTCATCAGCAAACTGCGCTTAGTATTTAGGCTGGAAGGGCACTGAGCCCATAGGGTCCTGGTGTTTAAATGTAATCAGAAATCGTAAAGTCACTTCTCTGCGCCCTTCCTGGTTCATCATTTAGTGATATGGGGAAGTGCTGAGCTAGTGAGGTTCTCTTGTGCACTTGCTTGTGTTTGTGGTGAAAGGGATGAGGTACAAAAAGCGTCATCACTGAGAAAGTGTATATACCTGTTTCCCCTTTTCTCAGTATAGAAATAGCTGTATAACTATTCAGTATAGAAATAACTAGTATAGAAATTACTTTCCCATCATTTATATGTTTGCAGTCCATAGCTGTACTTGCTAGCCTGCAGCTTCTTTTGGATGCATACTGGATTTCCCTGAATCCTTGCCAAAAAGAGGAGTAAGTGGCATGGTTGGAACTGTTAGCTAAGTGATTTCATTGTCAGGACACCTTACAGCATGTTCTTCATACCTGCAGCAATACAGTTTTAGTGACAGCAGCCAGCAGAGCTTCTCCTCTGTTCTTACTGCTGAGGATGTCGCACACATGCCGTATTACAGTTCTTTCCTGCAACTACACCAATGTGCAGAGCTGCCAGCTGAGCTGGGTGGGGAGCTGTACTTGCAGGCCTCCTTTCCTCCACGGAGTACTGGGTGAGTTGGAGACTGGTTCCTTGGGATGCTGGTTTGGTCTGGCTGAATTCCTTCCTTCTGGGTAGTCTCTCATGTCATCTCACAGCACCCTTCCAGATACTTTACCCTCTTCTTTCTTTCCCTTTTCCCCTGACATTTTTGTCTTGCAGAAGAAATTGGTTTGTGGGAGGTCAATTCCAGTCTTTGGCACTGCAGAGTCCAGAGGATAATGTCCAGCCTCTCACCAGTTACTCTACATGGGAAGAGGTAAGGCTGGAAAGTGCTGTGATGCATGTAAATGTACAAGTGTCTTCTGCATAGCACAATTTAGCGAAGAGCCTTTGGGTTTCAGTGTCAGCATATGGAAGGTCTCACTGCTGTTCTCTCTTTGTTATTCTCTCTTCTTTCTCAGACAGAAGGTTTGTGAGATTAAGGCATTTCTCAGGGTTACTCTTGCCTACCATTTGCCAGCTGAGTTGGAAATTGGCCGTGCGTCAAGGATTTAAAAGGGCTATGTTAGACCATCATGTCTGGGTGTTCATGTGGTGTGTGTGGGTTAGCAATAGGGAGTTAGGCAATCATAGAAGTCACAGCGGCAAGGAGAAAGGGCTGAGCTGCATGGAGTGACTGTGTTACAGCAGCAGTTCAAGGCCCTTTTTTGCTTTTCTGGATTACAGGACTGCAGTTTTGACAAGGAGGTGAAGAGTTGCTGGCACCAAGCAGAGAAATGCTGCCTGCAGAGGTACTTCATTGTCTGGTCAACTCGGACTCAGCAACTTGTAAAGGCCCAGCAGTACTGCAGGCTCATTCAGCTGTCTCGGTAGGTATTGTGCTTTCCAGAAGTTACCTAAAGCTACTGTTGAGAGCTCTACGTTTGCTTTTTTTTAAAAAAAAAATTCTTCCTATAGCTATCTTTTTCTGTCTTCAGTGTGAGTTTTGCAGCCCATTATTTTGGGTTTTTTTTCCTGCTTCAAAATTACTAGATCTGAAAACAATCATTTCTGGTTTGATGGGGTGCCTCACAAATTAGAGCAAGCCTAGGACTGCTGATAACAAGCCCTGGTAACTTTGTCTCCACTGGACTGGCCTTGCTGTCTACTCATTCCGAAGTTGAAGAACAAGCTTGGCACACTCAGGACAGAACACCTTACTCACAACAACTTACGCTGTCCATGATTTTCCCTGACGTTTAATGGGGAAAGTATGTTAACAGATCAGATGTATTTCCTAAACTCCCTCATGTGTATGTTTATTGTTAAAGTTTCAGTTACAAGGGTGTGCGTCTGTGCGAGTTGTTCCTACAGTTAGTGCAATGACCTTTGTCTTTCTCAGCGCCTTTCTCAGCTGGCACCACTGGGTCATAGAAAATAAGAACCGAAAAGCAGCAGCAGCTCTAAAACATCGAGTTCATTGCTGCCAGGTGGCTTTCAGCCTGTGGAAGAAGAGACTGGCCCAAAAAGTGGAAGCTGACCGGAGATTCAGGTGTCACATTCACCAGATGACTGCTGATGCTCTGTGGCGTTGGCATTCCTGCTGGCAAAGTGAGTTACCCCATCCTACAGCAGCACTTGTGTCTGTAGGAGAGGATGCTGTGGGAATGGTTGGGATGGAGAAAGTCCCACTTCTTGTGGTTACAAGCAGGACACGTGCCCTGCTGTTTTGTAGTGCTTTATGCTAGGGGAGACGCTCCTTTGGCAGCTGATTGGAAAAAGGGTAGATCTGACTTTACCTGCACTGCCGAAGAAGTGTTCAAGCAGTGCATTTTAGCAGCTGAGGACTTAAATGGAGTTCAAATGCAGCATTTCAAGCTTGAACAGCCCCAGCAGTTGGCCTTTGCTTCAGTGGGAGCAGGGTGTATCTTTTGCGGCTGTTTAGCAGTCCCTCAAGGGATTCCACATGCTTTAAGTGCTAACACTGTGCCAGGGAAGGAACGCTCCCAATTTTTGATGGAAAGCCACCTTGCAGATGAGAGTGGAAGTGATCTGTGATCCCTTGCTTGGGGAAGGGCAGGGGAAAATAAAAGAAGGTTGCACTGCCTTGTAGACAAAAAACTACAAGGTGATATGAAAAGTCTCTTCAGCTGCTAAAGAGATGATGGGAAATCTTAGAAAGTCTGGTCCCATTTGGTATTTGCAGCAGATGTGTTATTGCTCTTGTCTGGACTCTGTGATTGGAAATAAAATTATTGGGCTCTGTTTGGCAAGCTTTTGTGTTCTCTCAGGGAAGCGTGCTGTGAGAGACCTGCAGCAGCGATGGGCTCAGCACAGCTGCCGGGAGAAGAAGAGGTTGGTCCTGCAAACATGGTATTGCCAAACAAGGAAGCAGAAATATGCTGCTTTATTCTGGGAACGTCTTCTCCTGCACAGGTTTGTTTCCTGCCCTCAAAGCATTGCTGAGGGAATCTTTGAGTGAAGAGCAATTTATGTAGTAGAGAATCCAGTGTATTCAGACCAGAGACTGGGTTTGAAAGTACAGCTAACTTGTGTGTAAATGGAGGTTCTGTAGCAATGCTTCCCTGGGGGTGCTCCTACATTAAGGGGTCTGTTATCCATAGTCTCACACTCCTCATCTCGTTTTTCTCATTCAAAACTTCTCTTCTTTCCAGAACTTCTGTTTGGTCTTAGTTATGCGGTATGGTATTTGTAAACTAAGCAACGGAGATGCAAACAAATTTGTGGAGTTTAAAAAAGTGAAAGCTTTGTTTCCACTGGCATTATTGAGTATTTGCTGAAAGGAATACTGGGCAGAGGTCTTAGAGAGATCTGATGTTTAAAAACCTAAATCTTTTATATTCTGGGCACAGCGTGTTGATTTTAATTTAAACTAATGTGAAAAATTGAGTTCAATATATTCTTGCAGAAAAGCAATATTCAGTAAAGCCTGTGAAGGGAGAACCACAATATTCAATTCGTCTCGGTGTTAGTTACGATATAGGTGAAGCTATAGTATGTTTTGGAGTCTTACATTAGAGCGCAGATCCTAAAAACACAAGAATTTAATCTGAAGAGCAAGGTGTCTGCTGCCAATCATTAACAACTTTTTCTTCTCTTAGCTGTTGCTGAGTAGCTTTCTCACTGAAATCTGTTTTGTTTGTGGTTTTTGTTGTATGAGGCTACTGTCAGCTTGAAACGCAGCAAAGTGTCCATCTGCGGTGAACCAGGAATTGTTCACATGGTTCTCTGAGCTAATTCAGAAGGATAAGAATGATTAAGATTATTTATGCCAAGGATTCATTTAAGGCAGGTTTGGCCCTAGCAGATTTCCTTTCCAATTGCAGGCTCAGGCTGAGAGGAGACAAAGATCTGCAGAGGAAAGAGCAACTAAAAACCCAGTAAAACCTTAGTGGCGTGATGCTTAGGCTCTGCGCTCCCCCCACCCAATTGCATCTTCTTCTGCAAATCAATCTGTGTGGTGGCACCCTAGTGGGGAGAGTGTTTGCAAGAAGTCCTTAATGTTGCCCCTTCCTGGAGAGTCTGTCTCCACCATTAATCTTCCTTCTGAGTTTTCCTTTGATGAGGGAGCGCTTCTAATTTCTCACCTGAATATGGTACGGGCTGAGCCCTGTCTCTTCTGAGGGGGGCATTTTTCATGCTAGGATAACCTGCAATAGATTCTCTTGATCTTCAGAAAAGCCTGCCAGGCAGAAGATATTTACACCTCTGCCCTATGGTGCAGTGGGGTGATTTGCATAATGGAAGTCCAAGTGGAACAAGAAACCAAAAGGATAAGCCAGGAGTTAAAAGCAGATTGGCATCTGGGGTTGCAGAGGAAGACTGGCCTCCTCTGCGTCAGCCTGCAAGATATAGAGAGATTATTCTGGGTGCAGATTTACTGTGCTGTTAATAGTAACTCCTGTAGACATTGATTTTTTTGAAATAAAATTGTCTCCATAAAGAGACATTCACATCCCATATATGCAGGCCCTTAGTTTGACAGTCAAGAAAAAAAAAGCTGAATCTTGACAACAGGCGCTGTCTAAAATGCAGCCTGGTTCTGCAGCAAACAGACTTAAGGAGTCTGCTGGATTCCACACTGAAGGAGATTTTAGCAGTTTTATTCTCATCCCATAAGGAAAAAGCTTTCCTCAGTCATCATCCCAAAGGTCAGCCCCTGGCACAGAGGAAGACTGAAGAGTGACTTATTTAATTCCTTTCTTTTTTTGAGGCATCCACTATGTGTAGCGGCAGGGCAGCCTAGGCAAAGCATGTGTTTTGTAGGCAAAGGAAGAACATAGTATAATATTGCATTCAGTTTGCAGAGGCCTCAGTAAACTGAGGGCAAGTTTTTAGCGGAAAGAAACTGTAGTGAGGAGTCTGAACTGAAGTGAGGAGGTATCTCCCAAGGACAGGGCACTGGAAAAATAAGTAATACGGAGAAACATATATAAATGGTGATTGCAGAAGGAATAATAAGAACAGCATTTTTTCTTGCTGAATGCTCTTTCACTTGCATTGACCGCTTAGGTGTGACACTGCAGGGTGGGATGAGAAGGTGGAATTTGGTCTGTAGACTGTTCGGTGCTGACATGGAAATGTGACTTTAGGCATCCGCTGCTTTTCTGTGCTTGTTTTTCAGATGCCTAATCACCTGGGCCCAGGTCACTGCTTGTAGACTGAGGGAGTATGAAGCCCTCTCTCATTTTAAAAGGGTCAGAGAGCACCGTCTCCTAGTTGTGAGCTTTACTGAGTGGAGGGTGAAATTCCTGAGAGCTGAACAGCAGGTGCCGGGAGAGAAAAACCACAAGTGGCAGGAACCCTCTCAGGGTAAAGCCTGTCACCGCTGGCGATTGGCCTCAAGAGGACGGCAAGCCCTGCGCCTGGGATCTGTGGCTACTGTAAAACAGGTAAGAAAAGATGAAGGTCCCTGTGAGACAGTTATTCTTAACTGCCTGTTCTCTCGTGAAGACCTCAGTGAGTCACTAGGCACTGAGACACAGTGACAAGGCTTGTATAAAAACCTGGTTTGACTCATGCTGACTGCTTAGTCCCTGCCTTGAAATTCTTTACAGATTGTGCACGCAACTTCATCACCATAATCTGGCACTGATTGCAGCAACCATCTGGAGCATAGCAACAAGGAATAGGGACATTTTGACCAGAGAGACAGGAGCACTCCTTCCTCTCTGCTCAAAGATGAGATGGGATAATCACTGTCCCTGCAGAGCAGAGCGAGCTGTCAGAGTTGCAGCTTTTTTCAAAAGACTTTCAGCTAGCAAACCACAAAGAGGTCGATTGATTTGGAAGGGCTGAGTCAGTCCTGCTGGGATCTCATCTGTGCAGTTTTCAGCCTGGGGTCTAGCACATTAAACTACCTGCAGGGATATCAACATAAATCTATCTCTAGGGCTAGTTTGTGTGTGTGCTCTCTGTGTGCATTGTGTTTAGTCTTGGCTGCAGCTGTGTTATTTCTATTTGCAGGCCTGCAACTACTGGACAAAAGCAGCTGCCTTTTCCCAGTGCTCACGGCAGTGCAGTACCCTGATAGGTGCTAGGAAGAGCAGGAAGATGTCTCTGTCATGGTCCATGAGTAAGAAGATGCCCCCTCCTCTCTTCCTTTCATGGGGCCACGTGGGGAGTGTGAGTGAAGAGGGAAGGGGGGTAGTGTTTGCCAGCCAGATGACGGCCGAACTCTGACTGTGGGTTGCTTCTGTGTTCAGGAGCCAAAGGACTAAGGGCTCATAGCAGCTCTGATCTCTCCCTCTCTAGCTCCAAGATTAGCTCCTATGTGATTCCTCTTTTCTTTCTTAGAAAGCCGAAGAGGCAGAGAAAAGGGTTCAGCGACAGCTGTCCCTCTTGGGCTTTTTCCCAGTGCCATTCACCGCTGGCTGATGATCTACAGAAACCAAAACAGGGCTGAAAGGCTGCTGCTCCCTCACCTGGTAGAGCGACCTGGTGTGGTAGGACCCTTTCCTGCACATGCAAGGATCCAGGAGAACAAACTAGAGACGGACTTGGAGGAGAGGGAGGAGAAGTGGCTTGGGTAAGTGGAGTGGAGGGCTCTGGGTTTCCTCTTGTTGCTGCCATTAGGGAAGGACTCTCTTGTAGGGCTGTTGGGCAGATAAAGCTTATTTTCCCCTCTTGCCTATAGGAGGAAGTATCTGAGGTTGTGGCATCACACGGTGATACTTCACCAGCACCAGCATGAC
This sequence comes from Rissa tridactyla, assembly GCF_028500815.1. Lineage (NCBI taxonomy): Eukaryota > Metazoa > Chordata > Aves > Charadriiformes > Laridae > Rissa > Rissa tridactyla. The sequence goes on along the minus strand of NC_071481.1, from coordinate 3,769,281 downwards.
AGGAGACTACGCTGTCTGGCGAGGGGATGGCATCAGTGGAAAGAAGCCAGCAGGGTGGCGATACTGGCTCAGGTGTTGGTGAGTATCTGGTACTGCCACCCTGATGGCTGTTACTGGGCAAGCCTGCTCTGCTTCCGGCCTCACATACATCCTGGCAGATGAGACCTGGGGATTTAACAAGTACCAGTGTGCACCGGAAATCCCGGTTTGCTGCTGTGGCTACTTTTTCCATCTTTCTCTTTGAAATGCCATCATGGAAGACTGGCACATCAACATATTTAGTTGTGCTTTGCCCCATCTTACAGATGGGAATCTGAGACAGGATGATTTGTAAAGATTGCCTGTAACCTGTGCAGAAAGTTCAGAGCAAGTATTAGAATCTGCGTCCTCATCTGTGTTCCTGATACATCCCCCTGGTGTCTGCAGCCTACCAAGGGCTGTCATTTGGCCTCCCATCCTGCTCAGACCTTAGCCATCTATGGAACTGACCCATGTTCTGTCTGGCTTCCTGGGCATTAGCTGTGTGAGATGTGCTCTGACCTGCCCATGGGACAAGATGAGGCACACATAGCAAGCGCATCCATAGTCCCTGAGGAGCTGTGCCGGAGCACCGATGGGGCACTCTCCTTGCCCCAGGGTCCTGTGACTTAATTAGCTACAATATTTGCAGGAAAACAGCAAGAGCCTTGCTAGTAGTCAGCTTTGTTTGTTACCAAAGCAAAGTCATTCAAGAAGGACCGGGGAAGGCAGCTGGAAGCAAGGTGGAACTAGAGGGAAGTGGGGTAGCTTGCCTGCCAGAGCCCAACGAATCTGCGTGCTGCCTCTTTCCCTGGCAGGACCAGCAGCGGCTGATAGAAAAGGCCTGGAGGGTGTGGAGGCGACGACATTTACAAAGCTGTGTGGTGCAGAATTTTGTGGAGGAGGAAGCCAGGAGCCTACTGTCTCAGGTAAACATTTATGACTGCTTTAATTCTGTGGACCTCAGTAGACCAAAAAAGCACCCCAAAGGGACAACTGGTGTTCCCTGTATCTCTCTCCCTGCATGAGGCACTTGCTTAGGGAGAAGTTGAATACATCAAGGTATGGAACTTGCCCATAACAAGGGGAAACAGCTTCCAGCTTTTTATGGGTTCACCTTTGGGTGTTGTTCAAAGCTTTTTTTCAGCAGTCAATTTCCCTGCCATGTGCCCCTGCCCCAGTGTTATCAGAGATGTTAATCCACTAATCCCCTGCATCTCAAGAGCCCACTCAGGGAAGAAACAGGCTCCACATTGGTGCAGGAGGACTGTGCTGACTTGCACCCAGGGACAGGCAAATTGCCATAAATCTGAGTGAGCAGGCAAAGGCTTAGAGCTCAAATAGCCAGTTTGCTCCTCGGCCTGCCTCCCAAAGATCCATGCAGGATTAGGTCCTCCTTTAATGGGATGAGAGCAAGTACTGAAACTAGAGGGCAGAGGGGGCATTGGTCTTTCTTTTCACACTTTGATTTGTACTCCACACTTCACTCAGAGCCCTTCCCTGTCTCCCCTATGTTCCTGTAGCCAATAAGTGAATGGTGAGGCAGCTGGCATAGAGGAAAAGCTTTGTTTTGTTTAGGGATACTGTGAGGGTGGCTGCAACCCCTCAAGGGTAACCTGAGTATTTGATTTTTCCACTTTACTATTTAAGGCCTTTGGAAGGTGGCGCCAGCTAACAGCATTCCAGCTCAAGGACAAAGGACACTGCTGAATGGTAGGGGCCTGCCTGCAGCTGCTGCTCATTTCAGGACACGTGGAGGATACAGCTGGCTGTCACAACAAAGAGCTGGTCCCGCACAATCAAGAAAACAAACGCTCTGCTCACGTGATAAAAGCAGTGCTGCTGGCCAGAAGCCTGATAGCCAAGGGACAACCAGGAAGAGATGGTACCTAGTGAAAGGTCCTCTTTAAAGGACTGATAGCCTACTCCCCTAGAGGCAAAAATTGAGAAATGATTCCCTTTTGTTGTGAGGTTGCGTTCTGTTCTCCTCTGGATGCTGCTTTTGCTGGAGTTCTGATTAAAGGTCAAAAAACCATGTTATAGGCTCTCCCTTTACTGAATGTTTTTTCCTGGACAGGAGTTGAGTGTCACACAGGGGAGTAAGCAAATACATCAGTCTTAAAGAGATGAGCAGGAGCCTGCCTGTGGAAGCTTCATCCTGTTGATTCCAAAGTCTGGACTGTCCATCGTAGGTGCAAACACAGGTCTTTATTTTTAGATTTGGCTCTTCCCCTGGGGGGGATTCCCACATGGATCACACCTCCTCCCCCTGTCTAGGTCCATCAGCTCTTCATTAAGCCCTTCAGTGGGTGGCCAACCTCTTGACTGCTTCCTGCTGGTTCCTTTCTGTGCTGAATGGGCTAGGGATGAAGAAACCTGCTGGGAACAGCTGAGCACCAAAAGCTTTGCTGAGGCAAGACAGGCGTGTCTGACCCCCAACCTTCCCATTACTTGCTTCTGTGATTGATGCCCTGTAATTACCCTGGATATATGAGCCCAGTCTCAGACAGCTGTAATGAGAGGGTCTGAAGAATCTGGAAGAGGCTTTTCTTCCTTGCTTGTTTGAAAGAGATGCTCACAGCATGGCAGGGATCTCAAAATCCCACTGGGAACTGCCCCAAGGTCTTGTTTTCCTAGCCTGTGGTAGCTTTTCGGGATTGTTAAGTACACAAAGCAGCCTGCATAGCTCCCCCAAGCCCTTATTTCAGTGCTGTGGGGCCTAAGGCTGGTAAGTCATCAGGTCAGGAAAGACAGGCTATCTTTCCACTGGAAAAGGACCACCACAACTCCTGTAACCTTGCAGAATTAAACTAAAGGTTGTAGCTGGTTGCTTTTGGTAAATTCTAGGATTTAAGCTTTCTTTGTTCTATTGTGGAGCTTTGTCTATACTTAGGGCATGTGTTGAAAGTGAAGGCAGAATTGCCCCATGAATAATTGCTTTTCTTAAAACTTTCCCTTGTCCCAGGCTGAGTAGTTTGCAAATAACATGAGTCTTTGCTACTTACAAGAGTAGGGCTTAGTACAAGAGACATTTGTATTTGGGTATTTTATTGTACTTAGTCTAAGAAATAGTGTGATTCCTACTAAAAAGAAAAGAGGAAATATAATAAAAGGAGAAAACTTGAACCTTCTTCTGGAGAGAGTGCAAAAGAGCCTGATATGATCAGTTATGACAAAATACATCTTAGGAGTGCAATATAAAAGCAACTTGATCTTCTTTTGAGGGTTGGTAACTGCTGAAATAGTCTCCTAGCATAGGCACTGTTGACAGGAGTGTTTCTGCCCCCAAGGCAGCATTTCTGGCATAAGAAAGTTACCAATACCACTGAGTTTTATCACATTGATGCGTAAGAGTTCTCCTGTTAGTGTAATCAACATAGTCATGATTAGCACCTCTTCATCCTGCAGAGCTGGCCTTTAAGCTCAGTCTGGAGCCTCAGCTCAGAGGTTCAGGTAGTTCTGGCTATTGTTCAGTGAGAAGAGGTCAGGGAGCCTTTCTGTTGGGGACAGAAGAGCATGTAGTGTGGGTAGATCAGAGCGCTAGCCTGGGCACTGGGTGCAGGAGTGTGTGGTCCTCCATTGGCACAGGAGCTGCTTTTTCTCTCTCCGCAGTCAATGGACGGAAGGGGGAAGTAAGGGATTAGAAGAGGAATTTTCACTGCAGAGTTGGGGAGTTCAACAGCTCAAAAGTATCATCTACAACCTGCCAGAGACAGTTTTCGAGTGGGAAGTCATTGTCCACCAGGTTGACCAAGTAGTAATTGTCATGGATGTACTGGATGATCATGCGAGAGGGTGACTCCTCTTCATAGAGTTTAGCCCATTGCTCAATCCACAGTGCAAAGGCCTCATCCTGCCAAGAAAAAAAAAATAAATGTTGGCAGTGGTGTAATGCAAATGTTACAGAGCTCCATTTTCATATTACCTTATTTAGGATGGCCAGGCATGTGGCTGGTTAGCCTGTGGCTTGTTTCCTCTCAGTAAACATTGCAAGAGCTGAGCGAGTAGCCTGGTGCTTTCCAGTCAGCGGGAAGTGCCCTGAACACAATGTTCAGAGCTGAAACGAGACCCATTTGCGGTAAAATGGCTCAATACTGCCCCTGTGCGTGTAAGAGGGGAGGGAGAGCTACTGCCCAGAGCTCTGGGGGCCAGTACAGTGACAGTGGTAGCTCCCAAGCCTCCAGTTACTGGGCACTTGGTGTCTGTGAAGAGCTCTGGCCAGAGCAAAGCTCTCCTTACGCTGAGGGAACAGGAGGAGCAACATTTGGACCTCTGCAAGCTAATATCAGAACTGTACTCAGCTGCGAGACTATAACCAAGCCTGACACTCTGAACTTCCAGGACATCCCAGCAATGTATCCAGCAGGAGGGAGGACTCACCTTCCAGGAGAGGAAGCTTACAGGATCCACTACAGTGGGCTGGATGATCTCTCTGCCTGGGAAGATGCCCCAGGTGACAGCATTGGGTTGCAGATCTGGAGCATTGGTGATATTCTGGCCCTGCCAAAGGAAGGAAAACCTTTCTAAACCAATTGCTGAAGGAAGGACTGAGTTGGAACAAGTGCACTGACCCTCTCCTTTCCTTGTTAAGAGATCAGACAGCTGCTGGATATCACAGCTTTCCCTTCCCTTCATCAGCCCCACTTTGTCCCACTTTGTTCATAGTGATATCTGAACAGTTTCCTCTCTCCCAAGGTGGTGAAAGGAAAGTGTCTGGTAAACAGCAGCCTACCTTGACATTCACAATGTGGTAGTTCACTCGCAACTCGTACTTCTTCAGCACTTTGAGCAGTGCTGTGACGATCTCGCTGGAGGTGAAGAACTCTAGGTATGCCTGCGGGGATGGAGAAGGTGAAAGAGAGTAAGAGCCTTTACCCATGGTAGGGCTGGGACACATACAGGCAACAAGAGAACAGCTGTACAGTCTGTGCTGCTTAGAAACCAGGCAGCCTAAGACTTGTATGTCTACTCCTGGAAAGATGTACTATAGAGGAGGCTTGAGCAAAGGGCAGAGCAAATCAGCAAGAGATCTGGGGGGAAAAAAATAAATAAATTGGGGAGAGCAGAGGTAACAGGGCAAGGAGCAGCCAGGTCAGGAAATCTACAGCCTCCCTGTTTTTTTTCCCCACGTAAACAGACAGGCTGGAATAAGCTCCAGACAGCGTAGCCACAACTGCTGTGCCTGGGAAGCAGCCTGTGCTGGAGTAGAGTGCTGGGAAGAGGCCTGAGCTGGACCTGTGTTCTATGTGGTACCCCATAAACAGCCATGTCCTGCCAAGGCAGCCCAGTCTGGTGGGAACAGAAGTCAGGGGTCTCAGCTGGACTCTCCCAGCACCCTACCATTCCCCGTCCTCATCTTTTGTTCACAATTCTCCCCCTGTGCTTATACAACCTAATTCTGTACTTGCTCCATCTACCACTGCTCTGTGCTTGGCTGCTCCCAACAACTGCTTCCCCTCCCCCCATTTCCTGGCTATTGTGTGAGATGATGGATTTCCCTTCACCTCGGGGGAATTTTTTCCTTTGAAAACATAACTGCATTTGCCATCTGCTAGTCTCATGGCTTTAGCGGTTTGGATCCCTTTTGAACAAGGCTGCTTTGTTTCCTAATATGAGCCACTTGCTTGGCACTTACCTTGATGGGAGATTCCTATCACAGCCATTAGTGGCAAGGCTCTAGGGCCTGAAAATGCTTGACGGTAGGAGGCAGGCATGGGAAATAAGACTGCTTGCAGGGCAGAGAAGAAACTTCGCAGCTGGAATTTTCAACTGCCCAGTTATTACCATGGGAAGCTGGGTGGTAGAGATACTACTTCATTGATTCCTATTTTAGGAAAAAAATGGCTGTTTCCTGCACTACTGAATGGGATCAGATGCAGTGGGCAGGTGTGTGTTTGTATCTAAAACTTCATAGCCCTGCTTTAGGAAGAAGTTACTAATAATTACTAGCCGAGAGTAAAAACAAGAAACTCTATAGATGTTCAATAGATGTTTTGAGGTGGGGGAAAACAGCTATGAAGTAAGCCATAGAGATGACATAATCTGTCTCTTAAGACACCAAAGGAGCTTTGGCTCATCTCAGCAAGAAGACATTAAGATAAGGAGCAGGCAGGATTATCTGGGTGAAAGCCTAGGACCCTGCTACCTAACAGAGACCAAACTGGGTCATAACTCTTTGCTGCCTAGCCCAGAGTTGCACAGTACCTTTTGGAAGACGTAACCCCCACTGGGCCCCCAGCCTACAATGGGGTCTGTGGATGGTTTGCCATTGATGTTTGGCTGGGAGTTGATGGTGAGGATTCCTCGTCTGTTAACTTTCTCCAGCTGTTCCTTCAGAAGGTTGGTTTCGGTAGCAAGAGGGTCGTCATTCCAAGGCATACACGTAACCTACCGTGAGGAGAAAAGATGGCTCACAATGGATGTAACCACCCTTTTGTTACCACCTGGATGTTGAAGGATCTCAGAAGTCCCTAATGGTCTCAAACACACCTGCTTCAGGACAAAATTCCTATGTTTGGTTCAAGGGCCAGGATATCCTGAACCCTAAAAATGACTGCTGAAGCCTATCAGTACTGGTCCTGTCACACTGTAGCAGCTTTTCTTTTATGTTGAACCCTAACTCTGGCTGTTGGATTCTCTTCAGCCATTATCTCAGCAAGTCATTTTGGATAGGGAAGTGCCAATTCTTGTTTAGAACAACAATGTGGTACCAGGAGCAAGCGCAAATACACACCGTTGTCTGTGCCACACTGACCATCCCTTCCTGGGCCATCACTCACCTTGTGCCCGTTCTTGTTGGGTTCTCCGGTGATGTAACATGTGAACACCTCAAAGACGCTTTCCTCACCAGTCAGCTCTTCTCCCCACATCTTCAGGAGCTCCTCCCGGGGAGACTTGCTCTTCAGATAGAAGAGATAATAGTCCTTCAGTTCCCCAAAGGCTGGAGAGGAGGAGTTACCCCTGTAAGGGGAGCAGACACAGGATTAACAGGCCACTGAGGAAGATAAGCTGATTTGGTGATGCAGGAAGACAGCCACCCAGGAAGAGAAGTATCCAGTGAAATCCACCTAGAGACCAAATTCCTCAACATCTTGGTGCCATTCACCTCACATCATTCAAATCCAGGCAACGGAGGACCACTTTGTTAAGAAGCCACCTGTCTTGTCAAGCCCAAAGCGTGCCCAGGACACCCACTAATGACAGAGACCAACTCTGAAGGAGGCTTTCATGCCACACCTCTACCTTAGTGTCACGGCAGGCTGACAGCTTACCATCGGCCATTGGGGAAATCGTCCCATTCTTGAGTTCGATAGATGTAACTCTTTGGCCTAGAGGCCCAGAAGATTGGCCGAACATCTTCAACTCTTCTCTTGGGGTGAGCGCTGACTGCCCAGGGCAGAGGCCGCCTGCACAGGAGGAGCAGATGTTAACAGTTACTCTGCTGAGTTTCCACTACAGGCTGGAACACCTTCCCCTGAGAACTTTGCCTCTGGGGAGAGCAAGTAACAGGGGCTGAGAAGACTTCTGTTTCTCAAGAAGTAGGACAGAAAACTCTTCTTCCTTTGTGGAAAATCTTTTCCCGCTCAGTTCCCTCAAAGGATGCTCGGTAGGTGTCCATTAAATAGTTAAGTACTGGACTGATGGCTGAAATTGCATGGTGGTAAGGGAAAAGCACTGTGTGAAGCTATTTTTAACAAGAAAAGATAGCTACCCATTTTCCTTTGCTTCCTCTTGTCTATGCTGAAGCATGTGGACTCAGAGAGAAGTCCGTGTTCCCTTTATCAGCTGCACAGAACCCTAGAAATCCACAGCAGGTGCTTACATAGCACCTAGCCTATAAGAGAGGTTATGACAGACCTCAAAAAACATGTTTCTTCTAAGTGGCAGCTCTAAGAGTTCAGGTTTTTAAAGTTCCAGAACAGGCTACTTTAAAGACACTTGACTAAAATTAATTCCTCCTTTAGCTGTCCCCTCTATTCCTCCCAGCTTTTGTCCAAGACCTGCTGGAAGGGTAAAATTCTAATGCAGAAAGTTGCTTAAAAAAAAATAAATATAAAAGCAACAGAGGAGAGGTGCCAGCCCCTCCATTGCTTGAGCCTTCAGTAGATGGGATGAAGATATGTAAAAGAGGAACTAACAGAAGCCAGCATATTCTGCTCACCTTGGGTCCTCCTTCCAGATGCCCAGGCGCTTAAGGACTTCAGTAGTAGCTACTTCCCGATTGAGGGTATAAAAATGGAGCCCATGCACCATGCCACTATCCAACAGTTCCCGGCACATAGACACTGCCAGCTCCACCCCATAGTTCCGGATGGCTGCATCATTGTCCTTGATAGGTTCAATCACATCTTTGATTTCTTGAGGCACTTCCAGCTTGGAGAGCTTCACCAGCTGGCGCAGGGAGTGGTAACCCTGGATGAGGATGCAGGGGATTTTCATTTTTCAAACATCCCAGTAACACAGGTACTTGATCTCTATTTTGTGGCAGGAGATTTAGAATTGGGGCTCCTGGATTCTATGCTTAGGCACCATCTCTAGGATGGTAACGCAGTCCTGGTCATGTCACTTTAGGTGACTTCTTCCCACGTTGCCTGAGCCCAGCATGCGGACAGTGGTGACTAACACCTTAGGACTGGTAGACCATTGTCCTTTATATCCCTTTCTGCCATGTGGGCACAGAAAGCCTTTTAAACTTATTATTACCTAAGAATATGCCTAATATTTTAAATTCTTATGCCTAAGAATTTAATTTGGCAAACTACTTACAGATTTATCACGTTTAGCACACTCACTTCCCAGAAATCTTGTGGAGGATATTTACAGGCCTCTCTCAGGCCCTTACCCACAAACACATCCTGGATCCTCATTCCCTCCCCGAACCAGAATTACTGGATTTCACCTGTATGGGGAAGATGCCCGGAATAATGGGGCAGGTGATGCCAATGGCTTGACAGTCCTTCATGAACTTGAGAAAGGTTTCTGATCGGAAGAAAAGCTGCGTAATGATGAAGTCTGCCCCAGCAAAGACTTTCTCCTTCAGGTGCCTCAGGTCTGCCTCATAGCTCTCTGCCTCAGGATGACCCTTGGGGTAGCCTTTGGGGGGTAAAGGAAAAAAAAGTGAAACCTGGTGGTCAGGGCAACACCCTGGAAATTAGGAAGTAGCCAATCTGATTGTGCTGTCACTTACGGCCCAGGTCCAGAGAAGGACTGCTGAGCTGATTTCCTCATCTCAGACCCTACCCCGCATTCTGCAATGAAGGGCATTTACCTGCCACACAGATGTCAAAGTAATCATCAAATTCATTGCGAATGTGCTTAACCAGGTCAACAGCATAGTTGAAGCCATCTACTTCTTCCTCCCACTCCTCACCAGCAGGATCTGAAAAGAGAACAAATCCACAGCTCACTCCAACTGTTTGCTGGACTCAGATCTGCTACTGCTGTAAAAACCTCTTGCTATCAAAAGGAAGACAAGATGAAACCTCCAAGTTCGCAATCGTACCCATGGACTGCTTTTGTCTACCCTTGGGCTGGAAAGACTGATAACAAATGGATCAGGTAAAAGGCAGTCTAAGCTTTTAATTCCTGCAGCAGAATGACCCTCTAAATCTCACTTCTCCCATTTTTACCCTGGAGTTGAACCCAACAGCAAAATACAACCTCAGCCCTACACATCACAGGACAAAAGGATTCACCTCCACGCAATGCCATGATGTTCTTCAACCCCAGACGTTTGGCCTTCTGCAGATGCCCTGTGATGTCATCCTTGGTCTGATTGCAGCATGTCATGTGCAGGATGGTCTCCAGGCCACAGTAGTTGACTGCAGTATTGGCAATAATCATGGAAGAGGTTTCCTTGTCAGATCCTGGGTCCCCTGCAGGGTGCCACGTCACATCAATGAAGAGTGGACCACCCGCTCCCATGCGGTCAAACCTGTGGATTTTAGAGCTGCATTAGCCTACCAGGTCGCCAGCTCCCCTCTCCATGCCTGGGATATCTTGCTCGCTGCTGAAATGCCAGCAACAGGCAGAGAGAGCTTGGATGACAGCAGCAGGAGAGACCAAGAAAAGCGCTCAACTAGTGAGTGGCCAATGTAAATAAGGAAAGTCATCCTTTAAGGCTGTATGAGGAGGAGCTTACAATCTCTTTGAAGAAGAGGCAATTTAATTGTTCTCTGCAGAATAAACTTCCTCCCAGCATGCTCTATTAGACTGATGTCTTCTGATAGAGAGCAATGCAAGTCCCGTTCCTTTTCAGATGGGAGACTATGCTGCAACCCTCTGTTCCCAGCTTTAACTGTAGAGGCCACAAATATGAAAAGATGGACCAGATCTCTGTTGTGTTCCCAAGTGTGCCTAATAGAAGAAATAAAGGCTCCCCTAACTTGTCTCTCTCCTGCTCTGGGATGGAACAGGCCATTCTGTTTAAAGTAAAGCTGGCTCTGGCATACAACAGTTACAAAAAAAAGTTATGAAACTCCCTGTTCTCCTCCAGGTGAGTACACGGTGGCTCCTGGGGCTCCCTACTAGGCTCCAGGATAAGCTTTAGCTCTGGGGACACTTATTTCAGAGGCTAAAACTGTAGTCCTCAGTAATAGAAGCACAAACTATAGAGGCTGGATGATTCTGAAAACAAGTGGACGTGTCTGTTCCAGAGACTTCGGCATCAATTAATATTCTCTGCTTTTAATAGCTCCTTTTCTGCTCTATTGTCCCCCAGTGCTCTGCTTCAGCCCCAGAGCATGACAGTGGGGTTGCTCCATCTTCACAGAGCATGGGAGAGGGGAAACAGACTGGCCCCCTCAGTAACCCCACCATGACACTTAACTCTTCAGGGCCTCCAAGGAAGACAAGTTACCTGGTGTCCATTACCCTCCTCAGCAGGAAAGCACAGCCCCACTACCTGCTTCGTCACCTGGAAGGGGAGACAGAGCATGGGGCAGAGCCTGCCTCATTAGCTATTTCCCAGCCCTCCACCAAAGACACTTCATCTCTCCCCTTTCCCACCCTGCAGCCCTCACCTGGAGATGAGATTGACAGCAGCATTGGCTGTGCGTGGAGGGAAGAACTCCAAGGAGAACCACTTGTCTCCAGAGTCCTGCCGTCGGCGCATCTTCTCCCGCAGTCGCTCATGACGGTCAGCATCGAGGACAGGGGTGGAACAGCGTGAGCTGTCCTTGGAGCTTTCGCTCCCACTACTGCTGCCACCATCAGACTTGGAGCTGGAACTGGCACTGCAGGTATGCTGGGTCTCATTGACCATGGTGAGCTCTCTGGAGGAGGGGAACAGGAGCACAGTGGGTACAAGAGAGGGGACAGATCTCAGCAAGCAGCAGTTACAGTTGGGGTGGGCAGATGATGGTGAAGAAGCAGCCTGTGCCAAGACCCAATGTTAATCATCATCAAGTGGTCCCTTTTCCCAGCCCTCACGATCAGCTGTAGTGGGGGATCTGGTGAAAACACAATAAAAACCATGTGTTTGGGTAGTGCTGAGAGAAATAATACAGCAGATGGCTTCATGCTGCTTTGATGCAGCTCTTCTGTGCCTGCTGGGTCAAATTTTATTCTCAGAAAAGTCAGGTCAACATCACTTTTGCCCTGACTACAGCTGAGCAAGCCATGATACCCACATACATCAAGTGAAGGCCTCTTTGATCTTGTGGCCTTGGGCTTGACATGCCACCAGACTTATTTATTTATTTATTTTTCCTACAGCAGCTGCTTCTTGGACTGTATCCATCTTCAGAGTTTCCATTCATTTTGTTCCCAAAAGGCAGTGCTTCTTTATAGTGAGGGTAGGAGAGCAAGTGCCGAGAGGGCAGGTATGCAAGAATGCAGAAGTGTTCCTATGTCAGAAAAAAAAGTGAAGAATCCCCTCTGATCAGGCCATCCCCACAAATACCATCCTTTGTTTTGTCTTTGCTGGCATCAGACAGCTGCATTTCTAACCATTAGCCTTCATCCACAAGACACACCATCTCCATAGACAACTGTCCCCTACACCAATACCACTGCACACACTCAGCTCTCTCCTTTACCAGAGATGCTGTTCATGTTCCTTTCCTCACCAATTGTAGCTGCTTAGAAACAAGGTCAGCAGAGACCGCCCCCTTCTCCCTGCCTCGTAATATTATCAGCAGTGCTCATTCGACTTCACAGAAAGGAAGTGGTACAACCAGGTCTAGGATGCCCAACTCCACTTAGCTCCCCAAAGCGTTTCACCCAATGCCTTTAAAATTAGATAGTGATTACAGATAATAAAAGATGAGCTGCCGTAAAATTAGCATCTGCATTATTTGCGTATGTACCTGCCAAAACTGAATGTGATCCCAGGGAAGCAGCATGTTGTCTGAGCATGACATAATGCTGGAGCCTGTTTTGGAGGGAAGGGTTGTGCGAGCTCATGCACGCTTTGTCCTTATCAAAAACTCTGTGGGTTTAGGTCATCCAAGAAGACTTTGAACTTATCTTCTACTGTTTACACTGAGTTGCCAATCAAGCAAAAGCCTTTGGGAGAAAGTCTACTTTTACCACCTGGGGACCTCTCCAGCTGGCAGGAAATATGAGAAAGGAGCGCAGGCTGCCTGCTGCCAAGAGGAGCTGGGAGTCTTAAATCTCTTGTGTACCAACATAGCGGGCCATGGTAAAAATCAGCAGCACCAACCTATTGACAAGTGAAGCAAAAGCAACAGGGTGCACAGTAACAGCCCTGACCAAGCTCTCTCCAAGGGCTTTCCCTGGCATCTGCGTGGCACTAATCCGGGAGAATTATCCCAAAGCATATGCTGGTGATCAAGCTAGCAGCGCAAGATCACGCGTAGTCAGCTCCCGACCTCTCACTTCTAGCAAGCAGCCCACAGCATCGCAGCGAAATCAAATCAAAGGAACGCTGTTTTGCCACCTGAGATTTAACACCCATCGCAAGGGAAGGGTTACGTCTCTTTAGCATGAGACTCGTTTTTGAGGACAGGTCCTTATCTTACTGGCAATCTTGAACCACAAAGACAGGAGAAAAGCCCCACTTAAATTTTGTCTACATGCAGCATTTGGAGCAGTTTCCTTACCATCAGATGCATCACAGATCTGCTAGCAGAAGCTTGTGGTTATTGCAAAGAAAAAAAAGTCTTGTAAACAACAAAACCAGTTGCAAAATGAGACAATCTTAAACACACGTCAGCTCTGTTGTGTCAGCACTCCTGCGCCTCTGTCTCTACCACACTGTAGAGCTCAGATCTGTGGCCCAGCACATCGATGCTGATCGCCATGGAGTGCCTGTTGTGTTTATGTGATGCCGGTGGTGCCCGTTTGCTTCATTGCAGGGGATTTTTACCACTTCCAGGCCTGATTTCGCACCCCACACACAGTGTGGAGGTCTGTATCCTCCGAAGCTTAGTTTTACCCCGCCACCTAAACTCGGCCGCGCAGACCCACTCTTCACATGGGGCATGCACGCCTGCGAGGGACTTGCCAGGGCTTTGCTGTCCTGGGCCATGGCATAGGGCTGGCAGACAAGGGGCCCGCGGCTGGATCTACCGCCTGGCCAGCGGAGAGGCCGTTGGGAACGGGCCCGGGGCGGGGAGGGGGGGAGCGGGGGGGGAGGCCGGTACCCCCGTAGGCTGCCGGGGAAGAAGGGGCGCCAGCAGCGCTAGGGGGGGTCCCCGGAGATCCAGGTCTCGGGGACCATCGCAGCGGGCTCGGGGCCACGCAGGGACCAAGTGGCAGCCCGATCGCTCCTTCACCTCAGCTGAACCCGCCGGGAGCGGAGCGCGGCGCGGCTCAGCTCAGCTCGGCCTGACGCAGCCGGCGGGCAGCCCGGGCTCGGCGTGGGGGGCTCGGCCCACCGCGGGGCCCCCCGGGCGGCGGGGGCGGGGATCGGGCCCCCCCTCCCGGGACCCCGCTCACCTGCCGGCGGTGCCAGGCGCTGCGCATCGCGAGCGGCCCCAGCCCGCGCCGCTTTAAGGCCGGGCGGGGCGGGGCGGGTCACGTGGGGCCCCGCGCTTGCCCTTCTCCGACATGGCGCCGCCACCGCCGCTCCAGCGCCGGCGGGGGCGGGACCGGGCGGCGGGGTGACGCGGGAGCGCGGCGGGTGGGGCCGGGAAGGGGCGGTGGCGGCGGAAGATGGCGGGGTGCGGGTCTGGGCTGTGCTGCCGGTGCTGCCCGCGCTGCTGCGGCGAGCGGGAGAGCCGCACCCCCGAGGAGCTGGTACGGCCGCCGCACCGCGCGCGACCCCCGCCCCGTCGCTGCTCGCGGCGCCCCGACACCGGGCCTCGGCCCAGCCCCGCCGCCGCGCCCGCTCCCGGGAGCGCCTGAGGGCGGGCGGCTGTGGGGCGCGTTGAGCGTTGCTATGGCGCTGGGCCTGGTGCCTCCACCTCAGGGCCCGGTACCTCAGCCCGTCCTCGGCCCGGCGCCTCAGGGCCCGGTGCCTCGGCTAGTACCTCAGCCCATGCTCGGCCCAGCGCCTCAGGGCCCTGTACCTCAGCCACACTTGGCCGGGCACCTCACTCCATTTCCACTCTTTTGCCCCGCGTTGGGCCCAGTACCTCAGCCGCTGTTGCCAGTGCCTCGACCTGCACGGTCCCAGTAGTCATTTGCTTTGGCGGGGCCTGGCGTCCTAGCCTTTGTGGCCAGTGCCTCAGCCTGTACTGCTGCTCCTCACGGAGTGGCTCTGGCAGGGGCCTCTCCAGCTGCCCCGCATAGGAGAATGCTTTCTGTGCAAGTTTCTTGCCCTGTACTTCCCTGTAACCTGTTGCTGTAAAATAAGCTGGGATGTGGGTTTACTATGCTTTGGGGAGCTCCCATAGAGAACTAATGTAGTGTATTCTTGCTGAGGGGCAAGCTTTAAGGTAAGGCCCGAAGTAAGTGGTGGACTGGTAATCCATTCTTTGACTATAAGCAGTAGTAGCATAGGCCTTCCCTGATTTTGGCTTTGCTACCGATGTTCCTGAGCACCTGTATGTGCGTTCAGTCCCCTGATGGTTTTCCTTTCCCTTTTGTTTGTTTTGCAGACAATCCTAGGAGAAACTCATGAAGAGGAGGATGAGATTCTTCCACGTAAAGACTATGAGGTGGGACATTAACTGATAGCAGCTTTTGAAGTTAACATGAAAAGAACTGCAGACAAATTTTGATCTGTTTGAGTTTGTAATGGGGCAGATACTCAAAATGCATCACTAGTTAGGTTGCGTTGGTATCAGCAGAAATACAAGAGCTGCTGTTACTGCAAAGAACTGTTCCTCATCATTATAGATATCTGGGTTAAAGCCCTGTGAGTAAAGCATGAATATCCGCTGCTCGAGTCAGACTCTTGTTGAGAGAAAATTCGTTTTCAGAGTCTGCTGCATTGTTCCACTTTTTTTAATGTGAGATTTACAGGCTCTAGTGGTTTTGTTTCCTCATGACTGTAGAAAGCATCTGTAGCTTCCTGGTCACTGTTGCCTTACTGCTGTCTCTGATGTCATGCTGGCTCACAGCAGATATTCCCATCTATTGTATCCTCCTTTTTACAGGAGAATTTTGCTTTTTGTATGTCGGTATGGTGGCCCTCAACTATTTAGAGCAGTTGCTGTCAGTGTGAGTGTCATCAGATTAGCCTGTTACTGCTTGACTTGAAAAGGTGAAGTTGATGTAGACAGAAGCTAGTGGTACTTTGTGAGTATGACTGGGCAACTCTATATTGCTTTTAACTCTGTGCTGTGATGAGATTAAGAATTGATGCTGTTTATCTGGAGATGAATTCTTATCTAGTGTTCCTGATGTGGTGAGAGGTTAAATATAAAGATTTAATGTTATTCCCTGGACTGTCAAATTGGAGGTGTTTAAAGAAGTAAAGTCTAAATCTGTACAAACTTTAATTTAAAGTTGTATTAATCGGTCGTGTTCCTGTTTGGTTCCCTGTCTGTCTCAGCTTGGGCCATGAAATTGGTCTGTTCTTTCACTTCCTGATTCTCGGGGTCTGGCTCTGCTGGAAATATTTAAATGAAGTTGTTTACAGGAATTTTTTCTCCTACTGTTGTTTGCGAAACCTACTGTGGGGGTAGTAATGACTTTTGTAATCTTTTAGCAAGGTCTTCTATCTGTAGTTTTTTGCACAATCTGTTGCAGCTGGTTCTCTTAAATTGACCTTTTGGCATTCTTTCAGAGCTTGGATTATGATCGTTGTATCAATGACCCATACTTGGAAGTTTTGGAGAGCATGGATAACAAGGTAGGACCTTGTTCTTTCTTTTTCATTAGTTTGAGAGCTAGAACTGTGGAAATTGCCCAGAGAAATTTGCCCAGGGAGGTTGTGAATGCCCCATCATTGGAAGTGTTCAAGGCCAGGTTGGATGGGGCTTTGAGCAACCTGGTCTAGTGGGAGGTGTCCCTGCCCATGGCAGAGGGTTTGGACTAGGTGATCTTTAAAGGTCCCTTCCAGCCCAGGCCATTCTGTGATTCTAAATACTCTCCACTGTGGAAAGTTTTTTGGGTTTTTTTCTTTATGAAATAAATTCTTTATGCTCTCTTGGTTTCTCTATGAAAAGAATAAAAATATGCATGGAGATTATAGCTCTCAGCATCTATTCTGATCCTCAGGTTTAAAGTGAGATGTTCAGCGCTTTCAGTTCCCTGTTTGCAGTTTGCTGTTGTCCCTGTCTTCCATGGATTTATCACTCTAGCTGTAATTTAGCTGTGGAGCCCCAAACTGCCTTTCTTTGATCCCCATTTCTATGTTGCTTTGACTTGGCTTTTTTTTTGTTTTTTTTGTATCCTCTTCCTAAACAGAAAGCGCAGAGATATGAAGCAGTGAAGTGGGTGATGGTTTTTGCTATTGGAGTCTGCACAGGACTGGTAAGGGTCGTGCTGTTTGGGGAATGAGGAACATTCAGGATACTAAACAGGAACAATTCAGAAGTCAATGGCCAAGGAGGAAACATTCCCCTTCATGAAGTGGAGATCTGAGTAGCTGAAGTTGTCTTTTGGGAATTATAGCATGGTTGTTGCTAGATTATTTTCCAGGAAACCTTTTTTTTTTTTTTTCCTTTAGATCTTGCTGTGCTTTCTTTGCAAAGTATTCTGGAAAATGTTTTAATTCTGCATGCAGGAATACTTGTCCAAAGTGAACACTTAATAAAAAAGGATGCTAATTTTATGTTTGACATTACTAGCTTTCCTGCATGTGCTTTCTAGAGTGTTTGAAAATTAGCTTTGCTGACTGTATACCTCAGTTAAATGCTGGCTTTCTTTTGTACCCTGAAGTATGTGGTGGGTGTTAAAAATGCTACCAGATTAGTTCTCTGAAATGCATTTCTTCAGGAACAATTCTAGGATAGATCTGTGCCAGAAAGAACGATGGAGGTAGCAAATCTGAGCTTCTGAAGTTACTACTTTTGCCTCTGTCCTCCCATGTGTGCATAATTCTGGTAGGACTTACTAAGAGGGTGGTCTTTGTTACTTGTATGCAATAATTTCTGATGGCAGATCTGTCTTCTTTTTCATAGGTGGGCCTCTTTGTGGATTTCTTCGTACGACTGTTTACCCAGCTCAAGTTCCAGGTGGTACAAAGCTGTATCTTTTACCTGCTGTTTGGGTTCCTGTTAGACTCAAGTGACTTTTTGCTTTCTGTTGCCATGTTCTGCTCAGAACAGCTGACTCTCAGACTTTTACCATCAGTCATGTTGTTGATGATTAATCGAATTTTCAACTTGCTGATGTAATTCAGCCCTTGAAAGCAAGAAATGGTTCCAGTATCATGTACGTAGGCAACGTCTAATCCCTGAAAGAATGAGTGTTTCCCCTTCTTTGTAGTTCAGTCTTGAGCTCTGAAAAGGAAGCCTGGTTTCCTGATGGGTTGTGTCAGCTGCCCTAGCTGGATTAGGAAGTGCAGGCTCAGCTCCTGATGCCGGTGGGAACCCCCAGACAGTACCGAATGATTGCATGTTGGTGGGGAGAACATTGTTGTTTTCCTTGACTGTCCCTGCAGCTGTGGAAGAATGTACTGAGAAAGGCTGTCTTGCCCTGTCCTTGCTGGAGCTGCTGGGGTTCAACCTGACCTTTGTTTTTCTTGCCAGTCTTCTGGTCCTGATCCAAGTAAGACTTACGTCCACTGCTTCTCCTTACACAGCCTCTCTTTGCTCTCACATGTGTCCTGGGTAAGAACTTTCCTTCTTGCTGGAAGCCCTTTCTGCCCCAAGACATCGAAGTAGCTTCACAGTGCTAATTGCTTTAGCTAAGCAGGGTCTCTTCGTCACTTGCTGTGCTCTCTGATGAGATATTGTTGGTCAGCTATGAAATTGATGCAGCACAGCGTCAGTGTTTCTTTTCTACAGCCTGTAGCAGCTGGATCAGGAATTCCTGAAATTAAGTGCTACCTCAACGGTGTAAAGGTTCCAGGCGTTGTGCGTCTCCGGACAGTGGTGTGCAAAGCTATGGGAGTGCTCTTCAGTGTGGCAGGAGGTAAGAAAGATCTTGTTGGGGTAAGGAGTCACTGAAGGGGGAAAAATGCTGTGCCTGCTATACATGGTGCACAAAAGGCCTTTTCATTAAAATGATTTTGATGGGCTGGAGCAGAGTGATGAGCCCTGAATGCATATATAGAGTAGAAAATAGACAGAAGGATCAAGACAATTGGGGGAACAGGTACTTTTCTGTGTAGGCTAGTCAGAAGTCGCTCTTTTTGGCTCCAAGAGGGAGACCTGAGAATTCTCCAGAACATGTTGTCTAGAGCAGCCTGAAGGAGGCTATATTCTAGGCAGCAGGGCAGAGTAACTTGGGGAGTTCAGAGTACTTGTAACAGCTGTCTTTGAATGGTTCCACCCACTTGGGAGTGCCAAGTTTGTGCAAGTCTTCACAAACATTTGTGAGGTTGAGGGGGCAGGGGTCAGCACCTTCCCTCACCTTGAGGAGAGAGGGAAGAGCTGCAGGCTTGGCACAGGTGACTGTACTATGGCATGGGAATGGTGGGCTGATCTTTCCTGGCATTGTCAGCAAGGGAGAGAGCTGGGGGGAATGTGTTGTCTCATCAACCCTGTTTTTCCAGGTCTTTTTGTCGGGAAGGAGG
Organism: Rissa tridactyla; assembly: GCF_028500815.1. Taxonomy (NCBI): domain Eukaryota; kingdom Metazoa; phylum Chordata; class Aves; order Charadriiformes; family Laridae; genus Rissa; species Rissa tridactyla. The sequence goes on along the minus strand of NC_071481.1, from coordinate 3,750,227 downwards.
GTCCAATGATTCACAGTGGTGCTGTCATGGGTGCAGGTTTGCCACAGGTTAGTGCTCGCCTAGGTTGCTGGTCTGGTCACACCACTGCTTTGTTAAAAGTACTGTGAGGAGCAAGTTGCCATCTCCTGTGTATCTAAATCTTTATTTTGTTTGTAGTTCCAGAGCATCTCTTTGAGGAAGATCCAATTTAACTTTCCCTATTTCCGCAGTGACAGGTACTGTACCCAGGATGTTGAGCAAGGGGGAGGAGGATGGGTGAGCAGACTTCCCTGGGAGAAGGGTGTTGGGGTGGGATGAATCAGTCCGTCAGTTTTTGATTTTCTCTCTAGTGTCCTGCAGTTTCATTCTGCAGCAAGACAACACCAGGAATTGGCTCTTCCATGCTGCTCTGCTCTGGTCTCTGTGTTCATTGATGTTCTCTTGGACTACTCAACAAATCTCTACCTGTTTAAAACCTTTAATGTGAATGGTTAAATGGCTTCATTGGTGGGAACAAACTCAGTTACTCACCCCTTATGACCAAGATGTACTACAGAAAGGCCTGGTTCACCTGAACGTGGACAAAATCTTGCCCTTCCCTCTCTGTAATTCTTTCAAGTGATGCTGGAGTCCCACAATTTGGGGTAGTTCCTCATATACTGGGCAGTTGTGTAGTGTTTTTTTACAGAGTTTTGCTCTGTATTAGCGCTCCAGAGAAAGAGCGTGATTCTGCAACGACTTACTGAATAAATGATGTTGCCTGCCATGGCCAGCACTTCTCCCAGCTGTCACTCCTGTATCCCTGGGATATATCCATAAATGGGAATGGTCTCTTTGTGGAACCTAAGCATCTCCAGAGCTCTACTTTGCTAAACTGAGGTTGTTTTCCTCTTCATTTCAGGGATAAAAGGGATTTTGTATCTGCTGGAGCTGCTGCAGGGGTTGCAGCTGCCTTTGGAGCCCCAATTGGGGGCACCCTTTTCAGCTTGGAAGAAGGTTCCTCCTTCTGGAACCAGGGACTTACATGGAAAGTGGTGAGTAATGACTGTCTCTTTCTGTGTGTCTCTTCCTTGAGGTGGACCTGTGGGAGGGCTTGTGTGTGAGGGTGTTCAGATTATCCTGTGTCTCCTCCTGAGCTCTTCTGACAGGAGAGAGATTGTCTGCTCTTAGTGCTTCAGAATTACTACAGATCAAGAGCTGAGATGAGTCTGGTACTATCTGGAACTATAGGGCAACTCTGCAGGCAGCAGAATTAGTGTACCTGGGAGAAAGGGCTTTTGTGCCTGGGCTCTTTGCAGTCCAGTCCTTTGGGAGCAGACAGAATAGGGAGGTGCTGGATTTCTTTCTGCTTTTTCTCTGCCTTGAGGAGTTGTATTGCAGCCATGCCATGTGCCTTCAGGTTGCCTTCTCTGCTTCTGGTGCCTGTTTTCATGAAGTGGACAGTATTTTAAAAACGTATTGGATTTCATTAATTTTTTTTGCATCTTTGACACACGCATACAAAAAAAGAGCATTTGCTGCAAGAATTACTAGGTGAAATTCCTCACTTCTTGTGCGGGAAGCCAAATCAGATGATTATAGTAGTCCATTCTAGCCCTGCTCTCTTTTACAGCAGGGAATGGGTGTTAAACCTCTTTAGGACTATTTTCCTAAAGCTTGACAAAGCTCTGAGGTTCCCCTGGCATAAGTCTCAAGGAAGAACTGACTGCCAATCTTAATTTGGGGAGTGCTTATTTTTTCCTTTTTGTTTTTACTTCCTCAGCTTTTCTGTTCCATGGCTGCCACCTTCACCCTGAATTTTTTCCGCTCTGGGATTCAGTTTGGAAGTTGGGGTTCTTTCCAGCTCCCTGGGCTGCTGAACTTTGGGGAGTTTAAGGTGAGGTTTAGTGCTCTTATTTCCCCCACCACCCCAGTGTCTTTTCAGTTGAGTGTTTCTGTTTTTTTCGATACGTGCTTGTATTTCAGTGAAGGGTAGTTGATATTTAGCTGCAATACATTGATAGCCTAACACAGAATTGTTCTCCTTTGGTCATAGCTGCTGAAAGTCTCCTGGTGTGGAGACGGAAGCACTGGTAGACAATTGCAGCAACTACTCTGATGCCTCTTTTTAACGCTTTTCTGCACATAGTGCTCTGAGTCTGATAAGAAATGCCACCTCTGGACGGCTGTGGACTTGGGCTTCTTCATTCTGATGGGGATTGTAGGAGGCCTTCTTGGAGCCACCTTCAACTGTCTGAACAAAAGACTTGCGAAGTACCGCATGCGGAATGTGCATCCCAAGCCAAAGCTGGTCAGGTATTTATGCTGTTTTGAGTTTGTGCAGGGATCTCTAATCTGTGTTCAGTGTCCCAAAGCAAAAGCATCAATCTAGAAGACCCAGTGAGAGGTATTGGAGGAAGTCCCAGACCTGTTATTTTTGAAATCACAAAAAGAAGCCTCCATAGAACTTTAAAGTGAACACCAGAAACCAGATGTTACAGTCCCTCTGCGTTTTTGTAATTACTCTGGTGGTACCGTGAGAGCTGCAACCCCCCTTACAAGGGCTACGTAGGGAGCTCTTGATAATAAAGGCTATAGCCGAACAAACCAGAGCTTTGTCTCCATGCAGTATTTTTTTTATGTCTTGTCAAAATGGATGTGGAAGCAATAGCTGATCCCACTCTTTTTTTTTTTTCTTTTTTTTTTTTTTTTTTAAATTGTCTTGGTTAATTAAATCCACATCTGAGCTATTTAGAGGGGGAATTGCCATGTAATTCTGGAAAAGAACTGTTTGTTTGCTCTAGGCAATTCCTAAAAAAGAAGCCCAGGTTTAAAAAAAAAAGAAAAAAGTGTATTTAAGCAGTTAGAAAAGAAATATGAGAGACTATGCATCAACCTGTCCAGTCCTGTCTAGACTTTTGCCCTGTAAGGATCTACAGAACATTGTTTCCATGTGAACAGCCTCATCACTGAACACTTCCCTGTGGCTTTTTATACGTGACTGTTAAGTGTTCTGTGGGCAGAAATAGCTCCTTTTTGGGGCAAGCAATTAAAAAGGGGAGTTAACGCAATCCCTGGCAGACAAGTCGTAATTCAGCTTGACTTGCAGGGTCCCCTGCTTCTGACGTTAAGCTGTGGTGACTGCTTGTTCTTGCACCCTTACCGAAGTCCTGTGCAGAGCTGGGACTGGGTTACAGGGATGAGCGTGGCTTCAGTGTGTGGTTTCTATTGTGTACTTGCAGAGTCTTGGAGAGCCTGCTGGTGTCGTTGACTACTACGGTCGTGGTCTTTGTAGCCTCCATGGTTCTGGGGGAATGCCGGCAGATGTCTTCCACCAGTCATAGTGGCAATGACACTTTGAGCCTGCAGGTGAGGGATCTTACGTGGAGATTTTATGTCCCCATCATATTGTTCACCCTCCAGAGAAGCACAAGCACATAATGAGCTTTTGACAGTGTGCAGTACATAACAGAATGTCAGTGAAAGCTACGTACAGTTGCAGGAGCTTAGGGTAATAATAAATAAGACTGCCCTTTGTGCTCTCGTACTTTGGCAAAGCAGCTCAAGCTGTGAATCAGGGAGCCCATTGATGTTGCAGGCCACATCTCTGCGATTGGTGTTTGGCCTGAACTTCCCAAACTGTGGGCTGACAGCCCTATACAGGAGGGTTACTCCCATTCTGCACAAAGGCTAATGTAGGAGAGAGTGGATTTTAACTGTTCATGTCTTTTGTGTCCTGCATTAGGGTATGTCAGAGGATGTGAATTCAAGCATTAAAACTTTTTTCTGCCCAAATGAAACCTACAATGACATGGCCACACTCTTCTTCAATCCTCAGGAGTCAGCTATCTTGCAGCTCTTCCACCAGGACGGTGAGTAGCGAGGAGACAGTGCCTTATCCCATGCTTAGGCCTCAGAACTTCATCTTGCTCGAAACAGCCTTGTCATAAGAAGCACAAGGCTGAGATATCTTCAAGCCTTCATGGCTCTGGAGGACTGCTAGTACAACAGGTGAAAGCCTCCTCCATGGGAGGAAAGGCCTGATTTTCCTCTCTTTTTCACTTTTTTGTTGTCTTCTTTTTGTATTTGGACTGGGACGCTAAGTTGCTGTTGTGAGACGAGCCTGCTGTGAGCTGAGGGTGGATGGTGCAAGACTACAGTCTTTGTCCGACAGACCTGTGCCCCTTTAGTCATGATTCTTCTTGTGTTGCAGGTACTTTCAGCCCAGTCACACTGTCCTTGTTCTTCCTTCTCTATTTCTTACTCTCCTGCTGGACATATGGGATCTCTGTGCCCAGTGGTCTTTTTGTACCATCACTGCTTTGTGGGGCTGCCTTCGGACGCCTGGTCGCCAACCTCCTCAAAAGGTGCATTGAGTATGCGTATGTGTGCGAGAGATGTGCTGCAGATGGATGCTGAGCTCTCAGTCAGGTTATTCTAATTGCCGGGCTCTGTGTTTTGCCCTAGCTACATTGGCCTGGATCACATCTACTCGGGAACCTTTGCACTGATTGGGGCAGCAGCATTCCTGGGAGGAGTGGTCCGCATGACAATTAGCCTGACTGTCATCCTAATTGAATCCACCAATGAGATCACCTATGGGCTCCCAATAATGATCACCCTCATGGTGAGTGCAGGGCCTTAGCTCAGGCTTCTTGCAGACTGCTTGAACATGTGCTCGCCCTGAATCTCTGTTCCTTCCAGGGCTATGATAAGCCAAGGAGTCTTGTACTTGGAGCAACAACTCAGTAGACCTTCCATTTGCTCTGCAGGTAGCCAAATGGACAGGAGACTTTTTCAACAAAGGCATCTATGACATCCATGTGAACTTGCGAGGAGTACCTCTTCTGGAGTGGGAAACAGAGGTGGAAATGGATAAGTAAGGCTGCTCATCTTGGCAGGGCTGTGGGTTAGAATTTGTGGTGGGGTTCTTGCTCAGAAAGGAATGCTGTAAAGTGAGGGAATGATGCTTCATCTCCCATGAATCTGGCTGCTCTGAGGAGGAGGACTGCTGTGGGAGGAGTTGGGAGTTGCGCATCAGGCCTGCAGCGGGAAAGAGGTGCTGGAGCCCTTTCTGAGGAGGGTGGATGGGTGGAGATCTGAGGAACAGATTTATGAGGTTCAGCAAGAACTCTGAAAATGTTCCACTGGGCATTGCTGCTTGCAGAATTTAATCTTCTTCCCACCTTTCGTCTTTTCCCAGAAGTGCTTAACACTTTTTGTGTTATAAGGTGGAACCTTTTTCCTTGCCTATAGTGAATCATTGATGCAATGTTATGTTAAAAAAAAAAATAAATTGTGCCAGCACCGCTAATAATGCAGTGAAGATGAGCACACAGGTCTAAGGAGCTGGCAGAATAAACTGCAGCAGACTCCTTCAGGATCTTGTTTTGGGACTGGTTTGTTTCCTCGTTTGTCCATCACCAGCCTTCTGTTGCTGACATATGATGCATGCAGCAATGTTGGATTTCTCTGTCCTCAGACTAAGAGCCAGCGACATCATGGAACCCAACTTGACGTATGTCTACCCACACACCAGGATCCAGTCCCTCGTTAGCATCCTGCGCACAACTGTCCATCATGCCTTCCCTGTAGTGACTGAGAACCGGGGCAATGAGAGGGAGTTCATGAAGGGAAATCAGCTCATAAGTAACAACATCAAATTCAAGGTAAGAAGTTGCTTGTTTGATAAGTTTAAGGGTAAAGAGCTTTGTTTTGCAGGTGGAAGGCCCTTTCTTTTGCTATCTTGGCTTTTGTCAGTGCAGAATTCAGGTCAGAGATAAGCACCTGCTGCAACAGAAAATTTTCAAGGACTCAATTTCATTCCATTTTCTGGGTTTTGATAAGAAGAGTGGACTGCATTCTTAGAGGCAAAAGTTAAGAGGACAAAGTAACCTGTTTAGGATAGACATGGAAAAAATGTGGATTTGGCACTGAAATACTGAACCCACCACTGAGATCAGTAGTAGGTGCCTAAATGCTTCTCTCCTTTGTAGGAGGGATACTGGGGCAGGTATTTTAGCCTCTTGGGAAACTTAAAATTTAAGGTCAGAATGAGTAATCAACATGCTTGTGGCATACTTGTGCTCTAGCAAAAAAGGGTGCCTGAGTTCCTAAATGCTAGGTTCTCTGTCCAAAGAGAGTACAGTCCTGTTGGGTCGTCTTACAAGTACTGCAGCAGCACTGGCTAAGGAACACTTTATTGGTGACATAAAGCTATCATCAAATAGTTCATAGTTGCTTTTAGATAACTGTTGACCTGCTTAGTGGGTATCTGAAAATTGTTTGCTGTATCCAGAAATCTAGCATCCTCACCCGAGCTGGAGAGCAGCGCAAGCGTAGCCAGTCCATGAAATCCTACCCTTCAAGTGAGTTGCGTAACATGTGTGATGAGCACATAGCAACGGAGGAGCCACCAGAAAAGGAGGATCTGCTGCAACAGATGCTAGAGAGAAGGTGAGGTCCTGGTAGGCACAAACATATGGAAATGGGGTGTTTCCATATGTTGAGATGTGTAGTGATGCTTGATACAGTCGTTCTGTATGTCAGAGGAAACAGTGCTAGTATCCACGTTTTAGAAGTGCCTTGGCAGGTCTCATCAGACAGTGCTGAGGCTCACACCTGTGACCAAATTCCTAGGCTAATGGCTTGATGGTGTCCAACCTGTTAATTTAAATTTCCTTCAAACACTTATCCAGAAATATTTCCTGGAGAGGGTGGAATACCTGGGGAAATATCTTGTCTGTAGAAGTTGATGCCCTCTTGTCTGCAAAAACCTGAGGGCTCTGCAAAGCTCAGTTCTCCCAGGAGAGAAGCTAATGACTTGGTGCCATAAAATTGATACCACCTTCCTGGTAACCGGGCTGAGTCACCAGGCTTGTATTGCAGTTGCTTCCAAGCAGCAGGCTAGTCTGGTGAGTCAGTTTCTAACCTAGTGATTGTGACTCTTATGAGTGGAGTCCTGACCCTGATGTTTTGCCAGATGCTTCAGCTGTTATTAGAATCTGAATAATTTGTCACTGAAAATTTCCTTAGTAGCAAGTGATTTGACATTGAGGGTTAGGAGAGTGTCTCCATTCTGCTGCTGTTGTCATGCTCTGCCCATGGTAATGGCTCTTGACCCCTCTCTGCTATTTTGTTTGGTGGAGAAAAGACTTGCTTGTCTAGCAAGAGTCCCTGAAATGTTCAGGAGAAGGCTGCAAAGAGCTGAAATAGCAGTTGTTTTGGAGGTGAGGGTATGTGTCTGTCCTTAAGTTCATTCAACTTATAACATGTTAAATCTGTCACAGATACACTCCCTACCCCAACCTGTACCCTGACCAGTCTCCCAGTGAAGAGTGGACCATGGAGGAGCGCTTCAGACCTTTGACCTTCCATGGCTTGATCTTGCGCTCACAGCTTGTCACCCTCCTTGTCAGGGGTGTTTGTTACTCCGAGAGCCAGTCGGTGAGTCTTCCTAATGAGGAATTCTAGCAGAGACATCCTTCCCCTCTCATCTGAGAAGGTTGGGAACAATATTTATGGGTTGCCAAAAAGAATCTATCTATTTTTACACTTAAGGAATACATCTGTGTTTTAAAAGCTGCAGATGGATAATGTGAATTCTCCCTTGCAGCTCTAGAATAAAGAGAATTTAATTTATGTTTAAGCACCCCCTGGAAAAGAGGATACCTACTGTTTAAAAATAAACCAACAGACCCATTTGTTGCTTAAAGGTGCAATTCTATCAGAACTGGCGAACAGAAGGCAGATACTAAATACAAACAGAGCAACCAGCAGTTTATACTGTGTCGCTTTTACTGCTTTGTGCCAAGATCTTACCAGGAGTGTCAGCTGTGTCATTGAGACCAGCAAGAGCATTTGTTTTTGAGGCCTATCTTTCACAAGGCTGGTTGGTTGCTGCCCTCCAGTGTTGAGTGTAGACCTGTCAGAGGTTGGAGAGCAGATCTGTTGCTCTCTCAGCTAAATGCCTGGATAGGTTTTGGCTTGCACTGCTGCATTCTGAGATGAGCTGCTAGGGGTACTTCTGCGAAGTTGTATGTATGGGCGTGGGTGGAGAAGGAGATCTGGGTGAGTGATTGGGAGGCATCATTTGCTGTGCTGCTTGCAGCCCATGTACTGTCTGGGATGGTGACGCATGGGTTCAGTGGGATTTGTTCTAATTGCAGAGTGCGAGTCAGCCTCGTCTGTCCCATGCAGAGATGTCAGAGGATTATCCCCGCTATCCAGATATCCATGACCTGGACCTCACATTGCTGAACCCTCGCATGATAGTGGTAAGAGAGGCACTGCAGTATGGCAGTGTTTCCTGATATATGTTTAGGACAGTCCCAAGCCTTTAAGAAAAGCTGGGAGCATGTTTAAGTCCACCCTGGGGTGCAGTGCCCAACATCGTGTATTTCTCATGCATTCAGTCAGCCTTGTCTGCACGTGGAAATCAATCCTTGTACCTGCTATGAAGTTACATTGCACACAGGTGCTTTACTTTCAGAACAAGACGTTGTCTGTCTGATTTAACTTCCTTCTAGATTAGACTCCTGCCTGAGTGAAATCAAACAGGCAAACTGCTGCTATCTATTTGTAACTCTGTGTGCTGGCAGCTCAGTCGGTGGCAGGCCTGTCATTGTCTTTGTGACAGGAAGGTAGCTGTGTAAGCCCAACTGCTTTTTTAATATACACTCTTGTTTTCATGGACCTGCATTCATCCTGCTTAGAGGCTTTCTGCAGCATTGGGATTTTAAGATCATGGGTTGCAGTGTTCAAACAAACTGTGACAAATAGAGGTTCCTGAAATAGTTTCATAGTTGTGGAGAGATAGAGGATGCCCACGGTCTAATACCCTGTCCAGAGATCAGTGCATTGGAGGAGTTGTAGGAATTGCTTGTTAGTGAAAATGCCTCTTGTAATTAATATAATTGTTTTTCTTTCTTAGGATGTCACCCCATACATGAACCCATCACCCTTTGCTGTCTCTCCAAACACTCACGTGTCGCAAGTCTTCAACCTGTTCAGGACAATGGGACTCAGACACTTACCGGTTGTGAACGCAGTTGGAGAGGTGAGTCCTTATCTCCATTTTGTCTTGGCTGAGCAATGCTTTCCAACTTTGGGAGAATTTAGATATCTTTTAACATCAAACAGAAATGCTTAAAGAGATCAGAACGTGATCTTCTTTAAGGCCCTGAAGCATTGTTGGTTACTGTGACTTTGTGTAGCTTTACTGTGATCTTTTGTGTCCGAGCCTGCTTCCCGCTTTCCCTGCAAAGGGCAGGACATGCAGCCTCTCTCCTGTCTGAGGCTGGCAGCAAGTGGAAGCTTTTACTGTCTTGTAACTGTTGAGAGGCCTCGAGCTCATCAGAGGCCGCTAATTTGGCTTCCTCTTTGACAGCTTTATTCAAGGCCAAGAGCAGAATTTCCTGTGTTGGGGCAGGAGGTTTTTCGGCTGGAAGGGAACTTGCATTCTGTTGCTACTCGTAGGAGCAGCAAAATAGAGGAGTCTTTGAATGGTTTGTGCTTGATTCGCTGTACTTTTGTGTGTACTCTTTGTCATCTACAATGCTCAGGAATAGTCAGTAGGTGTCAGTAACTTCCTACAAACATAATGAGAAACTTTTTTCCTTAGGCCTGAACTGGTCTGTCCCTGTAACACAGCAGTGCTTTCTCTGCCTCTTGGGGTTACTAATAACTACTCTGCAGAGCCTTTTGGTTGAAAACAAGAGATGCTGACTCATTCCATGCTTAGTACAAGATGCTCTTGCAGTACTAGAGAGCAGCCTAGTTCTAAACTCTTTTAATGTGTAAAATCACTGAGGTGTTTCATCACATGTGATTTGAATGTTTCCCCAGCAGCTGGGAGAGGGTCCCTTCTGTGACCTGCTGGCTAGCAATGGCCAGTGTGCTGTCCCCATTTAGCTAGTCTTTACCCTTTCTCTGTTTTGGTCTTTAGAGCTTCCTAGAATGTATCTGATACAAGCTATCTGCAGTCATGTCATGTAGCATACCAGAAATGTCTCAGCTTTGTTATTTCCAGTTACAGTTTTCATTTTCCAAAGGATTTAGTTACAATCGTATGCTGTCTAACATGGACAGGATTTCCCTTCCTTGACAGGTGTAATTACTGCCGTGCCCAGACACAATAGCAGCAGTTAAGCTGTCCATTTGGGTGTAGTTAAAGCAGCGTCTTGCCTGTAGATAAGTGCTGGAGGAGGGAGGGGTGTTGCTTTGTCGAGATTTGAGCTCGAACCCACTCTAATTCAGCATTGGTCAAGAACTGCTTGCAGGTTCCCTCTTTTTTGGGGGTTGGAAAGAACAGCTCTACCATGCACGTCTCTTAGTGGCACATCTGTGATATTGACTTGTATCTTTTTTCCTCTTTTCTTCCTCTTTAAGATTGTTGGGATAATCACTCGGCACAACCTGACCCACGAATTTCTGCAGGCAAGACTGAGACAACACTATCAGACCATTTGATGCCCCTGCCCACCCTGCCCCACTGTCGGTGTGGCTACCTCCCTCTTCCAAGCCTGCACACGCGCTCGCAATCTGCTTGGACCCCACAAGGCCCAAGACTTGCCGTTTGGCTTCTCACATGCATATCAAGCCTGGGGAGCTGGAAAACATCTTGCTAGCCAGAGAATTAGAGGAGCTGCCTGAGCCCAGAGCTGTTGGTTGGTCTCAGGCACTTGGTTTGACCACTCTTGATCCAGGTTTTTTCTTTTCCTGTGCCCCAGTTATGTCCTTTAAACAGATGTTGTCCTAACACTTTATGTTCTCCTATTTTGTTTTGTTTTGGTTTTTTAATGGTTGGAAAAAAAACCCATCTAGCTCCACTGTGTCCTGTGCAGAGAACTGCAGCATCTTTTCCCTGTCCTCCTGTATGTCTCCTTTTTCCTCTTCCTCCCTTGTTCCTGCAACTGTTGCCTTACTTGTGTGAGAAGGGGGTCACTGTCAAGGCTGAGAGGAGATACTGAAGTCTGCAGTTATCAAATAGCTGCCCCGGAGGATGGCTTTTCTCAAAAGTGACATTAAAGAATCCAACTCTTTGGAAATAGACCTCTCTTTGCGGGTGCTCCCATTTGCCCATGTTGTCCTCAAACCAGGACACCTGTTTTTCCTCTCTGGCTTCATTTGTTCCTAATTTCTCCCCTTCTTTCATGGGGAAGCGTCCCTGCTGTGATGTTTTTGACAGCAACTGGCTTTTGAGAGCAGCTGAGCAAATCAGGAGTTCAAAACAGTTCAGTTACTGTTTGGGATTATAAATATTTAATGCATTTGCAAAGCATCTCAGAGAAGGGAGATCTTTTCCCTCTTAGCTCTTGCTATTATCTCCCTGTAAGAGACTCTTCTAAGGCACTTTGTGGCACTACACTTTGTCACTACCCTGACACTCCTGCATTTCTTGGCATTTGTAGGCACTTTGTCCTTGAACAGTGAGAGCCTGGGACACGTTTCCAGAGAGACCAGGGAACCCAACATCTGCAGAGCATGGTGAAGTGTTCCTTTCTGGAGGCAAATAGAACTGATGCCCTGTCTCAGGGCTTGGTTGAATTATCTCTGTGTCATGAGAGGCGCTGGTGTAACTTCAGGCTGCCATACGGGAGGGACACTTGGTGCTAGTGACTAACAGACAGGATCTGCTGTAGGGGTGATAAGTGGGGCTGTCTGTGCTCTAAAAATGCTTGGGATACTGTTTGCAACTGCAACTACCGAATATCTGTAAGGGGAAAATCAGCACTTATAAGCCAGTTACAGCCAGTTCACTGCTTTAGCAGGCACCATCCTGGCCAGCACCTGTATTGTTCCAGCAGGCACCTGCCCTCCTGAGTTTTGCATACAGATAACCCTCAGTGGGAAGCCAGCATTGTGCCTCCAGGGTCTGCAGAGCTGATTGGCTTGATAAAGCACAGAGCATTCTGTCAGTGAGAGACTGGGCCAAGTAACATGGGGAATGTATCCCAGAAAAGCTTCTACACAGCCTCTTAGCACTCCGATTAACCTGTTGTCTGCCATAAGGAGCTAGCGACATGAGAGTCGTGCCAGAAGGAAATTACTGTATTTTCTGAATTCAGGAGCTCATCTATGGTGAAGATTTTCCTTACTAAGCCTGAAGCCTTTCCTTACATGTGTCAAAACACTAAATCTGTTAAAACAGCCTCTTTGACTGACTTAGTGGAAGCTGATTGGTCCAGAGCACTGCTCTGCAAACTGCTGGCTGCTTGAGCCCTACTACAGTTAGGCTTAGGAGTAGGTTTTGTGCCCAGGGCACTTGCCGTGATCTTGACATAGGGCTCTTTAAGTCACTGGAACTCATAGATGTTCATAAAGCCTTTGCAGTTCAGATAGGTGGTGGAAAGATGTATTCTCTGCCTGTGCGTACAATAAAGACAGCAGCGTCAGGGGAGGCTCTTGAATTTTGTCCAGCAGATGAGAGAAAACTTTGTCTTACAAGTGGTTCCTGAGGCCAAGTTTTAGGGTAGAATTGGTCCTTGTCATACAGGGCATGGCATGGCTCACCTGGAAAGTTTGGTTTTCGCAAAGCTGTTTGTAAGCACTTAGATTTTATTTTTCTTTTAAATTTTTATTTCTCTCCATTGACATCTGGAGACAGTTTTTTCTCTTAGTGTTCTTTCCCACCTGCTGCCTTATTAAGAGAGGAAGGGCAAGTCTTTGTTTTCAAGAATGGATTTATATAATTTCCACAAAGGAAAGAGTGGGCTGTGGTACATGCAATGGCAGTTGTTGCTAAGGAAGCTGTGCATGTCCCAGCACCTTTTGTTAACTATGGCCGCTCTCCAGGGCTGCTTGGGAAGCGATTTACCTAAAAAGCCGGCAATATATTCGTTCTTTTTCCTTTCTTACTGTGGAACTTGCAGCAGCTGCTCTTGTCTCCTCCACTAAAATAGTTTTGCTGGCTTATGAATATCCTAGATGCATTTCAAATAAGGCATGCAAGCTCCTAAACGTCCAAGAGTAAAACAAAGGTTTTTTCCTCCAACCAGTATCCATCTTGCACCTTCAACCTAGCCTCCTTAGCTGGGACAGGTGCAGCATGTTCCTTAGAGCATATAAATTGGCATCAGCTACTGCTCTTGACTTGCAAGTTGTTTCCCTGTAAGTAGTGTAAGGATGTTTGTTCTCTCTGAATAGTCTCTGCAGATGATTTCTAAAATGCCTGTGTTCCCTGAGCTCTGATCTTGCACTGAGCTATGCCAAAAAACTTCCAGCACCCTTTTGCACTTCCTGAAGCTGGACTGTAGGTCTGAAATATGCTTCTGTTAACCTACCTTTCACTCGAAGGATTTGTGCTTGTGGGCAGTTAGAAATCACAGGAATCCTGTTTGGATGGGATTTCAGATCACTCTAATGTGGAATTAGCAATCCCATACTGTCAGAGCATCTGTCAAGAATACCCTGTGTCTCTCCATGACAAATCTTCTTCCTCTTGCTCATGTTGAGTGATGGTTTGTGGAAGGTTCCTTCTCTGCCTGCACATGAATAGGGCTCCTTAGATTGTTTGGTTTGAGCTGGTCATGTCCTGTTTTATTTCATTACACAAACTGCAGCAGTATGTTTTGCTGCAGGATATCTTGTCATCGCTACTGAGGCCTGGAGTTAGGCAATCCAGACAAGACAGGCTGAAAAATCTTCTCAAGGTTTGTCCGAGCACCAACCATGTTTCCCCATGAGAAGGCCACATGCCTTCAGCCAGCTGTTAGCACTGTCTGCTCGGCCTGTGCATCTGTCTTATTCAAATGTTTTAGCTGGAAAACACACCCCTTTCACTCTTTCAGTAAATAAGTTTTAAATGAGGATGGTGGGTGACCCCGTCAGCTGCTCTAAAGGGAGATCTCAACAGTGTGCAATCACTGTTATGTAGGTTGCAGAAAGGGAATTACAAGTTCACGTGTCGTTTGGGGATGCAGCATTTCCCTTTTGCTAAGGACTGATGCAAAGAGGCTTGTGTTGAACCAGTCTTGTTCTCACGCTTTGGCCACTAAATTCCTTTCTTACAGCACACTAACTGCTTCTGCTCTGGCTCTCGCTGTTTAGTGATTTACCAAGAAACTTCCTTCTAACGTAGGTGCCTGTAACCTTTTACTCAGAGCAACACTAAAGGAATAGTAACCAAGAACTGGATTAGTATTGATGGCAAAAGTTAGGGGGTAGTATGGGGCGTTCTCCCCTGCCTCATGGTTTCCTGTGCAGTGTTAATTATGCAGTTTTGAATTGTTAACTTACTGTGAGCCATTCCAATGGTAGCGACTTATCTTTCCATTTGGTTTTTTGCACTGTTTTTTGTTATGAAATTATGTAAGCTAATTCCACAGTGTATATAAATTGTATTTTTTTTAAATTTGTATGAATATATTTTTATTTGAACTATGGCACTTGGGAAGTATTCATGTAACCATAACATGTCTGAGAGTAAAATGTTTGTGTGTCTCCTTCAGCACTTTCAAGGCCTTTTGGTGTTTCTAGTGTTGTCTTATTTTTGCCCTTTATTATAATAAAACCGGTAGAACATGGCAATATCCAAGAACGTGATTTGAGGTAGATGAGTAGTTGCTATTTATGAGCTGTCTGGATTGAACAGTTTGTGCAGAAGGTGCTCTGAGGCTGGGCAAAGAATTAGCGCAATCCTTTAGGTTGCGACCACTCCCGTGTTCTCTCACAACGGCTGTTTAAAAGGAGGGAAATATCATGTGTATGATAAGGAGCTGAAATGTGCACATTGTGCTAGAGGCGAGTGCCGCTTTTCTTACCTGGGAACTCTTGCTTTCCACCTTTCTCCCAGTAAGCTAATGAAAGACATTTAGAGTGCAGTGTTAACACCTCTTGTTTTACAGGTAGCCTTTCCGGGATGTGAAAAATCTTCCTTGCATCCTTAGCTTTTACTTAGTTTGTGGCTATCTTTTCTGCTTTATCTTGCTGTCTACCTTACAGAGAAGAACTTATGACAATTTTTGATCTTTCATCACATGCTTACAGGCCAAGAATGTGAGCAAGTAGAAATATCTGACACAAAAGCTCACTGCCTTTCCATGTTTGTGCTTTTTCTCTGGATGAGGTGGCTGTGTTGCGCACAATGCACACAGGAGCTCTCTGATACACTCTAATACGAAGTCAGCCAGCAGCTCGTCTGGCTCCTGCCCTCGATCTATTGGTGTGTATGTAATGACGGGGAGAGCCTGAAATAGATGAAGGCATCTGTTAGGAGAGGACGGCAGAAAATCTGGGTTTGGGAGCTAAATAAGAAGTGCCATGATGGTCTTAAACACTGCTCCTAGCAAGGAAACGGAGTGGAAGAGTGAGTCATCAGTAAAAAAGAGCAGGAGGAATTCTGCTTCAGCTCTGCTGCTGCAGTGATGTAGGAGGAAATGGGAGAAGCATTTCCGTCCTAAAATTGAGGTACATCACCTGCCACTTTAGCATAACAGTAAAGAAGGAAATAGATTGTTTGTCTTTTGTCTGCTTTCTCACCTCCCACCCTGAAAAAAGGGGGTGGGAGGGTTGTGTCTGTCCATGCTCACAGACACAGCTTGGCAATTGGTGGTATGGCAACTTCCCCGCAGCCAAACCTACTAAAGCAGCCAGCTGGACTCATGCAGGTACCAGACGCTTGGTAAGAGCCTCTGTCAGCTGTAGGGCTGCTTTGGGCGTCAAGATTATATGCAAGGTGACTTCTACTACAGACAATAAAAGCAATAAAGTTTCTTGCCTGAAGGAGGAGGGATCAAAACCAATTAGAAGTGGTGGTTTGTCTTGCATTTTATCATGGGTAATAGTGGTTAGTAGAAGAGCTGCATAATACCTTTATGCTTAAAGCAACCAACTTCACGTGTCGATTAAAATCCCTTTCTACCAAAGTTTATAGATTCATTAAATCGACCTGTGTGTCATGATCCCTGTACCTGTAAAATGTGCATCTAGCAGAAGAATTTAGTGCTGTTCAGTGAGATTATTTTCTAAGGCTTTGCTTTGCTGGCAGGATGCAAGCTGCCCGCTTTAGCGTGCGTACAGCCACATCCAGGTCTGTCTCAGGCTCGCCCGCGGGAGGAAGCAGAGGGCGGCTGCGCCGAGCCGCGGCCGCGCCGGGTGTGAGGAGGGAACGAGGCTGCTCTTCTTGTCCAGGGTGCTGAACCGCTTTCCAGCGGCGCTGGGACACGCTCGGCCTCTTCAGCATCCGCCAGCGCTTTTCAAATGCGCTGTGTGAAAAAAATCTCCTCGTGGCTGGAGTGAGATGGCAGTGAGTTCCACCACCGTCTGGGAAGGGAGGGGTATCAGTTTGTGAGGGTTAGACGTTGAGATCACTATTTAAAAGTAACCAGCATGTGCTTTTCAAATCAGGGTGCTGTAACAAAACTGCAGAAATAAAGGCACAAGCTGCTGTATGGGCCATGTGTGTTTAACACACGTTGTAGTGATTCTTAAGCATCTAGGAGCAGGAAAGTGGAACCCAGAGATACCAGTTTGAATAGATGAACATAGAAAACAATACTGTGATGAAGAACTCATGACTCTAACAGAGAAGACAGGACAACCCTGAGGGCCTTGCTGACTCCCCCAGCAGCCCCTTGATACTACAGAATATCCCTGTGGGGTGGCTGACTTCACACATCAATTTTATCCTTCTTTTTCTCTTCCCAATTTCCAGCATATCAGGCCTGACCCTAGCTGCCTTCTCACTATCTTCTGTTTTCTTAGAACTTCCCCAGCTTCTTTTTTTTATACAGGATTCTGCTGGTTTTTCAGGAGAATATTCAGAGTACGGGAAGGTCTTACAAATCCTCCTTCCTTCCTTCCTTCCTTCCCACATGGAAGGCCACAAACTGTGATTACAACTGTAAGCCTTTTTTTTTTTTTTTTTGGTCTTTTTTTGTGGAAGTATATCACTTAGCAATAGAATCTGCTGTTAGGAAAACAAAATACAGGCATGGTATAACCTGTTTACAAAGGGCAAGTTGTACTGTTGAGAGGGGAACTGATGTGCTCAGGATTCTTTGAACTAGGAAGTCCAGTTGTAGAAATTCCTTTTGTTTTGTTCAAATAGGATGATGGGAGGCTGGCCTCAAACTATTACAAGTAATCAATGAAAAGGACCAAAGGCAGCAGCAGTTTCTTGTTGCCAGCAGTAAGGAACAAGAGGTTTCTTTCTGCCTTTTTGTGTCACTCTGGTGTTTTCCTTCTCACTGAAAGACTGATCTTGAGACTGCCTCTCTTTATATTTGCAATGATGGCAGGAATAAGACTCAAAGAACAAAGCCTACTGCATTCTATCACTTGCTCTGATAAATGATTGCGGATTGGAGCCAGCAGAAGATTCCCTTTTAAAGTTATTTGTCCATAGCAGCTGTCACTGCAGTGGCAATGGTTCAGCTCCAGCAAGGCATGACAGCACAGGGACATCTCGCTGTGAGGAACGTTCTTGATTTGTTTCAAGATATTTCACACTTCAAAGGTGTGAGAAAAGCACCAGAAAAGTTCCCCCTTCCTTTATCTCTCAGCAATGCCTCTGGACTCTTCCTTCTTTGGTGTGAAAATTGAGACAAGTGTTGGACAACTGGGTGCCAACTGTCTAATGGGAGCTGTACCTCCGGGTAAGCGTGCGAGAGACTCAGGGAGAGGCTGTTCTCAACACCGCAGAGTTGTCAACAAGCTTTCTGCTAAATTCTGAGCTGTGTGACCATGCTGCTGGTAGCTTCTGTCTTTGGGCATGGCGCCAGCGTGCTATCTCTGTAAAGAATTGCTGCCTTGGATGACTGGGACACACTCATCAAGCAGGTGTCAATCAGCAAAGACCTTTGGGGGCCAAGCTTCAGTGAAAGTAAATCAAGCACGCTGGATATGGCCAGATTGTTATGCAAATTGGCACAGCTCTACTCCTCCCTGCAGCAGCGGAGGATGTGCACCCTATACTCCATATATGATTTCTTAGAGAAACAAAGCAGTGGTGACAGCTTCTCATGGCATTCTTGCTTGCAGACTGGGATTTCAGTGAAACATTTCATCTAGTGGGAAGCTGGAAAGGGATAGTGCAGTGTCTGAGGGGGAAAGAAACCCTCAAATCTAATTTGCAAAAAAAACCCGTGCCAACCAAACCACTTTTCCAAATAAAGTTCATGCCTTACAGTGTGCATAAAGCATGCTAGTGTAATTACTGTATTTCAAAGTTCAAATGAAAGAAAGCTGCTGAATTATGCACTGTCAGTCAGGGTTACTGCCAGAAGCTATTAGGAAGTGAGTATGAAGTCTGGCATTGCAGGAGGTGGCAAATGTCATTAGAGCTGGACGGAGGGTCTTAGCCTGGTCCTTCTCTGATCTCGCTGGGATGTTTCTTCCTTTGCACGATGAGCATGACAGCACTTGGATACGTGCTAGGTGCTGTGTTGTGGGGGGTTGATTGAGGTTTACAATGCACTCTGATGCCTGACAGGATGCAGGAAGGCAGGATTTCAGGACCCTGCCCCGTGCTCAGTGCTGAATAGTTGCTTGGAACCTAACCTGCATTAGCTGTTTTTGACATCAGCTCTTACTTTGCAGTGATAGCTTTGTCCCAAAGGCATCCTGCAGTTAGACTGTTTCTGAATTGTTTACAATTACAAGCTACCCTGATTCCCTGTCTTGGGGCTGACTCACAGCACAGTTCCTAAAGGAAAACTCTGCGCTATTATTGACACGTCACCAACTTTACCTTCCACTAGGGTAAGTTTCTGTAGAGGGCTTGAGATGTATCTTGGATAGGTGTGAGGACTTAGTTAGAATATGTTAATCTTCAGTTCATGCCCTCACAAGAGCCTGGTACTGCTTTTTTCTCCTCTAGTCTAGTCACGTATTTTCCTCAAAAAAGTTCTAGGAGGATTAGTTTCCAAAATTTACAGGCACCAAAGACAGATCCGCTACAAACCTGAAGGAATCTAGCTCCTGTTTAGCTGTGGGTCTGTGCAGAACTGGCTACAGCCGGAAGAGAGCAGGGCCTAGTTAAAAGGAATACCTGCATCCTTTCATGGATAGCATGTGCAACTGTGCAAATCCACTGCGGTGACAGCAGCAGAAGAAGAAATAAAAGGCTGTCGAGTTAGCACCTGATGTGTATATGGGACAACAGGACTGTCCTTTTAGTCTTTGAGCCATGAACACAAGTCCAAGTTGTTCCAAAGTAAAGTAGAGCATGAACGTATAATGCATCCCACGCTGTGGTAACTGCTTGTGCCGCTCTTGTTCCTCTGCTGTAAAGGTCAGCCTGCTGACCTTTGGTGAAGAACGTTAGTGGCACTTGCCGTTGGAACTGATGGGTCACAGTGTGTGTGGCTGTTCTGTGAAACAGATGATAAATGAATTAATTTGCTAGCTCACTCTGGGATCCTTCATTTCTGTACCTACAGGCTGAAATTCCTGGCCTCGCCGAACGCAAGTTTCTAGTGGAGCCTTTCATGTTTTCTATATGCACTCTTTTGGCCACAGTTTTTCTGTAGCCTCTTTAGTAAGCAAGCAAGGCAGCTCTAGAGAGACATTTAGCTTTCAGATGTCCTTGCTTTCTCTGTAAGCTGTGGCTGCTTTTATCTGTGTGTTTCTTTGGGTCTGGCTGTTTCCAAGACTGCTCCCTGCTCTCTCTCATCCAGCTCTAGCAGCAGCAGTGGTAGCTCTGCTTGTCCTTGGGGGTGATGCTCTTTATCTGTAGAGCTGATCAGTGCTAAGTTTCTCTCATTCAGCTTTTCCAAGTGCTCGTTTCTGTGTGCAGTCCTATTCTGGCCTGACTGTGAGATTTCCCTGGGGGAGCTTTACAGCTCAGTGTGTTTATGGGAGTAGCAGTAAAAATCCAGCCAGAGAGATGCCTTTTTCCTAGATTGCCTACTCTCAATTAGGTTCTCCCAGACCGCAGGGTCTATTAGCATACTGTCTGCAAGCCAATACAGACTTGTTCCACCGCGAACTGGCTTGCTGTTAATACTGGACCCACCTGGCTTTGGGTCAAGCAGCGCCAACTCTTCTTGCGGTTTTTAGCACATTCCACTGAACTCATTAGTGTTTTGTGCCTTGCGGGGCTGACAGGGAGGGACAATTTACAGGGCCTTGATGTGTCTATGCAAGTTTTGCTTGACTGGGTAAAATTCGGCTCCAGCAAGGACTGTTACTGTTAGAGTATGAGGATTGTTTTTACTTTCCTTTAATAGCAGTGCATGGGAAGTCAGGCTGTCGCCGGTTGCCAGTATGGAGGGATCCACCTGTGTGTTCCTGTCTTGCTGCAGCGGGAAACAGGTGGCTGCAGGGGTGTGTTTGGAAAGCCTGTGTGAGAAGACAAAGCCCCATTGTCCCCACAAAGGGTGACTTCACACCACCTTGACTTGTGAAACCGCCTCTGAGTAAATGCTCAGCTTTTCACTGCAGAGATGCCTCATGGTAGCTGCTGGGAGTCTTGGCCTGGGAATCAGTTCTCCTGCCAGGGAAACCGATTTGGGCACTATTGCCCAGAGTATTTTATCTTTGGCTGGTGCTGCTGGAAGGAGAGGGTCTGACATGTGATTGTATCGCCCTAGGTGTTGTTTCCCATCAGAGTGGAGCAAAATGATTCCCTCAGAGTAGGCTTCTGCTCTTCTTCCCTAGGGAAGAATCACAAGGCCCAGAGTGGCAGGGAGCACGCAGGTGCCTCGGAGGTCATGTCAGCAGTACAGGGAGTCACTGGGAGGGCGGCTTATCAGCAATGTGATGTGTGACATAAGCCCTATTAAAGTGGTGCAGCAGCCCTAGCTGTGAAGAGGCATGTGCAGGAGCAGTGTGCCATTCAGCACTCAAACTTACGGTTTCACTGTAGCTATGGTTCCTGAGAGCCGTTGTCAGCAACTGCCATGGCTCTGGCACATCTGCCTCCCTGTAGCCTGTCTTGACCAAGTATCGTTCCTCTCCCTATGTGCATTTGCATGAGCAAAGTCAGAATTAGACCTCTGTAGTTGAGTCCGTCCTGGTGCTGCTGTGTTCTTAAGCACTGAACAAGTTTTCCGGGGTGCTTGAGTAATGGATGCTGGGAATGAGGCGCAAAATTAGATGCTCAAAATAATAGAGTTTCCAGCAGTATGTGCAATCACAGGACAATTGCGTGGAGCCTGGGCTCAATGCCATTGCTGTGGCTGACTTGGGAATGCAAGCTGTTTGGTCCACAGGGTGCTAACTGAATGTGGTCTTGGCAATATAACCCTATTCGGCGGGGCAGGCGGCGAGAATGTGCTTTGGGCCAAATTCAGATCATAGCTGTGAATGCTAGCTACGAAGGCTTAAATGAATCTTTTAACAGACTTGCAGTGTTCCCAGTAACCGTGTTTAGAACAACTTTATGAGTGGCCATTCCCAGAAAGTGATAAACGGTACGTACTAGCTGCTTTGTAATTGGAGTGATCCCACCTGCCCTCACATGAGAAATACCGTGATAGGATTCAAGCCCCTTGAGAATCCATCAAGAAACGTTGAGGATGAGCACCTCAGCCACATGCAGAGTGAGACAAGACACAGTTAATGATGTATCTTTCTATTGATGCTTGTAACCTTTATTTGGTTAGTGCTAGAAAGCATATACAATGAATTCCCTTTCCTCCCTCTGGTTATCTTCAAACTTGTGGAGTGTTATGATTTTTCTTATTTCTTTTCATGTAAATTTTGCTTGCATGAGGGATTTGTGGCAGTGGAGTGGCAATTCCCTTGACTGAATAATCTGTACCAGCAAAAGGACTCTCTTGTTACTGAAACCCTGTCTATAGGACTCATGTTGGTTTTTCAATGTTGAGCAAGCTTTTTTTTCCTGCTAATCTGTTATAATTTCTTAGCGCACAGGGAAAAACTCTAGTGAAAAACTCATTTTTGGTTTTATCGAGTTCATACTTTTGCAGTCTTGTG
This sequence comes from Rissa tridactyla, assembly GCF_028500815.1. Classification (NCBI taxonomy): domain Eukaryota; kingdom Metazoa; phylum Chordata; class Aves; order Charadriiformes; family Laridae; genus Rissa; species Rissa tridactyla. The sequence goes on along the minus strand of NC_071481.1, from coordinate 3,728,387 downwards.
TAATTAAGATCCAGCCTTGTGGGTACCAGAGTACCAATAAAACATAGGATTTTGACTTTAGGAAAATACAAGAAATTTTAATACAACAGACAGGAGAGAGGTCCAGCATAGATGTCTAACGTGTTAGTTTTATTTAAAGATGGTTTCTTGGTGCTAGAGTAAGAAATGTTCTTTAAAAAACATCGAATAAATAAATAAATAAATAAATAAAAATAGGAATAACTTTCTGTTGAAGAGTTTAGAAAGCATCCGGCTTTCATCTTGGGAGGAACAGGTACTGTAAAGCATTCTTCAGAGTAGGGTATGGGGAGGTTGTCCTAATTCTTCCTGGAACCTGCAAGCCAAACATGACAGAAGTGTTACTAGAAAGTGTTTCTCTCTCAGTGCATGCACCATTGTTAGCAGTGCTTTTACCTACAAACATCAATAGAAAAACCAATACTAGCTTAAATATTAGACTAAAATGAATTCCTTTCTCAAACTGTGTCTTATTAAAGACTTAAATGAGAACCTGCTCCTCCCTTGCCGCGTGACACAGATGTAGTCTGTTCTGTTCAGTGAAATGGCTTAGACGGGACTCACCGTTGCAACCCATCCCACTCAGGGAGCCGATTCTGTCAATTCTCCTCCCAAAGCAGCCAGAATCTCTCATCATCCTGGGCATCTGCAGCCCCCTCAGTCTCTTGAGGAAGGGGTCCCTGTAGGACAGAGGGGTGCTGGGTGCTAGCCTGGGTTCAGCCTTCTGGTCGTCGCTGTCATCTATGAGCTCTGGTGGGATCTCCTCCTGGGTTTTGGGGTCTTGCAGGTCAGGATTGGACTCCAGGGCTTCAATCATTGCAAACTTATCCTCCAGTCTCTCCAGCAGAGCCTACAAGAGAAGGATTAATTTCATGAAACTCAGAGTTTTGTGGTCATTTGCTAGCTCTTCCCATCGTCCAACTCTGCATTCATCAGTGGTCCCATAGGCACCCCTAGGGAGACTGTCAGGTTGGATCCCAGGGTTGCTGGTGGTACGTGAGCTCTGCAGTAAATCCCTGTTCACATTCATTCCATCTATGGGTAGCTCTAGCTGAGAGCTGATTGAAGCCGCTTGCCACAGAAGTGTGTGTTACTGGCAAGGTTAGAAGAGCTCTTAGCGGAGGAAAAAAGCATGGTTCTGAGTTGCACAGGGAGATACTATTCAACCCACTGATGGTACACTGTCTGAAAGTACCTCTGAATCCATAGTCACTCCCATGTTCTCAGAAGTTGCCTGCAATGCTGCCTGCCAGCAGTTGGCTTTCTCTTTTTTTAAAAAAAATTTATTTATTTTTTGCTAAGATCATCTGCTTGCTTGTTACCCCAGGCTATTTCACTGAATGTCACTTGGTGAAGCTCTTGGCGTTTTCATTAGTCTGTGCTCCAAGAGTTCCAGGATTGTTGCTCCTTAAAGTAACATGCATCTCCCTGAAAATACCTGTATGCTAAATTTATGTCCTTATGTGACTTCTTCCTGGGTACCATTCTCTATAATTTTTAAGGCTTTGTGTAATAGGGGTCAGATAACCTCCTCAAGGCCAGCTCAACCAATTAGAGGAATCTAATTGTTCATCTCTAGAAGCAGAGTGGAGAGAAGTGAGCCTTACAGCTTGCTTGACAGTGAATGCATTTGGAAGCCACAGTTCTCAGCTAGCTGCTGGAATGCTAGGAAAAGCCTACAGACATGGGGCAGTTTTAGCTTTGGCTGACACTGTTTTAATCGTCTTAGGGAGTTTGTTCTCAGGGTCAGATGCTGCAAGAGGCTGACCACTGGTACCAGTCCACAAAAGTGTTTGAGCTTTCAGACTTCATTGTGCAAGACTGAGTCTTAAGCTTGTATTGTGCTGCAACAATGGATGTTCTCTATCATTCGTTAAAATATGCATGTGGTAATTTCATAACTCTAGAAGCTTTTCTGGTTGAGTTGTACTAAATGATCATACTATTCCTCTAGCAACTTTTTAAAAGTTTGACTTTGGGTGCTCTGCTTTACCTCCTCATCTCCCATCCACATGCAGCCAGTTCTCTAAAATCCACAAAGGTAGAGCCGTATGGCCATCCCGCTTCACTCTTCCTGCCATTTAGTGGGAGCTAAAACAGTAAGCTAAACAGCTGAACAGTAGCCCACCTGAAAGTTTTCTATTTGTTCTTATAGAGCTACTGTGATGATTTGTTCCCTCTCTGGGAGTTTGGTCCCAGGAACGTGGATGTTTAAGAGAAAAAGAACCAAAACCCCAAAGCAGACATACCACCACAGCATTGGAATTTTGTTTCCCACTGCTACCCAGGAGCTCAGGTGAAGCCAGCACTGGAAGATATTGCTCTACGGAGCTTCTTTGAACCCCTGTGAAGATCTGAGACTTTGTTCCCCCGGCATGCGATCGCTGATGTGGCTATCCAATTGTGCAAAAGAAAGGCAAAACAACGACCTCGCACTCCGCTAAGCACCCCAAAAGTTTAACCTTGCAAAAGAAGAGTCCTCACCTCCATGCTGGCCAGTTCTTTGGCAGGGCTGAGGCTGTAGATAGGGTTGGCTCTGCTGGACTGGAGTTGGATGAGCAGCAGAAAGAGGAAGCCACAGGAAAATGAGCCTTTAGTGTCCATGGCGCTGGGTTCGTTGGGAATAGGGAAGTTCAAGCTGTTTCTTCTGAGATGTCTCTTCAGGTCTCTCTCTTCCTTGTCCTATCCTCTGTCTTCCAAAGCTTGTCTTTTATACTCTTTGGGTGTGATCTCTGCTTCCTAGGTTATCGGTGGATTTATCTGGGGCACATTCCAGTCCCACTGCAGGCATGCAGCTCTGTCAAGGGAAGATTCCCTTTATTAGCTGTCATTAGGCAGCAGCTGCTGTTGCTGAGGAATGTATGTCACAAGTCAATGATTTCATGTCACTCCCCCTTCTCTTGATACCAGGCGCTGTGATTACATAGTCCAGTTGGAAATTCTTAGCAATTTTCTTTCAAGAGACCCCTATGGTCAGATTTACGGAGATGGGAAACAACCCTGAAACCGCTCTGAACTCCGCTCAGTTAGAAGCTTTCCATAGGGAAATTCCCTTTTACAGGGAAAACTATAGGCTTTTCAGATGGGTATTTGGTGGAGAGTAAAGGCTGAAGATAAATCTACTTTTAGGACACCTAAAGTATCGTGCACAATTTCCTTCTATATATGGAATATGCACAGCCACCGCATACCACGGAGTGTGCTGAAAATCCCAGGTTTGGGCCACTTCTCTTTTCCCATTGCTGTTGAGGTGATATCACCATTGAGACTTTGTATTTGTACGTTGCCAACAACAGAGACACCCTGATCTGCACCTCAATACAGACGATAACTTCTAGACTGACTGCAGGGAGACCGAGCACCTCCAGCCCCCCACGACAACTGACTTCGGCACTATTGAAAAACACTAGTCTTTATTAACTGCCAAACGTTTAAATCAATGGGATTTCTTTAAACATCGATGGTAAGGCTTGACCCTACATTAATAAATTTGAAGAAGAGATGGTCAGATTCAGGAATAATCTTCTCGTACCGTCATACAAGAAAGCAACTTGCTCGGCGAGAACTTTAGATAGATCGCTTTCGGTGTTATTCAGCAAAGGTATCAGAATCTGGCCCCAAGGAAGAATGAATTTGTGTGTATGTGTGTTTTGGGAGGGGTTAAAATGCAACATTTAGTTTAATATATTAAAAAGTATTTATTTGTTTCTTTGAGAGCTGAAGTTTTCAAGATTAGTTAGCAGTTTTTAGCTTAAATGAGAAATTACGCAAATGCAGCTTTGCTGCAAATTCCCCTTCCCGCATTGTCTTTGTGTTTATAGTGCAACTAAAAATTAATCTTTTTACAGAACTGCAGGAGAGTTCTAAATCATGAAGCGTATTGCTTACCCTGCATTTTCTTAATGTTTGTTGTTAATCTAAATTGAAACAAGAATCAATATATGAGGAAGTTGAATATGTCGGTCTAGTAATAATGTGTTGACTTTTAATACAAATATAGATCTTGAAAGAATCTCCTGAGTACATTTGCTAAATAGAACGATAAAATATTTCTCATGTCTTAAATGTCTTAACATGGTGTTTGTGTACAAACATGTGAACACGCTGTTCACATGATCCGCTACCAAAATTATACTAGAAAGGACATTCTCAAGGTTGTGAAGTCAAGCTCAAATGCTACTTTTTCCTAATACAGCCTGAAGTCAGCCCAACTCTGCGTGTGTTCTGATGAAGTCCTTTATTATAAGAGCACTCCCTATTTTTCCCCAATGTTTTCTTTTTTCAGTACATGGAGGCAGTACTAATTTTTTATATTATTGTGTGCCACAACACATTCTTATTTTGTGCAGTTCAAATTGTGCTTAAGAAAGAACTGAGATCCTGATAGTTTGTTTGGTTTTTGTTGTTGTTTTTTTTTTAAATTAAGACTCCATATTGCAATATCTGTATAATGCACTGATTAGTTACAGGTATTCTCTTCCTGCTGCTCTTGGGTGTGTATATGTTTGTCTGCACCAGGGTGTAACTTCATTTTGTAAACTGAGAAAGTGGGAAAAGATAAACCAGAATTATTTATTAATACTGACTGTCCAATTTAAGATAACTAGGATATGTTATTGTTTTATTTTTTGTTTCTGTCCTTTCACCCTCCCTACCCGCTAAGTATTCTCTAGTGCTGTCTCTGTGCAAAACCACTCTGTCGCTCGGTCTGCGTTTTGTCTGAGAGCTCAGTGCATCTGTAAAACAGCCCTTGGGGCACAAACCCAGCAGCAAGAAACCGAGGAACACAATATCAGTCACAGGTGTGAAATATTTAGCTTTGAGTGACCTGTCCCTGTGAAACAATCTAATATTCCAGGGCCGTATTCAATAACCTGGACCCAGAGATACTCCTTTCTTTTACTGCTTTGCTCATTTTCCTTCTTCTGTATTACACAGCAGATAAATGAGATGTAGGGTCCTGACTTCAGTCTTTGCAACACTTTTCTAAGAGAGGGAGATTTCTGTGCACTGTTTCATGCCATATGTATAGAATTACGTAGGTGGGATAAAATGGCTGATCGTCACTGTGTCTGTTGTATTTTCAAAGCCAAATTCTGCCCTCCATTATCCATCTCGCAGTCCTGCCAAAGCAAATGGAACGTAAAATGTCAAACTCAGCTCATCGTTGTTGAAACTGTAAAGCTCAGTTGTTTGTTTGCTTGTGGTATCTCAGTATCATCACCCTGGCACGATTAATATGAACTTTAGGCTTTATAGCCCAGCGATGCATAGTCAAGACCCAGGCATTGCCCATGCTCAGCTGGCCATTTGCCTAGTAAAAACCCTGTTGGGAATCTTTTAACAGGGCAGCAGATTCTTATAAAAAGCATATGGTGACTGGTTTTAGGGTTGGGAAATTGGCACATTTCCCCAGCATCCCAGGGTGTGGGGTAGGAGGTGTTGGGGACATGAGGCTCCATTAGAAAGCAGCTCAGAGCAGAGAGGGAGGATGGCACAAGGACAGAGCTCAGCTGAGGGTGACGCTGCCCTTTCCCCAGCAGGTTGGTGAGGTGTCCTTGGTTTTCAGCCCTGTAGGGCTGACTGTAAGCCATGGGGCTGGTGTCATGTGGATTCCTTCTGGTGATAGCTCTGTCCTGGCTGACGCCCCTAACTGCTGCACATCCTTCCAGCAATGTCCGTTCTCCTATTGCCATAGCGCAGCTGAAGAGTGCTAGAGTTATGATCAGTGTGAGCTGATCGTAAAGATCCGTTGTAGTTCTGTTCTGAGGAGGAGGCTGGATTTGGATGCCTTTCATCTCACAGTGACTAAACCCTTTGACAAGACTGTGCTGTACCCCACGCAAGCTCTCTTTCTCTGCCTCGCAATTTGGTTAGATTAAGAAGGAAATGAAGAGACAAGGCCATCAGTGCGGGAAACAAAAGGGAAATGTAATCATGTCTGGTACAGGGCTTGCAGCATCACCAAGATCATAGTACAGGCCATACAGCAATTGAGGTAGTTAAGTAGTGCCTCACTTTTTCCAGGGGGGAGGAAACTTATTTTAATCCCAAACGTGGATTGTTTCTCTCGCTGATCGGGATGTATTGTCTCTGTGGTGTGGCTGCCCCTTCCTCTGCTGGTCTCCCCAGGCTCAGTGCAGGCAGCTCTCAGTTCCTTTGGAGGAGGGTATTGGGCAATGCCTGGAGCCTTTCTGCCCGTTTAGGGCTCCCTGCGCTTCACAGCCTTGTCTTGAGAGCGCTTTGCGCAAGACCCGGGCAGAACAGGGAGGGGGCTTCGCTGAAGCCGAGTGCCGTAAGCTCGGGGAAGAGCCGCCCGTCCGAGCTGCCCCGGGCCGGGAGAGTCGGGCTGGGCAGGGGGGAGGCCGAGCCCCGGGCAGGCGGGGGGAGCCCCGGGCAGGCGGGAGGCCGAGCCCCGGGCAGGCCGGGGGAGCCCCGGGCAGGCGGGAGGAGCGGCGGGAGCCCGGCGGGGCCGGCGCTCGGGCTGCGGGGCGACTGGCGTCTGTCCCGGGTCCTGAACGCCGCCCGCCGCCAAGTGTATTTTTAAAGCGATGCAGCCCCTCCGTCCTTGGCGGCACCCTGTGCCGGTTCGCCGTGCCAAGCTTGGCGCTGATACCAGCGGCTTAGCCCGTGGGACAGGGACGCGTGTAGGACACTACCTGGAATTAACCCCAAGCCCGGTGCCCACCTCCTGCTCCTGGGAGGATTCGCAGCGTTTGCAAAGGCATCCCAGCTCACTGCCACCCTGACAGTGGCTCTCTAGTGCAGCGTGGAGGGTCACTGGACTGATTATTGTCCTGGAAAGATGCAACCACCATCCTTCCTGCTGCTGCGACCCTCCGGCAAAGGCTTGTCCGGGTCTGGTGGAATGTTCTGGCCAGGGTGGGGACTGACCCCTTAGTGCAGAGGGAGGGGAGAGCTCTTGCGGGGATTTGTGTATCCTCTGACCGTCTGCTACGCCGTGACCGAAAAAAACACTCACAAAAGGCAATGAAGGTTTTGTACAAAAGTTTATTGCTGCATACTCCACTCCCGCGGGGGCTCCGGGGGGAAGTCTGGCTGGCTGGCTGCTGGACACCGGCCTGGAGGCTCAGGAAGCGCTTGGGAGCCGGTCCCGGCTTCAGCTTCTCCCTCTCCTCCAGAAACCTGGCAGAGAAGGGGAGAGAGCTGCCGGGGGAGCCGCTCCGAGGCTTTCAGCCAGGGACAGCGGCCGCTCTCAGCGGCTGCCCCGGCCACCTCTCCGGCCTCCCCCGCCTCCCTGCACCGCGGGCTGCCGCGGGCTCTAACCCGGGACCTACGGGCTTTGTACTGGTTGCATCCCAGCCCCGTCTGCGCTCCGATCCTCTCCATCCTCGTCCCAAAGCAGCCGGAGAAGTGCCTCCGTCTGTAGGAGGAGAGGAGGGTCCTCCATTGGTTCTGCCCCTCCGCCGGCTGGGGAGGGCTGGGCGCCGGGTACGGGGCAGCCGGCGGGCCTCTCTCCGCCCCCGGCAGGTCCCACTCGGAGCCGCCGTCCTCAGCCCCGGCCACCGGTTCGTCTTCCAGGCCCGGTTCCCCTTCCTCCTCCCGGAGCTGCCCCAGCGCCTTCAGGAGGTCCTGGAGAGGGAAGGAGAGGGGAGGAGCGACGGCCTTGCGGGGGGACAGGGAGCCCCGCTTCGCCCCGGCGGGACGGGTAGGGGTGGGAGCCCCGTCCCGTCCCGGCCCCGGTACCTGCAGGGACCGCAGCTCCGCATCGTGCTCGCCGTCGGCCGGCTGCGCTCCTGCCCACGGCAGGACAAGCAGCAGCAGCGAGGCCCCGCAGCACAGACCTGGGAGCTGCATCCTATCCTATCCTATCCTATCCTATCCTATCCTATCCTATCCTATCCTATCCTATCCTATCCTAGCTCGGCACCCTGTTGCTGCTTTGCCCATGGATACCTCTCCTTATATCCCCACTCTCTGCCCGGAGGGAGCTCAGCTGCCTCCTGCCAGATCCCCGCAGGAACCGGAGTGCCACCCTCTGCCCTGCAGCTTCGATAAGGGAACTGGTTACAACTGGCCCCACAGGTGACCCTCCAGGTAAGGGGAGTCCCCTGAGTGCAGCAAATCCTCCAGAGGAAGAGAACTGCCCCGAGTTGTCTCCTCCCCTCCTGGCAGCACTCATTTTCCCAGTGATTTTCTCCCCCTCCGCTCTCCGTCACTGTTAGGTAGGAGTTGATGCAGTGAAGGGACCTTGCACTTTCTGCCTGTTTGCGGTTCCCCACATCTGCAGGCACACAGGAGCTGTGAGCTGGTACAAGCAGGGGGTTGATTTCCCCTCAAGGGGATAAGGGATGGATCACTTCTCCTCCATGGGGGAGAGAAGTAGGGGGAACTGGAAATTTTCTTCTATCTGCAGCAGCTCCCAACAGCTTTTTCTTCTCTGTATGCATATTTTTATGCTATGCGAATAGACCATGTCCTGAGATTTGGGTTCAGGAGATTTTCCTTCCTTGCGAGTTCATGTGATGATGGTTCTTGCCTTCCTCTGGCATTGCTGGCAGGCCCTTCCCCTCTATAGCTAAGAGGCACTAACTTTTTAGTGGCCTAAGCATGCCTTGAGCGATGGTGTAGCTGACCACTGTGCTATAAACATTACTTGCTCTGCAGCCATGCCTTGGCTTCAGCAGCGAATCAATCACCACCCTCTCCTCATACCCCACCATCTTTCTCATAAATGATGGTGTGTCCTGTCCCTCACAGCTTGGGTTGGGGCAAGAAATTCCTATGGAACAAATGTTGTTTCCAGAAAGCCCAGGCACCTTGCTCAAAGACAGAGATTTTCTAGACCTTTGGATTTATGCTCTGCAGATAAAAGTGTCAGAATTACCAATTTGGTGACTGTAACAGGCAGCCTGTTTGTATGAAACTTTCTCTTATTTCGCCTCAGAGCTTTGCAGCAGTTTCTTAATTACTTTCAGTAAAACTTTCGCTTTCTTTCCTGTGTGAGTGGCAAATTTCAACTACAAATGAGTACAATTTCCTCTGGTCCCGGGGTGCAAATCAAGATGATCCTGTTAGATCCTCACAGAACAAAAGGCAGAACCTATTGATATCCTGTGGGTAGAGCAGCAGACAGGGTCCTTTCAATCACCGCCTGGGTAATGTTAAAGCAATTGCACAAAGTCTCTGTCTTCTGGCCTCCTCGTTTGCTTAGCCAGTATACTCATACATTTCTCTGATTTCACTTGATATGCAGTGATTTCTGCTTGGGCCTTTAATGCAGAGACTGTCCTAAAGCTCAGCAAAGCCAAAGAAAGCCTTTTGTCTAAGTTTAGAGGGTTTTGAACCAAGCTGTTGTGGTCTTACTATTACTAGGTGCTATATGAAAACAAGCAACAACATGTATTATGTTTTTACATCTCCTTCCCCCATTGTCTTGTCTTTCTGTTCCACAAGTCTACCTACAGCTGACATAATTTATCTTAGATTGGAAACAAACAGGTAATATCAGCCGGGGTGGGACAACGATCTCTGCGTCCAGCAGTTTTAACAGTTGGCAAGTGGTTTTGTTTAAAGCATCACAGCAATGAAGAATCTGGCAGAGAAATGAAGTGTGTGTTTTGAAAGTACGGTACAGAAGGAAGGAAGCTCGCATCAGGTGGGAGTGTTATGTTGATAGAGAAGAACAGCAAGATAGCTGAGGTGAGGATGTGCATCATCCTCAGTTTTGTGTGTAGTAAAGACAGACAGGAGTGGAAAGGGATAAAGCAGTGACTGTACAGGATCTGTGTGATGACCAAGGGAAATAAGTACAACTTGGCCCTCTAATAATAAACTAGGCAGACTTGAGCCTTGGATGAGACCAAATCTTGATTGCTTCCTAACATCACTTATAAACAGGTACTCCAAAAGCAGACACATTTGAGAAAAATATCTGTATGTTCCTTTCTGTGTAGGAGTAGTTTTATTGTAGGCTTTTCTCATCAGCAACTTCTGTAATCCTAGTCTGTAAATTCATGCTGCTTAGTGGAGATGGAAATGACACAGCTAGAGATGAGCTTCCTCCATCTGACTGGCATGCTAACTTCAAAGGTTAGCTTTGATTATTTAAATGCTAATAGAACTCACCAAATTACCTAAAGTACAAACACACCTGGCTTTGGTCCTAGGGATCTAATTAGGGAGCCTTTTATGTGAAATAAATTGTTCTTGCTTTCTGAAAAGTGGCTTTTTAAAATGTTCACACAAAACGCCAGGTGATGGGATGGCACGTTACCAGCTCAGCCTCTGTGGAGTTGGAGCTCTTATCTGTTTCTTACTCATCTTCTGTAGGATTCTGTTCACAAGTGCTCACAGCTCAGTCTTCAATCTCCTCTGACCTCTGTTATTTTATCTGCAAATAATTTCAGTGACCCACAGTTTATGTTAGTGTAGCTGAGTTTGGAAAAAGGCTGAGGATGTCGAGGAAACTAACTCCAGTACCACTTACCCTTCATTGGATTTTCAGTGTATTCAGTGTTGAAATTTCAACATCAGGAAGCTTTTATGCCTATGAGAATGTGCCTGCTCCTAGGGTTACTGAGAGCTGGGAGCAAACTCTCAGACCCAGGATTATTAGGAAGGAGGCTGTAACCTTCACGTTAGCACCAACTGTCACAAGATACTAGCTCTTCATTGTTTGACTCCCTGTAGGCTGGGTGGATTAACCGTTCCACCATATAGGTTGCACCTGGGCCAGGCCTGGGGCTAGCATACCTGAGGACAGACTCTATTTAAGAGAGCTGGATGCTTTGTGTCAGGCTCCCACAAGTAAGCATGTTTGCATCTTCTTAGCATAAGTAAATTGTTGTGTTTTGAGGGAAAAGAAGTTAAAATCTCTTCCTAACTGTATGAAGGTATGTTAAGTTAGAACAATGAATCAGAAATCTCTTTGCTCATGTTTGTGTAGGGCAGAGGTCTTTGTATGATGGAAACTGCAGCCTGGGAGAGTGTTATCTGTATGGCCCAACAAGAGTCCAGACTTCCAGGAGAACCTGTCCATGGATTACTGTGCAGTCTATGGGGCTCTATCTAGAAAAGCTGTTCATACTGATCAGGCTGCAGTGTTAGTTTTAAGACATGCATAGCCTGTCTGTTGATACGTGAATTATGCTGATTACTGCTTTACTCTTTCATCCTCCATTCTTCACTTTAATTCTTCATCTGACTGGTGAAATGCATCATTTTATTATTGTTTTGCTTAGGAAAGGCAACACAGAATATAATAAATTCATTACATGGACTATTCCATTATTCGAGAGCTTGTACTGAGGGGTGGCTATGTAAGTGATGAGACCATTCCTTACCAGTGCCTGTCTGTTTAGGGCATTTTCACTGTTGCTGCTGTGTTGTTCTCAAAGTTAACTTAAACAGAGTAAGTAGCAAACAGCATAAGACCTAATAAAGACTGTTAACCAGAGAAGCCTTCAGGATACGTTGTTGAATTTCCTGCTCAGGATTTGTGTCGATAGCCTCATAACTACTGGTCTGAGGAGAGAAAGATTCTGGAGGATGGAGTAGCCATAGACAGGTAGAATTAGTGGTAATTTCTAAATGTGCAAGAGAGATTGAAAGAATAAAAGATTGCAAGAAAATAGAGAAGCTGTTGGTACCTTGTGCAAGGGGAGTGTATCTCCATTAACAAATCATTCTGTGCTTTCTGGTCTCAGATAGTCAGCTCTGAAGCGTAGAATCATATGTTTAGGAGCTGCTTGTTGTGATGTTATTCTCAGAGCAAGTCTGTGGCTTCAGGGTGGAAACTATATATTGCAAATAGCAGGAGAGAACAACAAAGCTGTCTCTAGTTTGGTTCTGAATAGCTCCCCAATGAGTCCTGGGTTGCCTTTGTTATATGGGAATTGTGGTTAGAAGGAGCAGAACTAAATCATAGAGTTTAAGTCATTGAGGCAGACCCAGAAACTGGATCTGTAGCTGCTCTGTGCAAACAGGCTTTCTTAATGAGAGCTGAGCTGCCAGAGATTCAGAGCACATGCAGCTAGAAGGCTGCCGATGAACTTGCTTTGCATGGATGTTTGTGCTCCATGTTGCAGTTTATATCCAGGGGTCCTGTTAGGAATAGGTTCATTACCAGAATATTTTCTTCCAGGATCATCTGTCTTGTGGGCAAGAAAATGGGAGGAGTACAACTGTGTAGCCCATCTGTCCACTCCAAGCAAAAGGCTGGAAGTGAACAGCTGTGCCTTCATTTGTGACCGTCAGCGAAGACATTTGTGTGAGCAGCCTTATGGACTTCCATGGAGCTGCTTGCAGAGTTCAGCTCTCATCAGCGTCGGGACAGCACAGTCATGGTCTTGGCAAACCAGCCTTCACACAGAATTCCTTTGGCTCAGGATGTTTGCCAAGTAGCTCTTCTCCCATTTGTTCATAGTTAGATTCAGTGAATACTGGTCAGATACACATATTTTTTATACAATCTTGATTTTTTTTGTTGAAAAATACTTTGCGCTATCTGCACCTGCCTGTGGAAGAGTACGTGGCCTTTAACTTTCTTTAAAGTAGGTAGCATTTTTTTTGTACAAGGTAAGATATACTAGTAAGAAACGAGTGTTTTCCTCTGTCAGTGGCAGATCCAAATGCAGAGTAACAGCTTTCTACTGATGTCAGCTAAGACAGCTACCCTTTTAGTTCAAATTGTGGTGGTCAAAGACTTGGGGCTGTGTGTCCTGGTTTCTGATGGCTTTTGTGAAGATGGCTATGTCAGTCTTCTTCCTGTTATACTTAGGTTTAGATAGTAGTATCAACTTCAGAAATGTTCCTTTGGTAAAAAGAAGGGCTTATTTGATTGGGGTTTTTTTGTTTGGGTTTTTTTTTTTTTTTTTTTTAAAGTGCCTAAGATGTCCTTTTTACCAGAAAGCAGCCCTCTTTAGTGCTTCTGAATTCTAGTGGATTGTGTCTAACTGCAAACTGGGGCACTGTTTCAGTCAGGAATGATGCATGAAAGAATCACAGCAAAGGCTTGAAGCAAATTCACCAAATTATGGAAAACAGTTTATTATCTGTGACATAATGAGACTTGTTTATTTATACATTTAATACACAAACAGTACAAATGGCTTTTGTAATTGAAATTCAGATAGATGTTCACAAATTATTACTCCGATACAAATAGACAGTACAGCAATGGTGTGTTCTACTGGCCGAGTAATTCAGGGGATGGGTGGGGTGCAATTCGCTCAGTACGTCGTGTAGTAGACGGATTGGTGGAGCCGATGTGAATAAGGGCTGAATATCTCTCTGAAAGGCAAGAGATCCTTTGAAACCTCAAAGTCAGTCCTGTCAAGAAAGCAGAAGAATAAGTAAAAGAAAGAGAAGTGGACAGGATTTCACACATGGAAATTAACTGATTTCTTACTGTTCTAGGGCCAGGTTCAGCTCCACTGTTCTGCTCAGAGTTTCTTTGGATTGACACAAGCATCCCTGGGGAGCTGGTGAAAATCTCTCTGATCTGGCTTCTGTGACAAGATGAAACACATACAGCTGACTTGGAGGAAGGAGTGAAAGCAGGTAAAGCAGAGATGTGGCGTCCATAGGTTTTAAGTATACGTCTGATGACAGTGAGTTTTGAGGAGGGTAAAATTAGTAAACTGTGTTTGCGATAGGAGGGTAAAAGTAACTTTTAGGCACCATTTCCTTAAAGCTGAATTCAATCTGCTCTTCTGCATACCAATGCAAGTTATACACAAACACAAAGACCATCTGCCTCTGGCTTTCTCTTACCATAGTAAGCAGTTAGCATCCCAGTCCACTCAGTGACCCGATTCTGTCCAGCTTGACACCAAAACAGCCCCTGGAGAGGCCCTTTTTGCTTCTACCTCGGTATCTACGGGGTAATTTTAGGAGATCGCTGAAGAACCTCTGGACAGCACTATCACCCGTGGACATGCTCTCAGGCTGGTCCCTGGTGTTTTGGGCCCACTGGAATTCAGGGTCTTGCTGGTCAAAGGCACCTGTTGGGATCATGTCATCTTGCTCACGGTCCCTCTCTTCTGAGAGCAGGGGATGCTCCAGGTCCTCATCTAACAGTTTGGACAGACTCTGAAAAAAGGGAAAGGTGGTGAGGGAGGAGAGGAGAAAAAGAAGGGGTTCTGGGAACTCTCATTATTTTCTTATAAGCCATGCTCAGTGCCAAGTTTGGAGAAACTTATTTTGAACATTTATCAAAAGATGAAAGTACTTGAAGTGATTTCTGAAGCTGATGATGCTTATCTTTAGTTTCTTCTGGCTCACCAAGCTGCTTTGAGCTAACACTGTATGCTCTCTCAAAACGCTCTAAAGCTCTATGCTGTTACCATATTCTAAAGTTCTGAGCTGACAAACTGATGGTTAAGTCTTTCCTGGAGCTGGGGATCTGGGGTTTGGGCTAAATTGTGAAAGAAAATGAAAGAGGCTTGGTCAAGAGTGAATAAGGAACAAGAAAAAATGGTTGATACCTTGGAATAATAAGAGAAATTATGTGATGACAGGAAACATGCTGAAATTGATGCTAGAAGGATTGTATATTTCTTTACAGATTGGGAGGCTACTTCATATTTGGGAATACCAGATCCCTGGTTAGGTAGCTGAAATGTGTTTTCCTAATGACTTGGAATTCCTGCACATGCGAAAACACACACACACACACACACTCTCTCTCTTTTTCTCATGTTCTACCTCTGGGACTCACAAGCAGTCCCTGCTTTACTGAGCTGAGGAGGAGATCATGCAGGTACAACCCATTAATTCCTTTTTCAGGTTAAACCGAGGGCTTCGGGGAGGAGCATGCAGGTGACTGCTCTAGGGCTCTAGAGAAGAGTCCTTCCAGAAAAATTTCTTTTACTCTAAAAGCTTATTGCTTTACTCAGTCCCAGGATGACCCTAAATCTGCAATCCCCAAAATGACCCCACAGGAAAAAAAAAAACATTTCCCTTTCAACTGCCTTGTGTGATCAGAAATTTAAATCCAGTAATCGATGACTCTAGTTTCCCTCCATTTAATAACTGTGTCTGCCCACCTCAGGGTTCCTGCTGTTGTGATCTATTTGAATGTCTCCTACTGCTTTAGCTGGGGTTGGAAGAAATGGAATTAATCTGAAGTGTCCAAGTCCTAAAGAAGTACCAGCTTCTTTCAGTTCTAATGAGCAGCCAGTCACTTACCTGTAAGCTGGAAGTGGGCCTGGCCCTTGCCTGGTTTTGACTGACAATAAGCAGCAGAAGGAATCCAGGACAAAAAAGAAGTTTCAGGTTCATCTTCATGTTTTGGTGTCTCTGATTCCTCTTCCCCTTCAGTCTCTCCAGTTCAGTGTTTCTCTGTGTCTCCAGCTACCAGCCTTTATATCTTCCTCCAACCCCTCCCAAGTCTACCTTTTGAGTTCCTGCCAGTGCAAGGATTGGTTTGAGGTTCTGATCTGTTTTCCCAGGAGGAGGAGGGAGGAAATAGTTCTCTTTTCTAATGGCGAATAAAAGGAGCATTTTACACTTAGGCAATGCAGCATCATTCTGTTGCTGTGGATCTGAAGGTCCCTGCAGCCTGCTGTCTTGGTGCCGCTTACGTACGTCAGTTTGCTTAGCGCAGTATTCCTTGGGTTGACTGCTGAACCTTTCCTTTCCATCCAGAGAAAAATAATTGTGAGAAAAGTATAAAGTGAGACAGGAAGCAAATTATATCCACTACGCGTTCACCTGGCTCCTTTGTCACAGTGAAGTACCAAATCAGAGGGATGGGGGTCTCATAAAACATGCTGTGTCAAAGCAAGGTGTTATTACCTAACATAATAATATGGCATTGGTAACCTATGAGATGAAAGAGTGTTATTTGGAAAAGGGAAATCCCAAGTCCTAAAAACATGCCCAGTTGCGTTAATTACTGGCCTGAATGACAGGGAGGGTGGCTGAAACCAGGCTAACAGGCACAGAAAGCTTCTGCATGGCTTAAGTTGAGGAAGGAATTCCTATTCTCCCCTGGATCCAGATTAAAACATTTCCTCTATGTGTTCTTTCTCAGGTTTTCATACACAACTTGTATTAAATCTGAAAGTAGTCTGAAAAGAAGCACAGCTTTTCTTTGCAACATGTACAGGGACGTTAAAGAGCTGCAGGAGCAGAATGTGTGTTTGGTGTACACTTTTTTTTCTTTTTCCTTTTTCTTTCTCTCTTCCTTTTTCTTTCTCTCTTCCTTTTTCTTTCTCTCTTCCTTTTTCTTTCTCTCTTCCTTTTTCTTTCTCTCTTCCTTTTTCTTTCTCTCTTCCTTTTTCTTTCTCTCTTCCTTTTTCTTTCTCTCTTCCTTTTTCTTTCTCTCTTCCTTTTTCTTTCTCTCTTCCTTTTTCTTTCTCTCTTCCTTTTTCTTTCTCTCTTCCTTTTTCTTTCTCTTCCATGAATTGAAGCACCAGCTTCAAACAAAATGAACTCTGTCAGATGTTAGAGGGAGCAGAAGAAACTGATTCAGTTCTCAGCCAGGGTCTCGAGGGTATTTAAATTACTGCTGTTGGCCAGACCTCCCTCTACTGTAAAAGCCCCTGGGAGATATGTTGGTGCCCTAATGAAGATGTGTGCAGATAAACGATTCTCCGAACACCTCGTCTATTCTAATGAGTGTTTTACTAGGTTCCATACCCAGCAATGACCCTTCTCCTGTTTTGTGGGCATTGGGGAAGAGCAGCGATAAAATCTGTTAAGTTGCATCTTTTGTAGGGGCTTGATATTTGGCCCCACTGAAAAATGGAAATGCTCTTGAGTAAGCAATAACACATCTTGATCTTTCACTGCATTTTTACACACATGTGATGCAGAAAGCTAAAGGCCATTAAGCTGAATCTGTATGGAGTAAATGGAAATGAAGGACCATCTGGCACTTTTCATCTCATCTTTGAGGTTAAGAGTCTTGTTGGTACTGAAAGCTTGGAAAAAATGATTCTGTGATGTGCCAGCAGGTTTAATATTTTCAGCCTTTTTTCATCTGCAGATCAGTTTAAGACACAATTGTTGTGTGTTTCTAGAAATGGGTATTCTAAGGAGGCAGCTTATGAACATCCCTCTGGGACAGAAAGGGAGGTCTGATGTTATTGCATTGTTGGGATTTCTTTGTTGGTGGTGTTGATTAAAACCACATTTGACCTGAATCTTACTAGAAAATGAAATCATCATTTCAGAGGTTTGAGGTGTGTACTTTGCAGTGTAACAAGACAGTAAGAGAAGATCAGGACAGTTTGGGGCTCATCTCTTCTCTGAAAAAGCCCTAGGGTTGGTTTGTTGGTTTGACTGGCTTGTCTGCATACGTGTAGATAATAAATTTTCTTCACCTCAAGATATTTGAACTGATTTTGGGGGACTTCTCAATTGTGTCTCTGGTAACTGTTGGAAATATATACACTGGCACAGGCCTCATCTACGGCTACGTTGGTAAAATCAGAATAATTACAGTTGGAAATGACTTCTGGAGGTCTGTGGTACAATCTTGTGCTAAAAGCAGAGCCAATTTAGATCGAATTGCTCAGTGCCTTGTCAAGTTAAGTTTTGAAAATCTTCAAGAAAAAATTACTTCCTAATATCTAGTTATAATTTTCCTTGTTGTAACGTGTGTCGTTGCCTCTCATCCTAATGCTGTGCAGCTGGATACTGTCCTTAAGCAGAACAAAAGTATGTTCCGTATCCCAAAACAATGACACTCAATGTGAGTGCCGCATAACCTCGACAACGAGGACAGCTTCAGTCCGTCTAGTCAACAGCTGGGATCAAATTAGATTTAGTGCAGTGGAAAGAAGTAGTTAGAAAAAGTAAGTCATCCAGCAAAAGTCTTTGCTTTTACGTTCTGGATCTCCTCAGGGTTTAGAGTAGCATCAAAAATCAGTATCTGAATATTCACAGCAATTTCAAAAATTGCCATTAGAGACTTCCACAACAAACTTCAGTCTACAAGAAGGGAGGAACCCCTGAGGACAGCAGAAAATATCTGGGAGATAGGAAATGGCTTTGTGCCCATTTCTGAGATGATTTGAGTCTTCATTTGTATGGTGAATCCTCCATATAGTGTGGAAGGAACTATCAAGTTGCTCATCTCCAACGGTAAATTGTTTCCTAGCTTACCGAGATATTTCTCCTGTACCAGCAGAGATATTATTTCGTATTAGAAGAGTAGAGTTAGGGCATACTATTCCTCTGGGAATATATCTGCCTCGTCTCTACAGGCTGCTGTGAGGAAGGTGAGCTCTGAAGTTGATAGTGTGTGGCATGCTTAGACAGGTACCGTTAGAGTACTGCCGCAGTAACTCGTTATCCTCCTTCTCTTCCCTAGCTCAGTGACCCCTTTCGGCTTCCCCCTCCTTCCCCCTGGCTCAGGCCAGCATTTCCTGGCTCACTGCAGCTGGCTGAAAGGGCAGTGACGTGTTTGGAGCACTTTTGTCAAAGTCGGATCGCCAAGTCCTTGATGGAAGCTGGCACCAGGGGCCCCTCATTACAAGACATTAACATTTAGCTGTGGTATCCAAGCATTTGCCTAGTTGTCCCCCTCCCTTGCCCTCTCCTGAGTGGTCTAGCGGCTGAGCTGAGGCAGGTTCAGTGCACAGCATCATCATGAGCCCAGGCTTGGCTGGTAATTACCCAGCTGCGGGTGCTCTGCTTGCTCTTCTGGCACTTTTTTGGCTCTACTTAGGTTATATGCTGACAGCAAGGCCCTGCTGGAGGAGGGAGCACAGGGGGATCTGCAGCAGCCATTGTCTCTGCAGAAAAACGACTTGGCACAACTCACCTGCTGTAAAGCTGGAATGTGTCCACTGGGTCTGCACCAGCGCAATCCAGAGAAGAATTTGGTCCCTACCTCAGGGATGGCTGGGACTGTGTACTGGGAGGAACTCTGGTCTCCTGGTGTCTGTGGTAGCCCATCTGGGGGCAGTAAGCCAAACCTTCACGACTGGGTGACTCAGAAGGGACTTCCCTTGTGGGCTGGTCATGCCACTGCACACATTTCCTCGCTCCTCTTCCTGTCCAACAGCACTTTCTGTGGAGCTGTAAAGGCCAGTAAGAGGATAGATTCAGTGCAGACCCCACTCTTCTGGAGTCCCAAGAATGCATTTTGCCTTTGCCTGATCTGTTCTGCTCTCACTAACGCTCACTGATCTCTTTTGATAGGGGTGACAAGGGGTATTTTCTTCTGTAGCCCTTTGGGACAAGAAGAGGCATAGGCCACCCGAGGACAAGGAGGGCAGCAGGCTGGCATTCAGTAGCAGGTTGTAGGTGGCTTTGGAGCATTGGGTTTTGATGGCAAAATTTTAACATTAGGTTTGTCAGGCACATTTTATCACGTTCTGCTGACACTAATGAAGCCCAGCAGGGAAGCAGCAGTGAGGGAGGGGGTGAAATAGCTGGAGATTGTGCTCAGTGCCAGTCAAATGGCTGTCTCAGTATGGTCTGTGGCTCGATGCTGCTTGCTGGGAGAGTACTTGGGCCCAATTCTGATCTCTGCCGCAGCAGGGTTGGAAGCAAAGAGGCCGTGTGGGATTTCTGCATCTGGCCTCTAGCAGCCATGATCAGTCTGACTTCTCTCGTTATCCCCCTGTGCTGGCACTTGGATGGCATTAGGGAGAGAAGTGCAACGTCCACTGATTCATTGGTGGTGTTCCTGGCTCCCTTTGCAATGATTCATCTCCCAAAGGAGTTTTTCCTTCATGCATGAGGGCATTTTTAGGTCCTGCTGGGTGGTTTGATGCTAAAGATCCGTGACTTTGCTCTGTGCTAGTCTTGCTGATGTTTATAACAATTTTGCTGTAAATTCTTTTGAGATCTAGAGGCAAGCTGGTTTTCCCGAGGTACTTTAAACACACAGAGTCCAATTGCCTGTGGTTCAGCACTCTTCAGCAAATGGTATCCTCAACTCTCAAAGGAAAAAGTGGAGAAGGAATGGATCAAGTTATAGATGCAAACAATAGTCATAGAGCAGTGTAAAGCAGATGAAATAAATGTGAAAACTGCTGGAGAGCTGCCGTGAAAACCACAGGGGGCTTTTACAGGTTGTAGTACTGGAGAAGATTCTCAGATTAATCATGGTAGGGTGATGGGAAGAAAGGAGGAGTTTTGTATTAGACAAATGTGAGAAGTAAGTGGGGAATGAAGGCTAGGCAAACGCTGTAGGGTCAGCTGAAATAAAATTCAGGATTTTTGGAGACACTAGTAAAATGGATCCTGAAACAACCAGAAAATGAGCTGAGGTGTTTGGAGCAATGGCACAAGAATTCTGTTTGGTGCCTGGTGAGAGGCAGAGGCTTAAAGTACTACTCACGTTCCATAAATCCTCACCTGAAACTATACTTTTGGCTAAGCTTCATCTCTAGCAAGATGAACAGCATCTGGCTGCCCAGTTGTTTTGGAAAGGTGGGAACGTCAACACAGGCAAGTTGTAGGTATTCACCCTGCAGCTGAGAACATGGATTAGCTGTGCATGGTTTTAAACCATGTAGGTCCTTTTAGTCCTGTGGTAGCCAGTCTTTCCCCCCCTGCTTTTTAAGTTCGTTCTCAGAAATTCTTAGGCTGATCTTGAGATTACATTCCCCAGTTGTCTTGAGCTGTGAGAGAGATTTTCCCAGCACAACTAGAAGGTCATTCCTGTGAGATCCCATTTAGCGTTTTTACTTCGGATTGACTGCCTTTGTCGTTAACCAGGTGTGTGGTGACCTCTTCTGGTGAGTAGAGAATATGCCTTCAAGTTCGGGTAGAACAAGTTCTGGGGTTTTTTTTGGTTTTGTTTTGTTTGTTTGTTTTTTTTTTGTGGTTTTTTTTGTTTTTTTAAAAAAGAGAACAGATCAGACACTGAGAGGTTTTGATAGGATGACCACTTCAATCTTTGATTCAAGAACATGGTACATACAGTACCAGAAGGGGCTGAGTGGCTCTTTTGCAGACTTTAGACTCTAGTAGCCATGTAAGAATGTGCGAGTGGTTGTGTCTTGGGAAGGCACATGTTGTGTGTGTGATATATGAATGAGTGGACATGACATATAAAAGCTTGTGTGTACAGCAGGGTCAGATGTTCTGGTGGGTGGCTAAGTTTAGATCCACCACTAAATGTGTTGATCTGGACTCTTACAATGGATTTTGCAGAATATACGTTTCTGTAAGAAGAGATGGGCACAGGGAGGATATTTCTTGAGCACATTGTCTGGGGTAACATTTGCCAGTTTTTTCTTTGCAACCTAAGGCATCCTGGAATAGCTTGGAGCACTGTCAACAGTGCCCATTCATCTGGAAGTTTTGTTAGCCAAGAAGCCAAATAAAGGGGCAGGTGGTCACGCTATCCCATTGTGCTATTTATTGCTGCATGCCATTTGTCAGTATAGAGCATGCAGAAGAAGCAGCCGTTTCTAGAAATGGCTAAACAGCTACAGGAATGAAATGGCACCTGTCCCAGAAGTTGCTGTGGTTGTTTACTTCCCCTCTCTCTCCCCTAATAGATTGGTGATGAACCTAAGAATAACTTGACTTTCTAAAAATGTAGCCATTACATAAAGCCTGTCCTCCACTAAATGCTCTCTAGATTTTCCCCAGCCTGTGAGCGAGCGGTGCTGTGCATAACCTCAACTTTGTATTCTCAGAGCAGGATCCCGATTGTCCATTAGTTTCAACATATCTCAGACCCGTGGACTTTCCTTGACTAGAGAGTTGTGTCGTTAGGTCCTTGCTTTTTGAGAACAAGGAGGTAAACTGTCCTGACTTTTGTTTAGCAGAGAATTCATGTGTTTATTATTCTCCCTCCTGCTTACATTCACAGTCCTCTTCCTCGATGCTTCTCATCAGGTCAGACACAACTGCATACTTGCGTGTGCCCACGCTTGCTTACTAGGATTAGAAGGCAAATCCACAGTGTGACAAGTGGTTGGTGGTGCCAGGAAGACCCTCCTGGGAGTCTGCAGTGGATGCACATTAGGCTCCATGTGAGCAGGAAGAGAGCTCCTTCCTACCTCGGGCGGGTGAGCTGCAGCGGGAGGAATGCAGCCTCATCCAGAGCTTAGCTAAGCTTCTCTTTCTTAGTAACTCAGTGTAGCTATGGTGACTCTTATCACCCACTGTTCTTCATTTGACAACTCTTCTTTGTTTTCCCAGAAAATACTCACTGTGTTTGCCAAGCTTCTGGAAATAGCTACACCCTTTTGTGGTGGAGGATGGCATGGCCGTGGTCCAGAGCGGCAGGATATTTTAGCTGTTGCTTGTCAGCACAGTGAGATGGACGAGTAGCGTCTCAAAAACTAACACTTTTAAGCACTTCTACGATAAGGTGCTCAGGCTACAGGGCTGGAGCCTGTGTTCGTGCTTGAGATAAACTCCCCTGTCAGTGCCACATTCACACCTCCCCTGTCACATTAGGCACCCCATAGTCCTGCCTTTCCCACTAGTCACTTGCTACAAAGCCTCAGCGCGGGGGTATCAGGCCCTGTGCCTTTGTCTAGAGTCCCCAGGGGCTGCATTGCTCCATGTGCCCTTGTGGTGACATTGAGGTGGCTAGAGGAAATACTGTGGATTGGAATAGATTTGTCACCAAGAATTGTCACCCTGAACTTTCTTTGGACTCAGCTGCTTCTCTTTAAGATGTGCTGTCTGGATAAAGGAGAAAGGTCTTTCACTCCAGAGCCTGAAGGATTTTTCAACCTATATGGAGCTGAACTCTTTAATCTCATAAATGATACAGCTGTATTGATGTAGGGAAGGCTTTGGCTATTTGCACAAATAAAAAAAAAAAATTGGCTTACAGCTCCATGTGTGCACAGACAGCTTCATGTGTGCACATCAGCAAATAGCACTTTTACGCACAGTTTGCTCACACTGAGTGGAGCAGTCAGGCTTGAGTAGCAGCTGCACATGGAGGGGCTGTGCAGTATGTCTGTGCATTCCTGGTGGGCAATAGGAAATGTCAAACTTGCTTCCCTGTCGGTGATTTAGCTCCATGGCCTGTTCAAAGGGGGTCCTAAATGCCAGCTTTAAGCCTGAACTTTAACACCTTGGTTGCTGTGCCCCATTGCGGAGAGTAGGAGGTCCAAAAGTATGTTTGATCCATGTCTATCTGAACTTCCCGATCTGGGAGCAATTAGCGATAGAACAAGAGGGAGTGGGTTCAAGCTGCAGCAGGGGAGGTTTAGGCTAGACATTAGGAAAAAATTCTTCACAGAAAGAGCGGTCAGACGCTGGAAAAGGCTGCCCAGGGAGGTGGTGGAGTCACCATCCCTGGGTGTGTTTGAGTCGTTTAGATGTGGTGTTGGGGGATATGGTGTAGGGGAGAACTTTGTAGAGTGGGGTTGATGGTTGGACTCGATGATCCCAAGGGTCTTTTCCAACCTAAATGATTCTATAATTCTTCTGTGTATCGACTCACTCTCTTCCGCAAGAGTGGTCTCCGTCTGCTCTGCTTTGAAGGCTGGATGGGAAAGCAATGCAATAGTAAGCAGTAATGGACAGGTAGGGTAAGAATACAACCACGCGATCTGAGTTGGACATGTCACTAGTCCTTTTTACAGGAACTAGTGCTTCAGTGCTTTCTGAAATGTGGGAGAACCCTCCAAAGGATCCTCATTTGAGCACTTAAAACCCATCTTTGAAAAAACCCATCTTGTGAACACGTCTGTGCTGAAAACCCTTACTTGTTCTTAGTTAAAACCAACACACTAGTATGGCTCCTCTTTGCATAGCTGATAGATGCCACAAAACTTTGGAGACAGAGAATGCTTTTAGCTTCCCTTGCCCACTGGAGATGCTTCGCATAACTTCTGCATTGTTTGACCAAGAGGATTTGTTTTACCATGTCACCTCCCTGAGGATAGCAGCACATTTTTTTGCTTAGTGTTGAAGTGTGAAGACCATTGTGAGCCATGACATCATATCACGGGCCAGAGCAGATCAGGAAATGACCAAGAAGGCCTAAAATATTGGCCATGGGAAGAATGAATGGAGGAGAGAAGGGATATGATACAGCAACGTTCTTTAGCCTAGATAGGTCAGATGCACCTGACAAGTGTAATCGGGAGAGGACATCTTTGACACTTTAGCACATGATGGTATTTTAGTGCAGAGAGATGGTTTGTGAGAGGTAGAGGTGAACTAGGGTGCAAATCCACTAGATGACATGCTAATAAATCAGAGCTGCCCTTAGACAGTAAGGAGTAAAGGGGATACGGGTCTGAACAGCTAGACTGCTCCAAATCTGACCTTTCTTTAGCTCTAGGAGGCTTAAAGCAAATTATGTGTCCTGATCTCTAACCACAGCCAGCACAGTCATTCCCTCCAGGCACATCAAAACTACCACTGAGGACAGACACATATGTATATTAATGGCTACGGCTGGTTTTGGGGGGAGTGGAAGAGAAAGAAGGTGGTAATAGAAGAAAAACAGCAAACCACATTTTCTAGAAAATATAATGTTTTTTGAAAAAATAAGTTGTTATAAGTATTCGTTCATAAACTGAATAGTTTCAACTGTTTTTGAACTGATCTAAACCAGAAGGGGATTAGTCAGTTTAATTAAAAAAAAAAAAAAAAAAAAGGTTTGTAAGGTAAATTATCTCTGAGGTCTCACTCAGTGGGTTACAAAGCTGAAGGCTTGTTTTGGTCCAGGGTTCCAACAGCTGTGGGCTTATCACTGAAGTCGGAGCCAAGACAAACCTTTGGGCTGGGTCATGTCGGTCTCATTTTGCCCACAGCACAGGAGGCCTTAACTAAAGTCCAAACAGACCTCACTCGCAGACAGAGCTGGTGTTGTCGTGCTGCTCATTTTGTAAATAACCTGCTTTCCAAATTGCTAGAGCACATTTCTCTCTTCTCGGTAGTTTTCTCTCCTTGTGTCAAGCATTGAGAGCAAGATGATATAGCTAAGCTTATCTCTTTTGGGTCTTTTATTCTGTAATTCTATGGGACACGGGATTGGCCAGTGATTAAAGTATTGCTTTGCGAAGTGGAAATGTGCATCACTCTCGTGATCTTGTCTGCAGTCTGAACAACTGTTTGTATTTTCCCCCTGCACGAAGTGTGTATGATGCTCCCCTGTCTCACGTGGTATTAGGAAACTCGGTTGTTGTCTGTGCAGCTATGGCAAGAATGAATGAGAGCCTTTGCAGATACTCAGTAATTGCCTAATGACCAGAAAGCTTCTACCGGAGGAGAGAGGCTGTATTTAAAACTTCTATACCTCTTAACTGTAACACTGTGTGGCTTTCCAGAGCTATTTTTTGCACATCCCTAATCATTATACTACTGTACTTTAAACCTCAAAACAGATCCCTACTTACACAGGTCTGAGAGCTTGATTTGGTACCCCTTAACTTAGCTTCAAAGCAAGTCCCTTCATTGAGACAACAAAATGTCCTGTCCTTCCAGGCTGAGCTTCTAGGCGCAGTGCCCGCTGATTCGTTCCCTAATGATCCTGCCAGCTTGAGGCTGCTAAGCACAAGTGTTGGGGAGCCATGTGTGGAAGGCAGAAAGTTCAGAAGGCAGGAATTCCTGGAGCAGCAAGAGGAGGGGGGCGTGACAGGAAGAGGGGACTGATACTTTGCTGAAGAGCCCATCACAAATAGTGCAAGAATAACAGTTCTCTGTCATGGCTACAGATTCCCTTATCTGGGAGCGTTAAGCGGTGGAGCCTGTCAACACTTCTGCCTCGCGCCCTGCTCTGCACTCAGCCGCCTGCAGATACAGAGTGGCTTGAACAAGTTCCAGTGCTCGCTCTCGGAGCTTCCCAGGACCCTGCCGCGCGGCACCGTTGGGCAGCCAGGTGACATCACTGCCAACAGCCATGTAGGCGCTTCCTGTGTCACATTCCCAACTGAAGAGCCTCTTGCCAAATCCTTGTCGTTCTACACAGTCTTTTTAGGAACAAATGGTCTAATTTTAGCCTGACTGCCACAAACACCTTCCTGAAATAGACTCTGACTCTCTCCTGCCTTGTGCATGTTCTTGAGAGTTTAAAAACAAAATCCCTGGTCCTTAGGGTCCACAGCTAAGGCCTCTGTCAGCCTAAATTTGGGCAGTAAGAAATCCCAAGCAGTGCAGTGGGGAAACTGCTGTCACTGTTAGACCTGTACTGAGCTGAGTGAGGGCAGGAATGTTCCGGAGAGGCAGAAACTCCGGTGATGGCACATCACAAAGTTCTTTGGATCTGGTCCAATCTGGATAAGTTGTTCTGTATTTCAAGGACTTTGCAATAGAAAAAACTTGTTGTTTTCTGGACTGGCTGCAGCCAGATATGACATATGGAAGTACAGTGAATGGACTGACCTAGTGTCCTCTGTGATTTCCTGGGACAATTGCTCTAATAACCATCCTTTCTTTTTGGGGCCTAATGAGATGGGCACTGGCCTAGGAGTCAATAAACTGTGGTTCTGATCCCATAGCAAAGTCAGTTCATATCTGTCTGTGCTGTGCAGCAGTGACCTGCTTTGAGAACAAGTAAAAGGCACTCACAGAAGAATTAAGAGTTCCTGTGAGATGAGGACAAGGAGCACAAACTCCACAAAATCACAGGGATTTTATGCTCCTGCCTTTTGTTGTTTCCATGAGTTTGATTATGCGAGCTCTTGTACTGAAGGATCAATGCAAGCCTGAACTGCTGTTTTTAATTAGCAGAGAGTAAAAAGCCACGTCTTTAAAGAACTCTTTAAATAGGGAAGGAAAAAATGTTTTCAGGCAGCTGTTGTCTTTATGTCACTCTCTTGGGAGTGACACACATCCCCTTTATGTTCCTTTATACCTGCTAATTAAGCAGCTCCTTGTATCTGCAGGTCAGTTGATCAGCTAATGGACTCCCTGTAGTCTCCGATGCACGGTATAAATAGGAAAAGGCAAAACGCCCTTGGGGATCTGACTGGATCCCATTCTGACGTGTCCATGGGGCTTTTTCTGAACAATACTGAAAGCAGGCGCATCAGACAAAGGACAATAGCCCCCGAGGCTGATACCCTGGGGTTTGCCAGGGTCACTGGCTGTATGGCCTAACCTCTGCAGGGTGGGAGACTATTAGCCAGGGGAGCTTCCCAGCTTGCCATCATTCAGCTGAGGACTAAAAATACTGTTGGCTCACATAAGGTGAATGCAAAGTGGCTGGTGTTACTGAATAGTCTAAAGGCCAAACCCCTGGCACTTGGCTCCAGCTGCGCTTTAATGGATGAGAACAAAAGTGGCAGTAGGGCTTCATGTGCTGAGCATCCCAGCAGGAGCTGGGAGTATGCCAGCACAGTAAAGGAAGGGCAGAAGGGACTTGGGGACAGGACTTCTCCATTCTGGGTGAGCACCTGAATTACCCCAACTACTGCACAGTCTGGGATAGCTTTTACTCTCCTTCTCTAGCAGTATCAGCCAGGATCTGTGAAATGTCACAGGCAATAACTTTGTCAAACTAATGAATTTCAATGAACTATTTTTCTTTCCAGCTTCCCACTCCCCTCTAATTTTGATACGTCTTTAATAACAAACTTCTTAACACCCTGAAAAGCAGTGAGGAGCCCACAGGTTAGGTAACTTACTGGAGGTTATTGAACAAGTTGTTAGCAGAGTCAAGTGCTCAGCCTTGGTTTGTTGTTTTTTTTTTTGGCTTCCACTTCTGCATCTGGGCCACAGAGATCATCCCAACTGTCCTGGAATATGTGAGAGTAGGGAACAGTTGTTGCCAGAGTGGCTTTGGGAATCAGGACCATCTAGAAGCTAACAAATACTCCAGGATTTTCTCTTTTCTATTTAATTTTGTTAATCTGCCTCCCTTCTAACCTGCTCTCTGTTTTCTGTTCCCATTTAATGCCTTGCCTTAAAAGACTTGTTTCGCCCTTCTAGCTTCTCTGTCCTTCTCTGTCTCGAGGAAAATGCTATGGCAACTCAGTGACGTTCCCTTCTTCTCCTTCCACTGCTCGTGACAAAGTGTGTGTGGGGGGACTGGAGTCCAGTCTTTTCTGGGCAGCCCGGAAGGATGCTTAGAGCACTGTTGAGGGCACCGTTTATGAGCCGGGCCTCTGATGCCACCTGGCGTTAGTCTGGGAAAATGCCGATTATTGCACCGCCCTGCGCTGGCTTTGTGAGAATTCAGGTGTGAACAGGCTGGCTGAAGGGGGAAGCAGAGATTCTCGTTTCTAGATCTGCTGCGAGGACCGTCGCAGCTTATTTGCCAGACTCTGCATCCCATGTATGTACATCCCAGTGTGACTGGTGCAGGATGGGTAAAAAAACCCATATGATCTTTATGGAAATGAGGCGTAACCCTTGATGCTCAGGGAAGGCTGTGCAGAAACTGACTTTGCATGTCAAACTCAAAAATGGAAACTGTTTTTATCCCTGCAGGATTTGTCTAGTCAAAGGTATGTCTCTGTGCCTTTGACTAGGTTGAAATCCACTACCCCATCTTAGAGTAAACGCGAGATTTGGCATTGGTCTGATCCAGACCCAAGTTTTCAGTCCAGAAAATGTTTCATCTTACCAAAAGTCAGCCTCAGAGTTAGGCCAGCCAACCTGGTACAGCCTCAGTCTTCATCCACTTCAAGGCTTGTTGTATGTTAGGCGTACACAACCCAACAATCTTTGGAAACCAAGTCACTATATCAAAGCATCAGCCATATGCATAGAAAGCAGCTCATCACTTCCTCCTTCCCCTCTGGAGAAGGACTGTTCAGAGTTGAACCAAAGCATGTTTTCTTAATAAACACTAATTGCTGTCTATCATCAAGCACACAGGGCCATTTTCTACTATTTTCTCAATTAAAAATCCACACTGAAGCCTCTGAAGAGATGAAGATCAGAACAGGCTCAATTTTCCATGCAAATAATTTTGCCTCTGATCTTGACCCAGGATTTTCATAACAATTAGAGACAGCATGGGGCTCCTGTGGCGCTGAGCTGCCCTGCGGTACCCAGCTGTCCCTCTCCCTCTCCCCCGTGGTGTTCCTTTCATGCCTGCTTGTGAAGGGATATGTGCACCTGAGGCATTTTCCTTCGCTGACTTGAAAGTCATGGCTCTTCAACAATATTTCTCTCAGTCCCCCCTTTCCTGTTTTTTTAATTGTTGGGTTGTGGGGTTTTTTCCACATTTGATCCCACTTGCTGAGTGCTGACAGGAACCAGATGAAAGGATTCCAGCCTTTCAGTATCAGTACTGGGCATCAACCTAGATTTATATATATGTTTTTGAGTACATGTGATTGTGTGTGTGTTGTGCGAGCGCGCCTGTGCAGCCTCCACACATCTCCAGTAATACATCATCAAGCATTTTAAAAAACCAACAACACATCACCATCCCCTTGGATTCAGGAGACTGACTTTAAAAAGAGTTATTTTTTTGAAGTGTTTGATTTGTATTCCTCATGGCTTTCTGTGATGCAGCTTGCTGTAATAGGGTTTACATTTGTGTTCTTTGGTGTGAAAGTATTGGAGCAACTTACCAGCTACCTTAATGGGAAAATCTTAGCCACGTTCTTGCAGATATCTTTTAACAGAAATGAAATTGTATTTGCACCAATGTTGGTATTCCGTGTAGACAAGTTCTGAGATCTGGGGAGGTGGGAAGGGAAGTTGTGCTTGAGATGGGCAAAATATCTTGTTAGGATTTTATAAGTTGTGAGACTGGAGTGAGCATTGTGATCATTGAAGCAAAATCCTGCGTGAGTTGAACCACTGAATTTGCTTAAAATAATTCTGGCTTGAACTGGTGAATATATTTTTTATAACACCATCTGATCTTGATTTATAAGACACTAGGGCTAGAGTCAGTTCTGTGGTTCATGTAGAAACATGCATATTACATTTATTGTAAATATTTCAGCCTCCAATTTTGGCTTGCTTAATTGTAAGACCAAATGGTTCTTCAGCTGACCTTCAGAGATCCCCAGCCCTTGAGAGCAAGTTGACCTCGTCGCCTCAGGCTAAGCTTGTCTCTCACAGAGCCTCACAGGCACTGCTGCAGCGACTGTCCCTCAGCTGACTGAAAAGAGCAGCTCCCAGCTTTCATTTCAACCTTATATGATGTTTTTCAGTTGTTCTTATTGGCCAAGTGAACGACAGAGGTAGCCTGACCAGCTTCCTTTGAAGCCCATAAAGCTACTTTTATTTTGGCAAGAAAAATAATATTAAAAACAAAGACCAATTTCCGCTTTCCAAGCATGACTTCCTCTTAAATACATGCTTTTATTTTTGTTGCTTTTTGCAACCATTAAGCACCGCCTTGCCTCCCTTAAAAAGAACTTTAATCTGCGAAGATCTTTCTGGTTTGCAGTAGTGATGCTCTACATGGACCTGTTGATTGGGAGAGGAGATGGGCCAAACCCTCTCCCCCACACTTCCCATCAGAATGGTTCCCTCTGGAATTGCTCAAAGGCGGCAGCTAGCAGGATAGGGTTAATGATATGTGCAGACCACTTACAAATTAATTAAACTCCATGTAGAGTTACTAATTGTGAACATCAGGAAGTAATTCAGTTTACTTTGATTTCTCCGAGTCATATGTAGAAGAGGAATTTATTATGCTTTGCTCATCACTGCAGAGGAGTCTTTTCCTTCAACAAGAAAAGCAAATTACAATCTGATGGGAGAAATAGCTTGTCCTTCTGACGTCTTCCATGCAGGTCGGCTGCATCTTTGTCTCACCATCAACCCCCCCGGTGATTGGATAAGGGAAAAAAATACATGTATGGAGAGGAGATTCCTCTGTAGTGGAGAACAGCTGGAAAGACAAAGTGCTGCAGAGATTTAATAGAAGTAATTAAATATTGTTCCCACTTCATTTGCATCTCTGAAACAGTGATCAAAAAGAGCAATTAACCCTTTTTCTTCTCCATCAGGGTCTTGCTACTCCCTCTCCTACTGTCTACAGTTATACATGCCTTGCAAGTGATAGTTTACTGGGGAGAGGTACAGGCTAGCCTGAAATAAGCTGGCTCCAGTTCTGAAAGTGTCCTCACTATGTCTGGACTTCTCTGGCTAGATTCTGTGTCACCTACAAATAGAAATCTAGAATAGCTTTACTGGAGTGAAAGGAGTCACATTGCTGTACATCTTTTATCTATCGTTCATGCTCCTGATGGAGCTCCACCTGCGCTTTTGTAGCCTCTCCTTGTTTAGAGACACCTTTCTAAATTTCTGTTGGTGTTTTAGGTTTCCAAGTAAACATACTAGTTAAAAATGTGAATTGTGGCGAGGACAAAAAGAGAATGTTATTTAAAAGAAATGTGTGTGCCTGGGGCAGTCCATTTCTTATCTTGTCACATCTCTTCTACAAAACCTGGGAGAAACTCATTTTTCCACATTGCTTTAATACCGTGGTCTCCAAGCTGTGCCCTGTGTTCTAAACTGGCACCTTTGTCACCTTCCCCCAAAGCAAGCGAGCCCATTGAAGTGAGGTTCTCCTGGAGGCTCTGTTGGGAGCTCTGATGAAAGCCATTCCTCTGCTTCTGGCTGGAGCCGTGGGTGGCACTCTCAGGGCTCCAGGCTGGTCTGGGACTCCCTTGAGTGTGACTGTCAGGGCTCTGCTCAGCCAGTGCTGCTCCCACAGCGCCTGCGCTACGCTATGGACAGAGAGGAACACACTTTAGAGCTTGCATTTGTACCCAGCAGAGCCTTCCACTTGCAGGACAAAGACGCGAGTTCTACATGTCTTAGCCCTTAGTGAATGGCACATTATCTAGGACGTCTCACCCTGCTAAACGGTCACCTCCTTACTTGTTGAACAGATCCCTGGCTATTTTCCATCTTCTTTTTCTTGGAGATTGCTGGATTCCAGTGACACACCAGGCTGTCATTTTGGACACTGTAGTTCTTGTTACCAAGAAGCCAGTAGGTTTTCATTTTCCCTTTGCCCTGGGACAAGAAAAGCAGAGAGCAGAAAACAGCTATTTTCATGGGATGTGAAGCAGAGAATCACTATGGGCCAGGGCTACCACCTGTACTGCATTTGTTATCTCTCCTTCTCTCACAGGTAGCTGATGCTTGGGTAAAGAACTGTAATTTATATGCAGTTTGGGTGCTAATAATTCTTTCAGTTCAGAAAAAGGCCTTGCTGGTCACTGGCAGTATTTCTAAGGGTTTAAAATCAGCCTTACACCCATGTGTCTTGGTAACTGAATCCTAACACTTGACCCATGTTCATGTGGTTCCATGCAGACGCAGACAGAGCAGCTGTATTTCAAAGCACGTGGTAATATTTTTGTGTCAATTAGGAGGAGTAATGTATAGCCACTTCCCAGCTGAATTAGCAAAAGAACCTTGGGGCCACAGTTAAAAATTGACTTAAAATTCACAGAAGAGCAATGGCCAAATCTATCCTATCTCCTTCCTATCTCATTAAACTCCTTTACTGTTGCAAAGTTACAGAAAAGCTGTTACCTTGACTTCAATTTCTCCTCTCAGTTCAATTTCATATGCATCGTCTGTGAGAAGAGCGTCGTATGTAGCGGAACTGATGTGGATCTTCTGCGCTAGGATTCAGAACAGAGCACTAGAAATGAATGATTGCCCTGTACCGAGGGCCCACACGCCAGCCCACCTGCAGTTGTCAGCCCAGTGTTTCCACCCTCTCTTTGGAAAATGTCAGGTTGAGGAAGAAGCACAGAGAAGGGGAAGATGCCTTAAACGCTGGTTGAGGACTCGGTGACACTGTACACAGATGTTGGCTAAAACATAGAAGCAGTTCAGCAGGTTACCGGACCCACTGACGTGACGTGCGGAGCTGCACTGGGCATCTCTGCACAACAGCACGGTACAGCAGGGAAAATGGGTGGTATTGGTAGCAAAGGCAGCATAAAAGGCTGAACGAAGGAAACATGAGCTGCCCTCTTCTATGTAGCCATGGTGTTTCTACCTAATGCCTTTGTGTTAAAGGCCTTAAAATCAAACTCAACTTACCTTGTGCTATTTGGCTTTCGTCACCCTCTTTCTCCTCTTCCAATGGCATAAGGGATGTGACCCTACTTGCCCACATGAATACACAAGAGTTTCTTCTGCTTATTTGATAACCAGTGTATGTACAGGGATAGTGGGGACTGCAGTAGATCTACGGTAATTAGTTCTCTAGCCTGGCGTGTGCCGCAGAGAATGCTCCTTCTCCTCTACGAACCTTATTTCACACTTGGCCATGCCCAATGTGAGGAGGTGTTAGGGGGTTTCTTCTCACTGCAGTACCTGAGAGACGCAGAGTGCGGGTGTGAGCCTGACTGGCGCGTAAAGAACACGCAGATTGTGCCCGAGTCACTTACGCAAGCTGGTGGACTCCATGCGGGAGGCCGTGTTTACAGTGTCCCCAAAAAGGCAATACCGAGGCATTTTGTACCCCACAACTCCAGCCACGCAGGGTCCTGAGGAAATACAGAGCAGAGAGACCCCAGTAAGAACCAAGTGGAAAAAGTGCCGGGAGGTGCCAAATGCAGACACCTTTGCTAGTCACTCTGGATCCTCAGAGAGCAATGGTAACGGGAACACTCGGTGCATCCAGGGCCTGGCTGCACAGTATGTATATTTATATGAATCTATGATTTACTTAAGGAGAGAAGTCACTATTTGATTAGCTGTAGCTAATGGGTGCTGATATCAGGGAAGATGCACTTTGCCAATACTAAATTGTTTCACAGCCCTTTCTACAGCGGTGCATGCAGAAGTCATTTCACCCCACTGTTACTGCTGGAACCAGGAGAAATACTCATCCTGGAGTCTGCGGGGAGTCAATGGCTCATACAGAAATGCAGAATTCTTTTCTCCTCACATAATTAGACTGTCCTTTATTCTCTTTTTCTCATGTCTCAGCCCCCGTACCTGTGTGTATCCCAGCCCGCAGCTGCAGTCTGCCCGTTGGCATATGAGGGATCACAACCTGACGAACTGCTGCCACCAGATCCAGGGACATTTTGGCAATCTCGTCGGCGTGTTTGGTGCCATTCCTCTCTGGCAGGCCGCTCACTACCATGTAGGCATCACCAATGGTTTCCACCTGATAGAGAGGGGCACATGTCACTTAAGTGGTGGGCACCAAGCTTTTCTTTCAAAAGGAAATAAGAATAAAAGATGTCTTGGCTGTCCAACGCTTGCCAAGCTACGGCGTATTCCCAGTGTGATCGCGGGTCTTGGATTTCATGGCTTTTGTCCAGCTGCCCTGGTGTATTTGGTATTCACTAGGGAACAAAGTAAGAAAGATTTGAACAACTGCCAGATTCCTTGCCTGCAGGTTTGTACGCACCTTGTAAACATCATAAGACTCAATCCTGCTGTCAAAGCAGACGTACAGATTGTTGAGCATCTCAACGACTTGCAAGGGAGTACAGGAGGCGGCAATGCTTGTGAACCCCACGATGTCCGAGAAAAAGATAGTCACCTGTGGCAGGGAGAAGGAAAGGGGGAAGCTGAGGTCTGCAGGCAACAGCGGCAGAGCCTTTGAAGAGTTCAGGGATTTGGGAAATTCTGAGCAGAGCAGCCTAAGGCACAGGCTGCGCAGAGAACCAGTGTTGCAGAACTGAATAGATACAATCCTAAATTAACACGCTCTGGCTTTGAATTGTTCTCTTCTCTGTTACTTTGACAGATAAAATTATGTTTATCTCCAAAGTTTATCATCTGCATTTCTCTGAATACCTGGTGCTAGATGGGAGACTGAAAATCAAATACTTTGGATCTTGTGAGCAGGGATCAACACGCTTCTTGTAGAATTAGTGTCTGGTTTTTCTTTTAAAGCGATTTAAACTGTAGTAGAGATGAAAACTAGGTATCTGAACAAACTGCGAAATAAGAACTCAACTGCTGTCTCTGCTCTTGTTGAATTAGGAAATATTAACTGGATTTTGTTTTTCTTCGAGTGATATTTATCTCTTACTCTCAAGTAATTTACGAAGAAATTAACTTTAAAAAAAATAAATCAGATTTATAAAAGAAAGAACAACAGAAACCATAATAACTGAATTGAGGAAGGGAAATGTGTGTTATAGGTGTTGGCAAAGAATTAAGCGTTTCTTCTCTGTGCTGCCTGAACTTTGACAGTGTTTAAACTGAAATTGCTCTTTTATTCATCTTTGGTAATACCAATTAATCCAGAAGAGCCACCTTTTCACTCCCTGCCTTGGTTCAGCTACTTTTGATGTCATGACTATTGTGAATTGTAATTAATTGTGCAATTACAGGTTGCTGTTTCGATAATGACACCTACAAATTATATGCAAACATTTATTGTTGTGTTGCACAGCTGAAAGTAACAGAGCATCCAGGGAAGAAGAGTGAATAGAATTGCAATTACTGTAGCGTGGGGCTTTGGCTGTGGGCTGTGCAGCGCAGCTGCCACATCCAGCGCTGACAGCAGCGTGCGTGCGGTGAGGCAGAGCTGCAAATAGATGGGTGCCTGGCTAAACTCTGCCCTTGTTTTTATGTCGACAGGCTTCGTTACATTACACACTTGAGGCTACGAGATTCTCCATCCCTCTCATCCTTCTCTAAGTCCCATTACAGGGAGGAAACTCAGTTCTTGCTCCTGTGTACTCATGATCTAGCGATGCTGGCTGGCTTTCGCGAGTAGACTCTTAAACCCAAAGAAGACAACTTGCCAACATAGGATCTTTGACATCTAAAGCTACACTTCTGGAAATTTCAGCTCTTCTTCCTTCCCCATCAGCCTAAGTGCTTCCTGGCACATTGTACAGCTCGTTCCAAAACCCATTGTGGATGTTTGGATTTCTGTCCACACTCAACTATCAGTGCAAAACCAGGTTCCTCAAAACAGTGGCAAGGTAGGTGCATTTTTAGGTGAATACTTTTCTATCCCTGGTGACGGCATCCTTTCCATCTGCTAACCTGATCGTAGTTTTCTGCCTCAACTTTTTGGCATTTCCTTAGCTGCTTGGCCACAGATTTTGGCAACATCTGGTGTAAGAGGTCCTCAGCTAGCCGCCTCTCCCTTTTCAAGTCCTCTGTCTTTTCCTTGATGTTTCTGGCATAACTGTGTATCCAGTCTGTCATTTGCTTGAAGGATATCAGGATTATGGGATAAATGAGGCAGGCTATCACTATCAGACTGATCTTAAGGGTCATTGTGGACAGGATTTCTTTAGATTTCTTGATAAGCTTTTCCTGTCCCTTTTGCAGTAGACAGCTCTGTACATAACGCAGTCCCTTTACCAAGGCTTCAATGGACACAAATTCTTCTGAGCCCAGGAATGGGATGAAAAAGGAGATTCCTTCATAGTGGGTGAAAGGAAGCGATAGGTTGATGTTATCCATCCAGCACTTCTGTACACTCGCTGATGAGAAGATAGCATAGTTCAGAATGGCAAAAAATGGATGCAGTGTTGTTTGAAAGCTTGTAGATGCTGGCATTAAATGAGCTTTCAGCACGGCTTCTCTCATTTGAAGGACAAGTTTAAAAGCTACTATGTCTGCCCAGTCAGGATTGTATCTCATAGCTTTGAGGTCTTCATAGGGACTATTAAAACGCTCCAGCAGTTCAGAGATCGCTCTGGAGAGCACCTGGCTGGCTTCAGTATCCCTCGTGCTATTTAATTTTTGTCTCATGTCAGCGATGTAGAATCTACAGATGGAGATTTTCTCCTTCTTGCATTGGCAATTCTCACAATACAGTTCTGCTTCGCTCGCCTTACAGAGGGAATTTAAATTCCCCAACAGCTGAGCCTGAAACGATCTATTCCTCTTGTCTGCTGCTGGGAAGAGCCAGCTGTGCCTTTCTTCCTGCAGGAGATAGATGAGGCGAACAGCCCAAAGATTTTCACAGGACGCAAGTTCCTGAAGGGCTTTCCCTGTGTTTCTCCATATTTCCAAGCTGTTGCTCAAATCAAAGGAAATGGCTCCAAGGAGGCTGCAGAGGGAGACCATGCACGCTGCCAAAATCCTTTGAACTGTTTTTCTACCACCAGCATTGGAGGGGGGAGAACACCTGAAAAAAAAAATTTAAAAAAAAAAAAAAAAAAGAAAAAAGGTGGAGGTGTCTGATCCCTGGGGTGTTTCTTGCAGCTCCTGAAAACGTAACTGGAGCTCGTAGTGATGTTTAACAATTCACGTGCATTCAGAAGCAAAGTACAGGGAACACGCATTAGCTGAACGTTATTGACAGACCTATTTTATTGTATTTGGTTCCACCTGACATTTTATTTTAAAAGAAAAGGTGTAGTAAACAGACTGTTTCCATGACACACTCAAAGCTGCAAAAACACATGAATGAAATAATACAGTTTTTCTGTGAGTATTAGGACTGATGAAATCATTTGCTGTAGGTTTTATTCTCTGTGGTACTTCTATCCAAATCTTAGGGATGCCCGTGAAAAGACGGGTTACTTATTGCAGTGATCACAAACTGGAACTGTTGAATTTTTTTAGAACTTTTAGAGTTTGTTCTTAATAGGAATTTCCCTATGATGAATAATTTGTGTTGATGAGTTCAAATGAGTTCAGATGTTTCCGCAATATGGTCTAAATATTTCAAAAGGAAAAATAATCAAATTTCAGTTTTGTTTGAGTTTTTACAGAAGCATATACATATCCAATTTTTACCTTTTGCGCTTCATGATTACCTTTTCTGTCCTTCTGTTTCATGCTACACATAATTGGCATCTGTGTTCTGCACAGCAAAATAACCTCCAACAATTTTAATTTTCAGAACTATTAATCAATCATTTACACTTTTACGTTATTGATAATCCTGAAAACAACCCAGGATGTTATGCTGATGCTGTTGACTCCTGAACAACTGGGCGACCCTTATTCCCACTGATAAAGAACAAACCAGGGGACTGGGCTGCTGAGGAGTCCATCCAGCTCAGTCCTTTTTAATTTTCCTCTGCATAGTAGACATGATTGAAAAAAGCCCTCCTCAGACCCCCTGCTCTTTCAGATAGGTTAAATTACATTTTTAATAAGATAAATAAGGACTCAATAAAGCCTGCTATTTTTCAGCAGAGGCTGATGTCAGGCAAAACAAGTTCCTGCTGGGCTCTTCGCAGCAGAATGGTGGTCAATGGTTGTAAAGTAGAAGAAAAGTAATAAAAGTACAGTCCCCAAAGATGATAAACAGACATGTTTTCTCATATTTAATACAATTTATGTTTAATAATATATATTAATTTCTTTTCAGTCTAAATGAAACAACAACAAAATGTCTCACTGAAAGGAACCGCAAGCCTAGAAAAATTTATCTCTGAACCCAGATGCATTTCTGTTCTCACAATGAACTTCCAGTCTTTTCCTTATGCTGTCTACTGTTTACCTTTGAGTCGCTTGTCCTCTGTTTTTAATCAATCGTTTTACTTTTGAATCCAGCAGAATACGTGTCAAGAGCGAGAAGAAAAAGACAACAGAAATCCATCTTGATTTTATACCGCCTACCTACCTACCGCCTATTACAATGAAAGAAATAGAAATAGGGGCTTTAATTTAGTACCAGGCTCAAAGGTGGCGATTCAGGTTGTGCTTTGCAAAAAATCCCCATTCGTGTCTGTGTGTTAGCCGACAGCGACAGTTCAGAGGTCTTCACCTGGCATCTGAGTGACTTAAAAATGAGCAACGGGGACATGAAGGAGATGGGTCTGCAGAGACGCTGCCAGCACTCACTGCTAGATTTTACCCTTCCCCTTGCTAAGTCCCAAGACCACCGGGTGTTCGAAACCTCTCTCTAAAAGCATTCTGCAGCACTCCCGCACTCACCTGCATGGACCTGCCTGCACCTCTGCTGACTTCCCGCTGGGCATCGCCGCTGCCTGCTCTGGTGAGTCCTACTCGGGGGTCCCGGCAGCTGCCTTCAGCCCTGCTGGTGCCTCACTGTCTCACCCCCAGCCCGGGAGCTGCTCCTCTGCCTCTCACTCTTCCCGCCGCCCGGCCTCTTCCCAGCCCGCTCACGGCTTCCCCCAGGTGAGGGTAGGAAGCTCCAGTCCAAGACAGGGGAGAGGCTGTAAAAAAACGCTCCGGCATCATCACTAAATACACACTCTGGTCCTGATACACAGGAAGAAGCGACGCGGACACACGTTGTTATTTCATGTTGCAAAAAATAGTTTTAATTGTAGTACAGATAGGTACAATGCTTGTGGTGTTAAAAGCATAGCTTCCCAGCTCTTCGTGATCAAAGGCGTCGTGATTATGACTTTATTCAAACTGTTTTCCTTCTTGGCATTTATCATCCAGTTCCCTTTGGATTAGTAGTTTGCCATAACCTGCAAAAATGCAAAACAAGTGAAAAATCAGATCGTGAAACCCAGGAATTTGTGAATACTACATGTTGCATCCAAGATGCAGGATTTAAATAACTGAAATAAGATTTTTTTGCTTCTCAGTCACTTTTTAGATTGAAGTTTATATTAAATTAAAAGATAATTGATGTTCCAGACTTGAGCAGCATGCGCTGCCTTCTAGAATGCAATTGCAACAATCAGTGTTATTGATGAATACAAATTTGAGTGATCTCTTCTGAACTCATACCAGTAAAATCTTTATGACTATAAATATAGCTCTAGTATAAAGAGAGAAGGCATTCCTAAACACTGAGACTTCTTTAAAAATGAAAATAATTTGCATAACTATTTAAGAAAAGGATACTTTATTTTTGCTTTTGCAGTGCTAAGGGCTTGTCTGCAGTGGTTATTTGTATGGCATGTAGCATCTGAATCAAAAGTGATGCAGCTCCCTGAGTAGGTGGCAGAAATCTCAATCAGAGAGAACCTCAGAAATCGCTTAATGTCTGTATTCTCTAGCAGCAATATCTGGAGCCTTACCGACTGGATCCAGTTATTGTAAGCAGACACCCGGGTGAAGACAGAAGGCTTGTGATAATAGTTGCAGCCCAGGGAAGAGCCAAAGCTGACGATACCGTGCACTTCCCACCTGCCATCAGCACCTTGGCAGTTCAGTGGGCCACCAGAGTCCCCCTGGAAGGAAGGGGCAACACAGTTAATGGCAGTCATAGTATGAATAGCTCCTCACAGCGTTTTTTTTTTTAACCTTTCCTTCCCAACAGGCTTGTTTGTGTCTGAAACCAAGCCCTAAGAGCGGTGTTCTCTGGACTCACGTTACAACTGGAGATGATTCCATCCCCGCCAGCACAAACCATGGTGCGTTTCACTGTGCTTCCCCACCAGCTGGGCTTGGAACAAGTTGCATAGTCCACCACCAGCAAAAGGCCTTGCTGCAGGTCATCTGGAAGAGGTCCATTTGCTGGGAGGGAAGAGAAACAAAGGAGTCATGGTACCAGCTGGCACTGAAGAAAGAACAAAACTGCATTGTTAAGTTTCTCCTAGGATCTGGGTACTATCCCTCCAGGTAAGAAACTGCACAGGGGCTGTATTGAAAGAGAAGCTGTATAATCCATTCCTTAGCTCCATTCTTTAATATATATGTATTAAAAAGGCCTTAATTTACTAATATTTTGTATTCCATTTAAAAACGTCTCACTGTTAGAGAAATAAAGGGCTGCTCTTTGTTCAGGAGTTTGCAATTCACTTATCACTCTAGGAATTGCCTCTTGAGCTGAGCTGACACTTCTGCTGGCGCTTCTGAGATTTTCTTCGCTCTACATTTATTCCCTTGTGTGTCTTTTCAGTTACTCAGCGGGGTACGTTAGCATTAGCAAATTCACCAGTCTGCAGACTGTTAACATTTGTGTTACAATAGCTTCTAAAAGCTTAGTATAGGGCCCTCTAGTGCATTACTAGCCCCATTACAAGCAAAATAGACTTGAAAGGCAGGGAAAAATCATACTGTGTGAGTGAA
The DNA here is from genome assembly GCF_028500815.1 of Rissa tridactyla. Lineage (NCBI taxonomy): Eukaryota > Metazoa > Chordata > Aves > Charadriiformes > Laridae > Rissa > Rissa tridactyla. Next base: position 3,687,695 of record NC_071481.1, on the reverse strand, counting down.
GTGGGGCCTGATAAACCACCTCGCTGCACTGAGGTTGAGGGGATCTTGAGCACCATCAGCAGCCTTTTTCCAATCAACCCCAAAGGAGAAGGTAGTACTGAAAGATGTTGTTCCATAATTTTGCAAATGTCCGAGTACTTACTCTGCAGTCTTCCCCATCCCGTCACGTAGCAGGCGGTGTTGGATGAGAGGATGCTCTGTGCAGGGGGGAGGCAGGCCAGCTTAATGTGGTTAGTTAAGGTGACGTGCTCGGTGAGTTTGATCAGAGCAATGTCGTACCTGTGGTCATACGCACACATTTGAGAGTAGGGAAGAGAAAGGGAAGGGATGAAGAGGTTTGCAAATAGATTAAGACGCAGTAGCGTGAATACTTAGAAGTTATACAGCACTCGGCATATTCCAAAGAGATGCAAGGGAGCAAGGAGGCCAGTACCTAAGCAGTAAAGATTCCTCCATCCTCAAAGCAATGGGGAAACCCATGGACTGGAAGACTATTCTCTGCAGAACTGTCCACTTTCCTGCTGGCAGCTTTCTGGAAATTGCCTTTTAGAGGTTTTTTTCACCAAAACCAAGCATGTGTTAGGACTAACTCCAAGGAGCTGGAAACTGAGTAGATTTCTTTGCTAATGCCCTTCGCTTGCAGCAGGACATAGGAGTCCTTCAGCAACAAAGGTATTAATACCATCGATCAGTAATACTCTGTGTTTATGCCGGTTATGGGAGAGCTTCAAAGGGCATTGTATAAATTAATTCATTCCCTTCCACTGTACAAAAGAAATCATTGCACAGAACAGCTTCCCACCCAAGCATAAACATGCAAAATCTGAAAACAGTTAGTCAATAAGCAATTAATATTGAAAGTGCTTTTTCTTCTCTTGAGGGGGAAAGGCGCAAACTGGAGACCCAATTCTTATCTGTGAGCAAACATTTAGAAGTATTACTGTAAGCTGTAAGAGGTGGCTCTAAACATTGACGCGTTTATCTGCCATGACTCAGGGTGGGTGGGATTCAGGCAATTTGATTTTGCCCTGCATCTAATAACTGAGAAAATACTTGCCACCAACTTACCCATTTGCAACATTCTGTGGATTCCAGTTCTCGTTAACAATGATTTTTTCTGGAAAAAGTTCAACTGATCCTTCTTCCACAGCTGCCAGATTGTATTTTCCAAGAAGTACTCGATAGTTCCTAGAAGAACTGCGCAAGAAAAGGAGTAACAGTTACGCAGCTGCTGGCTGGCTGCTTAGGCATCTGCATCTTTGCCACCTGAGAGATTCGGTAAGAACATCCTTAAGACCGTAATCTCACATCATGTGCATGATTTATCTGGAGTTGAGCCAACGTCTGACTGATTTGCTAAGGACAAAGCTAGGCTTAATAATCATTTCATCTCCAAGCCGTCCTGCCAACTCCTGCTGAAGGCTTCATTAACAAACTCAAGATGCCTCCAATCTTTGCAGGATTCAGCTTGTGTTCTTCAATGAAGTAAACGATTTAGACTGCTTTTTGGGCAGCGATAAACAGCTTCACCGATAAACAGCTGTGTGACAGATATAATATGTAGGATTTATAATAATAACATGCAGCCAATCCTTCTTATTTCATATTGTGACATTTTCTGCAACTTAGTGTTACAATAATCAAGAACTGTATGTACATATTCAAGGACATACATTACCAAACCAAAATGGGGTTGTCTTACTGGAAACAGTTTTGACGATGAAAGGGCATAGCTGTACCTGGTCATTTCTTTGTTATGCTGCCCCATAATAGGAAGAACTTACTGAAAATGGCTGGTATATTCACAGCATTTGTGATTATTTCCTCAGGGAGTGGATTGATGAGTTGATCTGTGGATCTCACTGCCACATATATTATAGAAACAGGCAACAAAGCTGAATTTTAATAGCAACTTGAAATCATAATGACATTTGTAGTTATTTACAGAAAATGAAGAGTATATAATTCAAGTAATTGTATCAGGGGTTTTTTCCCCCTTCTACTTTTATTTTAAGAAAACGAAAAGGTGCAATTCTTCTTCTGACCTAGTACTTGCAATCAAAAGATATGATGTGAAACTCAGAGCTCTTACTTGGGAAAGGGAGAACTAGTGTTAATATGGTTTTGCGTCATCTATCTCTGGTCATGCCCCGCTTCCTGGGAACAGACTGTAACTCCATTTTTACCTGATGCAGTGGGCAGCTGTCATCACCCAGTTGGTTGCAATGAGGGTTCCTCCGCAGGTGTGGTACCATTTGCCATTTGAACTGAATTGAAGGGAAGCCTAGGATCAACGGAACAAGTAAGGTTCAGATTTTTGCTTGCTGATTGTTTTCATTGTTGCACTTTCTTCATACACCCAGAACACAACTTGCTGCTGGAAGATGGTGGGAGGCTTTTAAGCAACACATTTCCAACTCCTGGACATAGAAAAGGTTTCCCTCCTTCCCTATTGTCCAAAAGCTTGATTTTTTTGTTTGTTTGTTTAATGTTGTTTCGTCCAAAGCTCTCGCTAAACCTGGCCCAAATAGAGCATTTCATTTGCTTCAGAAATGTGTCTTTTAACTCCATGTATAACTGTGCTCCAGTAAGCATCGTATACTCCACTGAACTTCACAGTCATCTTGCTTAAATATGGGATGGTGGCTAAGACTACGGAGAGAACACGAAAGCCTGCGTAACCAGCAGGAGGTGGCACATTCAGAACTTTCTTAAAAAGATTGGAAACTTTAGGATTAATCGGAATGTAATAGTCAAAACCCTAAGATATGACAGGCAAGAGGCATCGAATGAAACATAAGACCTGGTTTTGTGCAGCCGTGTTGTGTGAGGGTGGCACAACCCCGGTTGTGCCGGGGAAGCACAAAGTGGCTCACCTGCCAGGGCCAGCTGTAAGGTCTTGCGTCTTGCCCTCCGACAACTTTAGACACAGAGGGTGGGTAGGCAGGAACCCCGCAGCCAAAGGCTAGAAGATACACAAAATAGGATGAGTGTTTTAAAAGTAGGAGCCTTAAAAAAAAAAGTCTGAGAGGCTTTTTTTTTAAATATAGGCTGTCTGTACACAACACTGAAAGGTACAAATATAGGCTGTGATTTAATGTGGTACAAACGAAGATACAGCCATCAGGCAAAACTGACCAATGTTATATAAAGCCTTTTGAATGGGTTAATTTTTCTTACAGATAATCAAATCAAGTTGGCTTAGCCAAGTTCTCATGTGTCAGCTGAGATGCAGCTCTTAACCAATGCAACAATTTGATGTGGATTAATTGTATTTCAGTGTATCGTAGCTAAGTAAAATAACTTGGAATTCCCTGACGGCTGAGAGCAGTGATGCTAATGGAGCCCCTACAAGAAGAACAGAATAGGACAGCACCTAGTTACTGTTCCGAGAGAACAGCCTATGCTGTACCTCTCCGCTTTGTTGCAGAACGTCTGATTTCCCTAACAAAGGAAAGTTGCTGTTAGCTTTTAGTTCATTTTTCCTTTCAAACTAATGCTGAAATTGGGTACGTACCTGCAGCTGCCAGAGTCAACACAGCAAAGAGGATTGCAAGCATGATGCCGGTGAGCTGTATGCTGCAGGCTCTGCTTTGCAAATCATTTTATATGTTATCCTTTATCTCTGCGACACGTGACTTAAAGTGTAGTGCTGTTCTAATACCAATGGAAAACTTGTGCAATTGTGGGATAAATTTTTATATGCACAAGTGTCTGTAAAAAAAACAGTTTAGATGGACCTTGGATCCAGGCTGTGTAAACAACTTAGTAAGAAAAAATTCCGACTGAGCTGCATATTATCTGTAGCAGGTGCTTGCTTTCCCATTGTCTTGAAAATTCGTCGCAAAGGTGTTTTCAGAAGGAAAATGTGAAATGAATTATTCTAACACTTAATGGCATGTCAGCAGTAACGCTGTCTGATCTATTCAGACAGTGATAGATTCAGGCATGTCAGCGGGGTTGGATTAGACGATCCCTGGGGGCCCTCTTCCAACCTTAATTATTGTATGATTCTGTGATTGCTTGAAATTTTATTTTGTTCTGGTTTGTTTTGTGCCTGATGGCAACTACCACTTTGTACTGACTGAAACCCCGTATCTTCTTTTCTAGCTCAAGTTGCGTGTGTTTTAGCATGCCATGCTTCTTCAATAAAACAGACTGTAATCACTTTGAAGTGGAAGATGTTTCAAGCAATACCAAGAACCAGCTGGCCGTGACGATGGAGAAACACTGGTGTAGCGCGGTGAGCCAGACTTCATTTCTTTCCTGTTTCCCTTCAATTGTTAGATCAGTAGCACATCCCTGGAAGAGAACAGGGTTCCTGTAGCATTGCAAATGAGCATTTTTACACCCCAAATCAGCATACTGACCCATGGCATAATGCAGTGTGAGCTTGTTAATGACAAAGAGTAAACCATTTTCACCAATAGGACCAAACAGGCAAGAGCAGGGATTTACACCACTACGGAGCTGCTGCCACAAAAGAAAGCGTCCTAATTCATTACTGGACATTTGAAATCAATGACTTGATACCAATACTTACCCTTGTGTCTCTTTTTTCCTTTTTTTCTTCTACTACTGGAATTTTCCATCCTCTCTCACGTTTCCATCCACTTACCCTTCACCTGAAAAACTGTTACTGGTTATTTAAAAACAAAACATCTCTATCCCATAAGCCAGGTCACACACAGGGAGCAAACTTACTAGAATGGAAACAAATACCATAATGCCAGTTTTGTAACCAGAGTTGCGTTGAACATAAAGACCAAACTAGAGGTTTCAGAAAAGCTGAAATAAATCTGTTGTTTACTGTCAGTATTAACAAGCAGCAAACCCTGATTTTCATAGCTTCCATTCAGCAGTAGGTACTGATTTGGATGAAAGATGCCTGGAGCACACATGTGGAATGCAGAAATATATAATGCTTTGCTGTTTTGTCTGCTCCTCAAGAATGTATTATCCTGCCCAAACAATAGCACTTGGGAAAGCTGCATTTTGAATTTCAAATGGAATCAACCAAACTCTGTTCTGGCATCTTGTATTTATTATCTGACAAAAGCATAAATTGGGATTAACTGAGTGCAGAATTGAGATTCTAAAAATTTTTTTCATTAATTAGTTGGCTCTCTTCTTAATGCCTGAATTTGCAAGATAAACAACATACTATGCTTTTCAGTTTAACCATGCCACTATCGTTTTCGCTGAATACTAACTAAAAATTAAATATAAATTTTGGATGTTCAATTACTCTTCCAAATTTCCTGGTTTATGACTGTGCTTGTAAACGTGGAATTATTGTTTAGGTTTTTTAAGCATTTTTGCAATCATTTCACAATTAACCTTCTATCTTACACACTGTAAATAGAGAAACCCTATTCTTTCTTTTTCCCTTTCTTTGTAAAGGAATTCTGATACAGTTCTTTTATTATATGGAGGGAAGGCTCATAAGAATAATATTTTTAATGTAAAAACCCTCTCAAGGCTTTTTTTGATGTTGGTTTGGTTTGGGATTTTTTGTTCCACTCCTGCTGTATTTAAGGGGTGCTTATCCATCTTTTCCAGGTCTAGTCTAAATAGGCTGAAGTATCTTTCTTGGACTCAGCGGGCATCATACTGTTGGCAGTTCTGCAAGTGAACATCAAAAGCCTCAGCCTCCAGCTGGTACCACGGTGGCTTGGAAACAGCTCCCCAGAAGCTCTTATCAGCTTCACGCCAGATGTTTCACAGAAACTAAGCAGCTCATGGGCCTTCAGTAAGAAAGAGCAGGAACTTCTGGTATGTTCTGTTAAAGTGTAATAGCTAATATCTCTTTAATACACAATGTACTTAGTGTACAATTTATAATGTACTCTGTTGTTTCGCTATCTTTAGCCTGTTCCCTTGTAGGGTAGTAACTATGCTAGACCAATTAGTAAGTGGAATAGTCCGCAGGTAAGTAACAGACACTGAAATCTGCTTTTCTGAGGGAGGTTTTTCATCTGGAACTAGACAGTAACCTATTTAAAAATTCAAAGTTAAATCCTGCCCCACATTTTCATTGGGAACGCCAAATGTTCCAAATTCATTACTTGCTGGATGGCCATTAAATCTGCTACTTTATTGTTCCCTGGGTTCGTTTCTGTGTGTTTGCAAAACTAAAGCTTGCCCTACATGCTTCAAGAGAGAACAAGGTTACACAGAGTCAGGGAAACGGAGATTAGCACCACCCTGTGTGTTTCAGTCTCTTATTGTGCCTTCCAAGTTGCCTGTTCCCAGTTTAGACCCCTTTATGTATTATTTTCCACTGTATTTCCTTTTAGTCCAAGCACTTTTGCGCTGGATGAAATACTGGCCAGAGATGTAACATAAGGCTCTGCCTGTTTTAACTGGGTGGGGAGCAAGGGGAGGAGAGAACACTCACAGGGAAAAAAAGAAAAATAAAAAACAACCACGCTTTAGTAATCAGATTAGACTGAAAGATATTTATTTAGAAACAATAGCTTTGGTATTTTAAAACCAAACAACCTTTAAATCACTAGAAAGTGGGATGTCTCCCCCCACAGCCAAAACAAACCAATGCACAAAGTCTCAGTATGTTTACAACAGGAAACCTGCAGATCAGCATTTCCAACTGTAAATCCAGAAAACAATTTCATGAAATTGGTTTTGCACTCTACAATCATAAAGGCTGAAAAACCTGTTACCAGCACTTAGATATCTACAGTTCAATTGACTGACTTTTTACTGAAGTGGAGGCAAAATTATTAACACCCTCCCCCTCCCCCCAAGCAATAAATTAAAAAATGTATACCAGAAAGGAAGTTACACTAAAGTTTTCTAGTTAAGTTAACTCTCCGAAGGGAATCATCACTCTTTATTCTCCTTTAAAATTAAAAAACAAATCAAAATATCAAAGGACGTGGTAGATCTTCAAGTATTTTCACCAAATGGATTATTCTTAGGGAACTGAACAGTTTACAAGGAAAAAAAGAAGTATCTGTTACACAAGCTTCTGGGATAAACTCTTGTATAACCACACCTTCCAAGTCTGGGATTGCTCTCTCAACAAGGCACAAAAGGATTGTTGCTTTCAAAAGGTCCTTGTTCTCAGCTGCAAAATAGTCAGATGTCTTGTGCAAATGGAGGCTGAAAGCAGGACTAAGTTCACTTGGACACTGGGATGTTCCCATTCAATTAATGAAACGGGGTGTTATTTCAACACCATTCATCTTGCTGACTGCTTACTGCTACTGCCTTCGACTTCATCCCTGTTTCTAGAATCAACTTCTGCACCATCTTCATTGTAAGTAGGTCCAATTAAGATGAGGCAACAGACTTGTTTGCTGTACACTGCAAGGCTTTTTGCAGTGTCAGGAAGGAAGAGGTGCTACTCAGCCCTGGCGTGTGGCTGTGAAGCTTCTCAGCATTTCAGAGCAGTGTCAGGGACAGTTACCTGTAGTAATGGTTAACAAATTCTGTAAAAGGCAGAAGGCAAGTCTTGTATATGACAAAGGCAACCAGATAGACAGCAGTGAAAAAAAAAGACAATTTTATAATTTCAAGACACGTTTCAGGATGCATGTCAGGGCGCAGCTGTGTACACAATAATTGAAATTACTTCCAGACCACTTCCTCCTTTTGCACTAAGGTTCTGATCATGACCATAGGCTTATAACTGCAGTTGTCTTTGATATACAGATCTGTTCTACCTGTTCCTAGGTTAGTCTGTCTAGCCACAAGCACCTTCCACTCTCAGTCTTTCAAGGGATGACAGGTATCCAGACCTGCCTGGGATCAGGCCTGATCCCCAGTGCTGAACTTTACAAAGCCAGTGAGCTGAGAGGAAAATTGCCAACTCGCTTTAAACCCCCCTTCTGTACTGACTGTCAAGTGTAGTCCAGTACCTTCTGTCCAGCCTTAGCTATCCAAAATTGAATTTGCTTTTATAATTTGGAAAAACGGGGCAATCTAAAGCTAGAACTTTTCCTCTGACAGCTCTATTTAATTATGTCCTTTTTGATTTCCTTTTTTTTTTTTTCTCGTTTCAACACAAGTTACATTTAACTCTGTTCAACCCTAAGGACGGATGCCTCTGAACAACATGGCCAGCTCACACAGCAAATCCAGTCTTGTCTTTCATTTCCACTCTGTATCAACACGCAACCAGAAAGTACCAGTACTAAGAGCAGAAATCACCATCTATTGTCTATTCTGTGCTAAGTTTTTACAAACAACTAAGTTTTCTAAGGCAATGCAAAACAAGAATTTCAAATCCTCTACACCGAAGTGAGATGCAGTAGACCTTGAAGTCAGAACCTCCAACTCACAGTAAAAAGCACTCAGTACTTTTCTTAACACAGCTATGTATTTGGTCTTAATGGGAGAAACACTAACTCAGCACTTTCCCAAAATGATAGTGGTCAACGTGGTTTGATGGAGGACTGCAATGTCTATAAATCTATAAACATTTACCAGTAGTCCCAACAAGTCAGCGTCTTGACCTAAGAACACAAGCGTGCATTTGTGTGTTCTTGTATGACACCTCACACGTTCACACCAGGCAGACAAGTGTGCACGTCTCCCACACAGTAGTAAAGACAAGTATAGCAGCTCTCACAAGCATTCCAGTACTGCGTAACAAGACTGCATCTCATTACACAGCTGCAACTGTTGGCTTAAAAACAAGCAACGTCCTACACCAATGTGTGGAAAAAGGACAGAAAAGCTGTGCCTGCCTTGATCTGCAGCCTTAAAAATGTTTAAGAAGGACAGATGATGGCTTTATCTCTTTTAATGTTTGTGAGCCCTACCACTCCAATCCCTGCCCTAATCCCACTTCTTGCAAGAAGAGGTCACAGATCACTTGCTGCAAGAGAGACTGAAAATCCTCACAGTCCAAGACAGACCCTCCCTAGGCACAGCTGACAGAAAACTGGGTTGACAACACTCAGTGGAGAGCAGCCAAAAGCAGCAGCCTTATACCTTACTCCTGAAGAGCGGCTTGGCTCCTGGCCCGCAATATTCATTGTAGATGAGTTTGAACAGAAACAAGTGAAACAATGTGATTAAGGAGGCCACGCTGAACCAGAAGAGGAAGGGTAAGCCTGGGTATTGTTTGGCCATGTGCTCCTCATGAGCCAGAATAGCTTTTAGATGGAGTGTGTGTCTCAGGTCCTGCAAGTGGATCAAATCTGTCGATATATAAAGCAGTGGTGTGATGGGCTGAGTCACCATGACGGGGAACGTATGACCTCGTGCCTCTGAGGTGAGCTCCACAGGCTCATTCATACAGCCTGCCTCACACGCATATAGTCTAACTGGCTTGTCTTGGAATTTCACAGACACGTGCAAGAAGGGCTTTCCTTCAGCATCCAGCAGAACCGCTAGATTAATCAAGTCCTTATTGTAATGGATCCCACGTAAGGAATAGCTGTTATGAAGTACATCAGGGTCAGCCTGAAACTGAAGATGGTTTTCTGTGAACTGCAGACCCCCAAAACTAAGCACCATTCCCTGCATGAGTCCATGGACTCCAGCTGCCACAAGACCCTTGCATCCCCGTTTCTGGAGAGTTAGCTTCCACAGGTCTGAGAGTTGCAAGATCTGGGCGACACTGGTCAGCTTTGCTGGCCACAGGTTCTCTGCATGCATGGTTGCGTGGCCACTGAAGCAGTGGTCAGCATAGTTCAAGCTGGCTTCCATTTTTTCTCTGTCCTCACCACTGATGAGTGGATCTAGCAGAGGAGCTGGCATGGTTGATAGCACATAGTAGAGGGTCATGTTCACAGTCTCACTGGATGGTGTATGCAAATCTGTGATCTTTCTCATCTCAACCCCTGTAATAAAAGAGAACAACCAAGAGTCAGAAGATCACACATGAATATGACATTAACTAGGAGAAAAAGAAGATCAAATGTGCATGTTATTGTTCAATACACACACGTTCTTTATAACATCGGAGCACCCTTTGCCTAGGAACCACTTAAGTGAAATGTTTCCTTGTGTTTTCTTAGATGCGCTCTTTCTGCTACTTCAGAGTTTGAAAGCCAAGCTCCCACTAAAGGCAAAGCTAGTTTGATATACAGACGCCTTATGGTGACAGGAGCTGTCGCCATGACTCTGCAAGAATGATCTGTCAAAGGAACATCTATCTTTTTATTGGCTATAAAAAAGCAAGTTCTACATTACTTGGGCAGCTACTCTTATGCAAGGCCACGAAAATCTTATTTAAGAAAAAGCATCCTTGCAGGACAGTCCTTAACTTCCCATGAAGAAATCTGTCCTTTATATTGTCTGTCACTAGAGATTAACTCTATTTCCAACTTAGAGCTGACACACTGGGCAAATCAGTGGAGTTCCTGAAGACAGGAAAGCCAGCACATCCAGAGTTATGAATAGAAATATTCTTCTATCATTTCCTTTATGCAGTAAGAAATATTCCACTCTTATAAAGTACAGTGGGTTCCAAACCAGGAACGCTGTTTTATTATCCCACAACATGGCCTTTGGCCTCTGAGAGGAAGTGGAGTCTTCTGCTGCCCTCTAAAGCAACCCTTAGGAAGCTAAGCATCCCTTTCCTTACCTGAAATGAACAGGTCTGACCACGTCTGTTGGTGCTCATGGAGAAGATCTTCCACCCCCATCTGCATCACCTCCAGCATCTCTTTCTTGGCCGACTCCCTCAGCTTGCTGAAGGTCTCCTCCAGCCTGGAGACTTCGATGGGTTCTGAGGTGTACACCACGGAGAGCACAGTTTCATCGAAGTGGGATTTGGGTGCCACCTGCACCCGGCTCACGAGCTTCTTGGCAGCCACCACCATAAGCACCACCTTGGGGCTCCCAGCCAGCAGCAGGCGACCGGAGGAGAGCAGGAACTGCCGCTCCTCCACCTTCTCCAGGCTGGTGGCGAAGCGGCCACCCAGCGAGGGCGCGGAAGCTGGGGCCGAGGCCTCGAAGGCAGCCACCCGCTCAGTGGGGTTGGCGATGCGGATGCGCTGCAGGTAGAGATGCGGCCGGCTCCGGTGGGCCACCACCTCCTCCCGCACCGTCACGCAGTCCCCGGCGCCCGCCCCGGGCCCCGTCTGGACACACCGCACCCGCCGCACGGCCCCGTCCCGCAGCGCCGCCAGCGCCGCCCGCGCCTCGCCGCGCCCGCCCAGCGCCCTCAGCCGCACCAGCGCCGGGTACTCGGTGGCGAGGGCCGGGCCGCCGCCGGATCCCGCCGCCGCCACCCAGAGCCGGCCGGCGGCCACGTCCAGCAGCAGGTACCCGTTACCCGCCAACGCCAGGCCCGGCCCCGGCGCGCCGCCGGCCCCCCCGGCCGCCGCCTCCTCCGGCAGCAGCAGCGCATCGCCGCGCTCGGTCTGCCCCCGCCAGGCGCCCGTGGCCGCCTGCAGGCAGAGGGCAGCGGCGCCGCGGGGTTCGGCCCCCCGCCCCGCGCCCCGCCGGGCCCGCACCGCCCCCAGGTACCAGTAGGCGACCAGCAGCAGCGCCAGCAGCAGCAGCAGTCGCCGCGCCCAGCTGCTGGAGAGCAGCCCCGGCAGCCCCTTCAGCCGCTGCTGCAGCCACATGGGCGGCGGCGGGGCGGCGCGGGAGTCCCGTCCCGGCCCTGCCCGGCCCCGATGCCGCCGCGGCGCAGCGACCCTCACGCCTCCATCGTCCCCCACCCGGAAGCGCCGCGCCGTGCGGCAGCCCCGGCGCGCTTTGCGGCGCTTTGCGACAGTCCCGCCACACCGCCCTCTGAGGAGGCGCTTGGCGGGGAGCCCCGGCCCGGCCCGGCCCGCCGCCGCCGCGGACACAGGCCACCCCCGGCTCCGGGCTCCTCCCCCGGCTCCGAGCGCCCCCTGGCTCCGGCTCTAGATGCCCCCCGGCTCCGGGCCCCGCCCCCGTAGCCGCGGGTGTCAGCCAGCAGCTCCAGCCTTATTCCAGCCCACGGCTGAGGTTTTGTCTCTCCCGGCCGGGTGACTGCGCCGATGGAAAAAATCTGGAGCGGGCCTGGAGGAGTTTTCCGTAATTCCGGTGGCAGTTTGCTCCTGTTATCACAGCAGAGTTTATGTGGGAAAGCGAGTTACATTCTATCAAACTTTGTTCCACTGTGTAGTAAGTAGAGGAAGGAGCTTTATGAAGTGACGTGGTTGTGCACATCAAGCCACAGAAAGCATTGGACTCCAGTGCAGCTCTCAAAAGACAGTAGCAAACTATACAGGAAACACTGTGAGTTAAAATGAAGTGTGAAATTCCAGACCACATAGAGCCAGTGAACCAGCTTAGCAAACGGGAGCAGACAAGGTGCTTTGTTAACTTCTTGCTGCAAATGAGCCGTTTGACTGCGGGGGGGGGGGGGCACTGGAATTTGTAAAAACGGTGGGTGAGACCCTGTCCCTTGCACGTTGCAATGGGGCTGGTGTTTTATCAGAAGGTCTGGTGTGCTTTGAGGCTGCTTTAAAAACTGAGTTCTGATCCTTTCAGTTTTTAGGAAGTTGCTGCTTTGGAGCACGTGTTGCACGTACTCGTTGGAACATCTGCATTGGCAGCTGCCTCTATTTAAAAAGACAGGCAGCCGACTCCAGCCAGAGCACACAAAGCAGTACAAACATAGAAACAGGAAAAAAAATATGCTTGCTGGGTTGGCATAGCTGCAGAATGCAAACAGAGCTGTCAAATAGGGACAGTCTGAGTATGGCAGTATAAACAATGATGCATTCATGATTTCTAGTGTGCAAAACCCCCTTCATTTTAGAACAGAGAGATTTAACTTCATTAAAATGAAAACCTTGCAATTTTTAAAAGTCTAGATTGAGTCACAGATCTTAGTCTAAGGTTTGAAGGTGAGGGGCTGTGTCTCCTGGCTTAAAGCGGCTTGAGGCTTAAAAGTGTCTTGAGGCTGATAAAGATTTATCAGGGACTTGTCTGGGCCTGCAAAGTACTGAAGAAATCTCAAGTGAAAGTATGTTTCAATTTTTTGCTTCTTTTTTTCTATTTAGTGAAACTGGCAGCTTTGCAAAAGGAAGTTTCCTGAAATCACCATCTTAGGGAGAACTAGTATTTCCTTGGATTGTTGCCTGCAGCATGTCGTTTCAGCATGAGGACTATTCTGTTTGCCTGGTAATTATGAGGGAATTCCTGCTTTGGGGAGAGGGAATGGAAACAAAAGTGCTTTGAGCACACTCGAGAATATCCTCAGTGAATAAACAAATAACAGTGGTAGTTCTTTGGGAGGATGCTGTTATGAAGCATGGAGAATATTAGTTAGCTACAGTGTGGCCCTTCTAAAATGTGCTTAATTTTTTCTCCTTTAAGATAATACCTTGTTTTTCTTTTGAAAATCTGAATCCTGTAATATCTGTGATTTCTGTTAATTTAAAGAGGTAGCTTACTGACAGAAAACAGCAGACTTAGGCCTCAGAATTTTACACAGCCTTTTTTTTGTTTTTTAATTAAAACTGAACTCTGCAATGAGGGAGGCTTCTGTATTATCCTAGTGCTTTTATGTATTTTTCCACCGTAGCCCCAATCCAGCTGAGCAATACATACTGCATTGAGGCATTGCATTTCTGTTTTATCTCAATGCACGTGCCACGCCGTGGCTTAGCACGCACCCTTTGCTTTTCATGCCTCTGCTAAACTACCCAGTGTGGGTCCTTTCTCCCTGACACCTTACCTTCCTCTTGTGCTCCATGGGCCAAGCTCAGGTGTGGCTGAGGGCTCAGTCCCTCTTTCAGTGATGGCTTCAATAGTATACCGCAATGTTGCTTTCCATCTATTTAATGTCTTACAGAACAGTACATAACATTTATACGGCCTCTGTCATTCTGCAAGTTCTTTGCGGACAGGTAAATATTATTGTTCACACCTTACAAGAGAGAAAATAAGCAATCTCTTAATGTTGCTTTCAGTAATGGAAGCAAAGATTGGTTTAATTATACACAGGGACTAAGAAAACAGCCCTGACACTTCTAGGTATTTGCTTCAATAGAAATAACGTGTTGCTCAAGGCCTCACATAAGGTATGTGCCAGTGGTAGCTCCTTATTTGGTGTTCTGCAGGCTCAAAAGGCTTTCCCTGCATCTAAGTCTTACATTCACTGCAGTATAAAAATGATCCTAAACATGGGGTTTTTTTTAAAAAGTGTAATTTTATGGGACAGGTTTATTTTGCCTGTTCTCAAAGTTAGGCGGAATAAACTGGAAAAAGATGCGTGGATAAGTCATCAGGGCTAAGTCATCAGGGCTAGAGCAAGAAAACCCAGCACAAAGAGATAAATGTAAGACTTAAAGACATACATATGGCCAGAGAAATACAGTTAGTAAAGGAAACAAGATCGCAGCAGATTTTGTGTTCACCAAGGACATGCGTGAGACGAGATGACAGTTGGGAAGAAGGTATTTAATAAGGGCTTCCAGTTTCCAGAGCCATGCATAATCCATTTATTTTGCTTTTTTCACACTTAATGACTATGTCAGCCAGGTGCAGCCCAGCACTAACTGAAGCTGGCCAGAAAGCGAGCCCCCTCCTCCCACAGGTTTGTTTAATGCCTGTTTCTTCCTCTGCAGCGCTGTTCCCCGTGTCCCACGGATGTGGCTGTGACCCCCGGCTGTGGCTAAGACTTGCTGGACCCCGCACCCCAGGTAACGTTGCTGCAGCTCCCGGTCTAAATCCCACTAGCTTTGCATCCCTGCAAAAGGCAGAACCCCCGGCCCCAGGGCTTCCTGCTCCCTCTCCCAGATCGGCCCCAGCTGTCTCCCCGCCTCTTGCGGGGGCCGGGGCGGCCCGGGAGGAGGAGCCGCCGCCTCCCCGCTTCCTCCGCCCGTCCCCGCCGGGCGGGTCTGGTGCGTGGCACAGGCTCCGGCAGCTCCGGAGGTTTCTAGAGCCGCCGTCCGCCGGGTCGCGGTCGGTCTCGGCTCCCGGGGCGGGATCCAGGCGGGGAAGTCGCCTCCATGGTGCGTGCGGCGGTGCTGCTGCCCTGGGCGGTGCTGGCGCTGCTCGGGGCGGAGGGCGGCTGTGCCTCCGAGCGGGAAGGTAAGGGGGGGTCTGCGCCGGGGCAGAGGGTGGGGGCCGGCAGTACGGGGAGCTGGGGGTAAGGCTGATGGACGGACGCATCCACTGTGGGTGCCACCACTCTCCCTAACCGCTCCGGTCCAGCTCTGGGGCATTGCCCGAGCTGAGGCTGGTGCCCGCTGCGGAGCCTGAGCCCCTGGGCGGCACCCGGAGCCTGCTGCCGAGTTCCCAGGCCGGCGTGGGTGTCCACTGGTGCTTCTTGAGTGCCTCGGTTACCCAGACGGGCACTCACAGCTCTGAGTTGTGTGAGACGAGCCTCGGACACCATTTCATCCCAGTAAAGTACTCACCGCCCCTTGAGTTGTATCCCACTTGGGTCAGCCCTTCCTGCTTTTGAACTTACACAGTTCAAGAATTAGGTACCAGAGAGCATTTGATCCCAGACTGGCCACACTGTGACCTGAGAACCTGGGATGCTCCTAAAATAACATCAGTCTTTCTCCACATAAACAGTTGGTAGATGCTCTGAAGAGTAATTGGTAGAACAGTAGAGGATTAGGGCAGCTACAGAATGTCAGCCAGGCTGACAAAAGAGGTTCACACGCTGTCACTGTGCCAACAAGTTTGGATAATTATCTCTGTCTTCATTAGAGAAGTGGCAATTAAGAGCAGATTTCATCTTGTTATCTAGAATATTTCCCTTCACAATATGTGATTCTGGTATAATTACCTTTACTATATATATTATTAATGCGGTTAATGTGTATCCTTGGGAGTATTTGAGGTTTTTTAGCTATGGTGGCATAACTAAAGCAAAATAATTTCAGCATTTAGGGTAACTATTAGACAAATATAAGTAAGAAATTAATCTCTCTGTGCTATCCCGCCTTCCTTACACACCCCAAATCTTCCAGGTTTTTAGTAAAGTTTTAGAGCACACTAGAGATGTAAAATTAGATACTGGGAAAAGAGAATAAGGTATATTGGTTAGGAAGAAGGATTTAGAATTAACTGGTTTCTGAACTCGTCACTTCTGGCATGGCTTGAAGAAAAAATGCCTTACCTGTTCAGTGCCTCTGCTTCCCCAGAGTAATAGGAGAATAATGATACCTGTCTTCTCCCTTGTACATTCTTTTAAATCCCTGCAAAAGCTCTAAGCATAGTTATTTGTATTTAATTGAATCTTTTAAAAAAACTTTCACAAATGTAGATTTAGTACAGAGATTATATTATCCACTATTAAATTGTGCGCTGATTTTTTTTTTCTATTTGATCCCCATATTAATGGTATTTTCTTGAACACCATCTTAACAGGAAGTGGCACAGTAACATTTCCCAAAGCGCAGCCTAGGGATAAATTCATTCCTTGTCCTAAAATGCAGCTGCAGCTGTGCTTTCCCTGTAGAGTCAGGGCAGAAGTAAATAACTCTAAATTTTTTTGTTACTGAACTCATCTTGTCACTGACTTTTACTCTTTGTAAAAACTCGGAAATCTACCCAATGTTGGTATCAGAGTCCCTGTTCCAGTTCTTTGTCTCTACAGAATCCTTTTCATCAAAAAACTCACAAAATTGGTAAATGTCCTCTATTATCATTCTACAGATGGAAAAACAAAGGGATAACACGATTGCCTCCTTATTGTATAGCAGAGCTAGTAGTACAGTCCAGCTCCCCTGGTTCCTAGTCCAGTGCTTGCTTCGTTAACCGCACTGTGTTCATCTTTTGCAACCATACCATTATTAAATGTATTTATACGATTTCTAATTGTCAGCATGGCCCAAGGAGTCTCTGGGCCCAGCCAGAATAGGCTACCATTTCTAGATATGAAAAGTAACTCTGACAGGGGAAATAGGGAAGCATAAATCTGCTCTTGGAGTTTTAAAATGCCCACGTGTGGTACTGAAATTAAAAGGGTTTTATCAGCTGTACCAGTGTTCAGCAAAGTCTTCGAGAAAGAGAAAAAAGGGTTAAAGGAGAAAGAGCGGAGGCAGCATAGCTCAGCACAAGTTTCTAGTACTGGACTGAAGGAATGTCTCCTGGGATGGGAAGCTTTCGCTACTGCAGAGATTTTTCAGAACAGAAACTGAGTTTAATATCTCTCAGAATCCTACCCCCACGGACCAGTAATGAGAAGGGAATCTGTAACTTGGAATTCTGCTGGGGAGGATAGTTTTCTCTGTGCTGGCTTTGCCATGCTCCAGTGAGTTCACAGGCTGCACGGGGAAACCTTTTCTGTCTTAGAAATAGGACACCGCTTCCTGTTCATCCCCTTTAGCTCTCCCATCTTGTCCAGCAAACTTCTGGCAGTCATATCAAATGACATATAAACAGTTTGTTGCTTTCTTGGGGTGGCGGTATGAAAATTAATTAGTGATTTATTTAATGTGAGATGTCTGAGAATTCAGGCTGAAATAATTGCATAGCAGTCAGGCTCTTTTCTTTCTTCCCTTCTTTTATCATTATATGCTTTCTCCTCTCCTTTCAGGTACTAGAATTTGATGTTTATCTTTACATTCCTCTCTGGCAAGCCCACATTTGCCCCCCTCTTCATTGGCAGTATGATCTTCGCTTTCTGAGAAACTGTGAGCTCAGAGCGATGTGATAAAGCTGCCATGATTTTCTGCATGCCATCATGTGGCTAGAAACTTTAATGTCTTTAACATATTCCCTGAGGAGATACATATTTTACTCATTTGTTTGTACCCTCTGACCGGACAGGGCACAAGGAACTGGAGTGTGCGGGAGGAGCTGGATTGGGAATGCACTTCATAAGTCTAAAAATCTGCCTTTAAAAGCTGCACAAATGCAGGATTCATATTCTTTTATCTGTCACTTCCTTTGCCTGTGTGTATGAATGTCTAACAAAATACAGTTAGAGATGACCTTCTATTGTCTGTTCTCAGTCTCACCTCTCTCTTTATTCTGATGCAGGTAAAGGATTTGGGGAATTTCCTTGGGAATATCCTCTTTCTTCCTAACTTGGAGTCTTACACTTATTTTTTACTTTTGCTGCCTTTGTCAGGTGTATCCAGGACTCCACCTTCTCGATCCGTACGCTCTAAGATCAGACAGAGTACAGTTTGGGTACCCTAAGAAGATGCATCTGGTACATCCATTGAAAAAAAAATATTGTTCCAAAAGAAGCTTGCTCAAGCCAAGAAAATGTGCTTTCAGCTTTTCCTGGTGTTTTCTGATGTTAAAATCGTATGGCCAGGTTTCGCATTTAAGCACTGCTGCCAGAGCCTATACAAATTCCTACTTAAGCAAAAGTGTTAAGATGAAGTATAGCGTTTAATCATTACAATGAAGAAACCATAGCTTTCACATAAAAATCCTATTCCAGTGGTACTATAGAGAAACTTCTGAGAGAGGACTTCAGCATCTAGCTTTCTTACAATTTTAAGGGACTGGAAATGAAAAGAAGTTTGGGAGCAGAATGTGAATGAAAGTTGTGGTAGAATTAAATTCACATTGTGTATGTATGAAAAAATCTGGAAAACACCTCAGGGATGCAGTAGAAAATCGGAGCAGCCAGGGAGAGGGAATAATAACATTCAGACTCATTTTGGTCTTTCCTATACTCAGTCAATGCTGAGTGACAGAAAAGCAACTCCGTGGGGAACAGGAAGGCAATTGCACTAAGTGGATGACTTCCAAGTGGAAATTTTGTAGTAGTTCTATTTTTTATCTTCAAGTCTAATATCCTTCATACTCTATGTGAAAGAATAGAATTGTAGCTTTTGGTAGCAGGGCAGAAAAACACTTAATACATTATATTTTCTTTTTCTAACCTATAACTCAGGCAATGAAGTTGTATCTTTACATATTCTCTCATTTTATACCCAGGACCAAGTTATAATCTCTGCTGCAAAGGAACGGTCTTGCTTGTGCTGCAATTAGGTTTGGGTTCTTCAATCAAACACTGAAATTTGAGGGCACCTTTGCCATGTTCTGTCCCCTGTGATAGTTACTTTCTCCAGTAAAACATTGGCTATGTCCACATTTTCTTTTTTTCCCTCTACAAATCTCTGATGAGTTGGTGCCATGAAAATCCAGGTAGCAAATAAGTAGGATTTGAAGCTGGTTTTCTTCCTGAGGTTGAAGCTTTATGGGCAGTGAGAACACCTATGGTACTCAACATTGTACAGTGCAGATATAATTGGGTGGGGCGTAAGCAAGCTGCTTTCTTCTCAGCAGGCTGTGGTAGCTCCACAGCTAGACTACCTCCCCTGCCTGATTGAAAATGAACCTGGATGTCTGTCAGTGTCGTATGGAACAGATGTAACCTGTGTCTATAAACAGCAATGACTGCGCAAAAGTTGGGACTTGTTGATTCTATTGCTGGATTGATGATCAACTTAAAGAATGTACTGGGAAACTCACTTTGCTTCTCCATGGTTGGATTTTGACTTCCCTTTGTCAAATCTGTCAAGTACCTTTAAGACTATTGATCCCTATTTTGTCTCAGTATTTGATAGTAAAGCCTCTTCCTTAGGTGTGGAACAGCTGGTTGTGAAAACTATGCAAGTTGAATGCATCTCTTGTGCTTTCTCCTGTATGCAGGAAACCTGCTGGTTCTTACTGTTGCCACCAAACAGACTGAGGGATTCCAACGCTTTAGAAGATCAGCCCAGTTCTTCAACTACAAAGTCCAGGTGACAGCTAGCAGCCTCAGTGGTGGTTGGTCAAAGGGAATTTTGAAGTGTGGAGTGGGTAAGACTTGGCCACAAAGTGATTAAAGAAAAGCTCAAGAGAGGACACTCAACTGGCTGAAAAAATAGTGTGACTGGGGCATTTCTGCAGCAGTCTCTTATTCCATCCTGAGTGTTGGCTTGAGATGAGATCCATAACTCCTGCTCAAGGGAGGCACATGGCACTTTTCCATTGCAATGCCAAAACACATAGTACAGAGTGTGCTCCCGTCCCTGTTGCTGAGTCCTTTGTTACTGTGCTACATGTTACTCTGACTTTCCATCCCAGAGACTGGTTCAAAGGCCAGTGTATATACCTAGTCCGTCTGTCCCGATGCTGTTTTTCTGTTGTGATTTGCACTGGGAGTTACCAGGACTAGTAAGGTTGGGGGTTCTGGTCCTTTCCTGTGAGTCTTGCTGGGCATGTGACCTATTCAGTAGCTCCTGTGCCTGTCATTCTTTAGGTGCTGGGGCTGGATGAGGAATGGCAGGGTGGAGATGACAAGAAGCCAGCAGGAGGTGGGCAGAAGGTCCGTCTCTTGAAATCAGCTTTGAAGCAGTATGCGGATAAGGAAGACTTGATCATCCTTTTTGTGGAAAGGTAATGGGTTGGAAAGTATTTGCCATGAAGTGAATCATAAGGCTGTTTGGACAGGTTCTTACTAAGAAGAAATTAACTGTAAAGTAGATTGCTTTTCGAAGGTGTGTCCAGACCTCCTCTGTTTTTTTCCCCCTGAATTCTCTGCAGTTGCTTGAGAGTTGCTCAGAGCTGCATCCGTGGCAGCTGGGAAGGTCTGACCAGAACAGGCTGATTCCAACTCTTGCATAAAGTTGATAGTGTTATACCTGCTTCTGCCAGGGTGGAATTTGGCTGCCTCTATCTGCAGAGAATGAGCAGACAATTTCTGTGGAACTAGGCAGGCCTTTCTTACCAGAACTATTTGTTTTATAAGGTGAGGCAGGCTGCAACACAATCCTGAGAGCCAAGAATGAGTCTGCCAGAGAAATGTGGAGAGGGAAAGGGATGGTTTGGAGTCTCAGTGTCTTTTCATGTGCCCAGCAACAGGCAGGGCTGGGATGTCTGCACCTCCCATGGGAGGGAGATCATCTTTTGCAGCTCTGAGCATGTGTTCAGAGAAGTTGGGAATGATTATCTGGGGTATGAGCAACTTTTTCACTCATCAAAATGAGTCTGAAGTATGCAAATCCTCTTGCAGAAAATGCAAGTCTCATTCTGAGAGTGTCACCTGGGGATTAGTCAGTTCTACCCAGTACTGAGGAGATGGCGGCTGGAGTGCAGCATCCGATGACTGGTGTCCAGTGTAGATTCCTCCTGAAGAGGAGCTCAGCGGAGAGTGACGGGATGCCAAAAGTTGTAAAAATCATAACCTATGGGTTTGTTTAATCTAGAAAGGAATGGCAGAGTAATTCTTCCTCCAATAAGTAAAAAGTTGTTACAAGCAGCAGGGGCATCAGGGGTTCATGGTTCCAAGTGGGAGAAAAGCAAGAAGAGATCAGCGTGTTTTGCAGCTTGGAAGATTTGTTTTTATCATCAGTGAAAACTTAGTAAAAATAAGAATGGGCGGAAGTTGCCCCAAACCACTGTGTAATGTTCTGCAGTGGAAAGTAACATCTTCCACTTTACAGATAAGATTGCACTTTAATTAGCTATAATTATAACAAAAAATGTAATACTGTGATGCAGAACTACAAGAAAGGTATTCCTAAAGCTGTTTCTAGAAACTTTTTGTGCTGACATGTTTTTGTGACTCCGTACTTTTCTGTCCCTTTCTTGTTTGTCTTTTACTCTAGCTATGACGTACTCTTTGCTTCGGGCCCCGCAGAACTGCTGAAGAAGTTCAAACAAGCCAAGAGCAAGGTGGTCTTCTCAGCAGAGAACTACATCTATCCTGATAGAAAGTTGGAAGCCAAGTACCCTCAGGTGCGAGATGGAAAACGCTTCCTGGGTTCTGGAGGTAAGACATAGAACCTTCTTTCAGCTGAGAACCTCTCTCAGATTTTTCCTCCTATTAGAAGGCCTTTGGGAGAAGTAGCAAGGGACCAGGTCTGGAAAGCACCTTTATAGAAGATGGTGCAAACTGAAGCCCTGTGCATAATGGGCTGTAATGGAAGGACTAACAGTGCTCCTGTTTTGACCTGCAGGAAGGGACGTAGCTACGAATTGCATGTAGAGGATAGGAACTTGCTTCCTATCTCTTCTCCCTTTTCAGTGAGGCTTGTCATTCAGCGTGTGGGTATCTGAGCTTTTCTGATGCTGAGGATTACAGGTTTGCTCCTGGTGTCATTCGATGTTGGGAAGTGTGGTTTATACATGCTTTTGCAGAAAGCTGGGGTATCTGTGCAGCACCGCAGAAGGGAGTGAGACTTTGTGTGAAAGGAGTGAGAGTATGTGTATACAGGAGAACATTCCTTTTCTGGTTGTCTGGGTTGCAACACCTCTTCATACTTATTCCCACAGGCTTCATAGGTTACGCTCCAAACCTGAAGAAGCTTGTGGAGGAGTGGAAAGGGCAGGATGATGACAGTGACCAGCTCTTCTATACAAATGTCTTCTTGGATCCAGAAAAAAGAGTAGGTGTAGCTAGATTCGGGATTAGGAGGAGTTGTTTGAGAGCATTGCTGTTAATCCTTTGAGCAGTATCGCTGTTAACAGTAAAATAAGTTAATCACATGTTGAACCTTAATTACTGCTCTGGTATCCTCGCATGAAAAAGGCCAATATGTCTAGTTACCCATTTTCCTTCTGAAAATTTGCATTCTAGCCGCTACCCCGTTGTTCTCTTACTAGCAATTTTTATCTTTAAACTCAAAATGTGAATGGGAAGATAGATGTCAAAACAAGTCTTACTGGAAACTCATGTCAGTACCTGTATGTGCTGATGTTTAAAGCTGTTGAGTGTGGCAGAACTAACCAGCCTCCTCCTAGGGCATATGAAACCCAGACTTTACATGTGCATCCTCCCTGCAGAGTGCAGTGCTGACTTAGAGATATCCAACCTAGCACTGAAGGACATGGTGGGTAAAGGGGCAGATGAGGCCTGAGCAGATTTGAAGTGATGAACAGGACAAAGGTTCACAGCCTTGTAGCCACTGATGTGCCACAGGACAGTGACCATAGACATCACAGTGGGGTAGCCCTGCTGGAACAAAGAGGCTGCCACTGCCTTCAGCAAACACTTCCAGATTCTGTCTGACAAAATCTGCATCAGCCTGTGGAACGTGCCACGTAAGGTCATATAGAAGCCTGGAATGGACCCTGGCAGCATCATTGCCATTCTAGCACCGTATGTTGCACTGGCCAAATTGTCCAGCCCACGGGGTGACGCTGCTTCTGTTGTCGCTGCCCAGTTCTGCATTACGCAATGGAGTCTGTCCCTGAGGGACGCCACAAATGCATGGGAACTAAGAAGTCAAACTGTAACAGTAGAGTCAAGAGGAAGCATTAGAAACAGGAAGCTGCTTTCACGCTAATTAGAGAAGGAGTTGCACATTTTTACCAGCAGGGCTGGTAAAAAAATTCATAACAGCTGCACTTTTTTCCTTCCCCAAATCTGAATATGGCCTATAATATATTAACATGAACAGTTCCTTTAATGTTCTCGTCTGCAGTTCTGGCCCAGTGCCACACAAAGGCTGAGTAATTCCACTGACTTGGCATTCAGACAGCGGATGTTAGCACCGTGCTGTCCTTTACGGTAATCAATCTTAATAGATGCCTGGAGGGACTCTGAACTCTATTAAGTCAGAGCTGGATTTTAGCCTGACAAAAATCCAGTTGGAGTGTGACTTGCAGCAGGGGATAAAAACAAAGATTGCACGAACTGGCCTGGCACCCTTAGATGTTCTGGTTTGACACCGGTACCTGGGGCAACAATTGGGCTAATGCTCACCCTGTGCACAGCTGGCAAGAAACTGTCTTCACAGTAGACGTTTTTGATATCTAGGCATTCCTGCCTGTGGAATTGGGTGCGTTTTATATGACCGTGCTGCAAGTGTACTTCATTAATATGCTGCGTATTATTATTGGCACAATGACAGCAGTTTAAAAATGTTTATTTTTATGGTTTTGCCTAATATAGTATGTTTAAATTGTTTTAGAAAGTGGCAAATTGTCCCACATTCGCAGCTGGGAGTGTTTTAGGCTTCAGAGCTTGGAGAGCATGGAAATGATTATAGAAATGATATATATTACATGTGAGAGACCCTATAGCTCAGCATAAGGTCTCTCGCATGTAAAGAATGGATGCTGTCTTGTGTTCTAATTAAGGTTATTTATCTCATTCTTTTAAAGGAAAGTATCAACATCAGTCTAGACCAAAGAAGCCGGATCTTCCAAAACCTAAATGGGGCATTAGGTGAGATGGAAGAAGGAAGCTCATTTCTCCTTGGAATGCAACTGCATGCTGACACCAGAAATAAAGTTGTGTTGTGGCTGAAGGGATTAATTTCAGACATTCCTGTCCCTGCAGAATAAGCCTCTGCCAGAGTTCTGGGATTTATTTGCAATTCCACTGGAAGCAACTAGGTTCTCATTGCAATTCCCTCTTCACTTGGGGGAATGCAGGTCAGGTTTTCCATCTTACACCTCCTTGCCACTTTGATCTCCAAGCATGTCGGATTGAAGTAGCCTTGGGGATTGAAACTGGGAGGGACTTCAGTGCAGGTGATAACACACAACCCTGCCTAGGGCTTGCCTGTCTTTCCACTTCAGAACTGTGTCTGGAATGCCATAGAAGGTGAGATACAGTCAGATACTGCCTGCGAGCACTCGCTGACCTGGCCTGCTGATTGATTTTGCTAGTCCTGGCAGAAGTGATTCACTTACTCTGCTGACGCTACTGCCTGATGTTTTCGTTTTACTGTCTTGCACCACTCCATCTTTATTCCAGTCAGGTAAAAAATGATAAACGGCAGTGTAGGTTTTGGCTCCTGTGCTCATTATAACAACGATAGACCGGAGCTTGGATCTGTTCTGGTCTTTTTTCCAAAGGATTTTGTGTGGTTGTGTTACGAAGACATCTTGAATGATCGCTGCCAGGAGGGTGAACTTTTGTCAGGGGTGAAAAAGAGAGACAGCGGGCGCATGGAATGCTTAGGTGGGAAGGGCCTGAATCCTTCCGGGCCATCAGTAGCTGTTCCTCACAATACCATTTGTCAATGCCAGTTCTGAAAGACTGTTTCAACGTGGCTTCTGCCAATTCCCAGTAGACGGTGTATTTGTTAGCTCAACAAGCTGCACTCTGCCCAGCTTCCCAGCCACCTCCTGTTATCTCACAGGATCATTCTGAACGTTTTTTCTCCTTTATGGTTATGGTCTGTAGCCCTTAAACTACTTGTGCATAGTTATCCATGTCCATGCTTTCATCTTTCAGCAGTTGTTCAGTAGAAATGAGGCATTGTGCTGCTAATTATTAATAAAAGCTTTCCTCTGATAACATGATGGCATTGTCATTTCCAGATGAGGTAGTTCTGAAGTTTGAAAACTCACGAGTGAGAGCGAGAAACTTGTTATATGACACTCTGCCTGTGGTAATTCATGGAAATGGACCCACCAAGGTAAGTGGGCATCCTGAAGGAGAGATTTGATATGTATTTGTTGCAAAGTGACCCTTTAGGCTCGAGTGTGTCAGGTTACAGTCTTCCCACAACGACTTTCCCTGTGTACATTTAAGTTTGAGAAACAATAAGTGGTCCAGGTGCATGGCAACAAGATGGGTCTGATTTGAAGATCAGCATGTAGTTAGACCATCGGGCTATCGTGCTTTTTAGATTCTTTAGTCCAAGAAGGTGGTAAATGAAGTTCTGATGAAATGTGGTCTTACACTGGGGGTGGGTGCAAAGAAACTCTCCTGCCCTGTAATGCGTAACATGGCAAATTGCCTTTTGCAGTTGCAGCTGAACTACCTGGGAAACTACATTCCTCAAATATGGACATTTGAGACTGGCTGCACTGTGTGTGATGAAGGTCTGCGAAGCCTCACAGGGTTTAAGGTAAGACTGATGTCTTCAAAGCTCTCAAGACAAGTCGTACAATTACAGTGCGATCTGATTTGTCTGATGCGGTACATGAGCCACCACTTCTCTCCTCACTGAATGTAGGATGAGGCATTGCCAATGATTCTGATCGGCATTTTCATCGAGCAGCCCACCCCATTCCTCTCCCAGTTTTTCTTGCGGCTTCGTAACCTTCATTATCCAAAGCAACGAATCCAGCTCTTCATTCACAACCATGTAAGTAAAGTTGGCGTGTGATTGTCTTAGCAAATGTGGGGGAAATGTATACCTCCTCCTGCGCTGTAGGCACCTTTGCAACCTTTGACTAGACTTCCAGGCTCTGTAATCCCAGTACTTATCTGCAATGGCACCTATAAGGTAGCTCCATCCAGCTGTAAAGATGTGGAAGTGGGAAGAACTGTTGCTCGTCTCATTTGGCATTTTCAAGAACAGGAGGCTGAGCAGTCTGGGATGAGCCCACCTCATCTGTTTTTCCTTATTTTTCCTTTGGCATAGGAGCACCATCACTTGATGCAGGTGGACTCTTTTGTTAAAGAGCACAGCAAAGAATATCTCGCCATCAAAGTGATTGGACCAGATGAGGAGGTGGAGAACGCCGAGGCCCGTAACTTGGGCATGTAAGTGAAGGGGCCATACATTATGGCTGGCAGAGTCAGCCTGTGTCCAAACTAAGGCAGTCCAGTTTTTCTGAGTATCATCACTATGATGCTTCTCATCTTTCAGTTACCCTCTTCTTTCAGTTTTCCTAGCATTAACTCCCCATGCCCATTATATATTGGAAAAAATCAGCCCCAGTACCAGCTCCCTTTCTCCAATTTCAGAAACCAAGTTCTTACTGGTCCTTTGCTCTGTTAGAAGGTAGCCCTGTACCTCTCACCCTCATCAAGCAGTCTATATATCCAGTCGTATATCACACAGAATAAGCACCAATATCTCTGAAGAGGAGTGTAGTAGTAAAACTAGGAGCTAGTGGCAGAATATCTTCCTGGCTGTGATCAGGAGGTGTGAGTTTGAGCTCAGGTCTGGCTTTGGGCCAACCATAAATGGGAACCTCTTCAGTTTGTGCTGGGGAAACAGTTTGCTAAATGTTGATTTTGGCTGTGTCTGACTGTGTCTATTGGATACTGAATCTGATGTGCTTGTACTATGCGGGCTCTCTGGGTTGTTATGTTAAACTGAATTTTTCTGAGCACCCAGAACAACACCTTTAGTCTATAAGGTGAGGGAATTCCTGGTGTTCTGTCCCTTGTCTTGGTCTGTTCCAGGAGGATTTTAATGTGACTTTTCATGTTCTCTGTCTGTAGGGATTTGTGCAGAAAGGATCCTGACTGTGGCTATTACTTTAGCCTGGATGCAGAGATAGTTCTGAAGAACACAGAGACTCTAAGGATCCTGATCGAACAGAACAAGTGAGTTCTTTGGTTTGAGCAATCCTTACTGGTCACCTTTCACACAAGGAATATAGGGAGCTCTTTTGTCACTGAGATGTGTAAGGTACTAGGAGAACTGTGTCAAGATGGAATGTTAGACAAACACCTCTTATTTGGCCTTTTTTTACTGTAGTTTTAATCCCTGGATTTTAGGCAGGGGATGTAAATCATCCCTAGTTTTGTCTCTATATAGTTGCTAGACCAAATCGGATTCTAAGACACCTGCTGCAGAGTGCAATTAGACAGGAGATTGTGACCATATTTGCCCTTTCTTACATGGAATTTTATTCCAGCAGAGTTAACAGAAGCAGCAACTCTGTAAGTGAGGGAGAATCTAACTCTCACAGTCCCACAGTCCTGTGGTTTGTAAATCTTTTCCTTTTTTTTCTGTGGTAACATCCTGTCCTGCAATTCCTTTTTCTTTTTTGCTCACAGGCTGGTGATTGCGCCACTGGTAAGCCGTCATGAAAAGTTATGGTCAAATTTCTGGGGAGCGCTGAGCCCTGATGGATACTATGCCCGCTCAGAAGATTATGTGGATATTGTTCAAAGGCGGAGGGTGTGAGTATGCAAAGAGAGTTTCTTATGATATAATCCCTCAGATGTAAAGCTTGCTGCAGCAGGTTATCATCAAACCAGCTAATGTCAAAGAACCACAGAGGACAACTATCTTTGTGTATAGAAAAGAAGTCTGTACTCCCATTTGGAAGCTGTTCTGTGTTCTCCCCTGAGTAGAGACCATATCATACTTTGGGCAGATTTTCTTATGATCAAAGTAAGGGTTTAAGAGCCCTGACTCTGCTGAAGTCACTTCATCTTGCTCATGTCACGTTTTCCCACCTGTGGATTATAGTTAGTGCAATCCTTAAAACCCGGTAAAGTGTTGTTTAACCTTTATCAGATAGTCTTCATAAAATACCAAGGCAATCCTTGAATGGAATATTCACAAAATATAATTGTTGGTTCATTCATATTCTTGAGGGGCCCTCTTTTTTTTGAGGCCATTATGTGTGCGATAAATGCTGGAAATCAGCTTATGCACTTTTGGCTGCTTCAGTTTTTTTAAATCACTGGAAAAAAGTATGTTGATCTCTCTGGGAAGAGATTCAAGCCATTAATTACGTCTCTAGCAAAAACACACAGTAGCAATTAATTGCTTTCACAGTGGACTAGCATTTGTGCAGCTTAACAGCTCTGAGCAATATAAGTGATTTTTCCTGGCATAACAATTCCTATTGATATGATTTCTCCCAACTGTTCCGAGTTGGCTTGTTTAGGCAAGCCTGGCTGATACTGCAGTGCTGCCTGCCATCCCGTCAAGTCCAGCAGTTTCTGTCTTAGTGGTATTTCAAGTCTTACTCCCCTACCCCTGTATTTCAGCGGGCTTTGGAATGTTCCCTACATCAGCAGCGTTTACATGGTTAAAGCCAAGGCTCTGCGATTGGAGCTTGACCAGGGAGATCTCTTCCACAGTGGCAAGCTGGATGCTGACATGGCTTTCTGCCACAACGTTCGGAATCAGGTCAGTTGAGGAGAGAGAGGCTGGTAGGGGAGAACTGCATGCCAGGGTGGAGGTGACAGGATTAAGTAGTTTTAAGGCATTCAGCTCTGCCAGGGCATGGGACAGGATGAACTGGCATTATTCAGTACTGTGCAGGCTTGGAACAGTGGGATTTCTATCTTGCTGTGAGACCGCACGGAGCCGAGAACCACTAAATGTGGTTAAGATTTTTGGTTTTGGGCTATGCAGGGCTGTTGTAAATGGCGTTGACAGGGTAAGAAGGAAGAACCTAATCTCACAGCAGCTGATCTGCTCTGCTTCCAACCCTGGCTGACAAGAGGCACAGAATAACCGGCTCTGGCTATAACCTTTCAGAGTTCCTGATATCAAGGGGGCAAATTAAACTGAAGGCCCACAGGAGAAAGAATGAGTAAATGAACAGCTTGGGCAGAGCCATCATCACTGGGGAACGGTCCAGTGCGTATATTTCATAGTGTCTCACAGAAATGTGAGGCCTGGAAACAAGGCTTGATTGTGTCCCTACTGTCCTGCAGGGAGTCTTTATGTACCTGACAAATCGGCATCAGTTTGGACACATACTGTCCCTGGAGAATTATCAGACAACTCACCTCCACAATGACCTCTGGCAAATATTCAGCAATCCTGAGGTGAGTTAACCTGCGCGCTCAGCGGGCTTATCAGTGTGGCACGTGAAGACTTGATGACTAGCTTCACCAATAACGAAGGTCCAGGCTTTGTAATAATGATGTCTTTTGGGTGGGATGAGGAGCATAGTCACCAAATGTAAAGAGAGAGGGTGTTTATGTGATTCATAACATCTGGATTTCCAAAGCCTGTGAAGTACTGCTGCATGAGTGCCTGGCCTTGCACTGCCTCTTTAACCAGGCTCCACAGAAATGTCTGCTTTGCTTATCTTTTAACTGCAGGACTGGAGAGAAAAGTACATCCATGAAAACTACACAGCAGCTCTGAAAGGGAAATTGGTAGAAATGGTAAGAAAACATCGCTCTTACCCATCAGAATGGGAGATTAGCACCAGGACAATGCTTGTGTCATCACTATTGTTATTTCAGGAATAAGCAGTTCAGCACGACTTTGTAGTCTTTCAAATCCAGAGGAAACATGACCTTGAAAGTATTTTTAGAGCCAAATCATTCTTCTAGAAATACGTCTCCAGGTTTCTTAAGTGGAAGTGGAGCACGTAAATCAGAAGACAAATTTCTATCCTCAGTATTTTAGTTACTTTCCACTTAAACTGACTCAAGCTACAGACAGTTTAGTCTTGTTCCTTTTGCCTCAAGCACCTGTCCTTGTTTCTGCTCTTCTCACCTGTCTACTTTCTGCAGCCCTGCCCAGATGTTTACTGGTTCCCCATATTCACTGACACTGCCTGTGATGAGCTGGTGGAAGAAATGGAACATTACGGCCAGTGGTCCACAGGTGACAACACGGTAAGAAAAAGCAGGAGCTTTTTGATTTCTGGGTCACACCATTATCCATGCGTATTTCAAGGCAGTGGTGCCTTCTGTAGGAAGGCATTAGATCCCACAATTAAACCAGGAAGCTGGAGGCAATACTCTAATTTTGTTCCCGATTAACTCTGTGATTTTCCCCTTATTCTTAAACATGAATTAATTTTTCTGAGTGCTCTTTAGTGTTCTCTGAAGCTACAGTGCTCAGCCCCTCTGATGGTGATATTGTTTACCTTAGAGTTTAATTATTGTTTGAAATGAGTTTTCCATCCTGGAAATTCTGATAAATAAATGTCATATTTATTTGTAGTTACCAGAAACAAGTGCTTTTTATTCCTGAAGTCCAAGGTTCTCATCCTCATGGGTATTTTCATGATTCTATTTCAGGACAGCAGAATACAAGGAGGATATGAAAATGTCCCAACTATTGACATACACATGAACCAAATTGGCTTTGAAAGAGAATGGTACAAGTTTCTTCTGGACTATATTGCACCCATCACAGAGAAACTGTACCCAGGATACTATACCAAGGTATGTATACCTTACCATCAGAACTTGTGGTCAGTTCAGCACCTCCTCTAGTTGCAACTGTGTGAAAAAACTGCTGGAATCCTCTAGCAATATGCATACTCTTTCCCAGTATGGAGGAAGTGACTCTGGGGAATGACAAGTATATGCATGAGGAAATAGGCAATTTCCCAATGACGTTCTCCTGCCTTATTGTTGCCTTTCTCTCTTAGTAGTGGGATGCAATTCAAATATTATACCCCGCTCTGCGGCTCAGTAGCCGTGGACTACTGTAGCCCTGTAACAGATGTGCACTTTGTTCTTTTCTCCTGCAGACTCAGTTTGAGCTAGCCTTTGTCGTTCGCTACAAACCTGACGAGCAGCCCTCTTTAATGCCCCATCATGATGCTTCCACCTTTACCATTAACATTGCTTTGAACCGAGTTGGAATAGACTATGAGGTAAGTGTGTGCCAGTGTGTCAAGAATGCAGTACAGCCTCTTGAGCAGTCCAGGCAGCTGAAAACCCTTTCCTTATCCATATCTGACTTCTTCACACTGAGGATTGCGATTAATGACTGGGCTAGGGTAGAAGATTTTTGAATGTGTCAGAACACGGGAGATTCCCCAAGCACTTTCTCACGCTTTCCAAAGGGCTGCCAGGAGAAGGCAAAGACCCTTTCCCTCAGGCGCTTTTGCCAAGCTGATGTGTGTCTTGTTTTGTTTCCATCAGGGAGGAGGCTGCCGGTTCCTGCGCTACAATTGCTCCATTCGAGCTCCACGGAAAGGGTGGACCCTTATGCATCCAGGACGCCTGACCCACTATCATGAAGGTCTTCCAACCACCAAAGGAACCCGTTATATCGCAGTGTCCTTTCTTGACCCCTAGAGCCATGCTTCACAGGAACGACCTTTCCCTGGTCCTGCTCACAGATGACTTTGAGTGGAAGCAGGGAATGCTACTGAGAGTTGAGGCATTGATCAAAGCTATTTGGATATTGATTTTTGACAATATTTTAAGACTCCACTACTGGAAGATCTCTCTCTCTCTGATACTGCAGGTAATATCTAGGAATATTGCTGTAGAATTTGGAAGGAGATTTTGTGCCTTCATTTTTGATTCTGCTCCTCATCCGCTGTTTCTTGGAAATGCGATTTACTTGAACCATCGCTGATTGGTTGGCTTTACAAAAATCTTTTCTTGGACTAGAAATCCAGCTTTTTGGAGGCAAGTCACAAGCTCTCTCTCCAAGTAGCTGGAAGCCCATTTTCATCCACAGCATATATGGGACTGGACAATAATTCCTGGATACTATTCCAAGTATAAACCAATCAGGGAGCTGGCTCCAGGAGTCATAACAGTTAGATGTCATACCAGATGAAACTCGGGAATAAGAGCCTGAAGATCATCTGATTCCTTACCTCTTTGCAGTCCTTGGAAGCATATCACAAAGTTCAAAGCAGCAGCAGTGGCAATATAGGTGCTCGCGGTTAGCTAAAGGAAGGTCCGTTAATGATACTTTACCTCTGGGATTAGACTGAAGAGACAGAAGGTAGCCTCCCTGTCTTCTATTACTGCAGCTAAAAGGAGCTTGTGTACCCAGACAGATTCAGACCATGTCTATGTGTAGATAAAATCTAAAAAAGGGAAGGCTGAAAACAACTAGATCAGTCAGGAGAGCTTCACTGCTAAATCATCTCAGTTCTATCCCACGTTAAAATTGTCAAAAGCTCTAATCCGTCTCTGGATAACAACCCAGAGGCCCCAGAGGTCTTTGGTGGCCTCATTCCAGTTCCTAGTGATTGTTTTGATAATTTTCTTTGCATCTAACTTGAATAGGCCATTGAAGAGCTGGTCTCTGGTACTTAGAGGAAATCATTATACAGTGTTTCTATTGTTTGAGATTCCAAACCAAAACACGTTTCCAGTGGGGTCATGGGTGATAGAAACGAGTGTTTGGAAAGTGCTGAGAGATTGTGGTGAGATGGTAGGTATAAAAATACGTGTAGATTAGACCCAGGGTTAGAGAGGGAAGGGGGAGAAACCTTTTCTGCCGTTGCCTGTGGGATACCTGCTCTGCTCATTGGACACCATTATGCTCTGGGTCAGCCAGTATGTTTCACTCTTTCGACATCATGATTGTCCTTAGAAAGAAAATATTCCTCTTAGTTCTCTGTGGCTCCAGCTTCTGCTGTCTACATGTCAGGTGTAGAGCCCCTTCATCTAGGACGGGTCACGCTAATGCGGGCAGAATAGCTTTAGACATGTAAATTCTGGCAGGGAACTTGATTCAATTTGAATGGACCTGAGGAAGGCGACATTGACCTTTTTCCGCTGTTTTCCATGTGCTTTTTAGGTCTGTTTCAAGGCTACACACTCACGCATGCCCAAGGGAGAAAAACCCAGGCAGGGACAATCAGTGTGAAAAGCAAAACAATAATAAATGTTGTTAGATGAAACCCAGAACTGTCTGTTACCAAATGAAGGGACTTGATAGGCCAATTGTTGGGGAGATGTGGAAAAGGCATATGTATTTATTCAGCAGGGTTTTTTTTTTCTTCACTTATTTTTGTTGTGTCTTTCCTCTGCCCACTGCGGTGATTGTAATTAATGAGGAGTCTGTCGCGGGAGACTCGCATTAAACCCTTACCCCACCGTCACGCCGTCAGTGCGTTTGATTCCGGCGGGGGGGGGGCCGGGGCCGGGGCCGGGGCCGGGGCTGCCGCCGTCAGCCCTCAGCCTACCGCTCCCGTGGTGCCCCGCGGCGGGCCCGCCCGTCGCGCCGCCATGACGCGCCGGCCGGCGCCTGCCGGCTGACGATGCCGCGGGGGTAACATGGCGGCCTCACGGGAGCGGCGGTGAAGGTGAGAGATGGGGCGGTGCCTGGCGATAGGGGAGGTGGGAGCAGCTGGAGGCCCGGCCAGATTCTCGGGGGGTCGGCTCCTGGGCGGCAGGGACGGGGGCAAGGGCAGGGTTCTGTCCCCGCCGCCCCTGCGGGCTGCGCGCCCGCCTGTGGGAGCGGGAGAGGGGCGCTTCCCGCCCTTTGCCCGGCCCGTCGGTCCCCTGAGGAGAAGGCGACGGCGGCCGCCCGGAGCGTCAGCCCAGTGCGTCCCCCGGGCACGGGGATGGCGGGGGAGCGGAGCCTGGCCCATCAGGGAGCTCGGCAGCCTGTGTCCCTCATCCCCTGGTCCCTCTGCCGCAGGGACGGTGACAGGCTGGACTCGGCGTCGCTGAAAGAGCTGCGGGACGGAGTCTGGCCGGGGTCAGGGAGAAGGCAGGACAACTGCAGTCGTTCATGTTCAAGTGGGATTCGAGCTGACCATGCCTGACGTGTGAAAACGTAACTCATCCTTAAAGTAAGTGGAGAAGGGGGAGAAGTGATCGCTGGGGACCTGTTTATTGGAAGGGACAAGAAAAGATGAATTTTTTTGTGTCCAATACTTGAGTAATTTCCAGTTGTAGAAAGTGGAACAATTTCTCTGGAAATAAAGAATTATTTTTTTTTATCTAGTTCTTGGTAGGATGGTTGATTGGCTAGCTGTTGGCACTTGGTGAGCCACCCTTATTTACTGGATTTTTCTCTGTAGCGCAA
Source organism: Rissa tridactyla (assembly GCF_028500815.1). Taxonomy (NCBI): domain Eukaryota; kingdom Metazoa; phylum Chordata; class Aves; order Charadriiformes; family Laridae; genus Rissa; species Rissa tridactyla. The sequence continues at coordinate 3,653,466 of NC_071481.1, read as the reverse complement.
TGTCCCTGTTGTTTACTCGTTCCAAGTCAATAGTTGCAGTGAAGAAGGATAAGAGACACATGGCTGAGGTAAATGCTTCTCCACTTAAACATTTTGTCACTGCAAAGAAGAAAATCAATGGTATCTTTGAACAGTTGGCTGCGTACATCAATGAGAGTTCGTCGTTCCTGGAAGGTAAGCTGGATTCTTGAACTAGAAGTGTGTAACGGTGCTTTGCCCGTATACAGCTTCCCAAAACACACCAAAACCACCTCATTCAGTTAAATGGTATTGTTAGACCTGTGCCAAGACGTGCATGTCTGTTTATATATCAATATTTATAAGAAGAACAGAAAACTATTTTATTGAATTTGGGTGGAGTCAGCTTTAAAATATGAACCCTGAAAAAGTTCACACATGTTAGGAAACTGAGATAGTTAGTGAGCTATGCTTGGTTTTTATGCTGTTTGGGAGTTTTTTAATAAATGATACGAGGCCCTTTAGGGTTTTTGCCTATAATTCTTTCAGTATTCTTGCCTGGACATGTCATTTCTAGTGACATGTAGCATATGCCAATAATTGACAGCTTAAGACACAGACAGAAGACATTTGTTTTTAAGGGCGTTGGAATGTTTAAAGTGTTGACTGTGTTCTTCAAGGCAGTCCTAAGGATGAGAATGGTTATTAGATACACAAAAGAGACCAGCTGATAAATGCTGTTGCAAATTTGCCTCAGGGTGTAATTGCATGTGTCAAGATTACCCACATAGTCTTTGGGACACAGATAAACATTTAGTTATGTGTGTTACATCATGAAGAGGTGTTTCACCCATCACTGAGACAGATGGCTTCTGGAATTCAGAGACATGATGTATTTTGATTTTAGAAACACACAAGAATGTAGAGCTTGATCCTGTCACCACAGAAGAGCAGGTACTGGAAGTCAAAGGCTACCTGTCAAAAGTCAGTGGCATTAGTGAAGTGTTGGCAAGACGGCACATGAAAGTTGCTTTTTTTGGAAGGTGAGTCACGTGCTTATGTTGCCTGCGCTCCCCACTCAGTAAAAGCAACTGGCGTCTTTAGGATTGTAGGCAGTAAAAAATATTTACAGAAACACTAGTGCTCCAGCTTTTGCTCGTAATGCACATGTCCCTGTTACTAGTTCCCTTGTAAATTGGAAACAGATACTGTAGCACATAATTGTTCAATTTGGAGGAATTCTTAAGAAAATAGAAAAGTCTTTTTGTAAATTGCCTATGGCACCTAAATTATTAATACTTCTGATACTGCTTGGGTTTAGAGAGCTTGTTTTCTGTAATCTCAAAATGGATATACCTGAATCTCAGAAGCCTAGCTATATTATTCTTTAATCTGACTTCAGGACAAGCAATGGGAAAAGCACTGTGATAAATGCCATGCTGTGGGACAAAGTGCTTCCTTCAGGAATTGGACACACCACTAATTGTTTCCTGCGTGTAGAAGGGACAGATGGACACGAAGCTTTCCTGCTTACTGAAGGCTCGGAGGAAAAGAAGAGTGTTAAGGTACAATTTCCTTAAGCGTAAGGTAAAGGAGAAGAGCTCTTCAGAATTGCCAGCAAAGAGAAGGAACAAGAAAATGAAAGCACTATGGATAGATTTCACAGTTAAGGATTTTAATCATTAAAGGAATGGAGATAAAGAACAGGTTTTTGTTAGATGTAGGAAGGGAGGAATGGAGCAAGTTTCAAGATGGAGTTTGTTGGTTTTATGAAAAAGATGATACGTTGTATTTGTTAGTGGTAGCAGGGTTCTGGGCTCTGTGTGGCTGGTAGAAGGCACAGACTTCCTGGTAATTCCTCAGTAGCTTTTCTTGACAGGAAAATTTCTTGTAAACTCTATCTAGGTGGTTGCCTTTTGACTAGGAGACTCAAGCGAGTTTTATGTGGAAAACCTCCCAGAGAGAAAGTGATTTGGAGTTGGGTTTTATCTTAAATTGTCTGCGAACAGCCCTGAAGGGGAGATAATTGTGTTAATGGGTCTTAGCATACAGGAAATGTTACAAGTTATCCATCTTTTTAATAGACAGTAAACCAGTTGGCTCATGCCCTTCATCAAGATGAACTTCTGAATGCTGGCAGTCTAGTCAGCGTGATGTGGCCCAATTCCAAATGTCCTCTCTTAAAGGATGACCTAGTGCTGATGGACAGGTGAGAAATACTTTTCTTTCCTTTCCTGCTTATCACAGATTAATTACAGAAATGTCTTCAAATGCAAATTTAATAAACAGCAAGGAAGTTGTTCTAATCTGTCACAGTGACTAAAGTCCCTTGCAGTAGTTAGCAGTCAGAGTTTCTCTTGATTGGTACTTCCTTGTAGTCTGTACTTTGTGTCACCTCCAGACAGTGTAGCTCAGACATGGGAAACTGATGCCCTGAAAAACTGAAACGCATTTCTTGTTAAGTCTTTTAATTCTATTTTTGCTGTTTCCACAGCATAGTAATGTCTGTTCTCTTTTTGTTGCTAGCCCTGGCATTGATGTAACCACAGAGCTGGACAGTTGGATTGACAAATTCTGTCTAGATGCTGATGTATTTGTCCTCGTGGCAAATTCTGAATCAACATTGATGCAAACTGTATGTTCAAGTCCACTTGTTCAGTGAATTTGGCTAAAAGTTAAAAAATTTTGACGTATTAATCTTAAGACGTTTTGTTCCGTTTTGCTTAGGAGAAACAGTTCTTTCACAAGGTGAATGAACGTCTGTCTCGACCCAATATATTTATTTTAAATAATCGCTGGGATGCATCTGCCTCTGAACCAGAATACATGGAAGAGGTTTGTGGTGTGTTTAAATTCCTTCTCTTTGCATGGATTATTATAGAGGCCATTTTGACTGTGGTCCTTGCGGGTAGAATCATAAAGTGTTGGATGTGATTGTTTTACAGTTTGGATTTTTATTGCCATAGTGTGGAGTCTAGAGGGAGTATAGACTAGTGATCAGGACACGATTCTTGACATTTCTGAGCTGGAAACCAAGAGTTTCACAGGGACCTGTTGAAGCTGGATCACTTAGATAACCTCTGGAAGGTTCCATGAAACAGCAAAGTTGGGGGTTTTTTCTTATTCTTTTGCATTAGTAGCTTAGACCAGCAGAGGGCATCTGCAAGCCTGGTCTAACCTTTAACTGATGGAGTGTAAAGTGGATTTAACTGCATGTAGGCTTTATCCTGTTTATCCCTCAGGTGCGTCGCCAGCACATGGAGCGGTGTACCAGTTTCCTGGTAGATGAGCTGGGTGTGGTGGATCGAGCCCAGGCAGGGGATCGAATTTTCTTTGTGTCGGCAAAAGAAGTGCTGAATGCCAGGATTCAGAGGGCTCAAGGGATGCCAGAAGGAGGTGAGGAAAGCGAACAGAAACTTTCCATTTTCTTACAGGGAAGAAAATGGAGACTATCTTGTTCCAAAAAAATGGATAAAATTGGGCTGGATCAGACTATTAATAGAGCAGGCAAAACCAAAGAAATGACTTAGCAGCACTTTTGCATAGGCTTCAAGGTAAAGCAGGAACATTTCCTGATGTCCAACATCTGATTGCTTTCTCAAAACTTAAGTGGTTGTTTTGTACTTCCCTTCTCTCAGGTGGAGCATTGGCAGATGGATTTCAAGTAAGAATGTTTGAGTTTCAGAACTTTGAGAGAAGATTTGAGGTGAGTGTTGTGTGTACTAATCTTCTGTTTAAATTTTACTCCTGAAAGGCTGGGCACTAGAGTTGATAAAAATGGAGTGGGACCACATTTTGGAAATAGATTATATGGCAAGGAGAAGTTGTGTTAGTGTGCTTCCGCATGCTGCTAATCTTGAGCTGCCTTTTGTGTACAGGAATGTATCTCACAGTCAGCAGTAAAAACAAAATTTGAGCAGCATACGGTGAGAGCAAAGCAGATTGCGGAAGATGTTCGTCTCATCATGGATTCTGTGCATATTGCTGCCCAGGAACAGCGGTGAGGAGAGCTGATGCTTGGTGTTTGCATAACTGAAGCTTGTAGTCTGGAAGAAATTGAAGGGAATATAATCATTTAAAATGCAAAGCAGAATACAGCATGGTTGGGAGTGGGAAGGACATGTACTGTTGATCTTGCTTCTAGTGAATTGTGAAAGTATTACTAGAATCATAGAATCATAGAATCTTCATGGTTGGAAAGGACCTTTGAGATCATCAAGTCCAACCATACACACACAAAACCCCCCAACAATCTCTGCCACTAGAGCATGCCCTGAAGTGCCAAATCTACACGTTTCTTAAATACCTCTAGGGATGGTGACTCAACCACCTCCCTGGGCAGGCTGTTCCAGTGCCTGACCACTCTTTCTTTTTTTTGTCCTGTGCCATGTGTATGTAATGTATTGTAGATACTGACACATTTTGTTCTTGGTCAGCAGAATCTGTCTTGTTTCTGGAATTCAAATGATATTTGTAGATCAAAAATGCATTTAATTCGCCTTTTGATGGGCACTTTGTTTTTCACCAGAGTTTACTGTCTGGAAACGCGAGAGGAACGACAGGAACGTTTAGGTTTTATTGACAAACAGCTGGAGCTCCTTACTCAAGACTACAAGCGGAAAATAAAACAGATCACAGAGGAAGTGGAGAGGCAGGTAAGGAGGAGTGGCTGCAGAAAAGTAGGTTGTCTCAAACAGCTGCCAGCATAGTGGGAAAAACACAGAAGTGCTGACAAAGGTTCGAAGTACAAGAAATGTGGGAGTTACAGATGTGAAAAGAAGAAATACTTTCAGAAAAGTCTTTTTTTTTTTTAATCTCCTTGAGGTAATAAAATGAAAAGTAGAATGCTTGGGGGGAACTTTCAGAGAGACTCACATAAGATGTTTTAAATAAACAATGAGACTTTGATTAACATTTGAATTATTATTGCTACTATACTTCAATCTTAAATGCTTCCTAAAATATTAAAATGTTTCAGCTAAGTTTCCCTATTATTTCGATCTAGAATAATGTCAGTTGTCTTACTATCAATAACAACATGCCGTTTTTACTATTATGAATATACAGAAAAGGCCTGTTCATTTTTCACAAGTCTTATATTGCCTCAGTCTTTTCCTGTTTGTGCTTACTAAGAAATGCACATCTTCGGTGGTGGTTTTGTGTCACTTGCAAGGAAAGAATATATAGAGAGACTCTGTCCTGTGCTGTTTCTCTAGGTGTCAAATGCGATGGCAGAAGAAATCAGACGACTTTCAGTGTTGGTAGATGAATACCAAGCAGACTTCCATCCATCACAAGTAGTTCTTAAAGTTTACAAGAGTGTAAGTGATGTTTGCTTTTTACAGGTTGCTTAAGCAATTTAGAGAGGCCTTTTTTTGCTCTGAGTCAGTAATCATGTCAGCTCTTTGAGATGCTTAACATTCCTCCAACTAGGATATGAGCTAAGCTTTTCCTCTTGTGAAAATGTTCGAATGTCTCTTGTGTTTGGATAGCTTCTGTAAAAAGTGAACATCTTTAAAAAATAATAAAAGAAATAGATTTTTTTAAATAATCTCAGTGATAAATTGATACACATATGATATATCACCTTCTATAGATCAAACAGAACTTTTCCTAGACTACAGAGTATATGTGAGATTTTTTGATTTGCAGTTTCCTCTCCTTCACTGAAAAATGGGGAGAAAAAAGTGAAATTAGTGTTAGAACAGTGGGCAGACAGAATGTGTGCTCCTCTTCTGGGAGGTTTCTTTTTCAACTGGCAAACTCTAGCACCTGCAGCCTGCATCGTACTTGCATTTATTGTAAGCTTAATACCCTTTCTTTGTTTGTCAGGAGCTGCATAAACACATTGAGGAAGGCCTGGGCCGTAACATGTCAGATCGTTGCTCCAATGCAATCACAGCTTCCCTGCAGACAATGCAGCAAGAAATGATAGGTCAGTTCAGTAGGCAATATTTTCCTTCCACTTTTCTTGAACTGTAACGCAAAATAACTAGGTAGATGTTCTGAGTTTGTCTTTAATCTGATGGCTGATGGCATCATCTTAGTTTCCATCTTGATTAGTAATGCTGTGGTGTAGAGGACTAATTACTCCTGCTTTTTCCACTCTGTATCTGAACTTGTGCAGTGATTGGCTAATGAATACATAACAATCAGCTCAATCATTCATGACAGAGTGGAACTGTGACTTTGGAAACTTGAGAGATTCTCAGACCAAGATCCTAATGAAATGTGAATGACTTGTAACTAGGTGCCTGTCTGCATATAAGCTTTGATAGGAGAGTGGTGCCTAAACACTTTCAGAAGTGGCCTCCAGATTCTGTTTTCCAAGCTATTGCTAAACTGTAAACTTCATCAGCTACCTGTAAGGATTTAGGAGGGTCCGTGGCAAGATTTCTTTCTGAGCTGATCCGAAATAATAGTAATTCATGATGTATTTCTCACTTTGCAACATGCTTGGCTTTAGGAAATTTAAGGTACTAAGAAAAATAATTGTGAAGGATGAAACAACCCATAACCTCCCTGATTACAGAATACAAGTCTAGTTAATTCTTGTGAACTCAATAGCCATTTTTCCAATGTTCTTATTTCTGTGTGTGCAGATGGTTTAAAACCCCTTCTCCCAGTCTCTTTGAGGGGCCAGATAGACATGTTAATTCCCCGACAGTGCTTCATGCTCAGCTATGATCTGAACTGTGACAAGCTTTGTGCCGACTTCCAAGAGGACATAGAATTCCATTTCTCTCTTGGATGGACGATGCTGGTGAACAGGTTTTTGGGACCAAAGAATGGTCGTCGGGCCCTGATGGGCTATAACGACCAGGTAAGATATCTCTTTGAGTGGTCAGGGTAGATGTGATATTCGTCATTACAGTGGCTCCTGAAGTCTTTTTGGTGGGAAAGGGCACTGGCTTGCCTTCTCTTATTCTGTCCTTTGGTTTTGTTTTGTTTTGTCACTACTTCTCTAATTAGGTTCAACGCCCTTTAACACCAGCAAATCCCAGTCTGCCTCCTTTGCCTCAGGGCTCTATGACCCAGGAAGAGCTCATGGTGTCGATGGTGACTGGCCTGGCCTCATTAACTTCCCGAACTTCTATGGGGATCATCGTGGTTGGTGGTGTGGTGCGTTGTCAATCTGAGCAGCATTTATATAAATAAAGTCAGACCACTGACTTGAAAAGTGCTTGCACTGCTGAGTCCTGTAGATATTTGCTATTCACGTATAGTGAAATATTTTCTCATTTGATCTTCCATTTGAGTATAAATATTGAGTTTATTTTGCATAATAGTTAGGCTTGGAGCCAGGGTTATTGTGAAGATAACCCTTCGAAGTATGTTACAAAAGCATTAAATAGTCTCTGATTCTTTTGTGAGAATAAAAGAAAATTCGGTATTTTTCTATTTACAGAGGAATCAGGACAGAAATACCTATTAAGAGCCTTTGATCATGTGTATCTTCCTTCCTGGAAGGGGAGAAGAGCACTTAATTTTAGATATTATGCCTAAATTATTTCAGAGAAAATCAGCACTTTCTGCTTTTCTGTCTTTTGAAAACAGTGAATGTTTTGAATCTCAAATCTCACCAAATTGTGGAGGCATGAGGGATCTAACTCAAATTGCATGGTAACTCTAGTTCCTGTTGGAGGAAGAATCTAAGTTTCTGTAGTTCCATTCCTACATGCTATTCTAGTGTTGCAGTGTCTAGGGGTGGTTGGTTTCTCGAAAGGAAAATGTTTGCTTGAAACTGTCTTTTACTTCAGAAACAGGGTTTCTGTGAAGCAGACAAAGTTCATTTGCACTTGCAGATGTGACTGAAATGTGCTGGAAAGGTTAACCCATACAGAACCCCAAGAGTTCAGGTTAGGTATTCTTATTTTGTAGGCTGAACATCGGTAGTAAGCTGACTAATGAAAACACTTGCAAGTCAGGGTTATCTATCTGGCTCGTTTTCATGTTCCTAGAATATAAGTGCAGTGCTCTGTGTCACCGTTGTTAGGACTTCGCATCATTCCTAGATGATGATTTTGTCATTATTTTTCCCTTGTGCTTTTTTTAGGTCTGGAAGGCTGTGGGTTGGAGACTGATTGCTCTTTCTTTTGGCCTTTATGGGCTCCTTTATGTATACGAGCGCCTCACCTGGACCACAAAAGCGAAAGAGAGAGCTTTCAAACGGCAGTTTGTAGAGTATGCTGGTGAGAAATTGCAGCTCATCGTCAGTTATACCGGTTCCAATTGCAGCCACCAAGTCCAACAGTGAGTTGCATATATTCAGCTAAAAACTAATCTAAATTCTATTGTTTGGGGTATTTTTTAAATGATATTCCTTGTTAAAACAAGATAAATCTGCATGTTGAATTCCAGATTAAAAAATGTGTAATGATACATGTGTTTTGGAAGACTATTACTGTGATATTACTGTTTTTTGAATCACCAATATAGTATTGGTGTACTGTTAAGCATTAGTCTTAATGTACTTTTCTCTCTCAAATCAAGTTGCTCTGATGCTCTAACATATCCTTGTGCAGAACTGAAAAGAGGAATATCTGATTCAGTATCGTTATCACTATACATCAAAGGGATATATTCGTTGAGTTTGCTGCTTGAGCTTACTTGTCGTCATATCCAACTATTCTCCTTGTTGCATAGAGAGCTTGCTGGAACATTTGCTCATTTGTGTCAGCAAGTGGATGTCACACGGGAGAATCTTGAGCAGGAAATTTCTGCCATGAACAAAAAGATCGAAATTCTGGATTCACTGCAAAGCAAAGCAAAACTGCTCAGGTGAGATTTTATTATCCCATACACACAGACACTTGCATACAAGTGTTCTTCATGTGATTGCCCCAAGATGTTCGGATTAGGGTATATCTTTGAGTGCAGTCCTACTTCCATCATAGCGTTTGATGTGCAGTCATCAGCATCTTTCCCTACCAAGTCGTGTTCCCTTTCACTATGTACTTTCCCATGTACTGTCGACAGTCATTTAAATCTTCTGTCTCACAAAACACCTTTTCCTTCTTGTTTTTGGTTTGTTTGGAATTACAGTTCCTTTCCATTTATCAAAACATACAGTCCTCTACTCCTAAAAACTCCTTCAGGCTGTTACAAAATTATGCCAAAAGTCTCAACTTTGCCTTTGTACACAGCTGTCTGATGTTTTTCTTCACCCTGCAAAGGCTGTCGGGAAGAATTTTTCAAACATTCCTTATCTAAACAATATATCATTGTGAAGTTGTCCCCGAGATCTCAGTTTGAACCTCAAAGCCTAGGGACTGTTAGCAGGCAAGTGTTCCTGACCTGAGGAAGGGCAGGGAATGGTAGCAGCATTTTGGAACGGACCTTTGGCACTCCTCTCCATGCCTTGCTGTTCGCTTGTTTTAGTTGTGCTTCTTTCAGATTGGCTTGAGAAGAGCTATTTTGCTCACCTAATGGAGACTTTCTGTCCTTGCAGGAATAAAGCGGGTTGGCTTGACAGTGAACTCAACATGTTCACACATCAGTACCTGCAGCAAAGCAGATAGTGTGGGAAGAAGAGAAAAACCAGCACTGTTTCCCTTCAGTGCTCTCTTAATTACTGCAGAGAACATGGTGGGTGATGGAATTCCCTAAAGGGAATGAGCAAAAGCCTATTGCTACGTTTCCAGTTGCTGTGTGAACAATAGGATTCTGCTTCCCTGTTTTGTGTCCCACCTCTAAACACTAGCTGTTTATAACTCTTCCCTTTCCTTCTTGTGAGACCAGGCTACTTCAGAAAGAATGTGTGCTTCATACATTTACAGGGGGCTTTTTAAAGCAAAATCAAGTACAGTAACAAATTTAAAACAAACAAATGCTTTATCGGGTTAAAAGTTATTCTGACACATCTTTGTGGAGTTATTTTACTACATGAAGGTAGAACTTTTGACTTCCAAGCCCCAGGTTTATGTATGCGTGACAAGCTGTTTGTCTAAACACAGATCCCGAGCACACTGACACAATGATGGTTTCACAATGCATTTATAGCCCACACAGGCCTAACTCCTAGGTTAATATTCCGTTATTATAGAACATGCAGAGAATCACTATGTCCCTTCATAGAAAGGTTTATTACTGTCAGTATGTTTAAACCTGTGAACAAAACCCAGTTCGCTTCCAGAGCAAGAGGGACTAAGATTTTGCTTTGGTAAGCTTATTGTATTTGGAGTTAGTTTCTTCCTCTTAAGAGCTCTTTAATAATGCAGTCTGGGTCTGGCCCATTTCATGCCATGGACAAATAGTTTGCAAAGACATAACTTGCTCCTGTGAAGGAGGTAGTGCTGATAATTTGGCAGCTTGTTGAGGAAGAAAAATAGGAAAGAAAAGCCAGTTGACAGAATGTTAACGACTGCCTTATGAGATAAGTTGATGAATGTGGGGGGTTTTTTTTGGAATGCACAGCTGTGTTTCTGGAAGCAGGCCTTTGGAATTCCATTACCACTATTTGGCCACAAGAACAGCATGCGGATTACAAGCTGTAAGAGATTTTGCTTTATGCAGAGTTCCCATAGGATGTTACAGTCCATGCAGTAATATGATTTAATGTTTCTCTTCTGTTAAAAGTACGAGAATGAGCTGGCAACTGCAGCTCCTCTGGGGCAGGGGGGAGACCCATCCCTTTTCCTTCATGCCAGGGCAAGAATGGGTTAAGGTGACTTATTTCTTTAAAGACATTCTTTATTTGCAAATAGATGAAATTAATTGTTGAGTTTTGCCCGGAAGCAATTTTGAATTTGGAGTAGAAGATTTGGGAATTGTAAGGACTTGAGTCTTTTCCTGCTGGAGTTGGTAAAGGAGAAGTTCTCACTGGTTTCAGTAGTACCAGGATTAGGTTCCTATGTTGCAAAGTTTCTTTTCCGCTTGGTGGGTCAGTATTTTGCTATGTCTTGGGTGTAAATTTTCTGTTCCCCACAAAATGTCTGAGAAATCCAGAATCGGATCCTGTAGTTCTGAGGTTAGTGACAACCTAAATCTGTTCAGCATCAAACTTTAGAGAATTATGGGCTATCTTTGAGCAAGTCCCAGCTGAATTCAGAACTACTAAGAGTGTTTCTTTTTTTCTTATGGACAATGAGGCTTGAGTATGGTATCGGCTGGACTTAGAATTTCACGTTCATGCTCAGGTGTGAATGTATGTGCCTGTGACAAGTCACTGTTGTGCGTGTCACGAAAGTTCCAGAAAGTAGAAGCTGCCTGATACTTGAGGGAGTAAAAATAGTGAAATGTCAGTAAGTACTTCAGGCTGTTCTAAGATTTGGAGTAAGACTTGAATAATCTTGATCGTGTAGGAGCTGGCAGTTGAGACTGTTATGTCCCTGGAATGCAGGAAGCAAACAAACCTTTCACCTTGAGTAGGCAGCTTTGAATCCAACCCAAGCTGGAAAGCCATTTTCATCAGTGGGCTTCACTGGCCTTGGTCGGTTTCCTCAGGCAACCACCAGGACATAAACATGGCTCAGATCAGATCCAAGAATGAGTAAGAAAGAAATTTGAGTCCTTGCCTCTGGAAATGTCTTCTCTAGGCTTGTGGTGAAGTATACCAGAATAAGTGGAATCACCCACTGTTATTCTGCTGCAGGTATTATGTGAAAAAATTTGGATCTCTAGTCTCTCAAGCTATCACATGCACATTTATAAAAGGCTGTGTACTATGCTGTTGAGTTAGAACATTAAGCACACCTCTAATACACCAGGAAATTGTCAGTTCCAGGTAGAGGGGGATGATGATGCACCGCTGCTCAGCAGCTCTAGGCTACCTGAAATGCTGACCTTGCTTGTGAAGACGTGTACTGCTAGCATATCTTCAGCAGCCCTTTAGGGGAAATCTGATCTGAATGGTGATCTGATCTTTAAGCCAGCGTCTGATCTGTAAAGGGAAAAGAGATTGACGGGTTCGTAGAATCTGGTGTCTTGCCAACGTGTGTGTTTCTGACAGGGTTCAGATTTTGGTGATGTAGGCATTCTCACTGTTGGGTTCAAACCTAACCTATAGAACAGGGGGGAAAGAACCAATTAAATTTTTTAAGAAGCAAAACTGCTAACATGGGAGAGAAGAATTTTTGAGTATGTCTGTAACCCTTGTCCCTAGAAGCCCAAGTGATCAAGAATCAAACTTTTAACAGAAAGGCCTGTGAGCTGGTTTCCTCATAAACAAAATACAGCTGTACTTCTTTAATTCAGAGTGGTGGAGGAATGAACACTATCAGCAAGGAGGCTGTTCCCTTCTGCTTTTCATAAACAACGATAAACTAATCCTTACAACAGGCAACTCCAAAAACAATCTTCCCCAAAACTCTATTAAAGGAGGTCAGCTAAATGCACTTTATCTTATTGCTGCTACTTATTTTTCTCATTGTGTTATGTTGATGGAGCTCTTCGAAATACTCTTACCAGTGAGTTTTCTCTCTGCTGTATTTAAGGTGGTAAATTTGCATGAATTATCCCTGTATCGATGCTGTAAACAATGGAAACCAAAATAAAAATTAATTGGAAAAATATTTCTCCTTATGTGTTCTGCGTGTCGTGATACGAAGTCTTCAAGCGTAAGTATAATGTATTCAGATGATGATACGCTACCATGTTGCAGTAAATTGCATGTTTGACAATAGTGACTTTTTATCTGCATTCTTACTATGAAAATTAACAAGACGACCAATGATACTGAATTATCTGATGGAAAGTTTAAGAGATTCCTCCTTAAGTTACACTAAAAATGTCGGTGTTGGAATCAGTGCTTTCTTGAGAACGCTGTAGGAAGTAATGCTCAGCAAATACAGCGTTAATAGACTGAAATTGTGGTGAATCAGTATTGTCAGAGGATCGATTACACTGTGCGTAATGTAAAAGCCAGATCGCTGCTGATAAATTTTCGAAAGGGCTCCCTTTTACCTTCTGTGGGAGGCGGGGGTGCGCCTTCCGCTCAGAAGCCGAGCTGTGGCGATCTAACGAACCCAAAGAGAGGAAGTTCGGGGCCCGGTGCTGCCCTTGCCCAGCGCCCCGCCGGGCCGGGAGGGGCTCCGGCCGCCCCCGCCTCCCCGGCCCCGCGCATGCCGGGAGCCGCGGGGCGGGACGGGCCCGGCCCCGGCCGCGGGAACGGCAGGGCCGGGGCTGCCCTGGGGAATCCCGGCGGCGGCGGCGGCTGGAGCCGGGCGGGGATCCCCCGGCCGCGGGATCGCCGGGCGAGCCGGAGCGGCGGGGTGCGGAGCAGGTGGGCCTGAAAACGTGGAGTCGGCGGGGGGAGTTCGAACGGCCGCAGCACTGGAGCCGCTTGGCCTGGCTGCCCACACCGTGCTCCGAAGGGAGGGAGGGTTTGCCGGTTCTCTGTCGACTGCCGGCCCGGCCTCTTGAAGAGGGAAGGGGAATTTTACAATGCCCGGGGCCGTCTCCCCTTCCTCATGGTCGCGAGAGAGCGGAACCACCGCGTCTGCGCAGAAGGAGCTCTGGGAAGCTCTGCAGAGGTGTTGGACAACTTTGTTGCAGAGCTGAGAGATCTTAGCTCCCGAGCAACCACTATTTATTTTTAACTGCGAGAAGCTAAGCTCCTTTTCGTAAAGGATTCAGACTAAAGCAGTTTCATAAGCTTGAGCCGCTGAGGGTGAGCATGAAGGGCTAACAGCTTTTTGTAGATTATACTAAGAGTGGATCTCATCTGGTAAAACCCTTCCAAAAAGTCCCTTGACTAATGTTATTTTCAGAGTATTTGCTTTCCGATGAGCAATGATGAGAGGATGCTGTTCGTTTTGTCCTGTGAATACCGTGAGAACTTCTGTTTTGTTAAATAATCTCAAATTTGGTGCCTCAAGACTGGTATTTCTATTTTTTGTCCAGTAGTGCACCTCTCACTTATTTCTTGTAACAAAAAGATACGTTGTGGTTTTTTGATAGCACTGCTCTTTGTACCTCCCAGTGCTGTTGTACAGCATATGTATTTGATTCCTTATGTCCAGTTACCAAGGTAGCAGACACAAAAACAAATCAGATGAGCTTTGGAAAAGGGTTTAGGGATCCTTTGGAACAAAAGGTCTTGGAGAAGCACATAGTTATACTTGAGAACATAGCTGATCACCCTAGCCAAAAGCAATGTGTGGTTTAGAATTTTGTTTTATTTAAAAAAACCCAAACACTTTCTGCAAATTTAGAGGAGCTTGTGATGTTGTAAACATGTTGAACAGCATAACAGCCTTCCAGTCAAACTAAGCTTTATTCATTTATTTGTTTATTAACTCCTTCCCCCCCCCCCCCCCCTAATAAAAGGGCAGGAACCCTTATTGATTAACGTGTGCCATTGGAATTGTCTGAGCCCTTGTCCTGAGCCTTTTGTAATCTTCCTGCCTGGGGAATGTGGAGGACAGTTTTGACTCAATATTTCTTTTGGGTAGAGGAAACACATTATATTAATTATTCCTATTTTGAACTTAGGAACATCCCAGTATTACCACAACATAACTTTTGTTGCTTAAAAAACCAGTAAAGCAGAGTTACATAAAGTTATCCTAAACATCAAAACATCAGCCTCTCATTCAAATGTCTCTTGTTTGGGTTTTTGATGTGACTTTTTTCATGTTTACTGTTTCCTCTGTAAGAATGTCGGGTCTCTATTCAGACAGCTACCAGTTTCTGGGTGCAAAATACTCGACAGTACATCTGAGGGGAGAGAAGTATGCAGTGGCGCTAGTTGTTAGTTTTGAGACTGGCTGATTTCTCAGGAGCATTGATCAACAGCTGTAAGTGGTTTTTATGAAAAGTCCCCTGAAAGTGGTTTTTCCTGAGTCTGCATCTTTGCTTAGTGCTTCCTTTTATGTAGTTCACCCTTCCTTTGGCTTTACAGGAAAACGTTTTCATAAGATGGAGTTAGAGCACCTGAACAGGCTGCGTCAGGCCAACCAGGACCTTCTACAAAGGCTCAGAATGAAGCAGGAAGAGATCAGAAAAAGACTTCCCAGCAAGGCACACTCTCCAGCATCTCTTCGTAACAGAACAGCTACTGAAAGATCTGTCCCCTTGCCCAAGAGAGGGGTACGTGTTGTGTGTATGCTAGTATTGCTGGGAAGCACATGGGCCTTGTGTGGTAGGCAGCAGCTCTGCCTATAGGGTGGTGTGGTAAAGGAGGCATAAGAATATGGAGCAGCTGGTAGAAAGTGGAATATGAAGTCTTGTTAGAAAAGTAGCTGACTTTTGTTTATTGTTTATCCTGCAGTCTCAAATAGTCCCTTGCAAAGAGTTTAGAGATCAGTTCCTGCCTAAAAAAAATGTAGGTTTCTTAATCTAAAATAGGAATCAACATTGTGGAACATAGTTATTTTATTTCTTCTAGGTACAAAGGCTGAAAATTTAGAGGTTCCTCAAATAAGGAAAAGATGCATTTGGCTGGAAGTGGATCCCTGTCTTCTCCAAACACTTAGTAATGTCTCATGAATAACATAAGGATTTTGTTTTTTTAGAATGAGAGGTTGATTTTCTCTTACTGAGTGAAATGTCCTAATGAAAGGTATTTGTAAACTGAATGATGCCACGTGGTGTGACAGTCTCTGTCCTTACAGAAGGAAAACCAGTTGGATGCTGTGAAGTCTACAGCTGACCCTGCAGTGTTGGTGTCTGTGGAACCTGGAGCTTACGCAGACAGAGCAGCCCTTTGTTCATCTCTTATACACAGCAGCGATGACAGAGGGGTTCAGCAGCAACAAGTGAAGATGCAGGAAGCAGTAGGTTTGGATTCCAGCTTTCCTGGAAAAGAGAAAAATGTTACACCAGTGTCTGCAATCATTACATGTGGCAGAGAAACCTCTGGAGTGGATAGGGATGGCCATGCTCGAGGAAGTCTGGCGAACTTCCTTCTGGGACACGGAGAGAACAGACAACAGTCTGCTCTGCCACATGGTTTCCATGAGAAAAAACAGCTTAAGGATGATCTGGACCCATCACTGAGCAGCATACAAAGTGAGGAGACCAGCACGCAGCCTGTGGTCATTAGAGAGCCCGTAATCCGTAAATCAATCTTGCTGACATCTCAGTCCAAAGGGTTGAAGGTAAATGGTGAAACCAAGGCTTTGCTCATTTTCATAAGTCAACAAAACAATGGGGAGAAAGGGTCATGAGAACATTACTTGCTCTGTTCCCACTGTGTAAATTGGAAGTTGGGATCAGAACTGTTCCCAGCCATAGCAGCCAGGAGCTGTTGGCAGTTTGTTCAGCCCCCGCTTTCCTTAACCCTTGAACCAAAGGCCAGAAAACTGTAGCATTGCACTGTAAGGCTCCATGTCATTTGCATATGTGATTTATATGGTCAGGGAGAGCAGCCTGGTGCAGTGCTGCTGCTACATAGCTTATTTCCTTAATTCCTTATTTCCTATTGCCGTAATCATCCTCCAACGCAGTGCAGATGGCCTGATGTTTGGGGATGTGTGATGCAGGGAAGTCAGCATTCTGTTTGAAGCCCTGAAAAATACTGCCTACTGCCTTAGCTTGGGCAAGTCCCCAGCCTCCCCTTTCTATTTTATGAATTAAGAAGACAAAGGGGCTCGTGAGCAAATTACTGGTAGAGGCATAGATAGAATCCAGCCTCAAACTAAGCCACAGCTGTTCCATTTGAACAGCTGCCAGTTTTCTCCTAAGCTGTACCTTTGAATGTCCTGCTAAATGTATAGGAAGCCTTTATGAATTGTTTTCTTCCCAGAAGGAAGCTGGTCGTGTGACTTTTCAGTCTGACCCTGAAGAATATGCCATACCTGTGAGCAGCTGGTCCGTGCGTCCTTTCCTGGGCTATGACTGGATTGCAGGTGAATCCTAAACTTGAAGCAAAACTCTCAGCATGATGTGGTAATATGAAGAGTTAAAACACAGTTTACAACCCGTTTCAGTTGAGACAGGACAGAACTGCAGACCTAGAGCCTGTGTAGCAGGTTTCTGCTGAGGAGCTGCATTTTGTCAGAAGCGATTCCCTGTCCAGGCCAGAGGTGGCCTGTGCTTCCCTGGAATGGTGAAGTGGCAGTGGTATGGGAATCCAGGCAGCAAATGGCAAAGCTGAGTGGGGTCAGAGGGGATGTCAAGTAACCAAAATGAATGAATGCAGTAAGAGACCCCAACCCTGCAGTAAATCTCTGGCTTGACATGGTAGCATGCTCTTCTCATTCTCCATTTTGGTGCTTCAGACCTTTGGTTGGTTTGACTGTTTTGCATGAGGCTTGCTTTCCCAAATTTGGTAAAGCCTTGAACTTCTCTCTTTCCTTGGCATTCTCAGGGCTCCTAGATACAAACTCTTCAGTAGCGGAAAAATCTGATCAATACTTTGCTGAGCTGCATGAGTTCCGACAGGCCAACAAAGAAGCATGTATTCATGAGCAGCACCTGGAGTAAGTGGGTATGGGGGAAGGGCTGAAGTAGCAGTGTGTCCCTTTAGAGTGATGGGCAGTATGGTCTGATTGGAGTGGGAAATTGTAAGGGTGGTTTTGTAGGCCTTTACCTCCCATTCAGAAATACATGCTTGGAAAAGGTGGGGCTGTTCAGAGGGCCTGCCCCCCTGTCACTAACTGTATGGGTTTCAGCTGGGATAGAGTCAGTTTTCTTCCTAGTTGCTGCTGTGTTTTGTATTTGGTATAAGAATGTTGGCAACGCATATTGTTTTAGGTGTTGCCAAGTAATGTTTACATTAGTCAAGGACTTTTTCAGCTTCCCATAGAAGCTGAGAGGGAGCATAGACAGGACAAGCTGACTAAAGGAATATTCCATACCATAGACGTCGTAATCAGGATATAAATAAATGGTATTGTTGCGGGGGGAGTGAATCCGCAATCACTGCTTAGGACAGCCTGGGCAACCGATCATCGGGCAGTAAGAACAACTTGCGTTGCACCACTTTATTTTGTATGTTCTTTTACCATTGTTGTTATTTTTCGCTTCTGTTACTGTTCTATTGAACTGTCTTTATCTCAACCCATGAGTTTCTTCTTCTCCCTACCCTCCTGGGGGTGTAGGGGGCGGGTGGAGGAGGGGGTGTGAGTGAGCGGCAGTGTGGTCCTAGTTGCTGGCTGGGGTTAAACCACGACACTAACTGATTTGTTTGGGTGTTTCTTTAGGCCTGAGGCTCTGGATTGCATAGCTCCTGAACAAGAACCAGATTTGATCACCAGTTCCCATAAGTGTAAGATCAGATTTCTTCCCAATACGATTTCTGTGAACAAACAGTGGAGCAGTCTTTGCCTGTTATTCTGAGAGCCCCACATCATGCAAGACAAAAAAGAATGTGCTATTTTAGCTGCAGCTTCTAAAGCATATTCAACTTCCTACTTCAAAGATACTTGAGTCTTCTAGGGATCCTCTCTCAATCAGTATCATCTTATTTTGTCAGGGTTTCTTGTAATTGTCTAATATTCTCTTTTTAAGTTGAGGAGGTTGAAGTTTTGGTTTTTAGGAACTTATCTGGGGACAGGAAATGTAAAAGATAATTCGGGAAAAGCAGCTCTTTTTATAGAATGCATGTGCAACACTGTGGTAGAACACAGCATTGTTGATTGGGTTGAGGAACTTTCTGTCAAACTAGAAATACCACGATGTTTCATTATTCTCTGGCAGGTGTTTATTGTTATCGATTAAACCAGCGCCTCTTCACTGTCCCTGTGGACTCAGAATCTGCCTGCCCTGTGTGTAAGATCCCACGTACTCATCAGCCCCCAGAGGTACTGGGAGAGCCAGTCTATGTCAGGTAGCTAAGAATTATTGTTTTGTAATATGCAGAACTCAAGGAAACAATGGGGAGGAAAAAGCCGATCATGTGAGGGGGAAAAGAGAGTCAAAATAGCTCGTTAGAGGGTTGCTGTTCTCAAGGCAGAGTTATCTCTTGCTTAAAAACCCATTACTGATGTTTTCCATGAGCAGAAGCAGTTCTGAAGTCAGTGAGAAATGCATGTTTTATCTGAATGTGGTCCAGAATCTGAACGTACATGTAAAGTATCTAATGCCCTAATACAAACTGTTTCACTTGCTTCACTTTGGGGTTAGACCCTTGGATTCTGAGTGCGAAAGCATGCAAATTTCCTCTGCCTTGTGGAAGGTGTAGACAATTGCTTCCCTTGTATGGTTGCAGGGTCAGCATTCCCAGATCTACCCTAATGCCTACCTACAAATACAAAGCCCATCGCAGGAAGAGCTTTGAACCGGCAGACAATCTAGCATTACTTTCGGTAAGTTGCTGTCTTCTTGCTGACAGCGATGGCATAGCCCAGGCTGGGCATTGTTTTACAGCACAAGAAGGAAAGAGAATCTGAGACTCATACCCCTAGCAGGGTTTCCGATAAAATTTCTGATCTGCGTCACTGACATAGCAAGAAAAGCCATCAGTGTGTGCTTCTGAGTTAATACCTTTTGTGTAACTGGCGTGAAGTGCATGACATATCTCCAAATGCTTTCACTGAGAAAAAGAAAGTGCCACATGGAGCTGTATACTTCTGGGGCATGATTCAACTGACTTATATCAGGCATTGACCTTTCAACACGATTATCCATACGTAAGAGTGCCTGTATTTCTTTCCACCAATGTTAGAGAGTCTAAAAGACAAACTTCTTTGAACTATTCACAGTGTACAGGGGCCAGGCAAAATCAGTAGTGGCAAGGGTGGATTTAGTCCTGTATTTCAGCCATTAAGCAATGCTGCAGGCAGTGTTAACTAATCCGACCTAGCTCAGGCCTAAAGATTTCGAGGGAAGAGGTAGGAAGAAGCCTGGTCTTGAGGTTTAGGGAACTGGATGAGTCAGTTGAGACAGGTTCAGAGAGGTCGGGTGCTTGAGTTCACGAAGCAGGAGCTTGTTTTAAAAATAATTAGCCAGTGAAATGTGGAAGAGGGGACAGCTATGCGGTTTTGCTTCATTAGAGATTTCTTTTTCCTGTTAGTCATATAGAACTCCTCAAAAATTAATTAATTACCTGCTAAAACCTCCCTGTGCAGAAGTTATTATTTAGAACTAACAGGCCACAATAGATTAAAATGAGTAAAGCACTCCAATGCAGCATTCCCATCTCTTTTCACAGCATTGCCTGGCTGGCTGGGAAAACATCATCCCTTCCAGCAACCCCACACTCAGCGGTTTGGACTTGCGAGCTTCACTGGAAAAGAAGCCGCCTCACCATCCTCGCCTGGTAAGAATAACCTGTTAAGAGTCCCTGGAGATGCTGTGAATTGCACAGATGGGAACTGCAATCCCGTCTCTCTAACAGATATGATAATCATCGATGGCTCAGCAAACGAAAACGCCTGGAAGATTATCTCCTTATCTCCACAAGGAAACCTTTTCTTTTTGCTGCTGTGTAAATTAGTGTGCACAGACACATAAAAGCAAACAGAGCTGGATAACAGTCAAAAGCCTGTTCAGCTCACCAATCTTCATCAAAATGGGAAAAGACATTTAAGCATTCTTTGATTAATATCCTCTTCATTTGGATTCCAGAACTCGGTGTCCAGAGTGTCAGGAGGAACCAGAACTGACCAACTTCTGAACCTGACCCACTTGACACACTTCAGATTTAGCAGTGCTTCTCAGCAGAGGGAGCAAAACAAACCCGGACACCACAGAGCAGCTCCAAATTTAAATCTGACTGCTTCAACTCTGTGAACCACTGACTTGATTGCCCTGCAAAAGGGTTTGGGGCAAAGGTGTGGGAACAACTCTATTTGGATAAAAATAAATCTTTGAACAGATTTGTCCTAGCTTTCATAGTTGTGCACATATGTGAGCAACCAATATGCATAGCTGAATGTACAAACTCTCATATATGGTTTTTCACTTTTCTTTTTTGCCTTTTGCAGCTACTTCTAAACAGATGCATAAGCTTTTCCACCTAGGGCTGTATAAAGTGATGTGTACAGGATGACTAACTAGTACTGTTACCACTAGGACATCTGTAGCAACGGGGTTCATCTGCCACCTCAACTGGGTAAACAAGAAGTGTAACGTTAACTCTGAATGCCAGGGTGAATGGAATTGGTCACATTATTTCCATTATTGAAAATGCTAGTTTTAAAAGTAAATTCAGTGAATATAAAACAGTAGCTGCCAAATGTTATCCTAAATAGGGCAAATTCAAGATTTTTACTACTTTGCCTTCAAACCCAAAACGTTAGAAGTCATAAACCTCTTCTTAATTTATCCTGAAATAAATTAGAGCAATTCTGCTCCACTTTATTAATAGGGAAAATGAAGTAGAAGATTAAGTAATTTATGTGAGATCTATCTGGTGAATGCAGGATGGAACAAATGTTGAACTCAAAATGTCTCTTGATAGCTAGGAACGTGTTCAATCTTTTTACACTTGTGAAAGTATTGAAAGTGTGATTATGACTTTCTTCCTCCACTAGAAACAGGTGAAAGAAGTCAGTGACACTGCACCTGCTTACCCAAGTTAACCTCAGTTTGTCTCTTTATATGTTGGTTCTGGCCTATTTGATCCTGCCTTCATTTGCAAGCTGAAATAGACTGAAAATGCTACCCATTTATGGAACCTCTATTTTTTTTTTCTTTTTCTTCTTTTTTTTTTTTTTTTGCTTCATTTCCTTCCATATCTCTCCTTTGAAAGGCTAAGCCTCACAATGCCAGATCTTGTCCACAGTAGCAAATCTTTAGAAAAGGTTCTTTTCCCCATGCGCACACTTCAGGATAGCTTTAACTCTCCCTTCGTACCCTTCCTCTTGTGTTCTCATATCCCCTTTCAGGTGGAACTTCTCACAAATGCTCAGTCTCAAAATATTCTTTTTTTAATTATCTGAGCCATCCCACATGCCCTTTTTGCTAATAAAATAATTTAACTTCCACATTAGGAGGACTGATTTCAATTTCTGTGTTAAAATACTGGCACCTTAGTTCACTTTCTTGTCTGAACTGGTACAGGGAATTGTTTCCTTTGCGTTTTGTTTATTCTTTCAGAGCAGAAAATCTGATTTGCCTATTAACTTAGGTTATGACCTGATGGTTCTATGTTGTTTTTATAATTGTGTCTCCAGATCAGTACAGAGTAAGTTTATATCATGATCCTTTTTGCATAGGGAATCTAACCGGTGTACTCAGGTTTTCCAGCAGAGCTTAAACACTGTACGTTTTGAAATTTTTACTCTGAGTAGTGCCCAGGTCAGTTTGTAGTTGATAGTATACAGGAACAGATTTTTCTGCTGGCTGACTTGGTCGTCTTCTTCCATTCATAATTGAAATTATCAAAGATCGTGCAATTGGATTTTGGTTAATATTGTTGATGCATGATCCAGAATTTAATCTAGAACCCTTTGTGTCAAGCTGCACTGTTTCTCTGGAAGAGAGATGGGGGTCTGAAAGTGAGTAAACCTGTATTTTTTTAAGTAGGACACCTGGCCATGGATGTGCATGGAAACCTCATCTTCTAGTAAGAAGGTGATTCACATATAGTCAAGCTTCTGATCATAATCTCACTTCAAGGTTGAGTTACCAAAAAGATGCTTGCTCTAATTTCATGTGACCTGCAGCTGAGGTAAACGTGTACCCCTTTCATCTGGTTTCTCACAATCGCTCTGCGGTGGTCAGTCTGGTTATGTGCTGAGCAATCTGGCTGCTGATTGTATTCAAGATGTCAAAGTTACAAATCCTAGTTAGTTTAATTTGAACAGCAGTAATGCAAGGAATGACAACAGAAAAGTCATTTCTAGAAAGTGAGGTCATGCTTTATAAGAATCAGATTTTTTTTTTTACTGTTGGTACTGAATATGAGACAAAATCTCAATCCAAAAGATGGGCAAGGGAAGTTTTATCCAGTCTAGAATAGTGATAAGTGAGAGGCCTGCACAAGATGCCTTTGAACTGTGTGCTGTGAGGAATAGTTTGGGTTTGGATATGTTAATGAGTTATGGTGTAGTAACAAGGTTTCGCACAGTGGCTTTGTCCTGCAATAAATGTTACGCGATCCAAGATATTACACCCTTTCAGAAAGGAGGGTGACTGAGATGTCATTTGGGGGTGCAGTGTAAAGGAATACATCTATTTACTGGTTGAAAAATTGCATTTTGTCCAGTATTAAAGCAGCTTCTGCACTTGGAGTGTGGACTCTGCAGCAACGTGAGCTGTGATGGAGCCAGTGCTGGAATCTGCACTTCCAGGGGAGAACGGGGTGGGGGGTGGTGTGCGTGGGATGTTGGGGTTGTGGGTTAGGAAAACGGGAACATTTTGAGGCCAGGGGTTTCTGGAGAGGAGGCTAAGCAGAGGTGAGACTGTAGGAACAGGCAGTAGGAAGCTAGAGTGGTTAGAATTTTGGGAGGAGGCAGAGAGCTGTGGAGGGGCCTTGGAGAGGAGGGCTGGGTTGGGAAAGTAGGATGTAAGACAGCGGGTAGCAGAAGACCTTTGCAGATACGGGGTTCAAAATGGTATGGTAAGGAGGGGTTCCCAGTACTGTACCAGTATCTCCAGAGCTACGTCCTTTGCTGCAAAATAATACAAACAGTGAACTTTGTTGTGCAGTTACAGGGCTCTGGGATAGCTTGTCACACTGTGTTGCTCGCGTTTCGATGCCACTAGAAGTTGGAATAGCCAAAGTGAAGCCCAGCATTCTTGACTTGTCCTGGATTTTATTTTTTTTCCTGTTCATAGCACTTGGAACACGCTGGCTTAGTCTGTGCAGCTGTGTCTTATGTTATTGTCTGGCTCCAGCGTGTGTGCCCATTTGTGCTAGCTCTCTTTTAGCATGAGTGATGGCTGCCTGATGCTTTGATGGTAAAGCTGGTGGTTTAGTTCCCCTTTCTGACTGTATTGCATGTATTTAAATCTGATTCATAAGCTGGGAAATCAGGCTTTGCTTAATTAAACAAATGTATTATAATGCATTTGTGATTGGTTTTAAGAGAGAAGTGTAGTTTAACCTTTAAGATATAACTCTGTCTGCTTCTCAGTTAACAGTGTTAGACTGCTGTCATGGTTTAACCCCAGCTGGCAACTAGGACTGTGCAGCTGTTCACTCGCTCCCCCCCCCACTGCCGCCTGGTAGGATAGGGAGAAGGGGAAGAAAAAAGAGAAAAAACCAAAACTTGTGGGTTGAGATAAAGACAGTCTAATAGAATGGTAACGGCAGAGAAAAATAATAATAATAATAATGGTAAAATAATATACAAAATAAAGTGATACAACACAAATTGCTTCCCTGCCCTATGATTGGCAGCCCAGCCTGTCCCAAGCAGTGATCGCGGATTCCTGCTTCCCACCAACCCCCATTTATATACTGAGCATGACATTCATGGTATGGAATATTCCTTTGGTCAGCTTGTTCTGTCTATGCTCCCTCTCAGCTTCTGTGGGAAGCTGAAAAAGTCCTTGACTTAAAATAAACATTACTTCAAAACAATTAATATGTATTATCAACATTCTTCTCCTACTAAATCCAAAACACAGCAGCTACTAGGAAGAAAATTGACTCTTATCTCAGCTGAAACCAGGACAACAGTGTTTTGTCTGTTTGCTTCCTCTAGGATTACTGTAAGGCAGTTTTGGTCATGTCCCAGGATCAGGTGTTTCTTGCTGTCAGTACATTTTAAGAATTAATATCAAGAGTCTTGAATGAATGTAGTGCTGAGTTATTCATTCTATTTAGTTATCAGCGTGTCAAGGAATGACTGTCTCCAGAACCCTCAGGTGCATGGGGCATGAGCTTGCTTTTTGAATTATTTGCAAACTTTGATTTTTTGGGGGCTTTCATCTCTTTGTAACTTGTGCTTTCAAAGCCCAGGCGAATTTGTTTTCGGAGTGTGTCAAATCTGAAAACACAAGAGAAACTCTTCCCCTTCTCTTCAGAATTAAAAACCTTAATTTCACCAGTTTCCTGGGTAATGGCAGACCAAATGTAAGGACGTTGTGTTCTCCTTCAGCTGGTGTATTTCATTGGTTTCTGCAGAGCAAAAAGATGCTGCTAGGAAGAGGAAAATAAGGCCCTAAACTGTCAAGAGTTGACATGCTCAGCTACAGTCATAGAAAAAAGTTTTACACACTCTCAAAAAACCGTGTCCCGAAAATCTTCCCATTTTTCTTTTGCAAAAATTATTTAATATTTCCTGACTTTCTTTTGTTTGCATCAGCAAAGGAAAGCTCATCTTGCTTCTGTTAGTAGAGAAGCTGTATAACTTTCAGCTTTTAGATGAGGAGAACCAGAGTACTAAAAAATGATATGAGTTACCCAAAAAGTCTGTGACAGTACTGTGAACTCATGACTCCCACTCCTGTGTTTTAACCACAAGGCCAGTCTTCACCAAACATTTTTCTTTTCAATTTTGGATTAAAACGTATCAAATTGGAACTCTTGGTGCTTTTTCAGTTTACTTGTTTTACTTCCCACGCATATACATAGAGCATATTTCAAATGCAACAATAGCATTAATAATTGCCTGCCAGCAAATAAATGTAAAATATTTGCACAAAGGATAGTTAAGAAGGAAAAGTCAGGCATATCTCCTTATTATTTTAAACTTGGTAAGATTCTTCGCCTTTCCAGTAATAGAGATCCAGAGTTACTGTGTTGATTTCACTAGAGTTTGTTTGGATTTGTATTTGAGTACATGTGAGCAGAATTTCTTGTTGTTAGAAGGAAGTGAAATGCTCATAATTCCAGTAATCTTCTAAAAGGGTTTATTTATTCCCAAAGTAAAAAAAAAAAAGGTAATATAGGGAGTGCAGTAAGATCATAAGTAATTTCCAGTAAATGACAGAGTAGTGTTTAATCCTGAAA
The DNA here is from genome assembly GCF_028500815.1 of Rissa tridactyla. Classification (NCBI taxonomy): domain Eukaryota; kingdom Metazoa; phylum Chordata; class Aves; order Charadriiformes; family Laridae; genus Rissa; species Rissa tridactyla. The sequence goes on along the minus strand of NC_071481.1, from coordinate 3,627,779 downwards.
CAGCTGGTTTATTTGGGAACTGTTTACTGACTTACAGATGAACTTCACGGGTTAAATGTTTTGCTGAAATAACTGAACCTGGCTCCAAAAGACCTGTTTGTCAGTTCACACATATCTGAAAGTAGATTTTTTTTGTGAAATGACAAGGTTCTGCAAAAGCTTCTTTTACCTCTCACTTTGGTTCTGAACTATTCTTGAATCTCTCACTTCACGGTACCTTTCACTGAAGTTTTCTTTAGCATCTTTTGCCAAGAGTTTACAGACTGGAATTCGTGAGTGACTGCGTATACTTTCTGGTTTGATTCTGTTCACGGTTGAATAGTATCTTCCAAAAACTGTAGGTGAATACTGTATCGGAGGGGTTAGATTTTTGTTTTAACGAATCTCAAATAATTAACACCTGGACTGGAGTACAAGAACACCATTGAAAATGCTCAGTCTGATACTCAAAATGTAAGAAATGCTAGCATTACCATTTCTTTGCACATGCCCACTCCCTCTAACACGTTTTTTATTTACAGTATTCAGTCAGGCCAAGCTTCCCTCTCCAGTTGTGTTCCTCCCTAGTGGCTTGGTCTCCTTCCTCTTCAGTCCTAGTTGTGGGTTTCTTCTGGTCTAAGCTTTCTGATCCCTTCAGTTGATTCTGTCTTTGTCCTCTATATGAATTATATGGCACTTTCTTTCCAAAATTTCACTTTGAAGGTCTCCTTCAGAGCAAAGGAGAGAGTCTTCCTCTTCTCAGTTCTGGGTCATATGCTGATGAGGAGAAATTGCTATAGAGAAAATCTGGTTTTGCTTTTGAAACTCCATGTGGGAATTCAATCACGTGAAAATACTGCACAACAAGTAGCTCTGGGAGTTGTGAGTGGCTTGAGAATGCTTAGAGAGAATGAATTTATTAGAGATCTTCCCACTGAAAGTCAAATGCATTCACCATCAAGCTTGTGCAAGGTTTGGGTTTTTGTGAGGCTTTAGGTTGGTCAGTTTTTGGCAGACTTTCATGGCTTCTCAAAAGGCACATTCCTGATACAAGAGTTACCTTGTACTAGGGGAATTCAAGAATTCAGACTGAGGCAAATCCCTGCTTTGACGATGTTCTGCTCTAACTCTTCGAAGTTTGACTGGCTTGTAAGTAGCTGAAAAACAAGATCTTTTAAGTGCCAGATAAAGCTCAACACCAGACTTGTGGAGAATAACTATGCAGTCAAAATCAAATAATGTAAAGCTTGAACATGTTTCTTTGACTATAACTTAAGTATTCCAAGTAGACTTTCTACAAGGGGGCAATTACTATGCAGTAAAAAAGGTGTGAATTTAAAGTGGCTGCTGCTTATTAGCTCTCTGCGTGGACATACTGCGTGTTTAGAAACTTGCTAACTAAAGGCAAGTATGTACTTAGTTTCTTGCCTTTTACCAGTCCTTTTATATAACTGATGGCTTTATAGAAGCCTTCTGGCACTTTCTGGTTAGGTAGGGGAAACCATGAGCTTTACAGAGCTCCAGACAAAGACTTTGACGTGAGGTAAGACCGAGCTGAACTCAAAGCTGGTGCTCATGGATTAATTTGTATCGGTGCAAAGGCTGAGGGTGGGGAGTGAGCCCCAAAACAAATAATGCTGTTGTGGGTCATTTAGATTTACTAAATGTGTGATTACTTCAGCAAATGAGCAGCAGGGAAGACTTTTGCTTTAAATTCAACCAGTGCTAGGGAGGTGTAAAAAAAGGGCATGAAGGATCTTCAAAATGCCTCAGCCTTCACATGGCATTACCTCTCCAACCTGTATTACCCACCACTTTCTTTACAGCTGTAATGATGAAGTGGCTGTCCTGTCTGGACCATGGATGATTCACCCTTGAGCATCTCCACTTCCAGCAAGGTATGGGAGGAAGGGCGTAATACAAATGACATTCAAATAATAACATTTTTATCAAGAGCTTTCTCTGTGGAGAATGACAATGTGTATATCTACCACTCTTCCAGAACCTGTAGTCAGAATTACTGAAAGTACAGACATGATGTGATCTTTCTTCTAAGGTCGTCTCTCTCTCTCAGCTTGCCTGTGGGCATAGTAATTCTGTGACATGGTTTTGGTTTCTTTCATGGAAGCCAAGTCTTTCCTGAGAGCACTGAGTTCTCTGTCAGCTCTTCTCATTTTTCAGTCTGACTCAAAATGCACTTTGGTTTTGAAGCTACTATGCACCAGAAAAAAAGACACTTTATACAAATTTTTTTTTGGTTACATTACTTATTTTATCACTCTATATAAGGGACTAGTATTAGTTGAGATAACAAAAACACAGTTACAAGACTTTGTTACCCACATCAACTTTATATAAATTGCATCTGTAAAAGAAATCTAATTAAAAAATTAAACCAAGTTATTATTATTAACATGGTCAGTCTGACACATTTTTAGCTGCTTAAATTTTTGTTTCAATCAAAATTCTGAATGACTTAACCCAATCAAAAAGTGGATAAGATGACAGACATCATATCTTGTTTTGCATATTAACACTGAATCCAAATCTCTGATAGCAGGAATGCATGGTTATGCTTCCAGAAAATGTGACTTTTTAAGCATAGCAATACTAAGAGTGACTTTGCTGCTCTGGAAGGCCAGAGTGTAGCACTGCCATATATTGTATTATTTAAACTGAGGATATGCTTGGGTGGAAGTAATTGCAATGAAAACCAGGGAACATGAATGGAGTCAATGGGCTTTGGGGGGGGGGGGGGGGTTACAGCTCTCAGCTGAAGCAAGACTTCTTGCAGTAAGACTAATATCAGCTGAGAAGACTCTTTTTTCCCAGAACATCTTGGTTCTCTGCTGTCTGGAGAACTCTTCCAGCAGCTACGTTTTGGCTCAGAATCAGCAAAACCAATAACTGTTGACAGCATTTCTGAGCTTCCCTCAGTCAGGAATTGGCTTTTTCACATAAGTACTTTTTGACATTATATTCTGTAATTAAAAAAAAAAAAAAAAGTAACCTTATCGCTTGGGAACAGACCAGGATGCATCTCCTTCCGTTGGTTTTTCATTAATTACTAAGAAATTTTCTGTGCTCAGCAAGAGCACAGCTGATTAAAACAGAAGTCCCGAGTTGCAAACAAACAAGAACTAGTCTGTTCTTTTATTTTAGATTTCTGGTTCACGTATGTATGAAACTTTATATAAAGCAAGGAAGCTGATTTCTTTTTCTGTTATTTTTACTAGAGAACAGAAACACCTTGTGAGAATGTCCATCTACTGAAACTACGGTTACTGAAATGACTTGGGATTTCCCCTGTGTGTTGGGATTTCATTATGACCCCAGCTCATGATAACCAGTTTTTTTTCCTGCTGGAAACTCTTGTTTTAAGCCATTGCTGCCTTTTAACAAGTGTGCAACAAGAGCTTCATACCATCTTCCTTGTTGATCACAGTGGACAAACGTACCAAGGTAAATTGCTAAATCAGTTTAGCTCTGCAGATCATGCTCATGTTATCAAGAGCACCTGCAATGTATTTAATGTATCACAGAGTGGTTTGATTGACGGGACATAATTAAATGGATTGACATATAGTTAACACTAAGAATAAGAGAAATGTATGTGCCAAAAAATAAATGTCAATACCAGAGTGGCATAGAGAGACAGAATTTTGCCGATCTGTGGCATAGTTGGCATAAATGAGATTTTTTCTTTTTCATATGTTCAGGCACGTTCAAATACTTTGTCAGCTACAGTTAGTTCAGACTCTGATTGCTTGCTCTCTAAGTGATGTTTCTCAATGAGGTCACATTGCACCAGTGTTGCCCTCCCTCCTGTCTGTCCTCTTTGGGCTACTGAAAGATTTCTGGAGATCTTTAGTATGCTCGCTTCACTTACAGTGCCTAAAATCATTGGGATCCTGAATGCTGTCCCTGCATGTTGTTAACACAGTGTTACTTCCCAAGATCCCCAGGAAGAGAGCTCTCCCATAGCTAAAATGCATAAATAGATCAGGAGAGGTGTCAAGAAAGAGTCATTCTTGGTGGCTACTTGCTTTCCTTCCTTTAGCCATGAGATTCTTTGTTTTTATTATAGTAAATGCTTTCATTTTTCTTTTTTAATTTGCTGATAATTTTGCTTTTTACCTGTACCCCCTATAGTATGTAGCATGTATCCCAACGAGCATTGCCTTCGGTACTACTGAGACTCCTAGTTTTAGGGTCTGGTGTTGTTTCATCTAGCTAAGTAGCATGAGTTTAGCGATTTTTCATCAGCGTACTGTAATGCTCCAAATGGCAACACTGACAGACACTGAAATACAGATTTTAGACACTGTTATTTTAATATTTATCCTTTTAAATTCAGTGGTCTTATTTATCTGTTTGACAGAAGTTAAGAGATGACATTTCTCTCAGTGTTTTTACTGATACATACGGATACGTATTAACTGAACATGCATGTTAAAAACCACAAGGAACCATGCTAAAAGTACAACGTGAGACTAAAATCAGCCACTTCAAAATTAGAAAATGTCATGAGGACTTTTGCTTGAGCACGTGTGTAACAATGCTACTTCTACAGTATTCTGTTACTAATTTTTTTACTAGGCTGTCACTGTTAACAGCACAGTGAATAGACAATGCTGAAGGAATGTCTTGGGCACGTGTTAAAGAGACTTTCCCTCATGGCTTAGGTGGATCTCTGCATTCTTTTGCTCCAGGTATCAAGCGACATTTGAACAACCACTGACTTACAAGACCTCCTCTGAACCCTTCCACCTCAACTCCATGCAGAACACACAGATGATCAGCACAGATCAAATACCCTGTGTAAAAATTACCTAAGAACTAGCTAAGCTTGACATTAGCTAAATTAGTTAATACAGAAGATGCCAAGCAACCTTGTCTTTGGGCATTGCTACTTTTAAAACCTAAAACAAAAGGAGCTTCAAATGTTAGATGCATGTAATCTAATAAACATTATAAATAATAATAGCGTGCTTATAGGGACTTTCCCTTTTTTTTTCAGGAGACATTGTCCTCTGATGGAAGAACAGAGAAACAGGGGTTGTTTGTTTCCTTCTATTTGTTCTGCTTTATTTTTTTTTTCTTCATACTAACATAGAGGATTATTTTCTAGGAAATATAGGCAACATGTAGAGAACAGTAGTGTGGGTTTGTTATAAAACGGGGGTGCTCCTTCCAGTTACCGATAGGGCTTCTTTTGGAAAACCCCTTCCATTGTATTTGAAATCAAAACATGCAAAGTCTGAAATTAATGCATTCCGTTAAAGATGTATGCAGGTTGGAACATTCCTATTAAGTACAATCTCTTCACACTTTTCATTGCTGTTGCTTTTATTACAGACTTGTAATAGCATTGTGTGATGTAATAGCCTTTCCAAAAAGCCAGCAGCAACACTAAGCTTTTTCCACTTCCCATGATTTTAAATATCTAGTTCAATCAAGAATGAATTTAAGAATAAGAAGTTTTAAGAAGGATGGCAGCTGGGAAGCCTGTTTTCCCTTTGGACATGTAAGATGGATTGTTTCTTCTGAGGAACACTGGTCTCCCACCACAGCTTTTCCCTCAGTTAGTGTTACTGGAATCTTTCGTCTTTATCCAAGTCATCTCCTTCCATGAAACTGTGTATCCTCAGCCAAATTTGCTTGAAGTCATCCAATGGGTTAAAAAAATGTTGACACCATTGATTGAAAAGCAACTGACGTGTGGAAAACAGACCAGAAAACTCTCCCTGTTGCCAATCCTGGGAAAATCTTTCACACACAATTTTTTGTGCTCAGATATTTAGTTTTTGAATCAGATATGTTGACCTCGGCAGTATAACTTACAGCGGCTAAAACTTTCCAGCCTGTGTCTTATGTTGGTTCCTGTCCTTTAGCTAGAAAAGCTTAGATAGGAGCTGATAAGAAAAAAAAAAAAAAAAAAAAAGGAATAAAACCCAAACAAACAAAAAAGCAGAGCTCACCAATTGCCCTGACTACGATGTCATTTGGAACTGCAGTCATCAATTGGGAGAATTGCCTAATGGCATATTATTACACAAGATTAAGACATTTTCTAGCCCATTATTTAATTAGGAAAAGCAAGAATGTAATATTTGGACATTCAAATACTTAGTTGTCTCTAGGCATACCTACCACAGTCAGCTTTTATAGCTAAGAGAGCTTAGAAACTGAGACGCAGCCTGACAGAGTGAAGAGAGGAGGTTAGATTTATGTGTCAAAAACATAGTACGCGATGTTCTGAAAATGCCTGGGGTTTATAAGATGGTATTCTGCAGAAAAAATAGAGGCAGTTAGTTAAAAAGAAAAGAGTTACAGCTGTGAGTTAAAGAAGACATTTACATCATCCCAGGGTCCCTGTGGAATGCTCTCATCTTTGGCACTCCATTGTGATGGCAATGAGGTAGCTGTGGGTCTTTAATAAAATAATCAATTATCCGACTTTCAATCTTTTCTCACTTCTTTTGGTTTTCTTTTTCTTTTGGCTGGTAAGGGTGAGAAGCAAAAAGCCACGGGTGTGAGAATTCAAATTCTCAGTGTTTTCCTCAGCAGAAGTTTTCAAGGCAGTCTGCCCTTTTTTGAAGTGGCTAGCTTTTACTTTTGGCAAAACTGTTAGGGCAGATAAGAAAGCTTCACGACACCTTAAACCAAAAGAAATCTTTCCAGGCACCAGAGCCAAAAAATGGTATCCAGAGTAACAAATGAAAGCGAGTGAAATGATGAGTAGCAGTCCAAGGGATGATTGTCAGCAACAGGAATTGATTTCAAGTGGGATTGGAGGAAAGAGAAAGATTCTCAAGAGGATGCTCTGTGGTGTGTTGGTGTTTAAATGGTAGTGTGTAGAGCCTAAACCTTCATGGAGTCACCCTGATTGCTTGTGAGTTTTCACACACTCATCCAAACAGGAGTAAAATGACTGTACTGAAAAAATTACTGCTTCTTACTGGGAACCCTCTTGAGGCTTGGTTGCAGCTCTTGAGATTGTGGTGGATGGACAGGGCAGGGCTTGGACTCTTGCCTGGCCAACGCTGAGGGTGGTGAAATGCTCTCTGAGGGCAGCCAGATGACTCAGGAGCCTGTGTTTCTGCACAGCCAGCCGTGTACCTCGGGTGACAACCTTGATGCATGCAACCGACTCTCACAGAAACCCAAGCGCTCCGGGACTAGTGATTGACGCGGTTTTGTTTTGTTCTTTTTTTACTTTTCTTTTCTTGGGCAGCCCCCCCTCCCCCTTCCTTCTAAATGGTTTTTTGAGCTTGCTTGAGTCTCAAAGCCTGTCTCCTGCTTGTCTTGAACAGCTGGAATGGCTCTGGACTGAAGGAACAGACACGGAGCAAGACTGGACTGGACACTGGGAGGATCTCAAACTCCAAGAGGAGCAACCTGGCTGTCTAACCTGCGATGCTGAGAGCTAAGGAGATTTAACGCCACTGCAGATGGCTGCCTGCAGCCTGGCACTAGGACTGTGGCTCCTGCTTCTTCTCCAGGATATCCAGACAGCCCCGCAGGTAAGGCAGGGTGGCGCCAGGATCCTGCAGTTCCTCAGGACACAGGAGCCTGGAGAGGTCTGGGGGCACCCAGGGCTGCAGGGCTATCCTCCTGCCCATAGGCTGGGTGCTGGGTAGTGAGCGTCCACAGAAACAGGCTTTGTGCAACACAGGGTGATAAAGGTATAAAGCAGAGCAGCCAGGAGAGTTTGCCCTCTCTGGGAACTTTGCAGTCAGGAGCAGGGGATATGAGCTATGATCTGCATCTTTTTGCTGGCACTGCTAGTGGTACTGCACATCCAGGCACATCGTACGTAGCTAGGGAGTGAGGAAAGATTTGATGGGCTGGGGGACTGTTCTCGTTTGTTTGGGTGAGAGGCTTTTATTTTTGCCTGGATGGGCAGGTTTTCTGGGACAGGTTTGTTCCTTGCAGAGCGTGGTTTGGAGGGCTGCTGCTCACTCTGCTGATGTGAGTGAGGGCTGGCAAATTGAAAGCTGTAAGGACAAACTAAACAATAAAATACCTTCCTCTTTACAACCGCCTACCCCTCTGACACCGACTTCCTTATGAATGGACTGATATTTCTGCATCAAATTGACTTAAAATAGACGTAGCCCACTAGTTGCACTCGGCTGATGCTGTAGATGCAAGCTTGCTCCCTGCTCAGATTGTATCATCTCTTGTGCGTTTGCTCCCCCCCTCCCTCCCCCGCCAGCGGATCACATGGCAACAAGCCCTCAGCACCTGGCATAAGTCCAGGTAATTTCCCTGGCTGACATTCATGCGCGCACACACACACACACACACACACACAAAAAAGGTCAGTCGCAGAGGCTCTTTGCACAGGTGAAGTCAAGCAGGTGATCCTGAAATTGGCTGTTTTCCCTTGCAGTGAAAATATGAGTATATACTAGCCTAAGACACCTGTCTACATTGTAAATGAATGATATAGCACATCACTTGGGCTGTTAGGAGATTTTTTTACAAGAAACTGACTCCGATTAGATCTTTGAAAATAACCAAGTCCTGCATCCTCTTCAAATAGACATTTGAAAACGATCCTCCTGGCTCTTTTGGTAAGAGTAGGAGTTTTCCCTTGTGTCTTTAGTTGTAAATTCCCCTCCCACATTGCAAGTTTGCTCTATTTTGCCCTGGTTATCTGACATGCCCCTGTCTCCTTCCTGAAATATAGAAGGATCCCTGTTCTTCTATAGGATTGGGGTCTGTAGTCCTTACCCACCTGGGGAATTCTGAGGAGGGCATCCAGATAAGCTTGCTTGGTCTGCTGAATGCAAACTGCTTTAGGAGAAAGGCAATAGAAAAAAGGTGGCGGTTTTGCTTTTTGACATCACTTCTGGTGTTTTGTTCACAAAATGAAAGGGGCAGAGAGAAAATTTGTTTTTCTGATGCTCGTTGTCAACATTCAGACTGACTGCAAAATCATCAGTTCCCTGGAATAAAGATGTAGATCTTTCTGGGATAAGCAACTGGCTTTTCACTCTCTTTCTGTATTGCCTCTATCACAGCAAACTTTGCTACTTTTACTGCTACTGGAGCACAAGTGATACTGTTTAAAGTGAGCAAGTCACAGCTTATTGGTCATATTTTAAACCATATTCCACCTCACTTGAGTCCACAGGTTGAGTTTTGTTTGTTTTAATATTCAGTTAGCTCTCATTTGTTAATAATGTCTTTACTATCATGCAGATGAAGCCTTGACTGCTTGAAGTTTTAGCTTATCAGCTTCTTTTGTACTGTCAGAATTTGAACAGCAGCTTGAAAGGGAGTCAACTGTTTTGCTACAGTATTAGTCAGTTCTAGAATAGCCAATGCTGGTAGAAGATATTTTTTTTTACCGTAATATGCTTTCTTCCTGACTTACAGCTCATTTGTAGCAAGCTGATTTCTTACTCTGCCTCACCATCACTTTTTCTCTATGAGCTCAAAAGACCATACATAAATGAGTCAAACCTTGTCCTGACTGAATTTCAGAGTAGCCCACTGAATTCAGCACCATCTTTACGATTGCCATTATTTAAATTGGAATAGCAGATGTACTTGTAGATATGAGGAAAGTGCAAAGAGCTACAAAAAAACCTATTTTCTAAAACAAATTCTCAAAAGCAAGCACTGAAAGCCAAATATTTTGTATCAAATATGTTTGTTTTATTTAATTTGGCCTTGATCTGCAAGGTTTAAAAAAAAAAAGAAAAAAATGATTGGCCTGATAGGTCAATGAAAGCACTGAGCCAAGGGATCCTTGGCCATCCTGTTACGGAGCAGGCCGAACAGGAGATGAATTGTGGTCTTTTCTTCACAAGATGTATTCCAGCTCCTGCTAAATCAAAAACCTTTATTTGAAGTGCAGGCGGGAAAAGATTAGTGAAATTCAGCCTCTGTGTCCCTCCAGTTGAACAGTACATTGAATCCAATTTAAGAACTTCTTGTATTAGAGCAAAAACAGATGCAAATTACTAGTCTGATACAGACTCATTACTTGTTCAAATTTGTTCAAAAAATGTGGGCAGGTTAACTTCGTGGTGGCAGGCTTTTTGCTACACTGGTGATTTTTTACTACATCAGCTTACCTTCTTTTTAGTTTAAATATTAACCTGCACCTCTGCAGCTGGCATAAAGCAGCATTTGCTCTGCATTGTGTCCTCATGTCCAATCCAGGTCAAATCAATTCTGATATAGTGTAGAGATGCAGAAATAATGTCTGTGAGGTTTCCCGCTGCAGCTGTGCCCATCAGCAGAGACCTGTCACACAAAGGGGAGGCCCTGCTCCTGGCTACACAATGCCACCAGCTTTCCTGCATTGACTTTAGCGCAAATGACCGTGCAGCTGCAGGGTGAGTTGTTTCAGTGCAGCAACACCCTGAAAATCAGCTACAGAAATTCAGAAAGCGGAGTTTTCAGTCAACTGAACTCCTAGAATTGATTCATCCTCTGGAAACACAACTGCTTTGTCTTAAATAATCAAGGAGTTAGAGGGGAAGGAAAATGTGGGTAGAGGCAAGAGAGGGGAAGAGGGATTGCACCCTTGTATGGCAAAGAGCCACAGCATTAACATAGCTCTAATAGACGCATATTCCCACTTTGCTAATCCATTCTTAGTACTGACCCATCCATTCAGAGTTTCCTCAGAATCAGAGGGAAGAATGTAGACCTACTGTCCACCACAGCTGGATTCCTTGACCCTACCCACCAATACTTCTGTGATCCTCCTTCAATTTTAAAGTTTTTTTAGAATACCTACTAACTAAGAGAATTGTAAGTACTAATGGACAATGCTATATGTCATTGGGCTAAAATTGTTATTTTGTCATTGAGACTGGATTATCGTTTTGGAGAGGGAACAGGAAATGTACATCTCTTCTCTTTTCTTCAGGAAACACTAGGAAATGATGCCTTAAAAAGTGAAATTGTGCTAGAACTTTGAATTCCCCTAGCAGAACCTGAGTTCTGTTGCTGTCTGTCTTGAGATTCAGACAAAAGTGGATAAGGAGGTGGGACAGTCAAAAGATGAAAGACAAAAATACTTTGAATGCTAATTAAACAGGATTTTGAGGTTAGTGCATTTCATTCTGTTCCTTGCAGAGACGAGGAGAGTTTGTTCTGCAAAACCTATTGGAGATTTCCTTGATGGAGCAAAGCCACATGCTAGTTGCTGCTGAGTATGGATTATACCACACTCTTCAGTGTTTCTAGGCGTTGCAGGAAGAAGAGCAGGGAATGGGGCAGAAGTGAAAGTTCTTACACACAAAACCTTCCTACAAAATAAGTACTAAGGGGCAATAATGATGAAGCGAATCTTTTCTCCCTGGCTAATTGGCAATGTCTGTAAGCATACCGGAGCCAGGAGAAATGGCCAACACTGTAAGTGGAGAATTTCTTTGCATTTTCTTTTTTGTGCGCTTCTACATACAGGCACCATGGTATCAAGAAGGTGAACAGCCCACCCCAGTGTTCACAGCTGATGCTGTTTTGTAAAAAGGTGACAGTGTTGAGGTTTTGTAATGTGAGGCTGAAACTTTTTTCTGTCTCCTTTGCTTTATCCCTTCCTTTCATTTCAAGAGTTATTTATGAGCAACTAGGACCTGCTAAGTCAAACGTTAACCTTCAGCTTCTGCCTAACAAAGAGTCCTAATTTAAATAAATTGGTTTTGCTCTGGAAAATTAGTTTTATTAGTTATATTCACACAAGCTTGAGTCAAAGTAGTTAAGTTCATATTTTCTTCTAAGACAGGGTTAAATTTCCACTGTCATCCTAGAACATACTGAAAAAGGATTCTTTGACTTATATTCATATTAACAAATGGGATAACGGTCCAAGGCAGAAGACTTTCACTATTTTGTAGTTAAACCTTATGTGTCTTACTCAATATTTTATAATGCTTGGTTTTGTCCAAGCTCTCACAACCAGAAGTATATTAGAAGTGTCTTAATGCTGAGATTTTTGTTGTCAGTGACAGCAGTAAGAGCACGTATGCTTTTCCTTGCTGCTGTGTTCCTCTTGAGCCGTCATATGATAAAGTACCACTTTTTACATTAATTTTTCCCTTTTCTCCTCACTGGCCTTGTGATTCCCTCCCTTCTTTTAGGGGAGAAGTTCTCCCTGTTCTGATTAAGGCTTGAGAAGAGGGACATTTTCTTTAACAGCTTCCGCATCGTCTCAGTCACAATACTGGAAACCCAGTACAGGCTCCCACAGTTGCAGCCGTTGGTAACGCAGCTCAAAACAGGTCTGCGCAGCTCGAAACAGTGTGTGTCTGTCCTGGGGAGATCAGCGCTGCTACTGTTGGCGGGAATTTTTCGCAGAATTTCCCTCGTCTAAACAGGATCATTCTGTGCTGTCACCAGATTCCTTTGTAGCCACAGTGTTAGAAGACAACTAGCTTTTCCCCTGCCTGTTTTGATTACAAGCAGCATGTGATGTCCTCCTGAGCAAACTGCTTGCCCAAGTTTTTGAGTGGAAAGATGCTTTTAAGTTTCGCTGGAAAATCTAGAGAGAATGTAAACTGTAAGTTCTGCTGTAGCAGACTGACTTACCGTGGTAGCAGTTGTCGTGCCCTTAGCAGTTGACCTGCAAGTGTTGGCAAGATAAGAAGTGTTTACAGCACCATCGGTGACAGTTTGGACAAGACTTGGTAAAAGCAAGCAAATCTAAAGTTAAGGACGCAGTGGGACCAGGGGGACAGTATGTCCTGTGTGCCCTTACAGAGCTTATCTGGGGTTCCCTGGTGCTACCACCACAAAACCCCCCGTAATTGTAGACAGACATTGGACCCAGTACAGTAAGGACTTTAAAGTGACACATCTAAAGCTGAGCAACGATCCCACCACCAACCTTGAACATGAAGAAGCTTCAGGGCCTTTTCCTGCCCTCAGCCTTTGTGGTGGCCTCACTGTCACGCTGCTGTGGGTTTATACGGAGTTGAGCCTGAAGGTCCCAGCTTGGTACCGGACTACTCAGACAACAGGAGTTCACCCAAGTCATTTTGATATTTAGCAGGTGAGGATTAGAAATCCAGTTTGTGTTCCAGCTGCAGTTTGTAGTAGGCTTACTACTATATAGAAATAGTAAGTTGCTATTGAAAATACACATCGTTTCAACAGCCTTAATTTCTGAGAAGCTGTGCACATATGTTGCTTCCATAATTCTGTGGAAATTGAATGATTTTTTTGGCCAAGCCACTGAAATATTCTTTTTTTGCTTTTTATCAGTATTGGTTATCCAGCATTAAAATATTTCATAACTCTAGCACTCCGTCGTCATTCTATCCAGGAACAGCAAGACAAATACACACTAAGTATTTTGCAGTCCCTCCAAATTTGGATGGATTTGATGGTTGATGTCTAGATTTCTGCTGTTAAAAAGGAGTAGCCAACAACTGAGGAACAAAAAAACCTGAACACTTCAGTCCTGTCACTTGGAGTCTTCTTGTACACAGAGATCTGAGATGATGGTCAAATCAAGAAAATGCATAAGGTGCCTTTCCAGAAGCACCGAGTCTTGAAAGGAGTGGGACTGGACAATTTGTAATCTAGAATCCTCTGTGTTTCTTGGTGAATAGCTTCCAGCGATCTCTTCCTAAGTAGAAATACCGAGCTCATCAAAAGAAAAGGTCAGATGAGCCAATATTTTATTGCAAATTTGCACCCTAATTTCCCTAATTGTAGGTGAGACGTTGGAGGTGTTATTTTACATGTGGGAAGAGCAGTTACAGGTGATGAAACTGAGGTAATTCACATGTTCAGTCATTGAGTGGGTAAATTACCTCAGTTCAGGCCTATTGCTACCCACTAATAACACACATTTTTGTTCCCTTTTCACTTCGTATCTTCGGCTGGTTATCTTTTGCTTTAGATAACTTATTATTCCCATATTCATTACACAGAATACATAGACAGAAAAATGAAGTTACATTATTCTTCTATGGCTGACTTCCCTTCACCCTTTTCCCAAAAGTAGCCTAATCAAACCTCTGCAGAAAATGACCTGGCACCATCATTTTATGGAAGACTTAAAACATATTGAGACCTTGGCCCTTCTCCTCTGCCACTTCTTCAAGGTGTGTTCTTTGCTTTTGGGCACCAGTTGTTTCACTCCCCAGAAAACTCATGGAAGCTTTGATGGGTTCTTAGTGCAAGATTTTTTTATTCCAGATGCATGAAAACTTGAAATTTAGCTTACAAAACACCATGCATAAGTTAAGAAGTAGAGACCATGTAATTTTTAGTGGCACTTTCCTTTCCATACTGCCAGTTTTGCGTATGTAATTTATTTTAAGCTTTTCAGCCCGAAGTGCTATAAAGCTCTGGGGGCTTGGTTTATGCTCAGGTCCTTACCTTAACGTATGCTGTCTGTAAAGGGCCAACCTTTCTGCTTAGTTTAAGAGCAGAACTTTGCATCATTGCATTGCGGTTAGAGGTCACGTTAGGAATCAAACAGCTTTAAGATTTAGAGGGAAAAAAATGACAGGAATGGGGAGATGGTGACTGATGCTGAACGTTGATATGCACATTATTTATCACTGAAAGGATCTATAATAAGTTTCATGCTCGTGAAACACCTCTGCTGAACAGATGGCAACTCTTAAAGACCTTTAGCAGATGGCTATGGATTAGAAGTGGTGGGGTCCTCAGAAGGTGGTTTCTCAGCCATAGAAATCGTGTCATGATTTGTTAAAATGACTTCTTTTTACAGCAGAGCACCTTGGCCTTGGCTCAGTCAACACTGAAGGTGGCTACAAAGCTGTGCTTGGAACTGAATACTTGAAAGGAGCATTTTCTGTGAAGCTGTGGATGTCGTGTATAATGTAGCTAGATGTAGTATATAGCTGCCCTCTTGTGGAAAGGAAAAAAACCCACCCATTGAGTACTCTCATGTATATTTTCATAATTTGTGTAGTATGCACGCATAGTTCATGCAGTAGTTTATCACAGCAACTAGAATCAGGTCAAATTCATAGTCAGAATTTGCACTACTGTAACTAAGAGCAGAATCTAATCCTAAACTCTGATTTCAATATTTTAGACAAGGTCACTTTTTAAAAAGCAGCCCTTCCCTCACACTTCTTCTCACACACTATTCCTTTATTTAAACCCCGAAAGAGGTAATTAACTCAGCTGTAAGATTGTGCTGCATAAATTTATTCACACCCCAATTTAAAACTCAGCATCATTTGCAGCCAGAATTGGTTGCCCAGAAGAACCAGGAAGAGATGATGAGGTTTTTGTGGTGACTTTCCATAGCTCTTATAGAGAAAGCTATGGCCAGGATGCTGTTGTTTCTTAAATTTTCATTATAAACCTAGTTAATCTACTTCGTATCACTGAAATGACTCCTGAATGACCCTTTGTCTAGTGACAGGTCTCATTGTGTCATTTCCTGCTACTCAGTGTCGTCACAGAGCGGCTGGCTAACCAGGGTGCTCCTCCATGCAGATGCGAGGAGATTCCGCTTCCTTTTCCTAGGGTCTACAGCTTCCTCTTCAGAAAAGAAAAATACAGGGTGCACGTTTGTAAACTTGATTTGAGTCAGGCTGAGCAAGCAGACATCTGCTATTTCCTCTATATAGTAAGCTAGAAAAAGTGCTTTGTAGGGAAGCTGTGCGGCCCAGTGGTTAGTGCAGAAATGTGTCAGGCAGGGTTTCTCAGTTCTATTACTGGAGCTCGATGAAATTTAATGGTTTCAATATATTTCTATTTCTTGTCCCTTTGTTAATTTCCTCCTTGACTGAAAGTTCCTGTTTTCTGATGTAACCTTGGGGCAAGTTAAATAACTTCTGTGTTTTATGGTCCTGGCGTAAAAAGAACAGCGTATTAAAACAGGAGAATACAGCTGTGAAATTAGTTGGGTAGAAAGATTCCGCACTGCATACAAAAGCAGTAGGAGACAGTAGGTGTTATTTCAAAGGCCAATGGGAAATTCATCTGCAGAAAGTGAGATGTAGCTCTTCTGAAATATTTAACTTTTCTACCAGTATCATGTGGGAAAATCTCTGGGGAATCTGCTGATTGAGTCTTTACAAAAAGTTGCCATTTGTACCTTCTAGCAAATACTGAAAATGAATTTCAGATAACAACATTTTTAGGGGATTATTAAGGGAGATGCCAAATTCAAAAATCAGATTCTCTCATCAGAAGACTTGTAGTACTGTAATTTCCCAGAGCACGTAGTGGCCCTGCCATAAAAAAATGAAGTCTTACTATATTCTTGATACAATTCATAGCTAAGCCTCATTTTCTAAGCTAACATAGAAGGCTCTGGGGAGACCTTAGAGCCCCTTCCAGTCCCTAAAGGGGCTCCAGGAAAGCTGGGGAGGGACTCTGGAGCAGGGAGGGGAGTGATAGGACAAGGGGGAATGGTTTTAAACTGAAAGAGGGGAGATTTAGATCAGATATTAGGAAGAAATTCTTTGCTGTGAGGGTGCTGAGCCCCTGGCCCAGGTTGCCCAGAGCAGCTGTGGCTGCCCCATCCCTGGAGGGGTTCAAGGCCAGGTTGGACGGGGCTTGGAGCAACCTGGGCTGGTGGGACACCTCCCGCTAGGGCAGGGGGTGGCACTGGATGGGCTTTAATGTCCCTTCCAACCCAAACCATTCTATGATTTCATTCGTATGTTTAAATGACTTTCAGAGAAAAGAGGCTGCTGAGTGAAATACATGTTGAATTATTGTTAAATACACTGAATATTGTGTTCTTTGCTTAAGCATATGGGCAACAGCAATTTAGTTGCTTTGGGGATAGTTGAACTTTCAAAAAGCTGTAGGGTTTTCCTTACTGTCTGCAAGTACCAGCACTTGAGACAGATAGCGGGATCTGCCCAGTACAGAACTAATCATTTTCTAATTGTGTCTTTTGTCTGTTTCAATTTCTAGACATCATTAAACCCATCTCATTCCTGTGATACACTTGAGAATTGGTTCTATGATGAATCTTCACGAAGCTGCTGTTACCAGTGTCCCTCAGGTCAGTATGTTTATAATTCATTCAAATTAACGTGGAACCTTTCTTGTAGAGATAGTATGAGCAATGTAGATCTGCAGAATTGCATTTTGTCCCTGAAGAAAAGTGCAATTTCATCAGTCACTCTCTAGTGTGGATCCAGATGTGAACTTGTTCTCCACTGCCCTGCTCCTGTTCAGTCTGCATGCAAACAATCTGTAAATTGCAAACTTGATAACTTGCTAGAATTTTTAATGTGTTGTTTATTGGTTGACTTGACACTCTGAAGTAGCTAGAGGTAGGCAGGTCTAAGAATTGATTTCAGTTTGCCTCAGGGTGTGAAACAGCTCAGTGAAATTAGGCTAAGTAAGTTTCTGATTGGAGACAAAAAATATAAAATGAAGGTGTGGAAAATCTGTCATTATCCTCATAGTCAAAACAGTTTTTAAAGTGTCTCACATGAGAAAGGGAACAGCCCCTTGTCGGGGGACACAGCGAGCTTTGCTGGAAGCTGGTTGTGACTCAGAGGCACATGAGGTCAGAAGCAGGAAACACCTCGGTGAGACAAGAGTTCCAGAAATGTCTGAAACTCCCCCTGTTGGCCAAAAACCCCCTCAGTGGGTGGGGCATTTTATGGTACTTCACCATCATCAATCTCTTCTATAAGAAGTGTTTTATTTATTTTTTTTAAAAGGAAATTTTTGACATTTATTTGTGCTCTAATAATAAAGAGGGGTTTAGCGCTTGGTTGCTGGCATTTGCATGCAGTTACATTGAGGTTCCCACTGGGACATGTTGTACTGCTGGCCACACCACTAGAATCGTTCAGAATTGTGTAAGTAAACAAGACCAAGGGATGGAGAAACTGGTCTCATAAAAGAAGAAAAGGGGCGGATTCTGAGCCAGTCCCAAGAAAAGCTCTTTTCGCCTTCAAAACCAGACTTTGCAAAAGCTCCCGTAATGACAGGTGTCATAGCGAGGTCTCGTGAAAAGCAGAGATCTGATTTACATCTGGCTGTAACGAGCCACCAGTCTCAATCATTTCATCTCTGCTTATTCTTGAAACTCATTTTGTTGACACATCCTCCTGGCAGTCCCGGACCATCTATTCACATTCCCAGGGCCTCCTTCACAACAGAAACACATAGGAATCCTTCTTCATTTTTATCTTCCACTACTCCTTCAAGCAGTAACATAGTCATATCTGCTTCTAACTCAACTGCTCACTGCAAAGAAAGAGAAGCTTTTCTAAAATTCAATGTAATCAAATTGGGACATCTTGAACTCTTGATGCAGCCTGGCTTTACTTTCCTCGGTGTTCCAGCCCACAGATGTACAGCTTTCAGTCTGAGCACACTGGCCCACATGCAAGCCATCCTCTGCTTCATAGTTAATTTCAAGTTCAATTTCATGATAAACTTCAAATCAAACCTCAAAAGATCATTCTAATCAATTTCTACAGTTGCCACATCTTTTCTCATGTATTTAATTCTTGGCCAGGTAAAATGAGACTTCTGGGATATCTTCTGGGATACCAGAAGAATATTTTAATTCTGTCATCACAGAACAAAATATTTCTCTCCTGTCAAGGGAGAAACTTCATGGGAAATAATGGTATATGCTAGAACAGCTCATGTTATGCAGAAGTTGTCTGTTAGTGGCTTTTTACCTTTTTTGTTTGGTTGGTTTTTTTGTTGTTTTAGACTCTAAATCAGATATCCAGCTGCACAAGATAGTGCTGCAGTCACCACAAGATAATTTCCCGCCCACAATTAACAGCAAATCTTCAGGAGTCAATGAATGCACATCCTCACAAAAGAAAAACACTTAAAACACTTATTTCATCTACTTACTTTCAGTACGTTTTTCTGTACAGGTGATTGCAGCTGCTATTCCTACTGCTCAGGCTTTTATCTGGTTGCTGAGCTACGACCACAATCAGTGGAGAACAGCACCAGAAGACACTGTTAGGCAAGCTTCAAAGCTGCTGCACCTGGGGCACACATCACCCAAGGGAGGGACCCATGTGTACAGGAAATCTCAAATAACTGAAGTTAAAGCTTTTGGGTTGTTGGGGGAGGAAGGGGAGAATGAACCACACTTGCAGGTACACGTGTGTGCAGCTTGAGTGCTGAGATTCAGCAGTCAGCCCCCACCTTGAGAAGAAATAGTCTGAGACAAGTAAGAGTTGGGAGTGACGTGGGTCAGGCCTGTCTGGTGGTATTTGGTGAGCCAAATATAGTACAGTTGCTTTTACCTGCACTCCTACATCATGCTTGCCAAAATGAGGTGAGTTATTTCCCTGCCAGGTTCCCCCTCCCTGTGGTTAACTCTTTGTGATTGGGTGATGCAGGCTGAGTGCTGAAACTGAGATTTGTTTCTCTCCTGTTTTCCACCAGTGAAACATTCAACTCTGTCTGTCTTTATGTTGCTGCTTTAGCTTTTCCTTTTGCTTCTGCAGCTGCCACTGTTCCTTACCCCCTGGTAGTTATTCCACCTCTTGCAAGGCCACAAGGTCACAGCTGACCACTGTACCTTCTCGCTTCTTTGGCACTATGGCCAGTGGTAGAATTCCTCGTCTGTTGCTTCAGAGCTGAAACATCAGGAATGCCTCTGTCCCAGCCTTTCCCTTACTCCTACCTAGTTACTGTACCTGGCTTGCCAGATGGATGCTTTTGAAAGCTAGTCACTAGGAAATTATTCCAGACATAAACACAGAGTCATAGAATAGCTTAAGTTTGTCAAAGACCTCTGGAGGTCGTCTAGTTCAGCCAGCTGCTCAACTTCGTGCATGCTGCATATATACACAGAAGGTCTGCGAGATCCAGGGTAGTGTGCTTGCAGACTGTGAGCGATGAGTACAGGTGAGTTGGACGTGTTGAGCAGAGAAAGCGTATAGCATATACATCCAGCATAAGAAAGACATACATATGTAATTTGATTTCAAAGGAAAACAGTAGGAAAATTAAACCATCTCACAACTGTCAACACACTTCAGAGTGGGTTTCCCCTGTGATTCTGAATAGGTATCCTGCATATTTTGTTTTTCTTTCTCCAGGCTATGTTAAAAAGAAAGCTTGTCCTAGGGACCCAGATAAAGACTGCTTGAGATGTGGACCTGAACAATATGTGAATGAAGCATCCCAAAAGCCACAATGTGACGCTTGTGTATCATGCACGAAAGGTTTGCTTTCCCTCATACATGCCTCACAGTTATATTCTCTCTATATATTCTATTTACACTTTATTTATTTTTTTATATATCTATATTTATATTTTATTCATTTAGAATTTCCAGCAGCAAAATTATCCATCCTTGGTTACTGATTTAGAGAGCATAATCGGAAGTGCTTCCTGTGTGACCAGGCACTACCTAAAAATTCTCTCATCCACTGCTATCCAAGTCTGATTTCTGATTTCTGTCTTATATTACAAGCCATTGTCTACAGATTTCTCCAATTATTTGTGACTTACGTTGCCGTCATAAAGAATGCCAGCAGCCTGTTCTGCTTCCTGAGCCTTTGAACTGGGGTTGCTCAGCTTTGCCCCCTGCTTTGCGTTTTCCTTGTGGGGTGATCTTTTGTTACCGCATCTGTTTATTCCTCACAGAATCTGACCTTGTGGAGAAAGAGCCCTGCTCCTTCAATTCTAGCCGTGTGTGTGAGTGCCGCCCAGGCCTCTTCTGTCAAACCCCTGTTGAGAACACCTGCATGCGATGCCGGCAGCACGCTGTTTGCAAGCCTGGTTTTGGAGTCAAAGTCAGAGGTAGGAATTCCTACCTGTCTAAGCTTGCCTTTTCTGACTTCAGCCACAGGCCTGGGCCTGGTGCAGTTTGGTTGGTTGGTTTTCAGGCTTTATTTTTATTCAGGCACCTCAACAACTGATGTTACTTGTGAAAAGTGCCCTGCTGGGACCTTCTCTGATCAAAACTCCAGCACTGACATCTGCAAGCCCCACACAAAGTAAGTCCGTAATTCTTTAAACTAACTAACTAACTAATTAATTAAAGTTAATAAAGGACAAAAAGGGACACCTGTCACTTCTGGTGCAAAGTATACAAATCTATCTTGGAGGCAATGGGATAGCTTTTGGCTTCCGTGCAGAGTTTAGAAGGCCTCTCTATACCTCTTGCACAGCTCTGTACCGCAGCAAGGAAGAAATCCCTCTTGCCTCAGTTCTAGTTTACTGAGTACAGTGGAATTATACACACGTGTGAGTATCAGGTTTGCATCCAGGTCAAGAATTAATGCCACAGGGGTGAGAAGAAGGTTAATGACTTTTTCACTGACAGCAATAAATGCAGGTGGTAGAAAAATGAACAAAGGCATGTTTGTCACGTGGAAAATACTCTTATCTTGTACCATGGCAGTTTCCCCTGTCGCTAATACGCTGTTCTCTTTCGTTCCCTAGCTGTGCCAAGTTAAACAAAGTAGCACTAACCAAAGGAAATGCCACACACGATCAGGTTTGTGTGGACAAATTGCCCACCTACCTCACCCCAAGCACCTTGTCCATGAGATTCAGCGATGAAACAAATAACTCTGACCTAAGGAGGTTTGAGGAGAAACTGCTGACCATTTCTAGTATCCTTTTAAGCGCCGCCACAACTGAAAACCCCAGTTCAACTGCTGAGAAGAAATCTCCGGCTGGCACTTTTCCTACCTCAGCCAAGGGGGAGATGACAACGGGAGGTAACAAAGATAAAGCGTTTACTCTGTCTAGTATGTTTTATTTGGATATATCTTTGCTAAATGCAATTTTTCTGTGGGAGCTTCCTGCAGATCCCCTACAACTTGGGAAATGTTGTCCGTGGTTCTACGTCCAAATACATAGATCTACTAATAGTTGCCCCCCTGCCTTTTCTTAGCCTTTCCTGTACTCTGTGCTACAGGTCTCGTTCTTTGGGGAGTGGTTCTCTCTGTGATAGTGCTTCTTGTGGGCGTGCTGTTATTTTGGAAAAGGAAGGTTTGCAAGAAGCGGATCCTCATCCTCAAAGGAAAGCGTGAGTTTTTAAAGCTGTAATACATAGTATGCTGTTTGATTATATGCCAACTGGGAACTCAAATATCCCAAAATTTTGTGGAGGTCATTGGGGAAGAGAATGTTCACTGCTGCCTGCTGGAGGCGGGCCAGATAAGGGTTCTAGGCAAACTGTTTATGGAGCATGTTGAAGAACATGAGAGAAAGATTGAAGCAGCTGTAAATTTACGGAGGAAGATACTACAAGCTGGGTGGGGAAAGGGTAACCAGCCATTTCTTCTCTCAGCACAGACACTAATATTAAATGATACTTGAAGTGTTTTGAGAGTATTTGTTGGTTCCTGGGACAGGGTTGGACTTTGAGGATAAGAGGAAGAGTGATTTTTACTGATACTGAGTCTCCTTAGCTTTGCCTAGAGTTACATGTGGGGTGTGTCTGCAGAACCACATTCCCTCTTTGACAGAAAGCAGGATGTGCGCGTTGTAGGTTGGTTGTAGACCTGTGGGTGTGGTAAAGCTGTTAAAGCCTGGATGCTCCATGATGAGTTTTACTAAATGAATGGTTTTTTTTATCAGCACATCTGCACTCCGTCATTTCACACAAACCCGGGCTCAAATCTCAAGGTATGTTACTGATGGACCAGGAATTGTAAAACATATGTCTAAAGAATAAATGGGTAGTTTTAATATGTAACTTTATTTTATTGGAATTTTAATTTAAAACGTGGAACTCTTCCATGTCAAATGTGTGTCTGCTGATTTGCAAAAAAGGCCAGTCCTGCTGGCTGCCCTGTGCAGGCAGGTGACACTCTGGATGTCACAAGCCACTAGATGGCACTTTTTCCCCGCTGACTGGGCGGTGTGTCAGTGCAGCGAGGCTTTACAGGAACAATGCCCAATTAATTTCTGGGCACTCAAATGTGAGGGACGTGTTCCAAAAAGAGTGGGTGTTAGCCATAGCAACCTGTACTCTAGAGTACACGTATTTTGCCCAATTAACTAATCCCCTCTCCACACTTCCATTTCCAGTGACTGATCTGTTCTCTTCTGTTGTGTTAGACTCTCCTAATTACCACGCACCAGAGCTTTTTCTACTCATTTATTCAGAAATACGATTTAAAACCTCTTGTGTGCAGCTTAATTTTCTCAAAATGGAATTTTTGCTTCCTCGTTTCCCTACCACAATAGAAATTGTTACTGTGCAGTGTTATAGAGCTGATGCACTGCAAATAAAGATGGCTGTACATCAGGGTGAAATTCCATAGTAGGCTTGAGCCCGGCTAGCTTCATGGTACAGCAGAAGGATGCTGTGCGTTCCCTTCCTCCATCCTTGCATTAAAACCCCATCCCTTAATATTCGTCTGACCACACAATGAACTGATCCAACTTGTTAATTCAGCAGAAAGTTATTAACACTTTTTTACTTTGTTTTGGTTTTTAATAAGCCTGCCTTCTGCTTATCTGGAAAGCTTAATCAGTTCATCATTTGATTAGATGAATACCAGCTGTGGTGTGGGAAGAGTGATGGGGTGGCCAGAAAGGGCTTTGGGGAGAGTAGGACCTCACAGTCTTGGCAGCAACATGTTGCTGGTTCACCTCAGCCATGTCATGTAAGTGTGCCCTCAGTTGTAAAGAAGCATAATGCAGGTGCATTGGGCAGTAGAGTAGTTTAGGACATGGCTAGGTTGATATTTCAGAGCAAATATTAACATTCTTGTGATTGCTGTGAATTTTCTTCTGATAATTTTTCCTTTTTCCATTGCAGGTTCTGATCTAGTGAACAAATGTGCAGTAAGTGTGAACAATATTCCAAAACAGATCACTTTCCATTCCAATGTAAATAATGATATTTTTGAGTGTTCTGTTAAAAAGTGCCAGCCTTTTTGTTTGGACTTTCCTCTATAATGCATGATCCCGTAGGTCTAGCGATGGGATATACTAGGGCTTGCTGCTTTTGTGTCCTGGGCTATGTTTAATGTGTGTTAATGTGATGCTGCCAGTCTTGCTTGTGAAGGGAGTATTTGGTTTGGTCTTAAGCCATTCATGTTGCATTCTGTTGGACAAGATCCAAAATCACAGGATGAACATGCCTTTTCTACCTTCTGGGAGAACTTTGTCTGTCAGTTCCATTTTATCTTACTGCTTCGGTCACACAAGTGGGATTTGTACTCTTCTTCTGTCTCCCTCCATGTCACCTTCCCTCTTTGTAGGATTTGGCATGACTGTAATATGGGTACACGGTGGGTATTGTTTGGAAGACTTTCCATCAGGACCAGTCTCTGGTTTAACAGTACAGTCTGCAGATGAACAAGGGAAATATCGGTCAATATGGTAAAAACAGAAAGCAGTTCCTCAGCTGCTGAAATCGTCAGAGCTCTGTTTGATTCTCTCACTTCCAGTGATATTATAGCAACTTTCATCCTCTGAGTCTTCCTAGTTTATTAGGCTTATCTTAAATGTCCATATCTGCTAGAACACTCTTTAGACTGTTCCCTTTTTTAAAAAAATCAGTTTTTCAATGTTGTACATCTACACACATATAAGATACTACTTATTCTAATAAATCTGGCTGTGCTCAGCTATCAGATTGAGTTTTGGGGAGCTTCCACTGTTGCTTTCATAGCAAGTCAGACACGATCAAGAGTTTTGAACTACAAATTTCAAAATCTTACTATGTTGTTGTGTTTTGCTTTGGTTTGTTTTTGTTTTGTTTTTTTTTTGTTTGTTTGTTTGTTTTTTTTTCTTTTTTTCCTTTTTCCAACCTTGTGGAAACAGAAAGAGAGCTAGGAACCATGGGAAATTTGTGATGCAGAATCTTTAACCTCTCTCTGACTCTGGCTCCTCTTTTAAAGGACTGTCTGTAATTAATTCTTCACATAGCAGCTACTCTGAGCTTGTTTCTCCTCTCTGAGGTTCTGCTGAGGCAATTCCATTTTGAAGTTCAATCAGCTCAACCTCTGGTTGTTTTGTTCTTCCATAGGAGCATGGTAGGTCTTTGCAAAATCTTAGAGGAAGTTAAACCGTGTATTTTCTGTTGTGACTGTTTGACTCTCTCACCATATGACTACACATCTGTACAGGTTTGTCCTCTGATACTTATAACTAAATTTGAAAAATATCTTCTTAAAGTTCTTTCTGAGAAAATCCCTTAAAATTCTTACCTCCAGCATCTGTCTTTCTTACTGATGTTATACTCTGCTGAAAAGTCCTACTGAGCTTCACCCCCTCAGAACGCAGCTGTATTACAGGCCAGCAGACTCTGCAACAGAGCTTACAGTCTAATACTTGTGGCAAAAAGTCAAAATGACAAATAGGTGCATTTACAAAGGTTTGTCAGCATCTAAATTGTAGACAAGGCAGTGGAATTTACCAAAGCATCCAAGCAGGCCCAGGAAATTGGATTTCAGTGGAAGTGAGGTACATTCTTGCAAAGGTCATAGAAAATTTGTGAATTTAGCTTAGAAACGCTATTTTTAAATATGGCCTTAAGTGATGCAGGAACCTAGTTCAAAGAAACTTAAGTTCCGGTATCAGTTAGGCACTTTGGAATTTTTTACTCCCCGTGACAGTGGTGCTATGAAGTACATTATGTTATTCTGACTGCCGCAGAAGGATTCTGTCGACCTATTGCAATCTTAGTGGTGGTGTTTTTACATTCACCCCACTTCTGCTCTCCTCTTTGTATTGGCAGAAAATCATCCTGACTACTGACAGTGAGCCAGAAGAGAAGGAGTTAATTGAGAGAACGCTCCCATTGGAAACCAACAATAACTTGGTCTCCAGTACAGAAAAATCATATAGTCCTGATCTGAGTCTGACTGATGTGACACAGAGCAATGGAAATGCCCCAGACTGCCCTACCGATTCTCGAATGAGAGACCACACAAATAATCGAATTGGTGAGTCTTGCTTTTCTTTTTTTTTTCCCCTTACATTTTCAATTTTGCAGCCCTGGGGACATATGTCATTCTGAGATTATTAGTAAACTGAAAAGTGTCCAAAGCTTCTAACAAAGATAGGGGCTGAATCTCCAGAAACCTTGACACACAAATTCTGGTATATCTATTCATTTGAATATAATACTTTCTTATTTTCACATTTGCCTTAGTCACTTATGAACTTGACAGAAAAATGCTTTGCTCTTCTTCCTCTTTTTCGTTCCAGAAGATGTAAATTTGCAGAAGAAATTTGAAATCCAAAATATATCAGCAGGAAAATGATGCTCTAATACTTAATGAGAGTGGTACTTCACATGTCTCAAGCTATCATTTTCTTCTCTTGGTTTCACAGTAATAGCTTGAAGCGTGTCTCCCATATGTTCCCATAAAGTCTTTGACCATGGCCCAGTGTAGGAGATAAAGTCAGGCAAGGAAGCTTACTCGCATGGGGAGAGTTGTTACCTGAGACACAGTCTACATGAGACATTCTGGCAGTGTTTCCAAACCAAATTTTGAGGGCATTTGAAGGTGGTTTTTTTATATTACTAGAGCTGACCTTTCCTTACTTAATGCCCTTTCTGTTTTTTCTGTGAGTGATGGACTTGGAACGAATGTGATGATTTGACTTACCATACCCAAATATCTCCAAGCACGTGTGAGCAATAACCTACAGTGTCTGGCCTGCAGCATACTTCTGAATAAAATGTAGCGGTCCAAGCCACAGCAAAGGCCTTATTTGCCTTTTGTAAAGGAGTAAGGTCAACAAGTTGGACATAAGGTTCAAGTCTATCCCAGAAAATTTTGTGGTTGATTCTCTGCTGGACAGAAACCAATTTCTTTGCGCATCCTTAGACCTCGGATGATTACCCAGAATTTCTGCACAGTGCTCATCCTTGCTCAAAGGCTGCTTTTAATGCAAGTATTGCTGCTTCTCAAAACAGCAGGAGCATGGACCTTGGATTCTCCATATCCATCTTCCCCAGATCCCAGTTAATTGCTTCTTCTAACAGACTCTTGTGAATATCTTACTGCGTTTTCTAATTTGTCTTTCTCCTGTAGTCCCAGCTATAGCACAGTGGCTTCATCACATGGGAGCTACATCTACTTGATCTAAAATGCCCAGAGGCCCCTTGACAGTGGTCAAAAACCAGACAGTGTAGTATAAAACACGCAGGCCTTTCTTTATCGCTTAGTATGTTCAGTGCTTTGATTTTCAAAATTAAAAGTACCTTATAAATTAACAACGAAATAGACGATTTATTATGTGTGAATTCCAAAAGCTTTAGTGGTTTAGTGAATTCTGTGTTTTCACAGTGATGGGTTTGATCTGCACCCCTCTGATTTTAAAAAGAATGGGACAGGGGGACAGGAAAGAAGAAAAACTGAGTGCCAAATAAAAATTTTGCATGAAAAGGAACCATCTGTAGGGTAAGCAATGACTGTTAATTACGCTCAGCACTATTTTTTTCCTTCCTCAGAAAAAATATACATCACGAACGTGGATACTGTTATTGTGGGGTACGTTCCAGAAGTGCTTAGTGGCAAGAATTGTGCTGTTAGAGGATGTGAAAGTAGCGTTGATGCCCAGGAAAACATGGAAGAGGAACTGGCAGTGCACTATCCAGAGCAGGAAACAGAGTCTTTTCCAGGGAATGATGTGATGGTTCCTGTGGAAGAGGAGGGAAAGGAATTTCATCACCCCACCACTGCCACTGAAAAGTGATAACCCACTGAGATGATGTGTGACGCTACAGAAACATCCAGTGCGACACTAAGCCTGAATCTCTGACAAGGGAGGTAAACACATAGTGCCTTATATTAGCTGAAAACTCGTGTAAAACACCGAAACACATTCAGACAAGCAGTGCTAGAACCTATCTCGTCTAACAAATGAGAGGATCATCCAAACCATTGGCCTTCATAGCTGACCTCAAATATTTCTCTTTCCTTCTGTCTCCCAGTATCGTGCTGGAAACAAATTTGAATCAAAGGTACAAAATTCAGAGGACATCTGGATGCCAACTCAAGTTTCACAGCTTGCTTTCTCTGCATGAAGGAGTGGATTGAAAACTATATCTGATTACTTCTATTAGTTATGAAACTTCTGGCCAGAACTCTGAGTTAAGCTCGAGACTCAGCCATGTTTCATATGTTGTTTCTATTCCAGTATTACCAGTACTTCCAATTTTGTCATATATTTTGCAACATCTGGTAGTTTTCTTAAGGCCTCAACTCTTGACTGAAAGTAATGACAATTTCAGTTTTCCCTAACACTCTTCAGTTTGTGGACTTCATGTTTCTTGAGGAAATAGGATCAAAACATGGCAAATGGGCTCAGAAAACAGAAGGCAAATAAAACTAATTGAAGTCGACTGTACTTTAGGCCATTCTTTCTAAGTTTTGAAGTCCGAGTCATGTTTTTTGACTTCTTCAAATCATCAGTAAGCGTAAAAAAAAAATGGCCTCTTCTGATGGAAGCCAAACTGGCTGAACGTTTGGATATTGGATGAACTATGGGTTTAGCCCAGTGTGGAGCCTGTAAAAGGGGAAAAAAAGAAGATAAACTAGTTTTCTACAAAAAGGAAGGACTGAAAAACAGGCACAGCAGTTATTTCCTATAACATTGTTAATATCTGCTTGTTTTAGAATTGCTCAAAATCATCAGGGTGATGCTGATTTGCATATCTATTCTTTTAAAAAAATCTGTTTTGTGGTCAACTGGCCTGTGTTACGCTCTTTCTCAATCTTTCATGCTGCTTATTTGATAACTGTAAATGTAATAGTGCTGACTATGTTTTTACACAAGACAATGGAAAATGAGCAAGATGACAAAGTGTGCCTTAATAGTCAAAAAAAGAAACCACAAAAGCAATGACTTGCTTTGCAGCTTTACCCTGGACAGAGTACTGTAATAACAGCCGCGCAGCTTCAGCGTCTTTTGCCTTAGAACACACAAAAGGAACGTAAGGGCATAAACAACACCTTCTTGGGTCAAACTAGTAGGACAAGCCCATCGTTTTATCTCTGCCAGTTGCAGTAAGAGGTGTTACTTAGGAAGAGCACGTAAGCCTGGTTAATATCTGCTGTTTGCATTCCTCGTACTTCTGCAGCATCAGCTGTAATTGGACGAAGGATATTAAAGAGTCTGTTCCAGCCCTTAGTATTCATTCTTATTGCCATTAATTTTTCTTCTGTCTTGAATTTCCTGGTAAAATCTGCCCCCATAAGCACCCGTGGCAAGACATTACAGATATTTACCCTTCAATGGGCAAAGAAGTGCTTTTACCACTTTTAAACTGACCTCTTACTTATTTCAGTGAGTGTCACTAGTTCTTGTATGACAGAATTTAGTGCAATACTGAGTTGCTTTTATGATTCTTGCTTGTATCCTCCTTAGCCTCTGAGCTGAGTTCACATCTTTTTATATTTCTCATATAAGTTAGATGCTCTGCTGCCTTGGTCATTTTAGTTGACCTCGTCCGCATCTTCTGTAACTTCACTGCCTTCTTCTGAACATCTGGAGGCCAGTACTGTGCACTGCAAGGGACGAAGAGGGGTGGGACAAGGTTTTAAATAGTGGCAAAATGATACTTTCTGTTTTATTCTCAGTACCTCTCTAGATGATGCTCGCCATCTTCTTTGCCTTTTTTTCTGGCTGTCCCTGCACACTAGGCAGATGATTTCAGAGAACCATCAAGGATGACTCCACGATTGCTTTTCTGAGTGAGAGCTGCTAGATGCGAATCCAGCACCGTGCACCCCTGGACTATTTTTCCCTAAATGTATTGCCTTGTGTTTCTCTATGAAGCTCATTTGCTGCCTTTTTATGAGATCCTTCTGGCTTTATTTGCCTTCTCTAGATCATGTAACTACCTGGAGAAGTTTAGTATTGTCTTCACTCTGCGGGCTCTCTTTTCTCCAGACCACTGATGAAGTTCTTGAATAGAAGTGGCTCCACCAGTCCCCACTGCTAACTGTTCTCTGTCCTGAAAAATTACCATTATGCCATGCTCTTTCCTTCCTGCCTTTTGAACAGCCATAACTTTTGTATCCTGTAACTTTTTAGGAAATCCATAAAATGACCTTTCCTCCAATCCTGTGACAACGTTGTTTTTCCACCACCTTAGGTGTGGAACCTCATCAAAGGCTTTTTGAAAATCTCCACGTGGTAGGCCCACTGTATCCGTTAAGCCTCACAATATAAGGGAAGGTATGTTATCAAGATTTTGTGATTGAAGAAATAAATCCAGAGAAATTCATACTTTTCTGTAACCACAGCCCCAGCGATGAAGTGTGAGCATCTCAGCGTTATGGAAGCTAGTCACTGACTTTCATCAGAGGGAAATCTACCCATAGTACATTTGAAAAGTGGTTGTAATTTCAAGTGTTTTTAGTTCCAGTATGTACTTCCTCTCTGCAAGTCCAGAACATAAAATAATTTCTGAAAACAGCTGCTGACACTCTATGTCTTAGATCATCTACTGAGTCTTGCAAGAGAGGCAATTAGTGAATCCTTTCTGTGTACTTCTATGCTTGTACATGTTTTGTTTCATTCAGAAGATAAGCTGCTCCTAATGCTTGGATCGAAATGTCTTTTGGCTATCGGTATTGCCATGCCAGCGGCAGTTACATGAGGTGGAGAAGGAAACAGAATTAACGTTTTTTGATTTAAGTACTTATTGTGCAACAGAAGGTTGAGTCATGAAGTACTGACGTAAAACAGCAATGCAAGGAAGAATTAAAAACTGTGGAGGACAAGTACAGGTCCCCCTTTCCTCACTTCCAGTCAGGGTAGTTCCTTGTTTTCCAGTGCATACACTTAATTCTAGAAAAATATAAGAATTTTATTTCATTTTAGAGCACACCGATTTGTGTATCCACAAACTGTGAATAACCACGTTCACCTGGCTGTGACTGTTAAAGGGTGTTCTGTAATGACAGCTAATTGTGTATTTCAGCTCTGTATATAAATGAATCTTTTTTACTGGAACAGCTTTCTAGATGAATCGTGCATTGCAACCTTATAGATCTATTACAGTTGGTTAGTTTAATAACGCTGGTAGTCTTTGAATTAAAAATGACATGGATTTTAAGCCATAGCCACGTTTTTCCTGTCTGATATGTAAGTGTTTAATTGTTGATAATTTCGGTACATGTATCAGTTGCAGAAGAAACAGTTTTGCAAGAGAGCTCTTCAAAACTTAGAAAGCTATTAGTCGGCTGGAGTTTTTCGCAAGAGCAGAGCAGGTCTGAACTTACATTAAGGTCTCTCTCTACCATCCCGGCAGCGCGTGCGAGACATGAGTGACCATGGTGCAGTGGTACGGTGGGTATTAATGAATGCTGCAAAAAGGTAAGTTCATATTTTGGCACTAATGGAGCAGAAATATGACTAGAGAGACCCTTTACACATAGAATCATAGAATGATTAGAGTTGGAAGGGACCTTGAAGACCATCTAGTTCGAATCCCCCTGCCCTGGGCAGGGACACCTCCCACTAGACCAGGTTGCTCAAGGCCCAGTCCAGCCTGGCCTTGAACACCTCCAGGGATGGAGCTTTCCTAGGTATTCCTAATCTCTCATCTCAATCTCCCCTCTTGCAGTGTAAAACCCTTCCCCCTCGTCCCATGGCTCCCCTCCCTGATCCAGAGTCCCTCCCCAGCTTTCCTGGAGCCCCCTGAGGGCCTGGAAGGGGCTGGAAGGTCTCCCTGGAGCCTTCTCTTCTCCAGGCTGAACCCCCCCAGCTCTCCCAGCCTGTCCCCACAGCAGAGGGGCTCCAGCCCTCCCAGCATCTCCGGGGCCTCCTCTGGCCCCGCTCCAACAGGTCCACGTCCTGTGTTGGTGGCCCCAGAGCTGGACACAGTACTGCAGGTGGGGTCTCACCGAGAGTCTCTTCTCCGATGCCTGAAGTAAGTTTAACATCAGGCCCGCAGGCACCGCCGCTGCCCGACCTGGGGAAGGGCGGCGGGGCTGACAGGTCCCGCAGCTCCGCGCTGCCGCGGGGCGGGTCCCCCCGCCGGGCCCGGCCGCCGCCAGCCCCGCCCCGCCCCGCGCCCGCCGCCGGCCGCACTCTGCAGCGGGATGGGGCCGCGCTGGGCGCTCCTCGCCGCGCTCCTGCAGGCGGCGGGCGGCCGGGTGAGTGCGGAGGGCCCGCGGGGCGGCGGGGGGCGGCTTCTACCGTGGTCGCGGAGGCAGCGCGGGAGCGCAGCCGGTGCCGTGCAAGGTGCAATGCCAGCGGGCATGGGCTCGCCGTTATGCTTGAAGGAGTAACGCAAGCGGGCATCCTTCCATTGCTGCGCTTGCAGTCCCTTGAGTTGTCTCTCTCTGCTCGTACTGATCTCTGCAGGAGCCTCAAGTCCCGCTCCTAGACTTTTTTAAAGCTCTTCCTGCTCCCTTTGGCTCTGCCGTTATTTCCTGGCTTCCCAACGCAATGACTAATCGTTTGATTTTTCAGGCTTGTTTGAATATTTGCAAAAACTGTGAGCGTCCTGGCAAGTGCAGAGTGTAAATCTCTACGTATTTTACACCGTTGTTTAAACAGGAAGAGCTTGTTGTGCTCTACTGGATCCCTAAAACTATTCCCTATTTACATAGAAAAGTCCTTTAATTTACTAAGACCTGATGTGATGCAGCTGTGACTGTTGGCTTTTATATCCGGCTGTACCACTATTTGGCAATGAATGCTTTTAACTGTTTAAACCGAAGAGCTTGATGGGATCTGTTTGACTTCGTTTTTTTTATGCTGTACTGGTATATTGATAGCATTTTTCTGTCTGATTTTAAGATGCCCTGGATTGTGAAGATAAATATGGAAATGCTGCTGAGATGTCCAGGTCATTGCTTTTTCATGGGATGTGGATATTATTTACATGTTTATTTAATCATATTAATTTAGCCTTGATAAGACAAAGGTTCAGTGAAACCAAATGAGGATGTCAGAATGCATATTGAAGCCGGAATTCAACAACGCTCTTTTAAGGAGTACTGGGTGCTGTAGTGGGTTGATAATATATTAAATTAATTCTTTTAACTGCTTCTCACTCATTTTGAATTCAGCCCTGTTTTGTAAGGTGATAGCACTTTGAACCTGATTCACTGAACACCTTGGAGTGGGCAGGGGAAAGCAGGTGAAGAAGGGAGAGTCTCAGAATTGTAGCAGACCTTATCACCAAAACTTAGGTGTAAAGTTTTGTCATGCTTCTTGCTGAACAAAGGGCATTGATTTGAAAGGAATTAACTCTCCTCTCACCCTAAACATGGCCTAAACATAATGACGGAAATCACAAAGGAAACTTTCAGCATCACTTTTTGCATTGTGACAAACCAAAGAAAAGCCCATATATACATCAGAAAAACAAAACCAGTAGTTTTAGAAATACCATGTCTGCTACAGAGCTGAAAAAAATCTACCTGTTACATCTATTTTAAAAAGTGTAAAGAAAACATTTTATTTTTGAGGGAGGGAAACTGGCAAAGCAATAGTTCTTAAGTGACGCTATTTCTTGTTTTTTCTCATTCAGCTGAAATTATCTGAAAGCTTCTAGCCTCAGTCGCTGTGTTACTCACAGGAACTGAACATAATTTTTGCCATTTTGAACAACGCAGTCACCAGATATTTTTAATGGAAACTTTCTCAACAGCCCTAAACCTGAATAACTGTCCTTTGCGAAGCAGCGCAGTGTGCTCTGCAGTGTAGTTGCTGATGTGTGCGGAGAAGGTCATCCTCTGGATGCTGCTGGTACAGGGAAGGTGTGTTGGTAATCACACACATCCTCTGGACTGCAAAAGGATGAGCATAAAGGAGATCTTGTGGAAAAAATCCTGAAATAAAACTGAGTGGACTGCTCAGATGTCCCTGCCTTTTTATGGTCAGAGCTAGGATGGCTGAGGGTGACCTGCAGCTTTGCTGTTGTCCATATCCACAC
Source organism: Rissa tridactyla (assembly GCF_028500815.1). Classification (NCBI taxonomy): domain Eukaryota; kingdom Metazoa; phylum Chordata; class Aves; order Charadriiformes; family Laridae; genus Rissa; species Rissa tridactyla. Next base: position 3,594,000 of record NC_071481.1, on the reverse strand, counting down.
TTGTGGTTGTTGCATCAAAGTTCATGAAGACCGAAAGTCTTAACAGAGCATTGTAAAAGCCACCTGTGATACAAGCAACAGCATCCCAAGAAAATAATTTGTTTCAAAATAATAGAAGAATTCCAGCCCTGACATTTGGCCTAGATAGAAGACAGTTATCCCCTCTGGCAGTGTTTGTGGCTGGTACACCTGGGGCATCTTGGGATGGTTCTTCATCTGCCATCTCTACACTTAGGGCTCACAGAGCTTCTCCTTCCCTGCTCTGCTTTCAATATTGGTTATCACCCTGTCTCCCGTAGGTGCATCTTCTAGGATGTCTCCACGTAAGGTCAAACCAAATGTGGCCAATCCTGACTTGCTGATCCTTTCTAGGGAACTTGCTCATCACCTGCCCTTCTCTGATACGGGATGAGCATAGAACCTGTCTTCCTGCCTCTCAAGCCTGCGCTCCGTTTTTCCTCTTGCTTTCATCCCTAGTTTGCCTGAGTATCTTCGCTTTCCACAGGGAAACTGTAGATCTTAAGGCTTATCAGCCTGATGAGTACATACAGTACTGATGAGTACATCAGCCTGATAAGTACTTACCATAACAGTGCCTGTTACTGTAAGCATCAGACCTTGATTTAGTGGAGAATATCTTTTATTAGGGCAATGTTTGGGAAAACAGACCAACTTTCAGATACATAAGCCTGAAGTTTTGAAACGGAAGGGCTGGTATTCCTGAAAATGTGTATGTTTTTTCTAAATACATATGTAATAAAATATGCTATGTCTTCCTACAAACTTTGACTTGCTTCTATAACTTTTGCATGTTGTGAATAGCTTCCATATTCTATACAGCCTCCTGCCATCTCATTCTGAGAAAATGGTTTCACATTACGGTGGTGAGTGGCAATGGAGTAGAATCCCTAACAGTAAGCAAAAAGACACTGTTTTCTCACGGAGAGGGAATGTGGAGTTGTAAATCTGTTTGCCTGTGGCTATGCAAGGACTTCTGCTTTACAGCAGTAAAGTACAATATAGGATGGGAGAACAACTCACATAACAGACCCGTAATCTTCAAGAGATATTTGCAGGAAAGCAGCTTTATAAGAAGCTTTATGGTTTGAGTATAGTTGGTACAGCCTGATACAACTCCAGCTGATTTTGGTGGGACTTGCTGTTATTTGATAACTGATCCTCAACAGAATTATTTTTGTAAAATGACCAGTTTAAATATTTTAAACAGAATTCTGTTTTTTCCTGTCTTCAGCAGGTTTGTAGCTCAGCAAACGGTATCTCTACCTCAAGTCCTTTCCATAGCAACAGATTTTTGCGTCAAAGTCCTTGGTGACTTCATTGTGGTTTCATATGCGTAAAGAACTTTATATGCCAGATGTAGTTCCTGTTCAGACTCCTTTGTTTGACAGCTTGAGTTTGAAGAAGGCAACTGTATGAAAAGGAGACCAATAAAAATGTAGACATGTGAGTTAGAATTAAAATATATGCTTAAATATCTTTGTTAAAATGGCCTCCTTGAGTAAAAACGAGTGTTACGTGAATGGATTAATATACTCTTATTCATCTGATGTATTAGCATGTTTTATGTCTATTATTGCAGATACTTAAATTTAATTACACATAAAGTCCAAGAACGCAGGAACAAACTGTAAGGCAGAAATTGAAGGAAATGATGTTTATTATAATTAATATTTAGCATATAGGGAACGCATGACATTGTGACGTGCTGTGAGTAGCTGAGACCTGCACTTCCTCACCAGTACGTAGAGCCAGGTTGGTCTGTTGGATCCAAGCCCCTGTAATTTGAAGGAAGTCTGACTCCAAATCTTGTTTTGTAGTTCATGACTACAAAACTCAGCTCTGGTACAGACCTGAGGGTCTCTGTTGGGGCTGGCCTCCGTACGACTGCGGGGGGGACAGCCTTTCCCTTCACTAGCGCTGTTCCACCCAGCACAGGTACAGCTGCCAGCCTGAAATCATGAGATGCTGGTGTGTCCTCTGCTGGTTTGATCTTCCATTGGGTAGGATATAGGGAATCCTGGAAGCAGTTGCGTTTCTGCATATGTATTTAGAAGCATCCGTACTAACCTCTCTGTTGGTACGGAGGCTGCTGTTAGCCCACGTCTCTCCAGTGACGCATTAAGTCACCTTTCTGCTGGGAGTCTGTGGTGCAGCTGGGAAAATGATTCAAACAATGCAGGGACTCTGGAGAAAGAGTCGAGTCACTGACTTTTTCTGTGTAACTTCTTAGTTATTGCTTAACACAAAGGCATTGCAAAAATCTCCCTAGTGACTTGTGTAGTCAAAGGCAAGCATAGTTTACCCATTTCTGTGCCAAAATATATTGCTCAATTTGACTGATGTGCATACAGCTAGACTAAATTTCATGTTTAATAATGTTTGTGCCTCTGCTGCAACACAGATGAGGCATTTTACTACTACTTGTACCCGATAAATTAAATGAAGTCTTCTGAAGTCTTCATTTTGTTCACGTAAATATCTTAAAAGTCTGCTGCCATTAGGCACTACCACCTAAAGTGAGAAGTTCTAAGGATATAACACAAAAGATGCAGCATCAGCTTAGTTTTCCTTCAGGCAATCTGCTTGCAGAACACTGAATCACAGTAAAAACAGAAGACAAAGTAAGAGATACAAACAGTAACAAAATGTAAAGTTTGTGGAATAGAATCTGGCCCCTACTCATCAGTCTTTCAGCCCAAAGTAGCCAATGGATCTGGATGCCAGATACAAATATTGTTCTGCCTCAGACCTTAAAATTGGTGAGAGGGCTGGAAAAAGTGGGGTCATCTTGTAGCCAAGAAATCCAGGAGAGCTTTATACCTGGTAAGATGCCTACACTTCCACTGACAGAGTAGGAGATTTGACTGCTGGCCTTAACAGCTTTGATTCAACTAGTTTACACTGGAAGTAACTACTGAAATTTATGGCATCCTTCCAGTGCAAACAAAGCTGAGCTCATGTGTGTATATAAATTGTATCTAAGTGAGTTACAAGTCCCTTTTAGTTTCCCATCATGTTCTTTGAGGACAGTTGGCAAGAAATTGGTAATTGTATGTCATTGAGAGCCACAGCTCATCAGATAAAATTTCAGGGAGATTGTATCAGACGGTAGACGTATCCTTTCAAGCACAACTTAAGAGAAATAGAAGTGAACCCATCAACCAACAGGTTTTCCTGTGTCTTGAACTGGCAGGGCGCTCTGTACGACAGACAATGCAGAGGATGAGATAAGAATGTTTTTTGCCAGGAAGCCTCACCAGCAGGATAATTTGTGATGTGGTTTATTGTATTTCTTCCTTTTTTTTCCCCGTGTCTGCTCTTGCAGTGAAGTTTTATGTTTTAAAAAGACTCTCAAGTGCTTCTTTTAATGAAGCTGATCATAGCGACTACAAAAATGTGAGGATAGCACTTAATCTTTCTTCTTTTAATAAACAAGAAAGTAACTTAAAAAAAGCTTTTGAAAGCAGAGCCCTTTACTTCTCCTGCATCGGATTTTACTGTCAGCTCACATTTGCAAATGGTATGCTTTATTGTTGCCCATCCTACCAGAGTATAATACTAAGTCCAGCATTAACAGTTATTACTGAACCTAGAAGGTACTGAAAAGCCTTGGGGGTTTTTTTTAATTATTATGGTTATTATTCTCATTAATAATGATGAAACTGATAAAGTTGAAGCCAGCCTCCTGGTCTTGCTTCAAAGTCTTCAATCCTTGTGCAAGCCCCCTTAAAATAATGCTTCTTAACTAGAAAGCAAAAATGGGTGCCAAAGTAGATTTTGGAGATGTTTGAGGCTGCAGCATGGTTCCTCCAAAACTGCCTTTCTTCTCATCAAAAAACAAAGAGCAGAATTTGAAAAATGCAGCTTGTGTTCAGCGTCCATTTCTTACTTCACCCGCTCTAGTGTTTAAGAAGGAGAATGATTTATTTTATTTTTTTCGTCATTTTCCCCCACCCTGACACAGTTTCTAGCTGTTAAAAGCATCTTTACAAGTTTGTTCTTCCGTTTGAAACCTGACTCTTTCTCGTTGATCTGGCTGGGAGAAAACGGGGCTGGTATTGGTGGAACCCATCCCCAGTCTCCCTGGTTTTGAGTCTTTAACTCAACTGACTGACCAGAAGAGATCAGAGTTGTCCTGATGTCTGGTCAGTGCTACCAGCTTTCCCAGCATTTCAAATAAAAGTGGCGAAACTTCTACTTAAATAGTTTGCTTTCCTTTTGTTCTTTTCTGGAATGAACGTTGAAACTCAAGAAGGCCTTTTGCTGCCTTCACATTCTCAGGAAAGGTTCTTTTTGACACTGACCATTGAGTAGGTGGGTGAAATCCTGTTTCTGATACACGGCTAGATAAGAGGTAAAATATTTCAACAAGCTGCATAAGAAAATGTTGGGTTCCCTTTAAGTAACTGGTGAGAGTGGGAAGCGTTAGGCTACTTTGTCAGTAATGTGAAGACACAATAGATAATCAACATGTTTTTTCAGTAAGGAGGAAGGATATTTTCATTACCGGCCTCCAAAGAGCTTGTTCCTGTTTTGATTTCTCTTTTTAATAATACTTTTAAAGTACTTCTCTAAATGCGTGTAGATTATATATGGAGCAATCTCTTCAGACTGCAGAAAATTGAGCAGTGTCACGTACTTTTTGAACAGCATCTTTCTGATCTAGCAGGAAACTCCTACGCTTGTACTACCTAACGTTAGCCTTTTTCTTCAGAGTGAGTATATTTTTCCCTTTGAAAACAGATGACAGGTCTTCAAATATTTTGACACTTGTTCATTGAAGTCACTGATCTGTGTTGGTTGGTATGAGCTGAAAATTAGGCACTCTATTTCACGACTGTTTCTTATGCATTTAACCTGCCACGTGAGGTAGGTTTTTTATTTTTATTTAAGTCTTGCAGCCACTTGCTCCTTTTCAGAAGCAGCAGTGCACTTTCTGGAGACATCGTTTTCAAAACATCAAGACCTTTCTCATTCAGAAAGGAATCACAAACTGTCTGGAATGATAAAGGCCTTTTTTTCCTTTCCTGTGGTGAGACAGTTCTATAGTGCCTGTTCCTCGACTGAAGGGATGGGTTATCTTGCCTGGATATTGCATGGGTGTAACTCAGGGCATAATGAACATAAGCGCAATAGAGAATTGGACACAGTGTCCTGTGTCCTGTGTCCTTTGCACCCGCTGGTGAAAACAGAAAGATTCCTTCAGGCGTTGCAATAGTGCTAGACCCACAGCTCCCTCTTCCACCGGCCTGAGGGAATTAATGAGTAGCAAAGTCAAACTTCTAGTTTTTAGGTAGGGCTCTAAATCTGTATAGGGAGTAGACTTACTAAGTAAGAAGGTATCATTTTAACATAGCCACTTTGCAGAAAATGCTTCTCCCTGCAAACCCACAGGTAAGAATTTAGGTTTCACTGATGTTTTGTCAAAGGTTGAATCATGGCAACTGAGAATCGGTACTTAGCCCTTTGGTGTAGGGGACGCAGTAGGGACCAGGTGTGATGCTAATCCCATAGTTCCATTGCATTCTTTTGAATATAAAACCTGGAGAAATCACTTTGTTCATTGTGACAGATCTCTGACAAACAGAGGAACCTCTAAGTGGTCTCAAGTAGTTTATAAGCTGTGCATTCTCCTTCAGCTTTTTGGCATCTGCTGCTTTCTGTTTCATCAGGCCTACATCAGTATCTTGGAAAGGAAGGTGGTTTTAACGGCACGGATCTTTAAGTGTTTGTCTCTTTTGAATCTCTACTCTAGCCTCAGAATGGACTTATGACTCATGATTTTCCTTTAATTTCTTCTAGGAATATGCACTGCCTTATACGCCACAGGTTGCACAATGCAAAGATCCCAGTACTGAATTCTATGAAGAAGAACTTAATAAATGTTGCAGCAAGTGCCCTCCAGGTAGGTTATAATTCAAACTATTACTTTACACAGCCAAATTCAATCAATTTTCAGATGACCGTAGTACGTTTATAGATCCGAAGAGCATTGGATTTTTGCTGTCGTAATGCACTCCTAGCTGAACAACAATAAAGTGCTGTGACCATAAAAATATCTGCAAAAGAGACACACCGTCCGTCAGAATTGGGATTCTGTTACGAGGGGTTATCGGGTGGTAGGCTGCTGAGCTCGTGTAAGCGCAGCTTGGCATGGTGTTTCGATTAAAGTATTTTTAAGTCAACATTTAGCCGGGGAGCAACAGCTCACTAATGGAATTCCAAAAATTAGACAGTGTGTCAGACCCAAGACCGCTAATAACACATATATTGTAAAACAGAGCATGAGGTAGAGCTTAGTTTCTGTACTTTGATGATATCACATACATAAGGGGCTTTCCATTGCACAGGTTAATCTATAATTGCTCATTAAAGGAGTTTTATTGTCTTTTACTGTAAATGAGCCACTGCAGACCACTGTCAGAGACTGGGTACAAGACTACAGAAACTGTCTGCTTTGAGGTGTCATGTCTTACACAGTGATAATTATTAGTGAGCTTTTGTGAGCAAAAGTGGGTGACTGCAGAAAGGTGGGTGTGTGGGTTTGGGGGTTTTTTTGGAGTAGTAATGCCGTTTGGGTGTTCTAATAATAGAGGTTTTGCAATAAGTTGTCATTATATTATTACATTAGACGCAGCAAAAAACTGCCTATTAGTCTCATTACGTGCTGAGCAAACAAAATTTGTCTCCATAAATGCTGAGTTCCTGTCAGAGAGATCCGGAAGTTGAAGCAGGAAATCAGTATATGCTGAAGCAGCCACAGTTGCTTGAATTAACCGAAAATGTCTAGATAGATCTGTCAAGCTTCCTTTGTTAAAAACACAGCGGATGAAAGGTGATAATTCATAGGTAAAACCTTTTTCTGTTGTGGTATGTACTGCTCAGTCTTTTTCTCCTTATTTTTAATTTTTCAGAATAACGAATTCTGGGCAACAAGTTGTAGGAAGATTAAAATCTTTATTTTTTGTTATTATAAATTTGAATTTTTTTACCACCATTTATCAAAAATTGAAGCCTAAATCATTAGCAGGATGTAGGAGGCAGAAGTAAGTACATGGAAAGACAAAGTATTTGGAAATAATTCCTATGCCTCACCTCCAGAGCCCCTTCTTTCAGAGAACAGAGATTCTCCAAAGAGCTTCAAAGGCTTTCTCAGTGTTACTCCTGCTTTCTGAGTGTATTTTCCAGGGTATTTCTGTACAGGATATGAGACATTGACTGTTATCTTCTTCCTCTGTTCAAGCAAGGGGGAAATGGCAAATGAGATGTTTTCCTTTCTCCGAAATGGATGTGTTGGAGCTCATATGTATTTATTCCCCTCACTGCACTGGACTCTGTTGTTGGTGAGAAGCATTGCAGAAACTACCTTTGGTAGCTTTTGATTTTGTCTGGAATGCCACTAGCTTCAGAAACTCATTGCTTTGAGCTGTTAGGGCTGGGTGACGATGTTAGGGCTGGCTGAAGAGGTGAAGGAAAAAGAGTGAGCTCATGTCCCTTCAGTAGTGACAAGTGGTGGAGTTCTAATTCAGGTCTGTTTGTGGTAATACAGTATTATGCTTTCTTCACGTGCTGCTTGTAAAGGTAGAAAGGGCCTCACCCAGACACATCATGCCTGACTTTCAACATGAAACACCATCTCGTGTGTCACCACAAAGCAGCGTCTAGGAGGATAAAAAGTTTGTTCTATGTACTCTGGTAGCTGCACCTAGGTATATGCTGAGTGGTTTTGTTCAGGACTGAGGCCACCTTGTTTTGAACATGTCTGGAATTCACTGAACTGAATGTAGGAAAAGAGGTCAAACATGAATAACATAAAAGAAATCGGAGTTTCCCTGTATATACATGGTATTCCTCCTTTAAATCAATACTTGTTTGGTATACGTTACCAATCTGATAGTGGCACCGAAGGGAAGAGGTTTCTATAGCTAAGAATGAAACTTACCATAAACAATACCTAGCGATGTTTTTCAATAGATGCGTCCTCTGTTTTTTGGGTTTGTTAGTTTGTTTTGGTTTTGTTTGTTGGTTGTTTTTTTAAAATAGGTCAATATAAGACACAGAGCTGCAGTCACAGTGTGGACACAAAGTGCAGTCCCTGTAGCCCTAACACGTATACAGCAATCTGGAATCGGTCTCCTCAGTGCTTTGCCTGCTCACCACCCTGCAGGAAAGGTAGGCTTGAGTAGTTAAAGGGGCATACGTGACTTTAACAGCCTGCGCAATGAGTGGGCTTGGTTTAACCTAGTCTTTTCTCCTAAGGGAACCAGGAGGTTTTGTCTATCGCTTGTATAGTCCCATTCTCATGCTTTTGGTACTCGTAAGATTTGGGGAAAAGAATCAGGGAAATGTCTTGCAGGGGGCCCTGCCCCCCCCCCTTTTTTTTAAGTCCTAAAAATGTGACACCAATCTTATATTCTTGGAAACTAAGGCACTGCATCACTAAAATAGGTACAAATGTCATCAGTAGAATAACCCTGCTTATACTCTCCAGGGAAGGGAGCTTGAGACCCGACTTGCACAGGGGTAAATGGATAATTATATTTCCAGCATCCAGTCATTTCTCGGTTTGTCTGTGGAACTGACAACAGCAAACACCAGTTGTGATATTCCTATTTCGTTTTAATTTCTTTTGCAAAGCAGCATAGTCAGTGCGAGCATGCTGGTTCAGTTCATTAAAGCCGCTTAACAGTACATAAAGTAGTACGTTGTACCCACATCCATACGTCAGCCTAATAGATCAGGTGCATTAACAAATTCAGTCACACTGTTGCCCATCGTTTCTAATGGAAACCTGTATAGAAAATTATCAGCTTGACTCACTGGCAAGTAAGTTTTAAGGATAGAGTCGAAGTTGTTCAAAGGACCTTTGGTCTTATCCAAATAGATAATCCTACAAAGCTGGTTAATTACAGTATGAAAATGTCTGTAGTAAGGTCTCTGATTACTTTCAGTACAGTTGCATGATCTGTGTAGGCTACAGACCTTAGTATGGCCCCCACAGACTGCAGGGATGAGCACAGGTAACACAAACGTGCATGTTTATGGTTACAATACGATACAACGCAACTGCAGGTACAGAGTTTCAAGAGTGAATTCTACAGATGCAAACTTCTTTCCTAGAGAGAAGAAGGAAATTCTTCTGAAAATGTAGATGTTAGAGCATATAACATATTTGTTTTATCATGGTATGCCAGCCAGAAGCTGCAAAATGGTCTTCAGGTTGTGGTATGTGAAAATCACTTCACATTCACTTGAAACATTCCAGGCTGTGATTTTGAATGTTTCTAATGACATATTGCTTTATTCTTGTTTTAAAACAGGATTTGTGCAGAATCAAACGTGTACTGAATCACAGGACAGAATCTGTAGCTGCCCACCCAATGAGTACTGCATTTCAAAATTATTCGAGAACTGCAAAATATGTAAAGTGCATAAAAAATGTGGAAAAGGTTATCGAGTTTCCAGAAGAGGTAATTTAATTCTGAACACTCTATACACAAAAGAGTTTTACTGTATGAAGAGGGCTATTTTTTGAATTTAATAGTCCATAAATATTTCTGAATCTGCCTCCAACTCAGTAAATTACAGGAATATTGTCTTTTAATTCCCTACAGTTATGCATTTAGTGCAAGCATTATCCTAGCAAGTAGGCAATAACTAGAGCAATAGTACTCGCAAGAGGCATATCCAATAGGACAACATTTTGCAATCTGTTACTACCCTATATCATAATGTTTCCCAATCCAACTTAATCTTCCTGTGTTTCGCTCTACCATGTGCTTTCTTCCATACAAGTGACTCAGATTCAAGACCACTTAATTCCTGCTTAAATCCTTGAAGCAGGACTTCAGGTTGCGTTTTGGTTATGGTAAATAATGGTAAATAAATTCTGCTGTCTTGCGGCATTAATCTGTCTTTATTAATGATGAATTTCACCACTAATGATGATGTATATGCATGTAGTCATATGTAGTGATAATGTATTATAATATGTAATGATAATGTAGCTGTCTTAAGATGATAAATAATATTCAAAGAGGTGGAACACTGAGTATTTTTAAGAAATTAAGAATAATTTGAAAAGATACAGAACTCCAACAGACTGGAAGGTGGTCAGCCCGACGAGGATGGGTGAAAAAACTCAGCTCTGCAGTACCACATTTTAATCTTTTTGGTGGGTTTTTGCAGTATTTGAAAAAGACTGACTATCAATGGCACCAAACTAAGCCATTTTATGTTTGGGTTGGGTGTTTCCAATTAATCTGTTCTGTGACAGTTAAATACTGTATTTTTTGTACCACCTCTGTATTACCTCCAGGATCTGTACCGCAGACCTTGATTATTCCTTCTTGTTTCTCGCTAGATGACTAACTGGAGTTTTTGTATTTGTTTAAAGGGACAGATAGCACAGATACAGAATGTAAACCTTGTCCTCCTGGCACTTTTTCACATGAGGAATCTTACGATACCAGCTGTGTACCACATACAGTGTAAGCCGGTGTTCCTGTCTAATAGCAACCTTAACTGTGCACAGGGCCGCTTTCTTTCCTAACTTCTCTTTGTTTCTTGCAGTTGTAAATCAGTGGCTGTTCCTGGAAACAGCATCAATGACACTGTTTGCAGCAACTCAGGAACAGCAGTTCCCACGGTTCTACCTTACACTATTTTGAACCTGCTCCTGACCCAAAACTCGGCTTCTAACAAACCTGAAATAGTAACTCGACCTGTCATTTCAAACTCTGTACCTGACATGTCTCACATCATCGGTGAGCTATTCACTCATTTAAAGTCCTTTTTGTCTGGTAGGAAGCAAGCTTACATTTAGTTCTCAGTTTCTTTCCAAGACCAATTACCTGTACCCAAGCAGAACCTCACAACAGCTGAATTAACTCAATATGACACTGCTTGTAGCGAGTTGCATAATTTACCTGTGCATCTGCGCTACCCCAGTGCATGCTACAGTCCTTGTAGTTCTGGAATTATTCCTAAAAAGCCCCAAAGTAGACGATACGAGGCATTTCCTGAGAATCGCTACTATGAAGGAGCTGGTAGAAAGGGTCATATCTTAGATTCTGGACCGAGGTAAGCTTGACTTTTTAAACCTCCTGGTGAGAGGTCTTGGGAGACTTCTGGCAGCCTTTCCCGAGCAGGAAGCCTTTACAGTGCTCACAACTGAGGATGTGTTCTCTCCTGTTCACAGCCTATCCAGAAGGCACATATGTTTAGGAGCATTCTGGGCTGCCTGGCCTTGTATTTAACCAACTGTTGCTAGCCTAGAGAGGTATCTTTTGTGACTGAGGCCAAAAGTCTGTCCTCACTTTTCAGGACAGGAAAATTCAGTTTTATGAAGTGGTGAAGACTGAAATGAGACCTTGGTATCCAACAACAGAGGCATTTAATGTGAATGTCAGACACAACTGATACTTGTAAATTTAGCTTTTGTAGCCATGGACAGAAACTACAAAACTACTTCTTTCTAATTAGATCCTTTGTCAGATCAACCTGCTAAATAATCTTTTTTATTTATTTTCAGGATCAGTAGCAGGGCCATTGTTATTGATCCTAATAATAACTATTTTGGGGTGTTGCTTAGTCTCCAAAAAAAAAGGTAAGGTTCATGAAATGAAAACAAGCAGATCTGTAAATATTGGAAAGTGTGTCACCTTATTTCCTACTACTTTGAGCCTAGTGGTTGACTGACCTTAGTGTCTTCAAAGAAGCTCGTTCTCTTTGAAGATTTTCTCATGGCTGGATATGATGAAGTATCACTAATCTGGAGATTCTTTGGTGTCTAATAATGTATGAGTTTATTTTTTTTCAAGGGGACAAGGCGATGATTTACAGGTTTCTCCCTCACTATCTGGCAACCAAAAGTTTCACGAAACTCTGAGGAGCTTTTGATACCGTTCCTCTGTTACATTGGGGTGAAACTGGCAAAAAGGTTCAAAGGTCAATAGAAGAGAGACTAGGAGAAAACTCATGCAAATGACCTTGATCACATAAGCTTTATTGCTACAGAAAAATAGAATTTAAAAAGTGCTCCAGGAATTCCATGTGTATTTAGAGTAAAAGTATCTTTATTAAATCACATGGGGTGAAATTAATCTCAATACATGGATATGGTGAGGCAAATGTCCCATTCAAATCTCTCGTTTTTCCTCAGATTTAGGTAATTCTCTAAACATAGAGCATCCTAGTGGAGCTGGACAACTATGCAGCAATTGTGCTCCTACTGGAGCTTGTTAAATATTTTGCACATCATCATTTAAATATTAGACATTCTCAAATGTTATCATTAAACAGTCACGACCACAGTTTATTGTCATCAATACCTTTTCTCACTGACACTATACAAGAAAAATTATTAATTCATGCAGAGGGTCCCCTTTGCTTGCTGGTTAAATTTAAGTTGCCTTTACAATATAGCTTTCAACATTTTCAAACAGTGTGTAATAAATGTACATTTGGAGTTTATTCCAGGGGCAGAGGATATCGATCAGGCTAGTTAAGAGAGCAGCTTGTGCGACTGAAACAAATTTGGGTGCTAATCAACTGTCTTTTCTCACTTGCAGCCCTTCTATATTCTCCACCAACTACAGAGGCAGATTCAGTGAGTGTCACTCCTTCCTTTCCATCTTTTCCATTTCTTTAAAAGTTATATAGAAATCATGCAGTCTTATCTAATGACACGTAGAAGAAAACTGCACAGCAGAAAGACAACTGGAGTGAGAAGGGGGTGTCCCCAAGGCAGAGTATAGGATGTACCTTATGTAACCCACGTCATGTACCAGCCGTGCTTTATGTTAGGCTGTATTGGCAATGAACCACAGGGCTGGTTCAGAAGACCAGATTTTAGAGCCTTTGTTCCCTAGGTAAGCAGTGAAGTACTGTAGGAGCCTTCCGCAGACAGGATCATTTTGTTGAATGCCTGCTCAACAGCTGGGTGAATTTCACTTACAGTCATCACTATGCAAATGGCAGTTATCAGTGGTTTCTTTACCTGCCCAAGTATTCACCAGTACTTTGTTAGTGTTTTTTAAAAAGATTAATGTTTTGCATTTCTCTGCAAATGTTCCAGCCTTTTTCCCCTACAGAAAAGCAGTGTGACAAAAAAGTCAGAAATACAGGATCGCAAAACACCAGCAGTTCTGAACAGGAGGAACAGCATCTCTTGGGAACTTCTGGGTCCAGCAGTAGCTCCCTGAATAATCCAACTGGATCTGCAAGAGTCAGTGTAGTAAGTAACAAGAAAAACGATAAGAAACAGACAGAAGGATTTCATCAGCAGCATTCAGCTGCAGAAGGTTGTAAGCTTCACACTGGAGACAGACACAACTCTGCGAGTTCAGGTAAGAAGGTACCAGAATGATCCAGAACCTCTTGAAATTTGATTATCAACTGTAAGTCTTTTTAGCAGAAGTTTAAATGGCAGGATAAAACATCAGACGCACGTTGATCAGAGAGAGTAACTTTTGAAAAGAAAAAGTGTTTGTTTTAAGCCTGAGACAGTAAAGAGAGTGTGCTCAAAATGTTATTTGCAGCGTACAGGATGGGTGCGATGGTAGGCACTTTCCTGTGAGCGGGAGTAAGGGCCAAAGGGAGCATAAAGAAAAGAACATTGTCAAAAGCACCTGAAATGGCAACAGAGGGGTAGGGAGCTGGCTGTGATCCAGGGCTCTGTATTCATTTTTATGGCCTTTTTATTTCTGGAATGAATGCAGATTTCATGGTACACCAAAAAAACCCCTAAAACGTTACAGAACCAATTCCACCAGTTTACCTAAATTAAGTGAAGCCAGAAGATACTTAGTGTCTATTTTAAGTCAAAGAACTGGATAAAGAATCCAACTGTCCTATTGTGGGTTTCACTCTTCCATGTTTAATGTGTTTTCTGTTTATTTGACAGAACATTCTGGTAACGGAGGAACGCAGGTGAATGTGACTTGTATTGTTAAAGTATGTGGTCCAGATTGCAGTTCCCCGTTCCCAGAACAGAGTAGTTCAACTAGCATGGAGTATGGAAACGCTCCCTATTATTCCCCAACAGGGGAAAAAATTCCCCTTTCAAAAGAAGAAAACCCCTTGAAAAAAGAAACTGAAATTCAGATCTCAGTGGAAAACGAGGACAATTTACTTCAAGACTTACTTCCAGAAGAAAAGAAGTTTCCTCTGGGTATTCAAGATGCGGGGATGAAAACTAGTTAAAGGAACTTACACATCATATACTGATTGACTGATACAATTCATCAAACAACTCCGTATCTTCTAAAATAAACATTATGTTAAATGTAGCATTCCTACAGAGACTTGAACTTTCGGACAAATACAGACACTGATGCTTTTGAGGTTTTTAATCTCTTTTTGTCAGCTTTGAGAGTTGAAGGATAATCTTTGCTGTGCAAAAAAAATTTGAACGCTTTTTCTTTTAAACTGAACGGCCAACTCCTTCCTTTCTTCCGTGATACCCTAGAGAAACCTTTACCAGATTTTAAAAGCAATATTTTTCTAACTTTATGCCATTGATTTTTCTGCTGAGACTTCCTGTGATGGTAATTTGGGTCCAGATTTACCACCTGTCAAGACCATGGGTGTGACCAGCTCTTCTAAGACACTGGAGTTAATTATTGTTCATTTGGTGCTAATGAATTATCCATTTGATCTTAAAACTATTGCGTTCTATTTCCTATCCCATATCTTCATGGACATACTTTCAAACATCCTCATGGATATTTATTATTACAGTATGCTTTTGCTCATTATTGGACCAAGCTTCTCAAATCAACCTTTAGTATATTGAAGACTGAAATCTTTTATAGGAACTTTTTTTACTAGATTACAACTATTACCTTTAAACAATAGCATTTCATTAGCTGTACATAGTTCATTTTATTTTAGAAAAGAAAATCTCGATTAAATAGTTATCTTGGAGTAGGTAACAAGTTCCTTTTGTCATCTTTGTGTTCTGGCTGATATAATATGGTTCCCTGAATGATTCTGACCTCATTTTTGAGGTTAACCGTAATATTAGTGATTATTAGAGAAGATCCATGTGAATATATGTGCCAGACAGCTCACGCCCATTGACCTCAGGGAAAGGCCTCTCTCTCAGTGATTGCAAAGCATAATCTGTAAAAAATGGAATTGACCCAAACCTCAGAACCAGAAAATCCTGTTCTCCTTCACTTCTTAATGCTGAAGATCCAACCACCTCTTACAGAAAATTAGTAGAGGTTCTCCTTGAATCAAGTGGGAGTCTTTTGGTTTTGGAAGTCAATTTTTAGGATCCCATTTTCCATAATTATATTTTACATATGTGACTTAACTGACAATTGTGGCGTCTGCATTCAACCAGAATTTGCAATACAGTGTCTGAATTATATTTGAGTGAAGTCATACAGTAGGCATAACTTTTCTTCTTTTATGCCATAAAAACATACTGTTGGACGAGATGATCGCCGTACTTCCCTTCCAAGTGAACCGTTCTATTCTATTCTACCTCAAGAGAAACTAAATGCAGTAGTTATTTCTGAGGCCTTAGACTGAAAAAGGACATTTTGGAATAGCATTTATTCTACAGCTACAGAAGAGAAACAGATTTTAAAAATACAAATTTTAAACTTCCACAAAAGCTCAGGTTTACTAAAGTTATTTCTGGAACTGAGGACTGGCAAACAGGTCTTAAATTCTACTATGAAGAAACCTTTTACAAGCTGTGTATTAAACTTGCACTTGAAGGTAGTTTTCAGAAAAAGACTTTGTAAATGGGCTTACAAAACTGAAAGATTTAGGCAAGAAAAGGACCTCATTTTATACCGCTCTTTGAATCTCTTGTACTGACGATTTTCATGTCCTGCTTGTATTGGAACCACAGTGAAGCAGCAGTGGAAGATTACTGAGATTTAAAAACATTAAAAAGGGATGATCTCGTTAACTTACTGGATTTTCAAACTATGGAGCTCTATGACAGAAGGAAAATCCAAGTTTTATGTTGAAATAGGAAAAATGTGCTTGTGGTTGCTTATTAAAAATAAAAACCCTGCATTTTTATAATTACCTCTTTTTTATAATTACTATTACTATAAAATGTCTCTTCAAGTTTCCTGACCTCTTCATCAAACAAAATTCTTATTTTTAGAAGGGGTTCCTTCATTCCGTAGGTTAAGCTTCTGCTTTCCAAGCAATTTTATTTCCTAATGTTAAAGCCTAATTCTAAGAGGACAGATGCACTGCGGCCTGCGCTGGGACAGGACGCGAGAGGACCCTCCGCACCGCGCGATGAACCACGCCATAACCTTGACCTCCACCTCGGACGCTTTTGAGAGCCAAAAGACTTTGTTTACTGCCATTTACTCCACGCCACGGCGGACGTGAGGGGCCGCTCCGGAGGATCCCGCCCCGAGAGACGCTTGGGGCGGCAGCTCCCAGGGGGACCCTGTCCCGGCTCCCGCCGTGCTGGCGGGGCGGTTCGCCGCCCCTCCCTGCCCCGGGCGCCCCCACCGGCGGCGGGGCGCGGAGCGGGACAGGCCCCGGCGTGGCTCCGCCTCAAAGAGGCGGGAGAGGCGGACATCGACAGCTCGGCGCTCCCCTACCCAGGCGTCTCCCCGCCGGTTGGCTCGGGATCGATTGGCGTGCGGCCCGCCGAGCCCGCGCACCACCGAGGAGGCGGCCGCCACCGGGAGCCCAGGTGGGTACCGGCGGGCTGGGAGCGCGGGGCGGCGCCGGGAGGGCGGCCCCGGGCCCCGGCGGTCGTTTCCTGCTGCCTCAGCCTGCGCTCCCAACCAGAGCCCGGCTGCACGGCGCGGGCCCGGCCCTGAGGGGCCCCTCCCTGCCTCACGCCCCTCGCAGGGCTCCGCCCCGCCGCCCCGGCACCGGGGGGGCGAGGGGCGGCCGCGCAGTCACTTGTTCCTGCGCCCCGGGGACGTGGCGGCGGAGGGGAGCGACCCTCAGCCCTGCTGGGGCTCAGCGCGGCGCCTCGCCCCGCGGCCGGGCCTCAGGGTGCCCCACAGACGCTCTCCCCGCCTGGCGCAGGCCGTTCGCCGCCGGCCTCTCTGTGGCTTCCTCAGGGCTCCCTCCGGCCGGCTCTGGGCAAGGTGACCTTTCGCTTCCACCCCGACAGGCGCTGCCTGCCAACAGGTCCCTCTCCTGTCTGTCGCCTCCTCCCAGCGGTGCGTTGGCTTGTGTGAAGGGAGAGAGGAGAGTGCCCTGGAGGCCGCTCCCGCCCTTTTTGTGTGTCACCGGGCGCTGAGTAAAATGCCCCCCTTGCCCTGACGGGTAACACCATCCCAGTTCCCTTCCCTCCTGGCCTTGGCGCTGTCCCTGCCCGGCTGACACAGGCCCCGCTCCTTCCCGTCCTCCTTGTTGCGAAAATTGTGTTTTTCCAGAAAAAGTGAGCCAGCTTTGAGTGAGGTCCTGTTTTGTACTTTGATTCTCATCCTGATAAGACCTTACTGTCTCACTTTTGCTATGTAAGTTCAGAAAATAAAAACACTGTCCTAGAAAATAAGTGTGTTGTTTTTCTTTCCTGTGGCACAGCAGTGGACTAGGAAGTTACACATGGAAAACCCTTAAAACATTTGAAAGGTTCCCAAATAGTTAGTTATGTTCTACAAGTTTAGGTTAATGTGGTGATTTACGTTATTCACAGTTCTTAGGATGACTTCAGGCATGGAAGTGTTCATGCACTGGAGGTTTTCAGTCACTGGGGTGCTAACCTGGTCTGAATGTTTCTTCAGGATCTTTTCTCTGATTTGTCTCCTAGCACCTGTGGATTTATTTTTTTCTTTACTTATTTTTTTAAGGGTGACCTGTCAAGGTTTACTGTATTGGCTTGTGTTTGAACTTAAGCTTTCTTGTCAGTTTTATTAGAATAAAACCCTATAAGGTGGTGGCCCCATGTATATGAATGCTCGGTCTTTGTTATGTGGAATAATACTATTGGTTTTGAAAAATACTGAGAAATCTTACAAAGATAAAAGTGTTAAATGGATTTAATGTGAAGATACGCTTTATTGGAATGTAACATTCTTCATGACAGTATAGTTTCACTTTTCAGCCTTTAGGAAAACCCTTTCGTTATTTGCATAACATTTATTTAACTGTATTGGTTAAATATTTTCACTGGCTTTTTTTTAAAGAAATAAAGGTTTTAATAGGGGGGCTTAAAATCAAGCAAACTGCATCATGGGAAAACTGTGACTCTTAATATCAAATTTAAAATATAACTCTTGAAGTTGTCATTCTGACAATCTGACATATCTTGCTTTTCTGCTCTGTAGAACTCTGTCTTACGTACACTGGTTTAGGGAGGTCTGTGGGGTTGGGAGGCTTTTCCAAACACAGAACTGATACATTTAGTGCATTCTAACCACAGGATATGGCCTGCATGCGTTTTTCCTTACTGTAATAACGTGCTTGATCATGCCCTTGCAGAAGCTAGTAGTAGTTTTGCAATTCACTTGTTAAAAACTTGAACAGGCATTTAGGGGTTTTAGCGGTCTGATTACCACATAAGTTAAAACAGAAATGGCTGGAGGACAGTATGAAGGGAAGTGTTTACCTGTATGACTAGTGTTGCTTTTCTGCTGTAGCTTCCCCCCCCCACCCTTCCGTGTTGCAGTGATCTATGCTATCACTTGGAAAAGCTGGTATCGCTTTGAAAACTGTTGATGGGCTATTTATGGGACTTGTATCTGGTTACTTCTCACACATACACCCTTCCCAAAAAAGGGGTGAGTTGTTTCACAGGTGTCGTATAAGAATTCCACAAAAACACAGTTGAAGGCTCTGGGCTGTTACTTTAGACCAGGCTTCCAAAACCAGAATGCTGGCAACTTGAAGAAAATACTGGCAGCAGAAGTTGAGGAGGCCAGTGCAAAACTGCTTCACATAAATGTGGAATTTTAGTCTTCTCTTTTCTGGAAGAGGATTGTAGATTGGCCATGTCGATTATGGCAACAAAATGCGGTGTTTTGATTAGAAAAAGGATGGAATGATTAACTTAATTTGCAATGGGAGCTGTCTGTAATCATCAAATTTCTATATGAAACTCTGATTTGAGACTTAAAGGGAATAGCATAAAGCATTTTTTTTTAAGGTAGAAATCAAGCTTAGTGTTTTTATTGCTTTTTAGATGGATTACAGTAAGAATTACAGTGACAGCAATATGTCAGCTCTGCTGAAAGTGTATATTTCAGACAATCATTTTCATCATGTTTTTTCTTTCAGAGCGAGATTGTAGTAATGGAACAGAAATCCAGAAAATGACAGAAAAACGTTAGTTGCGCTCTTCTAGGACAGTCATGTTGGAAGGATTAGTAGCCTGGGTCCTCAACACCTATTTGGGCAAATATGTCAATAACCTGAACACAGACCAACTTTCAGTGGCTCTTCTAAAGGGTGAGGCTTTGTGGTATTTTCTGTAGTGTTTTCATGCTGTGATTTAAAAAAAAATAGTGTTATGTTTTTGTAATAACTGGAAGGTGAAATAGAAACAATCACTTAATATTGTGTTTAATATTTATATAAACCCTTTTAATACACACTTTATAATGAATAGTAAGTTCTCTTGTGTTCCTGTCTTTGTTACTTTTTATCAACACTGTTAAACCAATTCATATGAAAATTTCAAAAGTATGCTTAGCATATCTTATCAGCATGTTTTATTTAATATTTGAGTGTCATTTTTCTTAATATTGTTCAGTAACTTTACTGTTGAGGGACTGTGGCAGGAAGTATTCTGTAGTCTTTACCTCTTATGTTTTGATGATAGTAGTTACTCCCCTGTCATTAAGATTTCTGGTTTATGTTATGTCATGATATGTTCACGAGTCTCCTACAAATCAGTGCTTTCTAATTTATCTTTTGCTGCTATTATCTGCTATTTTTGAGAGAATATTTTATAACACTTCAAAGCTTTTCTGTGTGGACTTTTCATAATATTGAGAAGATACTTGAAGTATCTCTTCTGAAAACCAAGGAGAAGCTTTCTTCTTGGTTACAGTAAAGTTCAGATTTAAAACCTTGCAGAATATTGCTTCTAGATGATCTCATCAACTAGTTTGAGCACATGGCATTGGAAAATTAACAAGTATATTAAATAACCATTGCAATTGCAACACAACTTGAAGTGGTAGGTTGGGTGTTCTCATGAAATCCTATTTAATTTTTTTTTTTGTTTAAAAGATTATGCTAGTCATTTTAGGCTTATAATGTTCAAGCTGTCATTCTTTAACATAATTTTGTTTAACAGACTTGCATTTTTTTCTGCTTTCTATAGGTGCTGTTGAATTAGAAAACTTGCCACTAAAGAAAGATGCCTTGAAGGAACTGGAATTACCATTTGAAGTAAAGGCAGGTTTGTATTTTGTTTGTGTGTGCAGGATGAATATTTATAAACAGGAAGTATTGCATATTTTAGAAGAACCTTTACCTGTGAGTCAGAAGCTGGAACAAATGAGGTAACCTGGTTTTCAGGTGATCCAGTTCTATTTTAGTTTGTTTGTTTCTTACACCACTTTTTCTTTCAGGTTTTTCGAAGGATGGTAAAGTAACTTTACGCGGGAATCTGATAGCATCTCTTTTGTATATCTAGGTTTCATTGGCAAAATAACACTACAGATACCTTTTTATCGCCCACATGTGGATCCATGGGTGATATCTGTCTCAAAACTGCACTTAATTGGTGCACCAGAAAAAAAAGAAGATTTTGATGAGGAAAGGGAGAAGTGGCAAGAAAGAGAACACAAGAAAGCCCTTCTTCTAGCACTTGAAGAAAAATGGAAAGTGAGTCACACTTGTCTTTCATGGTGACAAAACAGCTACGGTAGATGGATGGCATTTAAGTCTCCTAACAAATTGGAGAACAAATGCATAGGAAACTAACTTAGAATTTGATTCATACCTGCTAACATAGGGCAATTTCTGCCCCACCCCCATCATGTTGTGTGTCCCACATATCTTGGAGATACTGAAATCTTCTTGTTTTTTTTTTTATTTTCTCCCTGTTCAAGGTAATTTCATTATAACAAGGTGTATTGTTTCCTGACCAGTTGTTACAGTGGTGGTTAATGCTTATCCTTATTTTCTCTTTTAGAAAGAACGACAACAGAAAGGGGAATCTTACTGGTACTCAGTTACTGCATCTGTAGTCACAAGAATTGTAGAAAACATTGAAGTAAGCCTTTGCATTGTAGAGCTTTTCCCACTTGTTAAGAACTGCTTGTGCCCACTGTGCTTCACATTGTCTAGTCCTCAGGAAAGAAACATGTAAATCAAAGGTAGATGTTTGGCAGAGGACAGTCCCTTTTCAGACTGAACCTTCATAACTTCAGTCTTAAACTAGTACTGATGGGGACTTCTGGAAAGGAAAAAGCCTCCATCCTGCTTTTACCAAGGGGAAAACATCAACTTTTTTTTGGTTTGTAACGGTAGGTGGGTACTGACTTTGTGTGGAATCCGATGGGTTTTGCTCACATTTCAATTCTTTTAGTTATAAACCCACCAAAATACTGTTTATTAAGCAGTAGAGCATGATTTGTTTTGATGAAAAGATAATTTGTAAAGAAACACATCTGAGAGTTTCTGCTGATCTATGATTTTGATTATTTGTCTGTGTGTTGTCTCTCAAGTTAATTATTATTCTTCTACTATTAATAAAAATCTGCCATGTTTCAAAATGACTCAAAAGTATGGCTGTTACGCTCCATTGCTTTTCCTCTTCAGAAGTCCTAATGTAGTTAATAACATTTTAGCAACATTTACGTCATTAATCATTTGTGTTTAAGAACCAGAAGCTTTCTATGTATTACTTGCTAAACTTTGTCTGCCCACCTCCATGAACGGACTGTCCTCCTTTTTCCTTATGTGCAGATAGGCTGACTATATTATTTGGCTGCATTTCAACTGACTAGAGGCAATTTAAAAGCGAGGTACCTCAGACTACTTGCTTTTCCTGATATGTTTGAGAAGGATATATTTGGTGCATGAGCTCAAGGCGAGAGTATCTATACTTTTCTCAGTCCTAGAATCTACATTCTCTGAGTAACTGCAGTAACTCACTGCTCTCAAAGGTTTTACCAATATAAAATTAGCTTGGGCCACCTTGTATTGTTAATTAGTTTGTAATTCGGGCCCATGGTGATGGTTCTAGTACATAAAGCAAATTTGGGTCTTTGGTTATTGATTACACATTTGCCTTTAAAATGGAGAAGAATAGTAGGATAGCAAAATAAAGTATACTGTCTTGTGAAAGTGGGTGGCTGTTTTCAGGAGAAGGGCAGGGACTAGTGGTATCTGAGGAAAAGATAGAGCCAGAGAGTACAAAACCAAGTGAACACGATTTCTGTGAGGTCTAAATAACTACCAGAAATTGTTGGAGAAATGCAGAAATTAAATATTAAATTTCTTCAATGTTAATGAATAGTACTGCTGTCCACTCTAACGATGTAAATAGTTGTCTCTAGTAATGGCTTTTTTTCCATTTAGTTAAAAATTCAAGACGTCCATGTGAGGTTTGAAGATGGTGTCACAAATCCTTTGCAGCCGTTTGCATTTGGCATATGCATCAAAAATGTATCAATGCAAAATGCAGTATTTGAACCAGTAAGTATAACTTTTTTTGCAAGAACTGATGGCAGCTAAGATGTTTTGCTGTATTTTATGGGTGCTAGTAAATATTTAGTAAAAAGTATGGCATTTTAATAATGTGGTTGTTGTAATAAATTGATTTTGGGCATTTCGTGTTGTTTATTGAGCGTGTGGAACTAAGAACTACATGGCACGTGGTGTGTGATCTTGACTTCATTCCATTTTTTCTACTTCAGGTAGAGAAGCTGATGCGGAAAAAACAGTTGGATGTTGCTGACTTCAGTGTTTACTGGGATACCAGCTGCACTTTATTGGGTGACCTGCCTCCTGGTCAGCTACAGGTATGCGAGGGAGATTATTGTTGTTGTTGTTAGTCTCCTTTCTATATTGCAGACCTAATGGACTTAGAATTTATTTGATCGGGTGCTTTTAAGAGCAACATAAGGTTATGGTTTCATGCTGTAATGATAGGATACATGTGCAACCTGCAAAGGCTGTGCTGTGAAATACCTTGTTTTACCTTTGAAGAGAGAAAATGTTTAAGAGGTGTTTTTAATGGACTGGCATGCTAATAAAGTGTATTCTAGTATATGAAACCAGTGCATCCTAATAAGTATAGTACACTCATTTCTTATAGAATAAATCTGCTTGTAACCCACAGGAAGCAATGGATAAAAGTATGGAAAGTCGTGATCATAATTACATCATGGAACCTGTATGCACTTCTGCTCTTCTTAAGAGAAATTGTTCTAAGGAGCCTTTAAGATCACGCCAGACTCCGCGGCTTGAGTGTGACATTCAGCTTGAAACTATACCCTTGAAGCTTTCACAGGTAAATACCAGCCATCTTCATTAACTCTCTCTGTCTGAAACAGACTGTTGAGAAGCAGGGCAAATGAGGCCATCACAAATGCTGGGCTGTTAAATATGTTATGCTGCGTTGGGTGTCCAGACTAGTTAAGTCTTCCAAGATTGCTTGGGTATCTGCATGCTGTATTGCACCCTGCTTTATGGCCAGAATGACCGATTAAAGAAGATACTCCTTTATGTTTTGGTTGTCACAATGCCTACAAATTCAAATTGGTAGTTTGAGGTAGAGTGTATTTTTTCCTTCCCACGTGCTGCAACTGTTGTTTGTATGTCAGTGCTTCTGAAGATTCTGCTGGTAAAATGCCATCTTGAATTATCTACCTCTAAGAAAACAGTTGCTGATTCAAACAGTGAAATACCTGTAGGGGTCATAAAACTGTGGTAGCGTTTGTAACAGCTGAAATACCAATTATAGTAGCATAAAATTCATACTTTCTTAAGGATTTAGTTTTAGAAGCAACTGAAAGGGATATACTAAATAAGTTGTTTGTTTTAAAACCACGCATTCCAAATTATTTAATTATTTTACTGCAACTGATTATTGCAAAAGAAGTTACATTCTTGTTTCTTTATTGTAGCAATAGGAGAGGTGTATACGGGGTGTTTCAGTCTGTAGAAGGTACAATAGCAGCCGATGTTAGGTTGATAATCTGACATGGAAGGAGATTTCATTCTGTGTGTTTGTAAGTAAGGACGCCTGTAAATTGAATGTCACGCATTAACTACTAAGTACTGGGAGAAGGTATGTGGCACTAGAGAAGCAAATTATAAATTATGATTAACATTAATCTTAATTCTGAAGCCATATACAGGCCGTTGATGCAGATAAACTAAGCCTGTGGTTGTTTTTTGTATGTAGTGGTTTTTCCTCCCCTTTGCTTTGGGAAGCACTCCCAGTGTTGCCTAATTGATCTGTAATATTGTTTTACTAAAAGGTGCAGTATCAGCAGATCATGGGATTTCTGAAGGAGCTGGCTAGAAAGGAACGACAGCTTAAATTCAGGAAGTGGAGACCAAAGGTTACAGTAACAGAGAAGTAAGTATATCTACAAATGTGCTGGTGTTAATATGATATGAAAAACTATACTAGGAGACTAGAATGAAGACAAATATAAAAAGGTAGATAATAATCATATATTAGAGTTTCAGTTTTCATGTTTTGTTCCCCTACCTCATAAATCAGTTTTAAATATTCAGATGTAATTAAAACTTAAAATAAAATTATTCTTACCTGAGGCTTTAGATCCTTCTTTCACAGCTTCCAAGAACTGAAATTAAGTTGAAGGTTCTACCCCCATGCACACACTGGTGTTCTGAAATTTTCTTTGTGGAAAGAGCTCCTATTAAGTTTCTTTTAATGATAAATAAGGAAGGTGGTATCAGTTCAGACCATACGACTCAACATTTTGTTGTCTGTCTGATATATAACAGCTATACTAAGTCCCACTAAAGTGGTGGGGACTTTGCAGAGCACTGTTCTACAAAATTCGTAGAACTCGCCCTATGCACTCTCTCTAATAGTGGTGCTTTTTTCTGACCAGTTGCCCTCTGTTTTCTCACTGAACCTCTCCTGGACCTTTCACCAGTTTGATGTGCGTTTGGGTTTTTTTGGACATATTGGTAATACTGTAATTCTAAAATGTTTCAGCTGCCGAGAATGGTGGATCTTTGCTTTGAATGCTAATATTTCGGAGATCAGGGAGCAGAGACAACGTTCTACCTGGGAGTTCGCATTACATCGGGCCCAAGATGCAGTATCTTACACTGACATGTATTATAGCAAGTTAAAGGGGGAACCACTGTCTGCTGCAGAGCAGGTATTTAGATTTGGGTTTTCTGATATTTGATTTATTTCATCTTCTCAAATTTAAAATCTGTTCTAGTTTAGAAACATTTTTATTTTTACTGCAGGCCATTTTCACTGAACAGACTGTCTTTTAACCATAACTGAGTTTTTAATGCTTGAAACCTGGGCTTGTGGGAGGTGTGTGCAGCAGGATTCTTGTGGTTTTGTTTTGCTATGCAAAAAGCTGACTGTTTTTTTAAGCTGTAACTGGTTTTCACCAAAAATAGCATTAACTGTCATAGAATGCTCATGTCAGTCTGTGACATAGTTTCTTAACTTGCGTTCTCTGTAGGCTCAAAAAGTGTTTAAATATCAGAAGTGTGTCAGGTTATCCATATGGTTGGATAGATAATGTGGGAAAAATTGTGGCTACCTGACAGTGTGTTTGGGAGTGCGTTGTTGTTTTTTTGTTTTTTCCCCAGTTGATTTTAGGATGAAGAATTTAGAGGGAAAGTGCCCCTAATAATGCACCTGTGTCCTACTTCAGAAGGAAAAAAACCTATGAACTAAAATTAGCTGCTTTTTATAATTAGCTGCTAGGTGTATTGAGACTTTTTTGTTAAATCAGTTCAGGGCACCATGTACCTCACCTTAATTACAGGTGTGAGTCTACTGATACTTTAAGTTGTACGTAATCATTACTTCTATTGTTTAGACATGAACTGTAGGAGTAGGTCAGTGTACTGGAAATTGTATAGTAGCTGGTAAAGCAGGAGACTTTTACCTTCATACAGTGTGTATTGTCTTCATCAGAGCTGTGAAGTGTAACAAGGGCAGTGCCATTGACTAGAAAAATGCCTTTTGCTTTATTCTTCCATGATGTATTTTTTAGACTTGGGTGATGAATCATAAGCTTCCACAAACAACTTCTTAATCAGTAGAAAGAAGACGACATGTCTAAGTAACTGAATATGAATACTACGTTGTCCTAATTTATGCAGTTCATTTCCTCTGCCTTCTTTACTCAAGATAAAAGCTTTTTTTGCTGCCAGCTAAGCTAGTAATTCTGTAAAATCAGGTTATTTTCCATGGCTTAAATTTTGCGGTGCAAACCTTGCTTCTGATGGATGATAGGAGGATATAGTTGGGCAAGGAACTTTTACCATGAAAAGTCATAAAATAATGTATTTTACAATGCAAGTAAACTTTATTTGTAGTACGGGGGAAAGTCATTGCTACAGTTGCCCACATGACTTCTGTTTATTTCCATATGCTTAGGCACTTGGATACTATCATTAATGCCACGTTAGTTTTTTCTACGAATCTCTAACTTACTCAGTGCAGAGATGTTTGACATGTTTGTGAACGAGATGCTATATTCTTTCAGTGCAGTTACTTTACCTTTTTTGTCTTTTCAGGCAGAAATGCATCGTATTGAGGATGAGCAAACTTATGAAGAGTTGAAGATACTGTATGAGATAGTTCATGATAAATTTCATGACCTAGCTGAGGTGAGCAATGTTCTGCATACAGGGTAATATTTGGAATCTTTAAGTGAATTATTCTGAGGTATTGTGTTCTGCTCCGCAGGAGAACGTTAGCATATATTTGTTTTGTTTTAGAGGTGTGGCATTAATGCTAAAGTTGCAAACAATGCTCAGTTCCTCCAGTTTTTACTGTTGTGTCACTTGCACAGTGAAATCTTTTGCCTAGTCATATGATGATCTTCCTCAGTAGTATTCTTGCCAGAATTCCTAGGGCACGTACTCTTCAGCTTAAAAACAGAGAATGGAAATATGGGCCTATAATGAGTATTTTCCCAGAATAAATATATGGCAGAAGTGAGCCTCATGTAAATGTATTTCAGGGCAAAATTCATAAAATATTAACTAATCTCTAACAGTACAATGTCATGTGTCTTTCAAATAAAGTTGCTAAAATTTAGAGCTGTGTTTTAAAGCGTCAAATGACTTCTTATTTGGTTTAGTCTTTCCAGACTAAGATTTAAATAATGCCATATGGCTTTATGTATGAATATGCAGCAGTGAACTGATGGTATGTTTGTTGTTTCTTTACCGCTGCTCTCCTAATAGGCTACGTATTGATTGAAAATATCACTGCTGTATACTGAAGAGTGCTGAGCAAATAGTAGATGGAATTGTGTTTTTATTGTGGCATTCTTTATCAGTAGTAATGTGTATGTCTTCAATGTTCAAACATAGAGTGTTAAAGAGCCATTGCCTGTTTGCCCTGGAGGTTCCCCTACAGCAGAATCTGCACATAGCAGTAGCACTGGAATGCTGCAGTATCTTCAGTCTTGGTTTCCTGGTTGGGGAGGTTGGTATGGATATGCTCAGCAAACATACGAAGGTGAACCTTTTGAAGGGCTGCTGCCAGACCCAAAGGAACAGTGGAATCCAGAAGACATACTAGGTATGGGAGTATAGGGTCGTCTGGTTTTTTTTTTAAGGCTGCTGATGCTACCATAGTTAGATGTCTGTTAAAGGTGAATAGAAACAACTCTTTGGTTCTGTACTGTTAAAAGATTATGTGTGTCAACGGATGTGCCTAATCAGAGCCTGTCTAAAGCTTAATAACCTGTTAAAAAATCTCAGTACTTGATGTACCTGCTTACCTCTAAAGTGATATACGGAATACATTTGCTTCTGGTATTATAGATATTTATGGCAAAGAGCTTTGGGACTTTTCAGATGGGTGGGAGTCATGTACCGTGCTGTAACTGGATGTAACATTGACATTACTGGGTTATTGGGGTCTTCATAAATTTAGATTTACATTACCTTAATTGAAATAGAAGAGTTCTATGGAATGCTGAGTTTTGTTAAGGTAGGACTTATATCTGCTTTATTCTTTTGTTTCTGTTTTCCTCTCCTAGAGCTGGGGAAGTCTTTATTTTCAAATTCAGAGAAACTTTTTTGTTCTTCGGTAGCCTTCCAGAAACTTGACTTACTTAATGTGTTGTTTTGTTGTTTTTTTTTTTCTAATTAGGTGCAGATGAATTTTTTGATCCTGCTGCAGATGCTTCTAGCATGAATACCTTTACAAAGAGAGATCATGTTTTTGCTAAATTAAATTTACAGTTGCAAGGTGGCTCTTTCACTCTGTTGCATAAGAAGAAGAAGGTGGTGCATGCTGAGGAGACTGCTTTTATGCAGCTGGAGTTTTCAGGTATTAAGTCAATTTCTGTTCTTTCTCAAAAAAGACCAGAGCTTTGTCTGCCTTCCGACCTTCCTTTGATTGTCTTTTTTTAATCCTTTAAATTACTATGCTGAAACAAAGTTCAAAATGAAAATATGAAAACACCTTGTGGAAATTGATATATGAAGTGAACCTAAGTTTCTCTCTTCAGATATGTGAATGATTTCAACATACAAATCTGATTTTAGACATTGTTATGTGTGGAAAAAAGGCAACTATAGAAATACTTGCTTCATAATCATTGTAATATATTCCAAATTTCCATGCTTAATTTGTTTAGTAGAAATAAATATATATAAGCACTTCCAAAAAACTCATTTGTTGGATATTTGTTATCTGTAAAATTTAAATATAACCTATGCTGTGTACTAAAAGAAATAAAAGCATTTTATGTATTTTTATTCCAGGTGTAAAGATCTTGGCAGAATCCCTTCCTCGCAGAAATTCTTCCCTTCTCAAAGTTCAGCTTGGTGGTCTTTTTCTGAGGGATTTGGCAACAGAAGGGACCATATTTCCTGTTCTTGTTTTCCCAAATCCTGTAGGTGAAAAAAAACCCTTAAGTTACTACGTAGGATGAATAAGTGTGTATGAAAATAGTTATATTCCAAAACTAAACATGTTTTCCTTGGTTTGTGTCTTATCCCAGAAAGAGAACACAAAAATCTTGAAGAAGAATTTCCACTTGTTGAACTTAGTTTTCCCCTCGCTTTCCAATGATCCTTCATAGAACTCTTTGTTGTTTGCTCTGTATGCTTGTAACTTTAACATTACAGTTAGAGGTGTGGGAAGAAGACAATTCGGTGAACAATATTTTATTTTTGGAACAATCAGCGTTGTTGCTTAATCAGTGATTGTTCTTTTTCATAAAACTCGTTGGTCCAAGTAAGGTTTTATTTCTCCTGTATACTGTTACCCTAAAAGCAGAAATACAGAATATTTTTTTTCTTCCTAATGAATTGATGAAAAGATTGCAAATATCTCTTCTGCGCAAACAAAATTTGAATCTAATTCCATGAGAACTCCCCATGTATTTTGGACTTTGTAATTTGTAGAGAACTGACTGAAATTTGCACTTTAAACTTCAGTCTGTCTGCTACACGAGTAGGTAGCGTTAGCTTCTTAGTCATACTTCCTCTCTTATTTGATTACCTCAAGGAAAAAAATGCATATAATAATTGCAAATTATACATATAATTCACTTATAAAGTGACCATAAGACTAATTCAGAAAAGACTTTTATGCTTATATCAGGTGGCTTGGTTGATTTTATCTAAACAGTCTTTTTCTTTTAAATTCTTATCAGCAAAAAGAGGTTGGCTGCATGTCTTCCTTTGGACTCCAGAGTTTGTCCTCAGAAATGACTAATCAGAACACTGGTAAAGATTTCATTTTATGTTTAATGATAACAAGTGCATGAGATAATTCCTGCAAAACAGAAATTTCAAAACTGAATGCCTAAAGTTAGAATTCATGCAAATGCTTTTTGCAAATAGTAAAGATAAAATCATAGAAGCTTTGTTCAGATGTATGGATGCAAGTTGACTTGAAAGGAAGTGAGTAAGAAAAATAGTATTTCAAGACAATGGGAGTTGCACTTGCTCTTTGTCTTGGTTTAAAAAAAGAAAGAAAAATTGTTAGGAGTTCAACATTAAGACACAAGTTCTGAAAATGTTTTTGTGTATACAGATGTTGAATTCTGTTGATTGTAGAAGTTGATCATATGATTTGTTTTTCTGTCACTAAAAGAATTTTCAAACAGGTACTACTTTCCTAGTAGTACCAATTAAAAATTAGTTATTAAATTCTTTGGGGTTTGTTTTTTGCTTTTGTCCATTTGGGTTTTTTTACAACTGCTTTTTGTAATTCATTTTTTATTCAGTTGCAGATCCGAATGCCCCAGTGTTTGAGATGCTTTATGAAAGAAATCCAATCCACAGCAATTTTGAGAGGCGCCTGGAAGTCAGTACCAGACCTCTAAATATTATTTACAATCCACAAGCCATTAAGAAAGTAGCTGACTTCTTCTACAAGGGAAGGGTTCATACCTCAGGTTAACGTTTAATACATTTTTTTGGTGGGGTTGGTGGTATTATATCTTCGATATATCTTATCTTTGATTTTTATTTATTTTCATTCTTGGAAATATAAAGCACTAATTGAAGAATCTCCACTGTAAATTCAAATTAAGCAACACTCTTGAGTCTTGCTCGGAGTCCATCCAACCCGACCTTGAATGTTTCCAGGGATGGGGCGTCTGCCACCTCTCTGGGCAAGCTGGGCCAGTGTTTCACCACCCTCAGTGTAAAAAATGTCTTCCTTATATCTAGTCTAAATCTGTCCTCTTTTGATTTAAAAGCATTACCCTTTGTCTATTGCAACAGGCCCTGCTAAAAGGTTTATCCCCATCTTTCCTGGAGCCCCTTTAGGGAGCAGAAGGGGCTTTAGGGAGTGGAAGGGGCTCTAAGGTCTCCCCGGAGCCTTCTCTTCTCCAGGCTGAACCGCCCGAACTCCCTCAGCCTGTCCTCGCAGCAGGGGGGCTCCAGCCCTTGGACCATCTCTGTGGCCTCCTCTGGCCCCACTCCAACATGTTGGAGTCCCTGCTGATGGCAGGGGGGTTGGACTAGATGACCTTTAAAGGTCCTTTCCAACCCAAACTATTCTATGATTCTATAGATGACTTTTTTTTTTTTTCATTCTTTGTTTATAATTAGATTTGCTTGGGCAGACTCATGAAACTTCTACTTTAAAATTGCAAGTTGCTGTAATACCACATGGGGGACTTTCATGCTGCCTTAATTAAAATGCATAAATAAGGAGGCCTGTTTCTGTTACGTCTCCTTGAAATTGATAGAGAACAACAGGTTTTTTGAGAGGACAGTTAAAAGCAGAATATTTTACTGCTAAAATTTAGAGTAGATCTTTTCTTCTCTCTTTTTTTTTTTTCCTGATTTAGTAACATATGAACAAAATTATACCTAATCTGTTTTGTATCTGTCGTGCAGGTTTTGGGTATCAATCTGAGTTAGAGGCAAGAGTGGCTGAGGCTGCCAGAAGACAGTACAACAAGCTGAAAATGCAGACAAAAGCTGAAATCAGGCAAACTATTGATCGTTTACTAGTAGGAGACTTCATTGTAAGTTTTTGCCCCCAAAATGCTTATGTAGGCTTTTTTGACATATGTTTTAGGACTTGAAGCTCTAAAGAGTGAGGGTTTTTTGTCCATTTGTATGGTGTTCTTTTTAAGAAAGTGGAGAGTTTTACATGTGTTACTGTAGTATTCCTTTTGCTGTCAAACGATCTGTTTTTGTGGTGCAGACCTGCTGAGAATAATGTCAGAATAGTATTTTTCTATTCTTGACCCCATTACTGAGATGACTTCGTGCCAGTTTATTGGCTCCAGTGTGCATTGGAGCTCTGTTGTGTCAAACTTCCTAAATTTGTGTGTAACATATTTAAAGATTATATTTAAATTAAAAAATTATTCCACCTTCATTTGTTTTTTCTTATTCTTCAATTTTCAAGTAACATTAGTATATGTATCGGCATCATTAATCCCTAATGTGGAGTTAGCTATATTGATGCAAGATAGTTGTTTTATATCATTTTCAGTAAAATGAAAAAGTATTTGTTCTAAAAAAGTAATAGTTTGATGTTTGATGAAACAGTCTAGTGCGTGCTGTATTTATGGATAGCCTTGACGAGGATTTATCTGATCCAGTGCCATGTAAAAGGTAGATGCCTTCTCTCGGCTTGGAGATGGGGAGGCCCTCTGGAGAGGGCTATCGTAGCACGGGGCGTTTCACCTGCTGAAAATGTCTCTTCGTAATGGGAGTCTGTGGTTTAAAAAGCTGCCAAACTTTAGTATGCCTGAAGATGAGCGCTTCAGATGAAAAAGCAGCTAACTAGATTGATTTGTTTGACATGGCTTTTTATTATATCTTTTTTCTTATCGTATAGGAAAACAGCAAAAGCTGGACAGTGTGCCTTGATATTTCTGCCCCTCAGGTGATCTTTCCTGATGATTTCAAATTTGTGGATCCAGTGTTAGTTGTTGTAGATTTGGGAAGAATATTACTTACCAATTCTCAAGGTACGATCTAGAATTATTGCAGCTTTCCTTTTCTTTCCACCTTCTCCAGAAACCCTTTTGTCTGTGTAGAAAGTAGAGATGTGTTAAGAGTATTTCCCCTGTATATGCATAGAGTTTCACATAACAATTCCGCTATTATCAATAATTTTTTAATTAAGATTGATGTACGGTTTTAAAAATAACAGGGGAGGAGGGATGCAGTTTTTTTGATTTTGTTGGGGGTTTTGGGTTCTTTTAGGATTAACGTTTAAATTAAAGACTCCCCTGTGATATCTTGTGTCAGGCGCTTTGCCATAGATATGATTTTGGATATGATCAGGTAATGATGGGAAATGTCCAAGGAGGGGGAAGAATACTGTTGTTTATTTGGTTTGTTTACTATTAATTTTTAATCCACAGAGGAATCTAAAAGGAGTGCAGATACTTGTTCTTCAGAAGTCAATGAATTGAGTGATGAGGAATATAAAACGCCACTTGCAACTCCTCCCAATACTCCACCACCGGAATCTAACACTAATAGTGGCATCAAAATGTCTGAATTTACTGGAGTAGAAATAAGTGAAGAGCAGCTACAAGCACACTTAATGAGTAAAAAAATGTATGAGAGATACACGCTTTCATTTATGGACCTTCAGATCATGGTGGGCCGAGTGAAAGACAACTGGAAACATGTCCAAGATAGTGATGTGGGTCCAACTCACGTGGTAGAAAAATTCAACGTTCACCTGCAGTTGGAGCGCAGATTGATATACACGTCTGACCCAAAATACCCAGGAGCTGTCTTGTCTGGCACTCTGCCAGACTTGAAAATTCATATCAACGAAGACAAAATATTGGCTCTGAAGAACTGTTGTACGCAGCTAAGTACATCTGAAACTAAGTCTTCTGATGCCCTACATTTAGGGAAAGACAAGATTTTTGCAGAGGTAGACCAGCTTGGCAGTTTGCATGATTCTGTAATGAATCTAACACAGAGTGTTGTAATGCTGGAGCAACATACCAGGGAAGTTCTTGTTGAATCTCAGCTGCTTTTGGCTGAATTCAAAGTAAACTGTATGCAGTTGGGTGTTGAAAGTAATGGACGGTATATCTCTGTACTCAAGGTTTTTGGCACCAATGCCCATTTTGTGAAAAGGCCGTATGATGCGGAAGTGTCCCTGACTGTTCATGGCCTGTTACTGGTTGATACTATGCAAACATACGGAACAGATTTTGATCTTTTGATGGCTTCTCATAAGAATCTGAGTTTTGATGTGCCAACAGGAAGTCTTCGAGACAGTAGGGCTCAGTCTCCAGTTTACGGACCAAATGATGCACGTCCCATTGATGTAGCTAGTTTGTCAGAGAGATGCAGTACAGCCTCAAATATTTCATCTGCTAACAATGGAAAAGATCAGGAGTCCCTGATAAAATTAGAGTATCAGTTTGTGAGTGCCGAATGCCCATCAATGAATTTGGATAGCAGTCTGCAGGTGATCTCAGTACAGGTGAACAACCTGGATATCATCCTTAATCCAGAGACTATTGTTGAATTGATTGGGTTTCTGCAGAAATCTTTCCCGAAGGAGAAAGAAGATTCTAGTCCTCAGCCTTTAATAGCTGATTTGGAAAGAGACTGGAGGGAACAGGAAACCTTCCAGTCTACTTACGTACAGAATACCGAGGTAGCAGTTGATATCCACTGGTTAAATATACTCCTCCTCAGGACAGTTGGCATGACCAATGGAGAAAAATATGGCAGAAAAATTGCAACAGCCAGTATTGGTGGCACCAAAGTCAATGTCTCCATGTGTAGTAAATTTGATGTAAATGGCTCTCTTGGATGCCTTCACCTTATGGACCTAACACAAGATAGTGTTAAGAACCAGTATGTTGTCAGCATAGGGAATACAGGAAGGTATGAAGACCTCATTGGTGACGTAGATTACTTTGAGTCTTTATTCTTTAGGCTTGATGATGGAAATAGCCTTCCAGATGCTTTAAGTTTCACTTTTACAGAGAGGTCAAAAGAGGAATGTTCTCTCAACCTCAAAATGGCCTCCCTACACTACAACCACTCAGCTAAATTTTTGAAAGAACTGACTTTG
Organism: Rissa tridactyla; assembly: GCF_028500815.1. Classification (NCBI taxonomy): domain Eukaryota; kingdom Metazoa; phylum Chordata; class Aves; order Charadriiformes; family Laridae; genus Rissa; species Rissa tridactyla. The sequence continues at coordinate 3,559,343 of NC_071481.1, read as the reverse complement.
TCAATGGATGAATTGGAAGAGAATTTCCGCAGCATGTTGAAAAGTGCAGCTTCAAAAGTTACTACAGTCTTGGCCACTAAAACTGCTGAATACAGTGAAATGGTTTCTTTGTTTGATACAGCACCACGATCAAGAGATGTTGCCAACTTAGAAGATAATGAAGGCTATGCATTAGGGTCACAGTCTCTCAAAACTGATACTATTAAGCTTATATTAAATGTAAACATTGAATCACCAATTGTCTCAATACCTCGAAAGCCTGGTAGCTCTGAACTGCTTGTAGGTCATCTAGGACAAATATCTATTCAGAATTTTGTACCAGGAGAAGATGAATCTACAAGCGATAGACTGCAAGTTGAAATTAAAGATATTAAAATGTATTCTTTAAATAGCAGTCAATTTACGAGCAAGAAGGAGCCTGCAAGTGAAATATCTCGTGGGCTGCATTCTTCGGGTCCTGCCAGTATTAATAGCCAGGAAGAACCCCTGTTTACTCGTCATGACTTCTTTGAATCGTTACATAAAGGCCATGGTATGTTAATCGGAGGGTTCTTAATTATTTTAATATGAGTAGTAGATGGTACTAAAAATGTGTATTAATCATAGGTCTGATTGTATATACTGTCTCGCCTGTCCTTCTGAAGTACGCTGCTCAGTTTTAATTGCAATGGACAAGTTATATTATTTACATTCATTTTAGTCCCCTAAGCAAAACCTCAATAGTGCCTTTCATGCAGAAATTTTAACAAAACATAGCCATATCTACTTATTTTAGCGTTGCTAAGAGATTCTGAGCAAGTTAAATAGCTACTATGTTATCTCTGCTGTACAGTCTTTATATATCAGTTATATTTTATATATCGGTTCACTTGTAATAATGTTGTTTTAATTTCATTTTCCCTTAACAGCTTTCCACATTCTGAACAACACAACCATCCAGTTTAAACTGGAAAAGATACCATTGGAGAGAGATTTGGATTTAACTTTTCCTCCGAGTAATGAAGACTTTGGAATATCAAGCATTATGAAGATTGAAGGGAAATTTGTGAACCCTCTTCAGGTATAGCAGTGTGGATTTTCCACTACCAATATAAAAGTACTTCCCTGCAGAGAAGATAAGTACAGAAGAATTGCTTTGCATCAGCTTGGCATAGGACCTCGTTCTGGACTATTTTTTTACATGTGGACAAACTTAAAATTTGTCTGGTTTGAAATTATTTCCACTTGTGAGTTTTAAAATACACGTACTGATTTTATTAAGATAGGGAGCTCTAACATGGTGATTGTTTCTTTTTTCTACATTGTAGGTGGTGTTAGCAAAACATGTGTATGAACAAGTCCTTCAGACTCTGGATAATTTAATTTACAGTGAAGACTTGAACAAGTTTCCAAGCACTTCTGTATCTTCAACTGGTCAGAGTTCTCCTTCAGCATCACTTCATAGTACAGGCACAGAATTCTCAAGTGAACGGAAGGAAAATGGCTTATTCAGCCATTCTAGTTTTAATTCTGTTCCAAACAAGTCGTTAGCTGTCAGGGAAACAAAATCTTTTACTCAGATTCAAGCAAACTTTCATATCTCAGAGCTCCAGGTTCAGTTAAGTGGTGATCTTACCCTTGGTGCACAAGGCCTTGTCAGCCTTAAGTTTCAGGATTTTGATGTTGAGTTTGCTAAAGATCATCCTCAGACTTTGTCTATTCAGATTGCCTTGCGGTCTCTGCTAATGGAAGATCTTCTGGAAAAAAACCCAGACTCTATGTATAAGAATCTCATGGTGTCCCGTGGAGCACCCAAGCCATCCAGTTTAGCACATAAGGAATATCTTTCACAGTCTTGTCCCTCCGTATCCAATGTAGAATATCCAGATATGCCACGTTCCCTGCCTTCCCATATGGAAGAAGCACCTAATGTCTTTCAGCTATACCAAAGACCAGTTTGTGCCTCTCGTAAGAAGCAAAAAGAAGATGCTGATTCTGAGTATCCTCTGACTCCACCTCCTTCTCCAACAGCAGACAGATCCAAGTTGCCCTGTGGAAAAAGTAACTTTGATGATTCATTAGTTCATATCAATATATTTCTAGTGGATAGGAAACATCCTGAATTTTCTTCTCACTATAACAAAATTAACCGTAGTGTAGATGTTGATTTTAATTGTCTAGATGTCTTAATAACTTTGCAAACTTGGGTAGTGATACTGGATTTCTTTGGGATTGGATCTACTGCTGATAACCATGCTATGAAGCTGCAACCTGAAGATACTCAGCAGACAATCAAATCAGAAATAAGTACCTTGTCAGCTTCTCCAGCCCAAGAGCCTGTAAACACTAAGCTGGATCTGAAGGTATACTTGAGATGCAAAATAGTAATTGGATTGTCTGTCATAAAACGTCTGGTTTATAGAAACTTAAGGTGATATTTAAATCAAATGTTCTATATTCTAGTGAGGTGTGTGCATAAATTGAGAAACTGTAGATTTAAAGAGTGTGTAGATGTAGTTAAAAAGTGCAGAGCTGCCTTGCTTTGTGACCCTCCTTAGACACGGGTGTGCCACTTGAAGGGAGGCTGAACTAGAATGCTCCATGTTCATCCAGTGGAGCTCTCATGGGTAGAATTTGACACCCAGCCCCCGCCCCATGCCCCATCCAGTCTGTTCTGTGCCCAAAAGTGTAAGTCTGGTGGGCAGTGACTGTTGCTTCCCTGGGGTGATGCAGGGGACAGACTAAATGTCTGTTACCTCTTAAAATGATAAGATTGCTTCAATATTAAAGACCTGGCATACTGAAATGGGCACTTTGCTGTTCTAGGTACTATGGAGTTTATTTTTTTTTTTAAAGTATATAGTTTTATAAATATATATACATATCCATGTCTATACATATGTATGTATAAACATGTATTTTTAAAAAAATAATTATGTGTATATATATAGTCTTTGTCCAGAGGTCCTGCAGCCTAACTTAAAAATGACAAGTCTTGAAAGGAAAAGGATGAAGACAGCAGTGCCAGGATTTGTTATCACATGATAATTCTAAATTGCTTGGGAGACCCATTAGTGTGCAAACAAGGAAGTAAAAAGGTTGCTTTCGTCCAGTGTCTCCCAAGCAGATAAGTCTTGTTTGCCGTGTATGTGTCACAGTGCAACTGTCCTGAAAAAAACTAACAAGAAGTTCCTGCTACGAAGTCGTATTGTTTAATACCAACCTGTTCCTTTTTGTTTGACCAGGTCCATTCTTTATCGTTAGTACTGAATAAGACGACCAGTGAGCTTGCGAAAGCCAGTGTGTCAAAACTTGCAGCTCACATGGAAGTGATTGGTGAGTAGGCGGCAGGGCTAAGGATGGGTGCAGTTTAAAACAAAAGGAGGCGTGCACTGGAGTTGTGATTTGACATGCTTTTGTTTTGGTGCTCCTTGGGTGGTTTGTGTGTTTGTTTCCTGAGGAAGGTGCACGTTCTGTTCCCACTGCTTCTTCCTCTGCTCTTTCAGGCTTCATTTTAAATCCTCGCATCCCTTCCAGTTGTCAAACCCTTTATCGTTTTTCTTGAGATTGGCTAGGATTTTAATACTTTACTTTCACGGACCATAACAATAGTGTATATTACAATTTTAGAGATAAAAAGTTCTATCTAAGTTTTCACAAATCAAAGTGCTGTGATCATGTACGTAAAGCATACAGTTATGTTTAGGTTAATAAAATCTTCGTAGCAGAAAGAGGAGATTTTCTTTGAATGTGAGGTTTGATGTTTGATTGAATGTTACTTATTTAGTTACTTGTAACAGGTTTATCCCACTAACAGAAACTTTTGGGGTTTAGCAACTTATCTGTGTTTGAGGATCCCAATTGTCTGTCTTTTGTTTTGCAGAGGGAGATTTAGCCCTGCAAGGAAGTATTGGAAGTATGTCCTTAAGTGATCTTACAGCTCATGGAGAATTTTACAGAGAACGTTTCACTACAAGTGGTGAAGAGGCACTTATTTTCCAAGTCTATAAGTATGAATTTAAATTTCTTGTTACTTGATATTAACACCATTAGCACCCCACCCCCAAACAAACCGAACCAAACAACTGTCAGGTCGGCGTGATTCTGCTTTGGACGCTTGTGACTTAGATGAGACTTCGAACCTTTTCAATCATAAATTTAGGATTTTTGCTTTTCTTCGTGCTTATCAGGAAAAATAGTTTTTTATTTCCCTCTAAAGCTGTTATTGAAAGTATTTAGGTGATGATTTGTTCCTAGATAAAATAGTATTTGTTTTTTAAAAGTAGGAAGAGGTTTTCAACTGATTAAATAGATCTTCCGTTGCTCCTTAATTTTGGAATTAAGGGTTTGCTTTTGTCATAGTGTACTCGAAGTTATTCAGCTTTGTGCAAAGCGGTACGTCTTATCCTGTGATGTTTCATGGTTTTCCACCCCTTCCTCCACCCACTAGAATTAATCAGATTAGAAATCACCCAAGCAATGTTATGGAACTAATTTCAAATGTAACAGCACACTCATTCTGGGTTGAATCTACATATTATCCTGCAGTAGAGTCCTTATAAGCTACCGTTCAGATGTATAATATCACCAAAGATGTATCTGTTAGATGTAGAGCTTAGAGGTACATCCTGAATGTAGAATTTTCCTGTTTGCTTAATTAAAACTCAGTAGCACTTAAATATGTGTAATTTAGGAATAATTAATAGAAAACCATTTTTTCACATTTATAATTGAAATAATTTTAATTTCTGTACTGTGAACATCAGTTAAATCCCCTATATTGTTATTTTGAACGCAAAAAAATGAATAGCCCTATTTGTCAAATGTAGCTAAGATAGCTAAATTTTCTTTTCAACTTTTATCATAGATATGGGAGGGCAGATCCGTTGCTGCAGAGGGAGTGTGATATTCGTGTCACTCTACGAATGGCATCTGTTCAGTATGTGCATACTCAGCGTTTCCAGGCAGAGGTGGTGTCTTTCATCCAACATTTTACTCAACTTCAAGATGTCTTGGGGCGGCAGAGAGCAGCGATTGAAGGACAAACAGTATGTCTGGGTTTTTTCTGTTCTTTCCTAGCCTTCTTTTGGAAGTTGAAGTGAAGTATAAAATTTATGGTAGTGCATCAACTCAGTGAGTTGAAATGATGGGAGGTTTTAGAGTTCTGATGTTAGTGGAGATGGCTCATACTCATTTTGTAGTTAAAAGACCTTATTTAGGACCATCCTTCTGCTATTTGAGAGTGCAGAATACCAAATTTGCACATTACTTGACACTTTGGCACCCGGATCCTGCCATATGCAGGTGTTTTCCTGTCTTTGTGATGCTGGACAAACAGGGCTCAAGATTTTATCTTGCCTCTTTCTCCACTGTTTGCCAGGTAGTTACAATACCTGAATAAGGACAACCAAGTGAGAAGTCCTTCTGTTCTACTCAGGTGTATGTCCTTGATTAAGTATGATGGCTGGTAGACAGAGAAAATCAGATGCTGAGCTTCAGTTATAGCCTATTTTGTACAAAACCTACTGCGGGAGGGTTTAATATAGTTAATAGTCTTGTTTAAAAAGTCGCTTCTCATAATGGGAAGAAAGACAGTTTATACTTGCATATATTAAAATACTTCATTGTGCATCAGTTAGGACGCTTGAATCTGATTTTGAAACGTGTTCTAAATTATGGGTTTTTTACCATGAGGAATTTTTCTTAAGTAATCTTTTCTTTAAGTCGTAGTGTCTGTTATGCCTCTTAGTTCAGTGGGGACTCCTGATTGCTGTGCTTGTTTCACAGGTGTGTGCTCTTTGCATCATTGTCTGTTTTAACTAGCCTTTATTCTCTGCCTAAAACAAGAGCTCTTCTCTTTTTTTTTGTGTAAAATTTTATCATGTCTTAATTTTGTAGATCAAGGAATAGTGTTCCTGAATTCAGTACTAATCAGTGTGAAATAATCACCCCACCCCTGCATTTTTTTTTAATGAATTTTTGCTCTTCTCAGGTACGAGATAAAGCACAGCGAGCCTCCCGAGTTCTTCTTGATATTGAGGCTGGTGCTCCTGTTCTGCTCATACCTGAAAGCTCAAAGTCTAACAGCCTTATTGTAGCTAATCTTGGAAAACTGAAAGTCAAGAACAGATTTCTGTTTGCGGGTATGCCGGGTACTTTTTCATTAAAGAACAAGGTAAGAAAATTACTTCTTAATTTAGCAGCTTGTGGTTTTTCTAGTTCTTGTGCATTTTATTTCTGTATCAAAATGGTAAATGATTCTTAGATTTTACTTTATATTTACACTTTGTACTACTGGTAGGGAAACAGTCCCTGGCAGTGTACTGGGCACTCCTGGGTCTGGTCCAATCTGCCGCTGATTGTGCCCAGCTGTGCCCTCCTGCGCCTGCACCTGGGCTTGCGTTCTGGACCTTCAGGGCAGAGCTGGGGGAGACAGTTCTGGGGAACTCGCTAGAACTGGCCTTGTTAGGAAGCAGGATCCAGGGGGATGTACACCTGGATGTGGGAGCATAATGAGCTTTCAGCTAACCCTGTTTGGTGGCTGCTTCAACTCTTCGCCAAACAAAATTTCAACAGCGTGAGTAGCAGAAAATAGAGATCTGTATTGGCTGAGAGTTGCTGGAACACACTGAATTGGTTTTAATTCCTTTTTTTTTTCTGCTCTTAATGAAACTGAGCAGTAGTTTAAACTGAGCATGTAGTTGCTTTTATTAGGTGAAACCTAATGAAAGGTTTCCAGCGAATGCTTGAGCCTGAGGCTAGGTACAGGGCAGGGAGTAGTTGGTGTTGCTGTTGAGAGATGCGGCCACAAAATTTGAGGTAAGGAAGATCTATCTTGGATGGCTTCTATATCTAACCTGTGGAACAAAATAGGTAGTTGTTCTGGGAACCTCCTAATCCCATTTTAAAGGGGGGCAGAAAGTAGGTGGACTGAATTGCTACAGCAGTTTTGTGGTGTGTCTTCTACCTCCATCTGCTTTGTATCTACCAATGTCTTTACTGTAAGGAAATAATTGGTCTGTAATATTGAGTGGTCCTGTGTAATCTAGTGTGCTGATTTATTTAAAGGTTTGTAAGTGGCAGATTCCGAAATTAATGTTAGAAGTTAAAGGATGTGTGCATAGTAATTGTATTTCAACTTAAAAATACTGTGTTATGCAGCACTGAAGGAATTTGGGGGTTTGAAATGGGATTGGGTGGGGGTTTCGGTTTTTTGTTTGGTTTTTTTTTTATTTTTTATCTGTCCTATGTTTATTTTTGAGGATCTGATTTTACAAGGCAATGCATACAAGGATCCAGTTTTATTTGAGGTATTTCATGTCTTTATAGTAATATTCAGGTGCTCCTCATTCATTTAAAAAAAAGGAAATTTTCTTGTGGAATTTAGCACTTTAGAAGTTCCTTTATACATTAAAAATTACGTTTCTGTTCTAAAGACTTTGCTGAATTCTGTAAGAACTGGATTTAAATTTGTTGTGGTGTGCTCTTTATGCATGTCTGACGAGCTGTTAATTTGGATTTCTTGCATAAATTCACAGATTTGTAGATGATGTGATGATTTTTCTTTGCATGTACTTTTCAGTCTTTACAGTATAAATTTAAATGCTAATGTCTTCAAATTTTTGATCTTAAAATCCTTGATCATGGCTGCAATTAATTTTTCCAATGAATAGTATTTAAAAACCAGATAAGGCAACTAAGATTAATAATTAAAAGCAGAAAGGAAAATTTATGAGTAAGGATTGTACAGTGACATCAGGAGCCGGATACAGAAAGGTGGGAAATGATAGTAACAAAGCTGCAGTCGTGGGTCAAGTGAGCGATCCCAGAGGAAGGGGAAGCGGGTCGCTAGAGCCAGATGAGCGTTACCTGCTAGGGCATGCGGAGCTCAGTAAAACTGAAACATGAGGTTAATAAATTTAAATCAGAATGGACTAAATGAACCCTGAAATTGGCTTCAGAGTATAAAGGTGCCTTGTAAACCTGTTCCGCTAGATACATTTTTGGGAGAATTAGTTCCTAATGTTGATGTGACTGTTTTACTAGCGAGCTATACCTTTTGCAGGTTTTTGATGGTAGACAGCATCATGAAGGTGGAAAAGCTTGTAAGATTTCCACTGGATGCGTGGTGATGAGGAAATGTCTAAATGTTATACACCAATATAAACGAGCTTTTCTTTTTTCACCTGTGGGGATTTTAACAATGAGGGTAGGGATTGATTCTATCTTGAGCTTAGCTACTGCAGAAAAATTTTAGGGCACGTTTTTGTATGATGACTGAAGTATTTAAAGTGCATAAAATGATAACTTCATGTATATACGTGTTTGTTCACATATTCTGATAAAATATTAAGTTGCCGACATGATCTTGCAGAAATCATGGCGTATGTTTTCATCATCTGAAGGCGTTCTGAAAAGCAGCTTTAAATATTTAACATGAAATGCTTGATATCTTGACAGTCTTGCCCCCTCTTTTGTATTAATTTCATTTACATGGGGGTTTTTTTCTTTGTTTTGTGCAAAACCCACTGGTTTTGAATTAATTTCTCATTGAAAAGATTTCACAGCTTTTTTGAAAACGGTGAAATAAACGTTTTATAAAAGGAAATGTTTTAATCTGCTGTTAAGGTTATAGGAAAAAAGTTTGGTCGTCTTTCTACAGTAAAAGATAGTGGCATTCAGATAAAATATTTAGGTTTTTGACAGGAATTTTTTGCAACTTTAACTGTGGTGAATCAGTTACTTAGAATTTAAATTACAAATCTATTGTTAATTACACAATTACTTTCATTAGCAGGATTCAGTTCAATTTTCATCTCCTGTGGGAACCCCGAAACATAACATGAAGAAAACAACAAGTGCTGAAGAATCAAAAGTAGCGATGGAAGGGTTGTTCATGAAGAAATCATCAGGAACAAACATTTCTCGACTGAAGAGCGAGCCTGTGCTGAATGCGTTGAGTAAGCCACAAGGGCAACAGTCAAAGCTCCCTGTCGTCCCAAACCCTGACAGCCCAGGTATGTGACAAATAATAGAAACCCCACAGAGCTGCTCTTTTTCCTTCTAAAATAATGGAGTGCAGTTTTTCTAGTATTTTGTGTGATACTGAAAAAGTAAGGCGCTGGGTCTAATGATTGTAGGTTTAAAAAGAAAGGACTTCTTAGTTTCAAGGTTGATTTTTGCAGCTTAAAAGATTGGGGAATTGTAGTTCAGGTTCTGGGCAAACAGTCCTGCAATTTGGGCATGTTTTGAGATACATATTCAAACATAAAGGGAATCTATTTGGACTCTTAATTAAGAGTTTATGTTTACCTGTGAATGAGCTTGGTATCTGGTAGTTACAGATATTGATGAGTGTCAATAAAAAAATTTACAAACAAACAAGCAAACAAAACCACAATAACTTCCAGGACAAAATAAATTTCTTTTTAAAGTAAGTTGCATTAGTTCTGTACAGATTCTTTTTTTTTTCTTTCTTAATATATTATTTCCTGTGCATTTGCAGAGGATCACATCTGCCTCTTAGACTGCATTGTGGTTGATCTGCAGGACATGGACATATTTGCTGCGGAAAGGTACCAGAGAGAGTATTCAAAGGCTGTGGAAGATACAAGTGCGGATTTGAGCTTTCCGTCCTACTTTGTGAGGCAGACAGGAGGAAGCCTATTAACAGAACCTTTCAGACTGAAGTTACAAGTAGAGAGAAACTTAGACAAGTGAGTTTAAACCAGTGGCTTAGATGCCCTTTATTATATCTTAAAAATATTGCCTGCTGTGTTGCAGCACCTTGCAATACTGAGGTTTTTTCCTTTGTTGCAGAGAGCTGAGTCATGCAGTTGCAGACATATCGATACATGGCAACCTGTCATCGGTCCATTGCTCTCTGGACTTGAATAAGTACAAACTGATCCGTGGACTGCTGGAGAACAACCTTGGGGAGCCGATAGAAGAGTTCATGCGGCCTTACGATTTGCAGGATCCAAGAATCCATGTAAGAGGAGCTGTATGTCTTGAAATGTCTGGGGGTTTTGCTGATTAGGCTAAATATCTGTTATTTTCTTGTAGTTTACTAGGTGAACTGGTAGATTTAAAAAACAAAAAAGAAAATTTAGGTAGACAAACAACAAGGGGACTGTTTTGTCTGGAGGCACACGTGTGAATTCAGGTTTGTCTCAGCAATACCATTGCCCTTCCAGGTGTATCTTACTTCTATGGTTGCTTCATGTTTCTATGTTTGTTAGTTCAGTTTACTTCTGCTTAAATATATCGGTGGGAAAAAAAGTTAACAAAGCTATGAAAACTGTACCTTTTTTTCTGAGGCATTTAAGCCGATCTGCTATTGCAGTATATTATTGGTACATTAGAAAGATGAAGATTTTTCCATTTGCATGGAGCTTTTTGGAGGGACTTGAAGGTTATCTTGTAGTCATGTGCAGGGTGATGATTCCTTTCCCTTGGTGTCTAGGGCATTCCTAAAGACTTATGAGATTGTGGAATGTGTTTTTAACTTTGTGTTAAAAGCCCTCTTTTTCTCCTATAAATCTGAAAGAAGAATTTCAGTATTAAAAGCTTTACAGCAGAACTGAGCCTTTTTTTTTTGAGCAGGTTCTCAAGCATCGCCTATTTGGCTGTTGTCAAATACTGTCCTTTCAGGAAAAGTGTGGGCAGCATCTGGAAATAATATTTATCCTTATTACTGGGAAGGGAAGCTGTTGAACAATCTTTGCTTAAGAAGTAAATATGTGACCACAGCAGGGGGGAAAATGGCTAGAAGCATCTAGGATTCTCTTTAAGAGAGGAGAGAATGGGTGAAGTTCTCCTAATAGAAGTATGCTCTTCATGTCAGGCTTTTCACCTAAAATAAAATAAAAAAATAAAAAAAAGCTTTAAGTTTTAGAAACTACAAATCTGAATGTATCTGAAACAGTTTGAAAGAATTGTCGGCTGTTTGGTTTTTTTTGGAGGGGGAATGATGACAGCGTCATTTTATTTAAGAACAAAGAAACTATAGAACAGTAGTGTGAAAAAGGATTAATAAACATTTTTCAAGTTGAAGGCTACACTGTTGTGAAATGTAACTTTTTGCCAGCAATGGTTAATGAAACTCTTTGAAGGAGAAAGCCACTGCAGTTGTTTGCATTTGTCTGAAATAACCAAATTTAATTTGGGAATGAGAGTTAAACATGCTCTTAAAAAGAATGTTGGTGTTTTCCACTTTCAGACAGTTTTGAGTGGAGAAGTGTATACTTCCATGTCATTCCTCATTGACATGGTTAATGTGAGTCTGGAACTGATGGATCCAAAAGGAAAAGATGGCTGCAGCTCTTTAGCCAGGTAGGAATTTTGTTACTGAGTACCTTATGCTGAATACTGTGCTCATATGAGAGATTATAGGACAGGAATTAACATACTACATGAGGTTATGGTTTAATAATGCGATGAAATAGAATTTCTTAGAAATAGAGTCCAAATTGAGAGTTTTAGCTGATCTGAAAGATGCAAGGGAATGACACTGTTCAGAAGATGACATCTGCGTCTTTCAAGTTGTCCTTGAAATTGCAGTTCAGTTGACAATCAGTGGACTTGCCCAAGACATGGTATTCTAATTAAGAAAATGTTGAGGGGTAATCTTAAAAAAACAGATTTCTGCTGTGCTGTTTTGTGTGGTTTTTTTAAGCTAGAAGGTTCTATATCAGTGGAAAATATTATTACATACAGTATAGATATACTTCCTATCTTGGTGACATGAGATATGTTTACAGTTGTTTTAGAAAATATGTAAAAGAAAGATATAAGCTGTATACCATGCATACTTTTAAAAAAAGTGACTTCTAGAAATAAATGAGCTACAAGACTCTTAAATGTATTGGTTTCCTTTTTATTTGCCTAGGTTTGATTTTAAGAAATCCAAGTTGCTTTTTGAAAGCTCTTCAAATGGAACCAAGTCTGTAAATTTGGTCTCTCATTCCATGATGGCATTTGACACACGTTACGCTGGACAGAAGTCTGCTGCAGGCACCCCAAATGTGTTTAACTGCATTTTTCAGTCATCAAAGAATACTAGTAGTCCAGGAGCAATCCAGATTGAGTTGCACTTCAGGTTGGTCATTTTGAGATTTATCTGTTTGCTTGTTTTTGATAAGGTCATACTCGATCAGGATTGTCTTGTGTTTAGTACAGCTGTTATTAATGTAGATAAACTTGCTGGCATTGTATTTACAAGTGAAGACGTTTTTGGGGTTGTCAGTGGTACCCGATAGATTGAAATCTGCAGTTATTAATTAACCGAAGGTTGATGGATTTTTATTTTTGTTTTCCCTTGTTGCAATAAAAAAAATAGGTTTGAATGTGTAATGTATCAGATGAAGTTCTGGTCTATTAAAATCAGTAGTGCTTAAAGCTTGATAAGTTTGGCCTTGTAGTTTGCCTAAAACCATATTGTGGAATTTTTAATATAAGTTGTGCAAAAGCTGTTTTCCAGTAGGTGTCAGACTTGCCTTTCTGAGAGAATCAGATAAATACAGAAATGGCACCTCTTTCAAAAAACAATCTCTACATTCTTTTCTGTATTCTATCCTACCCTGTTTGTTTTTCCTTATCCAAGTTTCTTGGAGTGCTTAAAGGCATCACAGTGGATATCTGTTTTGTTCTAATTTAATATTGAAAATGGGAATATAAAGTATAATGTTGGTATTTACCCAAGGTTAAGCGTCGCTTTATGGGTTCACGCTGGGAGTGAAGTGAGATGACTAGGGACGTTGCTTTCACTTTTGATCAGGCTCACTGACCAAACCCAGCTTTCTAACGCTTTTCTAAGTATGATACCTTCTGAAGCGGTTGCAGGAGTAACGTAGAAAAAAATCTGTGGACTATTATAGTCCAATAGGAAATCTTGAAGGCATTTGTTCATAAAAAACAAGCAAACAAACTTTAGGCAATTGAGGGAAACTTCAATAATGCGTGATGGTTTTAAGTACTTAATAAGTTTGTGACACCAAGATTTTGATTTGAATAAAACTGAAAAAATATTTTCATGTAACTGCTGATCCAGTGTCTGCCTAGACTGGAGGTTGGTTTGCACAGTGTAGCCTAGTCTGGTTTATGAGTGATAGTTTCAGGAATTTTCTTCCCAACTGTTGCGCTTTTAAATGTTAGCCACATAAGCATGTGTTACGTTTTTAGTGGTGAGAGCATCCTTGGCACTAGATGTAAGCTTTTGCGGAGCTCAGTGATAGTGTTATACTGGCTCATGCCTTTTGGAAATATCCTGGAGAGCCGGGGAGGGTTAAAGGCTTTTACTATTGGAAGCAGTGCGGGCAGGCTGCTTCTCACAAAGGAATTACAGCTCTTTAGAGGTTTTATGGTTCAGAATGTGTTGGATATAAAATTGTTTCATGGTATTTAAGCACTTAGATTATTTTCCAGTTAGCATGACCAAATAAAATTGGTATTCCAGATCACGGAGCCAAACGCTTTAATCCCTCCTAGCCAGATATTCAAAATGTGATGCTAAAAGTTCAGTAAGGCTAGCATTTTTTCGGAATGACAAAGAAGCTTCCTGTGCTGCAAAATGCTGTCAGGGTGTGAGAGGAAACACATTGTATGTCTAATCTTCTAGAGGGATATGGAGCCAGGTCTAAATTTCACACGCAGTCTGTTAGATTTGATACCGACCAGATGTAAAAGAATAATAAAAAGAGCAGTTTTAAAATTTGAGACTTTGCAAAATAATATCAATAATTTAAATGTATTAAAGGAGCTTTTATAATTTAATGTCTTGTTACATAGTTTTTCAATTCATCTTTTGTATCATTACAGCTTAGAATTCATGCAGTTAAGATCTGTTGGGTTTCTGTGGGTACAACAACTCGATGAATTTCAATCTGTTTAAATATATATATGTATATGTATTTTAAAGGCCAGACACTCTGTAAACTAAGTGTATCCCTGTAAAGTTCTGTATGGTTCTTACTTGCTAGATACTGGTAGTTTTCTGCATCATTTTAAATGTACACAAGATGTAAAGTTTATATGTATGCTTCTCTCTTCTTAAAAGGTCTACTAAGGATTCCTCCAGTTTCACAGTTGTTCTGAACAATCTTCGTGTATTTCTAATATTTGACTGGTTGTTACTTGTTCATGACTTTTTATGTACTCCTGGAGATACCAAAAAGCGGGAAAATCACCTTTCTTGCCGGCAACGCACTTACAGCAGTGACGCAACTGTAGTTCCAAAAACAGTGAAAAGTGGAGTAGTTACAAAACGTTCATCGCTACATGTGTCTACAGAAAAACAACTGGAAGTTAAGGTTAATGTGACAGGTAAACGTATTCTTCTGTGGTGCTTTTTTAGAAGGTTTTCTGATTAAAAGCCGTGTTGTGCTAGTGGAAAAAAGGTCCTTTAAAGGACAGAAAATCAAGAAACCTGCTACAAATGCTTAAAATACCTTAATGCCGTTTCCAATTGCCGTGTTTGTTATTTGTCATTTTGTTTTGTTAAGGAACTGAATTTGTGGTTGTTGAAGACATGTCTTGTTTTGATACCAATGCCATTATTTTGAAGGGGACTACTGTTCTCACGTACAAGCCCAAGCTGTTAGATCGTCCTTTCTCTGGTAGTTTGTTTGGCATTGAGGTAAGAAGAATACATTTGCTTTTGTAAAACATCTAAAATTAGAGGAGCTTGTGAAGATAGTTTACTATAAATATATATACAACAGGAGTATAGTAAAGTAAAGAAGAGGCTGTGCAGAGATGTGGTAAATCCTAAATGGTTGTTGCAGACCAAAGGACAAAGCATTTTCCATATCTGTGATAGGCAGAGCAGTGGAATTAAGTTTAGCAGTAAAGGGAATATTTGGTTGCATATCAGAATCTCTTTTCCTGAACTTACAGCATAGCTGCGCCCTGGAATAAATTGTCTGGAAAGATTTTGGAATGTCTGCCGTCTTAAAGTTTACATAGGAATTGTCTGTAGAGAACAGTTTGGCTATAGTTCATGTTTTGTGATAGTCAGTCTTTGAGGTTCTTGCCAGGCTTGTTCTCTTGGTTCCTAATTTTTTCTAAACCCATTTTTCGATTTTTAGGTTTTTTCATGCCGGTTAGGAAATGAGCAAGAGACCGCACTGTCAATTATTGATCCAGTAGAAATTCAGATGGAACTTGTTGGGAATGCTTCCTACCCAAGAGGTTCAGGGCTGTTGGATGCTTTCAATAGCGAAGATTTTCCTCCTATTCTAGAGGTAATATTAAAGGCCTGAATAAACTGTTTGCAATAGAGGATACGACATCATGATCTAGCACAGGTTTTTTATTATGTCCAAGGATTCAATAGAATACTTTCAAATGCATAAAAAAAGAACAAGGTACATTTTTCCAGAAGTG
This sequence comes from Rissa tridactyla, assembly GCF_028500815.1. Taxonomy (NCBI): domain Eukaryota; kingdom Metazoa; phylum Chordata; class Aves; order Charadriiformes; family Laridae; genus Rissa; species Rissa tridactyla. The sequence goes on along the minus strand of NC_071481.1, from coordinate 3,543,980 downwards.
GAAAAGGCAAAGAAACAAGCATGCAGAAAATGCTCGTAGTGGTAACGAGGGAGTGATTTCTGGGATATATTCTAGAGATTAATAATGGGGGGGAAAAAAGTGAGTTGATGAAGTGGGCATTTTAGTATGTTACTAATAACGGAAAGAAAAAGGTTAATTTTCTGTATCTCATTGTTAGTGTTTATTAAAGGGAAAGTCTGTTTAGAGACTTCTTTTTAGCATTATACCAAAGGAAAACTTTTTTTTTTTTTCTGATAGATGCTTTTAAAGTTTTTTTGGTTAGTAAAGTTTGGTAATTTTATTACTGGAGCTTTAAAACAATGTGGGCATCAGGGTTTAATATTAAATTTTGTCTTCCTTTGGGAAAAGCTTTGTAAGTATCCCAAGTATATAAGAAAAACATGTAGAAAAGGGTAAGTGAATCTTATTTTTTAATTTTCATTTAGATTCAATTGCAAGCACTGGATATCAGACTGTCATACAATGATGTTCAACTGTTCTTGGCAATTGCAAAGTCAATTCCTCAACAGACGAGTGCAGCTCTGCCTGACTCAGCTGCGTCGATTGCTGAAAATACTGCAAATCCTTCCGGTTTAGCACTGGTGAATGAGACTTCCTCCTCGACACATGAAAACAGAGATACATCCAAACGTGTGTTGGATCCTGTTCTTGGTATGTTTTTAACTTTTGGAGTAAAGCCATTTGTTACATCTAAATGAGGTTTCTGCAGTGTGAAGCTAGACTTAGTGCTTAAGACAGAAGATGTTGCTATATTCATCGTGTAAAACCCTTGGTTGATTTGAATTATTTGACAATAGCATTATACTGATGACACTATAAAAAAAAAAGTAGATTTGTTTTTTGTTTTTTTCTGCTTGTAGTATGACAGTGGGTGGTTTCATAGCAAGTTTTATTTAGCATCACGTGTCATTGTAAAGCGTCATGATGGAGTACTTCTTAGGTGGCAAACTTTTAAAGGGGGAGAGGGTCCACCTCTTCAAACTCATTAAAGTGATAGTGAAACGGAAACCATCATAATTACTAGTTATCTCTTTATGTCTAGCAATCTTTTGTTTTGGTGTCATTGCTTTTTTACGAACTAAAAATTGTGTGTGCTCAGAACCACTGCCTGACAATAATGAGGAAATACACAGTAGTGAAAAAGGTTTTTTTCTCTCTCTGCTTCTGCACTTGAGAGCCATCGGGGGAGTTCAAAGTGAATAAGTGATTGTCTTCTGAATGAAGGGTTGGTTTACAAAAAAAGTTTTAGTCCAAACTGAAATTCATGGAGTACGTTGACTCCCTGTAGGAGAATAAAAATAACCCATGTATTCTAGAATGTAAACATTATGGGTTGGGGGTTTGGTTTTGGGGTTTTTTTTGGTAAAAGCAGTGCTGAATCATATGCTTTTTCTACAGTTGCAATCTTAAACAAACAAAACGCCATTTTTCATACAGATGTATCTTAATTTTAGAAATGAAAACAAGTAGATAACTGTCAAGGACTTATGATTGCTTAACTGTTCAATTACAGAGGTACAGCTGGCTCGCCTCCAGGAGTTGGGATTCAGTATGGAAGACTGTCGTAAAGCTCTTTTGATCTGCCAAGGTAACTTCAAATATTCTTAGTTGGTCTTGCAAATTGTTCATGTTGCCTACCTTGCAATTAAGTAAAAACTTCCAGACTGTAAGGTAGCTGATGCACAGGCAGTATTTCCTTCTCTTCTTTACTTTGGCTCTGTGTTGGTGTATAATCTTAGAGAATACTCATTTTTCTGTTCTGGTAGTGTGTAGAACCCACCCTCCAAAGATTGTTTTGCCTTTTGGGATGTCATATGTGGAGTGTTTGAATGTATTTTTGTTTGGGGCTTTGGGTTGTGTTTGTTTTTTTTCTTCTATGGTATACCTATTTCTTGCTGTTATCCATCGCATTCTCTTTAGAGCACGTTTTTATCTCGCCCTTTCTGAATCATGTATTTTACCTACTTCTACACCCAATATATGAAAAGAAGGTGAAAATTTAACACAAGTGATTCTTTTTCTTTAGCACTGTCATGTTTCCCACCTTATTATAGGCACTCACAATATTAATATAGTATTAATAATTATTATTATAATATATATTATATTGCCAGTTGTTTTGCAAATTTCAAAACACATTTCTTATTCTTAGAAAAGACCAATGTATTTATAGTCTTTTCATATTTATGGTATTAAATAGGTCACATTCAAGGTGCTGTTGGTGTGTTGCTATACTTCTTAAGAGAGAGGGAATTAGTTTGCTTCCGTATCCTTTGTAAATAAGTATATTTCATTGAGAAAGTAGATGATGATTGATTGGTTTTTTTTGGTTTTATCTATCAAGGTGACTTGAAAAAAGCAGCGAGTTGGTTATTTAAGAATGCTGAACCTTTGAAATCGGTTTCCCAGACCTCTTCTGGTCGAGACAGCCAAGGGCTTGTGCCTTTTCAGTTCATCTCTGGAGTGGAAATAAAAGCAGAAAGTATATGCATTTGCTTTATTGATGACTGCATGGACTGTGATGTTCCCCTGGCTGAGTTAACCTTTTCACGTGAGTGTCTTGTTTTGCTGAGTGAGTTGCATAAAATGACTGTCGGTTACTGCGTATGTTCAGCACCATGCTCTGCTTTCTTAGGAGTTGGGAAATTTCAGCTAATGGTGTTTTGGTGGTGGTGATTGTGTGGGGTTTGGGGCTTTTTTGGGTTCTTGTTGTTTGTTTGTTTTTATTTTTTGTTTATTTGTTTTAACTTTTAAGAAGATTATAGTCTTTGTACGGTTAAGATTCTGGTTTCCCCTTTATACGTCACATAACAAATGGAATCGGTCCTGAGCAGAACCCTGGGGAGGCTCCATGTTGTAATGCATGGCTGTGTAACTGTTATTTGAAAAGTATTATGATATGCTTTTTGTACCATTTCAACGTAAAAGACAAGACAAAACCTTCCATTGCTTACCTAACAGTTCACAAAATCAGGAAACTTGGTTGTTTTTCATTAATATAATTTTCACTTCTTTTTTTTTTTTTTCCAGGTTTGAATTTTCTCCAACATTTGAGAGCCAACCCTGAGGGCTACGCTCGTTTTACCCTCTCTGGAGATTATTACAATCGTGAGCTTTCAGGTGAAATAATGAGGGGTTTGTTGTTTATTTAAGTTGAGGAAAACAGCCTTGGCATACTACAGTAGCCTGAAACTAGCTGTCTCTCTATTCACTTCTCTTTTTTAGTATTTAATTGTTTTGATGCATTCAGTTTGTTACTTACTTCAGGAAGGAAGAGCATTTTGAGGGTAGGCGATTAGACTGAAGACAATGGATTAATATAAGATGACCATCATAATTTACGTATTTTAGATATAAAAAAGCAAGTTACTCCTCAATGCAGGTCAGACACTGACGACAGAAACAGTCTAGTTGTGTGTTTTCTCTGAAATGAGAAACTAAATGTTCTGTTTTAAAATTAGCGCCAACAATCTCAGAAACTATCTGTCAATAACAAGGTAGGTTTTTTTGGTTTTAAAAATAAGTAGGGTGATTTTTTTTAAATAGGTTTTAGACCTTTGTCTTTTGTGAAACTGAATTGTAGGCCAACTTACGTATAATTGTGTGAAAATAATTTTCAAAACTATTTCAGAGAACTTAGTTCCAGCTAACTTCATTATGAAGCTGTAATTGCCTTCTAATGCTTTCCTCAGGATTAAAATATTTCTGCAAGGCCCTACATATAGCGTACACTGGTTCAAACGGAGGAGCTGGAGCAACTTTGAATTAGCTAGCGAATTAAATCTGTAGGCTTACAAGTTCGTCTTGAACACAGATTGAAAGTAAAGGATCTCATTATTAAAATTACATTATTAAATACTTAGGTATGTAAACAGCATTCTGATGTGGCCTTCAAGTGTGTAATGCATGTGACATTTTCTGTTTGTTCTCAGGCTGGGAGCCATTTATTGAGCCATGGCCGTGTTCAGTTTCTTGGCAACAACAAGCTTCGAGCCGCCTCCACCCTTCCCGACTGAAGCTGGAAGTAAAGGCTGAAGAGCGTTTGGATATAAACATTACCTCTGTCTTCATAGGTATGTAGGAATATTCCCCGAGAGCATCACTATACAGTCTAATTTTCACTGTACTAAAAATGACAGACATTGCTAATTGAGTCCTGCTGGTGTCCCAGAGATGGAGGGAGGGATATTTGGCACAAGTCCCTACATACTTCACATGAGATTGTACACAGGTGTGCATTTCGGCAGCCTGTATTTTATCAGATACTGTGAAAGTGTAAAGACACGAGATACATATTTTAGAGGTTAGTAGGATTTCTTTCTCTGGTCATATGAATTCTATCAAATTCATATGTTATTTGAAATTTATTTTTAATCAGAATCAGGCTTTTGTCTAAAGCTTTCCATGCTTTACAGTACTTAAAAATATTTTGATAAGATCGTGATTTTTCAGTACGTTGACAGGTATAGTGGCGAGCTACTCATTTCAGTTCTGCAGTCGCTAAAAACCTGAGCTGTCAGTTCCCACCTCAGGAAATAAAAAAATTTTGCTCATCATTAACTCAAACTTCATGTAAGCTTCTGTGGTGTGAGGTTATGATTGGGTGCATTTCCTAGAAATACTGTTGCTTACTCTATGCAAATCTGAATAATTTGATGGTCATAATAAAAACATGTAAACGGCTGATCTTGCAAATGTAACAGAAGAGCCTTTCGTATTCATTCCTGTCTGCTCAAGGCCTGTGGGGTTGGCAGAAAGAGGAAGCCGAGGTGGGAGGAAAAGACACAAATCAATGATTCCTAAGAGTTCCCATGATGCTTTTTAATACTAGTGATAAGTAGTAAGGCTAGTTTATGGTTAATACTGTGCCTGAGGACTCCATCGCTGTCTTGATACTTATGCAGGAATGAGCACATACCTCTTAAAAAGAAAAAAACCCAATATTAGAAACTGCTTCTAATGTGAAAATATTTGAGGTTAATTGCCTCCTCAGAGAGAACGCTTACATTGACACAGGAGTATCTTAAGAACATGGAATTCCACTGAAAGTTTAAAAGAAAGAATCTTAAGAATATAAAAACCTTTGTTTTTGAAGGTACTGCTGTGATTTCATGAGCTGTTGTTTGTCTTAACTTATGTAAGTGGTTCATAGAAAAAGCAGTGAAGTGAAACTTTGGCCATCAAAGTAGAGTAATGTTAGCGTTATAAATTTAACATACTTTTCAATTACTTTGCTGCCACCTTGGAGACATTTACTGTCTGTGCTTATATTCCTCTAGAACAATACACGTGCACCAAACAGGCATGGATGGAAGATTACTGTAAACAGGACAAAGAAGTGAATGTGATCAGTTCAGAAGACTGGATGGGTTCTTCGGTGGATCCACCATGTTTTGGGCAGAGTATGATACTCGTTAATCACTCTTTATTTGAAACAGTCCTCACATACACAGCCATCTGTCTAATGTATTACAAACTTAAGTATTTGGTCTTCACAGCATACAATGAATTGTTAGGGATATTTGGCAAAAAAAGACAAAAATGCTATTTTCCGTTCAATTGTATTAAATTCTTTAAAAACAAAAACCTTTCTGGCTACCTAGCTTTGAGTGAGAACTTTGCACTGCTAGTTCTGCTTCCCTTTTTTGTCACACTTTCTCAGTTAGTGAGTGACTATCCTGCCTAAGATGAAATGACAGTGTTGAGTTCAGGGGTTGTATAGTTCAGAGGTGATCTGTTTCTTTCTGTATCCCCAAAGACCTAAATGACTGAGTTTCTGGAAAAAAATACTGTTATAATCATGAAATAATTCTCTAAGTAATAGCTCTTGATATGTGGCAGGTCTTTTCAGCTTCTCTTCTCCCATTGTTAACTTCTGGCAGAAATTTTAGCAATTCAAATGCTGATTTAGTGTAAGCAAATGGGTAGAGACTCATACACTGATTGCATGATGCCAGCTGCCTGTATCGTTCCCGCTGCATGCTGGGGAAGAGTCTACCTGTGTTTGTGTGGTTTTTCTTACCTGCTAACTTTGTCTTTCCTGTCTGCCAGGCCTTCCTCTTGTCTACCTTAGAACTAGGAGCACAGCCAGTTTGACTAACCTAGAGCATCAGATCTATGCTAGAGGTACTGTATAGCAGAGACAGACAAAAAGGGATGTTTTCTTCTTTGGAAAGCTTTTGTGTATTAAATACTGTGTTGTATGTGTGACTTGCTGGTGGATTGGCATCTGTATTTTAAAAAAACAACCAAACAAAAAACGCAAAACCAAACAACGTAACAGCTACTTTGCTTTTAAGCTGCTTAATTTAGTATTTCATCCTGTCTTATGTGCCCCTCTGGGCCCTTCCGGAAAGACGGGAGAAGGATAACTAACACTACATAGGAAGACAGTCTTTTTGAGGAAGGTTATATGAATTGTTGACTATTCAGTGTCCCTTTTCTAGAGAGAAAATATAGTGTGATTAAAAATAGTGTAATAAAATCACAAGATTTTATTTTATATTCTAAAAATATCCAACAGTATGTTCAATATCCATACTTACGCTTGATTTGGGATGTATATTTAGCTACTTAAAACTAAGATGCCTTCAGAGGAACAATCTCTTTTCAATAAGCCTTAGGAAGTAAGGCATGCATCATAAATATCTTGTTAGTTTGTTTGGTTTATATTTCACAGTACAGTCTTTGGACAAAACCTTCCAGTTTAAAGTAAGATATTTTAATTTTTGGCATTATGGAAGAACAGAACAGCACACTTGATAAATATGTTGCCCCTGTAGAAAAGTTGCTGAATGGGAGGACAGGAAGCTTCTGTAAAACTACATCTGTGGCCCGTTCAGACTGCCCCTTGAAACATTTTCTCTGAGAGGCTGCAAACAAAAAAAACCACAAACCAAAATGGAAAACGATAGGAGGATTTCTTTTTCTGAGATATTCTTCAGGGTTTTTTGTTGTGAAAAAAAAGTCAACCAAACAACAAAGCCTCTTCATATTTATTGCTTGGCCGTTAGTGGCTGTCGCAACTAAATTACTAAATGAATTGTGAAAAAAAACCTCCTTGTAATGGTAGTCTTTATTTTCAGGCAGTAGTCTCAAAATGCAACTTTTACATTATGTTTTCTTTTGAAAATCAGGCCACAGTCCCAAAAATTCTTTTTTAAAAGTCTCAAAAAATAGATTGGCAATAGATTAAATCCCAGACTAAAAGTTCATTTGGCTTTTGGTCTGTAATTTTGTAGAACCTGGGCTAAGCCAAAGGATTGTATAAAGCCAAGCTCGACGCTAAAAAGATCATGTTATTTGCAGTTGGCAAAAATCAGAGTTTTCATTTTCAAGAATTTCATCTTCTTGCCATTTAATTGGAAAGAACTTTCTCTGGAAGCTTTAGGGAGATCAGATTTAAGTGTCCGCTGACAATGTAAGGTATGCAGGAATTAGTTGTCATTGATTTAGCAGAAAGTTGCATGCGATCGGTAACTCCTTCGGAAACTTCCCTACCCACCCCGCCTTACCCATTCTTGCCTCTCTCAACCTGCGCTTAAGTTATTCCTAGTCAGACACGCTTTGCGGTGGGATGAATGGGTCTTGGAACATCAAGTATTTGGACTTGATATAGGTCAGCCTTTGGAGTGACTGCAGAGAAATTCTGTGGAATGGATTTCATTTCTATTACCTTTTCTTTAAGCAGCTGATTTATTGTGTGCGCCTTCTTTCTACTTCTCTCATAAAAAAAGATGTATGTATTTAGGGAGCAGCCATTTATCTTCCTTACTATTTAAGTTGCTGGAATTCAACAGGGTTTTTTTTTTTCCTGTCCAAACACAGTAAGTATTTTCACAGATATGACGTATTGCAGTGTGGAAAATGAGAGTAACGCTCGTGTGCTTGGTAGTACTGCATCCTTGAAAAAAGTCAAACGTGGTAGATGAAGCTGCTTCTTCTGGGATTTTGCTGTCCCAGCATTTTCACAAAACCAGGTTACCTTTGGTTACTTTTGGTTGCATTCAAATTTTTTTTTCATACTTTGTTTTGGAAGGCTTTATCCTGTATTATTATAAGGAAAATATTTTTACTTGTTCAGTCTTTGAGGATAAAAGTCCCGTTTAAATGCGTTACTGGATAATCCTGTATTCGTTGTATTAAATAGAGCATAAAACTTAATTATAAGTGAATATGTGTTTAATACCTTATGAGCATTTGGATATATGTGAAAAGTTACTGGTTACATTTGGGTTTTTAGTTAGGTTCATTATAACTGGAGGCCTAATGTTTTTTAAGACTTGATATGACGAAACAAAAGAAGACGTAGATCCTGGAGGGGATGATGTAGGTGAAGACTTTGTACCATTTCTGTAATAGTTACAAATTTTTTTAATGTTTTAATAATCTGTTTTCCTGTTTTCTTCAGTCTGGTTTTCTTTAGTTAGTGCAGGTTGTGGTTCTCCAGCCATTGTGTCTCATCCCATGTTAGCACCCGATGAATGCTGCTCTCACAAGCATTTAGACAAATTTTTATTCTTTTTTTATAGCTGAAATGAAGACTCCAAAACGTAGGCAGCCGTTTGTCCCCTTTGCTCTAAGAAATCATACGGGATGCACTCTGTGGTTTGCTACCCTAACTACAACACCGACCCGGTAAGAAGCTGTTGTGGGATCCCTTTGACAATATTTGTCTGGCTTCTCTCACATGTCACCCCCTGTTGTTTTCAGGACTCTTGTGTTCTTGCAGAGAAGCATAGGCAACTCCCAGCCTTTCTTAGTCAAGAGCTTTTTCTTTGACAGTGAGATAGTTTTACCACTGAAAAAAAAAATATTTTTTTTTTTTTCTAGAGGCCCAAGAGAATTTGAAAACTGGTCAGATACATTCATGATGTGTATTTGTTTACTGCAGGCCTTCTGTAGACTGAGGGAGACTGAAAAGCACTCGCTACTTGCAGTAGTCACTTTGTCAGTAAAATAATGTGGTTCTCTTCACAGGGCAGCACTGTCGCACAGCGGGAGTCCAGGTGTTGTTCCTGAGGAAAATGGGACGTTGCTGGATGATACCCATAATGTCAGTGAATGGCAAGAAGTTATCACTGGGGAAGAGATTCCGTTTGAATTTGAAGCCAGAGGGAAGCTCAGACACAGGTGAAAGGACCAGGTTGTGAGATGGGTTTAGACACACTCATATATGGAGCACATAGGATCATGGTTGTGAGGGCACTAGTGGATGTTAAATAAAAAGTGGCTATTTTTTTAAATCTCCAGTTAATGTTTTGGTTTAAAACGTTTAAAATTCATGTATAGAGTGAAACTATCGGTTGTCTAATAAGCAGCATATATTGCTCTTAGTGGCAGACATTCCTAGGTGTGAGTTGGATCGTTATAAGCTTTTGGAAAGACTTGGGGGCCCCAACTACAGATCATATGTCCTTTATTCTAAAGGACTGAGTCGGGGGGGGTTGTTGACTGTTGAGCATAAGTGTAACCAGTGTTAAGAACTAGAAAAAAATTGTTAACTAGAAAAAAATGTTAAATAAAAGCATGTAGCATGCTTTTATTTTCACTTATATGACATAGTTGTACTTCTGTATGTTCATTAGGGAAGGCGGAACAATCGAACAGATACAAAATCAGGTCTATCTTTATCCATGAAATGGAAGAGCTCTTGAGACTTCTCTTTTTTTTAACACTTCAGTGAGATTCTTTATTCAGAATCCAGAGGATGTTCCTGGTTTGAAGTGTTGGCGTTTGCACTGTATAAAAATGCTTAATTGTAATTTTACTTGATCTAACCTGGTAGGAACACACACAATCTACGAATTCATCAGTTGCAAGTGAGAGTAAATGGCTGGGAAGAAGTCAGTCCCGTATCTGTAGACAAAGTTGGAACGTTTTTCCGATATGCTGCACCAGATAAGAACTCATCCTCTTCTACTGTAAGTTCTGATTTTGAGTGTTAGTTTTAATAGAATATGTAATTTGAGAGTAATGATGCCTCCAAGAGTTTGATCTTAAAGCAGCCGCTGGATAAGATTGTCCTCTTTCCAGTTAGCTTGGATTGGGAGAGTTCGGAGATGCTGGGTTCCTAACTGGCACTCTTATGCGTACCAAAACCACAAACATAGTAATCAGCAGTTAGTGTCTGCTTAGCAGCCAGAGCTTCCAGTGACAGAACTAACGTATTAGTGACAGTGTCATGGACGCGTGGAGATTGAGCTTTAAACCAGCACAGCATTTCAGCAGCTATTTTTATTTCTTCTGTTGCAGAAATGCTTTTCATGTGTTTAATTTACGGAAAGTAAACAACACTGGCAATTTCCTGTAAGCCTAGAGACTGTTGAAATATGTGGCTGCTTAGACAAAATATACTTGTCATGAAGGAAAAATGCAGTTGTAATAATCAGCAGGCTGGCAGTTGGTGGTTAGGTCTCAATGATGAAAATGATCTTGTGGATTTCAAAACCAGTGAAGTTTTGAGGCTAGCTACTGAAAATTGTTGAGCACTGGAGAAACTGAAGTTGAGATCTTTTTGGTATAAAACAGGATTAGAATTTAATTTCATGATACTACTGACAAGAGCCAGTAGTCTCTTATTTGAATAATTTCTGATGTTTTCATATTGAAATGTAAAAAGCATCATCTCTCTCTGTAATTTGATTCTTGAAGGAAAAGGATGCAAATTAATGAGAATTGCTGTTCAGGAACATCTTCTGTAGCTTTTCTCTTTTTTTTTTTTTTTTTAAAGCAAATCTTCTTACTTCAGCTTTGTTTCTTTTTAAAGCAGTATTACAAACAGGTTTTGCTAATATAGTTCTCATCTGTTTTCCAAGCTGTATTGAAGATCAGAAACACAAAGGGATGAAAGTATTTAGTTTATTTTTCCATAGTAATGTTCTGTATTGCAACTGAGAGTGATATCTTAAAAGTTGAACAACTTTAACTTTCATGTTTATTTTTCTCCCAGCTTGGAAGCCCAATAAGTAGAACAAATATAATACATCCACAAGTCTATGTGAGTATATATTTTAATTTTTTGAGAGCTATTTAAATAAGACAACTTGACAAGTGAACGGGCTTTTCCATCCCTCTTGAACCTTTTCAATAGAAAGGAAACAAAAGTCAAGCAAAAACCCCAAACTTTCAAATCAGAGCAAGTATTTAGCATGACTTATTGTTCCTCACCAATGCAAATGGTTGTTTGGAGGATGGGTCTTAAATTCCAGTATGTGAATTCCCGCATGTGAGCCAATATAAAATGTGGTTTTCAAGATCGAAGTGGCAATGACTTTGTGTAATGTAGGAGATAAAACACCACAGCAAAAGGGCAGCTAAGAGTGAAGAAACAGGAATATTTTAAGAAAGCTCCACCTTAGTTTTTAGTTTTGACAGATAGGAATTGTGAGTGACTGTTAATTATATGGGGCTTGAAATTCAAACTCCGTGAATTTTTTAAAAAATGTAATAGTGAGATAGCATACAAGTGTTCTTTTAGGATCTGTATTGCTCCTATTTGAACTTTCATCATTTTCAGAAAGATAACGGAGTTGGTAGTATTGAGAATTGCTTTTTCATCGTTAATTTTATTGGGTTTTGAGAAGGTACAGAATTATAAATCATTATTATGAAAACATATATACCTTAGGTGTTGTATGTTGTTGGACTCAGTTGGCAGGTTTTTACTCCAGCAGTTACTGCTTCAAAATTGAGGTGTCCCTCTTCTAGATACAATCATTACCTGAGCTTTTTAATGCTTTTAAATATCTTCCAGTTTTCTTCATTGCCTCCAGTTCGTGTGGTATTTGAAGTTACCATGGAAGGTAGCGCTCGGAAAGTGATAACAGTGCGCTCAGCCTTGATTGTGAAGAACAAGCTGGAAACACCAATGGAACTGAGACTAGATAGTCCTTCTGCTCCTGACAGTAAGTGGTGTATATGTTCCTTCTGTACTACGGGGAATCTTTAGCTTCCTCCCCAAGAAGATTCACTGCTGCCTGTAATGATTGACAGCAAAGTAGACCTCCCTGGGGGGAAATGGGTTATGCGAAGAAGAAAAGAGTTCGCAAGGTAAGCTAGAGAACCCAGGAGGATTTGTGCTCATTGTTCAGGTGAATGGGGAAAGCTGAGCCTCTGTAAAGACTGGATCTTTTTTCTGTATGTAGCATGTTGAATCTTTTAGCAGTAGTCTAGAAGGTTTCGGGTGTTAGTGTGCAAAAGTACAGTCTAGAAATGTAGTGATGCGCTGATAATGTTCCCAAAATGTAACAAAGTAGGGTTTTTTGAAATAAGCATTTTCACTAAATCATCCACGGAAAAAGAATTTGAATTCCGGCAAGTTTTCAGTCTGTTTCCAGTTTCAGGTTTACACAGCTACATGTGTCTGCTGCCAGATTGTTAACAGGGCTTAAAACAATGGGTTGGTGTTTGAGGCACATATAAAGTAGCTTGTGTTTTATGTTGAAACAAAACGTGTTTCTTCAAAAATTTGAGACTTTCTATTTGAAAATTTTATGCTTTTCGGTAAAGAGGCCTGTTTTGATATGTGTGTTTTCATCTCTGGTTGCAGAACCTGTAGTTCTTCCAGCAGTTATGCCAGGAGATTCCTTTGCTATTCCATTACATCTGACATCTTGGCGTTTGCAAGCCAGGCCAAAAGGAATGGGGGTCTTTTTCTGTAAAGCTCCAATTCATTGGACTAATGTTCAGAAGACAGCAGAAGTCAGTAGCAGCAAGCGAGAGTGTCATTCAATGGAGTCTGAAAATAGCCAATTTTTCAGGTAATTAAGACCTAATTATTTTTCTGTAATCTGTATTATCTTCTGATAAAGAAAGTAAGTAACAGGAAAGAAAATGCTTAGAAATTAAAGCTACTGCAATTTAATGGGATGTTTTGTTTGGTATCTGGAATAATGAGAAAGCATTGAAGTATAACTGCTCTATTTCTGCAGGGCTCCTTGAAGCCCCTTTGACAGTACCTATTAGCAAATGGCTGAGAATAAGCACACTATTAATATTTATTGTAGAAAAGAAAAGGTTAGGAAATAGAATGTGGATTTATGTTACATTATCTAGTCTGTCTCACTGAGAATGATGAGTGGTTTGCCATAGCGTGTTTGCAAATACTCATTCTTTGTCCTGGATGTCCTGTACTCTCTTCTAAGCTCTGAAATGTTGCGGCATAATGAGGACTTTATGGAATTTTGTGGTTATCTGATACGGTGGATTTAGGGATACTCTCAATTTAGGAAATACTAGAATAGAGATTATGGAAGTTGTTTCCGGAAATGACCTTTTTGTACTATGGAGTTACTGCCATGTGTCAGTTCCATAGCTCGTTTCTTAATATGCTGGTTTTGAATGTATCACAGGGAGGAAAATTAACAAATTATTTAAAATTAAGGTTTACTTACATTTTTACCTTAACTAATGAAAAACTGAAGTGACAAACAAGGGTATATCAACTGGTAGAAAGGAAACATTCAGCATTTATGTTCAAAGAAAATGGCTATAGTTTACTTTAATAGTTAAAATCTCTTTTTAGTAATAGTTGATGTTTCTGTGAGTTTATGGAAGTTGGTTTTAAAGTTGGTAATCTGTAAAAGCAATTTTCTGTTAGGTCTCTGAATGGACAGGTTTTTTTGAGTGACTAAATTAATTCTTTGATTAAAATCAGGAAACTCTGTTGTCTTGGTGTTAGGCATAAATACAAAATACTTTATAATCAAACTCCAAAGTGATTATGTGGAGAAAAATTCTAAGTGCTGGTTTTGCTGTTGGTCCGGAAGTTCCAGCCTATTGTGGGATTTAGTGCAATACACAAAGCCAGGCTCAATTATTCTGGCAAGTTCATTGACTTCTTCTCACGTGTATCTGCCTTCACAGGTTTTGTGTGGCTATAAAGAAGGAAAATTATCCGGATTACATGCCTTCCAGCATATTTTCTGACAGCGCTAAACAGATTTTCAGACAGCCTGGGCATACTATTTATCTCTTGCCAACGGTGGTAATCTGTAACTTGCTGCCTTGTGAACTCGAGTTCTACGTTAAAGGAATGCCAATTAGTGGGACGTTAAAACCTGGCAAAGAGGCAGCGTTGCACACAGCTGATACGTCTCAGAACATTGAGCTGGGTAAGGTTCTTTCTCAAATACCACTTTCTTATCCTCCTAGAGCAGTATCTCAATAGAACTGCTTCTTGTACAAGGAACTGTGGTGCAAGAACAGAAAAATTGTGGAGAAAATGTGGAGAGAATGGTGATGAAAAAGGGAATAAATCAAATAAGTTTCCAGCGTTTTGGGTGGTTTTGCTGTTTTCTTTCTGGCAGAAAAAGTTGGCGTTGAGAGTATGTATGGAATTATTCAAGACTGGCTGGCTGCCTGATGCCTAAAGCCGTAATTAGCCCTAAGCAGGCTTCTTTACAGAACTTTTTTTGCTGCTTGCAACTTAAATTGAGGCATTTCTTTATGAGGTCACAGGTTACTACAATGGACAGATTTAAAAATTTATCTGGGTAAGCTGTATGAAATATGCAGAAGAATAAAGCGATATGAAACACCAACCTGCACGCTTACCAGAAACTAATGTTTCTGTGTGGGTGACCTTTGGTTTTCTTTTGTTTTCGTAGGGATATTGCTAGAAAACTTCCCGATCTGCAAAGAGCTGTTGATTCCTCCTGGGACCCAAAACTATATGGTCCGGATGCGATTGTATGATGTCAACAAACGACTGTTAAATTTGACCATAAGGATTGTATGTCGTGCTGAAGGTTCTCTAAAAATACTAATTTTAGCACCATACTGGTTAATCAACAAAACAGGTAAGCATTTTCTTTCCTAGCTCTAATCATGAACTGGGAAATAAAGATTTCATGCAGTGTTTTGATTTGCTTTCTAGACAAATAGAGCTTTTAAACACTACTTAAGAGAAATTAAAGTTGCAGGATTTTTTAAATATTGTTTTTACGGCGCCAGCAGGAATTGTTTGATGAATGTTACAGCAGACATAACTTAGACAACTCAGTTGCTATATTGCAGATTTTCAAACATGAGCTATTGTACCTCTAAAGAAATCGACGTAGACTAGATCACTGTTAAAATCGTGGTTTTCAAAGACTGAAATGCCTTGAGAAAGCAACAGGTCTAAATTGCTGTTCTGTCTAACATCCACTGACGCTTGCAGAGCTACACGAACGCCTTTTCTGCAGGGACCAGACTCCATGGCTCGCAGCTGTTAAGCGGGTTAGATGAGAACGGGAGGGAGAATGCATGCAGACTAATTGCTAATATTACAACCGAAATACTTTAGGTTGTTCCTTAATTTGAAGTAGTTTTTACCATTCTTATTTTATTTTGTGCAAAGGTGAAGTGTAGTTTGACGCGCTGTTTTTTTGTACTTACTTAAAGGATTACCACTTATCTTCAGACAAGATAATGCAAAAACAGATGCTGCAGGTCAGTTTGAAGAGCACGAGCTTGCTAGAAGCCTCAGCCCACTTCTCTTCTGTTATGCTGATAAAGAACAGCCAAACTTGTAAGTAATACCACAAGAAGAGCAGACAGGAGGAACCTTACAAAGTATGAAAGTAATTCCCAGAGGACTGGGCGCTGATATATTAGTATGAATATCATGTAGGAAAAGTCTTTCCCTATTAAGATTACCTGTTACGTTATTAAATTTCTAGATACTAAAATAAGTGCATTGGATCTTTAGACGTTTCCTACTGAAAGCTCCTTGGTTGGGTAATTCTGGTGTGTCTGCAGGCTGCTTTGGGTTTATTTTGCGTGTTTCTCATGCTTCTTTGGTAAGAAAGTCAAAAACCTTTTTGAAGAGACTTACCGAGTTGTATAAATTACTTTGTTACCACTAAAAAAAAACCAAACCCCTAATCGTAAATTCTGAATGTTAATAGAGAATTAGTAGCAGTCACTTAGTAGGAAGTCCACATGCAGCAGAGCTATGAGGATTCTGATGTAAAAGGAAGTGGTGGGATTTTGGAAAGGAAACTTTTCAGCTACTTTAACTAGCGTCAAGTAGAGAACTTGCTTTTTCCATGAAAATTGGAAATAAGAACATGATTTAAAGCAAATTTATCTGAAATGTTCTGGGATATTTACTCAAATGAACAACAGTTAAATTTATCACAAAAATTTATTCTGACTTTTTCTTTTTTCTTTCAAAGAAAAAAGACACACAAATGTTGTCATGGTTAATCAGTCTGAAAATCACCAAGCCTTTTACAAGAAATGGTCACTGAATCTTGACCAGTATGTTAAAAGACCTTATGGCAGAAATGCAGGGTGAAGTAGTCAAGAATAGATTTATCATGGCTTCTAATGCTTCCGTATTAAAACACGGGTGTTCTCTTTGTATCTTGGTGTGTGTTTGATCATCAGTGCCGTGTTGATATCTGATCCTTCACTTAAATGAGTAAATCTTTGTGTTTTCCTCTTACCCTTAGATGTACGATGCGGGTTGGAAGAGGGATCCATCCTGAAGGCATGCCGGGCTGGTGCCAGGGTTTCTCCCTGGATGGTGGCAGTGGTGTCAGAGCCCTTAAAGTCATCCAGCACGGAAACCGGCCAGGCCTCATCTATAACATTGGTATGTGTTGGTAGGAGCATTTGAGAAATACTGTAGAACTTGGGAGGACATGATGTCAGTGGCATTTGTGACAGAACAGTTACAGCAGGGAAATATATGTTGTTAAAGGTTTTTGAAGGTCGAGAAAAACCAAACAGTATTCTGAGTATTATTAGGTCTTTACTTTGAATTTCATTAGCTTAGAAATCAATTTGCAGTTATTTTTTATTTTTACATTTCACCATTAAGTGTTAATAACTGCATTTACAAACTATTTCTGTGTCTTCATTCCCCCTGTATGTTACTTCTGAGTACATTTGAAATCCCACCGCCTTGCTGTCGTCGATTATTTGTGCCGTAACCCTTCAGCCGCGTGCTCCTTCTGTGGGTTTTGCTTTGTGGTGCCTCTGTAGGCTGATGTGGAGGAGTGTGACTTCTGGCTTCCTTGTGCTGCTAGGGTATATAAAATACAATTTCCTCAGAAGCTTTTAGTTTTTAATTAAGTGACAGTTTGAAAGTTACTCCAACATGATTTTTGAAGAATTTTTCATATGTTTAAAAGTGGGATAATTACTTGCATTGATTTTCTTGTGATTGGAAATAGTTGGGTTTTTTTATCTTCAGTGCTTATGATCTCTAAATTGTACTTGAGAAACAGAGGGTAACAGAGTGTGTAAAATTGTGTTTACTGTTTAAAATAATGTTTCAATTATTATGCAGTGGTGTGGCAGAAACAGCGCGCCTCAGGAACCCAAGGAAGAGAACTTCTGTTATGTGAAATATATTGTGGCAGATGTCTTTTGTTTTCTTTTGTAAATAATAGCTTTATTTTTAACTTGTTTTTATTACTAGGTATTGATGTTAAAAAAGGCAGAGGCCGTTACATTGATACATGCATGGTAACGTTTGCGCCCCGTTACCTATTAGATAATAAATCAACCTACAAGCTTGCCTTTGTTCAGCGGGAGTTTGCCAGAGGCCGGGTAAGATGCTTCCTTTTTGTTCCTTGTTATTACAATACCTGTAGTTAGGCACAGCATCTTCTAATCAAAAACCGCAAAAAAATTATACTTGAAAGTATCGTTGGCTGGTTACGAGGGTCTTTCTCGTTCTAGTACCAGCATCCACCTAACACAATAATTGCTGTGTTTGTATTTGAGAGGTATATAGGTTAATACTGTATTTTCTATTACTTATAGGATATGTATTTACCAATTTCTATTCCTAGGGAACATCCAATCCTGATGGCTACATCTCCACATTGCCGGGTTCCAGCGTCGTGTTCCACTGGCCACGGAACGATTATGATCAACTATTGTGTGTGAGACTAATGGATGTCCCAAACTGCGTGTGGTCTGGGGGCTTTGAGGTCAACAAAAATAACTCGTTCCATATTAATATGAGGTAGTATTATGTATAAATCTTCTGTAGAATACATCCATTTCTTGATAGAAGCAGCTGTTTAACACTTACACCTGTGGGTAACGCAAATGAGAAGCTCACCTATCTTGCACTTGTTTGTTCTTGTTCAGGGACACTCTGGGGAAGTGTTACTTCTTAAGAGTAGAAATTACTCTTCAAGGAGCCACCTACCGCGTTGCGTTCAGTGACACAGATCAGTTACCACCACCTTTCCGCATAGACAATTTTTCCAAGGTAAAAGAGGAAAAAACCACTTTTTTTTCTTTTAGGGAAAAAGGAAAGTAGGAGTTCTTTTATATTTGTTAGAAGAGGGAGCTGACTAGCTTGTGTAATGAAATAAAATGGAAGCGTGTGTAGCAAGAGGTATTTATTTATAATAATTGTAATTTTCTGATTAGTAAAAAGTGGTAGTCCTCAACTACTTCATCTTGTCCAAATAATAGCTCTAATATTGTGGCTGTCAGGTGTGCATTAAAAGTCTCTTACAAGGAAGAGAGTTAGTACTGATGAGAAAATTGTGCTAGGTGATAGTTTGTCATCTGTTCTGTGTTCTTTCAGCACTTGTAACCTGTAAAAAGGATTCGGGCTACAGCTGCCACTTCCTTTCTCTGTGTCTTTGGGTTTCCATGGCAGTGATTATAAAAATCAGAGAATTTACTTTGTGTGTTTTACAGTAACTTACTGCCTTGTGATCAGAGCAGGAGACAGAGCTCTTAATAATTACTAATTTTCATTCTGGATTTTGGTACTGAACTGTTAAAATAAAACTGAGCAAGTCTCCTAATTTTGATTAGGAGGGTTTGGGATGCTACCATGGGACTAAAGACATTTTGAACCATGGATGACAGATGAAAGCAAAGATGACATTTCTCGTCCCTTTGAGACTGTCTTGATTGAGACTCGAATGGAAGAAAATGCATATGAAGCCATTGGGGCGGGAGAGAAGTGATCCGAATGTGTTCCAGTGATCAGCTCCTGAAAAATGAAAAAATAATAGCAAAAAATCTGTCTCATTAACAACTTGTGTGAAACTAAATCCTCTTTCATAACTGTTACAGGTCCCAGTTGTTTTTAATCAGCATGGTGTTGTCGAGCCAAGACTGTACACTGAAGTGAAGCCCCTGACTTCTCTGGATTATGCGTGGGATGAACCTGTTCTACCGCCTTTTATAATGCTGACGGTTAAAGGGGCAGGCTCCTCCGAAATCGTCTGTAGCATGAATGACTTCCAAGACAGCAAGCAGCTTTTATATGAAAACTTCATTTATATTGCCGCTGCATACACTTTCTCAGGGTAATTCTTTATATATTGGATGAAAATATTTTGAGTGTTCATGGCGTTCTTTAGGCTTTACATTAATATTCTTCTAATGGTTGCCGTTTGAAAGTTGTTTCAAATGCAGCTAAACTTCTGTCCCCATTGTAGCTAGCAGAAGAAACGCCAAAATTCAGAAGCTGAGTCTGACAGCCAGTAAGCCACGTATCTTTCCTTGTTTGGTCGTGGTAACTTAGCTTTATAGGTGCATCTTGCCATTGGTTTTGTCACACAGTGAGAAAGATTTAGCATATGGCACCTGCTGTGACCCCCCTGTCTGATCTTAGAAGATATGGGATGTTTAAGGTCACATTTGGGGGCTTAATTTCATTTGGTGGATTAAGAACACCTGATGATAGGACATACCTATTTATGATGTGCCTGGGAATTTTCAACTTGCACTAGTTTATATGCGATTGAAATCAGCTGTGGGAGATTGATACATGCTTTGTTACTTTCCTCAATATGAGGTGGAAAACTTTCTTTGGAATTCATCTGCTTTGCCTGTGACGTTCCTAGTCACAGTGAGAAACTGAAGCCCTTTTTAAGAATGTACTAAACTGGCACCTTACACTGGTAATTTCAAAAATAACAAGAGGAAAAAAAGCCCAATATGTATTTTTGTCTGGTTGTCTATATCGAAAGCATAAGCTTCCTCAGTTGGATTTTGGTACGGATCTAATTCAGTCTACAGAAAAAGCAGCTACTCTGAATAAACATGATGATGTTTTCTTGGTGTTCTAGTTTACAGGAGCCAAGTGTAAGACCAGTTGCCTCGAATAAGGATGCTGCATACGCAGAGCTTGTCCTTGATGTTTCTCCAAAGACTCAACGAGTTGTACTGAAAAAGAAGGTACCAACACACATCGATTTTATTAAAATGCTGCTGCTATATGCTGAAGTAAAATCATATGCTGAGAGAAGGAAAAAATAAAAACATTTTCATGGTAACTTTTAAAGGGTGGAGACAGACCCCATTGAAAGCGAGAGGTTATTGCAATTCAGGTTGCTTGAATTACGGTGCTGCTTCCATGTAAGACTTTTATGGGGGTACGGGTGACAGAAAAGGGATTGGAATAAAAGTAGTGCAGAACATTGTAAATGCTTCTAAGACAACCAAGTGTTGCAATTGTATGTTGGATGTTCTAATGAAGTTACAGGGTAGGGCATGCTTCCTTTTTGGTTGTGTTATAAGCTAAGTCTTCTAGTTCTGGAGCTCTTAAGAAATGGAAACTGTATGTAAATATTGCTGAGATTAAAAAGAGCATGTAAATACACCTCTGCATCTAACAGTGCTAACATAGGATGCATATTCATTGAATATCAGTGTTGAATTAGAAGTTTTCATACAAACTAGTTCCCAATTCTAATTCACAGGGCTCTGAAGTTAAAAATATACAAGTCATTCCAAGGATTATAATTCAAAGCATCTGATAGCAAAACAGAACAGAAATATTTGCTTTGTAGTGCTGTCTTCATTTAAATGTTGAATTTTTGTGCAACAGGAGCCAGGAAAGCGATCCCAGCTTTGGAGGATGACGGGCGCGGGAATGCTTTGCCATGAAGGTTCTTCAGTTCCTCATAACCCCCATAAACCTTCTCCTCGGGCTGTGGACTCTTGTATGATTTTAGATATTGCAGGCCTGGCAGCTG
Source organism: Rissa tridactyla (assembly GCF_028500815.1). Lineage (NCBI taxonomy): Eukaryota > Metazoa > Chordata > Aves > Charadriiformes > Laridae > Rissa > Rissa tridactyla. Next base: position 3,523,005 of record NC_071481.1, on the reverse strand, counting down.
TCACAGATAACAGGTATGGCAAATACAATTTCTCGGGAAGCCGATGTAGATTCTAACCATGTCTTTGAAAGCTTACTTAACGTGATATTCTCTGAATAAGGAAATAAATTATTCTGAAGGCATGTGGAAGAGCTAGATTTTATCCGCCTTTGTGAACAGACCTCATGATCACTTTTGTGACTTGGAAATGTTTTTAAAAGCCTGGCTAACATATTCTTAGCAGTAGATTGTCAAAAGAGCACTTCAGAAATGAGATTAGGAAAGTGAGTTTGAACAAAATTAGAGTAAGTGTTCACCACTAACATTTCTCAAGAGTCAAACTGCGAAGTTGGAATCTCTAAGTATTGGGCACACGCTAATTTTGTTGCAGGTACGAGCCCCTGATGTTGAGGAAGCCCGACCGACGGCGCAGTACTACCCAAACATGGAGTTTCCGTGATGGAAAGTTGACCTGTGGTATTCATGGACTTGTTGTCCAGGTCAGAACTGATTCCACGTGCAACTTGTTTTGTCTGTTGCTGCCATAGCTGACAGAATCATTTGGGCTTAGGAGTGAAATGAACTAAAAGCTTTGAGGCCAAAGTTCAGAAAACAGAGGAAACCAGACTTGTGCAAACACTGTGTGTAGTTTAAATTCATGTTTGAATGTTCTTATCAATTTTGAATAATTAAAATACTATTTCAAAAGTAAATGATTATAAAATTAATAGTAGATCATTGTTGAAAATGTGCAGTATAGTGATAAACAGGGCCTTGATAGTCTCAGACATACCAAATGTGACAATGCTGTAGATTGCGTCAGTTACGATCACTGACGAAACTCACGATTTACGTATAACCAGCACTTCCCAGAATCATGGTTCTAACATTTTAGTAATAAGAAATTTAAAAGCAGTTCAAACTGCTTGTTTTCTTTGTGTTCCAGGAAATCTGACTTGCAGACAGCTAACGCTTGGAAATTATTTGATAATTCTGCCTGCTGCTGTTCGAATTTGTAGTCACAGAAACCTGGATTGCTTTTACAAATTTTAGAATTAAATGTCAAAGAATTTTGATGCTCTTTTTTTTTTTTAAGTGTTTCAACCATATTTATCCATTGCTTACAAACAAATTTGAGTAAGTTATCCAGCATATTGTTGAAATAACAAAATATGTTTGTAATAAATAATATTATTTTATTACTTAGTCCCATGACGTTGCATTGATCATTTTGTGATCAAATTACAATAGCTTTGTAAGTTACTACTTGTCCGTTTGAAGCAACCAAAAAGCCCTGCGTTGCTTTTTTACGATGTTGACTCGTAAGGATTTACATTCTCATCTGCAGATGCAGAGTTCAGCTTTTCAAAAGCTTTCTATCATTTTGAAAATGTTTTCAGGAAGGACTTCCTATGCTCAGTCCTGATACGATAGCTGCCATTTCTCAACGTGCAGTGGGAATACTTAACTATTGATCTTGCCTGTTTCTTCTGGCTGCCAGGCAGATTAAACATGAGTTACCAGAAGATTTAGTAATATCAAGTAAAATGCTGCTGGACTGCTTTTCTTTTAGTACTGGAGAGTAAGAAACGTGGTCATTTCCCCCACACACAGACTACTCAGCCTGAGGTGGAGTCTCAGATGACTTTCTTCTACAGCTGTGTAAGGAGAGGAAAGTAAAATACATTTTTTAAATTAATGTATGTAAATAGTTATCTGAAGCCTTTACCTATTTTTTTTTCTTTCTTTACCCTTCTTTCTTTCTGCAGGCGAAGGGAGGAATACGAGGTCTTCATGATGGAGCAGAAGTTGTTCTTGGTCCTGACACTTCACTTGAACTTTTGGGGCCAGTTCCACCTGAACAGCAGTTCATAAACCAGAAGATGAGGCCTGGCTCGGGAGTTCTGGCCGTTAGAGTCATCCCGGATGGGCCAACTAGAGTTCTACAGGTGAAGGTCCCGCATTAACTAGGACCTAGTTTCATTATTTGCTTGTACTTGAAATACTTTTTCTGCGTTGCATCTCTAAATTCCTACAAAAAGTTAACTTCATAATGATATGAAGGGGGAGGGGAATAAAACAGAAATAATTGCAACAAAAGTTATCAGTGTACTTTATTTTTTAAAAAAACAATTTTATAAGGTAGGGCAATATAGCTGTTATTTATAAATAGGAAAGCGATCATTGTAGTAATTTATTTGTTTATCAGATAACAGATTTTAACCAACGTAGAAACGATCGTTTATCCGGTGAAGGAGATGAACTTCCAGTTACGGAACAAGATCTACGCAAGTTTAAAAATCCAGATACAGAGCAGGAATTAGAAGTAAGATACTACAACTACTATCTGTCTAATTTATGTATTATTTTCCTTTCTAGATTTTAGAGAAAGGTTTCGGGAGGGTTGTTCCTTAGCTTTTCCTCATTATGACCTCTTGTTATGAACTTGTAGATTTTCCTACTAAAACTCATTCTTAAAAGTTGGGTTTTTATGTCTTAAGACCTCTTCATTTGAAGACTAATTGTAAATGAGCTGTTCAGCCTCGCTGGAGAGGAGTCTGAAAAATAACTTCTTTGCAGACTTATGTATTCAGTATCACAGGGATTTTCAGTGTTGCTTTTTTTGTGGGTTTTTTTTTCCCCCACTTCAAATATTCTTCTCTCAGGTGCTTGTGAAACTGGAAGGTGGAATAGGATTGTCTTTGGTCAACAAAGTTCCTGAAGAGCTGATATTTGCAAGCCTCACAAGAATTAATGTCCACTACACGCAACTGTCAACAAGTCAGGTGCTAGAGCTCAGTGTGCAAGACATACAGGTATTTCCCATTTTGAAACAAATGGGTCTTCTGCGGGTTTTGTTGTCATAATAGGGTTGAAAAACATTTAGAGCTGTTACTACTAAGATTTCAATTCCTAAATGTAGAAGTTTTGATTAGTGTCAATGTTTCCTTTTTTTGTTGTTCTCTGCTTAGTAATATTTGAGACAATGATATGTTGTATTTCATCCCCCCCCAATTTCTGTTAGGCGATTTAGAATCTTTTTTGTTTTGAAAACAAGTCAGATCGAGATTTTTCTCCCTTCCTGGTTCTTTTTCATTACGTAACGAAAAGGCAGCCATTGAGAGCAGGAGTGCTAATGCTGGTAGTACCGCAGTATAAATCATAGAATCATAGATAAATGAAACAAATACAAACTTTTATATTTTTTTTTCCAACGAGATTTTGCTTTTGACTTTGCAGAATTTTGCCTTAGCCTTTATTTTCAGTTTGGTCTTTGAAATTCAGAATTCACAAGTTTAACTGAAGACCGTAGAAACTGCTTCTATTCTACTAAAAAACTCCTTTAAATTATTGGAATTCTGTTCCCAGTAAGTAAGATTTCCATGGAAGGAGAATTGTGGGTACTGACGTAGATTACATGAGATAAATGGATACTTGCATGCAACAGTTAAACTTCAAAGGCAGGACTAGCTTATCTCTGCTGTTGTTTAATATTTTTGGCAGTGTCTTTTGAAAAAAGAAAAACCACAAGAGGACATAGCAATTTTGTTATAGGTTTTGCTTGTTAGTAGCTATAACCATTTTTTCAAATGGAGGACATTTCTGAATGTTTTTTTGGTACGGTCTCAGCGGTGATCAATAACCCAGCATATTCAGTATCTCCCTGGCTCAGGGACCATGTGTTTCTGAAAGCTTTTAAGTCCTCAGTTAAAGAGGATCGATTTTGCTATTTATTGTCACCTGTTCAGATTTTGTTGTCTCTCTTGTCCACTCTGTAGGTGGACAACCAGCTTATTGGCACCACACGGCCTTTTATGCTCTTTCTGACCCCCAAGATGAGTGAAAATGAACCCGTGGAGACTGGTCCGGCAGTGCAAGTGAACGCAATGAAATTTCCCAGTAAAAGTGCGCTGACTGATATATACAAGGTAAACCACAACCTTTTAATCGTGCCATGCCAGTATTACCCTGTTTAAATCACCATTGCTGCTCCTAATTTTTGCTAGTAATCTGAATTAAATAATTTGTGAAACGTGCTTCGTTGAATTAATGCTGAGGTTTAAATGACGCTATACCCACTTTCTCATGCTCACAGTGTTTAAAGCTACAGTACAGTGATGAACAGGATAATACATTCAAAAATATAACAAATTAGGCCTCAAAAATATAACAAATTAGGCCAGACGCCTGTTTGTTCATGTCTGTGACCTTACTTTCAAGCCGGGTATTCTCACCTCAGAGTTGATAGGTACCATTGTGGCGCAGTGAAGCAGAATACCTGTGCTGTGCTTTTCATGAGTCCTGTACAAGGTTATTACTCTTCTCTGATAAGCTGTGATCTTGCAGCATAAACCCTGTTCTGTGTACTGCAGCTATTGATGGTGTTTGTAAACTGATGCACCAACTGTGGTACGTGTTGTGAGGGCAAAACTGCGTTGGTTATCAAAACCTATTTTCTCACTTGGAATCTTCACCCGTGTGTTTCGATGCTATTTTGAAAAGCAGCTGATTTTGGTGTTGGGAAACAGCAAAGCGTCAGATTCTGAATTGTTTGTATTAGGTAATGAAGCACAATACCTTCCAAAAAATTGAAACAGTCATCACTAGTTGTAGGTAACTTTAAGTGACCAAAACTACCAAAGTCGTTTTGAAGGTGGGAATTCTACTACAAATCCCTTCCAGCGAAAATATTCTGTTGAACACCACATTGTCCTATTTAATGGCTTACATGGATCATATTTCCAGTGTTAATACTGTAAACTGAGACTTATTTATCTTTGTAGCATCTGATGATCACTGCTCGAAAGTTCACAGTTCAAATTGAGGAGAAACTACTTCTGAAGCTGTTGAGTTTCTTTGGCTATGATCAATCTGACTCAGGTATAGTATAAAGTTACAAAGACCAGTTTTACAGTATACAGAAGTATTATGATCTTTGCATATAAAACAAGTTCCAAACGCCTGCCAAGCTCTTAGCTGCTTGGAAACGGCCGCTGTGGAACAGGAGGCTGGAAAGCTGATGTCTCAACGGACCCTGTAAAGCTGGTCAGGTATTTTGTGCTTGTTCTGGTGTCCGGGTGATGAGCCATGTACCATGCTGTTGTCCAGCACATTGGGCTGAGCTGAGCCTCCATGGGAAGGAGTTTAGTATTCATCCTAACTTCCTGTATCAGGATTCATCTGAACTGGGATAAAAGAAATTATGTTACTACTTTAGCAAACCACTTTGTTTAGTCATGTTTGTTTATTTAAACCCAGGGCTAGAAATGGGATTTCTGTTCATTTGTTCCTTGGGCAATTCCTCTTGCTTAACTGAAGGAAAATTCTGGCTGGCTGACCTTTTACTTGTGGCATCCGTACCCCTGGCTTTAATCGTAATAGAAGTTTTCTTCCATTCAGTGAGGCAAGACAGAGCTCTTGAATCTTCTCACCTCATAGATATTGTTCTGCTACTTACATGGCAGGTTTATCTGTGCTTTGGAGACTTTCTGAAGTGTCTGTTTCGGAGTGGCAATTGAAAAAGTCGCTTTGTGCAGTAGCGTGTCTAGAGTTACATAATACAGTAACTATTGCAGGAAAAAACTATTTTTGGCGTGATTCAAAATGTGGGCAAGAGCACTGTATCTTGCTAATCCACAGTATCTTCTGAATTGTCTCTGAAAAAATATGAATATTATGTTTCCCAGTTTCACAGAGGACTTAAAGCTTAGATTTGCAGTGATGAGGAAGAAATAAAGATTTTGAGTTTTGCTCTTAAGCTGTTTACTAATCTGTCCTTTGGTTTGGTTTACGCTGACGCTTTTGCTGTGTTTTTGTTTCCTTACTTACTGTACACTCTTTGTAGTTTAGCCACTGGTGCTGATGATGTCATCTAAGATTCGGACAAAAATTATTCTGCCAATTACATTCAGCATGTTTAATTGTTCAACCTGAGTTCATAAGACTTTGTTATCGTTCATCTTTCCCCCTCCCTTCTCACACCAAGATGCTCTTACAAATAACATGTGAACCTGTTAGTGTCAACCAAATTTGGCTCGCTCTGTACCTAAATTGATTTCTTGAATGTCTTCCATGAAGGCGTTTTGTCCATTCTGTAGTGATAAATGAGAAGGTTGTCAGCTTTGCCTGTTTTGTACATTGCGTTGATAGTTGAGCGTGTAAGGAAGTAGAGAGAAAGGAGAGAGAGGAAAACATATTGTAAGACCGTGACTACGCAGTCGGAAACTCTGCATAGTTACGTTCCTATCTCCTTGTTTCTGGACGCTGACAAGATATATTAGAAGTGAGATTAAAAGCTCAAATAACTTAAGCTATGGATTTGGATGACTTTTTAGCTATCTACAACTACATTCAGGTTTTAGAGATGCAGGCAGATCTGAAAAAAGTTCTTGAGCCTCAAAGGTCAACTTTTCATGTCACAAGGAAAGAGTAATTTTGCTGGCTACACTAGCAGTCACACGTACTTTTTATTTGTACAGAGAAACTATGAGCTTTTTACAGGGTATGCATTCATAACCCCATATTTATTCATATAAAATCTATTCTGATTCCTGTGTTTTGTCTGGATGCAGAGGTTGAAAAGTATGATGAAAACCTCCATGAAAAGGCTGTTGAACAAGGTGGAGGACAAAAGCGATACTACTTTGAAAATCTGAAAATTAGTGTGCCTCAAATAAAGTTGAGTGTCTTCACTTCCAACAAGCTGCCTTTGGATCTCCAGGTACGCCATTCACTCTGTGCTTCTAAGTAAAGAGATTCTGTTGTAGGAGGCAAAAGGAACAGAAGCTTTAACTTACTACTGTTAATTTCCATTTGCCTTCCATTATTTAAGTTACAAATAATAGAAGTTCCAATAACTTCTGTTATCTAATTTGCATACTTTCCAGTCTCTTTTGTAATATTCTTTCATTTGAAGCACAGCCAACTTCACCTAATAACTCCCTACTTTACAAAGGATTTTAGTTACATTAATGGTAGCGTAAAGAGGCTTAGAGGGAACGACCATCGTATGGGAGGGCTGAGGTGAGGGTGAAGAAAAATAAGAAGTTATTCAACTTAGGGAGCAGAAATACAGGACAACTCTGAGTGTCTTCATCCAAAAAACGTTGTCTCATTGGCATCGGAGGGTTTGCATGAGCACTGTGCAATTCAGTTTAATATTAAAGTGAATTCAGACTGAGGATGGACCTAAAACAGGTGGAAAATCTGGTCTTTTTCATGTGGTAGTAAATGTTCTGGCACGGCCATTTAAGTGAACCAGGGATTCCAAACAACAGCAAGAAGACAGTCTTGTCCAGTGTTTCCAGCTTGTGTGTTGGGACCCTCCTGGACATAATAAGGTAGCGACAATCAGCAGTATTTCAGTTCCTCTGAGCTAATACACTAATTCCCTCCAAGGTGGGGGAGTTGAAACAGAACCAACACAACAAACCATAAAACCCCCTCCCCACTGTGGAGGAACTGAGCTGCTGCCTGTTCAGCTGGTGTGTTCAGAAGACAAAATTGAGACACTGACCAGGCTTTTTTGTGCCCTTGATATTACGGCCATCAAGATGTGCAGGCTTTTAAAGAACTTTAGTTTTGTGCAATGAGTGTATATGGTGGAGTCCTACCAAAATGACCCAGCATATCATCAGTCCTGCATTCTTGTGTTGCATTAACCAAACCTTTGTGCAAAGGAGGACAATTCAGTAGCTAGCTGCAATATTCCTCACCATTCAACAGCATCAGCAGTGTCTTGAAAGTGTTTGCATTTGAGCTTCAACATGAAAATGCGTATCGTCTGATTATCTCAAATTTAGAGAGAGAGAAAGCAGTGTTAGTGGTGAGTGCCTTTAAGAAACACATAACGTGCGCTGTTGTGATCGGATTTCCTACCACCTTTGGTATATGATTGCATATGGATGTCTTGGCAGCCGCCAGCGTTGTTCCCAGGAGAAAACTTGGTGTGTACACTTTTTTCCCCCTAATGATGACAGTGACTGACTGTGTTCCGTGGCACAGAAGGAGTTCCATTCAGTTTTGTAGCACGGGGGAGTTCAGGGTAGGAGGGAGAGAATAATCACAGTAGAGCCTTTGTAGATGTTTTTCTAACTACCTGTAATGTTTCTGGCTTGGACATTGCTGTCTGGTAATTTGGTGTAGACAGATTATTTTTATTAGGTACCAGTATTAACAAAGTTGCTTTATATAATATCTGATAGTTAAACAGGAAATTACTTCCTACCCAAGCGAATGATGAGGACTGCTCTAGTTAGTCATCCATTTACTGGAAAAATAAATAGGTCCTTTCTTACTTGCAAACTTAGCTTAGACCTGTAATTTACCTTAATTGCCTGCAGATGGCAGAAAAACTCACCTTATTTCCTACCAAGCATGCTTTAGTGATTAATGTAAAAAGATACAACACGAGTATCAGGCTTCTTGCCGCCTTCAGATTTTCTGATGTTGGTGGCCGTGCAGATGCCATTACCAAGACCTGAACTAGAAGGAATCTCTTTCTTTCCTATAAGACTAGTTTTCTTGTTAATTTTTCCAAAATTATTTTATTGGTGTGTGTGTATATATAGATGTATAGATTGTTGACCTTAAATATGGTATTTTATGTATAGATTGTACAGGTTACAGACGCACCATGGCCTAATTACTGTCTTAGTTTTCTTCCTTGGAAATAATTGAAAAAGCTGGTTTAAGGAATTCTATTACACCATGTAATGTTGAGAAATGAGCCTCAGGCTTGCAGGAAATATTGTGAGTTATTCCAACTTATCCTGACACTTAGTCAATTCATAGAACTTCAGCAGAGTGGAAAATACAGTTTTGTCTTCACTACATATCAAGGGAATTCATTTGGGTTCGGTTTAGTTGAACATTAGAGCAGTTATAGCAAGGTGCTAAGCATGGAATCTTAAACACGTTTTGTTTTGAAATATTTCTACCAAGTGTAGGAGACATTGCATGAGGAAGAGTGTCTAATGACTGTCTCGTTATTGAAGAAATGCAGTTCTAATAATTGATCACTGCTTACAAGTAAAAGGTTTATGGAGTGATTGCCCTCTATATCAAAGCATCTCCATGGCAGCAGTAAACTACTCTCGCAGCTTCAGATAATTTTCGTTTGTTACCCATTGAAAGATTAATTCATTTGGATGCTGTGAATGAGAAGTAGAGAGAAAAATTAAAGTAGAAATATCTTTTATTTAATTAGGCATTGAAAAGCACGCTGGGATTTCCTCTAATCCGATTTGAAGATGCTGTGATTAATCTGGATCCTTTCACCAGGGTCCATCCCTATGAAACTCAGGAGTTTATCATTAATGACATTCTGAAACACTTCCAAGAGGTGAGTGTCAGACAGACTTTATTGCGGCAAAGGCTGAACTTCTCTTGATTGATGAGTTCTCTACTGAGGCTGCAGGAGCTCTTTTTTGAGTATTTAGTGCTGTATTGCTTCTTTGGTATACAGAGAAATAGCATCACATGCTTCTCTTAGTACACTGCGTTTTAAGATGAAACTATTGTTGATCTTACCGGTATTTGTGTGTTCATTTCTTCAGTAAAACTGTTCATTTCTTCAGTAAAATTACCTGGGTTTGTATATGCTTTTGTTGCAGGTGGGACTTTTTTTAGTCAACCTTGGTGGTGTTAATGTGATCCGTAAATGATATTTCATTCCTCGTCTTGATTTTACAGGAGCTGCTCAGTCAGGCAGCAAGGATTCTAGGTTCTGTGGACTTCCTTGGCAACCCTATGGGTCTATTGAATGATGTTTCAGAAGGTGTTACTGGACTTATAAAATACGGCAATGTTGGTGGTCTCATCAGAAATGTCACACATGGAGTATCAAACTCTGCTGCCAAGGTAATAATTATGATATTAAAGTCTGCTAAAACAATAAGCAAAAAATAGTCAGGAAACAAGTCAAATAGAATTATTGACCATCTGTAAATTGCTTTATGTCCTGTTCATTTTGTCAAAATTGTGTTTGAGTGTAGATTTTTTTTTTTTTAAATGCTTTTTAATATACACTTCAGGGGTGCCAGAAACTCTGCAGGAGTCAGTGAAACCACTCAAGACCTTACTATTGATACACAGCTCTGTTGCAGATGGAATGCAGTAGTTAACTGGGGTGAGAGCCTGAATGTTGCTCGTGTGGTGTCATCTCCTATGTGCAGATGAACAAAGTTATATTTTATTGGGTATAGAATAGAGAGAGAGCGCACATTATAGCAATTTGGAGTATTTAAGAGTTTATTTAGTGTAACAGGAGTTGTTAACTTTTCTTTTTGGAAAGTGATTACACTGACGTGAATATCAATTATTATGCTAATACTTGAGGTTGTTTTTTTCTATGCCACATAGCAACAACCTAAGGAATTCCTAGATTGCTATGCCTTTTTTCTTTAGTTTAATTTCAAAGTCTGCAACCTGCTCTAGGTGAGCCTGCTCTGGCAGGGGGGTTGGACTAGATGATCTCCAGAGATGATCTCCAGGTTGGAGTAGATGATCTCCAACCCCCCCTACCATTCTGTGATTCTGTGAATGTTCTTCTGATAGTGACTGAGAGAATTCAATGATATCAGTGGGAAAAGGTAATTCAGAAGATGTGAAGGGTGAAATGTAGAGTTTGCATAATTACAGCTAGCTCAAGACTAACGTTACCAAACCCAGTTAAACTGCCATAGAGATCCCCAGTGCGTAGCTGTGAGCACACCTAGCCCAGAGAGCTGAACCGCGAGAAAGGTGACATCCACCTTCTCTGGCATAATTAGCTGGTTCCCAGCATTAGCCCATTTTGCACAATTTCAAATTCAGATAAAACACCATGTTGTTGATACTTGTGTCTTCATCCCATACGAGGTGATAGTGTGACTGTCAGCACTGCAAATACCGGCTTGTCCAGGAGTCTGGTAGGAGACTTTGTGAGCGTCTGCAAGGCAGGGCCCGTCTGTGCAAAGGAGGGGGTTTGTCCATGCTTTCTACTCCTGGTTCTAGTCTCTTGTGACCCATCCTCTCCACCCAATAGAGGATGTTTCTTTAGAGTTTCCTTTCTATAAAGTGTTGTTTCCTCATTACAGTCACATCTGCAGCAACAGTCTCATAAATCTTTCTTTAAAAGGCACGAGCCTTCCTATGTTTCCCACAAGGGCAAGGTCATTCTTTGAACTGTGGAGTCATTTGTAACCGAGGGGTTTGTGAAGGAAGGTTTTCAAAGGCAGAAGGGCAGTTGGATGCTGAGGTTCTTTCAAAATTCAACAGGAGCCGAGTGCCTGCTTCCCATTTATATCTTTGAAAATCACCCCACGTACTATTTATCTGTCTTCCCAGGTATTTTTTTCTTTCTCCTTGATATATCCGAAATGTCTGTGATGCAGTCCCACAAGTTCCCTTTTAAAAAATGTTTATATGGATTCTGTATTTGTCCTTTCAGAACAAGGAGAGAATTATATACTTTAGGAAGGCTTAATAGTACCTTACAGAACTCCTTCCAAAGGGATGGATCCTAATTCTGCCACATAGAAGATGACAGTAAAAAAGGCTCAAATAATCAGTATGAATTCTTCCCTATATATTGTACTGCTTTTAGGCACCTACATCTGCAAGAAGACTAAGCCAGGAATGTCCGTATGATAAAAAAATGGACATTTCTAGTGCAATTTGTGAAGTGTTAAACTGCACCTGGGACAGTGTAGAACTTTTTCTTTTACTCCTTTCTGCTTTACTACGTATATGCGTTATGATCATGTCTAGGATATGTGAAGTTTTGGTAAAGAAAAAATGTAGGGGGGGGGAAAATAATTCCAGTTATTCAAGAAAAACATGACTGAAACAATAGATCATTTTTGTCTTGCTCTTGGTGCTCTCTGTAGGGAAAGTATTTTTAAGTATATTTTCACTGCATAAATTTTCACCTGATCCAGCTGTGCCACAGGGGCCCTCATCTTTGCAGCTTATAGAGCTGGTAACTAATGCAGCCCAAACTAGAGCGTATAAACCAGTGGCTGGGAAAAATACCCGTTTTGGTCAGTTTGGGTACCTGACTTCCAAAGTGGCCTAAATAAAAAAATCTGTCTTAGATTTTCAGATGAGTTAGCTTTTAAGGTGTGAGTAGACAGATAAACAAACTTTAATACCGGAATCATCACTTATAAAGTAACACTGCTTGACTGGATTGGAAAGTATGCTCTTTGAGTTGTATCTGGTTTTGTCATTTTATTGCTTTTCTATTTTATAGTTCTGTTGATTACCCCTGTAATGGCTTTTCCATGCATTTCAGAACACGCAGTGGGTAATGCCTTCTTTCAAGTGGAGAGCTGCAGTGTATTTAAGTTGGCACAAAACCGTAGGTTAAATAAAGTTCACTACAGACAGTTTTGTAGTTTTTATCCCTCGGAGACTCCCAAGTTCTGTATTTTAAAAAGTTCTTTGATCCTAAATATAGACACCTGAGGGAATTTCATTCCCTCTGAATGGAGACTTCTATAGTTGCCATATGCGTAGAAATGTCTTGCATTCTTGGCATCCACACCTTTTTTTTTATTTCACCCTTTAGGCATGATAGTACTAAATCCTTAATTCCTGTTTCAGAGGTGTTTCAATTAGAAATGAATATTGAACACTGATCAGCATCTGAACAAAATGTTCTGCAGCTTGTGCTCTCCAAATGGAAAATGACGCGTGGTTGTGTCTGTTACTGGCAAATAGGTGTTGTGCTGACCTAATGAAATTGCTGGTGGTAAAGGATTGAAAAGATTAATCAGCTTGTCAATACTGTATTTAACTGGTCTGAGTCTTCCAACCCTTAGAAGGAATTCTGTTATCTTTTATGAACTCAGAGCACATAGTGATGGGGTTGCTATGACTCTGCAGCAGGGCTTAGTTTCTGGAGATATATATATATATAGGATGGAAATAATTATTGTGTACCTCCCTTCCTCTCAAAAAAAGTAATTTAATGAACTTCTTAAAAGAGCTTAATTTCCATATTGAACTTTGAAGTTTCCAGTGAGAAATTTAACTAGGCTTCTTAAGGAAAGGCAGACACCAGCCCCAGTTGCGTTTCCTCATTAGGTTTTAGTGCGAGCTTGCAGAGCTCGGAGCTGCGGCTCCTCCGGCTTGGCAGTGGCTGCCCGAGAGCCCCAGACTCACAGACGGAACCCGAGATCCCCACCCTCACAGGCAGAGGAGCTGCACCAAAGAGTAGGGTGGGTGTTTGTTTTCCTTTATGGCTGAGGAGGGAGGTACAAATGGACTTCTGCCCGGGGCTTTCATTCCATGTCTTTAATTCAGTTCAGAGTGATGGCAGAGCTGTTCAAGTGACAGAGAGACAAAAAGAGGTAGAGTGTTGGAACGAGGTAAGAAAATTACAAGACTAGTAAGGATACGAATATTGCTCCAGGTGAGTGTTTGACATGGAGGCATTTGTAGGAAAGGAGCGTGAAAGCAACACGAAGGGAAAGAGGAGTTTTAACCCTCGTTGTAAGATAAATCAAAGCAGAATCTCAAGTGGTTGGCAGTGACAGAAAAATACAGATAACTGAATGGAAAGTGAAGAGGAAGTAATAAAGGGGTTATTTTAAAAACAAATCATGAACAAGTGTTTGACTTGTATGAATGTTAACTTTAACAAAACTGGCAATAAATAAGGTGAGGAGTGGATATAGCAGAGCACAGAAGGTTGGTACAATTTAAGCAGGTTCTACCCAGGAACAGACAGAAATGTTTCCAAAGCAGCCAAAGCTGATGGTTCCCTTTTATTTAAAGTTTCTTAGTTTATGTGACCAACCATTCTTACTTGACACCATTCAGAAGCAACAGCAACTGGCATTATAGCATCTTTGGAGACAACTGTGGTTCAGTAGTTCTAGGAATATTAGCTCAAAACACAATTCAAAGAGTTGAAAAAAAAAGAATCCTATCTTGATGACAGGGAACTTCTGACAAAATTACTCAGTAGACAATGAGAATCCTGCAACGGTGCAATGGCTGCAAACCGTGAGACGCTTCGCTGTAGACAGAAAGCTGCAAGTGACCATCTCGACTATTAGAAAAAAAAGGGGAGGTTAGAAAGCTTTAACTTTCACACTTGCTTTAGCGGGATTTTTTTTTTAAGGGATTTACCAGCTGATTTCTTGCAAAATAAAAGACAGTGTTCCTGTTTTGCTGACTCATTGGGGAATTAAGTGGAAAAAAAAAGGAGAATTTAAAACATGGTATGCAAAGTGTTGCCAAATCACAAACTGTGAAATTAGAAATAAGCATTTATCATAGAGGTGGAATGAAATTTGATCTTAACCTAGGTTTTTTGAATGGTTAGCATGTCATGAAAACAGGCACGTATATCCCATATATCACAATTAGCAACTGAAGGAGAAAAAATGGGGTGTGGGTTTGAAATTAATGGCTTCAGTCTTGACAAAAGGCTAACTACGCCTCCCTTACCTATATATAGAGTTATATAGTTGTGTAGAACAGTGTGTTAAATAGTACAGATTTAAACTTGAAAGTGCTTGGACGTGTTTCCCTGAGGAGGAAAACACTATTTTTACGTCCATGGGCGATGGCCAAGGTCCCTTGTGAAGCTGGAGCAAGAGGTGGGTGGCATCAGCCCAGCAGAGCCCAGCGCCTCCCCCCGCAAAGAGCCGCTGGCTGTTGGCACAGCACACGTGACGGTGGGCCCAGTTAACGTGTTTGCATCAGGTTTGCTTCAAAAATCTAATGGAACACAGAAAACCTGTGGGGTTTTGAACAGGAGGTTGTTTCAGATCCCAAGGGCAGTGGCAGGTGACCATGGCAGAAAACGGAACTGGCAGGAAGGAGACTGACTGCTGGGGTGTGCTACGCAAGGGAACGCCCTCCGGAAATAAAAAGATGGGAAAGACGGTGTTAAAAAGCAAACTGCCGCCCTCTGAATACATTGTTGTTATGTATTAATTCCAGGAACGGCCCAAACCTCTCCAGGCTTTCTCTCAGGTTTTCAGTATGTAGAGGGGTTTGTCAGGAGGGGGATGTAAAAGGGCAAATGATTCCATTCCTGAAAATAAACAAACAGGGAGACCTTAAGGCTCCCTAAGAGTTAAAGCTGGGGGAGGGGAATTATCTGTTAAGAGTATTAGTTGTTTAATAAAGCGCAGTTGTCCTCCAGCTGAACCCGCCAGTGACTCTGCAGCGGGGTCATCCCAAGTTCAGGCCGCGGATCCGCTGCCTCCTGCTCCGGGAGCGCTGGGCTCCCGCCGCCCGCCCCGCGGCTCGCCAGCACGGCCCTGTCGGGACGCGTTAGGAAGCTTGGTTAACGATGGGATGTGAGCTAATTAATGCTCCGTTACTGGTGGAGGAGGCCACGCAGGATCTCAAGAAACACGCATTTGTTCGGTGGGAAAAGCCGTTGCCTCCTCCTGGTTGTCAGTAATTTAGAGAGGGTCAAAGTTTATGTGTCTCTTAAAATGAGAAGCTGATTACAGCGTTGCGCTGATTTAGGATTTTCTAAATTAAGACTCTGTCAGTTCTATTCATAGTTCCATTACACGTTTCTCTCCGCGCAATCTGACTTGGTTATAAATGCATTTTGGGCTGGGCCTGGACCATCCTTTCTGTTCAGGATTGTATTTAACAGTATGTATTAATGCCTGAAGGAAAGTGTAAAAGCATATTGCATTTAAATTTAACTGAATTCACTCATAAATATCTTAGCAATTCTTAAGAGACTGACAGAAGCCCTGTAAAAGTATTTTGTAGAACAACTTCAGACAGCTGGGACTGTTAAATCTGACAAAGACCTGCTGTTTTTTCAAATACTTGAAGCGTTTCATGTTTTAGTCCCAGCAGAATGCAGAGTTGATGTGGAAGGCGGAAGCTGTTGTCTCTCTGCTTAGTGAGGTCCAGTTTGTAAAATTAAATACATAGTGCTTCCATTCCATAACAATGCGTGTAGTGCTTAGTAAAGAAGCTGCTCTAAAAGTTATTTTTGTGGTAAGTCACAGAAATGTATTGAATATCAATCTTGAGACATTGAAGTAAGAGCAAGGAAACTTAGGGTGAAGAATTTACTAGACTTTATCTGTCCCACTGCACCTAGTCATTGTGTATATCCAAGAATATTGTGTGTCTTTTTCTTTTTACGCTTTCCAAAGAATAATACCAAGGTTTCAGGATGGCTAACTGCTCTTAAAACTTTTTTTTAACCATAACAAATCCTAGCAGCACGTGTATGTGTCTGCTTAGCCTATGACACGTACACCGCAGAGGGTTTTGCCTCCATATAGCGACATAAATGCTTAGTTTTGAACTGTTATATTTTACTGTCAGAAGTCAGTGTAAAAGCTGTCTGGAGAAAAGAAGGCTGCGAGGAGACCTTACAGTGGCCTACCAGCATCTTAAGGGGGCCTACAAGAAAGCTGGGGAGGGACTTTTTAGGATGTTGGGTAGTGGTAGGACTAGAGGGAATGGATTAAAACTAGAGATGGGACGATTCAGATTGGACATTAGGAAGAAGTTCTTCACCATGAGGGTGATGGGACACTGGAACAGGTTGCCCAGAGAGGTGGTGGAAGCCCCATCCCTGGAAGTTTTTAAGGCCAGGCTGGACGGGGCTCTGAGCAACCTGATCTAGTGGGAGGTGTCCCTGCCCAGGGCAGGGGGTTGGAACTACGTGATCTTTAAGGTCCCTTCCAACCCGAACCATTCTGTGATTCTATGAACTGGCTTCCTCTAAAACACCTGTAACAGGTTGGAGAGATGTAGGAAAGGAAGGGGTTTACCATTAGGTTCACAGTACACATCAATTTGAGATGTTTATCCCTTTCAAGCCGTCTGTGCTGTGATGCCCATGGCTGCTGCTGTTGGCAGCGCATCAGAAAGAAGGTAAATGGCAGGGGAGCAAAGGGGAGGAAAATGAAGTTCCAAAACCGATGTTCGTGCTGAGGGCTGTAAGGAAGAATGTCTTCCACAGAACTCGCATTCAGAGCTCCGGTAATCATTGTTCTTTCTTTACCTGTACAGCCTTAGTTTCCTGCAAGAAGCAGCTCTTCTCTTTCAGGTGGACAGCTAATTATATTAGGGGAGTTAGTTACTGTTGGAACTGTGGAATGACTTTTAATCATCATGACTAGGGATTTTCCTGTTTTGGAAAATGTAAGTGTGTGAGAACTGAGATGACATAATTCATAGGTTAGAGTTTCTAACTTAAATAAATTTTAAATACTTTTTCCTACCTTGCTGAAATAACATAGTTAAATTTGTGCTTTGGTCTCTGAGAATCAGCTTTTATTATAGGAGGTAAAAGTATGAACATCATCAATACGTGGTGCTCAGGGTTTTTTTGGAAGGTGGTGGTTTGGGGCAGCAGTTGAATGGAATTTGTAAAAGAGTTCTGCAAAGCAGAGAACTGTAAACCCTGTGATTTCTGATGTAAATGCAGTTCATTGTCAGGTTTGCACAGAAGTTGTAACTGACCTATATTTAATTTCATCACCTTCTCCCTTAGAATTCCATGTTGGAATGTTCTACTTTGCTCACTCAATAATATTTGTAAATGTACCATTCTCTGATGCTAGAATTACAATGGAATGTTTGGACTAAAGTCATAATTGTGTATTTATCCTTTTGGGATGTCCTTAGAGAACCAGGCAGTGCCAAGAGCTTAAAAAGACTTTAAAAGATTACTTAAAACTTCTTTCCATGCTGTGTGCTTCATCCATCTGGCTTAGAGGGAACATGAGTACAAGGTCTAGAATTAGTTTTCATTTGCTTTGAATTCTTCTTGTGCCCCATAAGCCTTATTGTTTGGCACCAGCTTTGATTCCCAAACGCTGTATATTGGTGTTTTTGTTTTTCTTCTGTTGCTTGAAACAGCAAAGGATACAGAGTTGTCAAAGCTTTTGTGGCAAAACTTCCTTAATTATTGGGCCTTTCAAAAGGAAAACAAAAACAAACACACACTCCCCAAAAAAACACAGAACATGAGGAGATTAGTTTCTTGTACAGATAATATTTCAACTGCTTTTGCAGACCATGGTAGATGGTTCATATTGATTGGTGACACTGTGTAAACAGAAAACAAGAAATGATGAATCATCTGTTTACTGCAGTCTGCAGAGGCGGCAGCTGAGGCCAGTGTGCCCCGGGCTTACGGAAGGGTAATAACATTTTCAATAATCATGAAGTGTTGAGAGTGGTTTACGTGTTGTTCAAAGATAGTGCTCACAGTAGCATCATGTCCTGGCATTGGGAGGGAAATGTGAAAGTCGTCGTATTTCACCCTCCTGAGGAGGATCAGTTTATGTCAGACCACACAGGCCCAGGTGAAGTGGAGCAGGTCACATTTTCAGCCTGCAGTACGTTACCAGTTGGGAGCGTCACATATGAACCAGCGCGGGATGAAAACCAGGGATGGAGCGTCTTTAGAGTGTAGACATTGAAGAAAAGGTCAGTGTCCCTCACTGAAGAAAAGGTCAGTGTCCCTCTGCAGAGGGGAAATGCAGGAAGTGCCATCTTCTTCGGGGACACAAAGAGTCCGAGGAGAAGGAGGGTGTCTGGGAATGAAGGCGGACTGGAGCTTTTTGGAGAGGTTCTCCTTCTTCTGTCCACGCAGAATGGGTAAGGCAAAGGATTACATAATGCATGTTAGTGATAACTGAAGTATTTTTAGTACCTGAAATGACAAAAGTTTTAATTAGTAGCCTCGTTTATTAGTAGCTTTTTTTCATTTGGAGATGCCAGGCTGACAAGTAAAATACGCGGCTTCTTCCATGTACCTCACGCGTAGACTGGCTTCATTCACCAACACCTCTGTGCCTTTGACTGGAAGCAGGTCATGTATCTTAGCCGATACTGAGGTACTGTGTTGCAGTTCTGTTTCAAGGAAAAGAGTGTCTGAAATGGGGAAAAATGCAGAGATAAAAGACCAAGTTACTAATTTCTTTTTTTGATGCACAAGTGGACAAAGAACTCATTATGAAAATGAGGATGGAGAAGGAGGGGGACTGGTTTTTAGAAGTCCCTTGATCAGTTTGATGTTTGTTCCCCAGACTGTTGTATTTAGTTATGTTGGCATTTACATGGTCTTAAGCAGGCTTTGAAGTTATCAGGTCACACGTTATTAACAAAAGCTAAGGAAGACAAGGGTGGATCGCACTTTTGTTGTCACCTTTGTTTATCTGGAGAGTATTTTCTGGGTGACCGGGTTAACAGCTCCGTGAGCCACCAGCGCTGCTCTTCCACAAGTCTTAGCGTCTGAATCTCCATATCTAATATCGCACTTCTCAAAGGAGGCATCTAAAAGCAAGACATTTGGGGGGAAAAAGGCAACTGCTTTTGTGCTTTAATTTCTTCAAGTAACTTTTTTCTTAATACAGTGATTATAATCTGCACGGGCTGGATATAAGATGGTGTGCAGCTTTGTGGGTGGGTGGGTCTTTTTACGTTAGAAATCTTTATTTTTCCTTTTTAGTTAGGTAGGTACAATCCTGTTTGCTGAAATAGGCTTCAGAAGCCATTTCAGGGAAGGTATTCCTGAGGTGCACAGAAAAAGATATTTAAAAATTTTGGATACCTGGCAGTTATTTCACTCCTGTGGTACTACCTGTATTGGGCACTACGAGTGGTGACGCAGGTCTTGTTCCGTTCAGGAGCGAGGATAACGCGGACACTACACTCTGAATCCTTATTGCAAATAAGAGCAGAAAGCTCCCAGCAGAAGATGGCGAGAGGCTCGCTCGCCTCGTAGCCCGTAGCGTGACTTGCCAATGCCTGTGAAATGTCTCAGTTGTTTTATCTCCGCTGGCGTTTTGCCTCCAATTGGCAAACTTGATCACGTTACATTCTGTCTCTCAGAGCAGGAAAAGTGCTGCCACGGTCCCCAGCTGGAAGCTGTTCAGAAGGGACCTATTCGCCGCGGTAACCCGCTGGTTTAGGTACAAATGGCGCAGATGGCTGCGGAGGTTTGGCTTCGGTCTGTGTTAAATGAGGCCAGAAAACAAACAGTAGCCGGGGAGGGGGTGGGGAGGAGCGTGTCAAAAAGTAATTCAACATGAAGTTCATGTTCAGTAGTTAATGTGTGTTGAGTTTAGATTCTGTCACCTGAATCCTGGCAAAATGGAAACTTTTCATGGTACATTTGGTACATTAGAATCCTTAAATTGTTCTATTTACAGCATTACTTTCTACATAAAGTGAACAAAAATGTCCCCATTTAACTTTCCTTTTGCAGTTAATGGAGACTATGACTTTTAAACTGTGTGTATGTGGGTTTTTTCCTCCTGACTAAAAGCAGAGTTTACTTTTATATAAAAATTCTATCTGTGCACTAAACCAGGATTGTTATTGACTGTCAGGTGTCAGATTCTGCTTCACAGAGGAGGGAAAACCTGAGGAAAGACTGGATTGTGTTTCCCGGGAGAGCTGCTAGAGCGGGGCTGGCCAGGGGCGGGGGAGCCGCAGCTGTAAGGAGAGTTTACCACTTCTGATCAGTATTAATAAGTTGGTTTATTCCTGCTGGCTGGTTGTCTGATCACGCACTAATGTAACTTTCAAAATGTGTTCTTGAAAAATCATTTTCAGGCCTTGACAGATTCCTTAATGAGGTTTGAATTTTGAAGGCCTATTGAGCCTTTTAATTTTTATAGCAACTGCTCTAATCCTCTTAAAGCAAAGCATTTGTCCAGAAACAAAGCCCGGCCTTAAACACGGTTAATAGATAGCTGCAGGTTGCTTTGTATTCCTAGGTTAATCTACACACACACAAAAAATCTACATTAAGTTCACAAAGAGGTCAGGAGTAATTCAGTCAGTGATCACTATGCTCTGGTTAGTGTCCATATGATCAAGTCACAAGAAGGGTCATGGGATTTAATTTTCATTCATGTTGTTAAAGTCTGCTTGTTTAGATAATTGGAGCCACTGGAGTAGTTTGTCTGTGAGCTGGAAAGAAGTATCTGAAAGTAGGAAATCATGTCATTAGTAAAAAAGAAATGCAGCCTTGGAAAAAATGATAGAAAAAGGAAGGGGACTTCATCATTGCATCAAGCACATAAATTAGCTGTTTGTCTGTGTCTTTTTTAATTTTTAGTGTATTAGAATCAGAATTTCACACCAGGTTTCAGTTGTGTTCTGGTGCAATGCCTTAATCGCGTAGGGGTTTTTACCAAAATTAATATGGATGCAAAGGAGACAGTATGTGCACCAAAGCGGAGCTGAGCAGTGGGAAGGGCAGTGTCCAGACACAGTTCTTAACCAGTGAGGTACTTGTCATAGAGGAGCTGTGATCATGTGTTACTAAAAAGAATTTAATTAGCTCTTGCAAATGTTCTAGTTTTGTGACAGGCGTATCTGCCTTGAGGCTCTCCACGTACCTTTGCAGTAGAAAAGCTTTGTATCTGAATAACACTTTGGGAGGGTTTTTGGGTCACTGGCACTTCTTTTGGTACATCTTTCACAGACTTCATTTATTTTGGCCTGACGGCTGCAGCTGGGTTTTGCCCGTCACCTCGGGGCCGAAGTTGCAGCAATGGCAGGCCCAGGTTAAGGTACTGCAGAGCTTTCTTCACGGCACAAAAGCTGGAGTGACGGTGTACACGGAACAAATCGAGTTGTGTAAATCTGTATTTCACAACTAGGATCTAGGAATTTTCTCCACTAAATCTCCATAAGGGAAACACCTTTTGTTCTTTTAATAACAGAGAAGGTTGTTCTCTTACAGTTCGCTGGGACCTTGTCAGATGGTTTGGGAAAGACCATGGATAACAGACATCAAACCGAACGCGAATACATTCGCTATCATGCTGCAACCAGCGGAGAACATCTTGTCGCTGGAATCCATGGACTTGCACATGGTAACCTTTAGCTGTGATTTTAACTCATTTCTCTCTTAAAAGCAATGATCAGATTGAAAAGAGCAGTTTGTGTCACTCCTGGGTCGTTACCTGCAGCCAGGGAAGTGGAGCTACCACAGGCTTTCCATTGGAATTTGAATGCTTGAGGGTCGGGGTGGGGGGGTTGTTTGGCTTTTAAGTTGACAGACAATACATTTAAGAATAAGGTCTTTTCACGTGTAACTGTTAGTAAAAGCTTTTTAGCAAATTGAAATGAAATTTCAAAGAAAGTTCATCCAAAACTTCAGTTTCTTTGTAGAGTCATAAAATACCCACGCAAACAGTCTTTTTGAGGGCCAGACATTAAAATAAAAACTAATATGGTTGGACTGTAGTTTTCTTGTGTTAGCTTTCAGTTCCAGAAACCTGAGTTTCCTCAGAATCGGGACATCAGTTCAAAGCAACATTTCACCACTTGGGTTATTTTGTGGTTTTGTCATGTTTTTTTTTAAGTCTACTAAGAACCAGAGAAATAAATTTCTGTAAAAGGCAGCGGACTAGTCTTAATTTGGCCAGAATCTCACATCAATTTAGCTCATGATTTATCTGTTCAAGAAAGTTAAATCAATACAAGCCAAGTTTAAATCAAATATTTATATTTTGCATCATCTTGACTCAGTTTGTTTAAATGTCAGTCTTTTAGTGCAACGGTTGCAGCCTGTGTACGGCTAATCTGGCTCTCACTACAACAGCAACCTTTCCCCTGCAGAGCAAGAGGCTTTATGCTGGGCGCTTGTCATGAAGAGACGCTGCGGGTACTTAAATGGATCGTGAGAGGTTTCTCTCACACCAGTGTGCTGTCTGCTATAAATTACATTGGTAGAAATAAGGGAAATCTGAACTATGTCAGTCTTTGCTGAAAAGTCAATTATAAACGCACTTCATTGTGTTGTATTATCCAGTAATTAGTGGGACTGTTTTTGTTTAATTCTGTGGAGGTTTTAAATGCCTCCCATTCATTTTTATTTGTTTTTTCAAAAAAGCAAGTAACTGTTAAATCTTATCTGTTGAAAGTAGGAATTAACCATAAACTACAGAAGTGATTTAAATACTTTGTGTTTGGAAGTTAAGGTGCTGCCTGGTCTGTACCTCAGTCACAGACCTGGAAAGAGCCCCTGGCTGCTGAGAGCTGAGGAGCCAAATGGTGGTACGCGTTCTTAACGAGTGCGTAAGCCAGGTCACTAAAAATTGTGCTACTCTAATTGCGGAGATGGGAAATCTCTAAAGCCTGTTCTCAGTAATATGAACTGTTCCAAGTCTTTTGAAGCCTCAGTAGGTTCTTGATTTCTTCAGAGCATTCAGATTCTCAGCAATGGAAACATGCACGGAAATGTCTGTGGGCGGCATTACCGTTAAAATCACACAATGCCAGTTTAAAATAATTGACTTTTTCCAGTGGACAAATGCACTTTTCTGTCTCACATTGTATAAGCTTTTGCGGTAACAGAATCTTGTCACGTTGTAAGTAACCGCTTTACCTCAGGAATAGATGGGGACTCTGTCTAAATACAGCTGGGAAATAAAACTACAGAAATATTTAAAAATATACATATTGAATAATGAATTAAATCTCTTTCTGTGGGATATTATTGTCTGTGCCTATGCGTGTGTATACTACATATACAAAGTATGAAGTTATTAGCTAATGCAATCAGCTGTGAAACAGTTTTTGTATTACATTAAACGCCCGGTACGTTTCTGTCACGCCTGGCAGTAAATCGTCAGCTGTGACAAGGCTCTATCGTTTTGCAAGGCGATGCTTCTGCCCTACTTTGCTGTTCTTGTCTTTCCTAGGTATCATTGGAGGATTGACGAGTGTCATAACTTCAACGGTGGAAGGTGTGAAAACTGAAGGAGGTGTCAGCGGTTTCATATCGGGCCTTGGGAAAGGGCTGGTCGGCACCGTGACCAAACCTGTGGCGGGAGCTCTGGATTTCGCATCGGAAACCGCACAGGCGGTGAGGGACACTGCAACTCTAAGTGGCCCCAGGTCAGTAAGCGGTTTGTATTTCCGATCAGTAATACTGTAAAAATGCATATTAATACCTTCTGCAATTTCTGATCTGATTATCTTTCCTTACCCAAAGAAACAATAATTTAATCATATTTACTATGAGCTATTATTAGTGATGTAGCCCATTTCATTCAATTTGCTTTTGCTTTAATAGATGGCATTTGTTGATACTATAGCAAGAGTGAAATTCGCACAGAAAATCTGCAACATAAAATAGGAATTATTAAGCTACAGCATTAGATTAAAGCAAAGTTTTGAAAAGGCTCTGTGTAATGAGATTAAGCTTCCACCATGGAATCCTTACGCAGAGTTGAAATGGAAGAGTTCTCCCTGCTCTACCTCCAGCTCCCATTTAGCTGTGTAGAAAAAGAGTTTTTCAAAGGTTTGAAGAGTTCTGCCATCAATGTAGTGTCATTATCTTATAATTTTCATTCTGTACAATGGTTCTCACTTACAAAAAGTGAGAATATACGCCTTTATGTTCACATGCTTATCTGTTCACCCATAGATATGTGGGTGCACATCACGACAGATGCTTTGGTTCGCTTCCTCCGTTCAGTTACTAGTGTAACGTGGTCCCTACAAAATAGTGATGTTTAAAGTAAATGAATGTTCATTAGCACTGACTATGGATGTGGAAAAGGGAGAGGGCCAAGTTTGAAAAATGCTGCTCTGAGAGAAGATTCTTTTTACTCTTTTGGTTTATACAGTAGCACTATGCCAAGAAGTCCTGTTGCATGTATGCATGTGAGATCCTGTGTGCTGAAGAAGTGAAAGAAAATGCCAAGTAAATGTCTTGGCAGAAAGCTTAGAGAAAAATGTTTGCAAAATGTTGGGTTTTCTGGTTGTTCTTCCCATTTGGCTTTTCCGTTTCTTGTGTTTTATTATGCCACGCTTGGAGCCCTGAAGTGTCCACCGTCAGTGTTTCAGTAAAGAACAGTAAGGCTGATGAAGTGCGCGTGAGGTGCAGGAAACTTTCAAGAGTGAACCTAGATGCACTTTGTTGTGAAAATGGAAGTGTTTACCCGCATGTCTGAAGTATTTGGTACTTAGCTTGATTTGTAAAAACAAGAGGTCAGGGATTACAATTCGGTAAGTGCGTATGCCTACATGAGATTACATGAGAACTCTAAGTGCATCCCTAAGAAAACACATCTACCGTTTTGCTTTTCCGTGTCTCACTTTTACCAGTGTAGAGATTGATTTATTTATTTAAAGTTGTGGAGAAACACACCTGGCTGTACCGTTAGTTGTCTTACCAGTTGAGCGGTGGTTTTATTGTAGTTTGTTTCAAGATACACGTATATTTAAAAATCACGTTTTGCCATACTTGTATGAGATCCAGCCTGTGCACAGTAGCGATGATGTTATCAACAGCTGACAAACTAGAGAGCAACTGGTACAGGGAGGGCCTCCGACCAGCCTTATCTCTGGCTTGTGTTTGCTGGTGGGACATAGTTCCCTTTAACTTGTTAACCGTCAATTAAGAGAGGAGGTCAAGACAGATGAGCTGAACCACATTTTCGCTTCCAGTAGCTTCTGAAATGCTATTGTCGCAGAGGAGCACCGTGCAATGATTTTAGTGTTGACACACACTCTGAAAAAGGTTTCTGATGCAGCAACCTTCTACAAGGAGGAAAAACCTAAACCCCCAAACAAAAAGAAAAACCTTTCACACTTACTACACTCCTCCAGTCTACAAAATCTAATCAAAACTCATTTTAAATAAACAAATGTACTTGAGAATATGTAGATAATGTAGGAGGGGGGGAAAAAACCCCAAAACACACCACCACCTATACGCAACCTTGCACTCCCGTTTTGTTTGGTAAGGGCTTTTTTATGTGCTTATATAATGAAGCAACCAAATTGTTCTTTCGGGGGTATAAAAAAAAAAAAACAACAAAGGATTTGTACATTTTTTAGACTGCTGTGTACCAATATCCCCCTGCCGCATTTGTTAACTGTTCAAATATGTGTGGTTTGGAATCAAAATAGAAGAGTGTTCCAAACCCAATGTGCTGGCTCCAGTTGAGTGTTCTGTTTAAGCATGCTGGGCCGTGTGGGCTCTTCCAAGCTAAGTACACAAACACAGCCAGCCCTGGCCAGTACGAGTTTATGGCAATAACTGATCTGAAGTGTAATTCTGAACAACTGAAGAATGTGAGTTAATAAGCACGGTAAGAGCCATCTTGACCTTATCTTGAGACTGACAGCACGTGTGTGCAAGATTCCGGTGCTGGTGCAAAGTCGAGTCAACCAGTTAATTACAGTTGCATTTAAATAGCATGATACATCACCGTAAATTATAGGCCCCTTGCAATTCTCTAATTACATGGTTGAATTTTTAAAAAGCCCTGAATTTAATCTGCTTGACTTTACCCATTGGATCACTTTTGAGTGAGATGAAGAACTTTAATTGAGGTTGTAGCTTTTCCTGAAAGGCGCGTTCTAATTCCAGCAGTTACTGAAGTGAATGGAACACTGAGGACGACTCTGTGGCTGGTGTCACTGTGATCAGGCTGCATGGACAGGAATCGCTTTTGGCTTCAGATGCACTGATTCGTACTGGGACTCGTGCAGCGAGCACAAACCCTGTGTTGGGAACACGGAGCCGAATTAACAGGGCTGAGATGCAGATGATGACTTTAGAGCTTATGGTAGTAGTTTAAAAGGTGATGTGTTTAAAGCACAAGAAAATATTTTTTATGTCTGACTTTAGGCTGGACTTTTTCAAGGTTAATCTTAAAACTTATGTCATCGTATAATTTATTATGCTTGTTATTTATTAATAAAGCTGCCTTAATACTTTTAAATTTGAATACAGAGGAGAACATAAAATAGTTGTTGACAATGCAGCATGCATCTAATTTATGAACAGTTAATGCCTGTGTCTTGATACCTTTTTTTGAGCGGGTTTTATGTGTTCCAAGTACTCTAGTGTCACATACAAGAGTTCTGATTATTTCCATACTTGTCATATACTGCCAAAAGTCTTAAAGACCAGTTCAAAACAGGAAAGCTGTTATGTCTCTAGATATGCTTGGAAAGCTCTCTCCTAGAAACGTGTCTCAAGTCCTACTGCAGCACAAGTAAAGAACATTTATATTTAGATGTGTCTCTAACTTAACAAGTAGTGCAGGAAACTGCCATTACGGCTTTCTCTCAGGCTTCTGCCAGGTCAGTACAAGCTTAAGATTATTCTTGAACTGTTGTTGCAAGGGTTTGTGTTCTTTTCTGATAGTCACAACGTGAAACTTCGAAGTAAGGAGATAACTTCATGACCTACCCAATTCTCATGAATTCTATCAGGGAACTCAGCTGTATCAGTTAAGAATAGTTTGAGATTGGCAAGCCGTTAATGGTCACAGAAAAGTCTTATGTAAATATTTGATTCTTTTAAATGTACTTCACCTGGAAAGAAGCAGCCTGTGCTAGTTGTTCTTTTGTTCACCACTTCCACGCCATCACTCAGAAATGTGCATTGAGGTTGCAACGTTTGAGACAATGTCAACAGCAGGTGATTATTATTTTTTTCCTTTGTGCATCTGTCTCTCTGTCAGCTACGATTGCAACTGTAAGGTCAAAAGCAGTAGATTTGAAAGCATGAGTATCGGTGACACTGGGAAGGTGCAGAAAACGTGTACCTGACTGTATGGAACACCAACTCAGCTAATATACTGCAAAGAGGAGATTCTCAAGGTTCTCAAATTCTAAAGATAAATATTGCTTGAACCTTAACATCTCCGTACGTGGCAGAAATTCCATCCTGCCCTTGGACTTCATCTAGATCTGACTTCCAGAGTCTTTGCAGTAATGTCAGTCACGTATGGGCCACGACTCTGGTGAACCAGGTGTTACTCTTCTCCTGGTAAGCCCTTCCTAAGATTTTCCTAGAAGCCAGAGAGAAAATACCTTTATCGGCTAGTGTGTTGTGTAGACCTGGAAATGTTGCGTACAGGACAGTTTCGCTGATTTATCGGTCTAATCTGTAAATGACTCGGGCAGTGCAATTTCCTTCATATCCTTTTCCCTCTTTTTTTTCCCAGTGGGATAACAGGTCTTTGCAATGAACTGTTTCCTCAATTGATCTCTTCTCCAAGTTTGACCATTTTACTCCTGCGTCACCCTGTTAAATGGCTGTAGGCATCGGCTTTTCCTCAGCGTTAGTCCTACCTCCCATCTTCACTCACTGCTGAACTTGATTTTATGGGTTTACATTCTTCTGTCATTACTCTGTCCAGATTCTTCCACTGCTGCTGTCGAGTTCCTTTGAAATCCCCCCAGTCTGTAAGTTCCCATCCGTACTGTGTGACAAGGGACCGTCGTATCCCCGCTCTGTGACAAGCTGTGCTCTGCGAGTCATCCAAAGTTGTGCTGGCTGGTTTTACTGCCATATCACATTGCAAATTGATAGCCAGTTTTCTGCTTGCTACTTTCCCCCAAGAGGGTTAGTTTTTTATGTTTTGTTTTATTTTACTGCTTCGCAAGTATCTCCTCGTCATTTAATATTTGTGTTCTGGATTATTTTTCCCCAGATGAACCAGGTTGCAGTTTTGTAGGTTGAATCCCATTTCATTTCCTGCCATATTTCTGACCTCTTCAGGTTCTTTAGTACTTCACTGTCCTCACTGGAGTTTTAAACGCCTCTTAGTTTGTCCTCTCCAAATATAATTTTACATGTTGCTTTTACTAGATCCTTGAAGTTAAGCAAGCCTGGGTTTGTGCCCACACATTTTGCAGCACCTCAGTAGACACTTCTCCCCGCTTTAATCAGTTTCCGTTACCAGTCTCACCTGCTCAGTATTCTCCCAGCTTTTAATTTATCACTGGTAACTTTGTGTAGGCGTGTGGGAGATCCTGTTCTCTTCTTCAGATGTCTGCTCTTGCTTGTTGCGTAGGTGAATGTAGGGTTTCTTAGGGGGGGACGTAGTTCTTCAAACCGCAACCCTGCACCTCTTCAGCAGGGGTTAATTTCATCGCCAAACCTTACACTTTTTTTCTGAAAATGCACCTCAGCTATTTTAGTTTCTTAACTAGAAAGAGACAATAATCCACCATCTAAGACCTAAATGATTTCTAAATAAATGAAGCTACCCTTAAGAATGAACAGAAAACGGTTCTCTCTTCTTTTTGCCTATTCAGAGAGTGCTTCTTACTGCCACGAGGCACTTCTGGACTGTAGTTGGGACTATGGATTTCTTTTCTACAGCTTCCTCTAAGAATGATTTATTTTTTCTTGCCCTTACTCAGAATTATTTTCCCAAGGAATGACTCGGATTAGAAGGAAGTGCACTCTTCCCTAGACTGCACAGAAGTAAGTCTCGCATGCTGTACATCAAGAAACTTAATAGGGCTTTTTGTCAGAAAAGTCTCAAGTAATGATGTGGAATCCTGTCGGGATTGCGTTGCACAGTCACTGCTCCGCTCTGCCTCCCCTTACAGCTCTACGGAAGGAATTCCGGCACTTGAGGCATGTGCTTGCTCTTCTGGAGTAGCTCTCGGGGGGTGCAGCTTTTTCCCACACCCTCCTCCAGGACTGACGGGCACCTCCTGCTTTTTTCCCTTTGCTTCCCCCCCAGGACAAAGAGCTGGAGGGTCATCACTTGGGAGCACAGCCTCCATTCTTCACAGTAGAGCAGTATTTGCTATGGTTGAAGAAAGTAACTCTGATGCATGTAGTTTTCACTATTTTTTTAATCCAGAGGATATAGTAAAAGGAAGATTAACCCTTAAAACATTCAGTTTGCTTAATCGTATTTTATTGCAGGGTCTGTAATTCTAGAGCTGCATGTATGAAAATGTCACCATTTCCCATGTTCCCGCACTGCTCACTGCAGGAACGCGCTGTTAGCTGCTTAGCGCCCACCAGAAGTCCGGGCGATTTGGAGAATACAAACTCTGCGCTGACGTATCCCTCTCCCTTTCCTTTTTAGAGGGTGGAATGGACGTTAATTGGTCCCTGCTGTAAAACCAAACTCTAACACTTCTTTATGTGTTACAGAAAATACCTCGCTTTGCATCCGAATACTGTTCCCAGGAGGTTATTGCTAGGTATCTGCATTACTAGGTACCATTTATATTCGCAATATTTGTGAAATCAATTGTCTTTGACAAACGGAACAAGAGCCCGGTTGAAGAGAACTGTGTGGTCACTGGGTTTCACCGTTGGTAACGTGTCTGTTAACAGTGAGAAGGGAGACTTTATGAGAGACTGAACTGTCACTCTCAATAGTCTAATTATTCTGTTTTGTAAGAAAAAGGATTTTGCACTAAAACATCAGGGTTGAAGTTGACATTTGAGAGCAGAAAGACACCCTGGATGCGTTGGCTACGGGACAGAAAGAGTCGGGGCACTGGAAGCGAACGTTGCGAGGGGAGGGCAGATGAGCGAAAAAGGAAGACACTGAAGTGAATAACGCCGAGTAGTTAGCCAGGCATAAAACGTGAAATTATGTTTTTCTTTAATGTCCATTCATTGTTAGCAACAAATAGTTTCAAAAAAATGAATTAATAAGTTCTTGCTGTGGCAGTCTCCACAAAAGCAACGTTATTTACTAGCGCCTTGTAAGTTCCAACGAGAGGCAAGTGTGCGTCTGTCCCTGGGTACGGGGCGCTGCAGGGCGCGAGACCTGCACAGCTTTTGCGTTAACAAAAGACAGCTGCTATGGCTGGGTGCAGAACGGGAACCAGACTACGCTGGAGTTCATCGTGTACAGTAACTGGTTTGGAAAAGGGGCGGGTTCGTGAGGAAAAGGCATTATGTTGTATGAGGCCAGTCTGGCACGGAAGGAGAGGTGGCGGAAAATGGACCGCCAGAATGGACAGTCCAAGCCATGCGCGCTTCCAAACACGACGCTTGGGAAGGCCCGGGGGGAGCTGCTGCTTCTCAGCACGGGCGGACGTTTGCAGTAGGTAACTCGTGTTTTCCACGTAGGTTAAACCCAAGGCACTGTCACGGAGGCCTCGCATAGTCCTGCAGAAATGTAAGCAGTTAGGAACTCAATTCTGAAAGGAGCTGATAAATCCTTTGTTGGATTTGCCGCAGATTTATTCTATTTCTTACACTTTAACTGACAATTAAGAGAATTGCATTTGCTCCGCAAAATGGAACTCTGTGTGCCCAGTGTTTAGCGATTAACTAAAAGAAACACAACTAGACAGGGAGAAAATTTTACTTCCTTAGAAAATACTTGTATTTCTAGAGCCTGCATATTTTGTCTAATTATCTTAGATTTCAGCAAAAGCTTTTGGACACCAAGGCCAAAAGTTAAAAGGAACACCTTTTACCGTGTTCTACCTTTCCTCTTTTCAGGCATTCATGTGTTTTCTAGATGCTTCCTTATTCAGAAAGCACCCTGCTGTTTTGGTGTATGCTATGTAATAGTTTTCTTGGGTTGAAACAATTACAGAGAGCTGCAGGTTTAACTAGTCTGCAGTGGTATCGCCTAGAATGGAACTGGAGAGACTTTGAAAAAGAAAAAAAAATTCTATTCATGCATTAGCATCAGCAGAACAAACTAAAAAATCATCAAAGACCGGACAATAAAGTATTCGCGATTTCCATTCACAAATCTACTTGCTTAGAATTAGGTGGGATAAGCCGAAAGCGTATGTGCACCAGAAACGAACAAAAGCTTTATTCAAAACAGACGTGTCTGTTGGAATGCACCAGGACAAACCAGCAGACTGCAGTAAACCAGTCGGACTCGATCCCCAGAATTGAAAAAAAATTTAATACACATTCTGTGGGTTTTTATAATATCTTTTGGCCCTCTTAGTAGTATTTTCAGTTCATAAAAATAGCAGGAAAGATGAAACTGGTGTAAGGCAACAGCAACGTGGCGTTTGTTTATTTACTTGTTTCTAAAGCACAAATGGCGTGAAGTGCTCACCAGCGCAGTGGCGCTACGACCTCACGCCCCGAAATACCTGCGTGCTGAGCCAAAGGGGTGAAGTCTGGTACAGTCAGTCTAGGGCAGCTCTCTGGGAGTAAGTTTTACTAGCCGTACAGTGAGGCAGGTAAGCACAGGCACTGCCTGCACGAAGAATAAACACACGGGTACCTTGTATTACGTGCATCGCCACTGGGAGCCCTTGTGGATTCCCCGTCTGTTTTGGTTTCCCTTGCGTGTATTTGGAATACCATCTTTCAGGTTGTCTTTCCATTTGCTTTCATTCCAGATGCTTTTGCCTTGAGATCATGTTAAAGGTTTCTTTACATCCTTAATTTTGTGACCTGTATCAAGAAGTGGCCTTTAATTCCCACAGTAGTAAAGCTTTGGGTAGAGAGTATCTGAGCATACCCAAAGGTGGACTTTTTCCATTCTGAGACCAAATACAAAGATGTAGGAAATGCCTGTTATATACAAAATGAAAATCTTCTCTTCTCTCCATGTTGTATTTCCAGTAGCATTGTGTCTTACTAGAATTACTTGCTACACCCTCCTCCCAAGCATAAATACCGTGGCATCAGGTTCTCTGCGGTTACTCCACATGGTTAAAATGGTAGAAATATTAAACCGTGCAGCTGGACAGGTAGGACTGTTTGTACTGACAGGTTTTCTTTTCGAATTAAAAGATAGAGCATTGCCTTAAAACTAATACCACTTCTAAGCAGTATTTTTAGCCATATTAGTTGAGGTGCATATTTATGTAGTAATTACAGGTTTACTTGAAAGCAAAGGACCTTGCGGCGAGGCATGTGCTAACACACTGCTAGGCTGTTTACCTGTTACTAGAGAGATTTTTTTTTCCTTCGTCATTAACGGTGAGGTTTTCTGTTCAGTCCTAGTCCAGAGTCTGTAGATGGGAGCCCAGGGCCTGCTGGGATGGGGTTTTACACTTGTGCTGTCCTTTTGCCCTTCCACTGAACTCTTTTCATTTCAGTCATGAGCAAACAGTCAGTGCCTGAACTAACAACCCTGCAATCCTCCAAAGCACGCCTCGCTTACAGTACCAAACAAAGGGAGGCCCGCGTGGGCCGGCCCAAGCCAAGGAATGCAGCTTCGGGGTTCTGCTCCATAAATTTAACCAGCACGACAAAAAGGAGATAATATGAGCCTTCGTGATGATCTGAAAGGGGGAGGTTTGTGTCCCATTGATTGCGGTCTGGCCTATTGCCAGGCCCCGAGCCTGACCGACAGTTGAACCATATCGTTAAGGCGTGTAATACAGCTCAAGTCTTGTACAGCAGCCAATGAGTACATATCCAGAGGGCAAAAGTTTATAAAGAGTTGAGGCTGTCCTGTTTAACCCTCTCACACTGCATGTAATATATACTGCTGCCATTCAGAAATAGTCACATTGCTATTAAAAATGTAAACCTTCAGCTTTCTTTACTTGGAAAAAATACACGTGTGTCTGATTTCTAATGTGCAGCAGATTTATAAAGTGATCCGAGAAAAATATGTAAAACTGATTTTTATAAAAACAAAAAAATCCAACCCACTTTTTTTTCCAGTACTACTTTATCCATAGTTACTTTTTTGTTCAGAGATGTCTTCTGGGTTGTTCTACAAACTCTTTGATACAGATGGAGCTATTTATTGCCTTGATGTCACCTCATTTAGCATGTGGCTGGTATTTTTATAGATAATTTTTTCACCTAATGTTGCTGTTAACATGTGGAACGCTCTTTATCAGTTTTGTAAGTACAGCCAGCTGATTTGAATTGTTTCTGTGACTCCTAACTTTAAAATCAAAACAAACTTTCCGAGTATCTTTTCGTTAGGTGAAGTTTGTGTCAGAGGATTTTGCCGTGCCTGTTGCAGCCCGTGTTGTACCAACTGAAAAGTATTTAGAGTCTGAAAACACATACCGTCACCGTGGGTCACTTCACACAGCGCTTCGGGCACACCTAGCAGTTCATGTCCTGCTGCCGGGCAGGGGCTCCTGGTTTGCTTTCTCCCCCAAAGAGGATTTGCTTTCCCAGAAAGGTGGGAGAACAACAGGGAAACATTTCTGTTACGCTCCAAGTATGTTACACCTGAAGTAAAGCAACTGTGTCTGCATTTACAAACAGGCATTGCCTGGCCAGCATTGATGGGTTTTGTTGGGACCATTACAAACACGAGCACAGAAATAAGACTAATGCTCAGTGTACTGCGCGGCCCTGCCTGGCAGCAGCCTGCCTTCCCAAGTTTTAAGACCTCGCGCTGTGCC
Source organism: Rissa tridactyla (assembly GCF_028500815.1). NCBI lineage: Eukaryota > Metazoa > Chordata > Aves > Charadriiformes > Laridae > Rissa > Rissa tridactyla. The sequence continues at coordinate 3,488,982 of NC_071481.1, read as the reverse complement.
CTGAGGCAGAGGAATGTTACGGCCCTGGGCACTTCCCTGAGGCATGTTCAGCTCGTGTTTTTCAGATAGGTATTTGCAAGAAATCCCTGCTAAATATCGCATCTTTTGCGTTGCATCAGAAGGCGGATGGGCGCGTTTTTCAACACATTTGTGAGACTGGAAACTTTAAGGTGACAACTTTAGTCATCACTCTGAGATCAGTACAGGAAGAGTCTGGGAGAAATTTGAAACGGAGATGGCAGTGTTACATTTTGTTAACTTATGTTTGATATATCAAAGTGCTTGAAAAAGCATTTGTTTACTGCCCAGCTGTTACAGTCAGAAGTGGAGCAAGTGCCGAAGGCTGACCACGGGTTGATGCGCAGAGCACTGCTCGCGTCAGTGCCGTGCAGCTGACGGGTATGCGGGCACATACAGCTTACGCAGAGCTTGGGCTTGTTAATATGGATGTCATAAGAACGTGCCCTTTGGGCGAGCACAGCTGCTCTCTGCTGGTTTTAAAGAAGTGATTCTTGATGTCCTCATCAAGCTCTTCTGAACCTCCTTTTGAACTTGGAGCCTGAAGAGGTGATACACAATCATAAACCCAGTGAATACTTTTCAGTTTTGTTTTGATCTTGTATACAAAAGACAGGGGAAGGGAGAAGAGCTACATCTCTAGGAAGTTGGCAGGAACAGCCTACATGATAAACAGTTGCTTCTTCAGCAAGCTGTAGTTCTCCTAAAAGTATATTGGGTCAGATAAAGGTCTTCAGCATCTGAGCTGGTAGATACCTCAAAAGAGGAGGGATTTGACTGTAAGTGGGAGGTTTTAACCCTAGGCACCATTTATTTGCACGTTTCTGCCTGAAACTAGCATTTTGGGAACACTTTTAACAAGCACAATATATTCCATGCATTTGCTGGAATAAACGGTGCATATAAGATTCCTCAGATATGCAGTCAGCAGGGAGCTGTCTGGCTCATGATTTTACACATTCTTGCATCTAACTGAGACATTGTAATGCCAAATCCAACACTTGGACTGACTGCACCGTGTGTGCGTTTTTAACACACCTTAAAAGCATCCCTGTGTCTGAATTGGTGACCGAATTCCATCCCAGAGCTGTGCCAGATCTCCGGGTTCAGGCGTCAGGTCTTCAAGAAATTACCTCCCTGTTGGGAATTGCACCCCCAAAGCCCAGTGCTGGGAAGGCGGCAGCCGTACTTACCCTTTGAAATGCAGCATTACTGTCTGCCAGGAGAGTCGCAACGGAACAGGAAATCTAGATTGCCACAGGTCTTTCTGAAATGGGCCCAAATCATTTAATGTTCTCGGATGCGGAGAACCAGCACATAAAAACTAACGCTGGCTGTCTCCTTATGCTCAGCAACTGCACGGGACATTCCTGCTTGTCAGAGGGGTTCAGCATTTGAAACGTTAATTGTATCAGTGAGGGAAGAAAAGTGGAAGTAGTAGATTTTTACGATTTAGCAAAGGTGTGATATGAAATGCAGACCATATCAGAAATGGTATACATTTGTTTTCCTTCGTTATCCTTACAATGACTGTACCTCTGTAGTTTGTTGCTGTGATGGCTGAACTTTTAGGTTAATTTTTAAGGTATACATTGTTTAGCATTTAATTGATTGTGGCACTTCTGAGTATGCTTTACACTGTGTCCTCCCATTACATGTCCCAGTACTGTCTTCGGTCTGCATTTTGTGGAAGTTATGTGCGTGCAATGATGACACTTACAGACAGCTGCAATTTAGTATTGAACTCGAGCAACTGTAGCAGGTATTTCAGTTGTTGTATTTAATGACAGAAGATGTACGGCTATTCCTCTTTCACTTAGCAGATTAAGTCACTTCTTAATGTCTGAAATGCACTAAAGTCTCCTTAGACAAAGCACTCCCTGCATTTATGAAGCCGACTCTTTCCAGAGCCAAGAAAGTAACAGGTTTGATATTATTTCTCCAAAATACTAGCAGCAATTGAATTGTTCCATAGGCTTATATTACCTGCCAATTTTCCTTTGTTTGAACTAAGGTTGTTTTATAATTATTTCAAGGGGATAAAAATTGTTCCCAGACTGAAAAGTCAGTATGCCAAGTTACAGCCCAGAGCAGGCTTTTATCAATAAATTTTATGCAAACGTGAAAAAACAAGTTTATAATGGAAACACTGACACAATTTGAGCTATACCAGAACCAAAGTTACTGCTTTAAATGGGTTGGAATGATGAGGTGGTTAAACTGGAACACCTTTACAAATGCGGCACACTGATGACAGCTGCTGGAAGTTCTGGCAGCAAGAACTGGGTCTAGTTGAAGAAAATTATTACTAGAGAAAGGGGGGGAGCCCCTTTGAAAGGGCTTTCATGGCTGATTCGCAGAGCGGCTGCTCAGCTGGAGTGGCCGCGGGGTTTGGTGACAGGCAGGCAGTCCAGCAGGTGAAGTCTCCCTGAAGAGCCTCTTCATTAAATACCGCTCTCAGACGCCAGAATTGCATCTCCTTGTGCTTAGAGCTTCTGCAGGATTTGGGTGTCCTTGCACTCCTCCAATTCCGGATCAAACTCTGTACACATGCTCACGTTGGGCTTTGTGAAGAGATTTGCAGTTGCCAGGGCCGCGCTCTTACCAAGAGGGCAGATTAGAAACTCCACGGATACACATTTTAAGTGAAAAGTTGCAGTGATTGCCATGTTGGTCATAGGGTTTTTCCTTGGTGCTTTTTTGTTTTCTTTCAGAAGTTGCTAGATTTCCTAAAGTTGCTTTATTCCGAGTAATAATTCTGAGTGTGATACTGAGAAAATTGAAAGATGTAATAGCAAAAACACACAGACTTCGGTTTATAATTTCAGAAGTGCAGTGTTTTGTTTTCACAGACTATCATCCGTTGATACACAAAATCTGATACCTTCTGATTTTTAGTGTTTTTGTCAAAGCAATCTATGTACACTTCAAGGAATTTTTTAGGTCTGAAAGACGGAGATGAGTAACAGTTACTGTTCTCAAAAAACACTGTGTATTTATGTACCTCAGCAAGAATCGCATCTATGTACCTGACAGTGTAAACCTGACAGGGTACCTGACAGGGGTAAAGGTGTAGTGAAGGAACAAGGTTAAAAGGAATTCTGTGAAACATGTGATGTCTTTTGTAAGAGTTTTTTCAATCTAAGTTGGTAAATAATTATCATCAGTAATACCTGAACAACTTCCTTACGTCAGTGGGTCAGCGATCTGTTCGATCGCAAAACTTCTGGCTTAAAACTGCTCAACTGAATCACAAGAATTCTGTGAACTGTTAAGCAAAAGCCAAGCAATTAACACTGTTAACTGTTTTTGGTGGTGCATGCAGCCATCTGAAATGAGATTCTCCAGTGTTCAGCTTTGTCTGAACAGCGAAGAACTGGAGTGTGTGCCTCAACCTTCTGACACCATTTCCAATCTCTTTGTGTCTTCATTCAGCAGCACTCTTCCCTGCTGTGACTAGTAGACGTGAGGGCATTTCTGTCTTGTGTTGCCTTTGTGTGCTTATTAAAAAAGAATCAGCAAATCTGTTGAGTGCATGTTTAATGTAACACAGATGTGGGCACACCACCGTTCATTCTGCTTTACAAATCTTCGGCTTTTTGCATTTCATCAGTGTTGCTTATTATTTACAGAAAGTAACTTGAGACAGTAGAACAATTTTTTAGATTAAAAAAATCAAGTCGTGTGGAATGTTTTTAGCTGTCCAGACCAAACAGACCAGTTTGCCAAGGGCCTGATGGACTAAATCAACGCAATTTATGCTAGTTCTGGTGGCACTTAGTTGAAAAGGAGCTGGCCTTATCACTAAGATGAGAATTATCTTTTATCACCAGGATGAACGTTTCAGCATGGAGGAGCAGTGGCGACAATAAGCACTGTACTCTTAAGTACTTCTTCCATTTAAAAACAAAAACAAAACTTAAAAATAACCCGCAACCAAACCCACAACTCGGGAACTGCCAAGCCTTCCAGAAACTCGTTGTGGTGCCTAGTACTTCTGTAGTACTCGTACTTTCTCTCTGACCTGCTTCTAAGCCAGACATTAGAAACCAGTATTCACTGACGTTCTGGTTTGTACAGAAAAGGTCTGATTACAAGGCCCTAGGCTTTCCTCGCTTCTACAGCAGTCCTGTTTGCAAAGCTGCAGGTACCTCCTCTCAGGTACTACAGAAGACACACAGTTGAATGTTTATCTGAAAGATGGTTAATGTAAAAACCAGTATGCAACCTTGTTGCTCACTCCCATAAGGGTGGTCATCTAACTTTCCTGAATGCATAAAAGGAAAGTATCTAAGTAAAAAGTTATTTACTGGCCAATAGTTAATTAAAAACTGTACACGATGCTTCAGACATTTACTCTTGAAACTTGTCAATGGAAGCTACAGTTGCTGCAGAGAGGTTTAACAGCCAACAGGGGCTTCCTGGTTAAGTGAAATTCTGCCACTTCACTGCTTTTGGAAGTTAGGAAGTAGGACAAACAGCAAGATGTGAATTACACTGGTTGGAACCCTTTCATTTCTTTGGAACTTTGCCTCAACATTCTGCATTTCATGAAGGCAAACGCGTACTTTTGTTTACTACTTTGTAAGAATCTAATACGTAAAACCAGACATACTTGTTCACCTCTGGTGTAGGTTCAGAAAGGTAACAATACTGTCATGTAAACAGACGAGTCCTGTTTATACCTAAAAAAATGTAAAGGGCAGGAGAGGTGACTTGGTCTGGAGTCGTAATACTTCATAGAGAAGTTCTAACCACTACGTACAGCTGTTACTCAGTGGAGTAACTTTAAGTCATAAACAGGTTGTGGAAGTCATCTATTTACCTAGTGGTTAGGTTATTCTGATTCAGAGAAATGATACTACTGGAAGAATATAGTTTTAAGACGTTGCACTTTTGGCAAGTGAGGAAAACTTAAGTACCTTTATGTAGCAAATGGCAATTTTCGTACTGTCATTTTATAGCTTGGATGCATAATGCTGTAATTAACTAATGAACATCTAACGAAAACCGAAAGCAGTGCAGCAGGACAGGTAAAGCAGTGAGACCATCTGTCAGGGAGGTAAAACTGAAAATGCAACTGGTAACATTTTACTGGCACTATTAATGACAACATTTGTTACAGTTTCTTAAGCCCCTGCTCTGTTTCTCATTCTTCTGGTTGGAGAATTTCCACTCTTCATTTCATCCTCCCTGCTGACAAACTGACGTTCCATCTTAGGATAAGCATAGGTCAGCTGCAGTGAAGTGAACAGCTTTTTGTGTCTCCTGAAGTTTCCCTTGGAAAGGATCAGTGATAAGCACTACTTCTGAGCCACTGTAATTTGTTATGCAGGTCAGGGGTGTAATAATCTCATTAACAAAATCAAAACTTACCCGATAATCATAATGTATTAAAAATTTAAATTGGCTGACGTTTTTCTCTGCTGTGCTGGAAAGCCAGTATCTTTGGCTTCTATACCTTGTTTGCAAAATACATTGTTGGTAGCAGACAGAGCAACGACAGCCAAAACACACCGAGGGGCCAGTCACCCAATGGGGAGCAGCAAAGACGATACTAAGTCATGAATGACACCTAAGTAAGGGATTCTGTTCCAGTAACATTCACTGCAGCCAAGAAGGGAAGGGGCAGAAAACAACGTCTGTCACCATGAAAAGGCAAGGGTGTCAAAGACTCGAAGGAAAACAAATTTTAAAAGGGTGCATGGGTTGCAAGTCTGGGACAGGACTGCTGAAAGGGAAAGGTAACGAAGAAACAAGGCTCCAGAGAAAACAGCTGCAGAATGCAAAGCTTATAGGGCAAGTGTGCTATTGCCGAGCAGCTTAAAAACATCTTGTTACATAGGATTTTTTCCCTGTCTTTTGATCAAAAAGGAGAGAAGCAGGTCATTGTACAGGAGCTTTACAAAGCATCAAGATGGGAAGTAGAGAGCACTAATCAGAAATGGTGCATCTGGCTTGGAAAACTGCTAACAGCAGTAGCCTGAAAGAGATATGGAAAAGCACTGCAGCAGACCCAGAGTGATGCTGCTGGGAAAGGCCAGAGAAGAAAGCAGGGCTAGGCAGCCTGTAACACAATTCTTCAGGGGTAGGGCGTTCCAAAAGCTTAAAGGAATTCAGAATATTATTTTTTAACAAAATACTGCTAAGGGAGGAACCTAGCTTGCAGTTCTTTAGCACTGTGGCCAGTACCAACCTCTGATGTCTGTTCAGCCACACATATGTGTCTCTTATTATTGTCGTTTTTTAATAAATGCTCAAGAAAGATAACGTATGCTAAACCCTACTACAGAGACTCTGATCAACCCTGGATTTTTCTTTTGTATTAACTGTGCATGTGCCTGTTTCCATAATCCTTCAGTTTTCAAACTACTGACACTCTCCCTCAATGTGAGCTCTGTCTAGGTTGATGCACTCTTTTTTTCTGTAGAGAGGAGAAACAGTCAAATCAGTAAAACTCTCATGATAAATAGATCCCAAAATCTGCAGACAGTATACTCAAGTTTAGGTTGCTCTTCCTCCTATTACTTTAGTAGACTGCCCCTTAATTGTAGAGGCAAACTGGGAGACATTTCTTTGAAATGTAAAACTTCCAGATCAAGTATTACAGAATCTACATGCTGTATTTGTGAAGACCTTGTATTTTTAAGGGCTTTGTCACACCTCGTATTTCAAAATAAATACAACTTTGTGTGCTGACAGGTTTAAGTGGAAGGAAAAGCGCTGCTGTTGCACTAAGGCATGTCTCTGCATCTATTTTGCATGTAGGACACAAGCAGAGAGAGTGAGAAAGCCGCGGTGCTGTAGAGGACCTCAAGGGCTGTTGCCCCACTATTCAGAAAGTCAAGCAGAAGGACAAGAACACCTCTTCAAACTGACTGACAACATCCAAGATGAGTTGTAAGTACTGACGTACACAGTTCCTTTAAGTAGTTCTGTTTGCTGCCATTGTATCTTCATGTCTTTGGGGAAGAGGGACTAAAACCGCTTTACACGTACACGCACATAACATTTTGTGTGTTTTCTCCTGGTACACGTTAGCGGCAGAGAATGAGCACCTGATAACTTCCACAGTGGCCTGTCCTCTGGCTGTATACAATCATTGCAGGTGTCACAGGGCTCCTTTGGTTCCCTTGTTGCTAACCGCCATTGACCGCACGTCACACACAGGCTGGGAAGGAACTGGAGCCTTGGTCTGTTGACTCCTGTTCCTATTAATGTCCCTCGTCCCTTTCTAGCATTACAAAAGATGAAATCTCATTAAGTTTCTAAGTAATCATTAGTCCATTTCACATGCATAATACATGTCCAACCCTCCCCGTGCACTGATAAAACAGGTGCATGTCTTAACCCTGTACTCTTCTTCCTCTGTAACACACATACAGGCAGAACTAGTAGCTCTTCCCTTATCTGTCCCTTATCGTCTGGTTCTCACAGCCTGGCAGAGTGGCTGGTGATTCCATGGCAGGAAGCCGTGAACTACCACAGACCTGCCCAGAGAGCACTGAGGGGGCTCTGGATGAGGCGTGAGGGAAGCTAACTTGGATGCCTGTGGTACACGTTATCCTTAAGATATGGCTGAAAGCCATGTGCCACTCTAGGTTCTGCCGCCTTCTGTGAGGAAGTTTGTAATCTGCCACTTGCTCATGGCCCTGTGATCTTACACTCTCATTGTCCTGTTTTCATAGCATTTAAGGGTCTTCATGCATATACAGTCTGCCTCTTACGTTGGGAGAACTGAAAGAAAGCAATTTGTGACCAAAAAAAGTCAACTTTTTGCAAGTGTACCCCATAAGCAGATCAGTGGGCTTTTGTCATCGAGTCACACTGTTCATTCACTGTGACTTTCACCATTAGGAACATCATTCAACAAGAGAACACTGTTTCTTGTCATGGAAAATAAGTACAAAATTATGCCTCTGACTTTTATCCTAGTATCATAATCAGAAACACATTTAAAGACCTGATTATTTGCATATTTTCCTTCAGAGTTAAATCCATAAAAGGGGGTTTAATACCTTGCTCTACTGTTCTAACTAAATGTTTCCACATTTTTTTCCAGTTAGGCTCACTGTTTCACTTCTGGAAAATATTGTGTAATTACTTCCTGATGTTGTTAAAAAACCCACAAATTCTCCAGAGATCTGGTTGCTTCTACTTTGTTCTACTGGACCATGTTTCATTTAATTCTTCATTTTATTAATTTGAGATCTTTTTAATAGCGTAGAAGTATGGGTTTTAAAAAAAAGAAGTACTATCTTGAAGTAGTATCTTAAAAGGTTCAATACCTGTTTTGTGAACTCGACACAGAGAAGAAAGTAACAGTTGGCAAGAGAAAATGGGTAATGATGCATGACTCAAACTTAGAACAAAATGTAGAGCTTGAACTACAAATTAGCTAACGTTTCTGTGCTTCGCCATTAAATCATTGACCTCTGTTTCCATTCCTCAAAATATATACATGACACCAGTAAAAATCTTGTCTGGAAAATTAGATCTATAATCTGTTATCCTTATGGAAAAAATACAAACCCGTGGTCCGGTTACCCAGTTGCTTCCCCTGAACTTTACAGTAGCTTTTAGTGCTTCAGTTCTCTCCATGGATGTCCCCCATACAGCGGGCGGTAATACCATCCAGCAGGAGAACAGCTGTTCTGCTTTTGGGGGTATACAAAACCTTCTCAGGTTTCTCACCTTCGCTGTGACAATTGCTAAGGACAGCGATACACTATTAGGGGTCACCTTTTAATCTTCTTTCCCTGCTGGCAAAGCAAGCCAATGTGCCAGCAAGTGTCCTCTGGTTCTGCTTCTATGGGAAGTCTGACCCAAGTCAAAGCTAGAATCTCTGAAAAATACTGTACTTGCTTTTACAGGCCTGTCCTAAGGAGCAAGACTGTTGTTGTGCAGTCTATAATGCTGCTCTATTTTAAAATTAAGTTTTCTGTGACAATTCATACAAATATCACTCTCTATCCTACTTAATTTATTTCAAAGACAAAAACCTTACCCCAAAGTGTTTGAACTCTGATGGAAAATTGAGGGACAGTTGCTAATTTCACTAACTGTGTTAACGTTGTCTTTCACCTATGTTTTTTTAAGCTGAAATACACATTTTTTTTGTTTGTTTATTTTGTTTTACCTAAAGGAATCCAGTTCAGTTATCCTATCCCATAGTTTTATCCAAGGTTAGAGCTGGGCAAAGTACATTACAGGCCTTTTTTTTTTATTATTGGAATGGCTGTGCTCTTCAGTAATAATTACTGGAATTATTCTTTTATACGACAAAAAGAAACCGCAATTGACCTCCTGAAATATTTTTGGGTATTAAAGTTCCATTTATAGCTATGGGTTTATTTGGATACAGCTCAGAGTAATTTGTGCAAAGCATTACTTAAATGGTAGAGCCAACAGTAGTTTTAGAGATGGTAAGCTTTTCTGATCTACCAAAAACTCTTAGTACCGATAATCTTCATTGATTTCAAAAACAGTGGAGTATTTTGCAGAAAGTATTAGGACAAGAGCAGACAGATTTGTACAAGCAACGGGTCATAAAATAGTAATTTTGAAGCTACGTGGCAGCATGAGAATCTTAGTTTTACAGATACGCTTCAGCTGCTGCGGGTTGTTGACAGAGCATTATTACGCTATTTAGCATTCTTGCTTGGTTATGATTTCATAATTAATTTTCTGAATTTTTCAGCATTTTAAAAAAACCTGCTAGTGAGGTGCATTTCAGTAGTAAATCAGAGGTGGGGGAGAAGTGTTTGTGTGTGAAATACTTATTTCACTTTTGCATTGCTTACTGTTATTTTTTCACACATCAACCTTTTCAAGCCATCATATTTCTCAATATTCTTAACTCGGTCTTTTCTACCTCTACTATTCATCACTCAGGACTAATCTCTCTGGGGAAACCTGCTTGCTGCTTAACCTTTCACCCCAGTGTTAAACAGCTAATTTCTCTTTTCTAGCTACCGATCCAGGCAGCAGGTTAAACTTGTTTTTTGTTTTTAAAGGCAAAGGAGGCGTGTGGCAAAAGGAAGCACAGTAGGTTTACAATGTGTAGAAGGATAATGCTCTTGTCATAAATGTCTGCAAACTTTGCACATATTGGCAATGGAACTAAAGTTACAGTTCAGCTTCAGGATCAGGACTTGCAGTGTTCCAGTGCAAGGAAATTACTCTTCTTAACCCTTGTTAAAGGATATTTTTATATGCCCTTTTAATGTCCAAAGCTAGAAGCCAGGCATTTAGTGCTAATATTTGATTTACAGCATGATCTTTTTTAACTGGGTGAGAGGGTACTTCATCAGCTTGATTTTTTTAAACAGTCTAAATTAAATACAGATGAATTGTACATGTTACGCTATTAATTTTTCTGAAAGACTTCTAAAGGTCACTCAAAACATAACAGGTGAAGACATGTGTTAGTTTACTATTTTTAGCTTCAAGTGAATATTTTTTCTTTTTTTTTTCTTCTTTGCAGCTTCATAGCAGTGGAGAACATAGACAGCTATTGTGTTCTCATTTCATCTAAAGCTGTTTACTTCCTGAAGAGTGGCGATTACACAGACCGCGATGCCATCTTCCTCGAAGTCAAGTATGATGATCTCTACCACTGCCTTGTTTCAAAAGACCATGGGAACGTGTATATACAGTTGACGAAGAAAGCTGTTAATACAAGTAGTGGCGTAGCAATGCCAGGCCCATCACAACACAAACCAATGGTAAGGACCTAGCACCTATTGCTTCCTTCATGCAGGGGTTTCTTTTCCCCTTTATGCTGAAAGTGTTTGTGGTCATTAGTGTTTGGTTTCCTGTGCTGCACAACAATGAAAACTCTGTTAGCAGTGAAAATAGCTGCTGCTGAAAAGGTTTTGGCGACAGTAGGACTTGCTCCCTAAACTCCTGAGAAAAGCTGAAGGCAAAATCTAAAATATTCCTGCAGGCAGAAGAGTTACTGTAGGAAATGTGTATTTACCTGAGAAGGACTTTTAAGTTTAATGTACGTATTGTAAACTTAAGTACTTTGCTGTCTATTTACTCTGGTCTCTCCTCCTCCTATACATTGTATTTTTTTTTACTGCAAAGTGTCTAAAATTGGAAAGAGTGTTTGTCAGGCATGTAAAAGTAATCAGAACTCGCACTTCTAAAACACATTACAGCGAGTTTTTTTCTTCATTACAGTAGTTGCTGAAGGGTCTGTTTTACAGGCAAGGTTACAAGCTCACCCTTGACCCAAGTCAGTTTACATTCCAAACAGACAAGCCAGATAAAAGGTAGGAGGGGAAGCAAAGGAAATAACTTCAAATATTGCAAGATGTTTCTGCTCTCATCCTAAAATACCTGTCTCTATTTACCTGTCTCTCCCTCCCTCACTTCTTGATTACTTCAGCCTCAGCACCGAGAAGGAATCTCCACTGAAACATTTCTGTTCCTTACAGGAGACCCCGAGCCTAATCCCTTCAGTTACTTAAGTAATAAAAAATAAATATATTCTTCTTTAAACGACAGCAGTACCACATTAAGAAAAAAATCACGTTTCTTTTTGCAGGTGAAAGTGAAATCTGAAGATATTGCAGTAAAGCTATCTCAAGAAATAAACTATGCAAAGAGCCTTTATTACGAACAACAGCTTATGTTAAGACTCAGTGAAAATCAAGAACAATTAGAGCTGGACTCTTAAAACCTCTTCCATACTGCCAGAGTGAATTGCAACTATCAGTCTGGGGCCGATGATATTCTGTGACTAGAGGAAGTACTATACGGGAAGGAAAAAGTACAATTTTAGTATTTAGCTAAATGGAATCGTGCATAAGAAAAAAGTGAGGTGGGCTTTTTTTTTTTTTAAGCATTAGTTGTATAACAAAGACATAGCTGAGACGCATTTGGTTCTGGGAGAAGCCCTGTATTTTGCTAACATGTATATATGTAAAAGTGTTTCATGTAAATAAGAAAGTACAGACCAGGGTGTTGGTATAAACAGAAGTCTGTTTACTGTGTAAAGAAATTAAAGGAGCTATACTGAGTCTTACTGCACTACCTGAAACTAGCCATTCTCTCTCTCTCTCTCTCTCATTTTTTCTTGAGAAAGCTGATTTTCACAGTGCAGGACTGTAGATAAACATTTAAAAAATAAAATAAAATTAAGAGTTAATCGCAGCTGTTGAAGCACAGATGACCTGTAGTTTGGAGCTTTAACACTGTGATTAGGGTGCGTTGTTTGGGATTGTTTGTTTGGTATTTTGTTTTTTTCTTAAATCACAAGTACAGGTATACCTAGTTACCCAGTGTTCCCCTGAAATTTCGTCCTTGTTTTTAACCCCCCAAAAAATGCATTTTGTTAAATACTGCACTGAGGACTCACTAATTCAATTACATTTTCAAGATATTAGAAAGCAAAAAGCTGATTCTGTTTTGAATACAGCACTGGAACCTAGCAAAGTCTGCACCTGTGAAGGCCTCTGCTTCTGAGTTGTTTTTTAAATAGTTCAAGTGAGCAGCCTTGGAAATCGAAAGCTTTAACTTTTTTCCTTCACTGGGATTGAGTAAGTGTGTATAGTTGGCTGGTTAGTGTGCAATTCTGCCAGCCTTGGAAATGCCGGGGGCAGGGGGGGGGAGGTGGAAGAAATCATTGCATCATTTGTCTTCATGACAAGCTCTTCAAAATTAAACTTTTTGAAATAATAAAAATAACATGCTTTTTCAAACGTTGTACATTAAATCAGTAGTTGTCTCATCAAGTTTAACCGATCTGAAGATTGAGGAATGAGTGTACTTATATACCTTTATTCACAGCAACTAGGAACCCTCAGCCACAGCGCTGAACGTCTGCATGCACTACGGCACTTTTTACTGTGCAAGGTTCAAGTGTGAATACACAACTTTCCTAAAACTGCTGAGTAACCTAAATTCCGGAAGTGTTATTTTGTAAACCTTTGACTCAAAGTAAGGAGCCTACTACAGCTGTACTTTCAACTTAGTTTACCTTTTAGTTATCTTTTCGTAAAGGCTTACAGGAATACTTTTAAACTGAAGGTTAGAATTAAACCAATTCTCAACTCCGAAAGGCAAAGGATTATTGTATAAGGAGAAAATGTGGTATCAGTAGATGTGTGTATGGTCTCTGACTGGAAATCAAAATCCATAAAGGTCCATTATGCAAATGAAACTGATTTAATGCATCACTTTTGTATATTTCTCTGTATAATTTTTAAGTAAAATAAGGAATTCAACAAGTGCATTGGCTCAACAGTGCTTTAACACGTCAGTCCTCTTGGACTCTGCTACCAAGACTCCGTGCTGCTCTCTCCTGTAAAACTCTTTTTTAATGCAGCAGATCACTAGCTGCTAAAGATGGTAAGTAGATGGCGAAGGAAAATTAAAAATAGTTCACAGCTCTGTGTTGAGAATTTGCAGGGGAATGGCCTAAATACTTAAGTTTTGTAACAATTACAAGGAGCTGACACGTAAACACATATGAAGTAGTTTGAGTTACCTGAGCTCAGGGAGCCACAGCCAAAAATGACTCTAATTTGTGTATTTGTTTAATTTTTTTTGACAGTGCTTAACCTGTTCATTTGACTGTCGATAATGATTAAAAAGAACATTATTTAAACCCTTGAAAAGCGTACCCGCTAGCCTAGATATATATGAGTACCATGGAGCATAACTGGCACCGTTATTGCAGTACATTACGATACCATTCCCGATGCTGTGCTCCTCTTGAGTACGGTGGCTGAAGTTGCTCGCTCATCTAGAGACAGGGCAAAGTTTTCTCCTAAGGGGACCCACAGAGTGCTGATTACAAGGAGTGATGTACAGACAGCTGAAAGCAGCATATTGCCTCATTTAGCATTCCAGAACAAACTGAATCACAACTTTATGTTTTTAAAAGCACAAATGAGGTTATTTATTGCTGTAACCCAACTATTTTTATATCATTTCAGAACTCTTACTGTGGACTTCCTATTGCTATTGGCACTACTAACATTATTACTCAGTCAATAAATATAACTTTCAGATTCCAGGAGCCACACTCAAAAATAGTTTTCAAAGGATGTGGAGAGTAAGTGCAAGCCTCCAGCTTTCACTCAAATTCTTATGAACTGGAACACAAGCTATTAGCAAACAAGACAACATAATAGTTTCATTTACCAAACTCTGCAAAGTTCTTCAGATTCTGAGCCTTAGGAAGACAGTATGCCTACCACCCTTAGCCTGGTTTCACTGGACGAGGTATGACTGCAGCAGCAGTGAAAGCAGATTCAGTCTTCAAACCTCAGAAGCTGGGGAGGAAAAAATTCACTGATGAGAGATAGTACCACACCTTTCTCTGTCTGCCCACTGTCTTTAGCACACAGCCAGTACAATTCAGGGAAGACAATGCTTTTTCATGCCTTTTGGCTCAAGTCTTTATAGAAAGCTGTTCACCTTCACACTCTAACAAAGATTAAATAACCCATCAACAATGCAGGTAGGATTTCCAAAGCCCTATAACCCATGCAGTGATACGCTGAGGTAGAAATACGTTGCTTCAGCCCATTAGCTTTGATTTTACCTATATTTTGCAGGGAACTGTACAACTTGTTCTCTGCCTACCCTGACCAACTTTGTGTTCTTGCTGGAGTTGCTACTGAAGAAATGTAAAATAAAGATTATTGACGTAAGAGTTATTTCACCATAATTCTGGAGAAGTGTAATAAATTGATTTCACCCAACCTCTTCGTGTGCCCTTGCTTGAAAAACTGTTAACTATGTGCAGGAACAGAAAATGACTGTAGAGTACAGGAATGAATAATTCTCTAAGAAGTTAGACACATACCTCTTGAGTGGCAGAACAGCCCTAAAGACTGTGCCTACATCACCTAATTTGGCTGTTTGAGGTAGAAACCTGGACAAGCACCTGGAATGTTGGTTGTCACTGTAGGTCAAACTCAAGACTTACACTGCAGTTCTCTGACCTGGACTCTCAGATAATCTGCATTTGAGACGGTCTAATTTTCCAAAAGTCATTTAAGAGTGGGAAATATAGATGCTAAACTATTTAAACTTAAAAAAAAAAAAAAGCAGCACATCTTTTAAAATAAAATCCAGACATCTTTCTTACACTTCTGTATAACCAGAACAGCTGATAAATGCTTTTGTGCTATAGTAATGCCTCTCAGTACATCACCTACCCAAGCTATACGATGCCAAAGTCAAGCAATATACTTCCAAAAAATAAAAATCACACCTTAGGTTATTAATATAATTTTATGTGGGAAAAATGTATCCTAATATTTCTAACACTTATCCAGACCCATGTGTTCTGCTGTCACGAAAATGAGACAGACTTGTGACTGAATTAGGTAAGCAAGTTTGTAATGTGCAAGATATGCAGAAGAACACAGATGGCAATGTCATTTTAGTCTAGAAGCAACTCTGGACAAGCAGAACTACAGAAGTCTGTTCTGTTCTGACCTAAATCCACAGCTGTGGCTGCAAACTTCTGTTTTGCTGCCCTGTATCTGACAAAGCAATCAAAACTTGGAGAATTATTTTTTTGGATCATATTGTTTTAAGCTCTATGATATAGCTAACAGGAACGTGACAAGGTCACTAAGAGACTTTTTTTTTTTTTCCTCCTTCCCCTGAGGAAACAGTATTACTGGTAAACAACCTGGTAATACAAAAGTATAAAGATACAGGGAACATGTGTGTAATATGGCTGCTAAAAGAGACAAACCTCACACCACTCACCAATACATGATTTTGTAACGACGTGTAATTCCTGGAGACAATCCCCTGGTAGCAAGATCTAGCACAGTACAGGTCGGAGCAGTAGGTAAGGTGCCTGCCTGATTGCTGCCTCTGGAAGAAGGGAAATGAATCACTTTCTGAAGTCACAGAATAAACTGGGGGAAAAAAAAGTTTGATAACTTTTTGACACTTTACTCAAACCACGGGTGAGGGTCTACATGCACTTATGCATCTTACTATCAGGCTCAAACAGACTTTTTGTTACCATCATTACAGGATCATAAACAATTCTGTTACCTACTTAAACATAGCCATTTATAAATAAAGTCTAGGCAGTGAAACAGGAAATACAAAACAGGGTATGCCTGAAATGAAGTAAAAACAGTGTGAAAGATGTGAACAACATCCTTCCCTTCCTTCTGCCCCTGACCAGATCTCCAATAAATCAGCTAGATGATTCTATCAGAATAGCTTAAGTTGTGAATGCTGTTTACCAAGAAGTGCAGTGCTTAACATTTTTGTGGAGAGAATATAAGTGGCTAAATGGGCCACATCTCAAAACAGGAAAATACTCATAACATTTCCCTATGACAAGGAGGCTTTGATCTATTTGCTACCCTGTTTCCTAGACTGCATGATGGTTTTCAGCATTTATCTATTTTCTCATCAATAGACTACTTTCTAGGATCCTAGGCCAACTACATATATTTTTTAACTATTTTTTTTTCCCTCTGTAACACAGCTTAGCACTGACCTGTTTCCTCCACTGCACGAATCACTAGATGATGACTCCTCTAGGAATAACCTTGCTTGCTCTGCTTCTCTTCTTAGAAGAACATTCCTCTATTTGCTAATCACAATGATTTCACCTCTGGTACCTGGGTTTGAAAAAGCAGGTTTCAAGGAGTATACTCGCTTCATGTTACAGGCTGCTGCAAGGATAGTAACAAACGAACAAAACCCACCCACACCAAAACACATTTTAATTAAGTCAGCAGGTGCTCAAAATACACTTATACAACTTAGTTTCTTACAAATAATAACACTCTGTGTGTGTATGCTTATATACTTCTTTAATAAATGTACCACCCCACCCCAAATGTATGTATATACATCCATACTCATACCTTTTTTTTTTTAAACTTATCTTGAAAAGCGATGGCCATACTCCAAACTATTCTTAAAAGCATAGTTGTTACAAAGAAGGAATACAGTCTTATTTTTCCAGGGAGGGGGGACGCAGAATAAAACTATGCTCAGAGCTTTGGATTCCAGTTGACTTCTGTAAAATTCATGCTTGATAGTAGGCTCTTAACCACT
The DNA here is from genome assembly GCF_028500815.1 of Rissa tridactyla. NCBI lineage: Eukaryota > Metazoa > Chordata > Aves > Charadriiformes > Laridae > Rissa > Rissa tridactyla. Next base: position 3,471,903 of record NC_071481.1, on the reverse strand, counting down.
ACACATTATGATGCTTAGTTTTATCAAATGTAGGGCTAGGACCAAATCACTTCCAATTCCCCACCTGTTTCATTGGTTCAACTTTATTACAGCCTATTTATTACAGCCTACTGGTAGATGGTCCAATGCTCTGACAGCCTTAAAAAGGGAATTGGGACAGCACAAAGCCATCTGCCTCAATAATACCATAAAGTTACCACGCTGAGAAAGTGTTACATTAACAGAGGACACAGATCAGTTTGACTGAACCACATGCTTTTCATAGCTCTCTATAAGCAGATTTTCTGAAGTTCGAGAATGTCAAGAAAAAACAACCAGCACCAGATGTGTACGTAAAGCTGGGTGCTCACACTGTGACTGGCTTTGCACATGTCTCATAGATATAAGAGAGTGCAGTGTTAATCATATGAAAGGAGGCTTGCCAAAAAGAAAAAAAAAATAGGTTACTCACTAACTACAAACAAATATTGGGGGGGCGGAGGGGTGTATTTTTTTTTTGCTATGTTCTTCAGTAGAACTACAGCACATTCTAGTAGAGAAATAAAAATAATCCTGGAGCAAAATGCAGTTACATAAGAGATGCATGCCTACTGCATTATACCAATTCTATTAATGGCCTGTTAAGTTGCCTCAATGCACTCAGACTCCAGTATCACAAGGGTTTTTTGGTTGGTGGGTTTGTTTTGTTTTCTGTAGCTGACACACTATTGCCCAAGCAATGTGCCCAGCACAAAGAGTTCTCTCGGTGGATAAGAATAACCTTGCACCTCAGGCCTACTCTGGTCTGACTCAAAACTACTAAAAGGCCATGAGAGAAGTAAACAGCTTTCATGTGCATTTACATTTTGGATAAATGGATGGGTCACCTAAAGGACAAGGATTGTGTATGGGATCTACAGAACAATTGTTTCTGCACACTGAAAATGCCAGCAAAAAAAGTCCCCTGGATGCTGCAGCTGTAGAGAAAGTTTAACAAATAAAAATCTGTCCTACCAACTGTCCCTCAACCCTCTAGACACAGCAACAACAAACATTTACTTTGACCTAAGAGGGTGACTCACCACACCTAATGACTGTTGCTTCAAGGCCCTTGGCAAACAATCGACAATCAGCAGTACAAACCGCTGGATATCACAATAATGATGTAGCAAAAAAATGGTGCCTGCATATAGTTGGGGGAAAGGAGGAAGCAAACAACCTTTTACAGAACCAGACTCCCCCCCCGCCCAGCCTGATTTTGGTAAGGTCAAGCCCCTGACACAGCAACTCAGATACCAGGGAGAAGACCACCACTGTTTTCCCTCTGCCAGTGTGCAATTCTAGGCCCTCTGAATAATCCTTCCCGTGCCAATACATTTTTCAGGATTTCTTTTAATCTCAAAGTATGGAGGGAACAGTATTTGATGTCAAAGTCCCGGAAATGTGAAGACTATATTTTACATTACCTTCTGTGCCAGAATATGGCTTTATTTGTGGTATAACAGCAGTTGCACTATAAGCCTTCAGAGGATGCAGACGGCATCCTTACACCCCAAGTTCAGACAGGTATACAAGAACAATACGAGAACACAATACTGTATATAAGTGGATAAAATTATTCTTTCTGACCTAGTTCAGTATAAAGCTGATCTCCAATCACACTTTTTACTTGCTATCTGTATTAATTTCCTCTAATGCTTCTTAAGGGCTCTCTAATCTGTACCAGCCTCAGTATACAATAGCACGTCAACTGGAAATTTGACCACCGTGTTAGTTTTGTGGCAGGAGACTCTATTACTCACAGTGAAGCTAGTTACTACTTGTACATTTTGCTTCACTGACACTAATTCCAACTGCTGATCCTACCCATTAAAAAAAAAATACTTTAAACCAAACCAATAACCACATGGAAAAACTATCTGCTTATAAAACGTTGTGAGCAAAAATAAACTGCTGCAACGTTCATAATTACACTGAGATCATACCAAGAGGTGACATTTATAAGCAGGTTTAAGAGCTAACTCCCCAGCTTTGAGCTTCCTGATTTCAAATGCTAAATCCACCTAACACAGACCTTCACCCACCTTTCTTTCTTTTCAGCAGCTACCTTTTTGCCCTCTCCTCTGAGCACGCACCAGAAGGACGCTGACGTGCAGAACATTTATTTATACAGCAGAAACCAAAAATGCATCACAGGACGTACAGAAATGCCCACAGCATCAGCAGCGTTGGATGCACTCAGAATTTGAAACACAAACACGCATCATCAAAGCAGAAGTTACATGCCCATTTGAAATACTAACCATCAAAGAAAGATAGCAGCTTAGCACTGCATGTGTGCCTGAGCCTTAACTGTATATTCCCCCAAAGATTATGGTATTACTGCAGGACCTATTTGCTGTGGGTTCCTGTGGGAGTTTGAAATAACCCCCACACAGCACAAGAATCCACTTTCATACCTTGCGCACACAAGGAAGTCTTCCAGACTCACATTGGTAACTGGACTGCTATGGGGAGAAAGCAGCATTCTGCATCTTTCATGCATAAATGTTGAAATATGAGCAATTTGTGACAGAAACCATGCCACCGACCAACTGACGATCAATGCAAGCACAGCACAGTGCCTGCATATTCCACAGAATTTGCTCCCTTTCTGGCTGCATTAAGCAATGCCTCTTCCCACTACCTGTGCTGAACAGGCAGTAGTAAGCACCAGGTTTCCAACACAAGCAAGACACCCACAAGAGCCTCAGCACTTGCTCTCACAGAGACTAGCAGAGAGGAGGTATTTCTGGCGGTCTGGCTCCTATTCAGAATAGAAATGTTTCCCTTGGCTTGTGAAAGTTGCTCAGACTGAGAGCGGTAACAGGCTGAAGAAGCCAGCTTTCCATTCCCTGTTCCATTACTCTTTTTGATTGGCACTTTAATGAGGGCGCTAGGGGTCGACCCCCTGCCAGGGGGCCGGTTCATGCCCCGTTTATCTCACAGTCCATGTAAGACTAAAATAACACGCCAGGCTGAGTTTCACTGGCTTGTGATCCAACAGCCCACCATGATGGATTGAGTGACTGCAGCAAGTTGGCAGCTAAAGTGTGTTGTAACAGTATCTTTCTGTCAGCACAACACAATGGATTTGCTGATCCCCGGGTTTTCCCAGTGTTCACCGTTACCATCAGCTCAGAAGTTTCTAAAGTTCATTTTCCAGGGGGCTGCAAAGTGATAATAAATAACATACCAAAGTTACGCCAAGCTTTTCTTCCCTTCAACTGTCCTACTGCTGACAAAGTAGGGGTTGTGGTGCCAGCTTTACTACATATACATGAAGAGCCGTAAATTCACTTGTTTTTCCAGAAAGGAAGAAAGAGGGCAGCTATATTGCTCTTTTCGTGTGAGCTCATTCTGCTAGGCCAACACATGCTACACAGGACTTTTCACCCCTGAACAGAACAGCGAATACAATCCAACATAAGAGGAGGCTGCTATGTAAAGCATCTCTCTCCAGAAGAGCTGCCAGTTTATTTGGGGGCTAAGTTCACAAGCTGCAGAAACATGGCAAATAATTCACAGTCCTTGTGATCATCTCACTGATTTGCATGGCTTAGAACCATTGAAATAACCTAAAAGTGAGCCAGAAAATCCAGGAATCCTGTGCAAGGGATGGATTATGCTTTAGATCCCTATCTCCTCTATAGGAAAACCCCAAACAAGAGGGGATTTTTACTTTAAAAATTTGGGGTATTAGGAAATTGACTGAATTTTTATTAGTCATATGAAGACATCCTCTATGTCTTCCTACTAAGACCTTGTCTCTGTGCCCTGTTTCCTCAATATACTTTTCATTCTCCTCGCCACTGTCTGTGAAATAAACAACTAATCTCAAACACTGGGGACAACATTCTTCTTTTCAGTTGTTGGCATCCCAACCCCTCCCAGCAAGAGTGAACAAATGAGCTCCATAACAGAAGTGGCTTTTCACTTCCTGTGTAAGGATTTTTGACAGCACAAATTCCAACAAACTCCCACCCATCAAAGTCAGATTAACACCCCACCACTGGGGCTAATAAATAGGGAGGGTGAACGCCATTTTCCTGTTGAAGGGAGAATAACTCTGTAGATCCATACAGCTGTATGTCTACAGTTTTCCATTTCTTTTAGGTCTCGTAGAAGACAGACAAACACAGCCAAAAATACCCCTAACATCAGCTTCAGAACTCCAGCTGCCCTAACGTCAAGGTGTTCTGAAATATCTCATTGTGGGCATCCAGAATTGATCCAGCTTCACCCTTTTCCCATCTCTGGGACCCTAGATTCACCTAGCTCTGGGCAAAATCACGCGTGCTCCTGCCAACAGAAGAAATGATTGAGAGAGAGAATGAGCGATGAAGGTAAAAGAAATGAGAGTAAAGATGTAGAAGGGACTCGGACCGGCAAGATGAAGGGAAGAACGCATAGGGATATGAAAAGAGAAGAACATGATGGGAAAACGGAGCCAGACTGAGGAGCTGCTTGAAGAAAATACAGCTGCTCTCAACAGCAGCTTACTGTTTACATTGACAATAGGAATCACTGCACAATACAGATTTCAATTCACAGTGCTGGAGAAACAAGCCTCCTCAGTTGAAGACTTGTAAAAGGGAAGAAACGACTACAAACTGGAAGAGCAGCAGCACATGGGGTCGCTACTGGTGCAAGTCTTTGCTAGTGCAGAGCACGTAATTAGTGTAATTCTTTGCAGAACTCCGCTAGACAATCCAGTTTGTAGTTCTGTGCACCCCAACAGTGTAGCCTGCAGACTCGTTACTCATGGAGCTTTGAATAGCTACCTCACAGACTGCCAACACCACCACCACCACAGAGAGAAGTAGATGTGATGTGAATGTCGTCTGAAGTTTTACTGAAGCTGCCAGTAGTCAATCTACATTGCTAGTTCAATTCCAGCTCCCATCTGCCTACAGAAGTTGCTGCAGCCAAGCCCTAAATGTTCCTCTGGGGAGAGCTAGATGCTCACACCTCAGCACAGTAACACAAAAGAGGGCATACCAAGTGTACGGCCAGAAAGCCTGGGAATTATTAGGAAAAATGAGTGGGTGGGAGAGCTCAAGGGACCAGTGGGAGGATGCGGGAAATCAGTAACGCTGATTTGAATAACTGGTAACAATTATTAGATCTCTTTTGGTATGAATCATCTCTCAGAGACTCATCACTTAAATGATGTCACTCAAGAGGCAGTAAAAAAATACCGTAGAAGAAACAAGCCTGCCATGACACAAGGGTTTCGAGCCACAAGGTGAATGGCCAAACAGGTCTGGGGAACTTACCAACACGTCTAAAAGGGAGCAACTTTTGTGGAGAATATACACTCTGACAGATCAGACAAGCAAACTTGTCTTTAGGAAGATTATGATATTACTTAGAGCTCCGCTCACTCTGCTTAAACTGATAGAAAGGAGTGGTCTCGCTTATCTGATGACCGCTGAACTTGTCCTTGCCCCATCCCTTCCCCAGCAGTGGTATTTGCATTTAAAAATACAGGTTGTAAAGTCAGACAGCCCCAACCATCCCAAGGGAACAAAAAAAAACCCAGAACAACAAAACAAAAGCCCAAAACAAGCAAACAAAAAAACGTGAGTCTGAACAGAATTTATTCTCTGATTGGGCTCACCAAACCTGCAAAAATGCTCCTGTCGTTACAGGGGAAGGGGCAGCAGAGAGCAGTGCTGCCTTATACAGATTTCAACTACTACTTTTATCTTTTTGAAGAACTGCATGAGAAGAAAAACTGTTTGATGAACAACTAATAGCATCAGCAACAGGCAGGCTCAGGAACTCAACAGCAACCACACTACAGTTCATGTTCCCTTTTTCCACACCACCTTCTAACACACACCCACTTTTCCCTATCTATGGAGCTATGGCCCTTTTCTGTCAATACCAAGCTTCTGCATCCAAACTGCATTTGTTTCTCACCTGATGGGCAAAATACTTAAATGTTAAGAAAGCAAAATTACATTACAGTCCTCTGGTACAAGAGGTGTGAGCAAACTGCAAATGGTAGCAGTAAGCTCTGCAATAGGCATGGCCTTTCTTCCCCATACTTTCCCCCACAGCTTTCTTGTAACCAAGGGCGGCACCACTGGGATAGCTGAAGCCAGCTGTCCTACTGCAACACAGGGCTGACCCCAATGCACATCTAGACAATGCAGCCATGTTGGTCTGAGCTCCTGGCCTTCCTCAGCACCCAGGAATTTGGGATCCCAAGGGAGATGCTGTCAGTACTGCTTTGCAGCCAAACACCTAATGTCAACCTCAGCAGCGGCTGTGGAGCTGTATGTGAACTGACATTTACATGTAGTCCAAGAACTTGACCTCCTCCTCAGACCTAAAATGGGGGATGGAAAACATCATTCTGCAAGGAGCAAAGCAGGTGGCAAAACTGAAAATATTCACTGCTCCAGAAAGGCTCATAGCTTCCTGAAGTCAGGGATTATCTCTAGGTTTATACAGTGCTCTTTCCTTTTTAGACACAGAGCTCCCGGCATTTACCATCTGAAAGCGCACTACTGGTAAAAGTTTCTTAAGGTGGGTCTGCAAGGATCCCTGTTTTATGGAATTTAGGCACTCACACAGAAAAATACATGACTTAACTCCTGGTTTCAGACTTTCCTTACCTATGATGAGTGGAAAAGGAAAATCAGAAGAGAACTTGAGAGTCCCCATTTCAAACTAGTAACTTTAGCCTAAAAACTAGGTCAAAGTGCTTTACTAGATATCACTCTCCAACAAACCTGCCACACAAAAGAGAAAAATGGTCTAAGAAAAAAAAACTTCAGCCTCACCACTACACACTGACTGTGCTGGAGCAACTACTTAAAAAACAGTAACTTTAATTTGCTTGGAGCTTTCTTGGGAGAGGAGATATGGAGAAGAAGCAGTAGGGATTTAGGAAAGAGTCAAGAGAACAAATTCAGCTCTTGGTCCATACCGCACCTCTGGAGTAAAGCCCATTACATAGAGGTGATGTGAGTAAGAGCCCAAGTACGCTATGTCTACTTATCAATACATATTATTAACTAAGAAAAAAAATTAAGCTTAATGGTTAGCATAACGCTATGTTTTTCTAACATCTGTCAGCAATTATTTGTATTTACTTGCACTGCAAATGCAGAAGAAGAGTCAGAGAAATATAAACACCAGAATTCACTGAATTCCCACCAGTCTTGTGTTTTCCCACAAAGAATCTCTAATCATCCCTGTTCAGACACTGTCATTTGTTCCTTGCCCTCTCCAGTATGGAATTTCTTCCCAATTCTCTAAGACCAGAAATTATTGGTCCTCGTTCTACACTGGAGCAAATAATTACTAACCCCTCTGCAATTAGTGGTGTTAACTTCAGTGCTCTAAAGACAGCAATTAGAACTATAATACTTCTTGGATTCAAAATAGCAAATCAAACCCCTTCCAGTTCCTGCTCTCCCCTTGGCCATGCTTATGCTACAGCAAAAAAAGGAGGCTGGGAGAGCAAGGGTTGTGCTCTACTTGAGTTGTACTCCACCTGTGCAATACAGGGTGAGGAACAGGTTAGCTGGGTGAAAAGTTCACTGCAAGCTGAGCTGTCTGTTTCTCTTGCTTAATTTATCCGATATTTGGCTAACCTTGCTCTGAACCCAGCCCCCAAGACCCCCTTCCTCTCATCCCTCCCCAGCGGGTTCATGTCAGCCAAAGACACCGCCCCTTATTCCCTTCTCCCTGACCCTGCTGAATGGAGCGGGGGCTGGGATCGAGGGCCGAGCACAGAGCTAGAGCCCTTGCACTGGAGAGATAATAATTATTTATGCTCTAAACTTTAACAGGTCTCATCCTCAGGAGCAAACAGAAAAGTTCCACAGTCAGCAACACTGCCTGGTATTGTGTTCAAGCTTATCAGCGTTCCCAAGGCTGGATGGCACCCGCCCTGCACCCTGACCTCCCCTGCACCCTGTCGCTCTTCCAAGGACACGGTACGTCCTAAGGGTAGCTTATAATAGACCCTGGTCCACTTCAGCAGCCCTTGCAAGGGGACCGTCACACAGTTCCTACTACTTTCATGATCTCCAAGACACCGGGGTTAGCCCAGTAGGACATTACCTCGTTTTTGCAGCTCCAGATCCTCCAAAGGAACACAACAGACACAATATTGCAAAGAACAGAGCAGTAACTGCAGTAACACAGAGCATAAACAGAAGACCCTAGATGGTTTTTCTCCCCTCAAATCCCACAAAGTCAGTGAAGTAAAGGCTGGGGTACTGAGACATGCTACTGCTGCTGTTTGGAGAATTGGATTCCCTGATTCATGACCTTTATGCACCCATAAGTCACTCATACTGCACAATACAGAAAAGGTTCTGCTCAGAAACTGCTGAGCAGTTTCCCTTTCAGTGATAGTCTACAACTTTCCCACACATCCTCCCCCTGTACCCTAAGAAAGTGTGACAAGAACACCCTGAAGTTACCCCCACTGTGCGGGGCACTGGTTTCACCTCCTAGAAAACGCATTCAATGCCACCTCTTGATTCAGCACGTCAGAGCTCCACATCGGATGATGCAAACTACTGGAAAAACTGCCCAAGAACGTGCATTTCTGGCAGGCTTTCATTATTTTCCTGCTGTGCTCAGGACTGCTCCCAGCACTCTCTGGGGCAACAAAAAGCGTATTTGATGGCCTTCTCAATAACTGGACACATCATCAGAAAACAGCGCACAAACCAAACCTGTCAAGCTTTCACTGCTCGACTGAGCAGCTACTACCTTCTTTCATGTTTAATCTTGGACTCCAAGAATCAACACGCTTTTATACCGACCTGCTGGCACTCTGCCTCTGTGAGCTGGTGAGTAAGGATGTGACCAGACTCTGCTAATTGAGAAGAATAAATGTTTCCTGTAAACCTTAACTTCATTATACTCTTTGACCTGACAAAGGACCTTATAGCTGTTCCATGGCTTTGACACACCTAACCTGCTTTAGCTCCAGCACAAACTCTCACAAACAGCTTAGTAGTAGTTGTCTCTATCACCACAGTTGCCCCAAAACCCCATTACAGTATCACTGTACAGAGAACAAAGTTGCTGTCCCACAGATTTGGGGGGTGGACACACAGCCTAACAGCTTTACAGTAAGTGGAAATTCCTTGTGGTCTAAGAATAATATTAAACTGGCTTCTCAGGATCACCAGATGACCTCACCTTGACACATGGCTTAATTTGTCTGGAAGCAGTGCAGACCAGAGTAGTTCTGATGTGGTCACTAATTTAGTGACACCATCCATTTCAAACTTCACCACTCCCACACCAAAGTAGCAAAAGACCAGTTTGCAACAAAGAGTCCTTGTTATTAAAGGAATCCTGGGCCTTATCAAAGAACATGATCCAGCATCCCCCACCTAACCCCTGCATCTTTTCAAGGGATGAAAATAGCTAAGAAGAACCGAGCAAGGTTGTCAGGAAAACATCAAGCTTCAAACCGCTACATTAAGAAAACAGAAGATACACACCAAACCCTTGGCCCACATTGCACAACGCACCCAGTATCTATATTTTTCAATAGTAGGACCAACACAGATACTCACCATTGCATCAGGATAATTAAACTATTAAAATAACAACCAACAGTAATTTCCATACCAGGAGATATTTATGCAAACTTTCAAAGCTTTTGTTAAGACATTGTAACACCTCTTCAAAACTGCTGGAACTATTCACAGACAGGTAAAAAGGCATAAGATCGATACAGCAGATGTCAAAGATGATGCATAAAATCAATCACAGAGTTCAAGTTCCCAGTTCTTTGCTCCTTCCATCCACCACATACAATAGCAAAAATACTTCAAAAGATACCATACCAGCATGGGAAAATTAAATGCAAGCTGAAATGCAGTTCAAATCATTTACCACTTGCAGTTTAAGAATCACCTCATTCTGGGGGGAAAAAAAAAAAAGAAAGAAAACAAAAACCAAACAAAACCACACAGAGACGAAAAAAAAAACCAAACAAAAAAACCCCCAAAACTTGACACGGTGATTTTAATCATTCTGGCCTATCCCAAAACCCCCAGTGTTTGCTAACAACAGAAAAGAGCTTGTGTAAACCCAGCCGGTCGGTGAGAGAAACGGCTTCCTCTTTAGAAATGACAACATACAGGAGGACAATTAACAGGTCGAGCTTTAAAGGAAATCAATGACCTCTTTTCAACGTATCCACCTTTAAGGCTTATACCGTTCGTTTGTGAAAGGGAAAGAAAAAACAAAACCCAAACCAACCCAACACCAAAACCAAAACAGAAAAACCCTTCGCCCCCCCCAACCCGACATAATGAAAACATAAGAGGGCAGCAATCGGAAACTCGGCATTTCGGTCTCTTTGCAAGGTCTTTTGTTCTTGCCGATTCCACAAATCGGAGGAAATCTCCTTCCCCTGCGATGGCAGACAGACCTTCACAAACATAAATCCTCCACTTCCAGATACTTAGGGTTCAATGCACTTCCACTTGTTGCTTCTGTCACGAACGCAGACCTGGATTAACTCTGACAGCAGACCCTCATGCTTAAGAGGCAGGCTAATTACCGCGAACTTTAGATACGACGTTTAAAGCGAAACGAAATTAAATTAAAGACAATGACATGAAATTCACCCCATCTGTGGACCATGGGAAAACCTGTCCCGAAGCGAGGCCTGTCTCCGGAGGGCCTGTCGCGGCTCAGCTTTGGTCGCCAGCCTCCACCCGCAGCTATGGCGGGCAATCACGGTGTGTATCGCGACACTGAATACTCCTTCACGAGCTGATAACGACCGCTTAGATTCCTCTACAGCAAGGGCAGCTCTCTGCCTTCCCAGCCGGCTTTTATCCCCCGCCATTTCACGCTCCTTTGCGCCGCGCCCTTCCCTCCCCGCCGGCATTCTCCTCACGCTTTTTCGGTTTGGGGGGGTAGATATTTTTCCCTAAAAAAAAACCCAATCAAACAAAAAAAAAAAAACAAAAACAAAAAAAAGGAATCCCCTTTCGGCTCACCTCAAGAGCGCACCGCCGCCTCGCCTCGCCTCACCTCAGCGATCTGGAAGGTTCTGTGGGGCGCCAGAGCGCCCCCTGCCTTCCAACGGCTCTAACGGTCCCTAACGGCCCCCAACGGCCCCACAAGGGGGCCGTTGGGGACCGTTAGAGCCGTTGTCCCTGTAGGGGACAGCACTGGGGCCCACAGCGTGCCCTCAGGCGACGGGAGAAGATGGCGGACGGTCAGGAGCGGGAGTTGATTCCCCCCCGGGCAAGGTAAAGTCCAAGGCCGAGCAGTCTCACAGGCGGGTTTGCTACCTACCGAGCAACCAAAATATAAAAAAAAAAAAAAAAAAAAAAAAAAATTGCTAACATGTGGAATCTATTAGGACGTTTCGAAGGAATTCGCGTTCATTGTTTCACTTGAAATATAAAGGTTATAAAACTTAATGGCCGCATGACAGGGAAACTATATGAAACACTCGGAGATTTACAGAGCAACTGTTACGCTCTTTAGGCATGTGGGTTGAAAATTGCTTTACAATAGGCAACGCAACCTGTGGTTTGAGCGCTGAGGTTTTCTGGCAGTTTTCTTTTTTACTTTCTTTTTTTTTTTTTTGACCTTGCAGACTGGTATTCAGTTACCACAGCAGCTCCAAAGTAAAACAGAAACACAGCTTGTATCTTCTTTCAAGTATTTATTTCTTTTGTCCCGTTAACATCAAATAATGAAAGGAATTGTAAGGATTTTCAAGGGGGAGTAAAAAGAATGAAAGCAGGAGAAAGGGAAAAAAAATACCAACATAATGGGTTATTTCTCACAGCATGTGCAGCGCAAATGAACAGTAAACACATACCACAGAAAAATGCAAACAAAGGCTACGTTTGCTAAAAGTTCCAAGAAAAAACCCATCATGAGTGCCCCCAAGCAAACATTTCTGCGATTAAATCCTGAGAGCCTTCGCATTTCTAGGCCAATTTAGCACAGCAGATATCTTCCCCCACAACACACCTCGGCAAGCTGGCCGGGAGGAGCCAGAGGGCCAGGTTTTCAAGACTTGTTTTGGTTTAAGGTATGGAAATGTTGCAATTACAGCATCAAGAGGAAGCTGTAATCTCATCTAGAAGGTCAAGTACAAGTGTGAAAACCCGATTACAAATTTGCCACTAGGGTTTGTCTATACAGAGCGACATAATTAAGTAAGCAGCAGTTCATGGGCAAATACTGTATTTTGCTGTGCTCGTCACACCTGGATGTTAGCAGGGGCAGCAATTGCCTACGAACCCCTACGTCGGGCAGGGACGGGACTTATGATCTGGGCTGCTATCACGCAACGGCTTTAGGGTGACCCTAAGGGTTACACCATCAGTGCAATCAAATATTGTCTCATTCTGTGAGACCAGGCAAGACTACATTTTCTGTTTTCACCCTTGCTCTCTGTATATAATAGAAATGGAAATGCTCTGGTAGGGCAAAGGTGCATGTCAAAACACTATGCTTGCAGTTTTGCTATTGGAGTTTCAAAGCCAAAGTCAGAGGGAAGAGGGCAGATATGAACATCAGGTGAATTGAATTAGGCTCAGCAGCAAGCACAACCTCTCTGCTAATGCACCTGTGTTCTCAGTGCATTCAGACATTCTGCTCTTTTTCTCCAGTTGCTCACTTTCCAAATTTAAGTGGCAGTACAGCTTTATTCCACTTGTGGTTTTATTTTCTTAAATGAGCTAGGGGTGAGTATGCAGCAAAACAGTCCCCTAAAAATTATACTGCCATTCTCATATGGAAATTTGCCATGCCCTGATGTCAGGAGGTCACTTTTATATTAATTAACTATTTTCAGGATCAGCACAGTGTGATTTTTTTTCCCCTGACGATCAGAGGCTGAGAGGTGAATCCAGTGAAAGAAACAAAACCTAACTGTGAATATTTGCTGCTATAAGTAAAGGCAAATGCACTTTTGACAGTATCGCTAGTTTTTTTCCCTTGAAAATGACTATAAAGCATGTTTTTGATCGCAAGATTGGAATATGTCATGAGAACACATTCAAGTATGCATTTGCATTAATATTGTTGCCAGAAGCCATCTCTCAGTCATCATCAGACATACTGGAGCCCCTAGAAAGCTTTCTGTGGGATTGGAAGGCATCCAGCCAGGGGAAAGCAAAGCCACCATGTGATTCAGATGGCCAGTTCCACAGGAAAGCTGTACATTAATGAATGGCAAGCACTCAAAGTGGTAGTTATGGTGAATAGCTTGCGAACAAATCATTGGCTGAGAACCATTAAGTATATAAAGTATTTGATAAATGAAATTTTGAAAGAAGTCTGTTTAAAAATAATACAGTGAAAGAAAACAGGCTAATTTTACGGCAAGAATTGCCCATGTTAAACAGTACTGCTAGCTGTAATGAACATCGCCAGAATATGAGTTGCCCATCCAGCCTTAAAGTATATCCAACATGATAGGTACTTTATACTGCAAAAGGACACTTGTGGGTATCATTAGAACAATCTATTTTAATATTCCTGAATGGTAATTTATCAGAAGAAATCAAACAGCAGTGCTGGATACCTTAAATTAAGGGCTTGCACCGTATTTCCATTATTCAGACAAATGGAAAGGATTCATGTGCTTTACTGAATATTTATTTTCTACTTCAGTACTGATCTATAAACACCACTAGATCTACAGTTCCATTCTTTGTCCCAGAAAGTGGGGATGTTGCACCTAAACCCACTGTTCGCAGTCTCTGGACTTTTCACGCATACCCTGCCCATTTCAGCAAACCTTCCTCTTTCATTGCTTGACTTTTAGCTTGTGATTCCCCCTTTAACCATAAAGTGATGTTCTAGCCAGGCTCTACCTAACAGTCCTTCCCAGTTCCAATTCAAATCCTGTTGGTGTTAAAAAGAATATGCAGTTATCAACTCCTTAGAAGCAATGCTAGCTCTCTGGCTTTTGGTACCCTTGGTTCTTTAAAGAAAGCGAATCTCGAAGATTCTTAGGGCAGTTTGCAGCGTTAATGTATGAGAAGGTGTGGACACAGGCACACACAGGTGAGAGACTGCCTGAAGGGAAGGCGCAGAGATGAATAATCTGTATGCGTAGCATTCTGGCTCAGAAACTCTCAAAACACAGTCCTCCCCAACAGGAACAATTGGAAGAGACAGACAAAATGATGAAAAATGAAGGGATCAGCAAAAATCAGACCTAATATAAACCCAACTAAAATAAACTCAGCGTGGCTCCTGTGGCTCATTCAAAAGAAGGTCTTCTCTGAGAGTTCATTTGCAGGAACTCAGTTCACTGAAGAAAGATAGAATAGAACTTCCTCTATTGTGTGCCATTAGGAGCCACTGGCAAATCTGACTGACAGTATGAAGAGGTTTCTAAAGGGAAATACTGAAGATTACAATGCTACCTACCAGATTGCATCCCAGGAAACTTGACATCTCCAGCCAGAAAAGTGTCCGTGCTCCTAAATGCTGGGTTTAAGAGTTTGAGAGAATTAAGATTATTTTCTTAATTGATGTAGGGAATGAGAGCTCGGAGGAGTACTTCTCTGAATTAAAAAAAAAAAAAAAAGGCAGCATAGTTTTTATATAAGCAAACCTACAATTCTGTCATTTCTTTGAACAGAGGCGGCATGTATCAGGAAAGCTATTTTTAAAACTGGATTGAAGATGCATTGACTCTGTATGTTTAAAACAATCAAAATGAGTTTGGAAGACTCAATGCTATAACCCTGTAATGGTGGAAGAGAGCATTCTATTGAATGCTTAAATGCAGCTGTTGGTACATGACTTCTTTGGTTTTTAACGTATGTAGCAACTTTTGCTGGAGGACATCAACACTTTTTTTTTTTAATTATTTTTCTGTGTGTCAGCATCAGATCCCTCCTAAAGAAATTCAGGGCTATATTTCATTTGATAGACATGCTTCTTAAATCTCAGCTATGCCAACAGGACAACAGAGAAGCTGAATGTGTTTTAGGGTTCAAAAGTATTATAATAGTTGATGTGGGTGAAGAAGGGTTTTTTTGCAATAGCAGACAGAGTTGAGAAACATGTCACTAATACTGAATATTCAAGAATATTAGAATATTGAAAGAGAGACTATTTAGGCACCAAAGCACACACAATATCGCTTTCTGCTCTCTCGCTCTCTCTACTTGCATAGCCCTTAGAATAGTAACAAAATATTGCCCAGCTCTGCAAGTATTCTCCATGAATTTGCAGCCCTGATGGGAGTCTAGAAGAGACTACAAGGTATTTTATTGCCGGGGAAAACAAAGACAAGCCATAGCTTGCAAACTGATTTGTGATTCTGTTTAATCCTGTTGCTGATTTGAGTCAATCATTTTCTTCCCAGTTCATTTATTATGAAAAAGGGGAAATAGGGCCTGAGACATCAAGGAATTAGCTAGGAGATGCTGTGGCTTTTCTTTTGGTACCTGAGAGAGTCTTCTCCATTATATCAGGCTGACACTGAACCAAAGAATTGCTTTGTTCTCTGATGGATGGATTTTTTTTTTAAAGCACTTATTTTTCTACCTTCAACAGTTGAGAGAGCAGAGACAATGAGCCTGTCACCTCTGCCATTACTTGTAGTAGGCAAAGTTGCAGGGGGTATAATGACCATGCGAGTGAACTGACTTCGCTATGCCATATCTGCATGAAATCAGCATTCCCAGCAGGCTCCAGGAAGAAGAACTATGTGTTCGCATATCACTTCTTTTCCATTATGACCATTTCTGTCTTCTGCTTCTGTCTTCTGTCTTCTAACTAACATTCTTCCGAGATGAGGCCTTATTATTATAAACCCTTATTCCATATGACAGCGTTTTTCATATAGCCAAAATATTCCAGAAACCATATCACCGCTGCATTTATTTCAGGCCTCTCTCTGCATAAAGGCACTAATAGTTGACTTTCCTGGAAAAGATAGCAATGGTTGCCTCCTTTTCTTACAGCTAATGTTAATACTGTAACGTGCCAGAACAGTGTGTGGGAACACTCATCAGATCAATAGGAATGCCCAAAGCAGGAGCAGAGGTGGTGGCTATGCTCCTAAGTGCCTAATGCTAAAAAAGGAAGACGAAAAAGCGTTTCAGTTACTGTATTCACAATGCCCAATGTTTGCACACGGTGGTTCAAGGGAAGGAACCAGTCAGGGGTCAAATCTGAGGCAGGACTTCTGGGAGTCATGTAGGTTACTCTCAGGCACCTAAAGGCAACCACAGACATCACTGCAGTACTTCATTTTTTAAAAAAATGTTTTTTTAAAAAATGTTTTTTTAAAAAGTCTCACGTGGGACCAGAATTTTAAATTGATTTGCTCAATGATTATAGGTATCTCAGCTTTCCATGCAGTCTTCCTCTGTACTAGCGCACTGTAATAGTGATCTCCTCAGGTAACCAATCTCAGTGCCAGACTGCCTCAGAATACATAAAGTCAATTTTGGAAGCCAGGGTCATTTTCATACAGAAGCCAGCAGGCTTCTGAGATGTCTAGATTTAAGGCACTGATATTCCAACAGTGTTCCTCTACATTAATTCCACATTGCTTGGGGAAGAAGATGCTTCAGGAAGATGTCAAACAACAACTTTTCACTTTTCTATTCTTTTCATGATCATTTCATTAACATAGACAGGGAAATTTCATGCCTAGCATGCCTGTCTGTGAAAAGCCTGTACAATACAGAGGTAAGTCTTTCAGATCAATAGAATTCAAATGAAAAGAATGCTTTTGCATAAGAAAAAAACCAGGAAACTAAACATCTTCCCAGTAGCACTAGGTCAGCATGATTACTAACACAAGCCAGAGAACCACATGTCCTTTTCATACCTAGGCATGATGGATGACCTTTGCAGCTGGCTAGGAGAAAGTGAGTGGTGAGTCAAACTGACCCTTCCTTGGTTTTATGTATATGGGTTGCTTTCTTTTCCTCAAAAAAACCCAAGAGACAGCAAACAGTAACTGGCGTATTGGGGTGTTCTGACCCAGCAGGCTACAAAGTTAATGGCCTGCTTTTTAGGGCATGGTGACCCATAGGCATTAGCAAGGGAAACAACACACTTATTTTATAGACTTTGTATTTGGATGGAAAGCACATGCCTCTATTATTATATAACTTCAGGAATATAAGGTGGCGTCTCACCTCTGTCTGTTTAGGGCCACCACACTCCCCCTAAGGCTGCATCTATCCTCTATTTTGTTTTCTCATATTCTTACTCTTCGGTCACTCTCAAGCTCAAATTAGAGTGCCTTCTTCCCTCATTTAAGGAGGCACTGTTCTTTCTAGATTTATGCAGAAAAATCAGCATATACACTTGCCGTGATTTTTTTTTTCTGTGTTAATATGTCATAATGCCCATAGCAAAGGTGTGTGTAAGGAACTAATAAGTTTGGACTCTTTGTTTGGGAAGGTGTGAAGCTATAAATTGTCTCCTCAGAGGTCTATTCTTTTCAGTTTTGTCCAGTTCACACAGGCTGGATCAGTACGTGTTTCTACTGGAACAGACAGGCACTCTCCTGGAACAGAAAGCCACTTTCTCCTTCAGAAAGGCACTCTTACAAAGAGGATTCTGTTCACTAGCGAATGTAACTGCTGCTTGTGACTGACGGGTTTCGCTTAGTCTCCACTCCATGAGGCTGAGAAGCAATAGCAGGTTGAAGGATCTTAGCACCAGGGAGGTGAGAGCTACAAAGACAGCGCAGAATATTCTGATTCTCAGGGCTGTTGGTTGTTTGGGGAAAAATGCAAAAGATTACATTTGGCATAATCTTGATTCACCCCCAAATTTATGAACAAAGGCTATCAAAAAAGTGGCTGTCACCCAGATTAAGTTTATTAAAGCCACATGAAGAAATGAAAACAAAATAGGTGATCCAAGGTCACCCTGTATTCTTTTCTCAACAGTTGCATTTCAGCTAGAGGAAAACACTGGGCCAAATTAATGTCTGCTACAAACAGATGTGTTCTCTTCGAAATAAATGCACCCACTTATGCTCTGCCTGCATTAAGTCTGTTACTGGGTTTTTATGAGATTTGGCAAGTGCAGTGCTATCTGTTAATATCTGAAGGTGGGAGTGTTCAGGGAGTTGTCTGAAAGGCTTGCAAGACTAGATCTGATCATATCCACCCACACTAATTAACACATTACATAAAAGTACAACAAGTTTCTCTTTGCAAACATCACAAACACTTGCCCAGGCACTTTCTGTGAAGTTCTAGAAGAACTATAGGGATGGACTCTCTCACTTTTTAACCTCAGCAGCACAATGGATGAGTAGGTAGGGTATAGTTCCCACTTTCAGGGCTCACTCCTTTTCTTCATCCTGCTAAAAACATGGTATCAGCAGGGATACAGCTGGAAGGACCTTTTTGAAGTTCACCAAGGGTACATGAGGGAACATGATTTTTTTTTTTCCTCATCAAAACCAAAATCCAATATTGAACACGAGGAATCAGATTTACTCACAAAGGACTCCTCCTCTCCCTGCCCTGCCTTGCTAATTCTGAATATTACTTTGTACAAACACCAGCCTCCGAAAACACCTGGAACTGAAAAATCCTCCCATTTAAATAGGGTCATTTTATGTCAGGAGAACATCTGACCCAAAATGGCTAACGTTTCTCTATAATTCTGATTTTAAAACAGTAGCAATCTCCAGTATAGAAATGATAGTAAGGGGTCTTCTACTTCTTCAAGGATTGGAGCAAGTAAAACTTAGCTAAGTAAAACTTAGCTAATTTCACATGAAATTTCCGTGACCTGCTCCTACAGCTTCACCTAGATTCCTCCAGCGGGATAATAAATATATACCCTGATTTAGATTTACTCCAGACTCTTTGTATGACATCTGGCTTCAAGATGGGGACACTGAAAAGTGCAGTAATGACATAGGAAAACAGAAGGAAAAAAAAATAATTGTGCAGTGGAAAGCAGGAGGCAGTGGAGAGAGCAAGGAAAACCAAAATTAAAATAAGTCAAAGGGCGGAAATTCCTTTGAGAAGGCCTTAGGCTTCAACAAAGCTTGTCCACATTTGCAGCACTTCAAGATTACCCAATACTAACCTTATGTGAAAAGGGACAGTAGACCTCAGCAGGCATTCCAAAGGAGCCTTTCTATTAAAAAAAAAAGTCTTCAAATATATCCATCCAAATTTGCGGGTAGCTCACTGGACGGAGAGCATTCTATCTCGCAACACTCACAAGAGGAGAAACTCTTACTCAACTCTTCCTTACTATCTGAAAAGCAAAGTCAATGTTTTCCTCATTATTTTCTGTTTGCTGCATACCTCTCCCCCACTGTGACTGCTATTTGACCTGTTGTCCGCTCAGAGACCCTGAGGGAAAGAGGGAAGTTTGTGTGTGAGTATCAGAGGAGCGAGATGAGAGTCTCAGAATGTTCTGACTTGTTTAGATTAATTAGAAAGAAATCAACAGCACTTAGTATGTAAGACAACCACTGAAGATAGGCAACACCTTTTATGGCATGCAGGAAAAGGGCAGATTCATCTAAAGGACAGGATTTGGGGATGGGCGGGGAGTTAATTTCAATGTGTGTTCAAGTTTTTACCCCACTTTTGCATTAAGATGTCACCAATGAATAGAATCTCAGCATAAAGGTTTAATTTAAGGGGGACACAGCGGGGTGCCCTCTTTCACCAGTTCTGTTCGCTCTTGCATCTACAAGCCTGGCATGCCTGACTCTGATTAATAAGAAACTAGCAAGTACTGGAGTGCATAAGGGGAGGTATGTATAATCATCCCTTCCCCTCCCAACATCTCTTGATAAATATGGTACCTTCAGTATTCCTGGCAGATCCTGGAAGAGTTCCCCCCTCATTGCACTTGTGTTTTCAATGCACTGGGTTTCTTCTCAAAAAATTGTCAAAAAATAAAGCTGAAAGCATCTATTAGGGTAGGTGTCAAAATTACAGAGATCAAAGTGTCTTTTCATCCTCTCCAGAGAGCCTCAGACATATAGCAATTCAAAACAAAACTCCATTGTAAGAAACCTTTTCAAAGCTGGCACAGTGCTACAGCTTATATGTTTTGCACTCAGAAGGAAAGCACTGACCCGGACAGGAGAGCTCCTCACAAGCCGCATGCAGGCAGAGGGGCTGGCACCAGTGGCACTTTTGGCAATATCTTCCTCTTGAACTGCTCAAGAAGAGATGCGCCTACTGATCTGCAGTGAGGGTCAGACCTTCCAGTTTTAACATTCACATCATTTCACCCAAGTAGTTGGTCTCCATTCTACATGGCAGAACCAGAGGAATATCTCAAATACAGCTCGCAGCTTTTCTGCTGTAACTCAGATCTCCTTTAGGAAGTTATATATTTCAGCATATGCGTTTTTTTCCTCTTTTAAATTTTTCTATAGAACCTATTGGTTTATGAACAAATACTGCTTTTCCTTTGTATAGCATGTTCCATTTGAATTTGCTAAGCTTTTGACAAATATTTAGGTAGTCAGACTTAAAACTTTTGAGGTAGGAAAACACAAGAAATATCTGTTTTGCCGGTAAGGGTGCACCTTGAAATTATGCATCTTGCCCCAGGTCACACAGGACATCTATGGAAAAGCTCGAAATTCAAGTCAGGAGCCCTAAATTCACTCCTTTGTTTTAACCACATGGCCTTCCTTGAGGCACTTCATTCAGGTGTTCTCCAGTTAAGCTTGCTACTTTCCTGTATTGCAATTATATTAATTCATCTTTTAGTAGTGTTCCAGTATGTTTCAGCTACATTACTATGCCTAGTGCTGCACACTGCATCTGGCATAGGAATGCAGTGTTGCTCTTACTAGGCTGTCAAAGAGAATATATCATTACAAAAATAAATAACGTCTAGCTGCTTCTGGCATTTCAGTCCAAGCAGTATTTATCACTTTTGGCTGATCAGTGCCTGATTCAATGCCCCTAAAAAATAATGGGTATATTCCCAGTTGAATTCAACGTGCATTTAATCAGGTCTTTGCTAACTGTGCTTCCAAACTTCACATTTCATGAGCACTACAGTACTGTCTCTTCTATTTTTAGAGCATTATTCCACTTACTTCACTGTGCAGATTGATACAATGGGTTTTCCTCTGCATGGATTATGTCAGTGAATGTATGTTTGTACAAGCAGGCTCTAGTTTTAAGTTCATCCCCAGTGTGATGCTGCCTACGTGTGTGGCAATCTGGGATTAATGCTAAAAATATATATATATATTTTATCATAAATGAACAAAAATATTCAGAAAGACAATTAAGTTTCATATATGAGTTCAGTGACAGAAAGAATCTTCCACTATTCAAACTGTCTGCTCTTCTGGCTGAACATTCCTCTCCAGCCTTCACAGGTGAAGACAGACAGCTTTCTTGGGCCCAGCACAGTCCTTCCAGATGGGAGTCCTGGGTGGCCTTTAACAAAGAAAATATCGCTCCATAGTTTGCACCTTCCCCGATGGGCGTTGGGAACAGCTTCATCAATGGATGTAAAGTGAAGGAAGGGAAGGAAGCTTCCATTAAATGTCCATAACTTATAGTTCTTCAAAGTATTTTTTAAGTTCCCCATTCAAAAAGCTGAAATGAAACCAGTAGCAGTTTGTAATTGCAGTTCCTCTGAAGAGAGGGGATAAAGTATGGGGTGTGATGTGCTGCCTCTCAGCTGAGACAGCCTACAGACATTTTCGAAACAAAAATTACATCTTAAAACTATGAGTAGATTTAACAATTGAACTCTAAAGAATTAAACATCATATAAACATTTCACACTTTTTGTTTTTCTTTCCAAGGGTCCACAGTCTAGTCATTCAATCTTGTGCAAAGGTCATGTTACTATGGATATGACCTGCAAGAAATGTGTTGCCTCACAGCAGCACAAGTCACATGAACAGGCTAAAAGCCAAGACTGCTGATTCACAGTCTTGTCAGGGTTTTCAGGCTTGTGTTGGTTTCACTGAAGAATAGTCCTTGCACCATCAAGTCTATGTTCGTCCTTTAAAAGTGTTCATGCAGGTGTAGCTCCCAGAAAACTTGTGGATTTCTTCAAGTGCTGCCTGAGGGAGAATGCTGCAGGAGAAGAAGAAAGAGAATAAGCAGACCAGACAAACCTCTCAGTCTGTTCTGATACGGGGATGTGTATATATGCGTTTATGTACACACATGCATAAGTATCCATACTCTTAAAAATCAGCTGGTGAGAGTGCACAGACAAAACACGTGGCAGTATCCTGCTGTGAGCAGGCTTAAAAGGAGAAAGTTATGTCAAGTCACTCTATACAGAAATATTTATCCAAAAAGGTCTGTAAAAACTGTAACTTGGAAGATACCATCATGTTTTATTCCTCCCAAATACTGTGCAGAATCTTGCACTCGGAAATACTTGAATTTAAACAGAGTTCTCTGGTTAACTTGCCATCTCTTTGTGCCAGGCATGTGGCCTCCTTATCATAAGGTATGGGTATAGATCTAAGTTCCTGACAGCTACTGTAATGGAAAATAAATGATTAATTCTTACAGTAAAGGAGAAGGAGAACGGCCCTTTTTCAGTCTGTAGCATTTCTGAGAACTTTTGAGAAGATCCCAAATTTTACATTCAGAGCAAAGCATTTATTGTGAGTTATTTTTTCTTGTTTGAAATGCAATATTGTAATTATTTTCCACAGAAATCTCATGGCCTTGTTTCAGTTTCTGACTGAAGCAGATTTTCTAAAGGCTTTAGTGCAAACTGTCATGGAAACACAATTTTAAATGTCCTTTCTCTTTAGTTGTTTCAGGATGTGAAGTTATGACTTTCTTTCCTTAGGGACTTTAAAATTCTTGTCCTAATCATACAGAAAAATATTTTTTTAATAGTTTCATTGCTTTAACACAAGCAATGCTCTCTAAATACAGCTGTGATACACATACCTTATTGTACATAAATCCTTTACAATATAAAACCTGGAGTCCAAAGAGCAGCTTACTAAATCAAAATCAACTACATGCATATGTTAATTGTTAAGAAATTTCCTAGATACAAATACCAGTTCAGATTTCAGGAGTCTAAATTTTGGGAGTGAAACTGGTTTCATAAAGGAGTTACACCCAGGGAAAACATCTACAAATGGGGATCTCAGAAAGTTTTCTCCCTTTTCCTTCCATGACTGTCTTTCATGGGAAGGGATGAGCCAGTCTGATCCTAGATATTGTGTTACAGTCAAACTGAGGTTTGCCTTGGTGGACACACACCGAGGGCTGTAAGCCAGTCGTGCCTAACTGGCAAGGCTATTGCCTGGCAAAGGAAATGTTTACCTTTTTAGGATGACAAGAACATGCATTGTCCATGGAAGGAGCAGGAAGGCTTGATTCATCTGAACGGCTTCTACTGTCCTCCTAGCCACTGTCTCTGGCTTGAGAGGAGGAAAAAGATTAGGGAACCTGAATAAATAAAAGTAAAAAATAAAATTTGTTAACCGAACTTCTTCTTTAAGATATCACTGTCCAAGTCCTGTTACTCACTAAGCTATCACTGGTTACTGGCATTCAAACATGCCCCAAAGCAGGCTGGAAGGAGCAGAAAGTTCCAGTTCTAGCCGGGAAGCTGGAAAGCAGAAAGCCCAGTTCCAAGCAGTACTACTGGGTTAGCTAAACGATTAAGAATGTACATGTTGGTGCCGTTAGGGTGAAGTGGCAGTGTATTCAGAATCTTGATTCAGAGTTTTTCTTAAACTGTGTGCAAACCAATACCAAAATGCTGTCTGTTCAGTGTTGGTGTTTTTCCTTTTCCTCTCTCTTGCTCTTTGCTTGATTCAAGTTCTTGACAGGTGAAAGACAAATATTTTCCCCCATTGCTTTTATACCAAACATGAGGCTTTTCCCCGCTCCAGCAATAGGTTGACTAAGACAGCACAAACTATATTAATAGGTTATTTTGTCCACTGTAAAAGATTAATTTGGTCAGTCAACAGTCTTTGACTTTAGCTTGTTCTCTTAGATAGAGGTAAAAAGGACATACTGATAGCCTTACTTCTGTCATTCCTTTCGCTGGGAAAGATTTAAGTATTTCAACGAATAAAGAAGGAATCTGTACTGTTAATTCTCAAGTAATTTGTAGACTGCTCCTTTTGAATAACCTCCATTTCAGATTGCCTCCCCTCCCTCTCTGGGGGCTGCGTATGGCCCAAATACACTCAGGGAAAAAGAGCTTTCAGTTTTCTCTGAAGCAAATGTCTCTCAGTACAGGCAGGCTGTATGAATATGCCAGCAAACCGAGGGAACCAGTCTGATGAGTCCCAGCTAGCCTAGAGTGACCCTCTGTTCCCAGGCAGCCAAATGAAACATCAAATTCTCTTAACTAAATGAAGCATTAATTAGGAGTGTATTCTGATGATTCATTTAAAATGAGATGCTTTATTCTAGTTCCCCTGGACTGACCTGATTCTCATGCCCTGAAACATCTCTGTGCTCGTGTGGAAGGGCAGGACTGTTGTGGCATTCACTCCGGGACAGTCCAGCAGCCCCAAGGTCAGGCTCTCCATAAAGGCAAAGGACGAGGCTTTGGAGGTGCAGTAGTCAATGGCACCAGGGATGGCTGACAAGGCCAGGACAGAGTTCAGGCAAACAATGTGTCCATTCTGCAACTCCAGCATCCTTGGCAGGAATGCTTTGGTGGTCTGAAGAACAATAGAGTTAAAAAAAAAAAAAAAAAAAAAGAACAAGGTTTGCTCAGCAGAGATACAATAAATACAACAGTTACTGTAAAAAATAAGGTGACACGGAGACGACAAGCCAAACCGTTTTGTTCATTATGCTAGGAAAGGAGTGGGAGAGTACCTTGTTGCTTTGTCATTTTCTGAAAGATTCTGAACAGGCAAAGTTTGCGTAGAACCAAAACCAAAATCTTTCCTAGCACATAAGTAAGCAGTACCCACAGATAAAGGCCATGAACAGAATGCTTTGTATGTTTAAGAACTTCTTGTAGAGGATAAAGTCTTCAACAATGTGATGAAATCACAAGAAGCTCTTTTTTTATTACTATTATCTAATACAAAATGGAATGAGTTTTGCACTAGTTTCTTTCCCTGAGCAATGTAGTCTCATGCTCCTCTGACGTTCCATACAGATCACAGAACTCTACCCTCTGTGAGCTCAGGGTTTCTCAAAAGAAATGAAGTGTTTTACTGGAAATCACAGAATGGGGATACAAGAGCATCAAATACTGTGTTACTACTGGAAAAATTATTTTTTTTTAGACTTCTTTCCTCTGGCCTTTGTTCCTCACATGTTTTTTTCTGTCTCCTTTTCATGTCAAACTGATTATACCAAGCATGATTTAGAAAGACCTAGTAGCAGCCAAGCGTTTACTGGCTGTAATCTGTCACTCTCATTCCCAATTCTGAACACACGTGACACAAGAGCTCATCTTACCCAGAACTGTCCCAGAGTGTTTATATGTTGTGATTTGAGCAGTGCATCATCATCGCTGTCCATCAGGCTCTTACCATGGACCACAGCAGCATTGTTCACCAGGATAGTGATATCACCCACCTGCAAAAAAAGCAAATGACGCGTTACAACTCATATCTCTGCTCACGAATCATCAGTCACCATTATATCTGACTCTCTATTATTGGCTAAATACATTATTATTTTCATAGCTTTTGACATTCTTGCCTATGGGCCTTGTAGTCCTTCTGGATCACTTAAAACAGGTAGCTAGAATTTGTACAATATAATCTGGATGGTCACCCTTCTTTTCCCCAATTTGCCAATATATTTTTTTCCTCATCAAATATGAGCCATTCCTAAATTCTGCCCACAAACAGTGCTTCCACAGACACTAACCTTTTCCCGCACAGCTTTGGCTTGCCGATAGACCTCCTCTCGATTTCCTACATCACAAATGAAATAATGGCATTCTGTCCCCATCATCCTGATTTCCTCTGTGGTCTCCTTCAGGCATTTCTCAGTTCGACCCCACAGGATGATCTGCAGCAAGAAACTTTTGTTAGAGTCAAACCGCTTCTGCTTCAAATCTAAAATAATTAAAACATGCTTCTAACTTCAACAATTTGATGAACATCTTTGATGTGTTTTCACTGCCAGCCCTGTTGCATTGTTTCATTTAAGACTAACGATGATTTTCTGTTACACAGGGATGGGACTTGAGTATCATGGTGGCAGCTATATCCCACTGCTGATTATTTACAGGTTCTTTACAAGCAACACAATACCTAACACAAAAAGTCAGATCTTTAGCCTAACATGACAAATATACAAAACATTCGGAAAATTTTCTGGATCACAAATCACACAATTTCAAACCTATCCCTGTTTTTGCTATACACACACACAGAATGATAAATTGATTCTAAAATCACAGACTTTCCTGTATATCTGGTATGCTGTCTACTTCTTGTTCTACATTTGTAGATAGTATCTGCTCTGCAGTAAAACATGTTTTTTCAGCATATCATATATAACTATTTGCAATGCTGTTCACAGGCTGGTGTCCCAGGTGCATTTCAAACAAGAGCTTCATCCTAATGCAGACATTTAAAGTGAGAAATTTCAAGCATGAATTTATTTTGCAACTAATATATGCAAGGTTTCTCATGCCACTCGCATTTAACACAGTAAGAATGATACAATATTTCTTGTACAAAGAACAATTCTGCATATCGGCGGAAACAAAACACTCAAATCATATAGCATGGATTTTACCTATAATGAAGACATAACCAGCACAACCCTATCTGTATGTCTACACCATCATGGAGGTCAGAAATCGAAATTACTTGAAAAGTTACCAGGTTCATTAACTTTCATTGTGAGGCTTTATCCAGTATGATTTTCCCCTAGTGAAACAACAGTATTAGTCTCAAGTATGAGATGGTGCTTCCACTACTGTCTTTCAAACATTAGTCTACAGCTAAACAGATTTAACCAGAATATTTTTTTCCTAGTATGTAACCTAATTTTCTATTTCTTTTAAGGCTACTGGAAGGAATATAATTTCATCTCTCTGTTACCAAAGACAACTATATATAAATCAGTCTATCATTTTTGCTCTTCAAGCTAAATCTTCTCAGCCTTCAGCATGTTATGAACAGTGAGTCACTTGTCATTCTGCAAAAAATCAATTACTGAATGGAGTACATTACTGACATCAGCTGACTGCTCTGTCAGTCCAACAGTAAGATCCAAAAGAGAAAGAAAATTGTGAGCATTGATAATGCAAAATTACTATTTAGTACTAAAAAATAAATGAGGACGTTCACGTAGTCAAATGCAGGTTTACTCTGATCAGGGGACTGGGAAAATGGGCTTTGAAAATGGAAACAGCTTTGTTGCTCTCAGAACGGTGTTATTTCCAAGCAGCGGCCTTATCATCTGTCATCCAGGATTAGTTATCTCCCATACCACTGTGTACTGAGCATGAATCTGACTGGTATATTGATTTTTTAATGGTTAAAAATAAGCACACTTAAACTTTAAAGATTTAATAATCTTTGAGTTTTCCAAAAGTTGGAAGAACAGTAAAAAAAAGTCTAAATTATATCACACAATTAACTTAGTAACAGCAAGATAAACATAAAAATTTAGGACCTCTGGTATTCCCTCCCCACAGCAAATCTCTTGCAGAGAGCTTTAACATGCTTATTTTTAAGGACCAGTTAAGCTTATCTCATAACTGGTACTAAAACTAATCTCTGTCAGGGTCAAAGAGCTCTTCCAGTGCGACTAAGCAAGGCAATGCAGAAGTACCTGGGTCCTCAACCATTTCCTAAATGAGTTAAATTTACAATTAATCCCATTTATAAATCATTGCCTCATCTGTGAACATAAACACACACAGACTGATAGACTTACATTCTCAAAATCACCAAAGGACTAACGAGTTGGTTAACCAGAAACTTCAGAGCATGTATAAATATGCCAGAGCCATTTCATGGGAAATCTTATCTCAAGGGAAGCAATTTGCAAGGAAAAAGCTGTGACCAGACTTAAAAACTGTAAGAAAGCACATGGCTAAAAATGTGCTTTGTGTATTGGCCTGTCTTCGAAAGTCTCAGCGTATCACCCTGGGCCATCAGACTTTGGCATCTACACAAAGCTTGTAAAACTGATGGCTATTTACTCATTTCTGAACTCTGAGCTAGACTGGGTGATATTTCTTATGCCTACTCTGCAGACTTGAGCGGAAATCAAGAACATGTGAGAAATTTCACAAGCTTTCAGGAAATATTTACAAAATACTGTTGAACTATAAGCATACACACTTAGTTGCTCTCTCTTTCACAACCTACATCTCTGTGGAAAGGGGAGAAGAAAACACTACAAAACGTCAACCGTAAGCATCAAGTTTGATGCCCACAGAGTTTGCATCAGTGTGAACTTCAGCCTCGTAGCAGGATTGGATCAGTCAAATGCAGACACTAAAAAAATTAACTGACAAGTTGAAGAGTGATGGAAGGTAGGAGAGGAACAGGAGAGAAAGAGAAATAAGGCGTCAGACAAGAGGAGAAGGCAAGAAACTGACCTTACAATACCTAGCACTCCAGGGTTTCACACTGCTATTGCAAAATAAAACATAGATCACTTATTCTTCACTTTAATCTGTTTCAAACATCCATAGAGCCTCCTATTCCCAAGAGTTGCCACTGATGCATTGAATGTCAGGAAATATACATGGAAGAACAGTTAAGCAAAGGACAACCTGTCAAAGGAACATCTGTCTGTGATGCAACTCTTGGACATAACATTTTTTATGCCCCAACAGTTACTTTGGGACCCTTAATATCCTACAGGCAAGTCTTGCAAGGTGACCCCATTAAAATCTGGGCCATCTGGGGAAGATAGAATTTGCTGGTTTTCCTGCTGACAGCATTAACTTCAGTACTGATTTTTTTCCATGGGAAGTTTTCATGTCCTTGATACTGTTCACACTCAGGTGAAGGCTTCAGCCTGCGTAAGAGAAAAGCAGTAAATAAAAGACCATTCTTTCGTGAGAGATGAAAGTTCCCTAACGACACAGTGGGAAGTGAGCTTTCCTGCTGTCATTTCTGCTGCTTTTTACAGATGGATAAAACTCAAAACTCAATACACCATGCTTTTGGTCCAAATTCAAGCTTGACTGCTCCTACAAGATCACATGAGACTTTCAATTTCTGTCTTACATCTGGCCAAATTAAATTGGCACAGGCTTCCCTCTGGCCTCCTAGGATATCAGATCTTACAAAGAGAAAAGACTTTCAGGCGCTGCATTAGCCTCATAGTTGAGGCTTCCGTTGCTCCTGAACTCTATTTTTACAGAGGGCTTTGAGTTAGTGTTTCCCTGCACGCAGTACTTCTCTCTTCTTTTTTGCAGCAGTTTCACTAATGTTCTCTAGGTCCTTATTCTACTAGTGCCTCCTGAGATTTTCTACAAACCTACTCATCAGTCCTCTGCTCTCCCAAATTCACCTCCTTCTGCAGAATCTGCAATTTGACAACTTGCCGTTTGGCACTCGGAAGGTCGTGTTACTTGTAACATTCACACTAAACCATTCAACTAGACAGCTTAAGGGTCAGGGATAATCATGTATGTTCTCCATGCTCCTGAACAACAACTCTTGCTCACGGTTGAACTGATGAATGATTGTGGGCCTGGGCCTGTGTTTTGCTGGTGGCCCGTGAGCTGCAGTTAGCCTAAAGCTGGGCAGTTGGCACCTCACTTCCCTTTACATGCAAGCAAGCATGTAAGGAACTCTCATTTTATTATTCGCTCAATCAACATCAAGAAAGGCATCATTTTGCTTTATCCTGCCCCAGTTAGGGTTTGAGGGCTCTGCATTTGTACGGAGTCTAGATCTGCAGCTTAGGAAATGGTCCATTTTATTAGGAAGCACGATTTTCAAAATGTAGACATGGGTCACAGAGTCTGGTCTGTGTCCCCTTTCCTTTTTAAGTTTAATACTAAATTGGCAATAAGTGTGTCCCAACTGGAGGCTAATTCCTGGAGAGAATGACTCTTACAAACACAGAAGTTCCTGTCTGGGACAGAGGAATATGCAGAGGACTTCAGGAGAAGAGAGACACGCATTCCTTATTACACAGCCTGTCAGGATGTTGCACAGCCACCCATTCACAGTAATTTAATGGTGGACAGAGGAGTATTTAATTTGCGTTTTGGAGAAGTTCTTGGACAGGCGGTTTTCCGTCCTGGAAAGAATCCAGCCCGTTTCTTCTCCCCCTTCATCTCTCGTCATCCTCTCCTGCCTGCCCCTCCCTCCTTCACCAGACACGCTCTCCTTTCAAAAAGTTACTGACCAGAAAATTGTCGAGGGCAACAGCCCAGCGAGGCGGTTAATCCCCGCTGTGGCAGGCCCGCTCCTGGAGGTTCCTGCCCTGTGCTTACCTCTGGGTGACCCCAGTGTTGGCAGTCAGGGAGGCAGGTGGAATGTTAAAGCAATCGCTTATGCTCCGGGCTGCTGGCGAGAGGCAATGAGAGCCCAGGCAGCAGCAGCGCAGGACTCTTCCTACCATCGGACACATGAGAGAGTAGATTTAGGATGTCAGAGGAACTTAACACGCCCTCCTCTTAATTAACTTGAAAGTAGGCGAGGGCTGTGACATCACATCTTACTGCAGATTTTCCCAGGATTTATTCAGGAGCAGATTTTGCAAAACAAACCTTATCTCTAGATCTTCTCCCCTCTGGCAAGTCACAGAACTCTTATCTGGCCTTAGGAAAATGATTTCAGGCAGAGTGGCAGGCTCAGTAGACACTGCATCCTCCTCTCCCAGAGGACTCGTTTAACTCTGGACTTAATCTGCTAATGAGACATGCCCTGAGGTCGGAGGGGAGTCAAAAGGAAGGTTTTAGCTGCTGTTGTACTAAGGCAAGACTTTCTAATAGAGGCCTGCACTGGCTACTTGCTGAAAGCCCCAAGTCTGACTGCAGCTTTAAATGCTGATTCTCACTGGAACGCAAGTGTTATGCTTTTGACTGCCACAAAATCAGATAAAGCCACTAATTTATATAAACTAGTCTAGATTGAAGCTCCTATCAACCACAGTATAGACATATGATCTATGCCTCCAGAGTCTTAGGCTTATTATTGGTGCAGGAGATGAGGTTAGAGCTAATTTTACATCATTTACAAGGCTATTTAACTTGTTTGGTCTGATTTTATAGCTAGCACAACTCAAGAACAGCAGCATAGGAATGTTGCCCTTTTACATCATCAGTTAATTTGGCACTGCATCTTCAGCAAACCCGCTGTGCTAGACATTATCCGTCCAGTAAACTAGACCAGTGTTGGAAAGGTGTCCCACAATAAAAGCATGTCTGAGACTGAACATGTGGCGTTTCGTGGCACTCCCCTTGGATTATCTGGGTTGTATTTTAGTACAGAATGGTTCACTTTTAGTCTTTTCCAACACAACAACGCTCACTGTGATTAGCAGATATAACTTCCATTCCAAAAGTTTCTGCATTTTACAATTCATGAAGCAATCCTCTGTATTAAATGAAGACACTGAAGATTAAAGTGTTGCAGGGAGACACAAAAGTGCCCTTCCCGCCTGATCTCATTATTGCTGCCTCCACAAATCAACCACAATTCCTCGCCACAGATCAGCTGAGATAGGAAGTAGTTGGTAGGTCAACACATTTCATTCCCCCTTTCAACCTCCTGCCTAGTCCAGTGAAACAAAAGTTGCTCTGTTGGAGTTGGTATCCGTAATTGCACAGACTGCTACCTTTGTTCAAACAGAGAAACCTTTCTGCACCCAATACTGAAAGTTCCTGCATACTTTTAGGAAGTATAAAGTGTAGATAATCCACTGAAGTATGTCAGTCTTATCCCCATATATTTACAAAGCCTGGTAGTACTAACTCACAGTTGGTCCTCTGAAGAAATGCATTCCAGTGTATCCCATAATCCTGGCAGAGTTTTGCATATCATGAGAACAGGAGGCTAAATCCTACAGCCTCAGAAGCGTCCATGTATTTTGCTTGTCAATGGCATAAGGGTTTTCTCCTCCACCCCTTCCCCTCTCTTGCCCCCAGGGCAGTCAGACAAGTTCTTTCAGGAGTCCTTCCTGGGAGAGGCCGCTAAAGACAGATTACGGGAGAGTGAAAGGTGTGGCCCTTCAGTGTGAAAAGCCAATCTTTGCTTTAGAAAGGAAAAAGAACCTTTTGATGCCTGAAGTAGGTCAAAATACTTAACCCAGCCCCTTAGTGACACTTGTATAAAAGTAAGCAAACAAAGCAGGCCAGTGGCAAAATTTTCACAGTTCCCCCAGTGGAAAGTGAATATCAAAGCTGCGAGGGACGGCTGTAAGAAAGATTACAGGTAAGCATGGGGGAACCAAGAGAGTAAACCCATTTACTTATTTTACACACAAGCTTTTCTAGATTAGTATTTAGGAGTTGCAAAGACATTATACTGTAAGAATTGAATTTAAATTTAATCCTGCCACCATGGTAAACTCAAAACACAGACTTTATTATAAACTGCTTTGAGCTAAGGCCAGGAGTAATATCCAGTAATGAGATTAAATGTTAGGTCTAAAGAGACTTCAGAGGGAGACTAAAAGAGTGAATTCCAATTCATTTAGTCTAGAGTCAGAACTTTCATTATTTTATATGTTGACTTAGCACTCAATGGGATTACTGTTATTCACCTAAACCACCACCAATTCCAATTGTACCCCCTTTTTTTCCTCTGAAGGAAACAAAACAGCACCTACAAAGTCTTAAAGAAGTATGTAAACACCTGTCTCCTATTCGATAGCGGCCTTCCTTGGAAAGAAAATCTGTAATTTTCTGTCTGCATACAGGCATTTAAGACCAGCTCCCTCTAAAGAAGTGAACAAATGCCTACTGTTCTCACAGTCAGGACTATTTAAGGACAGGTGGCCCCATGCTGACTTTTTTCCAGTGGTTTTTCCAATTGCTTTCGTCTGCAACATGAACTGCGACTCCAGACTGCCTTGGGAGCAGCACTTCTCGGCTCTGTGGTACCGACCAGTTGAGGAAGGGGAAGGGTTAGGGTTGTTTGCAAGAAGAGGTCACGCAGGAGTCAGCCTTTACAATCCTATTAACGCTGGGACAGGGTCAAATGGAGTGCACGTTCCAACAAAAGCACCAAGTGGCCACAAGCTGTCACCCTGCAAAGGTTCATGGAAGCATTTGTGGGGGAAAAACCGACAGATTTTAATGGTGAATGTCTGCCACACCATGTGTTAGAACCGGCCTCTGCTCCAGGGAACCAAAGCACACAAAGAAATATCCAGCAATAAAATTCTCTGGCTGCAAAGCAGAAAAAAGTGGCATATCTGGGGGGCGGGGAGAGGGGTAAGCTTTTTAAAGTTATGTATTCGGGGTAAGACTTTGAAGATTTCTACCAACAAAAATATAATACTCCATCCTATAAAAATAACTAGTGTGCTGCCGCCTCCATTTGCTTGGCATGCCATCTCTGTAATCCAGATTCATATAAAAATGTCCACAGAGATCTCAGGAAATTGTGGGGAGGGTAAATATGCAGGTGCAGAAAGCCCTTTAGTACTGCAAGCACAGCAGACAGGATGAAGGGATAGAAAGTCTGTAAATAACATTTCAAAGGAAAAAAAGAAATTGCTGCATCTGCCTGACAAAAATGCCATGCTCCAACGGGGCACTTCAGCATAGTGGAAGGTTTACTGTTTGTGCGTTTTCCTTCCAAAATGCTGCGTTATTATTTTTACTTACTGCACATACCTCTCAGGGTAAAGAGTTCTTCTCATGTGTCAGGTTAAATGTTCATATAATAGAGTTAAACATTTACTAGGACAGGAAGTTATGTTGACACTGAATGGTAAG
Organism: Rissa tridactyla; assembly: GCF_028500815.1. NCBI lineage: Eukaryota > Metazoa > Chordata > Aves > Charadriiformes > Laridae > Rissa > Rissa tridactyla. The sequence continues at coordinate 3,438,066 of NC_071481.1, read as the reverse complement.
AGCATTTGTTTTCATAAAGCTAAAAACAACCAAAAGCTTAGATTACAGGGTAATGGTAGAAGTAAGAGACAAGTGAAATTAAAAACGTGGATCCAACACAGTGTTACTTCCATCACCTGACTGGGTGAAAGTAACTCCTAAAATTGCCTGATTTGACCAACTGTTAACTGAAAAGTCTGCTACTTCTTAACTAACAAACTGGAAAAATCAGACTTAACATAAATTTATGGAAAAATAGAATTAAGGAGCTAAAAACTGGGGGCCGGTAGAACTGGATTATTTTTTAGAGTTTGCCTTATTATGTTTGAGATCATTTCTGTAACACAGTGCCTAATCTTGAAATGCTGAGCGGTTTTAACTTCTAGTGGAGAAGACTGGCCACTGCATCACCACCTTTGCGACAGCACCCAGAGGCTGCTAAGGCTAGTCCCCTTATAGCTTACAAAGGTGCCCATTATACTGAATTGCCAGTTTAGAGTAAAAAATTGTCAGTTTTAATTCTACAAGCCCTATAAAAAATAATAAATACAATTTTATCAATGAGATGCTATACTCAAAAGGTAACTTATTTAGCCTTCTGATGCTGGCCGGGTTGTGAACTTTGGCAGTAGCTTATGATTGCTGTATGTGAACTGGAGCTAAGTTTACTCCACATTGTGATGGAGATTTGTGAGAAGTCATTATATAGTCCCGTTACCAGTCAAGGGGACTTTGCATTTTGCTGTACTGTCACATTAGCAGAACCCAAAAGTAAGGTGGACAAAACAGTAAATATATTAAAAGCTCGGATGAATGAGGAAAGCCGTGAGGAATGTTTACAAGCCAGAGGAAGACACAGGCAGACAGACAACCCCAGCTCCTGTAGGAACATCACAGAAAAGGAAGAATAGGGGAAGTGTTTCAATTTGTTAAACTGGAAGAAGGCTTGCAACAAAAAACAGACATGGAAACCTAAGGATGAATAACATTTCTAATGCTGTCACTATAAACTGCCCTCCAGGAAGGCCTAAAATATGCTCCAGATCATCCACGTGCATAATATGATGTAACTCTTGACTAAAAAAATAATTTCTCCCATGAGGCTACTGGATAAGTACTGGGAGTTAAAATAGCCTACATTAAGTTCGTATATAAACTGAATGCTAGCAACGGCTCCAGACAAGCTTCCTTACAGGCCTCCTTTCTTTGCCTTCAGAAAAAGAGAATTGCTACTGTTTTAAAACCATCTAAAACTGTCAAAAGGAGCTTTTCTTGTAAGTATTTTAGTCAAAGAAATAAAGGATACTGATTAGAAGAATCTTCGATATTTAAATGCTTAACTGTTTTCCTATCTTTTTATCTACATTTCAAAATGTTATTTTTTTTAATGGTGGCTGTTGCTATGCAACAGGGCAGAATTTCTAAAGTCTATTCATCTGTGGTACAAATGACAGTTTTCAGGACACATTTAACTCTCTCAGCCTATTAAGTCAGTGGAGGAGGCTAGGAACGGGAGGACTGTAAGCTCCCAGGGCGTGCAGCCCCCAAAGGGGTACAGCATGGCTAAAAAGGGGCTTTCGCTGATTATACCATTTTCTTCAACACACTGTTAAGATGGATTACCTCCCCTGCTTATGAAAAATGTGAAAAGCAGCACAGGTCTAGTTAAATAAAATGATATCTAAATGTAGAAATGAAACATACGATAATTACTTTTATCCAGAAATGATCAATTCTAATCACATTCTGCTACAGTGATACTTATTTAAACTAGAGGGGCTGGTCAGGTAATCACAAATCAAGCTCTAGCATATTAATAAGTTACAGCTCCCTGGAAGTTACCATCCTTTGGATATGATTGCCCATCACATGCACACCTTTTAGGCTACTGCAATGCAAAATGAAGTTAATTCAATTCAATGTGAACATAAAATCAATTTAGGTATCACAGAACATGAGATAAGCTTTACTTTCCAGTGAAATAAACTATATCAAGTAACCTGGTCAGTAACTAAGATTTAGCTGAGGGGGAAGTAATATAATATTGAGGCATAATAATTCTGTAACGTGTTCAAAGCCGGTAAGAAGCACAGCTCTATGCAATAAGGGGTTTCTACCTACCAATAGACTGCAGAGCACTGGGGATCTGTAAACTACTTCACAGAAGTGTGTGAATGTAGCCCTAAAGAAAACAGGTCTATTTTTGGTTTGACTCACATTCACTGTAGAACAATCTTTACTGCCACTAAAAATATTTATAGGTACACAAAATAATTGGTAAAGACCAACAATTACTGTCCTTGTGGTATAATTTCAATGGCTAGTAGTTTTCTATCTTTTATTTTCCCTTTTAACTCAGGAAGAGAAAGTAAAATAAATTTACAGAAGTAAGATGCTTTTCTAAATTTCTGATGTTGCAAAAATACTGGACTAAAATAAGCTGATGACAGTGGTCAGACCCATCAGCACGGCACTTCCTCTGTGCGAGCGGTAAACAAGTGTAAGGATGTCATCAGGAGCTGGCTGACCCACTGCTGAACTCGGGGCTGGAAAGGAGCTGCAAGGTGCCAGATCCCTGCACACACACACACGTACCCGCACACACACACGTGTGTACACATCCACACAGGGCCCTGCAGCATAAACGGTGTCCTAGAGCAATCCACAAGAGCTGCACATCATCATCTAGGGAAATGAAACCCTGAAAAAGCCCTTTGATGGCTAAACGTTTTGCTTTTAAAGAGGCAAAGCTCTTGCTTCCATAAAGCTCACATTCAAATATAAACACAACACAGACAATAGTCTCTAAGGGGCCTGGATTAAAATCAAATAACAAGCAACACAAAGAACACTCTACAACATTGCACAATCAGCATATCTTAAAACCCAAAATCAAATAACTCAGTTCAGCGAGACAGGACTCCCGTGTTTCCCAAGAGGCTTGGAAATGTTCTTACATCATTTCTGACAGCTCACTGTGGTCAGAGCCAGCCCTGTTCTATTACCACTTTGGGAAAAAAGTATTTGTACCAGCTGGATGTCTTTAATATTCTACTTGGAAGCATGACCTCTTCTCTTTAAGGCAGTAAGCTGAGTTTTGTCCTCACTGGTAAGGGTTTTTTTAGGAGGTAGGGCACAGGGAATTTGAGTTTGTAGTCATCACAAAGCCAAGCTGCTGAAAGTGGATGTCAGGATTTCCCCTTCCCTCTCCAAACTACCGCAGCCAAGTCTCGCCCAGTGAATGTACTGATGGGAGAGACAAGGTGTCTCTGTTTACTACAAGCAAGGAGATTAACATGACAGATCTAAGACAAACACTAATTTAATCTTCACGTTGAAAATACCTGATTGTCAACTGTTATTGTTGACCCATTCTTTTTAAGGGCACGGAAAGGTGAACTGAGCAGTGCCTTTATAACAACATCTTCCACTCCCATTAATTTAAGTCTAGTATATTTGAGGGTTTTCTTAAGGTCCAGCACCCGGAGTGAAGAGATTATCTAACAATTTCTGCTTTCAGTTGAAGTGGTGCGAGCTTGTCCACTCCTCTGATATGAAGAAAATCTTGAAAATGTAACTTGGGCGTACCGGTGATTCAAAGGGCAAACAGAACGAAACCCCAACTATAACTACTTAAAAGATCATGCGTTTTTGAGTGTTAACTCCTGATTTCTGAACGTAGGCCTAGCTATATGGGAGACGTTTGCTGCCCAGTGAAGCTTCTAAGAAACACTGAAATAAGATTTTGTTCAGTGTTTGAAGTTTTCACCCACTGATACAGGTCGTCGCTCATAGAAACTTAGCGAGCAGCTTCGGTCCAGGACTTACTGGGAAAGAAGATGTATCTAAAAGACAACTACTGCCTGTCGATACAACCGGTGCAACACAGTATCCGTGCTGACCAGGAGAAGGAGCACTGACTGAATGAGAAGTCAGGCTTGAACTCCATTTGCACCTATTTTAAACGGCTGCTTCATGTAGATAAGGGATGAAATATATTAGCCAGGTCATACCAAAGGCACCACCCCACCTTTATATCGACTCTTTCTAACCTGTGGCTGAACAGATGTCATACTACAGGATAACCACAGCCCAGTATCTTTCCAGGCATCATTTTTATCCCACGTTGAAATATGTATAATTTTAAGTTGTTTATGTGTACTCAGAGGCACAAGTGCCACTGATTACGTACTGCGAGCCAGATTTATCTCCTAGTCCCATACGTAAAGCGGAACTGATTTCAGCAGAGCTGCATTTGTGCTTTCAAACAGCGTTTCACCGCGGTAAGTGGAGCACTGACACATTTGCTCAGGCAGTGTTAGACAACAGAAATCCCTATGTTAGTCAAAACAAGTGAGCTCTGGAGCGCTGTATTCAATAAATTGTAATTAAGAAGGTGGCAACATAAGGGTGGCTGTCCACAAAATCCTTTTGTAATTATGCATAGTTTATGGCTAAGCTAATAGGATGAACAATTTAAATTAGTTACAAACTCTGCCAAGGTACCCATTTATTCCCAAGTCTATTAATTAGAATCAATTTAATCCCCGCTGGGATAAAGGTCAAACAACATGTATTTGACCCTTTTCTACTGGCGTCAGTGTTATCAGCCAATGGATCTGGCAGTGCCTGGGTCTGACTTGTTCGACTCTTCAGCATGTTGACACGATGCTTTGAAGAACAGAGTCTGGGCCCAGCTAAAAAGATCTCTCTAGTAATTTCTGCTTTATATTCCTGATAAGCACACAGGTTTGAAAATTCCAGAGCTTGTTCTCTCTCGGTGGTCAGCTCCTGGGCTGTTGTTCTCTGTCTTTAAGATTTTTCCTTTTCAGTCTCCCTTTCCTACACAGTACCTTAAGGCAGCAACGGTATTAGACTTGTGTCTTCAGTTCAGTTCAGAAATCAATGTGAAAAATGAACTTTAACAACTAACAGACATCTGTTAATGGATTTTAAAACAAACACTCAAAATCAATAATCATTGGCTGACATTTCCAAACTGTCCAGAAGGAAAGACAGAATTTCTACACACTTATCCAATTTTATGGGAAGGAAATAAACAGAACTGTTGTCTTTTTTTCTTCTCCCCATAGTTCCTATAGAATTAACTGCCTACTTCTGTGGAGTTCATCATCATCGCCTATTTGTCCTAGTTATTTTCTTGGAAATAGTGTCATAATACTTTCATACCTCTCAGGTTACTCTAAGACTAAATTCCTGGTCTTGTCTGTGGTAGTATGATGTAAAATCAGCTAGTCCTTGATGGACTAATGTTGTGTATGTTCTCTTTGAATGTTGCTGATCTGTTTGAGGAATGAATAGACTCAGAGTCTATTCAGAGTTTTCCAAGTTCCTCCTTCATATTTTTACTATCCACTGCATAGTATCATCCTATCATGACAGGTTTCCACAGCAGGGTAAAAAAACCCCAAACTTCTAAACTTTTTAGTCAGAAGGCTTAGAAGTGTATGCAGTGCTTATGGTCACTCTTAAAGCAAATTGCTGTGCCAGACTAATCAGACATTAGCTCAACAGCATGTTTAATTCATTTTATAGCACAGTAAAAACTACGTTTATATGTCAGTGCTTCAGATGGAAACACTTCTACAAATCTGAGACAACGGTTTCCTAGCCTGTACCAGACTCACGACGTAAATGCAACAGAAATGCACAGCAGCACGTTTACAAGTCACTGTAGGTGATGAAACCACCTAATAAAATAGGGATGAATCACTTCAGATAAGTAAGATGAAACATCATAGACCAAAACCGTCTTGTCAGCCGTGAAATTCAGAAAAGCAGCCTTACTCCTTTCTTTGGTACAAATAAGACTAAGATCACCCAGCCACAGAATGGTTGAGGCTGGACGGGACTTCTGGAGGTCATCTGGTCCAACCCCCCTGCTCAAGATCGTATACCCGGTGTACTGCTTTGACTAGGTCAGCTCTCATGGTGAACCTCCCTGCCTCCTCTGCAAGCTTTCCAGATCCAAGCTTCTGTATTCACTGCTATCCCCATGTTACCACTCACCTTTCATTTAGCAGAAGAGCTCCTATTGCAGCCCTTCCTCCCAGCATTCACTTTTCAACCTTTGTGTTTTCCACCACACTGTCTGCATCTCTAAACATTCCCCAAAACTCTTTATTGTTGCTTTTCAAATCCCACCTTAAAACCTCCATTGCTGTGGTGCCTTTCCAAACACTTAAACACGGCTAAATGAGCGGTGCTGGAACCACTTGCTGTACAACCCCCATCGGTACAGACTTCTGTGTTTCTATTCAGCTGTTGCCTTTTGGTGTGTATCTACATTGTAAAACCCGAGGTAGGCATTTTTCTGTTGTCCTAATACAGCACATTTAGCATCTTTATGCTGAATAATTTCTGGTGCATGCGTGGGTTTCTGAGGCTCTACAACAACATTAATATATAACCTCATCTTTAAAATTTACCTCAAGATTTCCTACAGCATAGACACATCCTTATATTTTGTGGGAAGCCTCATTTAATTGTCTCGATGCCAGTCTTAAGCATTTTTAAAAGTGCTGGATTTTGATGTGCCAACACAGCCCGGTCTCACTGGGACAATATTTTCACATGACATCACTGTACCCTGATGCGAGATGACAAGCCTGTTACTCGCAAGTTCCACTTCTTGTTAACATTATTTATTCTCCTTACAACATACTCAGTAACAAAAGACAGGTATGTTCTAAATTATAAGTTAAAACAGCTCCAGCCAGAATGCTGCTTCAGAGGCACCAATGGATCTGATGTCTGATAAATCCTGGCGGCGCTTGCCAAGCAGTGACACTTACTCAGCGTGTTATTCAAACCGCCGGCCTTGGCACTGGCACACACAACAGGCTTAATGCCGTCGAAGCCTGGGACGTGAAACAAGAGTTCTTCTGCCCATCCTTAAATTCAATCAACAAGGAAGTGGGCTGCCAGCAGGAAGCCATTAAATAAAGTTGCTGTCAGTATATAATCTTTATCGAAAGAAAGCCTTTCTAGAGACCATAAAGCAACTCAATCAGATCTGTGCTCTCACAGTTCACCAAAAGTTCCAAATTAATGTATTATTTTGCATGACATGGAAAACCATTCACTCCCCAATTCTTCTCGTGTACTTCTGGATACTGCTAAGTTATGACATGCTCTAATAGTTTGCTGTAAGATTAAGTGCTTAAATTTAAATAAGATTAAAGTAGTCTTATTTAAAAATATGCCTGAAACTGTTCAGTTCCTATGTTTTTTTCTTCAATCACACACACATCAGGAGAGATTACCTAGAACCTGATATTTGCACTATGGGTAAATATACTCATTATACTACAATACATACAACATAGAAAATGCAAAATTTCCTTTTAGGAAAGTAAAAAAAAAACCTTTTTCATTTTGAGACATGCCAGATTGCCTTTTCAAAATGGCTAGTTACTTATTTGCATTGCTAAACTACTACGGAGAAATCCAGTAGATACATGGCCTGTATGTCATTCTGGTATCTCCACAGGACATAAAAAGCATTCAGGATGTGGACAGATGCTCTCTTGACAAGATTGTCTTAGTACTGGCATCTAAAATTATATATGTAAAATTTATACTGAGCCTTTTCGAAATTACTATACACCAGGCCAACTCCACATCTGTTTGTGCAGTACATTCACATACTGCATTTGTATTGGGTAAAGTACAGCAGAACTGTGTCCATTTCTTTTATAAACATCATTTTAAAGGCTTTATGATTTCATTACGTTAGATCACGGTGCCTGTTAAAAACAAGCCCATGGTGATTAATCACATTCTGTGAAAAACCAGTTCCTCTCAGCTCTGGAATTATGTAATTTAAAATCAGCACTTTTCCATATATCAGAACTAATCTCCTCTGGGGTGGCCAGATCAGGCCTATTCATGTTCTGAACTCAAGAGTGAATTGCAAGATACTCAGAAATCAGTTATTACTTGCAGAATACAAGTGTTTTCTTGATGCCTGGCCCAGCCGCAGGGGATTAAAAACCTGACAGACAGCAAGCAGGAGGGTAGGTATGCTATTGCATCCCCTCCCCACTCTTCCAGCACATTATCAGAAACTGTACACCTTCATACATGACAAAAGAAATGTTTTCAGGTTTGGAACACTACAGCCCATCTGGGTGGAACTCTGTGGCAGATTAACATTCCTGTGCGTTAAAAATTCAATGTCAGGTGGTTCTTCAAGCAAGATACAGTTTAGTCAGAGTATTCTACAGGTCCTGAAAGTGAAGTCACAGATGAATATTTGAGAGTGACCAATATTTTAAAAGACATTTTAGATGAAGAACTCTTACTGAAGTGCATGTGAGATACCAATAGCTTTTGTCCTACACCTTAAAAAAGGTCACAGCTCTGAATGACTTTTAGCAGCAGTCTCAGTATTTTGCCCTCACTTCAGGAGATTAGTATTAATTCCATTTCCACCTCTAGTCACAATGAAATTTATCTTTTATCAGAGAGCATTGGTATGCGCTGTAAAGAAGTTTTTAAAGGTATATATAAATTCATACAAACCGGGACAATCATATGTCAACATGATTCATAAAGATCAAAGTGAAATATTCATAGCACTACAGACGCAGTTTGTGTAGGTAATGTGGGAGGAGCATGCCGTTGTAGAAATTCATTTCAAAACTTGCCAAATTTTCCATTACTGGGAATACAAGGCTAAATTCTAAGACCTGATACCATTTTTTACATAACCTCTCCGAAATACTCTCAACCTAAACAGAATTTATAGCCTAAAATCTCACTCAGATGAAACTCTCCAACTATACATGGCTCTCAAGCACCTGCAATTCCTCTGAGGTTTTTAGTTCTGTTGGATTCAATGGAACACAAACAGGCTCTGGGTTTCAGCAGCAGTGGGGGCTTGCGCACCCCTTGTCCCTTCCTCGCTGCTCCTTCCTCCACCGATTTCCTATTACCATCCCAATTGTAGCTGAACTGAAAGAGGATAGCACACTCAAACGACAGGCTATCTTCCTAAATGAAGACATTAAGGTCTGACTTTGAAAATCTTGTGAAAGTAATGATGGAAAGAACAGTTGAGATTTCAGGTTTGGGTTTTTTTCTAGCCTGAATAAAATCAGGAGTGATGTAAGCAAAATACAAATCAAACTGACAACAACAACAACAAAGTCTCTGGTCAATTTTCAAAGCAAAAGTTTTCAAGTAACGCCTTCAGGATCTTTCTTCACTATCCCAAAATAATCACTGCATTATTGCATTTGTGGCACTCTACAGCTGCCCATCACATTGCCATCCTGTTAAAAGCACCTCGCAGACTTGCAGACGTAATTGTCTAGACTCCAGTGCTGACAGAGCGAGGTCATGGCTATCAAGCGGTACATTCCATGCAAGAGCGAAGTTTCCGTTTCTTGTTTTTGTTGGTGATACAAGCTCCTTGCCATCTAGCAAGGTCTCTTGTCTGTCCTGATATTCCAGAGTGCTTACCTCACCCGCTGCACAAGCATGCAATCCCTTTGAGTCGCAGAGTCTCCTGCGCTACAGAGAGTGAACGTCCAGAGGACAAAACAGTGAAAGGAGAGATCTTTTGGGTATTTACGAGATCATTTCTTGCATGGTGATGAATGTGAAGAACTCTAAACAAGGTTAATAGGAATTGTTCAACTCTTCTCTGCAGTACTGTCACACCAACACAAGGCCAGGGCTGCCCCTGACCCCTTTGGCGTTTCGGAGACATCTCTAATGCCAGAACACCCCATAGTCCCTAACAGCCCTCTTGTTTATTCATCAATAGCTACAGTTACCAAAAAGGCAAACATAGCACAGCTGGAAGGGGGAAAAAAACCCAAACACAACAAACCCAAAAGCAAAACTGGAAGACAAAATATACATATTTTGAAAGAAACAGATCACAGCGATGATCACAAAGGAACACGGGAACAGCACTGCTGTGTAAGATCCCTTGTGGATCTGCTACTGAAGATCCACACTGCTGATTTCTGAGCCCAGAGCCCCCAGCGTTAATAACAAACCTAATGAAAACCAGTGGCTTTTGACCAGTCTCCCAACAGGAAAGGCCTAAACAATTATGCCAAAGTCACTGTCAGATAACCTTGAATATTAAAATAGATACTAGAGTTGGAGAATCAGTTTCTATCATGTAATTATATCCTTTTCAGTTACTTTTATTAGGTTTTGCCGACACATAATAATCCAGAATGCCTAAGAACGAAGTATCTCTTTCCTGTTCAATCAGACCCCAGATTAAGTAATCTGTGAACAAAGTAAATGAAAATTACAAGGAAAATTTTTAGACATCAAGGACATGTCCTAAAAGGAAAGAAATAGCAAGATATACAAATGACATATAAAAAACATACAAATCAAAACTTCATCACTGGAGATCATCAAAACCAGGGCTGACAGCTCTCTGGCAAGGGCACTGTAATAGAAAATGCTGTAGGAAAAGCAAATGGCTTAGAGGAAACCAGAAGCATTTTCCAAGCCTAACCACCAGTGAATGAACCCATTCAGCCCCTACACCCCCCTGACCACTCACATCTGTAGAGGGTTGTTCCTCTACACAAGAAATATTGTTCAAAGGGGCCAGTCTTCCCAATATTAACTCCATTATACAGTATATTCTTTGCAAAACACATTAGGGTTTAGAAGTGGACTTTCATTTCATAGGCATTAAATCATAAACTCATAAAAATATCTCCTTCTCCCTTTTCATTAACCCACATATACTCTGCGGTTTTGGCTAACCACAGAATATCAAAAGCTAAAAGCCTTAACAAAGCTACTGAGGCAGAGGTGATGCTGTGTTGGTCAAATACTTTTAAGGTGTAGCCAAAATTCTCAAGAGTTAAAGCCAACAATAGTGAAAATTTTGAATTTTGCAAGCAACCAAGAAGGAATTGAAACCAAAAAAGTACATTTCTCCAGCAATTCAGTTGCAGCAAAGTAACTCCTCAGCCGGCACTTCTGAATCTGGACACATCTCTGGGGAACAGCATAAAAGTTGAATTACAATACTTGAGTACTTCCGGAGAAAATTCAATGCTATTCATCCCTCATAATAACACTAACATGTCCAGTATCATCTGTAAACCACTCTTTCTCTGCATACAGCAAATTTACATGCTTTTGTTTTTTCCAGAAGTGCTACAGGAAGCATTTAAATACACAATGCCTCCCACGACCAAGCAGTTTTTGAAAACTTCTACTGGAAAGTAAAAATACACTATGGATCCTTTGACCTCTTAGTGTACACCTGAACAGCAACGATCTAATGATTAAAGTCTCTCTTTGCCTAAAAATCACTGGTAGTCTTAATTGAAAAAACTAGAAGACAGGCACTTCTGTAACCGAAAATACAACTGACACCACTTTGTCCCCTTATTGGCCATTTCATCAGAGAGGCCAATGAACAACCATGAGAACGTCACCTTAGAAGGAAACGTCTCCTAGAGATTTATTTGTCCAAGTCATCTTTGAGGCGCAATGGCAGAGCGATGGACTTAAAAGAACAGGGGTAGGGAACGGGAATCAGGATGGATTTACATGATCACGCCCAAGAGAGTTCCATTCTGTTGGACTGAGAATTTCAGTCTTCATGCTCATCTATCAAGCAGAAGACACTGTATTTCCATTTGTGTAAACCTTTTTTTGACTTATTTCTTGCCATCTTCATAGCTTTAAATGCAAGAACGAATTTTACAGTAAAAAAGTTGCAGATGTGACAATTTGTAATCTTATTGAGATACAACACTTGTCATCTTATGTGAAAACTGCTCAGATACATCTCATTTGTGATCAACAAAACCAGCCCCTGAAAATGAAGATAGAGTGTAAGATGAAATCCAATCCAGTCTGATTATCAGAGGAAATGTCATATGCTAACAGTCTCAACTAACCTATCTTTCAGAAGATTCTAATCTCAAAAATATGGTTATATATCGCCGCCTACCTCCAAAACTCCGCCACTATGTCTGTGTGCACACGCGCTGTGATGACTTTTTCAAGATGTACTGCACACCCACTATTAGAATCTGAATCTCTGTGTTGCTGTTTCTGTTCACCTCTATGTAACACTGTGCTTGGCCTCAGAATTTCACACCTTCGGTGGAAGTGTTTTTCTAAACTTGGAATACTGTCACTACGCCATCTGATAATCGGAACCTGTTATAAATTATTAATTATGATCAATAATTCAAGCTTTGCATATCATTGTAAAACAGTTAACTGCATATGAAGACCACAGAAAAATAGAATAGTTAATTTTCACAAGCCTTATTGAAAGACAACTTGCTTGCCACTTCAAGTCTTTTTTGTTTGTTTTTGATCATCTGAGGCAAAGCATAAAATCGAGGACTGGTGCCAGAGAGGTCTTGCATTCTACATGGAAACTGCGTTACAGTCACAAAGTTAGGGTTGAGCACAGAAGGCAGGAAAGAAATGAAATCTCACAGCAAAGGGAATGGAAACTACCACATCTGGGTAAAATTGTCGTTAAGAACGTTAAGGAAGAAAAGGATAAGCCTGCTTGAGTGTTGCAGGGAAAATGTGCCACTACCAAAGGCAGAAAGGCAGTGCCACTACCAGAGAGGATCAAAACTTGCCAAGTGCCATATTTGATTTACTGGATAGCCATGATATAACTGAAAGGAGAATCTAATTCAAATTCAGTAAAAGCAAATACTGAAACACCTCATGACAGACATGAAAAAAACCCATAAGGTAAAAACCCCCAAAGTTCTAAACAGTAACTAGCAACGACACAGCATTTCACAACATCATATGAGACAAGTACAAAGGTTCCCAACAATTATTCTCATTGATTCTTTCCTTCTAAGACATGTAGAGATTTTATAGCTCAGACATACCAATGAACTACAGTCTACATCTGTTAATAGTGATTTCATCCTCAGTGCTGTATCTTAAATAGCTCCCTCTCCTTTTGCCCCATGTCACCTGGTTCATGAGGACTGACTGCCATTGTTCAGCTTCCAGCTGAACTGCAGCTAAGCGGCGCTCGGATTAGCTGTAGAAATGGTGGTACGTTAATACCAGAGCTTAGCATAGCAACCAGCCGGCCTAAATAAATAAATAATGAAGCATGGTGTTCTAACAGATAATATAAATACACTTTCAGCAAATTGCTTGGGTCCAAAGGTCAGTCAACTTGTTTGCTCTGCCTCCAAGAATTTGTAAATCTCAACATGATGTTTAAACATAAGCATATATAAACATCAAAGTTCAATTCTGACATATTTTACACCTCAAAGTTGTATGCCAGAAGAGCTCTATACCACACACAGAAAACTGTGGTGCATGTGTAAGGAAGTGACAAAACACTATCCCAAACTAAATGCAAATTTTTCTTTAAATATCCTTTCATTCTGTGTTTCTCTTCCTCTTTATTCTCCATTCATCCTCTCTCACAGAGAGAACTATTTATGCAGCTGTCTAATTTCACAATTCCTCCCTTTCATTACCCATTAAGGGAGAGATGGAACTTTAAATCTCAAGCCTCGTTTCAGGGTGTGTGTGGTTTTTGTATTCTTGATTGATTCACACATATGGAGACACCTATACTTATAAAAACACAAAGTTTCAAGGTAAACCACCAGTTCGTGAGCTAGAGAATGGTCACACCAGCCACACTGGCATTTCTAGGCAGCTGTGCGGACAGACCAGTCTCTCAGCCTCTCTCCGTTCCCCTCTTTCCTAAAGGAAACGAGCAAACAGTCTCACAGCTCCCACTCACGTTGTGCTTTTCTTCCTTGCTGGGGTCTCATTCACCTTACCTTTGAACAGCTCTGGGCTGGCAAAAAGCAAAATACAGGGGACTTCAGAAAGCACAAGAAATTAATTTCACAGATGGAAAACCATCAGGGTGAAAGTGAACCCTTCTGCCCACGTTCCTGAGAGAATGCATTACTAGGACGGAGAGCCAGAACCCTCCTGCACACAGTGTTTTCCTCTTTCTGAGCCAAGCCCCTCTCCCGTGGGGCGACACGTGCGGCAGCGGCAGCCTGGCTGTGCCCCAGGAGAGCTAAAGGTGTGCTCAGCCTGGAAGGCTGGAGCCGGCAGTCGGCTGCCCCCCTCTCTGCTTGTACACGGTCCCAGGAACCAGGGCTGCCAGAAAGCAGCCTAGTAAACAGAAATGCAAGTGAGCACTAGCTTCACGCATGGCAATCACATAGCTCTCCTCTCCCTGCCACAGGAATCCCAGGCTGGAGCAAAAACCAATCCTTTGTCAGCAGAGGAGAACTCACGAGGGGGCCCCTTTCTCACCTTGACATTTTCTTAGATGAGATGAGGAGGCAGGATGCAGGGAAGGAGCGGGCAACTTCTGAAATGTCAGACAACATAATGGCTCAGCACGCCAGGGTTTTGCAAAACAAGTGCCCCTTCTCCCCTTGCACCTTCCCAAAGTGACCCCATCAGTCCCACCTAGAGGTGAGGGAAAAGGCTTTCAAGTCTTGGAGTCGGAGGACTCCCCAGCAGAGCAGCAGGTGGGAGCTTCCTCCCCCCGTCCCCTCCATGCCGGTGCTCACCTTTCTGGCTCCTCGTTTAGCAAACTCCCTGGCCAGATGGCGGCCGATGCCTCTGCCGCCTCCGGTGATGAGCACGTTCTCCCCAGACAGGTCTCGGAGCTTGGGCGGCAGCACCATGCACACGGCAGCCTTCACCACCAAATAAACCATCTGCACGGGGAAAAGCAGCAAAGCGCCCAGCCATTTCCAAATCATCCTCTTGTTCCAGGCAAGTCAGGAAGGCAAAATTCTCTTCCAACCCTTCACAAAACCAAGTTAACAGAGAAAGAAAACCAATACCCTTCATGCACCCCCAGACGGGTGACAAGTCTTCAACCCCCTTCCAAAACTTGGGGGCAAGAGATTCTTGGACTGGAAAAATCCTTCTCTCCCCCTAAAAAAAATGGGGTAGGAGTAAAGTAGTGCAGAAGACCAAGTCAATCCCCTGTTTCTTGATCGGTGTCCTCTGGGATTGTCACATGCAGGTAAAACGGTTTCCTTGCTTTTTAACTGGAAGACAGTTTTTTTTTAAATTAAAAGAGAGAGAGAAAAAGTACAATTAAAAGTAACCATACATCCCTCCGCTTCCAAGACCGACATAAAAATCCAGTATCCAAATGGAAGGTTTTTATACTTAGAAAAATAAAATAAAGCAGCCTATGTCTCCAAATTTCAGCCTGCAGTGCCTTCCAGGCAGCTCATTTCTATTCTTAGACTCAGGAAATTGCTTAAATAAGACAGAATTGCCAGGACCTTCTTTTAAAGAAAGGCTCTATTCAGGGCAAGGTTGTTGTTTTTGTTTTAATATCTATAAATATCTATAGGCGTTCAGTCCTGAGCCGGTTGCAAAGGTTGAGCTGATAACCGCCTCTCTCTGTCCCCTCTCCTGGTTTTTGCACTTGGAGTATCTGTGATCACAGAGCAGGAATTACGCCGTACACTATTTCAGCTCTGGCTCTTACTCATTTCTCCCTATTGCTCTCTCTGCCTATCACAGCCGCGGCGCTGGGGAGTTTTTATACCCCATTAAGCCTGATTGACAGTTAAAGTGTCGGGGAGATTTCACTACTGTTTCTGTGAGTGGCTGGCTCTGCTCTCCCCTCCCCCGGAGCGAGCCGGGAGCCGCCGCACATCAACTCACACACGCAGGGCTGGGGCGACCGCCGGCTGCCGGGCGGCGAGTTGGGGCTCGCTGCGAGCCGCCCTGGGCTCGCTGCACGCCACCCTGGGCTCGCTGGAAGCAGCCCTGGGCTCTCTGTAAGCAGCCCTGGGCTCGCAGCCGGCACCGAGGCAGGCTGTCACCGAGCCAGGCAGCCCCTGCCTCCTCCCTAACGTGCCCACGGCTACAAGAAGGTGCTGTGGTCTGACCTGAGCCCGGGGAAAAGCAGTTCCAGGAAGAGCCCGGGTTAAGGCTGGGTGGAAGGGAGCCATCTCTGCCTGACGGGGCTCTGCCGGGGAACTGCGAGCCCAAGATAAGACGAAAAAACGACTTTCAGCCCTACGTTGCCCAGCTAAATCCAGCCTAGGCTGATCATCATCAAAATCTATTACCGTTGGACCAAGGTTTTTGTGGACAGCGTGACAGCTCATGGATTTTCCAAGCTCGCATTGCTGAAAACTAGGGGTTTAGTAGCGAGGCAATAAAAAAGGCCGGTTCTGAGTGAGGGAGGGAGACTCACTTTCTCACAACAAAAGGTAGTTTTTTTCCTCTCCTTGTCCAAGACTTTTTTTGTCTGGTTACGAGGGCAGAGTTGCAACACAGGAAGGTCTCCATAGCACTTTAAACTATGTTGTAAGTGGAGAAAGGGCAAAGTGTATTGCAACTAGGTCCCCCGACTTGGTTGTCCGCACTGTGAAGCATTAGGCAGGTAAGTGATGTTTTCAGTTGTACCGATTAAGCATTTCTGCGGAGGATGTGACTGCACGTTTGAGCTGAGCTGTTCCTACACAGTTTGTAGTTGTGGCACCGATCAGAAATAACCTAAAACGCAGAACTTTGGGGATGTCAAAAGATGCTCAAGGCTGTCCGACCTCACCCTGCTGTCTTCTCACCTGTGCTGGAAAAAACTTCGGGTTTATGACTCTATATATCATTAAGAATGTACCAAAATTAATCCAGTCCCACATATTAATTCAGGAGGTCTGGATCTATATCCACTATCCTGGGAAGCCATCTAGTGGCAAAAACTAGAATTACTGAAAAATGACATTGGAAAGGCACCCTCAAACTTCTTCACGTCTATAGTAGCTTTAGTAGCACCACTTCAGTGGAAGTGTACGGATTTAAGCACCTATACATAGGTAGCCAAGAAATGAGAATCTCTTTGAAAATAAATTCAATTTTATACTTCAGAATCAAACAGAAGTTTTTGAAAACTGGCGTTGTTCCAAGTGGCCGCATGGTAACAGAGCGTTCAGGGGTTGTTTGTAAGAAAAGCAACCGAGTTTCTAGTGCCACCCACATTTAAAACCTATATCATACATAGATATTTTGACAGAAAATATGAACAATATCTAAATCCTTGAATTTCAGCTCTGTTAAAAGTTCCACAAAAGTTTTCAGAAAAAAAAAAAGAAAATAAAATTTAGAGAGAAACTTGCAGAACTTTTACCTTTAAATACCTGGTTACCTCGTAAGAAGTAAGTGATATGACTATCACTGCACCCTCATAAAGTGTCAGGAGAGAGGTTTTTGGAGAGAAGAAGATGAAGCATTCTAACTGGAAACCGTAAGGCTGTACATACTGTCAGAATCAAGTGGTACTCCCTAACTTAACTGCATCTGAAATAACCACAGCTCAAAGAATTTCCATTGCTGCTTGGCAGCAGTTAGCACCTCTGTGTGTTTTTACAGTAATACCTTTAGAAATGGAGGTGGGGAGGCACCTGGGTTACAATTTTCCTCTCAGTCCAAAAACTCTGAAGGGGAGAGAGAAATGACACAGAGAACCCAGTGTCTGGTTTAAACAAGAATGACTCAGTGTCTGGACTGGTAACAAATATAACAACTTCCTGGTATGAAAATAAGGAGCAGTGTTAAAAATGAAAGGATATGAAGTTTGTCAAAGTAAAATTGATTTTTTGATTCCTGACTTCAGTTTCTTTATGCATAAATCACCACGGACACATTTAAAATAGAAAGGTCAGCAACATTACATAGTTAGCCTGTTCAGATTAAAAGCAAAATCTATTATTAATTTAAAACATTTGCCAGTCCTTTGAAGCCAGTGGGAATGGAATAATCTTGTGAATATTCATTTCATGTATCTGTCTGAATAACTAAATCGGCTTGAATAATATTCTAAAATGTATTGGAAGTAGGGTTTTTTTGTTCATTATGATTTTGGTTTATTGATCTATGAGCAAAGTTGCTACCAAATTTGGAGTGGGTATAAAAAGACAGTTCTAGATATTTAAAATTTTCCTAACCTGCTCTTCAAATTTCTTGAAAGTATGAGCTATTTTACTTCTTTACTACTTTAGGTTTACCTTGAAGCAGTGAAAATCAGTAGTTACTGATTTGTACATCAGTTGCACAAATGTACAAAAACAAGATGCAAAAGCAGACTCATAGGAAAAATGAAGTAACTGCATCTTGCCTGCAATAAATATGGTGAAAAATATATGCAAGTTATTTTAAAATTCACCTAATTCCACCAAAAAGTCAAATAGCTTTAAATCCTACACATGCTATATAGAATGCTGAGAACAGCTAAGGTTTGTCCCTTTTACTTGCAGTTCCACTCTGAAAAGTGGCAAAAAAGTAGTATTCTGGGATTTCATGTGATTGCTTTATAGAAACCATTGTGCTCTTTTTTGGCAGGAGGTCTTTTTCCAAACTGTCACCTTTACAAAACCAACATGTGCTTTTGTTCAAGAAGTTCATCTCTGTTAGTGAAACGCCCTGAACTACGTAGGTTTGATTATCCAAACTGCTTTCAGTAAATGTCTATAGGTGCAAACAGACACTTGGTACATACCTTTGCTGATGCTCACAAGGATCTGTCACATCACAGCAGTTGTTTCAAATTATAAGTTAAAAGTTGTTCCAAAGTGAATCCCTTCCATGTTTCTACTCAGCAGTCCTTAACCAGTGCACTGCAGCGTTCGAGAGGGAGGCCTGTAGATTTTGTAAAATTGCATCAGTTGCTAATGCTATCACTTAGTTGCAGAATTAATTTTGCATTTTGGATACTTGCACTGTTTGTTTCCTATACAGACACTCACAATAAAGTACAAATTGAAAAAACCCCAACGACTTGGTTTAAGCCATTTTCTTGGCACTTTAAACTATGCTTTATTTCAGTTTGCGACAAGAGCAAGAAGGCAATCACGTAATACATCTCAGCGGTAACTCATTCAGTTTTGGCTTCTGCTTGTCTGTTTACGTTTCTAGATTTGTACTTCTTAACGGAAGTGTAAAGGAAGATGGCTTTAATACAGTTTTATGAATCTATTCTGAATTAATAGGCTTAAATTTAGATCATCACTGAATGACCCATTCCTGGGACTATAACTCAAAAGATGCATTAATGCGTTCTGAATATTTAATCACAATAGTGCCTAACTGTAATAGTCCGGCATAAAACTAAACCTGCTGTTTACATTTAGGATAGCTAATGTAAAGGCAGGTTACGAAGGCCTACAGTAACTGCAACCCAGCTTTTGGATTGTAGTTGCTGTAGATTTACTCATACTCTCAGAGTCCTAGAAACCAACTTTTTCTTACTTGCTTTGTCTTGAAGGAAAAAACAGCAGTGAAAAAGCAACATTTGCCTCCATAACAAGCTGATACACTCTCTACACACATCACTTGCATAACGAAAGTCCATTTTTGCAGAACAATGTTACATGGACCTGACATGTACATGACGATGTTACATGAAGAGGCTCAGGTAAAGTGTCTGAATGCTTAGATCTTGATGTTGCACCTACATATATTGGCAGAACCCTAAATTTGTTCACAGCGCCTTTGCAGCCAAGTTCCTAGCAAACTCGGAAGTCTGTTCGTGCAAATGAAGTTGCTAAACTGCAAGAACTTTTGAGAGGAAAATGAGCTGGAAATTAAAAGCATGCTCAAGGCATGTCTGAAAGCCATTTGGGCTAACAATTCTGTGTTTTCAACTTTAAGAAAACCCACCCAAATATGTACAGTACATTGGTAAGCAGATGCGAAAAAAACGGGAACACAGAACAGCGCTGTTACACAATGGAAAGTCTGTGTTACGAGGGTGTCGAGTAATACCAGTATTTTACATCAGCGCAGGGTTCTTGACCATGGACAATCTATCACGATCACAGATTAAAACTAAACCTCCTTTAAAAAAGGAAAACCTTTTGCCAAGCCAATCTGGTTTTTGTTACATGAAGTACTGCTGTCAGATTTGGATAAATCAAGAGCTAAATTTTTGTGCTTCTTGATTTCATTCTTCCCTTGAGTTCACATTTTCCATTTGAAATGTGTCCCAGTGGTTCTATGATTTCACACTGTCCTTCAATATACTATTAAGTATTCAGAGTCTGATACTGTTGCCTTGTAAGTGGAGTTTTGCCATGGACTAAGCTCAAAGGGACCAGGTTTCTGTTTCACTTCCAGCCTTGACAGAAAACAGTCTGTGTCCAGCCTGGTGCGAAAAGCTACGTTTGGATGTCTCACTGCTTTCCCAGGGTCTCACAACAAGTCAGTATCATGAATAAAGGTATCACACACATCTTACTGAGCAATTCTAAATTCTCGATTACACCCCTTTCTAGATTCAACGTGTGTGAAAAGAATTGTCTTTATAAGCAGAAGTAGAATGTTTTCAAAGTGCATGTACGTGCTAGCTGGAATTCAGACAAAGGGATGCTACCTCAAGAATGTGGTATTTCTTTCAATCACTTAGTCATTTCAGTACACGTTAGATTTTACCATTTGTACTAACTGCCCTTTGTTCTCACCTATTTTTAATTAGGAGCCAAATCTGTGTCAATCTGTTAGCCTGCATCTTCATATTGGAAGAGAGAACAGTGAAAAAATACCACATGTAAACAGGACTGGAGTGACTACGTTGTGTTAAACTGATTGACTCATCTTACGTTCTCTTTAATACATTTACCTCACTTTTACGCCACTCAATATTTACCATTCCTTCTGACTAATTCCTCAATCCTGACAAAACTTCTAAGATACACAAGGAACTAGGGAGGCGGAAGAATTAAGTTCATAAGGGTCTCAAAATTAGGAAGCTTATTGTTGCAAGAGGCTGAACTGAAATCGTACTAAACCAACGTGATACGGATTTTGACAAAAACAGAACAGTAGGCTAATGCCTGTAATAAGTTTGCACTGGAAGCTTGTAAACTAGCTTAGGAAAAAATCTCTAGATAAAATGTTCCCTGAATCCTTTCTAACAAGGTCTTTTTAAAAAAACTCATTACATGCAGTTATAATTTCTTTTCAGAGCTAGTGGTTCACTAGTACATACAGAGGTGAAATAATTCAGGTCCTCTAACTGTCGTAAGCTTCTTCAAACTTGAAAATTCTAGAAAGGAAGCCAAAAAGAGGAGGAATGTTAGGAAGAGAATGCTGTTGCCAAAGGCAAACTTGAGGCCTGCTGAGTTATGTTATAACATACATGGATTTCATGGTTTTCTTACCTTTAACACCTATTTATTTATTTATTTTCATTTTAAACCACATATTTCAATCAGTTCTACCTGCCCAATTCCACTGAAGTTAACGATTAGACCTGTTCTCTTAAGAATCCAATGTGGTTACTCTTATCATCCGGTCCTTTATCTCTTATGACTCATGCTCTTTACTTTCATTCCAAACAGCTAAATATTTGTTTACGCTATTGACTAGCTCACGTTACAGTTTCTCGCTCTTTCCTGTAATGCATATTTTGCATAAATGGGATTTTTCTAAGCAGATGTATTTCATGTGCTTATTTTATGGGTATAAGAAAAGCTAGAAAGGACTCACCTTTTTTTAGTCAAGGTCCCACTTCCTGAGGGAATACCACTACAGGTTTGTTAGCCAAATGCAGAATCTTACGGCTCATAAAATGGAGTATTTCTCTTCTATGACCACGATTACAAGCTTTTATAAGGGTTTTAAAATGGAGCATCTGGGAGATTAGAGGGGATAAAGAAATATTTCAGAGTGTTCAGGGGATAGCATTGCTTGTACTGATTACGTCAAGCTGAGCTGATGCTTGTTTGCTTTTTCCTTTTACCCAAACAAGTCTTGTCCAGTCATATGGTGGACAGAAATACATGGAGTTCCACCCGGTCACTCATTCCTTCACTGTCATCACCTCTGTTGGCACAAGCATTTGGCTAGCGTATGGTCTAATCACAGCCTAAATTACAACAAAGGATAACGTAGAGTTGTCTTAGCAAAAAATAGCAAATAATGGAGTTGTAAAGACATCAAAATCCGTTCTTTAGAATGAATCAGAATAGAGGGCTAAGGGCCAAAGTTCTCCAAGTCAAGGGGAAGTTTCCCTCTGATACCACTGGACCATTGGTGAGCCCTGAGACCCTCCAAATAACTGACAGCTCTGTATGAACCTCTAAAAGCAAAATTCCTTTAGATGCACTTCAGAATGTCTGTTCTCTCTGTTGTGGCCAGCTGCCTGCCTCAGAAATACAGGGAAAAAAAGATCAGCACTAAGCAAAAAGCCTTAGAATCATATTCAGACCTGTTCCAAGAGCAGAATCATTACAGCTCCTGAACACGGAGACTGGAGTTCAGCATTGCCGGTCTTGCATGGGTTCCTAAGTAGAGGTAGTATCTTTCACTAAACTAACTAGTACACACTTTTACTGGTACAAAAAATCCCACACAGCTTTTCAGGCCCAAAAAGCAGAACACAATTAAACCAGATAAAAAATAAAGTTCATTTGCAATTTTGGAATATACGAAATAATGACATTTCCCGGATGTGAGTCTTCTACGTATTAACTTTGACCAGGCTAAATAAAGTTGTAATAGCCGGATGTTTGTGTGCTTCTAGCATCTGGCAGCCTTATCTGTAGGAGGAGGGTGGAGCAATTTTGGTATGCAAATTACTTCTCTGGGCAGTCAGTCAGTCTGGAGGATATAAATATTGACAGTAGCATATCAAACAGTTCTCTTAATAAATTATTCCCACCAAAGAAAAATGGAATCCTTTTATGCTCTGGCTTTAATAGCAGGAATTCTAGTTGCTTTGGTCTTACTGCTTTTAATTGCAACTAATCGTAATTCCTTCAAGGTGGAGATTCCTCCTGATGTTGACCAGCCATCAAAGCTCCGCTTATATCATTGTGTATACACTCTGGTGGAAGTTCTGGTGAGTTTATCATACTCTGTGATATTGTGATTTTCAGGAAAGGAAAAACCTGAGTAGCGCTATGAAGATATGCATTTAAATATTGCAACTATTTGTAATGGGAACTTTTATAGGCCAAAGTTTGATTTGGTATTCTATTACTGTATATACAAGCAGCCAGTAGGAGGTGAGTTCTTTTAAATCCTGAAATATGCATTCTTATGCCGCAATTATAATTTGATTGCCTTCTACAATGAAATGATTGCTGCTGTGGATGACAGGAGGGCTGTGGATATCATTTACATGAATAATAATAACCAAACCTTCTGTATCTCAGCGTCCCTTGACATATTTAAGGTAATTTCCTAAATTTTGAACTATCTGTACAAATTTTCTTACCCGCGATTCTGTTCTTATTTCTGCAGTGGCTGAATTACTATGTCTTAGTTAAGTATCATAGAATCACATAGGTTGGAAGGCACATCCAGAGGTCATCTAATCTAGCCTCCTGGCCAAAGCAGGTTCAGCTAGACCTGTTATCACTTATTATTTAAGTACCTGTAAGCCAGACTCACTGTGCTGTGTGTTTTGCCATCAGAGAAAGAAACAGCTTTTGCCCAAAAAGCTTTCAAAGAAGGCAACAGGAATATATAAGAGCAGCCTAAGACCTGGCACGTCTGGCACGTAACATGTCAAAAGAAAGCCTGTAGGAGAATCACAGAGTGGTTTCATTAATGTTTGTACGCAGCTCATCTCACGTAAAGGTATTTAGACTAACTGTGCATATTGCACTGTGATATAAAGCTTTGATGATAATCAGTTCAGCTGGCAAAGCATAACACTTCAAAGTGACTGACAGAAAGACTGTCTGCTGTAGTCTTAAAGTCCATGAAGCTCAAATTGCATGTTTTTTGCTAGTTGGCATGTGATTTCATAATTATTTTTGAAGTAAAAATCTGGTCCCCATATGATCTTCCACATAAAAAGCCTGTTTGTGCCAGAATGTAGGTGTTCCAGCAAATAGTTTTCCAAAAACCCTATTTCACCAGAAAAGGTATGCTGACATGCTGATCTGGGTACTCTCTTTCTTACACATATACACGTTTTAGAATCTGGTTTATACAATATGTTTCATCAAATAACACTGATCACATCTGACTAAGAATAGTCATACCTTTTCTTTTTTTGAGTGTATTGTTATTGGTTCTGAAGTATTTTGTAATTATTGATCAATAAGTTATGCAATAGAATACATACCAAATTCCCCATTCTTCTTCATGATAGTGTTTTCTCTGAATTTGAAGATGTCTCTGTGACATCAGGAACTCCTAAGATAAGGAAAGGAAAGAGGATATTTAGATAAAAAGCGCTGATACCAAGTTTATCACATATATTATTATCTGTCATCTGAAAGCTCTGTAAAAACTCAGGGATGTTAGAAAGTACCAATGAGATTAAATAAACACGGTATGGCAATTCTGTCACCTTCAACCATTCCAAAATCATAACTCTGACAAAAAGACTGACTTAAAGAGTCATGAGAGTTTTTGAAGATTGCTGTTTGGGGAAGGTTATATTGCCTTGGCTCTTATATTCGTTTTCCCCTTTGCCAAGATACCTGAAAATGTGCATTTTCAAATGTAAGGGAAGAATTATATCTATCCATTTGTCTGTAGGAAATGGCAGCTAAGCACCCCAAGCACTGCTGGCAGCTGTGGCACAAACCGCTATGAAAAAACCCCAGGTCATCTCTGGGTTCCCACCTTTGATTCTAAATGATTTTCTCTCTCTTTTCCATGGTTCACGGTGGTTTCTTTTATTACTCCTGACCCAACTTGTTTACTGCAGCCTGGACTAGATTATTAGGAAGGAAGAAGCTGTGTTGTTTGAGAAAGGCCCTGGTGAGGAACTGGGTGTTGCAACACACTTGAACTACGTGCGATCTGGCTTCATACATACATGATAGCTGGGATCATGCACCTAAGAAAGTTCTACCTCTTTGTCTTACTCTGGCATTCTTTCACAGCAAAATTACTATTTAAGGCCAATATTTGAATTGTCTCTGAGACAGACAGAGCAGATCTAAATTAAAGGCCAGATACACAAGGTTGGAAAGAACCATTTCCAAAACATAGCTGGCAATTGGTTTATAAGGCATTGATACACCAGTGTACACGGAGGCTTCTGTTACTCAGATGAGAACAATACAATTTGCATATTTCTTGTGATGATTATCATCGTTCCATAAGAATTAATTATAATAGTCTGTAAGGACAATTAAGTTCTTACTCATGGGGAAGGGAAATGTTGCCCCTAGCAGGATATACATCCGTTACAACACGTGTTCAATATAATGGAGGATTCCAGTGTGACCTCCAGGCTATCTAAATTATCAGCAGGTGACTGCTCTTGGATAGGAAATGTTTTGACACATTTAACGACCCTCTCCTATCTTCAGAATATTTGTTTTCCCTGATTAGATGTAAGAAACTGATTGCAGAGTCATTTCATGAATACTTGTGAGATCCTGATGAAGGCAACAGTTTCACTGATGGGGGAGGAGACAAGATTCGGAACAATTTTCATCAGTTCCTCATTTAGGCCACCAGCCCTTCATTATTGATTATAGGCATTAATGATTTTTCTTAAAGCTTGTCACTGACCCTGTGGCATGGAGATGACCCAAGACCAGTAAGTTACTGAATCTTGCACACAAACTGGCCTGAGTCTTTTTCGCCCAGTATACTAAATGCTGTCATGCTAGGGGTATTTTCATCTCACCTAACCTTAAATACTTTAACTGAGAGATCTGAAGTACACAGCCTCTCTTTACAATCAACGGACATGAACAGACATCTCCAGAGCGTGATTTAACACACCTGAAATTGGAACCATCCTCAAGAAATGCCTCTTTCTCTTCACTGATTAGAAAAGGAGCCTCAGGCCTAATGACTCTTCCACACCTAAGCAAATGCCTGATGTTACTTGTGGAAAATCCAGATCAGAGAAATTAGAAGGTATTTATATAATACAGTTCATGGAACAAGTATTACAACATTCTTCCAGAAACAATGGCACCTCATGTATGTTTTCACTTTCATAACCAAAATCACAAAACCACTAGAGTTATTTGTGGTAATCCTGTAAAGCAGCAAATAACCAATATAATTACCCTAAATATAGTATAGAAAAAGTAGCTTGTGGCCTTTAGAGAGTTAGAAGCCTTGAATTCCCTATACTAATTTATCATTTTTCCTGTTATATCTACCTAGGCAAAGAACTTAGAAAGTCTGGGCATCTTGAAAGAGCACATACTTATAAGATTGATTTTTGATGGACTGCCGGCATGCAGGGATTCAAAGCTCTTCATAAAGGATCTGCATTTTGATGAGGTGCCAGTGAGGATTTACCTCCCGAGAGTACCTTCTGCAAGCAAACGGAGAGGAGTCATCTTCATCCATGGAGGATGCGGGATGTTCGGAAGCATCAGTAAGGAACTGAAAGAGAAAACAAGATTATTTAGGATTGTTAACTATATATTTTAAAAAACTCTCCTGAACCTAAAAAGTGACTGAAGCTTATTTTGAGAGATTGAGAGACAGAAAGCACTTAATGTTTATTTTTACTTTTTAAACTCTCTAATCTACCCTTATTTAGTATCTAAATTATTTTTATAGGATGTAGCATTCTTTATGGCATATATATTCCTTACAGTAAGTGGTGCTGCTAAAGAAATAAATTCCTTTTTTGCCTGAAAACCTGAGAGAACCTATTCACACCTGTATTCCTCCCTTTGATCACTAACTGCAACATGTTTATGAGGATTTCTATAACTGTTCATGGCAATGCAAGTGGCCTAGAGCAGTCACTTTAGAACATGTGTCCATGATGTACGTACTTTAATTATGCTTTTTTTCTCCAGTTTAATTTATTAGAGAAAGCAGATAATTGCAAACACATAATTTAAAAAGTTCGAAAAGATACTGTTTCTACAGGCAGCAGACATGCACACATATTAAACAGTGTTTGAATTCTTTAATTGAAAGAACACATCATTGAGCAAATATCTGTAAAATAAATCTAAATACAGCAAATTCAGAACTAAGGCTCACGGAAAACCCAATGTCTCCTTAAATAGATTAAAAGAGGCATATTTCTGCCCACAACTTTACTATGGAATAATTATATAATTAGACAATTTACTGTAACACAATTTGGATGCCTCAGATTTCTGCCTGAATTAGCCACACAGAGATATACTGATTTCACAGGGGGCGTACCAGCTGCACCCTCCATTCTTCAGAAAATAGTCAAATCTCTGCTTCAAATGCAGAATTCATTTAGCCTTAGCTGTAGTACTACAATGAGCATTTCCGCAGCACAATATAACATAGCTAAGTCAGTCTCAGACTGAGTTACTTAAAACAACGTAATAAGCTTTTACAAAGATCTCAAGCTATTTTATCCCTTACAACCACTCTAAGGCATTGTGCGTAATAACCACGGAATGGTCTGGGTTGAAAGGGACCCTAAAGATCATCCAGTCCCACCCCCCCGCCCTGGGCAGGGACACTTCCACTAGACCAGGCTGCTCAAAGCCCCGTCCAATGTGACTTTGAACACCTCCAGGGATGGGGCATCCTGCTCTGGGCACCGTGTTCTATTGTCTCACCACCCTCATCATGAAAGCCGTTTTCCTTATATCCAATCTAATTCTACCCTCTCTCAGTTTAAAACCATTGCCCCTTGTCTAATTGTAATAACTATAATAATAATTCCTTATTTTCCTTACACATCAACAGTCTCCCAAAATGTAGGAACTTTACAGTGTGTCCTGATGATCGAAAGTCTAGATTATTTTGACCCTAGAGAAAATTTGAGTAGCTCACTAAATAGGCAAGGGACCCACAGTCATGGTAATATGTCATAAAAAAATAAGGGATGATATTGCTTTAAGTATTCTAAGATATTAATTACATTAACAACATTTGTTCTTCAGGATGTTATGAAAGAATATGCCGGTACATAGCCCGAAAATCTGATTCAGTGGTTGTGTCTGTTGGGTAAGTGAGCTCCACCCTGCGATCCTCCCAGAAGGAGAGAGTGCCGCTGCTTCCCCCTGCCGCCCCCACCTCCCCGAACAATGTCCATCCTCTACTTACATTTCTTTGAATATAAGAAAAGAAACTGAGCTCTAGTGTTGCCTACCCCTATGTTGTTGATATGGGTGAGCAAGCATGTGCTGTGAAATGACCATGAGAAATACCTGATACAGGTTTATAAAGTCTCACACGTAATACGTATGTCAGCTATTTTCAGAAGAACAAAGAGATTTGTTTGCTTTTACATGGTTATCACCACAAAAATCACTGCCTTTGCTTGATAACAAGAAATTATAAGCTGTTGTCCCAATTTCAGGTTTTACTATTTAGGGGGCTTTGGGGATGATTTTAAATGAGTCGTATAAAATCTAATAATTTTTTTAAAAACTGCATGGACCACTGCAGTTCCTTCTAAAAATTTCTTGCTTATAGAAAATAGCTGATGGTATGAAGAAACTCCAGTTTCCAACAAATTATTTCATGAAAAAATTCATTACTAAAGAATTTTATTAAATTGGGAGGGATTAGTTTTGAGAATGAACTGCACATTCCATATCTTGTCTCGGTAAGTCACAACGTGCTTAAAGTGACGGTGAAATAACATGTTGATATCCTTTTATTCCCTAGTTATTAGGATGTTTACTTTATGAATCCATTGAATTAATTTCACAGAACAGTGAAAAAACAGAAAAGCAGAAGCCGTGTGCCTCAGCAAACACTGCAGGGTTAAGAGAGAATGCCTGCACTCGTACCTTTGTAGTATTTATCTTTTCCTTATTAAACTTAATCTTCTCCAGAAAGCCCTACGACCATGAATACAGAGAATAAAGAACGATGGCCCTTAAAAATGTAGTCTCAAATGTAGTCTTATATGTCACTGGAATCAAATTAAGACACTTTAACTTGACAGGGTACCTGACTGTTTGCCTGCCTTGCTTTCCATCACATGAAAGTAAGTTGTTAGTTAAGAAATAATCAGAGATTGTTACTTTAACATCACTCCTCTGTAATTCAAGTTCCAATTAATAAAATATATGAAATAATTGTCTCCAGGAGGCTATTTTGCCACCACAGTACATTTACTGTATGGTGTTTTATAATATAATATATTATTAAATCATTCTTTTATTATTAAAATGTAATCATGATATAAAATACTGTACTAATATATAATAACACAATAATCAGTGTCCCCGGTGTCAAAAGCTCAGGAGCCAGACCTTGGTTGGATCCCGTGGGCATCCAACCCTGGATATATCTGCGAATATCCAGGACTGCCTCATAGCATACGCACATGCAAGGCCAGGCCCCGTGCGAGAGCTGCAGCCTTCCCTGCTGGCACGAACTGGGATCCCAGGCAGGTCCACTCAGATCAGGAACTGGGCACATGCGTGGCTTTGTGTAATGTGGGTGCCCGGCCTGCGCTACTCAAGCCCTCATGCTCTTCAGTTATGCTAGAATAAACTTCAGTGATCAATGGTCTCCGTATTTTGACAGAAATATGAGGGGAAGCTTCTGGTGGCTCCAGCATGCAAAACTTTAAATAAGTAATACTGGTTTTGGTGAATTTTTGCAAATATAAGATGCATTTATGATGACACACTCAAGCAATTTACAAATATATGTATTTGTAGTAATTGCTCTCTTTTGTACGTTTCAGGTATCGTTTATGTCCTGAGTATAAGTATCCAGCCCAAACTCTGGACTGTCTCACTGCAACTGTCCACTTTTTGAAGACTGCAGAAAACTACGGGGTGGATCCGGGTCGGATTATTGTTTGTGGGGATAGTGCAGGGGGCACTTTTACTGCTACTGTTTGCCAAGAACTGGTAAACAGAAGAGATATCCCGAAGATACGTGCCCAGGTACTGATCTATCCATTTCTCCAAGGGCTGAACTTCAATCTGCCATCTCACCAGAAAAATGCTTTCAATCCCTTCTTGTCCCGGGAACGTGCAGTCCATTTTATTCTGAAGTACTTGAGTAAGGACTGCTCTATGAAGGAAGCTGTTCTGGCAGGTTCTCATGTTCCCGAGAGTATGAATTTGAAATATAGCAAATGGATAAATCCAGAACTTATCCCAGAGATATTTAAAGTGGGCTATAAACCACCGTTACCCGCTTCATTTTTACCTCAAGTCCACAAAGAAACAAAAGAACTGCTTAAGACGAGACTTTCCCCCCTGTTAGCAGAAGATGCTGTTGTTTGCCGCCTACCTGATACTTGTATAATTACCTGTCAGCATGACGTGCTCAGAGACGAGGGACTCTTGTACAAGCAACGGTTAGAGGACAACAATGTAAAAGTGACCTGGTACCACGTGGAGGAAGGCTTCCACTGTGCACTGGGATTTTTTGGTTATGGTATTTTCTCTTTTCCATCATCAAGTAAAATAGCGAACCACACTGTAAACTTTATAAAAGGCTATTAAAATGTTTTCTTGAATACAGTGAACTGGTATGCAGCCAGAGTGTACTTCAATTAACTATTTACTAGCTACTTGTACATTAGAATCTAGGCAAGAAATAAGTTAATACAGCACAGTCTGCTGAATTCTGATTTTCAATTGCTATTACTTGGGAACACGATGTATTTTTCATCTTTTTTTTTTCAAACCCATTAATTGGTATCCTTGTTTTGCTGTTCTTTTCTTATGTTGTAAGAATTTTTGTTCTCTTCTTACATCAAAGAATAAAAACGCACCATAGAAAAAACATTTTAAAGCATGCAATATAGGAGTAATCAAGCAATGTACATATGCATATCCACAGAACACACACAAAATCAGCGTGAGAGCACAGATAAAATGTCCCCCAATGCCTCTGGAGACGGAAGATACTTTCACTATTTCTGAGAATCAATCATCATCAGACTATGTGTGTAGGCAACGAGTAGCTTTGGACTTGGCTGTAAAACCTGAAGGAGGGAATTGGGTGTACTTACGTATTGGATTTTGAAGGGAACTGGCTGAGTCAGAAAGGAGGTGCAGAAATGAGAGCTGTAGGAGACAGCTACCTGTAAGAATCCCAGGCTGGCAACAGAGATGCAGTAAGGGAGAACTGCACAAACATAACTTCCTATCCTGTAAACTATGTTCTATAAAGTTCCTTTCTGAGAAGCATTGGCTGTATTCAGGGAAGACAGAGCCACAGTGGTTTTTGCCTTTTTGTAATCAGATAAACAATCAACTTGTTTACTCAGAATTTGGGGAGACAGTATGTAAAAAGCATGGAAGCTGCCAAAATAATTTCTGCGAATATCCAAAACGTGAAGGGAAAAAAAATTTAAAAATCTCAGCTCGATTTTTACATTGCTTATTAGGACAGATCCACCTTGGCTAAACACAAATGCGCAGGTAATTTCCATTGCATGTCAAAACTGCAGGCCACGCAATTCCTACGAACTGTAAAATATTTCATCATTGTTACGCAACCACCTCGCGCTTGCCATATCTATGCCCGCAGTGTGGAAAGAGGTTAGTACCCAACCTCATCCTCTGCCAGCCACACTGAGTAGGAAGAAAATGGTGGGTTAAATTGTCACCATCTAAATTACACACGGTGACAAGTTAGCAGTTACAAAGCTCTGGAGCAACAAGTTGTTACTTGTGATTTCTTGCTCTCAGGTCCCTCTCAGCAAAATGAAATTATGTTTCTTCATGCTCTGTTGACACAACAGATACTTTGTTTAATTTTTCCTATTGCAGGTATTAGAATTTTTTTTTTCTAGCCAAGAAACCCTTCCAGGAGTAAGTAACATGATAAAGTTCCAAATGTTCCACTGTTTGTGGATTATAGGATCTGCCTTGGTTATACAGCCTGTTGTGAAATTGAGGATTCATTTTGGTTTCTGACCTCAAGACGAAGGCTGGCTTACCAACTTGCATGTTGGTAGCTGAAGAGTCGGCATCTGCTGTAAAGGCTATGCAAAAACCTGGACAATATTTAGGCAATTAATGCATGTCTGCTCTGCCACGGCTGTGCTGTTATCTGTACGGGAACAAGCTGGCTTAAGGTTAGTTTGGGGATGACTTCATGAACTTCAGTCAAACCCGTGAGAGTCATTAGGCCTATCTGTGTTTAAGATAATTTTTATTGATCCATCACTCTTTGCACCTCCTCTACCAGGCTTGTTCTTTTGATGAGCCTTTGCAGGTGCAGAGATGGTTGGAAGTCCCAGAACTAAGGATGTCTGTACAATTCCACTTCATATGTTTTAAGTCAGGAGATGATCACATATAATCACATACTAATTCACACACATCTCATTCAGTGCAGCATCTGTTATACGCCTTGTCGGTTCAGCGATCCAATACTTGTTTTCTTTTCGTTATTCAGTCTCTGGACTTGTGGCTCATTTATGGGCCAATGATGTCCAAACTCTACACTGATCTACTTCTTCTTATTATTATTATTATTTATAATATGTCAACAGAATTATTAGCTCTCTTGAACAGAGGCATTTTAATCAGTATTGCGGGTTATAACCACGGTAGCGCAGATGGGTAAGTAGAGAACAGCAAGTGCTGAAACAATGTATTCCTTTTTTAGTTGTGACTCCCATATTTTCTAAAATTTAGAAAGTTGCAAGATGTAATTGTCTCCATGGAACTTCCTGCTCTCTAATTTATTTTAATTAATTACAGATCTGTGTCTTGCATTGCTAAGATAGAATGTTTTTTCATTTGAAGACATTTTACAGTTTCCAAAGTGTGGCATTAGTTTTCAAAATTATCACCCATTTAAAGATTTTTCTTATTTCTAGGGAAAGATAGAAGATAATTTTTCCTAGCTTCTTTACACAGACACCTCCTGACAGCATGTTCGTCTCTGCCTGCGGGTTTAACGAGTACAGTTGAGTACTTAAAACACAATCAAGCACAAACTTGCAGTGCACCTTCAGAATTCTGCACATCAATGTCTTTCCACAAGGAATTATGCACACAGAGAAATAATCATAGATACAAGTGTGCACACACAAGTTATCGCACAAAATAAGCCATTAACAGATCTCATCAGTGCTTTGCATGCAAGCTTACAGCTAAGGGCAGGCAGAGCAGGTTGGTGAGGACCCGAGCAGGCTACTTCAGTTTTCAAGTTCAGACTCCAAGCACCAGATGGCTCTCACGCTCCGCAGCGCTCGGAAGGAGCTTCTTGGGTCAAACAGCACCTTCCCTCGGGAATACTTCCCGGTGCAGGCATCCATTTGCTCTTGGTGTGTGTGAGTCTAAGCAGGTGAGTTCCTGGTTGCCACCTAATCAGCACCATAACTCAAGAGACAGGCAGAGAGTTCTTGGGACCCCTGAAGGCTACATGAGGGAATAGTTCCCACTGTTGCAACTGCCTCAGCCGTGGTCTCCCCTGGTGTGTGCAGCGACACGAGAGAAAAACCTTAAGGATGCCAGCCTAGTATTGACAAGACTTCAGGCACTGACATTTAGCTCTTCATTGGAAATTAACATGAAAAGGAATTCCTGAAGTAGAAGAAAATGGGACTTTGGCTTCAGGGGCCAGTTCCTCTGGTCTATCTCACAGGAGCAAGAGATAAGGTTAAAAATCAGAAGCTGGAGAGAGCATGCATTTGAAAGATTATTTAGAGAATGGCTCTCCACCCTGGGACTCAAGGAAGCTTGCAAATTGCTGAGTCTACACTTATAAAACATTAAGTGTTACTCTGTTATTACTCTGTGTACCTGCAATGCCCAACAAAAAAACCAGTTTATTACTTCAGGAACCAACTAATTTATTTCTTCTACAGCTGATACCAGCTCCCAGCACATCCAGTCTTTGTGTGGAGCCTCTGGGGTTGGTGGGAGTGCTGTGATGTCTGGACCTAGTTAACGTGCCCAACAGAGTCCAAGACCCACCAGCTTTCGGTAAACTGGCTACCATAAAGACTGGCTCCAAAAAGATTTTGAACACAGATGAACAATAGGTGGCAAAAGCCTTAGGACAAAGGGCCTTTCACAAGTGTCAGCAGACTTCTTACATCCCCAGAGGGGCCAAATCTGATAAGTATACTTAGACCGCACCTAACTCATTGGGACAGCGCAGTTTAGCACAAAGACAATTAACTACTTTCACTATTAAACTCTAAAGAAAGGAGCTGCAACCATGTTTTGTGTAACACTATTTCCTAATGATCTTGCCAAGCTATAAGAAAGTTGAATCCTATACGTACCTCAGTCCTGACGGGTTGGAATTTACCACTTCCATTTCCCAAGAGAGTGTCCTAATCACCAGGCAATGTGTTTTTCACCAACATCCCTTATCGAGCTGGGTGACTGTATCAAGTGCCACAAGGAATAATAAACAAAAAGGAACCTGATTTTGTACTTTGCATGTAAACAGCCTTGTGGCAAGGGAGGGAGAGGGAACAGAGACATTGGGAAATTAAAGTCCGCAAAGAGTTGTTGGATAAAATGAAGAAACAGTTTGGGCAGAGGGATAAGAACACAGAATCAGCTTCTCAGAGAGCGTATCACCAGACTCGAAAATTACGTTCCTTCCTGTTTATTCTAAACAATTAATAAACAGCTTCTAAAGTCAGGAATCAAGTCTGAGGTCTTCTTTCCTATGCAGGTCATGGATCCTGCATTCTAAAGTTCTGGGGTTCTCTGCATTTAGTTTCATTTAATATACATCTCAAGGTGAGCTCATCCCACGTACTTTTTTTTTTCTTTAAAGGAAAAACTTTACACATTCATTTTACCCATACTGCTATTTTTCAGAGTGAGAATCTGTTGCCTTCACTGTTGGAGCAGAATGGTAAAAACACACTGTTCCCAAAGGTGACATCACATGAGCTGAAAAAGTTTTGCTTTACAGATTTTTTGTGTCAGATTAAATCTTATTGCTAATGATTTGCGGATTGAAAAATATGTTTGCACCAGAGGAAAGCAAAGATCCTAAAGCTCACCACAGAGTATACAGAAAAGAGCACGCTGCTGATGTCTAGTCATTGCTAGTAGCACTGAGACCGTGAAGTCCAAGTCTAACTTTCATCAGTTGGAATCATATTTCTACCTGGAATGACACCTGTAAGTAATATATTAATGAGAAGACAGAGACTGCAGTACTGTAAGGCTCAACCAAAAGGCTGTTAAAAAACCAAACCCAAACCAAACGTAACAGTTGGTACTACAGGCTTTCACCTGCTGGAGAAAAGCTCTGAAGTAAGACGAAGCAAGACGCAAAGCACTGACACCGGGCTGCAGTTGCTGCTGGTTCCAACAGATTCAAAGATGCAGCGGCACAGCACTGTGCAAAATCAGTCATCAAACATGATGAAATGTGTTTGCGACACTGAAACCTCGATTTCACTAAAAGTCTGAAGAAGTAAGGTGTGGAGGCACAATAAAACCAGAAACTGAGCAGCTCTAAAGACGATTACTAAGAAATCCTGTTCCACGGGAACTCCCAGGAGTTCAGAAATAAGACACACTTGACTGTATTCAAGAAATAGGGAGAGATATAACAAGTTTTTGTCTTCTCATAACACTGACGCTACCAACGATACATCAAGCACTGGTTCTATGGTGATGGGCACTGACTCAAAACATGTTAGCTGCAAATACAAAAAACTGCTTATGCAAGCCTCTCCCACAACTAATTGTTACTGTCTGTTTAATTGTATGGTTTGATTGCCACATGTTTTCGTCTTCTCATTAGCATTTTGAAAAGCTGGATGACGGGATATGAAGAGAAATTGCTAATCCTGTGCCTTTACCTTCAGAAATACTTCAAAAGTCAGAGGGGGAAGGAAGCCACAGCTGGTTCTTTCATTTGGCTCCTAACAGTGCAGTGAGATGGAACTCCTTCTCGAGATTTTTCTTGTTGTTTTGACTGTCTTTGTGGCAATGGCATTCTATTATGAACACCCCAAGGCAGAAATCCCTCATGGATTTAGTCAGCGCCGAAAGCTTTACTTTTTTCACTACATCCTGAACTTTGGGTTTGGTCTGGTAAGTAAAACATCATTAAAGCTGAAGTTCTTAATGTAATTTCTGATAGAGGGGTAATGGATTGGTGAGGTTTTTTAGAATTAATGCTTAAATACATTGCAAATATGCAACTGGATTAATTTGGTGATGTGAGCACCACTGCAGAGACTTGCAGCTCAGCTGGCTATAATAGACTCTACTGCTTGTTATAGAGCACCAAAGGTAACAATATGGAAAAAATAAAATTCTGTAGACTGTGTAATACCCAGTTTTTTTTCTGATGGCCTATGTCTTACCTTTTAAATTCTGTGGCCTCAATGCAGTGCTGGAAGGCTTAAGAAGCTTACTGCAATGTATGTGTGGAACTTCTGCTCTGCGTAACACAGTGAGCAACCAAATGATGTCCGTGATCTCAGTTCTCTTCTACAACTGTATCACTCTCTTCCTGAGCCATCTGAAACACAGCTGCCACATTCATCATCTTTTGCCTTTCAACGTGTTCATGTGACGAACTGGGAGACAGTACACATAACATTAAAGCTGTCTTTCTGTGTCATTGGTTTTGGCACATTTTTGATCCTCCCTTGTTTTTCATCCTTGTTTCTCTTCAAAACTAAAATGTGACTTCCCCTTGTCTTTCCATTTCATCGGTTATCCTTTTGTGAATTGATTGTTGCCCCTCTCATTTTAAAAACATTTCTTCTGTGATACCTGAATCAAGCTTCTTTTCTTTTAGTTGTTTAAATTGAAGTGAAAAAGTGAAGTGAAAAAGTGAAAAAAGCTGAAAAAACACTTCAGTTTCTTTGGCTTGTGCATTAGATTTCACTTCAATTCCATGTTCTAATGTTATTATTTTTTCCTCCCTTTCCCTGCTACATTGCTTATTAAGTTTTGTTTGAAGTCAGCCAGTAAGCTCCTAAGAACGTGACTCATCACGTCTCTTGAGAAGTTCCCCACCCAGGCCTGAATACTGCTATGACAGTAAAGCCACACAATAAAATAGGATAGTAACAGAAGTCAAATTAAATTTTCTTACATCTACTATACAACATGTGGACTTCCACACTGTCAAAACACTCTTTATATACTCTTTATCCATCAGACAAGGGTTCATCTTTGTGTAATTCACAAAAGGCTAAACTGTAGATTTTAGAAGCTTACTGGTGATTAATGTAGTTTTTAACTTCTGATCTTTTGTATCCTTTCTGCTGGCCAGTGAGAGGCCAAGCAAAAGCACCGTACCACATCACCTCAAAGGAGCAGAAAGTATGGTTACACAAAAGTTTAAACGCAAGTAAAGTCTGAGTCACGTAGCAACTCCTGGTATTGCTGTTGGGCCAATTACTTATGCCCAAGCAGCCAAATCCTTTCAAAGGATGACAACCTATGATCTCAAAACTGCAGGGGAAATTAAAGTTTACTAGCATATCCAGTCTTCGGCTGGGACAAAAGATGCATGTGTCGTCACTGGAAACAAACCAGTTTGAAGTAGTTGTGCCCAATCTAATAGGTTTTCTGAAGAAATGTCTGCATTCACCTCTGAGGATATACCTAAACAAAAACTAGCTACATCTTAAAGTTAATAAAACTTCTTCATGGAAAAAATCTATTAACTCATCCCTTATTTTTTCATCCAATATTCAGTCTGTAACAAGAAAAACTGACATATCAGTGAAGCTATGCGATAGCCAGGGAGTTAGGACTGATCCTGTCTGGGAAATAGAGGGGCTGATTAAATTATGCTATCTACTGTGTTAATAGTTTCTAAGTATCTTGTACCGAATTTATTCTAGTAATGATTTCGGTAGAAGGGCTAGCACAAAGCGCCATGCACATGAGTTGTGGGGTGTACACAGTAGGCCTCTGTAGCCGTGTAAAGAGGACAAAGGACCCTGACACCACACACACGGCTCTGACACATCCCTCCCACAGACATTACTCTACGCGTGTTGCTGCAGGCCCCAGTCCTTTGCTTGAACACGTACCTGGGCTCCCACTCCTAAGCTAACACAGCTCTTACACAGCTTTTCCCCTGCTGCATGGAAATCTCCATGCCAGTTGTGGCCAGCGGGATCAGTTTTTCAGTATTTCACTGTGAATGCCAGACACTGCTGCAGAGGCTGAGTTAGACGACGCTTCAAATGAGGTCGCAGTTCCCTAGTCCAGTCCTTCGACTGTCTTATGCTACAGTCTTTATTAATTTTAAAACTGTCATGTCAGCTATAGTGTTATCCTTAATGAATCTATAACTAAACCATCCAATTACTGGTTTACAAATCATACTACTAAGCAGTTGCACTTATTTACAAATGTCAGAATGTAGTTTATGTTTGACTGACTTGGTTAATTGCCTGCAAAAGGGCAAGCTTTATGAACACGAAGATCCTGAAAGTGGGATTTCTGTCAATAAAGAAATCAGTGATACATAGTCCAGCTACACACATATGTACACAGAGCCCAATCTTTTGTCTGTCATGCAAGTGATCACTTTTTTCCAGAAACCAATTTTTTTCCAGAAACCAACTGGCCAAGACCCAATACCTCCCTTCGAGGGGGCATATATACTAAAAGAAATGGAAAAACAAATAAAAAATGCTAATTCTGCTGCTTCTTGTAGAACTTCTATTCACAGGAACTGTACAGTTTAAAACAATACAATTTAAAACAACAACATAAGATTAAAATATCATTTGCATGTTAACAGAAATAACTACGAAGATTACACGTGGTGGCACTAATTAAGGGTGTCTGCCATAACTGCGCGTTGTTGCAGGCAACCCATAGAAGATATTCACACCAGTGAAGTGACTGAGGGCAATATAAATAAATGCCAATCTCCGTGAAAGCTGACCTGCGAAACTATTGCAAGTTTGACAAAAACGAGATGTCAGACTGCCAACACTAAACACAGCAGTTGATGATGACTCCTGTCTTTTTTCAGTATTTCCAAGTCAAAGATGGTTTCTATATTATATACAAACAATATAGCTAATTACAGGTTTAACCTTTACTGTTACAAAAATATTAGTGTGAAGAAAATATCGGAGGGAATTGGAAGATGAAAGAAACAAAATTATTTTCCCATGGACACCATACAGGCGTTCTGTAGAAGGAATCATTATGAGACAAAAACTCAGCCACAAGATGATCCTTCTTTCATATGGGATCAGCTCCTCAAATGGCCC
Source organism: Rissa tridactyla (assembly GCF_028500815.1). Lineage (NCBI taxonomy): Eukaryota > Metazoa > Chordata > Aves > Charadriiformes > Laridae > Rissa > Rissa tridactyla. Next base: position 3,399,011 of record NC_071481.1, on the reverse strand, counting down.
AAACCAGGATACCTACATCAAATTCAACAGGACCCCACTATTGAGCTCCGTGAGGTATGGTACATGTGGGGTGAAAGCCACAAGACTTATTGTGGGTTTTTAAGATACATGCAGCATACACCTTTGCATATGCAATTCTTTTTGAAATACATATGCATGAATAATGGCAACACAACAAATTAAATTACTCATTAGAGAAGCCTACTGCGGAAAAGTACAAAATTTAATCCAATATAGTGGAAATACAGTGCCTTGTATTTTTCCTCTTGAGCAGGAATAGACTAGAGCAGACTCCAACCGAACAGCTTAAAGCCACCCAGATGCACTGAAGCAGACTAGCTGCGAGCGACACAAGAATCTCCAGCCCAAGTGTTGAAGTAAGAATCACCGGGCTGTGAGCACGCCAAGCTAAGGTTCAAAGCTGTTTCTGTTCAGGAGGCCAGCTGTGGGAGATGCTACGGATTTTTTTTTCTGCATGTTAAAAAATAGCTGAGTTTAGGAAACTGAAGTATTAGTCACATTTCTTCATCCAAAGCGAGAGCCTAAAATGCTATAACTACCCTTGCCTTGTTTTGTTCAGGCACATGGCTACAAGTTGAAGTATTTGACCCCTTCTTTCATCTACTATTAATAGTTTGATTTTTTTCCTACTGATAAAAAAATTAAGCCAGGATTTCACCACTGAAGAATGAGGTAGTTTGAAAAACACTATGGTCTCACCTAACATTTCTAATATAATCTAGAAATCACCCCCAAACCCTATGTTCTGCTCTATAGCCCTGCTAACATTTTGTCCAGGGATGTAAGATGGTATTGATGAGCCAAGCTACTTGGCTTTTTGGGCAGGCTTTCCCACAGCTCAAAGGCCCTGCCTTTGGAGAGGCACGGACACAAGGCAGCTACAGAAGATAAGTTCATCCATTCTTTGAATTTCAAAATTTGGTAGGTGCTACATTAAAACGAAGATGTATCCAAATTGTCATCATAATTGGCCACTTCACTGTAAGAACCATCAGGAGACAAAGTTTGAATTGACCGTGGAATTTTAATTTTTTAATGAGCAATCTCCAGGTAAGATGGAAATTTGCACTAATTTGTGGTTTCTTTTCCTTTATTAACAGGCAAAATTTTTGGAAAAAGTAGGTATCACCTCAGAGGTCTATTTCCTCAGGGCTGCAATGGATGGAATACCACCATTAAAAGATAAACATCTTTTTATGAAGAACTTAAGGTTTGAAAAGGTTAAAGTAAGAATTTACCAGCCAAAGATGTCAATTAATGGTCAAAGAAGAGGAATCCTTTATTTCCATGGAGGAGTTGGACGGTTTGGAAGCATTCGTAAGTAATATAAATAATATGAGCTATAGGTACAAATACGATCTAGTTTCTGATCCGACATGGTATTCCTTAAATAACAAGAAGAGTTAGTAGGTTAAGCATTATAAGTAACAAAATTAATTTCAGGACAGCAGAATGGTTTTATTTACATGCAGTCAGCACCATGTTAAATTGTCTTTATACACGTCAGGCATCTAGAACTTTTATTCTAGTTATATATAGAATATATATACTGTTATATATATTTTATATATATATATATATAATACCTGTTTTCTTCCTTCTCCCTCATGCTTAGGAGAAAAGTTGAAAATCTCATTAGAATTTTATTTCTTATTTTAAAGAACCCAATTTGTGTTCTCATGTGTGTGCAAGCTTGTGTGTATGTATGTATACTGCTGTGTGGCTTTATGGTGGTGAAACAAGGAAAAAATACATTTTGGCATTTGAAATGGAAAGGCATAAAAGATTAGATGGTGGCACAAGAAAAATTTGTGCTCTAGATTTAGCAGAGGTTTTATATGTTTGTTTGGTGATTTTGATTTTTTTTTTTTAATAACTTTTCATCTTCAATACCACTTTGGAAGTGGCAGCAGTGGTGCTTTCTATTAACTAACTTTTCAAAGAGGAGACTGAAACAATGCATTGGTGTAAATTCCAGTTTTCTTACTGGCAAGAAGACTCCCACAGGTGTAACGAAATTGTCCAGATTAGACCATGCCACAATAAGAGAATTACAGTGTAGCATTAATCACAGAATAGAGATAAAGATTTCAGAATATTTTCATTCAACTTATTTTTAAAGCAAGTTACAATTCCATTGAAATACTCTGTTTTACAGGTGCCTATGAAAGAACATGCCGCTATTTCGCTAGAAAAACCAATTCAGTGGTTGTGTCTGTTGGGTAAGTGGAGTCAACCCCGACACACAGTATGAGAGCCATTTGTGCCTCCTTCTAGGTTTCTAAGTCTTTCATGCATAGTCACCACAAGCCAAGTTCCTTGTAAAGTCAATACAGTACTTATATTTAATGATCATACGCGTTTCACCAGCACTAATTACCCTTAGGAAGAATTAGTCAACTAATCCCCACCTGCTTATTTCCAAATAATATCCATTATAATAATTCTACAATTTGTAGCCACCACTAAAAGGCAAGGATGTTTTTGTTTCCTAAAGCCATATCCAAACCACCTTAAGTTGAAAGCCAACACTGTGTTTCAAGTGTAACTGTTTCTGTTAAAAGCACAGGTGCCCAGACTACTAAATACTCAGTTTAGTAGTAGTTCTGAAAAACTGGGAGGGGATATCCACATACAACCTGCAACCAACTTGAGATGAATATTCAAAATATTTTTCTGATGAGCTGTAATGCATTTTTAAATGAAAGAATTTCTAAAAGCTCAGGAAAAGAGTTGATGTCTTGGAAATTATTAAAATTGCACTAATTACTATTTACATCCTAAAATACTTGAAGAACCATTAACTCATTGATCCTGTTTATAAATAATTCAACTTATAAAAAACCACTGAAAACCTTTCATATTTTCATTATAAATTGTCTATGCTTGTATTCTCTAGCAATTTGTTGGGAAATGTTCACTTCAACTGGAAGTGCTGGTAACTGATTCATACACACCCGCCTTGCCACCTAATTCTACAATAACTCAGCATGTGCTTTCAGTCACCTGAAAGATAGGTAAAGAAGTATTTTGCAAAGACAGAATAGTGTACTGACTCCCCCAAACTATTAATAATAGTAATAATCAAAAGCAGTAATTATGGTCAATTCTATTGCTGTAATTATAATCTCAGGATATTTTCCTATCTTCAGAAAGGAATATGTGAATGAAAAGATGACAACAGGATCATTCCCTAGATATGACTAAGTTAAACCACTTTCACTCCTATTTAGGTATCGCTTAGCTCCTGAGTACCCATATCCAACCCAGTTTGAGGATTGTCTCACTGCCACCGTACACTTTATGAGGACTGCACAAGATTACGGAGTAGACCCTTCCCGCATTATCGTCTGTGGAGACAGCAGTGGAGGTACACTCACTGCTGCTGTTGCCCAAGCACTGGTGACCAGAAGAGATCTCCCAAAGCTGAGAGCACAAATCCTAATATATCCTTATCTCCAGTGTGTGGACTTTAATTTGCCTTCTTATCAGCAGAACGAGGGAGTCCCCATTTTGTTAAGGGAACGAACCCTTGTTCTTGGTTTGAAGTATCTTAATAAAGACTTGTCTGTCGTGGAAGCAATATTGAACGGTTCTCATATTCCAGAAGATTTGCAACTGAAGTATCAGAAATGGGTGAGTCCTGACTACATCCCTCATGAGTTTAAAACAAGAGGCTACAAACCAAGTACAACACAACCATTATTCTCAAAAGAAGCCTATACAGTGATCAAGCCCATGTTTGACACTGTTTTTTCACCAATGCTAGCTGAAGACAGTGTTATTGCTCGACTTCCTGAGACTTTCATTTTGACCTGTGAATTTGATGTGCTTAGAGATGATGGACTGCTGTACAAGAAACGGTTAGAGGATCATGGTATAAAAGTAACCTGGTGCCATTTGCAAGAGGGGTTCCATGGAACAGTATTCTTAGCTCTTTATGGTGAGCTGATAGGATTCCGATCTGGAAAGAAGGGCCTGGAAAGGATAGTAAATTTTCTAAGATTGATGTAAAATTCTGTTTCTTGCTTTCCATTCCTGATTCCTATCTCTCATTGCTTGCAAAGATTTTTAAAAAATACCCTCCATTTTCATTTTCTTAAATCATCTTCTTTGATTTCTGCATTGCATCTGTCTTCTTTTTACCCAATAACTTGATTTGGTGATGACTTTTGCTTCATTTTCTCTTATGACAGACAAAATCAGGTGAACGTACCTTTCTTTCCTCTACCACCTCTTCAGAGTTTTCTCCTGTACCCAATAAAAGATCTGGTCCCCATGGCAAGTCTTTCGCAACACAGTTTGGCTTGATGAAGTTCTGGCAATATTAATACAACTGCAATTTGAGGGCAACTTGGGGCCTGAATCTGCAGGTTAAATGTATAATGAGCACAGTCACTGATTTATCGAAGCCTACATCTGGTGAAAGCTGAATTTGAAGCAAGCTTAAAGAGAATACAGCAGAAAAGATCTGAGCATAGAGATAAAAGAAAGGAAAGTGGAAGGAAAGGAGAGGAAGTCAGGAAGAGGGTTAGACTGGAACTACGGGTGTTATAAAAAGTATTGGTTAAGGAATACAACATCTGTTAAAAAAAATCATGCATATACATTTTATATATAAATAAAGAACATACAGTACTATCAGTTCCTTTACAAAGAGCTTGTACTAACTGTCAGCCTGCACTGTCTGAAGCAGGAAGCACTTTCTCATAGAGGAACAATGTAAAGCGGCAGTATATGACAAATAAAAGGATTTGGGAACAGATCAGAACACTGTCAGGACCTGAAAACTAGTGAAATGCTGGGAAGTGCAGTGCAGCTGGGAGGTCGTGACCCTAGTTGAACAGCTATGCGTTACAGAAGATGTTAAAAGAAATTAAGAAAGGGAAAGCAAATTGTTGTACATCATTCTGATCACCAGATGTCAGTACACAATTGATTTTCTAACGCTAGCAGAATAACCTGGCAAACTTCTTTGTGCTCTGGGTGCAGAATATGAGTACCTAAAACACATCACAAAAGGGCAATCTGTGTTTTAGACTTAAATATTTTTACTGAACCAGTTGTTACGCCTTCACATACTAAAGCTGTATGTTTAATGACAAAAGTACATTTTAAGTCACAATAATTTCAAAGTTAGATTACCTGTTCTAAACCAATCAAGTTACAGTGGTTTATTACAGAAGTCTACAACTTCAATTATCTTCAGCTTTGCTATCTTTACATTACCTCTGCGTACCACTCTAGTTAAAAGTCAATATACAACAGCAAGTATTTTGAAAAATAAGCAGGCAATTAGAAAACATTCCAAATTTATTAACTCCATTATTTATAAATAATATCATTTTTTAAAAGGATTTAACATTATTCTCTCCTTATGATGCACATTATCTGTACTGCTCCTGAAATAAACACGCATAATCCTGCAAACTATGGCTGCTTTTATTCCTGCCGGTCTTCCTCCTCTAATTGCCCATTACCTCAATGATTCATTGTGTTTGCAGACTCTCTCATGATAGTGAAGAAACTGCTAACCTAAATATTTAGAGTAATGAGTCTCAGACAAATCTGGCCACAGCGAATTAAGGCCAGTTACAGTTTTTATATTTACATTCAAGTTACTTATGGCTTAATCAGAATGGATTTTGGTGTGGTGACCTGTCACAAAATGCCAGGTGGATGTTCCAGGGAGTGTATTTGGACTCCATTTGTGTGGAGCAGAATTCACCCATTCTGAGGAACAGAACTGCACAGCTATGAAGACACATATACCAAGAACTTATCCACGTTTCAAAATGCTACATAAAAAAACCCTATCAAGTCACCATTTCAAATATGTACCTGCTCTGAACTGTACAGCACAAGATGTGAATTGCCATCGCTGAATGCTAATATGTAATATGTCATCATTTTTGTTCGATTTTTTTTTTAATACACTATAGCTTTTCACTGCAGAATTTGTTAGCAGACGTTTAACCCAGGAGTAATTTGGAAGGCACAGAGTTCAAAGAATAACTTAGAGGAAGAAAGGGTAAAATAAAGATCTACGGCAGACGAAATGAAAGATGGCTTTCAGTCATGAGTAAGAGCAAACCGCATGGGGAGTAGCTACTAATTTGGGTGGGGAGACGGAGATAACAAAAAGGGAGGACACTGAAAGGTAGGTAGGAGGCAGTGTAAATGAAGAAGGAGATGGATCAAGCAAATACACAGCACCTTTGAAAAACAGTATCATAAAGCACATACTAAGCTGTAATTTCTTAAAGCTTCTTATTGTCAGTGTAAAGGGCAGATGGGAAGACTAAGGCTTACAGGTATGAAGAGGTCTGAGATGCTTTCAGTCATTTGTTGACATAAATACAAGAACAGAAATGTGAACTGGAGGACACTAAATTTCTTACATGCTTTACTTGGTAAAACCGAAGTTAGTTGAATTGTACTACAGAGCCTAATTGCCCTACTAAATTACCTGGAGTAAATAAAAAACAAAACAAATCAAAACAAACAAACAAAACACCAAAAGCCAGGCAAATTATATTTACCAGAGTGTTTAATTTTGAAATGTACATTAAAAAAAAAAAAAAAAAGGAACATATCAGAAGCTATTACTTCTGCTTTTAATTCTTTTTTTTCCCTGTTTTCTTAGCTTTATGCCTTCCAGTTAGTTATGAAGCCTCGCTATACTTGACGGAATCGATACCTCAGTCATTACAGCTGGCTACTTTACCATGCTCCATTAATCCTTGCAGTATTTCCTGTATTACACATATTAGCTCCACAATAGTCAACTAACTATAGGCTAACCGTGGGCTGTGCTGGGAAACATCGCCCACAATCAGAAGTGAAATGTTCTGCAATATTTTAGAGAAAGATATTACGAGAAAAACAGTAACACATGACATTCGTTTAACTCATTAGCACCAACTACCCTGACAATTTTGCCTTTATTAGTGTTTGGTTTGAAAGCTGCCTGCCTCTTACGCTGACAAATAATTGATGTGAAATTGATGAGTTTTGTGCATTCTCAATCTATGAAGAAGTCTGTGATTCCACAGCTACATAAGCCTTGCCTGACAGATTAAGCGTGGGGAAAAAACAGCAAAGATCGTCTTTCTTTGAACAGGTATTGTTATAATTTTTTGCCTTCCCGTCTTTACTACAACCATTTAGAGATATGCTGAAAAATTAAGAAAAGAATAAATTTTAGAAGTAACTAACTTCTTGCATAAACAGAGGTTAACTGATGGGAAAATGGGAAGAATTAACTGAATTATGATCAATTCTGTACTCACCAACTGATATATTAAACATGTCAGTCTCCAGCAACACTAATTTTAATGAACAAAGTATCAGTTTTGTGAGCTCTGAGTAGCTGACTGTCTTATAAGAATAAAGAACTGTACACATATCCACAACACACATTACAATGCAGAACTCCAGGCTGTGTTAATTTTCTCCAGTTTAGTGGAATCTCTTCAATCTTCATTAGTTAATGCAAGGCTGTTCTCGTCTACGGGAAGCTAAGCAAGGAAGGGGTTTTGCAATGAGCTTGCTGAAAGAATTAAAGAATGGATGTAGCAAAACACACCAGCAAACACCTACAGTCTGAAGAGCTCCTACCAGCAGCTTCTTATCCAAGATGGATATCTATCTACAGACAGAAAAAGCCTTTTTGTTTGCAGAGGTGTAAGGTACTCAGAGTATACTCTGAGGAAAATATCAAATAAGAGTAAAATATTAAGATACTACGAGTAAAATATTAAGATATTATTCTGCAACATTACTTAACCAACATTTAACAACAGAGGGGCTACAATGTATGTCTGAAAGATTTTTCTTCAGACTGTCACGACTGTACAACAGATTCTTACTCATGACAGCTGCCAGGGCATAACGTTAAAAAGCAAACAAACAAAACCCCCAATCTGTCCCTTTTTAATTATTTTTATATTAAAAAGACAGTAAGGAAATAGTCTTTCCACTCTCTCAGATCCATCAAAGTTTCAAAACGGAGATGTCATCTGTGACGTGTTCTGGTTTTGATTAAAGGTGTTTAATTATTGACTCACTGAAAACTGTGAAGATTCCTGCCAATACGGTGTCAGCCACAGCTTATACAGCTACAGCAGACACACGTGTCCTCCTTGGTACGAAGCCTTCATAATCTGAAATTATCTATTCCAAATATCAGGTATTTAATTAAATTGTTATTGGTTGCTCTTAAAAGTTTCACTTACTGCCACTGCAGTAATAAGTGCCTTTATGAGTTTACTATTCTTGATTACAGGTTCTTTTGAAAGCACAGAATTTCCCTCCTCTGAGGATTCAAACATGAGAAATCATCAAGAATGCTGAAATACAATATTCAGAGCTCATCTCCATGTGGTACTTTATTTCAGGATATTTTGAGTGACGGCCCAGACATCAGAAATAAGCACTTAGTGAGAACTGTGTTGTTCTGCTGTTTTGCCAGGAATATTTGTCAAAACAAATACTCAATAAAACCCCCACAGGCTGTGCTATAATATCACACTACATAGAAACTATTTACAGAACTAGTAACCCAAAACATCAATAAGATGACCTTGCTGTGTTGCAGAAAAAAACCCATGGATGAACACTGAACAGCTGAGGATTTGCCTATTTCACAAACATTGGTGCAAATGTATGTATCTTTATCTCACACATTCTTATCTCCACAAGCTAAAATTGTGCAAATCAGCTGTCACGATTGCTTTGCTTTAAATACTATGCTAATGAAGCTAAGGACTAATTCAGTTTTCAGACAGGAAATTCATTGTAAAAGCCAGACCAGGAAAAGTTTGGGAGCCATAACTTTAAAATTGTGTGGAAAATTAAATTCCTGTAAGAAGAATACAAAACAGAAACGCTGTTTCACCAAACAACTGCACTAACTTTAATCTTCCCTTACAAATAACAAATGTGTATCCACCATGCCTCTACATTAAACTACAAACAAGAATGGCAATGAATATAAAATTCTGAGAGTTTAATTAGCGAAAAGCTTTTACCAGAAACAATAGTGGCTTGAATCTACAAACACACCACCGTGTATCTGGACAGACCTTGATGTACATTAAGACTTGCACTGTGCATTCCACTATGAAGCAAAGTTTATAAAAAAATATGGATTTGAATATTTTTCTTCTCAAAGAAGTATACACCTTGATGACAACTGCAAGTAGCCCCACATCACTAAAATTTAGCACTACAACAGGAATGTCCATCTGTAACGGATCCACAACAAACCAAACACAGACAGTCTTCAGATAAGGGCTTCTCTGAATAATCGCTTCTCATTGTTAGTGAAGAACTCACTCAAATCCATACACTTTGAATTCCATCTTTTGTAAAGGGTAAAAATTTCCCCCTCCCCTTTTTTAGCATAAGGAAGTGTTGCCAATAGTATCATTAGCAAAAGAAGGGTGGAGAAAATTAGGGTATTGCAACATTAATAAACTTATTTCTGCTTATGAGCTGAGTGCTTAGTCTTCCGTGAAGACACCTCAGAACCACTTAAGAAAGAAGGCTTGAGACACCACAGGTTTTGTTAGCGTTCACTTCTATTGAAGTGAAATGGCATCTCTTTATACAACTTTAGCAATAATAGGAATGGTTTTCTTTTCTCCTGTTATAATACCAGCGCTGGTTTTGGGAGGGGTACTTTATGATTTCTTCAATTCAGAACTGCCACCCGGAATTGACCAGCCTCTAAAGCTTCGTTTTTTTCATTCCTTAATGATTACAGCCATGATCGCGGTAAGTTAACTTTCTTAAAACTGGGGACTTCCCTTTTATTTTGGTAGGGTATTTGGGACCTGAAAGATAATGGCTTAAGAAAAAAAAAAGAAAAGAAGCAGCAGCAATTCACCCCCCTGAAGCCTGTATGCATTGTTCTATGAACCAAATCATGGCTCATAAATAGCTCATAAAACTACTATGATTAATCTTAAAAGTTTATTTAGATTTTTCAGTGTGCGTGTCAAACTGCAGCCACTTTACGTGGGAAAACTGTTTCACATGAAAATTTAAAAAAATAAATAACTATAGGTATACGATACCTATTGAACTGCAGGTGTGTACATGTAATAATGCCATCTATTCGGCAGCAAGCCTACATTAATCCTCTTCATTGCTTCATTCTATACTTATTATCCATAATCATACCTATATATTCATAGATCTATACACATAGTGTACTATAAACAATAAAATATATAAAAAATAAAAATGAGTAGGAATGGTGAGGTTCCTCTTTTCATGTGGCTAGTTCAGAAAGTAAGATATAAGTATATTTAAAGACAATCTGTTTAGGTTTCACTTATTCTTTCAAATGCCTGTGTGTATTTACTCACATGATAGTGAATTTAAAATAATTCCAATATATCCATTTCCATTAACTCCATAACAGACACAAAATTACAAATCTTTCAAATGGGAAGTGGAAATGAATTATTATAGAAAAAAACATTAAAAGGGGATATTTTTCCGTTTCAAAAATTTAGTCTATTTTTTCCCGTTCAAGATAATAATAAATCTACTCCTTTTCACAAACGGTTATGGGGCTGACAGGTCTTCTTGAATCCAAGTGTTACAGAATTAAAAACTATCAAGTTGGAATTTGTTCCTTCCTTCTCCAAAGTTGTATGATACTGTCGAAGTCACAGAAACTTAGCACAGATTTTTAGAGCCAAAAAAAAAATAAAATCAAGATAAACAAACAGGTTCTTAGTGAGTGTGTTAAATCCCCTTCTAGATCTATGTACGTTAGTCTTAAAACATTAATTTCCTTGGGCTAAAAGTGGCCACTGAATCCGCTCCTTTACAAATAGTAAACTATTCTGATATTGAACTTCAAAACAGTTGATTTTAAAGTTAAGGCATTATGGCACAGCTTGAATACAGTATGTCTCTTCTTTCCCACCAAACCTCAAGAATTTCTTCTAAGGGTAACACAATTTTCTTTGTACTTTTTCATGCAAAATATATGGTATCTTTAATACAAGAAATACTAAAATATCTTCTAAAATGTTGCCCCCTTTTCATTATAGCTGTAAGAAATAGAAACAAACGCTATTTATCTTCCTGTCCACGCTGTATGCCAGAGCCTATGATAATCCCACAGGTTTTAGCAGAGCCTCCTTCCCCAAACTACAGTTCTAATCTGCTTTCATCACCCTCACACCCACAGGCACTTCTAACGCTTATTCCAAAATCAAAGATTAGTCTTTTTCTTTCCCCCATATTTTCAGCTTAAATACATTTCCGATTATTTTAAAATTCACAAAAATAAACAACGAGCAAGAGGACAATGGGCTATGCAGAATGGGGCTGACATGTTAGTTTTTGGCGATCTTTAGCAACACTTAATCAAAACTGTTCAATGACTTCTCACTAGTCGCAGTAACTCCACTGAAGCACTGTCTCTAGTTTCTTCTGAAATACAACACACTACAATAAACACAGGATTTTTTTAAAAAATTAAAGAGATGTGGAACCTTTCATACTAATCATGTGCTGAATTATTTCTTTTCAACAGGGAAAGATTTTTGAGAAGCTAGGGATCTGCGGTGATTTAAGCTTATTGCGAATTCTGCTAGATGGAATACCACCATGGAGAGATTCAAAACTTCTTATCAAAGATCTCAAAGTAGATGAGGTACCGTTGAGGATTTATCAGCCTAAATGGCCACCTGCTGGCAAAAGAAGAGGAATACTGTATTTTCATGGAGGCGCTGGCACATTTGGGAGCATTAGTAAGAAACCAGCAAGTTTTATTTTTAAAATCAAATCCAAACCTTTACATTTTCACCTTCAGACATGTGTCAGTCAGTATCTCACCTGTTCTTCCTAACAACAATAGTCTTTGCAATCTCAATACTAACTGCAAAGCACCTTGCGGAATTAATAGCCTAGTGCACAGTTAAGGGTAATCACATTTCTACTTCCTTTGGGCTACAGGCAAAGATGATGAAAGTAGATCTGAGGCTTATAAATCCAGTGTTGTGACCCAGAAAACCTTCCATGAGCTGCCAGCTGACAGCAGAGGGACTCTGCTCCTCCTCCTGTTGATTCTGTTCTGAGAAAGACGTAGTTTGCTGGGGCAGAGAAAGAGAGACTATTAAAACAAAACACATACGCTCAGGTCACTGTGAGGGAACTTCAGCTCATGCGATGCTCTTGTACCTTATCTAATGGCCAGCTGAAAATAAGATATAGCAACAGTTCTGGAGTAAGGGCTGGAATCCATGTCTCTTCCCTCATTCTCCTCTGTACTCCATCTTTTCTGGAAATGCAACTTCAAACCTTTTCAGGCTGATACAGAACTCAGTGTAGATCTACTTTCTGCAATAATTACAGTGTCATGAAAATGGCAATGCTATTGCTAAAAATAATACATTCTGGCTTAATTCTTTGGAAAAATGCTTTGGTTACTTCTCAAGGAGAAATTTTTAATTTTGGATCTCAACTGGACATAAGTGTTTCCTGTAAGCTTAGATAGGGCCTCAAAGTACAGAATTTAAGACAGATTTCTGTGCTCAGCAGTCAGCTTTTGTGTAGAAACACTGAAAAGTCAGTGTTTCTCAACCTGCAGTCCGTGCATCAAAGGAAGTTTAAAAGATAGAACATAGTCCAAGAACGAGTTTAAAGAATACATAAAAAAAAGTATCTGTAAATATATTCCCATTCATGCAGGAATCAAAATTGAGGAAAATATAAATAATAAATGAGCATTAAAAATAGAATCAATTTGGGGGAGTTTGATTCTTGTGGTAACACTGCACAGAATACTTCAGAAAGGGAGACAACCCTTCGATTGTCTCAGTAGCTGCTAGCTCAGCCTCCTAACTGTTCTGGATCTCTTTCCGCGCAACCGAGTCTGTGTGTTCTTTGTCCGGAAGCCAAGGCACTGAACAGGGAAATCCAGATTTCATTCCATGGGCCAGACAGGGAAGTTTGTGGGTTTTGAATCCCTTACTGTTTCAAAGTGTAAGTCTCCACTAGCACCATGTTAGGCAGACTTCAGTTATCTGCGAATGAGTTTGAGAATCCACCTTGCTTTGTTTAGCATCATGCAGAAACAATAATGTAACTTCTGGTAACTTAGGTTGCACTGCAGCAGAAATAATCTACCCTTATTTTACTGCAGAGCGCATTAGTCTGGGTGCAGCATCAGGCTGACACCAGCTGCAATGCTTCTGGTTCTAGAGCTAGTTTGGGTGTCAGGGAGGACTCAAGAGATAAGCCTCTGTGATCTAAGTGAAAGGTGAATTCCTTTTGCTGGCAAAAAAAACAACACACCAAGTTGCATAGTTGCAGTTGTTGTTCACAACACAATTGCTGTTGCACAATTAGCAGACTGAGGGAACTATATCACATGCCATGGCTTAATATAATACCCGTACCTATACACTGACTGTAGTACGTGACCTTTCATTTGAATTCCCGTTGGTACTTGGTAACAGGAAAGCAACTAACATAATGATAAGTTTTTAAAAGGACTTGGGAAATGTACGTATTAGTAAGCCCGAAGCCTGCAACTAGCAAATGAGCAGAAGCTTCAATGAAGAACAGAATCAGTGGACAGATAAATATGACTCACTCCTTAAAATCCACACAGATGGAAGTCATGCTTCACAAATCAATGTAAGCTTTTTAAGTGAGCCAGCAAAAACATGAATAAAGGAGACTGAGTTGATAAAACCTACTTTGATTTCCAAAAAGAGTCTCTTAAAGAGGCTACACACCCATGACGCAAGAGGGAAGGTCTTTCATTTGGATAAAAAATCATTAAAAGACAGAAAAAAAGATGGCTTTTGGGAGGTTCCTGTGAGAATCCCGTAAGGAGATCCATGCTGGGACCAGCGCTAATGAATACATTCTAAAACAGAAAAGACGGTGAAAGCTGATACGATACTAAGTCCTTCAAGGTAGTAAACCGATGGCTGAAAAACTGCAGAATGTCTTTACGATAGCAAAGGATTAGACAATAAAACGACAGGTGAAATGGCATGTAGAAAAGTCAAACAGATGAACAGAGCATCCTGACTTTATAAATAAAACTATGGACTCTAAGCAGACTACTCCCGTGTAGGAAGATGATCGTGGGATTATGGTAAAAAATTGCCTGAAAATGCTGACTTAGTGCACAGTAGCAGTCAAAAAGCAGATAAAATGCTAGGAATTATTATTAGGAAAGGACAAAACAGGAAACTTCTTTATGCCATTGTAATAAATCCATGGTGCACCTAAATACAGCATACTGCTATAGTTCTGGTTTCCATACCTCAGAAAGGACAGCGCAGTACCAGAAAAACGCAGAGAGGGGCTGCACAGGTGAGAAAAGTGCTTCTTTTCTCTACAGAGAGTAAGTGAACACACTATGTCTCTTCAGGCTGGAAAATATTGATAAAGACAGATACACTAAATGTCTACAAAATCATGAGAAGCAAGGGAAGTTAAACCATTTCTTACAGTACAAGAGTTAACGTCACCAAATGGAAGCAGTGAATGCCAGGTGCAAAATGAGCAAATAGAACTGGTTCTTTACACCTTTGTACACAAGCTATGGAATTCTTCACTGCACAAAGTTGATAATGTTAAAATCATAGGTTCAAGAAGCGGTTTGAATAATTAATGGAAGAAACATTAAGCAGGGGCATTAAATATAAAGACATAGTTTCTGTCTCAAAGGAGTCTCCTGAGCCTCAACTTCTTGTATGCTTGTCCTCAGCTAATTCTTCTCCTTAGACATCTTTTTTTGACCATCACCTGAGATGTGACACCAGCCTAGAGAGACTTCAATTTTTTCCTAATATAACCAATCTTACATGCTTACATTATGCCCTAACAGCCACTGACCGATAACCAGGAAATACGTTTACGTGTAAAGATTGCATTGCATAGCAGAAATTACTCATCGGTTCCACGGAGCACGTGTTCAAGGATCTGTATTTTCATTGCAAGAGGATATTTGATTTTTGCAATATAATTTCTGATAAACTTTCTCTTTAGGAGCCTTTGAAAGAATATGCCGCTATATGGCCAAAAAATGCAACTCTGTGGTTGTGTCTGTTGGGTAAGTGCTACTTTTACATGGAAGTATTTATGGTAACACAGTTCACAGTTGAAGTGTTTCAGAAAAATATGCTGAAAATATTTACTATTTCAGATCGTGCTTTAGCTTTTCGTTTAATTTACAAATGTTACAGGAAAAGTATTCTAAAATAGCTTTAACACCATTAGTTTGTCTTTCCAATCTGCTCTAGTTTAAAAGAAATATAATCTCTAAAACTTAGAAAAAAAGGCCTACATAACTACCGTATCAGTCAATCATGAACAATGCAAAATGAATTTTTGTAATTACTTCAACAATAACCGCAATATCTTTGACATTTCAGTTATCGTTTGGCTCCTGAACACCCATACCCAGGGCAATATATTGATTGTCTCAATGCCACCTTATACTTCATGAGGAATTTAGAAGAGTATCATGTGGATCCTGCTCTCATCATCATTAGCGGTGACAGTTGTGGAGCTAATTTTGCTACGGTTATTTGCCAAATACTGCTGAATAAAAGAGATCTCCCAAAAGTACGTGCTCAGGTTTTATTTTATCCAGGACTACAGGGGCTAGATTTTCATTTGCCTTCCTATCAGCAGAATGCTTCAGTTCCCATGTTGTTCCGGAAGCTAGTTATCTACTTCTGTTTTCGTTATCTTAACAAAGAACCATCAGTTTTGGAAGATGTCCTACAAAACCGCCACGTTCCTGAGAGTATGAAACGGAAGTATAAAAAATGGATAAGTGCTGACATTATTCCTGATGAATTTAAGATTAGAGGCTACGTACCACCAAAATCCACTTCATATAAGCCTGAAGTCCATGAAGCAATCAAAGAAATTTTAGGAATCACATTTTCCCCACTTATAACTGAAGACTCCATTATTTGCCAGCTCCCCGAATCCTACATTGTCACCTGTGAGTTTGATGTGCTTAGGGATGATGGACTGTTATACAAGAAGCGATTAGAGGACAATGGCATTCAAGTGACCTGGTATCATTCTGAGAGTGGCTTCCATGGAATTTTAGCCTTTTTTGGCTATGGGATTTTTTCCTTTTTATCTGGAAAAAAGATAATGGACAGTACTGTGAATTATATAAACAGTTTATAAAAGTATTCTTCAGAACAGAGATGCAAGTCTTACATTATTCTTGGTGAATTTATACTTGGCAAAGTAAGCACTTTTGGTTTATGTTCTGGATTTTGACTGCATTTTATACTTTCTAATTTCTCCTTCTGCAGTGACTCTCAAACAAATGTTAAGATTATTTAAAGCAGCACCATTCTAGAAAACATTCTTGTAAAAACACACCCATAAGATGGAGATGCAAAAGCGAGGCACCTGGCACATGCTGTTTCACTTCAACTCTAACAATTCTAGTATCTTTGCATGGCTGGCACACATTCAAGGCAAGCAGCAAGAACATCTCTTCCCGAAGATTCTTCGACTGCCCAGAAACGCTGAAGACAACAACAGGGGTCTGCTTTGGCCCTTGTGAGAGACAGGAGATGTTCAGGGTATCAGATGGAGAGCGAAATGACTCAGGTTCAGTGAAGTCTTATGTCACATACTGAAATTGCAGCTATGCATTTTAATTTTAATTTCCGGTTTTTTTTATTATTTTAATTTTAATTTCCAGGGTTAGTTTGCACAAAGACTACACTTTTCCTGAAAAAGTGTCGTCAAATGAAAGGCTTCTGTCTGAAGCAGAAGTTCTAAGCTGGACCTAGTATGGGTTTGATTTTGTTTGGAATCTGAGAAATGACGTTTTGATTCTTAAACTGGAACGCCTAAACTTTAATGAGTGTGTACATGTTAGGGAAGTGCAGAGGTGAGACTGTTTTTCCTTTTTGTACTCCTCTTCTGCTTTCAAGATTATCTTATGCTCGAGACTACCTGTTATGCTATCTGTTATGTTATGTTTGTTGAAAAAGTTCTGAAGTTCACAGATGTAAGAAAGGGGGGGAAGTACAACCTTATGTTATCATATGACTGTAATGCTGGGACAATTTTGTGATGCTTTCAACAACAAAAAAATAAAAACCAGAACTTCAAATATTTCTGTTGCAAGAGCAAGTTACGTTTGCAAAACACATACTGATAAACCTAACTGAACACCTCATGGTGAAAGGAACAATGCAACACTGGCAGACAGAGACCACAATCTTGCTAATTGTCAAATCTGTGCTGTGCACAGTGATTAATTTACCAGACAACTGGACTATCTAAGGCTATCACATACGATCGCATAACTGTGGAAACACAATATAAACTGAAAGGCCAGGAACATGACTGGGAGGGCTATTTTTGAATTATTTTTTTTTAAATCTGGACTTTTGTTGTTTTTAAACAAAATATATCCTTCTACTTCAGAATATTTTACAATGACCATCTGCCCTACTAAAAACACTCAACTTCTCACTGGAAAAAAATAAGAAATTTCATTTTTTACAAAGTTTTCTAACTAAAATTACAGGGTACTTTCCCTCCATCACTTACAACTTAAGAAAAACACCAAACAAAATTTTAACATGGCTGCTTAATGAAGTTAGATTTTTACATCTTTCATTTCCCTGGTAATTTGCAATTTCAACAATGTTCTGACATCCTAATTGTTTGAAGAGTTGCAGACTCAGATTCACAATTAATATCTCGAGCATCATTTAAACTACAGCATCTCTACATTAGCACAATCCCATTCCACAGCAAGAACAAGATAAAGCAGTTTGATTCGAAACTCTTTAACTGCTGATTACCTTAAGACACTTAATGCTGTACCTGCTGCACACCAAGAGTTACTGAAGTTTACCTGATACAAGGTAACCTGATCATGAATCTAAACTCAGCCTCCTGTGTTGGTTTTTAACCGTGTTCTTAGAAGAAAACACAAATACTAAAAAAACCCCAAGATTGAGATAATGACATAATTTTACAGGTGCACCTTTCCAAAAAACTATTGGTGACAATTCCTTTGGCCCTTCAGAGTGACAATCCTCTTATGCAGGCTCCTTTCTTCTCAGTAGTGTTTTATAGTGTCACAAACTCAAAGCACGCAAATGTCCTGCGTCCATTTTCCACCTCTAATTGATTTAATATTAATGCAGTTTATTCATAACACTCTTCTCCCAGCTAAGGTCCGGTTTCCTGCAAAAATTCTGAAATGATGCTGGTGTAGACCTTTCAATGAATTCAGGACTTCGACCAACTTATCCTTTGTGAAATAAAGGAAGCAGGAGGAGGGGGGGAGGGGAGAGGGAAAGATACCTACTAATGTATTTGTAAAAGGAAGGAGAAGGGTTTTTTACTAGAGCAACCTTATGAGGAACAAAGAATCAGGAAGTAACAAGACAAACATATCTGGGAAAGTCAAATCAAAGACATTTCAGACCACTTTGCTGCTCAACAAAATGGCAGTTGCTTACACACTGCTGGTGTTATTCTTAGCAGTTTTTGTTGCCGGATTTATACTGTTGGTCATGGGGGCAATTAATTTTGATTTCTCCCACTCAGAAATTCCTCCCGGAGTGAATCAGCCTGTAAAGCTGCGAATCATTCATATCATTTTAATAAGCACAGCTGTGGTGGTAAGTAAACCTGGGGCGATTAGTGGGGGAAGAACGGTGAACCTGTAGATTTTAAACTTAATGCGAGAACCCTGCGTGGAACTAATTCTCGTAGAGGAGAGCAGGGCATAGCTATCATGCTGCATGTTGTTTTTAGAAGCTCAGTTTTGCTAAAGAAACCTTTACCAGATTTTTTACACTACACTGCGTTATTAGAGTCCTGCCTAGCTCTTATGTTAGGCAGCATGGAATACTGCCTAACACAAGCATTTGAAAGTCTGACTGTGCTTCTACAATGAATTGTGCTAACCTAGCAATAATTTGATTAAGAATGCTAATACATGTTGGATCATTTATATTTCCACTCTAGATTCAGATCACATCAGATGTCTTTGGGCCATACTTTCAAGCTTTTCTTGGACTTAGGGACGAGGAGTTATGTATTTATTTTGAAGATAAAATTAGAAAGTGAACATTTCAGAATTGGGTTTGGGAAGGGGGAGTTTTTGTCACACAAGTGACAAAATTAGGTAATGTTGCCCAAGATGAGCTGAAGGAATTCCATCTCCCCTGAACACATATTTATAGCTCCTGCAGCAACTAAGGAGGCTTGTCTGATAGGAATGAGGGGTTCTGGCCAGCCCAGCTTCTCCAGGTGAATTGGCCTGTAAAAGAGTGGGAAGGTAACCAGTCCACAGGAGTTGAAGCTCTTACCAGCACTCAACTCTGATTATGGTGATCTCTGCTGACAAAGGATCTCACTGAAGCAGGAGTATTTCCATGTGATGACAGATGTACAGATGCTGTGATGATGGAAGGTGTTAGAAATACATGCGATAGCATAAGTTGTGCATATATTTAATAAATTACTTGAACACCTTCAAGAGGGACAAACTATTTAAATGAAAAAAAGAATTTCTCTGTCGGAAATATTCTAGATTATAGTGGACCATAGTAAAGAATTCTAGACATATATTCTCATGCTTTGGCTGCACACAAGTTGTAATTAGAAAGAGATTACTTCACTTACACAGCTGGAAAAGCCAGTTGGCTTTTTATCATCTATACACTGCTCATTAGTACCATAAACCAGAATTTGTATGCTGCAATCTAAACAATACAGGTCAAAAGAAACCAAATAATTGACTGTAAAGGTGAGAACATTCTTTGTAGTTGTTCCATTTCTGCTTAGAAAATAGCAAATACAAAAGAATAAATAATTTTATCATGTTTGTATACACTCAGAGACACTAAGACTAGTTCTATAACAAATTAAAATCAGTATGTTGCACAATGTGTTAGTTTCTTCACCCTCAAAATCAGGCATGGAGAATATTACTTTCCTGTGAGGGTGGTGAGCCCCTGGCCCAGGTTGCCCAGAGCAGCTATGGCTGCCCCATCCCTGGAAGGGTTCAAGGCCAGGTTGGATGGGGCTTGGAGCAACCTGGGCTAGTGGGAGGCGCTCCTGCGCAGGGCAGGGGGCGGCACTGGATGGTCTTCAAGGTCCCTTCCAACCCAAACCATTCTAGGATTCTAAATAGCTGGAGTCACTGATGAAAAGGTCATTCACAGGTACATATACTGAGAGTCATAACACTGTACTGACAATCCATACAAATGTGGGAGTCTAATGAGAAATATTCATAACGAAATAGTCAATATTAAAAGCTTGATCCAAATCTTTGTAAGGAATGAAGTACTGGTTAGCCCCTTTTTTTATTATTATTTTTGCAAAGTTACGCTGGACCAGTAGCTCTTATTTGTATTCTTTTCATCTTCTGGTGCCTGGCACAAATATCACTCCAGCATACAAAAGAGCAGAAGTTTAGGCCTACTAAATATCTCGGGTCTTCTTGCTAGTGCATTCATTGCAAACATTAGTGAAGATTTCTGAGATGAATCAAAAAGCCATTATCAAATATATTCTCAACTTAGTCAACTCTACTTTGGGCAAGTGTCCATATAACGAAAATCAGCACCAGAACTATCATCTTTCGCTATGTTTTCTCATCTTCTCAGGGGCAAGAACAGAAAAACCAGTAAACACCAAACTCATTTTCAATGTTAGGTAAAGGACTTACTGAGAAAGCAAAGGGATATATTTCACCAGTCTTTGTTAATGCTGCATTGGTTTGGGATTATGTTCTTTGTGAACACTGCTGTTCATGTGACCTCTCATGGTGCTACAATTATTTGTTCAGTTGTACTATACCTGTACAACTACTCAAACATTTTATGATTGCCCTAAAGTACACGAGTTAGATATCGTGAGTATACTGTCCATGCAGTTTCTTTACTCTGGAAAATACAAAATCTCTTGAGTGAACTCCCTACTCTCTTTGCCTTTGAACAGGGAAAGATTTTGGAAAATATTGGCATCTGCAGTGGGGTTAGCTTTGTCCGGTACATGCAAGGTAGAAAGACTCTAGGAGTGGACCCGAAGCTCTTCATCAAGGACCTGTGGTTTGAGAAAGTGCCTGTAAGGATTTATCAGCCTAAGGTTCCATCTGCCACCCAAAGGAGAGGAGTTATGTTTTTCCATGGAGGAGGATGGGTATTTGGAAGTCTTGGTAAGATATCTAACAGAAAAAAAATACTGTAATTTAGTTAAATAAATGGGAAAATTGATTGGTGCTTGACCTGTAGCAGTTACGAAGTTCGAGTATAACCACAGATGCACTCTCCTAAGTCTTGCTGTCAAAATGAAGCATCTGCTGTGCATTATGTGCATTTTTCTTAAAGACAAGAACAATGAGATATGAGGGGAAAAATACAGTAAGCAAATACTGAAATAGGAAAATGAGAGGGTACAAAAGATCTGAGGAGCTATGTACGAAGGGGCAGGGGAAAGTAGAGTATTTTCTTCTTGCAATTCTTTGACTTATGCAACAGACAACACTAGTACTCCGGAAAACAAAACAAACCCAAACCCCACCAAATCTGTTTCTTTCAGAGACCCATGAAAAGCTATGTCGCTTTATTGCCAGCGAAAGTGAATCTGTGGTTGTATCTGTTGGGTGAGTCTTTCCTCATGCTGTTTTTCAGAGATTATTCCTTATAGTGTAAACATCACCTTATAGCTTCCCTGATCATAGCAACAATGATTCTCAGAGAACTGGATCTGTGGGACTTGTCAATCAATGTTTTCCAATTCTAAACTGAAAATTGATAGTAAACAGATGGTAAGCCATATATCCTACTTAATCCTTATTCAAGGAAACCCTGCTTGATGTTTACAGAAGCACTACATGCATGACAAACTAGTATCATCATCAATATACTTACATTATAATTTGGATTATGAGTATATATTTGCACTCTAACAAAGACACAAACCAAAAGTGTTATCATTTGTATCTGACACATGGAAAACCAAAGCATAAACTGACTAAATGGCTGTCAATAAAACCTGGACATAGTTGGCAGCTATCACTCCTGTTGTTCAAGTCCTGAGAAATGCCCTAAACAGATGATATCTTGACAAGTTAATCTAAACAACTTAACCTAACTGCAGTATATTTATGATCACCTGTGGAGAAATGGAAAATTCTGAGGTAATCAAGGTATTGCTGGTTGCAGGAACCAGTATTTTCAGCAATACGTTTAAAACTAATGTTTCCTTCTCGTACATTTGTTGTCTTTTCTGTATACTAGGTATCGTTTAGCTCCTGAACACAAATACCCTGCTGCGTATGAAGACTGCCTTCACGCTACCATACACTTCATGAACAACATAGAGCACTATGGCGTGGATCCTGCCAATGTAATTGTCTGCGGGGACAGTGCTGGGGGCAATCTAGCAGCTGCTGTTAGCCAGACCCTTGCAGGTAGATCAGACCTCCCCAAACTACGTGCTCAGATCTTGATCTACCCAGGCCTTCAGGCTCTGGACTTCAATTTACCATCCTATCAGCAGAATCGGGGAGTCCCTCTCTTATTCCGAGAACATGCCGCTTTCTATTTGTTACAGTACCTAAATGGGGATGCATCATATCTGGAAGAGGTCTTGGAGGGTTCCCATATTCCTATAGATATTAAATTAAATTATAGGAAGTGGGTGAGTCCAGATAACATCCCTGAAAAATTTAAGGTCAGAGGCTACAAACCACATGTGTTACTTGACTGTACAACCGAAGTTTATGAGACAGTGAAAAGACTCTGTGAGCCCAACCTGTGTCCACTGTTAGCTGAGGATGCTATTGTTCAGCAACTGCCCGAGTCTTTCATCTTAACGTGCGAGTATGATGTGCTAAGGGATGACGGCTTGCTTTACAAGAAGAGATTGGAGGACAACGGTGTTCGAGTGACCTGGTACCACCTCGAGGATGGATTCCATGGAGTCATAAATTCATTTAATAGTGATTGGTTGTCATTTTCATCTGGAAAAAGGGGCCTTGACAATATTGTGAACTTTCTAAAAAGCTTATAGAATCAATTATCTTTCCTTCTGTATGTACTGCCAATTTTCTGTAGTCTTTTATGCTTCTAAATTCCATAGAAGAGGTTTAGATAGGACAACTTGCTAATGAGCAATTATGCCAGTGTGCCCACTGAAAAAGATATTTCAAGAATGCTATGAAAGTTTCTTTTAGCGCTGTTTGAAGTATTCCATGAGCAGTCTGCCTATTTTAATGATCTATTTGGACTAGACACTTGCTACTCACAATAAATATTAAAGATGCAGTAAAATTTTAAATCATCATCTGGTCTGACCCCTTTTATTCAATTATGATCTTGGTTTCATTCTTCCTAGAATGCTAAGTGTGTTTTGGCAAAAGACAGGGAGGTTGGTACTACAATACTGTAACACAGTGCCTGTGCTATATGCTACTTGTAGCATATGAAGCTAAGATTCCCAGTCACCGACTTGCAGAAAATTTCTATGGGTTAGGTAACTAGTATTTTAGACTTAAAAAAATAAAGTGAAAACAGCAACTGTCCCCAGCGGAGATACTCTATTAAAGAGCTTTGTTTAAATTACAAGGGAGGAAACGCTTTAAGTGTTTTACTATGTTTATCAAACATACGAGTACACTGAAAAACTTGTTCCTGTGCTTAAATACTCTAATAATAAGATTGATGCATTTACTTTTGTAGAGCACACATTAGTTAGCTTTTTTTTTCCTCTCACTTTATGTTTTCTTTTCTAAATGTCCTTGTTAAAACTATATATTCCAAACTACTTAAAGAATGTCCGCAATACGGGAAGCAATATGTTGCGGCTGCAGATCAGAAGCAAGAGACAATTTAGCCTCCACATTAGTTGGATCTTTTTGTTAATAGCAACCCGTCATAAACTAGAACTTCGTTCAGTACTTAACTGCTATCTCTTAAGAGTCATTCATATCATCTGCAATCCAAGAATACCAGGCCCTTTATCAATCCCATAATTAAGATGAAGCTAAACAGGAAATTAAACACATTCTGATCTGACTCTTCTCCAGGGTGATGCTTGCTGGCACCTTGCACAATGTTTACAAGACTTTAAAGTGTAGGGCACCTGAGAGATCTGTTGTATCTTGAACGGCTCTGTGGTTGCCTGAGAAAGCTCAATCAAAGATAGGCGTAAAGACATCTCACCTTTGGTTAAGTGAAATGGCATTTTTTTATATATTGACAGTGATACTGCTGGTGATTTTTACTGCTTCATTCATACTAGCAATTATGGGAACAATTCAATCTGAGTACTCCAATGTCAGTATCCCTCCTGGAGTGAATCAACCTGGAAAGCTTCGACTTGTCCTTGCTTTCGTGATTAGCACATCTGCTATGGTGAGTTACTCTGCCATGATTTCTGCCAAAATTGTGCCTCAGGTGTCATTTCTGTAAGGCTGTACATCTAAATACCAGAATCCTGCTGGCTGCATTAAGACTTAAATGAAGGCTTTCCTTTTTGGGGGGCTGTCTTTAGAGGTCAATTTTTGTAAAAGTGTTTCTGTTAGACGTCAGATAGTTTCAGTCAGGTTTTCCCTATTACATAGGGATGAAACCAACCATAAGAGTCCAAGCTTTATCAGCTAAGCTTCCCTAATTAAGTTTAAATTAATTATTTATGAAAAGTGAGATTGCTTTGATTTCCATTTTAGCTAAGCACAGATGATGTTTTTAGGCCATTTTTGGGGCTTTCCAGTAACACAGATGGAAGGCCGGGCACTTCTTAATCAGATAAAACCCAAGCCTCATGGGAAGCCTTAGTGGAACGACGGGGAAGCCGGTATGAAACCAAAGGACACCTTTTTTTTCTCCCCTAAGACATTTTGTCTGACAGATCGTGAGTTGAACGCATGGGCCTACCTGCTCAGGCGCACGGTGCCAAAGCAACCCCCCTCGCCCAGGCGCGTAGCCTCACAGGGGACTGCCACGGCTCCATCTTCTCCCGGGCCAGCTTTCTGGTGAGGACCAAACTGGAGCGGCCGCTAAAAGCGAGGGTAGAGGCCAGCGGCTCCGGAGCAGGCTGAACCCCGCCAACACGAAGCCCGAGTGCCCCGTCAGGCCTCGCAGCGGCCGGCGGGCGGCAGGCAGAGGGTCTCCCTCACGGCAACCTGCCCGGCGTGGCGTGAGGCGGAGGCCCGCGGTTGCTGCCTGCCCCCGGGGCGGCCGCCCTGCGCTCAGCCGGGCTCTCCTCCCTCTCTCCCAACAGGGGAAGATTTTGGAAAAGATGGGGGTGTGCAGCAAGATCGCCTTCACCCGCTATGTGCGCTCCGGGAGGAGGCTGGGGCCGGACCCGCGGCTCTGGCAGGAGGACGCGCGGTTCGGCCGGGTGCCGGTGAGGCTGTACCGGCCCCGCGCGCCATCTGCCGGCCTGCGGGCAGGCGCCATCTTCTTCCACGGCGGCGGCTGGCTGTACTGCAGCATCGGTAGGGCGGGACGGGTCCTTCCTCCCTCCGCAGCGCGGCTTAGCGCTGCCGCTGTTATCTCTTGGAGGCGGGGGAATAATTCTGCCCCGAAACCTGGCATAAAGTCTGAAATCTGTCTGAGTTTCCCCGTCATCTTCGGCCAGCCGGCGGGGAAGCCCTGCCTGGAGGGGAGGCGGCGAGGCTGAGGGGAAGAGGGACAAGGGGAGGGGAGGCGGCGTGTGAGGGCCGGGAAGGGCACGGCCGGGGCGGGAAACGGGGGCTGCCGCCTTCCTTGGCTTTTTTATCTGGAAACCGAGCAGACAGCTGACAACCCCCCAATTTTTTTTCAGATTCCCATGAAAAGATCTGCCGTTACATTGCCAGTGAAAGCGACGCGGTGGTTGTGTCTGTTGGGTGAGTTATGTCAGTATTTACCCTATGGAAGTCTTTTTCCTTCTTTTCACTTCTCAGCACCACGGTGTTGCACGCCTTAAGGGAACACTCCTCTCAGTAAACCATTTCCCCCGGGTCCCAGACGGTCAGGCAGAATTTCAAGGGGACTATTTTCATTTCTCCCCCTGCTAATGCAGGGAGAGTACGAAGAGACCCCAAAGTAACGCTCGTGTATCTCACAACACACAGCTACGCTGGCACCACACAAAAAGAAGGGATGTTTTACAGAAGAGTTTTCTTCCGTGTTGAGAACAGAGTAATAAACAAACAAACTTGGAAGGTGGTGATTCAGTGATCTGTTTGATTAGACGTGATCACCCTGTAAACTTCAAGGAGTTTTTTAACAGTAAGAATCAAATGCTAATATATTTTAATACTACTAATAAAACAAATAACGCTGTCCCAGTTATTTACAAAGAATAATAAAAGAATTCTCAAGAGAAAATATCCTAAGTAAAGGTGAGACTGATCAAACTCAGGTGAGACAGATTAAATTGCTTCATCCACAAGCCAGGTGCAGTCTAGACCAGAAGAGTAAAATGAACTTGTACCACTCAAGTTCTGATCAGTGCTGTTCTCAGAAGAACATCCCAACTATGCTACATCCTTGCAACTTCATCCTACTGGCTATCATTTCTCTGTGATAACTTGCTGGACAAATACCTCTCTAGAAGATAACAACACCAGGTTTTTTGCTGAAGGAAAATACTCCAAACAACACAGGGAAAGCCAAGGTGCTATAGGAAATTTGTATTTACAGTTACGACATTTCCTTCTCCTACTTTTGTTGTCTCTTTGTGTGTACTAGGTATCGTTTAGCTCCTGAACACAAATACCCTGCTGCGTATGAAGACTGCCTTCACGCTACCATACACTTCATGAACAACATAGAGCACTATGGCGTGGATCCTGCCAATGTAATTGTCTGCGGGGACAGTGCTGGGGGCAATCTAGCAGCTGCTGTTAGCCAGACCCTTGCAGGTAGATCAGACCTCCCCAAACTACGTGCTCAGATCTTGATCTACCCAGGCCTTCAGGCTCTGGACTTCAATTTACCATCCTATCAGCAGAATCGGGGAGTCCCTCTCTTATTCCGAGAGCGTGCCGCT
The DNA here is from genome assembly GCF_028500815.1 of Rissa tridactyla. Classification (NCBI taxonomy): domain Eukaryota; kingdom Metazoa; phylum Chordata; class Aves; order Charadriiformes; family Laridae; genus Rissa; species Rissa tridactyla. The sequence goes on along the minus strand of NC_071481.1, from coordinate 3,371,942 downwards.
TTCTTTGCTTTGCAGTACCTAAATGGGGATGCACTGCATATGCAAGAGGTCTTGGAGGGCTCTCATATTCCTCCAGATATGAGGCTGAAGTACAGGAAGTGGGTGAGTCCAGATAACATCCCCGAAAAATTCAAGGTCAGAGGCTACAAACCACACAAGCTCTATGAATTCAAGGCTGAAGTTTTTGAGAAACTTAAAAAATTCTGTGAGCCCAACCTGTGTCCGCTGTTGGCTGAAGACGCTATTGTTCACCAGCTGCCTGAGTCTTTCATCTTAACGTGCGAGTATGATGTGCTAAGGGATGACGGCTTGCTTTACAAGAAGAGATTGGAGGACAACGGTGTTCGAGTGACCTGGTACCACCTCGAGGATGGATTCCATGGAGTCATAACCTTATTTGATTATTGCGGTTTCTCATTTCCAGCTGGGAAAAGGGGATTGGACAGCGTTGTTAAATTCATAAAAGGCCTGTAGAAACAACTTTCTCTCTTTATGCTTCTGCCACTAATGTCTCTGTTTAGGTTCCCAAACCTCAGTTAGTACTTGTCAGAAAAATGTGATATCCTTTGATATGTAAAATACCAATTTTGATATTTGTGAACTTCAAATACTGTCTGAACACTGGTCTTTGTCCTCGTGAGACTATTGACAGTTCAGCCTTTACAGTTTTAATATTTTCCACATGCTGTGTTTCAGTCACTTTTCTTTCAAATCAGCATCTGATTGATGCCTTGTATTTAATTACCAGCTGATTTATTTCTATGTAAATAATGTCTGTGGAATGATTTGGATCAAATAATTCCTGTGAATTACAGTAATGATTTTTGTGGTGTCCATTTGATAAGCTCAGAAGCATGACTTTATTTTATTTAGCTAAAAACCTACAAGTTAGGTACAAAGTGAGCTGAAGGGAAGGGTCAGAGGAACCACATCTGCAAGAGTGGCAGTTCGAGGCCAGAGTTAACTGGGGACACCTTGCTGGAGGCAAGTAAGGGCTGCCCTGATTTTGAAATACCCATAGCTCTACGAACTCCTACTTAATTTTGGGGTGTCTCCATTTTGCCCGCTGAAGCTCAGGGCAAGGGATACTGGTTGAGAGGGAACACTTAGGTCAGGTTTTAGGCTCAGTGAACTGGGTTCTTGATCTGTGTATACTGGAAGGTTTAGCTTAAAGAGAGAGAAAATATGAACCAAAATGTCTTCATGTTCTTTAAGAGAGTAGTTTCCTAGTATTTTTTTTCAGAATTTGTGGTGTGATGCTTCTCCATGTTTTGAGTTTTCTTTACAGGACAAAGCAGTATTATTTCTGTGATGTGATGCTTCATTTTAAACTGCTGATGAAAGCAAGGAAAACCAGTAGTAAGCATACTCAAAATAGTAAGACTGAGGAAATTAAAATCCTAAGAAAAAATAAAATCAAATCTCAAGGCTGAGGAAATCAGAAATTTTTATAAAAACAAACGCTGCCTTCCGTTTAGATGTCACAGAGCAAGGGCAGCCCTTCCTTTAGCCTCCTGCAGGCTGCCCTTAGACAAAAAATCCCTAAATTTCAGGGCAAACGACACGCTCCCGGTGACGCGAAGCGGAACCCGCCGGGCAGGCAGGTGCCCCGCACCCACCCCTCCCCGGTCCCCCCGGGCGCTGCCCGTTTTCTGGCTCCGGGAAGCGGCAGCGCCAGCCCCGCAGCCCGAGCTCCTCCCGGCGGGACGCGGCTCCGCGCTGCCGCACGCCGGGGTCACGCTTCGCCTCCTTGAACCGAGATTACACCGGCCTCCCCCCCGGTGCCCGCTGGCCGCCCGCACCATGACCCCGCCGCCGGCTTTGCCGAGCTGTCACAAACGGCCCGTGACGCCGCCGGCCCGGGCCGCCGCGGCGGTGGCGCGGAGGGGGGCGGGCGGCCGCTACCGGGCCCCGCCGCGGGCCGGGGAGCCCCGGGGGGCGGCCGGCGGGCCATGGCGCTGCTGCCCGCCCTGCTGCTGCTGCTCCTGCCCCTGGCGGCGCTGGCGGTGGCGCTGGCCACGGTCCTCCTCGGCCTCCCCAGCTACGACATCCCGCCCGGGGTGAATCAGCCCGCCAAGCTGCGCCTGGTCCTGGCTGTCCTCCTCGGCACGGCGGCCCTGGTGAGTCGCCCATCGCTTCGGCGGGGAAGGGGGGGGGGGGGTCCACCCGGGCTACGGGGGTTTCGCGGGTCCGGACCCAACGGGGAGGGTGGGCAACCGCCGCCCCCACGCCGGTGGCACGAAACCCGGGGCGGCCCCGCCCCAGGGACTGCGCTGTGAAGGGGAAAAAGAAAAAAGCAGGATCCAGGATAAGGAGCCCCATGGCCCTGCCGCCCGCATGGGATGCTGGCGGCTGCACATCCCGGGGAGAGCGGCGGGGCTGCATCCGCAATCGCGACACTGCGCGTGTCTTGGGCAAAACCCGTTCCCCGGTCAGAAGCGGCACGCTAGGGCTCGTCAGCAGAGATTGCCAAACGGCGGTGCTGATTTAAGTCTCGAATTCAGAGCTGAGCTGGTGCTTTGCCTGATAACTGCCCTCAGCTTCAGGCGAAGTCACCTTGCACAAGGAAAACTACAGCCGTTCAACTGCTCCTGCCGCGGCTGACATTTATGGTACAAAATCCGGTTAGGGCTGCTTTACTTAATCCTTGGGCTCCCTTTTACAGCATTGCATAAACGGCATTAGAGGTCTCCTAAACTCTGCCTCTGTCACTTGCTGTATCTTGTAATTTTTTTAAATCTTCAGTCTTCTCCTTCACTCCCTTAGCCACGCCATCGCCTTTGCTATCCCACAGATCTTGTTTTCCTCCACAGTTTCTTACACCATTTACATCCTCTTCAAATCTACCGACCCAGCTACCCAGCTCTCCTGCGTCCCACCAGCAGGTGACAACAAGGGAATGGATAAAGACAGACTCTCATTGGGCGTTTAAAAGGGCGATCTTGTTTAGTAACTGACCTATAACAGCTTATTTGTTTGATTCTATTAATTAATTTGGTTCCCAACTTCTTGTTTGTTCACTTATTACATCAGGTTTATATTCTACCTTGCAAGATCGTTGCAAGAGCATTGGGAAAGGAAGCTCCATGATTTTGTGCAGTCAATCTGTTATGCAAATAAAAAGCAGTAACTAACTTGCACAGCACAACCCAGCACTCAAGATTTACAGATTCACTGAGTTTTATGGTCCAATTTATGAATATTAGTTTATGCAGTGAAGAACTATTGAACTTTTTATTGCTGTTTCTATATACGACATTTCATTGTTGTTATCAAGTACAAATGTAACAAGAATGAGCATAAAGGTGTGCAGGACAATACCGACAATTAAAATGTATACTCCAAGACTGCCAGTTTGGATGGCCTATATAAAAGTTATGGTGTGATATTAGAATGACAGTGGATTTGAGTAATGGAAGTAAATAATTTACAGTCTGTGGGGTGTGAGAGCTTGGGAAAATTGTTTTTCCCCAAAATCAGAGAGCTTTATTTTTATCAGACAACAGGGGTCAAACTGCTGTATGTGAAGCCCAGATTTTTCAGTCTGATTCTTTAGAGTCCAGTGATTACTCGTATGATAAAAGCAGAATTTCTCCTTTTTGGTGAATCTGATCAAGGCAAACTTAAAACAAATACTAACTCTATCCAGGGATCTCTCACTTTCTAAGGACTGGGCATTCCTATCAAGAAAACCAGCCGAGGAGTTACTTTTCCTCACTCTTTTCCACGGGTTTATTAAGGCAAAACCCAAGGACTAAACAACCCATTAGAATGAACTCTCCTGTCAGTACTTAGTACACAAGAAGGCATTTAGAGAGTGTTTGGGAGATGCCTGCATAGCCATTATCCTCCTCTATGAACAGTCCTCACGGTAGTTACTCTAAATTCTTGTGCTGTTATTATTATATCTTCTTATAGTGTATCCATATTTTACAACATTACCACTTTTTTTGTTTTGTTTCTTTAAAATTTCCTTCAAATACAGTTCAATGCAAGTATGGTGCAGAGCTTTTATACCTTGGCTAACTCAAGACTTTTAAAGAAGCCTTAATTTCTTTTACCTTTAACAGGGAAGGATTTTGGAGAAGACTGGACTTTGCAGTCAAATCACTTTTGGCCGATACGTGCGACAGGGACGGAAACTAGGGGTGGATCCAAAGCTCTTCATCCAGGATCGGCACTTTAACAAAGTACCTGTGAGGGTTTATCAGCCTAAAGCTACCTCTGGTGGACGAAGGAGAGGTATCCTCTTCTTTCATGGAGGAGGCTGGGTATTTGGAAGTCTTGGTAAGATATTTGCTGGAGGAACATTCTCATCTTTTAAATAAAATTGAAATAAGAGGAGGTTTCAGCATGTGATTTGGGAGGAAGTCTGAAGACAAATACATGCCTTTCTGGAATGAACATTCCCTAGCTGTCTCAAAGACTGGGGCATGAGCAAAGCACTAATGACAATATTTCTTTTCCAGATACCTATGAAAAAGTGTGCCGCTACCTATCCAGAGAAAGCGAATCAGTAGTTGTCTCAGTTCAGTAAGTGAACCCTACCCAGTTCTACTGTTTGGAGATTACTGTTGCTGTGGTGCCACAGCAGAGCTTCACTGGTGTTGGAGATGTTCTTTTCTGCAGAGAAATTTCTATAGAATTTAGTGAAGTCCATAAAGAAACAAATAGTGATAACGGAGGTTTCGCAGCTCTTAACTGTTCATGCCCTGATATACTCAGAAAAGACGCAAAGGGAAATATTTGGTGCACTAAGAAAATCTATAAAAGCCAATCAAAAACTTAGGTAAAAAAAGTTTTCCTTGTGCTGAACATATGAACATGTAATAAGATGCTCCAAACAACTATGATTTATAGAAAAAGAGGGAATAATCACACTGTATTACCCCCATTTTACACATAGGAAGCAGAGGCACAAAATTATTAAATTGCCTTGTCAAGACTACACAGGGAGTTTTGAACATGACTAAGAAATGTACAAAGCCTCGGTCAGACTCTTAATCAGAAGAGAGTCCTACTTTACTGAGTCCCTATGATTGAATACACAATTTAGAGCTTACCCACAATCACTACCTGAGAAACGCCAGCATAAGAGGTAATGAATATCCTGACCTAGAGGAAAAAGACCCCAAAATGATAGAGCTGGAAGACAGCATTGGATGCCACTTCCTGATTAATACTAGTGACACTTCCTTCTCTTACACTTGTCTCTTTGTGTGTACTAGGTATCGTTTAGCTCCTGAACACAAATACCCTGCTGCGTATGAAGACTGCCTTCACGCTACCATACACTTCATGAACAACATAGAGCACTATGGCGTGGATCCTGCCAATGTAATTGTCTGCGGGGACAGTGCTGGGGGCAATCTAGCAGCTGCTGTTAGCCAGACCCTTGCAGGTAGATCAGACCTCCCCAAACTACGTGCTCAGATCTTGATCTACCCAGGCCTTCAGGCTCTGGACTTCAATTTGCCATCTTATCATCAAAATCGAGGAGTCCCTCTCTTATTCCGAGAGCGTGCCGCTTTCTTTGCTTTGCAGTACCTAAATGGGGATGCACTGCATATGCAAGAGGTCTTGGAGGGCTCTCATATTCCTCCAGATATGAGGCTGAAGTACAGGAAGTGGGTGAGTCCAGATAACATCCCTGAAAAATTTAAGGTCAGAGGTGTGAAGCCACTTAGGCCCACTGATTTTATAGCTGAAGTTTATGAGACAGTGAAAAGATTCTGTGAGCCCAACCTGTGTCCGCTGTTGGCTGAAGACGCTATTGTTCACCAGCTGCCTGAGTCTTTCATCTTAACGTGCGAGTATGATGTGCTAAGGGATGACGGCTTGCTTTACAAGAAGAGATTGGAGGACAACGGTGTTCGAGTGACCTGGTACCACCTCGAGGATGGATTCCATGGAGTCATAAGCCTATATGATTATTGCGGTTTCTCATTTCCAGCTGGGAAAAGGGGATTGGACAGCGTTGTTAACTTCCTAAAAAGCTTATAGTAAACATCTTAGATTCCACGAGTCTTATCATGCCTCAACCTAGAAAAATATCTTTTTAGGATATTTAATATCAGGTGGTGGGTAGTTAATCAAGGGCAGCCATTAACAATGATAAACAAGGCTCATGAGAACCTCATTCCAGCTGTTAGTTGGAACATGGAATATGCAAACCTTATACAAGCTTGTACCATGCTGCAAGCCCTTATCTTTAGCTAAGTCAATAAAGAACAGCATTATTTTGAATGGACATTCTGGTTTGTCCCACTTTTTAAAAATAAAATGTGTCTGTCTGTGAAGAGAGACTGTGTGTCCTGCAGGGATGTGTGGTGTGTCGGTATGGAGGAATGTGTCACATATCACAACGCTCTGAGACACACTTTGTGCTCTGATTCTGAAGTCTATTAGAGTAAAAAACCCAGCTGACTTCAGTGGCTTAGGAGCCACTGCTTTGCTCAGCAGTAGATACGATGCAGCCTCGAATGTGGTTACTGGAACAACAGTCACCATGGGGACAGCAAAAACAAATGGTTCTATGGCCAAGCAGTTCCACACATCACCCACGTTTCTCAGCACACGGGCAGGCAGCAGTGGAGCCCCTTTCTGCCCTAGTTTTAGCAATGGGCTACTGAGTAATCTTTCACCCACCCAACTTGAAGGACAGTTCTAACAACCAGGGAGGGTAGTGCTGGCAGACAAAGAAATATGACTGCATCGCAAAGAGATGGACAGAACTGGTGGAAAATTGAACCCAAATACTCTACTAAAGTTCTCATTGGAAACTGGGTGGAAGAGAGGGAAAGGGTAAGATCAGGAGAGAAGTGTTGGAGCAGGAATAGAATGGGTCAGAACCAATGCTCCGGAGGTTGTACACTACTGCAGTCGTGAGCTGGAGTCCAGGCTCATCTCAGAAGAGTAATAAAAGGGAGAAGGATAAGCATCTTACTTGTCCTACATTAATTCATTTTCTTCATGATCTGCCATTCTTCTCTCCAAGCCAGGCCAGAAGCAATGCCTGAGCACGGGTTATTGTGTGGTTCACCCCAGACATAACATTAGCCAATTAAAGATGCTATAGCACTTTTTATGGAAATCACTTCAGACTGCTATACAACTTAATGCAACTATAGAACAATATCTACAACTTAATAATACATATCAACATTATACAAGAGAGGTTTCATTAACCCTTCCATAAGTTAATCCTTATTATTACTTGTATCAGACGATCTTTAATAATTTGGATATTGGTTTCATTTGCTTGTACGAACAAGAGCATCTTTGCTAGCAGAGCTGCTCGAGAGATTGCATGCCCTGCTTCAGCTGAGCAAAATTTTATTATTAAACATTTAACTTTGTCAAAACATGCCAGTTAGGTTCAATATTGGAGCTGTTTGGGCAAATCCTCCTGACTCTGCTAAAATTACTTTCATTAGATTTATTTTTTTTTTCTGGAGCAAAATGCTCGACTATGTTGCAGAGACTGTCCTGCTGCGGCAGAAGTAGGAACAACAAAAAAAAAAGATTAATTCATCCTTTTTAGATGCTAGTTCACATGGCAGGCAAAAGTATTTAACACCAAACCATGAATAATTTTTCAAGGGCTGTAAAGTATCATTTTTACACCAAGGAATCAATCCAGAATTTTAAAACGGCTGATTATACCAGCTGACACCACCCTCTGAGAAAAATTACATAGCACTGATTTCTTTCCAAATAAGTGCTTTGTAAATGTGTAGATGAAGAAAGCAGCAGTGGCACAGAGATTCTGTAACGAACAGATTGCCTTAACTGTACTGCGTGTTGTGTATCTCTCTAGTTTAGAAAAGGCACTGGGAAGCCCGGCAGCAGCATTTACAAAACGGACTTCATCTGCTTCCCAGATCACAAACCAGACAAAACACTGAGGAGAATCGTGATGGAAAAACACGAGGTAAGTAAAAGAAAGGGCTGTGCGTGCCAACATCCCAAACAGCAATGACCTTCGACTAATACTTAAATCATGTTTTATAGCCTTAAACAGCTATATGTGTAAAAGAACTCTATAGCTCCGTGGCCAGTTTACAGGATCCAGAGCTCCCTTGTACCTTCGACGGCTGTAGGATGCCTTTCAGAGGAAGACAAACGGCACCTATTTCTTGATACCCTCTGGTTGTTTCCCAGTCTCTGCCTCAGAGGGTGACCAAGGCACATGAAAAAAATCGGCACGTAACTACCAGCTAGGCCCAGGTATTGTGTCTTCAGGACATTCCCTGGGCTATAACATGGGTTTGCTGGTAAAAGAGGATTATTTTCATCAGCACGCCTCCGATCCATAGGAATGAACTGCACTTAAATGAGTCCCGGATCTTTCCCAACAATACTTTTCCCACAAGTACCATCTGCTAGAATGTCCCTTCCTCCAAGGTGCCGTTCCACCCCCAAATATTCTTATCATTCTCTCCTTTGTTTGGAAGGTGATGTATGTAAATCAAACAGTTAAGGAGCACAAGACAATCAGCTTTTCATTTGCAGCCTTCTTAAATGTATCTGCAAATCCATGATGCCGATGTTGAAATCAGACTAATCAGATCTCAGGACATACAGATGTAGTTGCTTAATTTAACTGGAAATTTACTTTACTTGGAATGCAAATGCCCTTATTTTCAGGGATTAAATTATAAGTAAAAGTAATGTAAGTACTGACAAAATCTTGTGCTATCTCTGGTAGTACAGCCTGACTCAAAAGCACGCTAAGGCGTCTGAATGCCATGTACAACGACAAATAGCATGGTTTCATGGGCATCTCGTTTCAGGGCCTGCCAATGCAGCACTTCTTCACCCATCATGAGGAACCGAGAAGCCAAAATTTAGTATCAGAGTATGACGATAAATACAATAGACATGGTTACAACCCTGTGCTGCCTCCCCTCCGCAGCTGGAATGGACGCAAGCTCGCCTGGATTCCTCAGAAATCAGATTTCCCCATTCTTGGTAGTTTTCGGCATTATTAATTCAAACAGACGAAGAGGGTGCAGTGGTCAATATACAGACTTAGAGCCAGGAACCTCCTTCTGTTTTAATTCTGAAAACGGATTTTGCTGTGACTTTTGGCTAGTTTTTTTACCCAGTCAGTACCTTATTTTTCTGATTGTTAAAGTGGAAATGTTATCCATACAACAATACTTAATCACCACAGGGAGCAGTGAAGGATAGTGTCAATGAACAGATTTCTTTCCCCTATGCAATAACGCAAGACACCAGCTAAAAACAAGGAGAGCTGTGAGATACAACTAGCAGAATTCCCGGAGCGCTAAATGTTTCTGAATTTAAGTGACATGTACAGCTCTGCTAACTTTTTTTAATAGCTACCAGAGCGACTATGAGAAATCAGGACTCCTTACATTTATACTGTTACTGCTGTCCTACTGGTATCGAACAGCGATTTTCCCTTCCAGCCAGAGGGTAGATATACATGCCCTGGGAACAAAAAAGATCTGTTTTGTCCTTAATCTGCTGTCAAAATAGTACAAATATTCCCTATGATAATAATGTAGTAAAAATGCCAGGACCAAAATTTTAATTCTATCATTTCTAACATTTAACCATTTCCTGTCACAGAACCACCCACCAACTATGGCCTTCTTGAGCACCTGATGAAAAAATGGCACGAGGAAGAAGCTGGAGTGATGAACAGTGTCTACACCATTTCCTACGAAATCCCCCTGATTTCTTCTTTTGTGACTTGTCAACTGAGACAACCAGCTAAAATTCATGAGCTCCCTTCTAACCAGGGACACCTTCTCCAAACCGTTAGTAGAATCCTGGGCTATGAAGGGGATCACAAATATCTGCAAGCCATTGGCAACTGGTGAGAGGCAGAAAAGCAGGGGACGCCTCTGTGTAAACTGCTTAGGGTGATCTTAAGTACTACTTAATATAGCTTGTTGCTCGTGTACGTAAGAGTGATCTGTTCCATGAAGAAGGAACGAGAATTAGGTTATATAGGCAGAGGGCAGTCTACTAGTTAGAACAAGTTGCTGGGTTACATTCTGACCTGCAGATGGCTGGGAATATTTCAGAAGATATATTAAAACACTGAAGCCAAAATTTTCATCTGTTGGTTTCCATTCAATGAACAGTTGGAGTAAGAAAAATAAAACAACAGAGCGGGACTGAACCCCAAAGGATATAAATCTCTTAATTTCTTTGTCTTTAGTTGTTTTTTTCATTTTTATACAGCTTGATATACACGTCTTTGAAGAAAGAGGAGAAAAACCCCTTGTGTTATTCCAAAATATGTCTGAAACACCCAAGAATAAAGTAAACATATGAAACGGCTGCCTATCTAAGGACAAGGTGAAGCAAGGTTTCTCCCAATGCAGTAAGCAAGCAGACCTTGATTGCCCTTGGCTTTACATACTGAATGGCACTTCAGGGTAGATAAGCTGCAAAGCGAATGAGATTAGCTGACCTTACATTGCCAAACACTAAACCTGGAAGAAATAGCTGTAGGTGGCCTTTATGCTGCAGAGCAGGCCACCCTGATACTTCACTCAGTTGAGAAAGCATATGAATGACCAACGTAAAAAAGCTGACATAAGTCCAAATTCTTATTGCACTGATGTAAAACTTCAGAATTTAATCACATTTGGTCCGAGGAGATGTTTGCCAGGTTCAGCTGCTATTGGTCTGAGGCTCAACAATAAGCTTGCAGCAAGTTAAAGGCTTAGATTAAATATATCTGGAATTAATTCAATGCATATTTATCTCTTAATCAATTTTGCTCAACATTAGCAATAATATAATTATTTTTAGGAACAAGATAAAATAAGATATACCTTATTCTTGGCATGGACAAGCCTCTGGCCATGGTCTGTACAGAGGTTTACCTCTGCACCATTTCAGTCACGGTGATTTAGGTTGGCTTTTTCAAGGTTGGATTTTCAACTGAAGGACACTGACGATTCAGGCGTGTGTGCAGAGCAACAGTGGCACCTATTGGCAAAGTGATTCCTCACCGACCTGTGTGTGAGGTCCGAAAACGTCTGCGGGAGAGGTACGCAGACCCACGGCTGGCTGCATGAACCAGAAAACAGCATTGTTAATGAAATCTTTGAGAGATGCGAGTGCTCTGATAATTAGATAAGCGTTAGATGGGTGGGTTTTTTTGGCTTCAAAGCCCCAGGGAGATCAAAGGCAATTAGAAAAAACTGAAAGCAAAACTGAAACACAGCCAGCTATTAGTGCAGTGTTATAAAAAACACATTCTTTTGAAAAAAAGTCTTTAAAAGAATCCATAAAGAAGGCATGCCTTACAGTGCAATGAATATTGGCGGATACAAAAATTCTTGTATCCACAAGGACGTCCATCCAAATTAATTTTATTGCCAATATGACAATAAAAAGTGTATTTTATTTTTTGTTACCCATGTGCTAATATTTTTAATGAAAATACCAATCAGGCATGCATCTTAATAGCACAACAAAGCCCACATAATATTTAGAATAGAGCTTAGAAGTTTATACAAAGGTAGTCTTCATTTCACACAACTCTATCAGTTTCCTTAAAAATCTGGTTATCAATCATTCATAATTATTAAATATGTATAGTAAATGAAACATCTATGGTTATTATCTACTGGGAATTACTGAGATGCACAAGTACTACCTATGAAATTTGTATGAAAGCATTAATTCCCAATCTGTAAACTGCCAGGGCAGGGCTCCCCAAGCACAGGTCTAATCTGCCCAAGTATTGAGCCGTTTACAAGTAAAATATACAACTCCGACACCCAAAGGATGCAAAGAAAGCATGCTAGCTAACCGGATGGAATGCATTTTGATAGAGAACTTAAACGGAAAAATTCTACAACTCTACAAGACGTGTCAGTTGTGATTAATAATACCCGGTAGCAAAATATCTGCTCTGAACTGTTTAGCGGATTAGCTGGTTTCACTTCAACAATACTAAAGACACATCACAGGTATCTACGTAGCTCTTGGTGGCTCAAGTCTCAAGCTGGACTCATGACACAAAGAGTCCAGGCTTCTCCAGCTCCTGATCTGAGTTCAGGGAAGGTGGAATCAAACACTGACCAGCCAGTAACAAAAATTGAATGAACGTATCTTTATCTCAAACACATTGCTCCAATATTCTACAAGACAAAATTTCAGACAGAATAGCACTGATAATCAAGCTTTTTTCCTCCTTTTCTTCCTACAAAATGTAGTTGACCTACATTATTCCAGACAGGATCCCTCAGAACCGTAAGGTCCAGCCATTGCTGAAAGCAATGCTGCAAACACATGGCTACACCAAGAATACCTCATTTATATTTTCTTGCTGACCACTTCAATTAGGTCAAAGTCCTAGGTTCTGATCCTGGGCATCTCTTTTTATTGCCAATATACACAATTTTTTTCCAAGTACCACGCTCATTTGGCAGAAGTGCACTGGAGTAGGAACGGCAGATAAAAATGAAGGCTGCCTTACGCCTCTAGTTTATAGACACTAATTCTTGCCGAGACAAACAATGCTGTTTAATCAGTTACAATATTCCTGTGCTAGAGATTCCTTTAATAATAAATACCCTTGTTATGTCTAACACAAGTACATTTCCCAACTCCCTCAAATATTCAGAAATTACAAGGACTTTTATTCAAGATAAAACCACTAAAACAGAGGTATTTTGCCTGTGCTTCAAGAACAGGTGAAAATGGCATCAATTAAGATGTTCACAGCTGCCACAGAGAAGAGATCAGAAAATCTGAAATTTCATCATAAAAAAATTTGCAGTAACTCAGAAATCCATTTACTAGCAAATAGAACACGCAGCCAACTAATGAAAACGTACAACAGAAGTGCTGGGTTACGCTAGGAAGATGTACGCTTTTCAGGAAGAGGGGATACTAATAAAGAAAATAGCAAAACCTTATAAAGAAAAGAGATCAACTTGAAATATAGACCTGGTGATAAAAACTCTTGAGCTTGGACACCGCTGAAATATGGATCCAGTTTGGAACTTAAGCACATTTCTAACAGACAAGGAAATAGGTAATGTTTATTCTGGTACACTCTGATACACAGAATCAGAGAACGGTGGGGCTTGGAAGGGCCCTCTGGAGATCATCCCATCCAACCCCCTGCCAGAGCAGGGTCACCCAGAGCAGGTGGCACAGGAACGCGTCCAGGCGGGGTTGGAATGTCTCCAGAGACGGAGACTCCCCCAAGTCTCTGGGCAGCCTGTGCCAGGGCTCTGCCACTCTCACAGCAAAGAAGTTCCTCCTCGTGTTGAGATGGAACTTCCCATGGTCAAGTTTGTGCCCGTTGCCCCTTGTCCTGTCGCTGGGCACCACTGAAAAGAGCCTGGCCCCATCCTCCTGATACTGTAAGGCAAAATTCATTAATGTACAACAAGCACTTTAGGACTCCTGGGAGTCATTATAATAGGCAAAGGACTACATTTTGCTGATGGGTCAGATTCATCCAAGCTTTTTGTGAGAAATTTTTTTTAGTCACAGGGCCTTGTGCTCACTTGTGACTGGAAAGCAAGAGTGCACCAGTCTCTTCAATTTTTCATGGAGCAAATAGATGGTTTGATACAACTCTTGGTTATGAAAATGTTCTAGACAGTCTCGATTGCATGAAATCAGCCTCATATTTGAACTTCTGTGACATTAAAGAGACAAAGTGGTGGTTAGAATTGATGCACACCTCTCAAAGCAAGCATATTTCTTGCCTTGAAGGAGACGGATGTCAGCCTCGATGAGCTGCATAAACAAGAAGATGGATTCTTTGGACTGAGACTCTCAGTCGGGGTTGGGACTCAGACAAGAACACTGATGCTGGCTGGCAAGTTCTGCAGTAGCTGGGGACTGTGGATGCCAGCTGGGAAGGGAGGGTGGTCACAGAGACTAAACGGCAGGGTTTAGGGGAGAAGAGAAACAGGCTGTTGACAAGAGGTTGTTCACATGGTTGGGAGGCCTCTTTTGGAAAGATAAATATTCCTTGGAAGGTGCTTCAAAAGAGCTATCCAAGTCAGTTAAGTGGTGAAACAGCTTTCTGGCCTGAATGTGAGCGCTACCTAACGGGGGTGAAATGGCTGCCCAGTCCTGTCCTCCACATCTGCATGCTCCAGTGCACTGATTTCTTTGAGCAGTACCTCTCAGCACGTAGAGCGACTGGGGCCGGGATTCAGGCTCACCCTGCTCCCGTAAGAACATAAAAAAGCTTTCTTTGATGGGAGTTACACAAGGCACACATATCTGGCAAAGCTTGTTGTATATTTAAACACCTATTTTTCATATTGGTGATGAAAACATCGAATTGCCATTAGTAACTAGCCTTTTCCTTTTCTAAATTTTTGTACTGTTTGTTGAACTGAGCTGAACTGATCAGCTCTTACAAGGCAGCATCTTAAAACCATGCCATTGATACTCTTTTTTTCCCTGTAAGTCTAAGCAGTCCAAACCGGTTTCATTTGCGGTACACCTATGATGATAATCATACTGCCATATGGGGTTGTAACACTTCAGGAAAAAATTAATTTACTAGCTTTTAAAAAGAATTTATGTTTGCTCCTTCTTTTCTAGGAAGTGCGGCTTTCCTCATAGAAATAGAAATACGATTACGCATCAGCAGGAACAACAGCTCCCGTCAAGATTTTCATCAAATAAAGCAAATACCTGAAACAAAGTGCTGTATCACACAGCTCTTAACAGCGGCAGAGACGACCACGGCGGGGCATAGTCCCATGGATTTCATTAAGACCAAGTTAACCATTAAGCAGGTTAACATCAGGCCCTGCTTACCCACCCGAACCAAGAGTACATAAAGTTCCCAAAACGTGACACATTCTTTGCAGAAACATCTTCCTCAATCTATACTCCACAGTCACATTTCAAAGGAGCCACTTGTCTTTAAGAGTAGCTACAAGCAACAAAAACACAGCAGCACGTCATGAACCTGATTCGTGCCATGACCTGTCTCTAATGAAGACATTCCCTTGGTTCTTGTTTTTGGTCTTATTTTCTTATGATTTAAAATCTACACGAGTTCAAACGCCTATTTGTGGGAATGACTTCAACAAAGGAGTAAGTTTGGGATATTGAAGAACTGTTGTGGAATGGAATTATATTTTTCTATATGTAACTGCGAGGTAGCTCCTCAGCTGTTGGTGTAGAGAAAAACTCGATCCTGACAGCATATAGAGGAAATAATTTTGTAGTTGCAGTGACGGGGGCATTCGCTCTGGGTATGGAAGGACCTGAGCTCTATTCAACAATGACCCACAAGGAAATTGTTATATAAATAATATACTCGTTGTTTTGCGGCAATAACCGTTTGCTGAGAAGGAAAAAATCTCTAGGCACAGTCATTTTATAGGGAGTTGCTCTTTATTGTCACATACTTTTATTCTTCCAATTGCAAGAACCCCTAAGGACGCCAGCCTCATTGTGCAGAACTCCGCTGTAAACAGACAATACAAAGACAGCCCCTGGCCCAGCGAGCTCCCAAAGCTCCGACTGTTTAAATACTCTGTCAGGATTTTAAAAAATACATTGAACAAGCCAGACCGTTTTTTAAAAAGAAGAACTCAGGGTTGGCTGCATAAATATGTACTTACCTGCTTCAGTGCTGTAAATATGTAATTTAGGCTACAGCCTCATGACATATTTTGTGTCTAATTTAAGGAACTGTATATTTGGACAAGAGGATCTGGACGCCTGTCAGGTAAATATTACAAGCTGTAAATTTTCACAGCAGATTTAACACTAAATTTAGTCAGCACTATATATAAAGAGAACATTGACCTGATGGTAGCCCTTGTCCTTGACAGTGGTTGGCCTGAGAGGTCGCTAAGGATCCCTGAGGAATGTGGCCGAAGTCTTCCTTACGCTCTGAACAACTATGTTCTGCGGTGGCAACCCTGACATCCTTTATATCAGCACTTTTGCAGCTTCAGCTGGCGTGAAGCTCACAGCCTTGTCCTCCCTGCGTCACCTCAAGGTGGGGAACGCTCACGCCGGACAGACAAGTGCTTACGGAGAAGAGGCTTAGAGGCCTGGCATTGCCTAAGCTTCTCGTGTGCTCAGCCTAGCAGCCAATAAAGGGAAAATGTTCGATTTTTAAAATTAAAAATAAAGCAATTTTGAATTCCTACAGTGATACAGAAGCTACAGCTTTGCACATGCTGGTTGCTGATAACTGCCCACAGAGTCAGCTTTCTAATTTAAACTCTTCACTTTGAGATATCTAGAGGAATGCTATAAAAATCCACTGGTTTGTACAGGCAAGCCTGCATTTTTTCTTCTGTTACCTCAAATGCTTGAACTTTGAAAGGACCTTTAATTACGTCAGTGTTCTCACTGGACAGCCCACTCTCTCTCAATATGCCTGACATTTTGTGTTATCAGTAATTTTACTTTTAAATACATACTTAGCACAATCCAAGTATTTGTTTTTGTAAAACAGGTATGGAGTTCGTCACCATGTATATCACCAAATACTACACGGACACTTTTCATTCCTGCTGTTACTTATAAATACTGAAAGCGAATCACTTAATCTAGCCTCTCGAGTGTGTTGGGCTTACACACAGCAATCCCACTGGCAAACACAACCTCAGTGAAATCTCACCCAGGTGAGAGCAGCCCAAGGCTCAGTCTAACAGAAAATGAGGGCGCTGTAGGTGTGTGGGGAGGCAGCAGGTGGCAGGATTTGCCCTGGTTTAGTACTCCCTGGAGACTGCACCACGGTGCCTTGGGTTCTCCGGCATCCCACAGTTGCTCAAGAGGATCTCTCCTGGCCTCTGATCTGTGACACCCCGACCATCTGTGGACACCGAGGCTCACGACACGGTCTGCAAAACTCGGAGTGCTTTGCCAAATGTTCCTTAAAACACTGCCATATCTCTGTTCAGAGGATGCAGCTATTCCAAATGCTCTGAAACCCCTGGAGATGAAAGGTGCCATCGTTACTATTCTTTATTTCTACTACAGTAGAAACGAGGACAAAGCAGGGTCAAAGGTAAACTGTGCTTGGTTTTATGTAGTCAACGCAAAAAGCAGACCTTGGCACCGGTAGTTGTTAAATGGTACATGGCTGATAGACAAGGTAGCAAGAGGTCTCGCTCTCCTTCATGAATAATTTCTTTTTTCTGGAAATAGTCAGTGCACTCACTACAGGGTACATGGGAGAGAGAAAACGTTGACGCAAGCCAGCCCAAAATGACCTGCAGTGTTTTAACACGAGCAATTTGCATCGTTACACAAATTCGTGTGATTTAAACGCCGGCCCCCTCCACCTTTCGCACTCCACCATGTAATTTTTGAAGACATTGCTACATCCGAGAAATGTTGCTCCCACAGTTTTCACGGGGGAACCGGCCCTTTGTCGGTGATTAAATTACAAGGAGAAAAGGTGATTTGCCCGCAGCTAGTCAGCAGGAGAGCTGGAGAAACAACACAGGCATTTTGATCCTTATTTCCATATCTTAAACACTTGACTAAACTTTCTCCCTACAAAATGTTAGCGAAGACCAAACTGTTCTGCTTGATCGCTCAGACAGCGCTGTCAGCCCGTGTTTACACGATCAGCGTCAGGCGGTTGTTGGTCTGTACCTGTTTCCCTGATTAACCGATCTTTTCTCTAGCCGGTCATTTCACAGGAACAGCTTCTTATTTTCTACTTACAGGGACTATTTGCAAAGCCACCTCAGTCAGCGGCATTGAAATCTCATCATCAGCCAACCGCTACAGGGAAAAATATGTTCCAATTATTATTAAATGAGAAATGTGCTAATTGTTTTTTTCCTTTTTCAGAACTGCTAATGAGGAAAATCAAAATAGCATCTTCCAGTGAACTGGTGACAGATCTAAGGTGTTAAAAGTTTAAATCTGAACACAAAGCAAGCACTCTCAAGCCCCCAAATACCAACCCCGTTAATGGAAAAATGTCAAA
Source organism: Rissa tridactyla (assembly GCF_028500815.1). Taxonomy (NCBI): domain Eukaryota; kingdom Metazoa; phylum Chordata; class Aves; order Charadriiformes; family Laridae; genus Rissa; species Rissa tridactyla. The sequence continues at coordinate 3,353,998 of NC_071481.1, read as the reverse complement.
CATGCCTGTGAGGTTTCCGATGGCCTTTTAAAAAACTGAACACTGGCACCAAACCCCTGAAATAATGGACCAGCTTGTTACCAAGCTGGAATAAATTTCATGGTTTTTTAAGGTGAACGTAGCTTTGGCTTATGGTGCTAGTTTGACAGTCTTAGAGATCACAGTCATCTGCTTCTGCCTCAAGCTAAGACAGCAGGCGCAGAGGCAGGGTGAATTTATTCAGAGTGCTCTAATTTTATTCAGATTTGTTAGAATAAAAAAGTGTACTTAGCTTCAGACAGTGAGAAATAGCGGCTTTTAAATCATGCCTTTTGCAGAGATTACTGCTGTGGAATCAAAATGGTAGAATTTGCCAGCTTCATAGTTACAATAACATTTTTCTTTTCTTAAAACATACTGAGTCATAGCAAACTTCCATACGTTTTTTAAGGCCTATTTTAAGGAGACTCACTATTGATAATTATTGTCTTCCCTTTAGAATTCTGCAACAGTAACTATTTCCTTATTTTCACATATCTGATGGAATTCCTATGTCAGGAGTACACAGATATTATTATCAAAATAAATATTGACATACAGATTTACTGTAATATCAGCCACTGTACGACTAAGTTGAAATACCTAAGCAAAAATTTGCTGTGAAACTAACATTTATCATCTTAGGTCCTTAAACTCTGCTGGAAATGGCATCGTAATATGTGTAACACAGCAGGGACCCAGATTATATATTTCCAGGGGGAAATTAGGAATTTTACAGCATGAGACTCATTGCATACAATATGGTCCAAAGTAAACTGAAAACAGTGGAAATATTTCCAGCTTTCTGAAAAAGACTTATGGTCAGGCTTACTAAGTTCTTAGAACTACAATTCTTGGGATTCCAAATAATTCTATTGCTAGACCACGATGATTCACAAGAAATCCCCCTTTTCTTGTATCCACTTGCACTTCAAAGTTTTGGGGGACATTCTCCCCCCCTCCCCTTTTTGCTTTACAGATTAAATCCCACACTGTCTGATTAGCCAGTCTCAACTTTGAAACCAGGAATTGCCTTTAGTAGGTGATGGTGGCAGACAGCTGTGTAACACCACCAGATGCTTCTTTGGTTTCAGAGGAAGGGTCCCATTGTGAAAGCTGCATATCCCCTGCACCCTCTTCTTTCCCAAAATGTTGTGACTTGCCGTAAATGATCACAAGACGCTTTAGCAATAGATACTGACTGCAATTAATCTGTGTTTAATTATCCAAGAAAGCACGCGCTGGCATTGATGTAGACATGGGTGGGTCTACAAACGCGTCACTGATGTGAGTTCAGTATTGGGAACGCAGCAACTTTGAAGTAGCAAAGCCGTGTACATGTGCTCGTCCAGCTATAGTGCACGGAGATCAACTTTTTGGTGGGTTTCGCAGCTTGTGCCACGTGCCGTGCAGCCGTGGTTAGACAATTTCTTTGCACTGAAGCCAGCTAACGCTGCAATCACAGTAGCAGTATGACTTCGATCACTGCAAATAGTACCAGCACTCAGCCTCCCAGCTTGTACACGGCAATATGGCGTTACCGACTTCAGCACCGGCACTTCCCATTTCCAAAAACGTTTGGGTGACATTCTGAGCTGTCTTTTCCCGGCTCCCCCATTCACCAACTACAAAAACCTACCTGGTTGCAAAACCTAGAATTTTTGTGACTGTTAATCCTTTTCTTTTGCCAAAAGTCCCACTGAAGTCAGAGGTAAAAGTCTCATTTATCCAAATATCTGTTAGACATGCAAAAAGATCCCCAATTTGTCATTTCTTCTTTCACAGCTAGAGAAAGGCAATAACTATCCAGTCACTTGCACAGGGCTTTTGCCATCATGAGTCTGATTTCAGAGACAATTGCCTTCAGGCCTTACAGCAAAGCGCAAAGATGTGTTTGAGGAGGTTACTTAAACATTTGGCCTCTCCACGGTACAACACGCCACCCCGCAAACAAATTCCAAGAACACGTGCCCTTGAAAAATAACCTTTAAAAAAGACAGCTGTTGATGCTACACATCCAACCTCAGCCATTTGGTCAGTCAGCTTAAACCTATGAGAGGCTGTGGAAGCCATAGTCCATCATCAGCTAAATATATTCATATCGCAATAGTGGCAGAACACAAAAAAACCTGCAAGTCTCCACTTCCTAAATTAAGGGATCAATTCCCTAATTCAGCTGGGAAAAGTCATCAAAACAGACCAGAATAGTCACATTCCAGCCAGCAGACAAACAAGATTGTATTGTTTGTGTATCCCAAAATAAACATCATGTGAATGCTCTACTTGGCCAAGAAAATGGAGATAATTAGGATAATCATCGTCTTTTGTATACCGATCTATTAATTGACGTGTTTTGTCCTAGCTTAAAAATGTGCTAAGAAGTGGAAATTGCAGGTGTTTGGAAGCTTTTGGAGACAAATTTTACTCCTTTGCTGTTCAAAAAACCTCATACAAACCTAGGGGTTTCTACCTAAACTTCAGGGGCTTTTATATTTTGTATCCATTCAGCGATCAGGTGTATTTCAGCAAACATTTAAGTAGTTCCTCAATTAGGGGGGAGGGAGGGAATAAGAGAGAGATCTAAATTTGCCACACATCTAATTTTACCTGCTGGGGCAAATATGTTTGCTTGAGCAAAGGCAGACAGACACGGCTAATGAAGTAGCTGCTTTACTGAATCAAGTGCAGAGAAATTCTTAAAAATCGTAAATCTAGAGCACGTATTTATTACAAACTTGCTTAAACCAAAACTCATTTGCCTCAACATGTTGGAGCTATAACAAGTTCAGGTCAGGGACACGTTAAAAAAAAAAAGGAGGGGTTGTTTTGCTTTTGTGGGTTTGTTGGGCATTGGGTTTTGTTAGTTTGTTTTCCCCAATTCATCACGCTAATCGGATGTGTATGTGTGCTGGGCTCTTTACCGTATCATCCTGGGTATAAGACAGCATAAAGAAGTACTCCAAAACACTGCTAAAAGGTAGCAAAGACCAGTATTTCTGTATCTGGGGGGGCATAAATGTGCTTGAACTGAACTTTAACAGGAATGCTAAGGCTTCCCAGTACTCTTACTTCTAGGTGAGAGAACACACAGGCTCTGGCTAAGATAAGCAGTCAGAACATTGCTTATCAATACACTAACCGCAACTCGCTAGTATTATAATTAATAAAAGCAAGAAAACCAATTATTTACCTGGGTTATCATAACTAAAAACTTTCTCAACAAAGTCTAGACAGAACAAAGTAATAACAGTATTTATTTATTAAATAATTGAATAAACACTTATTTCACCATGAAAATACCTTGCTGCCCACAGGTGTGATAAAGATCCTGTTGTAAACCTGAGCCATTTAATGCCTGCTCTTTTTTATTTTGCGGGTTGTGTTACTCCACAAATAAGTTGAAAAGGAAGGTGTTTGTGGCAGGGACAATTTATCTCGATGTAACACACCCTTGGATGCTGACACTAATTCAGCAGGTGGGTTACTGCTATTTTGTATTTTGCAGATATGCTACTTTTACTGGCAACTTTCACGCTTTCTTAGCCTGTAAATTGCCTATTTCTCTTCCCACTTCTGCTTCTGTCTTAATTTTTTATTTGAATCTTAGTTTTCCTTTTAGCTTGGGCTCTCTACAGACACAGGAGACCCTGACCTTTGACTGGAATGGGGGCAGTTCTGGAGAGGGAGAACACCCGTAACCTCCTAAAGTGAGCAATGTGGGAGGGGAAGGACAGCCTCCAGGTGATGATCCCTTTTCAGTGCATCTCTAGCAAAAACATTTCACTGAGTCACCAAAGGAGAAAGAAAAAAAAAAAAAAAGCCTAAGAATTTTTGCTGATAATTTTTTCCCTTTCATTTTAGAGAAACATAACGCTTGGCTGGATATACTCAGCCAAATGTTCTATGAATTGGGAATCTCCCAAGCCCTTTTATTTAAAGAGCTCTTGATATTCTTTTCCAGTAAGTCAGCATTACTGCAGTAAACACTGAGCCTTTCATAACCTTGCTATGCGTGATCCCTTCTGAAAGTCACTCTGCAATCAAATGTACTGGGATTTCATAATAGTAATTTGCCACACTGTCAGAAATAGGCTTATCATGCTGCTGTCATTGGTATCATGTGAACATCACTCAGGGTGCTGTGCCCTTCAAATGAAAGCCAGTGCTCTCAGCCAGCAGTAGAGAGAGAAAGAGAGGAAAAAAAAAAAGGAAGAGAACATTAACTCTTTAAAGTCAAGTACAGCCTAAGCCTGAAGGAGGAAGCTGCAGAGCTACTGTACATGGTGTGGGCACCTGTTTAAACATCACTAATATTGACTGGGTAATAAAGCTGCATTTTTTTCCAGCCTGCCTGAAATCTCCGATAAATCTGTTCCTGTTGTCTCTCATTCTGTGGAGTGTGGCATCTGCTAGTTTCCAATTCCACTAGACAGACATCATTCCCAATGTCCACACACCGTTAGCAAATCTTGACTAGCTGGTCAGGTTTTACAAATATGGTTCTCACCCGTACTCACACAGCTGAAACAGTGCTTTTCTCAAAACGCTTTCTCCTCTAGAGTCACGCACTCAGTGAAGTCTTTAGTCATTTCCACGGTTGTGTCAACGAATCAGGGAAAAAAGAACCATCATGTAGCTTGGATTGACCAAACCCCCCTGAATGATAGAAACTGGAGTGGATTTTTACAGTGACAAGCGTTACTGACTGATGTGATTGCTCTTAAAGATTATCCAGAAGCCTATTTTTATTAAGTAAATAGGGGAAAAAATATTAGTCTGGTCAATTCTATAAATTCTAGCCAGAAGCATAAACTACAGGCTTAATACTGCAGGATTGTCTGGGCTATGGTTTAGCTGCATTGTGCCTGAAGAGGATCTGTCTTGGTGGATAAAGCTGTAACATTCATAGGTGTTCAGCATATTTCTGAACAGTATGGGAAGGAAAAGGAAGAGGAAAAAGAACTCACTAAACCGACAAAATCCAAAGCCATAAGACTGGTAATGGCTATAATGTCTCAGGTTACAATTCTAACCTTTTTTCTCCACAGGAACTCATATTATACAAGAGATCTTGTCTTCAGGCAAAGAGGGAATGCTAAACTTAAGATTTAGGATTTTCAAACTTACTGAAGTTATTTGGATACCTCCAATTTTTAGCGCTTTCCAGACAGCAGGTGCTCAGCAGTTTAAGGTCACGTTCCTCGGGATATCTCAAGTTGCACACTCAGAGGTAGCAGAACACTTTAGAAAGTGTTTGCTTAAGTCATTTGGTTGTTTTAAGAATTAATTTTATAAATTGTCTGAGACACCCACAGTGATATTTAGATGCTCCGGGGGGAACTTCCCTGTGAATGGATCAGCAACGTAAATTAATCAAACTAATGTATTTCTAATGTCACAGTTTTGACACTCAGCGTGGATGTCCTTTCCAATAATGCTTTTCGTTTAATTTAGACCCCTCCAGTTTAGTTTGGGTTTTTTTTTCTTTTTTTTTTTTTTCTGGAAGGTCTAATTTTCTAAGTGACTCTGAAAGAGACAATAAAAATCTTGTGAGCTAATGATCACATCTCCTGTCATAGCTTGATATCACATTGAGGTGTGTGTTCTGTATAACCTTATTTATCTACAGAGTCAAGAAACTGCCACAATTTGGTCCATGGGAGTTTCAGGCCGTACTGGTCTCCGCTCCTTTGTAAAGAACACGTGTGGCTTGAGGTCCTGAGATGGCACAAAGAAGGGAACCTCACAAATCTATGTTATTCAGTCACTTCTCACAGTGGAACTGCACTTCAAACATTGCACCTCCACTGCTAGTGGAAAGAAACAGTAATTACAGTAATTTTGTGCAGTTTTTATGCCTGCAAAGCACACAGTGTCAAATTTGCTTAAAAATATTAGGTGAGATTTGAATACTGTAGCATATATTAGGCAATCTCTTCAAATGTAATTAATTGTTAGCTGTCTGTTACATAATATATTTTACCATAAACATAACTCCCGAATGACTCAAGTACTTTCTTAGTAAAATTGAGTGTTTTTATAATTATTTTGGAAGGCATAGGGGATAGAGAAATAACATTGAGCATGATACCCAGTCATATTCCATGGACAATCGGCCTGAAATGTAACGCCAGGGCCTTCTACAGAAATTATTCATAATGAGCTCCCCACGGAGGTGTCCCATTACTTCCTGCTCTCGCTCACGGACCCAGGAAATCTGTTTTGGTGATAGTAGTCTGCTTTGGTTGTTATAGAAATGCCTTCAACTATGTTGTCCAGTTCCTTCTGATCCTGGGGTTAAATTAATCCAAAAGACTCCCTGCCAGAATAGAGGTCTGAGCTTGTGTCAACATGTCTTTAGAAATGCACTAACAAGTTGCTCCACATGTATAATTAAAAGGGACGAAGGAACCCTAGACTGTCAGCAAGTCTGTACTCCGTCCCAGTACATCTCTTATGCTTCTTGATACTTTTTTTCCTTTTTGATGTTATTTTTAGAACACTGATATAGTTCACCATGTGTAACTCTTGGAAATGTAAATCTTACAAAAGCAATATTGTAATAAAACTATTTTGCCTCTCCGTGCATCTGTACAGTGAGCTCAACAGTGTTTTAACAGAGCTTGATTAAAAATTAAGCCTCTGTACAGCTGTGTCAGGCAGGTAAGTAGTATCATATCCATTTTACAGATGGTTAAACGCACAATAGAAAGGTTAACTGCCTTGTCCACAGCTGCTCACTAAGTTAGCTCCACTGTTGGGAGTGAGAACCCAGACCTGAATAAATCATCAATTTCTTGACTTGGTAGCAGATGCGCCATTCAGAGAAATGGTATTTTCAGTTTCACTAAAAATAATTTTCTCCTAATGGCTCTTTTAACCAAGTGAGATACAACTACAAAATTTAAATTTTGTCAACCTAAAAATTCAGTTTCATCTCAAAAGAAATCATATTGCACTCTTTTGCTAAACTTTATATAAAGCGTAGGTCAAAGTTGAAGAGAAATCTGACAATTTGAAACCGTAAGTTGTGTTATGAGATGATACAGATGGAAATAATTTGTTTCACCAGTGAGTTTTGACAGGTGAACTGGCTGGTACCTGGAACTGCTGTGAATGATAGCGCTAGCCTAAACATCAGCAGTGACAAGTTCTTTTTCTTCAAAGTGATAGTATTCATGAAACACACTTTACATAGTTCATATTAAACCCCATACTGAATACGGAAGTTCCTTCTTTCTGAAAAAGAGCACCAGAAGCAGCAGGCTCAGAAGGACAGGACTTCTGCCTTCACAGCTACTTTTCCAACATCTCCAAAACCAGATTCCAAAGTTCCCTGCTTTGCAGCTGTATAGTACGTAGCAATGCACTGAACAGCACATTCCTGTCTTGCACGTAGGGAAACGAAAGCATGTAGAGGTTTAAGCCTGAGCTCTTGTTCCTTCCTGGGACTTTAGAAAGCATGGTCCAGGTGAGGCAAACTCAGCTGCACAGAGCATGCTGTGCTGACAATTCAGAGAAAGAGATGTCTCCTTCCCTGGCTCCAACAGAGCCAGCTCTGGACCACCGGGAAGCATCCCTCTGTTAAGTTCATGCTGTGGTTTTAGTGAAAGGGCAGAAGGTAGAGAAAACAGGCGCAGTACTGTGGAAAGTGGGATTTGACTGGGTGATTAAGTCTACTGTCCAGCTGGTGGACACAACAGCTGTTACTATTACAGTCCTGGTAGCATTTCATTTATTTTAAAACCCTATCTTAAAGCTTTAATATCCCGTCCATTTTAAATCACTTTGTCCGAAGGTGGCAGCAGGGGGGATCATCTAGTAAAGAACATGGAAAAAAAGACAAGTCTTACATGTCACTTTATAAGGCAAAGCTTCTTAGACTTTTTCATTTAAGACTGGATGTCCCTAATTTTCCAGGGCCACGATAGAAGACAGACCAAAATCCTAGAGACTTGACAAAGGTTCATTTTTGCTAACAGCAGGCAGGTGGAGAGCAGTTTTATAACCCCCAATTTGTCTCTATTAATGAAGCCATGCTGTTAAATAGGAACGTGGAGAGTTGCCATGAAAGTTTAATAATGAAGTCTCAGGAATCTATGATTATATAGATATGAAACAGGCAAGGAGAGAAGTTCAGCAGGAACTGCGAAGGGAGGCTTGGAAGGGTAGAATCAGCACTGGGTTTCCCCTCTTGCCTGTAGACACGGGCCGGGTCTTCACCCTCCTGCAAAAGGGGTACGTGTTGGAGGCTTGCAGGAATACTGTATCTTGCTGACAGTGAAATCTCAATTCCTGCATCTAAGAAAAGAACAGATGGACTTCAGGATGGGCAAACGGGCAACTAACTGAATGGCAAGCTTTCCTTAAATAAAGGCATAGACCATATGTCCTTGAAAAAATCCAAAGGCATTTTGCTTGATAAAAGCCAATCCACTATGGAGTCAGTGGGGTCTTCTCTTCAGCAGCTGTGTGATTTAGGTCAGGTTCTCAAAGATTCAAAGCGGCAAAATAATAGGTAAATTTGCTATTATTTTCTGTCGAAACCCAGCTTTGGAACCGATTTCCTGTGTGAACACGGGTTCTACAGAGAAACTATGCTAAGCCTGAGTTTCTGTGCATGTAATATAGTGAAAGGGGCATGTAAAGTATTATATGGAACACAATGCAAAGCGTGCTACCTTCCATGTGTACTGCACAGAGTGTATGTGTGCCATACACGTGAACTGCACCCAGTGATGCTGCAGGGATGAAAATGAGGTGGCAGTAATGGCCCCATATCTTAAAATCTTTTCCACATATATCTATTAGATCAAAGATCATCTAAAACAAAATCAAAACCAAGCAATCAGTCTAAAATTCCTATCATTTGATATAACATTTAGAGAAGTCATAAATTAAACCAGCATGGCAGAGATACTTCTCCAGTCCAGACAAAGCAATTATCTCTGATTTTTATTTTAATCAGATCATCAGTCTTATGTGCAAGAAAATCCCCGCCTTCATACACCACAGAAGTTAAGCATTCCCATACCTAACACATCGCTCAAGAGATGAGTGTGTCATCTCTCTACGACTCAGTTGAGAAGCAACAACACTAAAGTTTGGTGCCTATGTGCAGTAATACATAGTTCTAAGCCTGCAGTAAGAGGGATGCAGCAAAACAGGAAATATCTATCGATTTCTCTGCCCTCTGCATTTTAAGAAGGCTCACTGAAAAATGTCAGCCTGTCCCTACGTAACTGTATCACCAAGGAGATTCTACAAATGACCCCTCACAAGCCTGGCTAACGTAATCACTACTCCAGCCCCTTTACAGCCCCTGCTGAGGACACACCTATGTCTACGCTACTTGCTCTGCCAAGCCTTTATCTTCCTCAGCGCAAAGGTTATTATTGTGTTTGACTGTGGTGCTCTCTGCAACCTGTCCTTCCTACTGGGCATTCACACCGAGCTAGGTTACAGTCTTGCTTTATTCTGGTGGGAGGAGATGACTCACTATTTGTTCTGGAAGACTACAAGGAGACACCTTGAAGCAAAAAAATGGCTCTGAAATGCCAGCTTGCTTTGCAGAGCAGATGGCTGGGCTAGGCTGAGGTTAAAGACATTCATTATAAATCCATCATCAAACTAGGACATAGATGTACAGTGATTATCAGATCGAGGGAATGTGCTTAGAATGACAACTTCTGTGTTGCTGTCCGAGCTACACAAGACTGCAGGCAAGTTTTGATCAGGAGGGGCAGGTCTTCCTTTCGCAGAGCAGCGAGCAATAGCACTGAATCCAGACAGAACCTGGAAAAGCTTCGTGGCCTCTCTTCGCACAGAATGTCTGCAGTCTCCAAAGAATGCCACTTATAATCCTATTGCAAATATGCAAAAATCCCAATGCAGAAACCATAAACTCAGGCTACTAACGTACATACAGATCATCACTAAAAAAGGTCCACAGAGTTATTTTCTGTCTATATGAAAATGTAGAGAATAAACACAGACACACACCCCCCTGCAGAGTTTCCATTATCCAGGCGGTATCTTCATTAGGTAAATCAGCGTATTGCAGTAGTAAAGTTAATGGAGCCCTACCAATCTTTACCAGATAAGGACAGGACCCCAAATAATTTAGTAGCGATATCAGTATTGAGGCCAACGTCCAACTATAATTATTTTTGTCAAAACAAACTTCAGAAAAGCAGAAAGCAATTACTTCCCTTGATGCACTCACATAGTCTCACAACCCCCACACTATCCCATGGTGGATAATCTGCATCCCATACGCCAATATTGAAGAAATCAGCCTGCATTAAATACTTTCCTCTAAAAACAACACAAACCTCTCAGCCTAGTGACTTCTGTTCCCTCAGGGAATAATATACATTAGGCTATGTTAAACCTGTTGTCATTTTCCTGCCATACAGTATAATGTTCATGACTTTATGGTTAGAACACTTTCTGCTTTCATTTAAAATCCTACATTGCATGGTTCATTTTAATTTGGTTGTTAAAAAAAGCCTTTCCAGACTGAATAGTCTCTAAAGCAGCTTTTTCTTCCAATTTTTGTTTTAAAGAAGATTTTTTTTTTGAAGATGTGGACAATATATCTAACTTTGCACTCACAATGTTATACCACTCTTGGAAACATAATTTACAATTGGATTTTGAGAATTTCCAACCTCAAGTTACTCTATGATAAAGTATTTCTAGAATATATTTATATATCACTCCCCTGTCGCTTTTTGCCAAACTCTTACGGGACGTCAGTGAATACAATGACATTTAGGACTTGCCATAGGAAGAAAGCAGTGAATCCGCTTACAGAACATTTCCTTGTTCTGTCTGTTGAAGATGCAAACTAGGGGGTTTGGTGGTTTTTTTTTCTTTTTTTTTGTTTTGTTTGTTTGTTTCTTTTTTAATTAATACAACACAAGGCAACTGAATTATTCTGAACAAAGCAATGGTCTGCAGAGTGAATTGACATTGAAAGGCAGACGTTTCAGGTTATTAGTTAGGACACTGCAGCTCTAAACCCATAACTAGTGCTAATTTATAGCCAATATTTCACACTTCCCTGCCAGTACACAGGGTTTAACACCACCATGTCAAAACTAAGGTAAGTACTCAGCAAAGTAACTAACTCAAAAATAATGGTCACCTGTGAAAACACTAGTTAATGTAATGATGCCTCGGTTTCCATTTTAATGATATTACAATACATCTGTCTCATTTCTCTTTTTAGCCTTGTATTTTTAAAACCACCAAATGCCATATTTAAATGGAATCTTTTGGAGTTCAGAGAAGTGTTTTCCCATCTTCAAGTGTACAGTTCATATTGTTAATAAGGGCATCTCTTTGCATTTGCCCAACTGACCAAAATGACCTTAAGGGATTTATTCTGGTCATTTCCTCCTGTGACCCAAATTCACATTTGAAGCCAGATCTTCAAAGGATAAAGAGTAATACTTTAACCCACTGCAGATTGCAAACCTAATCTACTCTTAAGAGAGCGTCAGTTTCTCAATTTGAGAAAAACTGGTGGGCAAAAATAGACTGGAATTGTTTGTCAAATATGTTCACAGCCCTTTCATTCCCTGGTAAATACCACGAAGACCAAACATTATTTCTACTGCAAAGTCTTTCAACACTTGCCCTAATTAAAAGAGCAAACCCCCCCCACAACCACAGCAAGCCATGCCTCGGAATGTCAGTTAGCTGGATCATATCACATTTAGATTTTAAGCAAAGGTCACAAAGCTGGTTTTCCCGCTCAATTCTCAATTCTTTTTTGCTCATTCTTCCATCTGAGGGGAGTTTCTAAGCTGGGGTACAAAGCTTGTATCTAGTACTTCACTTAGCTATTGGTGAGAAGCATGACCAGCAGAAAAAAAAGGAACAGTCCAAGCCCAATCACTTCTATTCCAGTGACATCAGCGTGGAAGAATGACCTCACATACCCAAACAATGGAAGCATATCTTGCTGGCACCATTGTCTGGATGGACGCTTTTGACTTTCTCAGTTCTGAGTTGATAAGAGATTTTTGTACTGCCTACTAAGAGAGAGATCACATTTCAGATTCAAATTAAAGCTTTAAAACAGGCAAACAGTGTTTTGGCTGGGAGAAGTAAACTTTAGAAATTTAACTGACATAAATTTCTCCTTGAACTAGACTCTACTACTCCACACCTGGGTGTGAACTGGCTAACCTTTAGAACTCACCACTGCTAACAGAAATTGCTGAAAAAGCAGCTCTGGGGTCAAAACAATGCTGCTTTGAAGCGAACTTGACTCTACTGAACAACTCTGGCCCAAGCTGTTTCACTCCTTATTTGCTGCTCTCCTCCCTGCAAACTTTTCACTTCCCACAAAACTAAATGTAGACGCCTGCTCTGAAGTGTTTACTCGTATGTTTTTTGACAAGCCCCCAAAACGCACATTATGTGCTGCTAACCCAATGTTACACAATTTCACATGGCTTCATGGAGCTCTGGGTGGGGTGTGAGAGCTGATGGGAACTGGAGAGACACATCATAATTCAGGCGCTCTGCTTTGCAACAGAAGGTCTCTGTTGCGCTCTCTGTCGGTTTAAAATCCAATAGTTTTTTCCTGCCACCTCTTTACAATCATGGATGGACGGCTGGTCAGCATAAACAAACTTGTGTTTTTCCTAGTCTGCTGGCTGGTTATCGCTGTTAGTGATTTGTATTGCTGTACCACGCAGAGATAATACCAAACTGGCATTCCGTTGTTCTAGATACAGTCAAGATATGAAGATACAGAAACCAAAACACAATGGGGAAGATGATGGCAAGATAAGAGTAGGAATCTGATTGGAAAACCAAGTATTTTCATTACAAAGCATCACCTACCATTAGGTGATATAGTTGAGGTTCTTCTGTAGCTATTTTCTACAATTATATGACAAGGTTGTATTGCTCCAATGTTAACAAATAAATTAAATGTTTCTGGTGGCTCACGTATATTACAGGCTGCTTGGCACTCAGAGTCCATGGCAGACCTTACTCTCCAAGAAATTTAATGTCATAATGTATATTTCTGGGGTTTTTTTGGAAAGAGTATGCAAGGATTCAGCATTTCAGCATCACCTTCACCTCAATGAATCACAATGACTTACCTCCATAGCTGCCACTGTGTGACTTACCTCCACTCAGTTGCCACTAGAGGCCAGTAAAACAGGTTACACCACAAATGAGAACATCGTTCTGAGAGGAATGGCCAGATTCGGAAGCCATCAAAACCCCTGCTCCTTTAATCTGGGGAACATGAGCTGAACGTAGAAACGTGCCAGCTAGCAGCCCTGGAAACTAAAGTAATTTACTCACGTAGCAGGTAGGCAGCACATGCTGAATCAGTAAAAGGTCCTGCATAGAGTTGCTCCCGTGGGTTTGAAAGCCAGCACAGAGGAACCTCCGCTAGGGATGAAGGACTGTCTCAGGCTCAGCGTCCCCATCAGGCTTCAGCTGTTCCACTGAGGCTGTCTACAGGGGTGATAGTTACAGCAAGCTCTAGTATTGTTATACACACACCTCCTCCCTGCCGCACAAGTGTGTGCACCCGACCCACATAGAAACGGGATTGCACACAGTTCTTCCCACAGCCAAAAGACGAGAACAGTTTTGGTCACCTCTAAGTTTGCCAGGCTAAATTTTAGCTCTCAGTGTACAATGGTTCACTCTCTACTATACATCTGAGGTAGGCAAGCAGTATGGTCCTTTTTATGAGTTTCCAGAACCATCCCTTCAAGGTACTTTCCCAATGCATTTTTATGCTGCTCTAAAAAATGAGCCATTAATATTCACATCTGAGTAAGAATCACAGCAGGTCTGAGGCTGCCTCAAAATGACGCTGGCTGACTGAGGATGAAATGCTAGGTTTGGACAGTCGCTTCAGGTGATCTTTATTTTAATATTCTGTGGATTAGAGATTTTTTTAAACCAAGGCACACACTTCTAAAAAGTCACGCTCTATCTCAATTTCATCATGTAGATTTGCTTTCTTGCACATTTTTTGGATCCTCACACATACCAAGATCCAGCATTTCATCAAGGAGACATATCTGCAGGCAACGTGACAGCTGCTTCCCGGCTCTTTGAGCCTGCAACATTTTATTTGGGTCACGCATAGTATCTTCCCTTCCCCTTGAAGCAGGTAAAATGTCTGCTCGTTTCTGACAGTGAGAGATACCACCGCTAAAGCAAAGCCATCTTAGAAGGAAAATTGTAAACGAGGACAAACTTTCTACTGCACATTTATAATCACTTACAGGCGGTGCTTCTTAAACTAGCGATGCACAGGGAGCTAAATTCAGCTCTTATACTTGGCACCACTGTAACGTCACTGATCTTAATGGGAATTACCGCAGTCCGACAAGGGATCCCACCCACAGCAGCATCCTTGCACGGGAACACTTCCCATGCCCACAAAGCCGGAGGTGGGATTACCTCCACATTACTAACCTTTGTGGAGATAAGACTGCAATAATACTGCAGCTTTCAGGCTACTTTCTATTCATGGTGAAATTGGCTTTCAAAGTTCTGTAGGGGATTGCTATGCTGACCACTAATTCTGGCAAGATTCCAATGGGAATGTTTTGCCCTGAAGATTACATAAAATAAGAAAAATCCCAGTAAGAACTAAATCCTGTCTCATTTACTAGCAATTAGAATTACGTAAAATCAATATTAATAGTAGGTAACTGCCAATGCTTACAATGAATAAATATTGCTAACTGGATGAGTTCAATACTTATGAAATACATATTACTTAGTAGGGGAAAATATTGTTAAAGTTTCTTATCCAGAAAAAAAACATACTTTGCAAAATCACTTTGATGTGATGGAGTGTCCAGAATGGCAGCTTCATAAATAAAGCTTTACTAAGCCTTGCTCTTCAGCTTGCACTGGATTATGTGGGAGTCAGCTTGGTCTGTTCCTTGCTGCTCTGAGGGGTGCTAAAGTTCCAAATATAATCAGTGCTTTCAGGGCTTTATGTTGGGTTGAACAAAAAGCTACGAACTATAAACAAATCTAGATCTTCATTTTGAGGCACCACGGTAGGATGAACCTGCAAGTAAGAGCAGAACCCAGTCAAAAGAGTTGAGTTTGAGATGTGACCTCTGCAAAATTAGTCAGCCTTACAGGACAATGAAACAAACCCATGAATTCGTTACCAAAGGAAGCGTAGACATGTGCTGAAACATTCACTGATGTTTCACTCAAAGGTTTGGTAGGACAAATCATTTTGCTAACTAGTTGCGAGTTTTGAGTCCATAATAAAACTTACAGACAAAAAAGTGTGACCCGGTTTCTTGTTCCATGACTCAACAATTTGCACAGCTCTAAATATAAAACTGTTGATAACATATCCGCATTTGTTGCAAAGGGAGCGGACTTCGTGAACTGCACCGCACAACAAGTTGCCTATTTCCAACCATACTGCAAAACCCAACTTTCAAACGATGAGAATCAGGCACAGTTTTTCTCCTTTTTTTCATACCCACATACAAATAAACGTGAAAGCCCATGTTGAAATTATAAATATATTTGTGTTATTTATAATCATGGCACTACACAGTGAAAATCATGTCATTTTTCTTGAAAGAATCAGAATAGAATAAGACAGTATTGATACAAACATCCTCTCACTGTCCTACTTAATTCCGTTTCAGTGTGTTTTCAGAAATAATAATCTTAACAATGGTAGCATTAAGTCGCATTGAATAAGCTGTAGAGCTAACAGAAATAAACACTTTTGTCCCAGTTTTGACCTCAGCATGGTGCAAACTCCATTGCAAACTGTGAGCCAACGGAGTAACTCCAGTGGTACCAGTGAAGCCACACTGATACGAGATCAGATCAGACCTACTGCAGAGCATCTGCTACAGCCTAACGAATATAATCATTATACATAGCCCCACTATAGTGCCCCCCATTGCATATCTCAAAGCACTTGAAAAGGATAAATAGTTGTTATGATCTTCATTTTCTAGGTAGTAAAACCGAGGCACAGACAGGGAGTGATTTGCTGAAGGTCGTCTTGCTGATCACCGTTAGATGGGGGCAACACCCAGGAGTCCCGAGTCCTGACCCTGTCCCCTACCTACTGCCCCGTGTTACCCCCTAACACACCCCGAGGAACTCACTCCTGTCTGCCTGAACAATTAGCACAACAGATACAAGAGGTTTGGAACTAACTGTCCGTAAAAGACCATTCGTATTAACTGAGCAAGGCAATATTTTAACCAAGGAGTGTTTTTAAAGAAATAATAGCATTTACAGTAGTTAAATAGATGCTACTTTTTATCAGTCTAATTCTTTTATAATAGCATACAGTCCTTAGATTGTTTACTACTATGTTATTCATTACTTTAAGCCCTCACAGCTATTCTAGATAATACTTTAAATACACAGAGCTTTAAAAAAATATTTCCATTACAAATATTTAAAAAATATACTTATCCTAAAAAGCTGTCCGGCACTATTCCAAAAATCTCTTGTAATAAATGTCTCTTTTAATTTTAACAAAAATATCTGCCGTTATATAGAAGAGCTCAAGTTTTGATAAATCTATAATACAGTTGGAAACATGTTGGGCCAGACTCCACTCTTGTTTAGAGAGTTGCCAATTTGGATCAGGGTGTTCACTTCAGTTGTGTCACTCTCGTATAATCAGGAGCAGAATATAGCCCTTAGTGTTTTAAAATAACTAAATGGACTGCGTATTGCAACAGTTACTTGTGCCTAGCATTACAGGGAAGGGAAATCCTTTACTTCATTGTGTTTAAAAATGCAAAAGAATGTTATATTTAGTATTTGTGCCATGACCAGAGAGGTGCCAGGCAGCTGCAGTGGATGATTCAGATCTAGAATCGTATTCACTTACAGAAAAAAAAATATTCTTTTGGCTGAATGATGCCTGCAACTGCTGTCGCTAAATGGAAGATGAATGTTTATAGAGAACATTTGTAGAGAGAAAATGCCAACCTTCCTGTAAGGCTTTCTACAATTCTAGGAATCATTTTAATTGCATTTTGTTACTTAGAAAGTTGTGTGAGCTTAATAGAATCTCCCACTACTTAGATCTAAGGGGGACACTATTTTAAATTGATTCCTCATTTTCCAGCTGAAATGCCTCCATCCAGCCAGTCCTTTTCGAAGTGCATTTAGAACACGCTATTAAGCACTTACAAGAATCTGCATGTCATCAGAAGGACATCTGGAAGCTGTGACTTAGTCTTTTAAAACACTGGAACTTTTTTTTTTATGCCTTTCCCCTTTTTTCCTCCAATCTTCAAATTTAAATGCAGTGTTTGAATAAGGATCGTAGAAATTAACCCGGTCTCATCGCATCAGGTTACATATGTAAGCAAAGCTAACAGTCTCAGATGCAAACTGCAATTCCTAGCTGTGACCGTCATGAGATTAGAACGGATCTTCACACATTGTGATTTCATTTAATTCATGTTTAAAGCTTTTAATCTACTTGTTTTCTTCCTAGACTTTAGCTGATGATCTAGTAACTTATAAACCAAGGAAACTTAAGTATAAGACTAAGTTCAGTCCTCACTGTCGTCTTCATCATCATCGTCATCTTTACTGGGAGCACATCTTTGGAAGCAGTGTACTAGAGTTGCTAAGAAGAAGCTTGACAGAATAGCAGCAATGGAGACTGCGACTCCAGAGAAGATGATGATAAAAAGGTCCGTCAATGACAAACTAAATTTGCATTCACTAAAGCTGACCTCAGATAATTCATTCAGAAAGATTCTTCTGTTTTCTACAGGCAGAGAACACTGGATTTCATGGAGACCTGCAAAGAAGAGGAAAGGGAAACAAATCAGCAGGATATTGATGAATCCTTCTGTTGCTCTGGTCAGAGATTGAATGGCTGAAGAAAATGTTTAGGGTTAATTCTAACTTTATGAATTTGTACAAAATTCAGGAAAAAATGGAACAAAATCTGTCACTATCCAAAAGCCACACATAACCCCCCTGAGTGGCTCCTGGAAATTAAGTTATTTTACCTTCAGTCCTCCAGGAGGCCAGGTACAGCCTGGGACGATGATTTTGAGGATTAAAAAAAGGGAATGTTGAACCCTGGATGCATCTAAATCTGCAGACCTGGAAGCACTTCCCAGTCAGGATTTGTGTTCAGATGAATGAACACAAATCCTGACTCCAAAACAGGGTAACAGGGATACTGAAGTTCCTTCCACACCTTGGTGCCTTCTACACTACTTTTTCCCATGTAATTCTAAAACTACAGTTGTCTTTTCCTGCTGGCCAAAACAACAGCTGAGGTTTAATGGATGCTTGTTTGTCTATGACCTACTTTCACCTTTTCTCTCTGACTGTCATAAGGACACGCAGACTAGCACATATTATTCCTCCACGCATTACTGAAGAACGCCTGAAGCTGGGTTCTCCATAGTGAAAGCAAAACCATCCAAATTTAAAAACTGGTGCGAATACAGTTTGATACTGGACAGTAAAAGCATACGGTTCACTGCATTTGAGGAACTCCCTCTTCATTCACAACAGGGGAAAATCAGGAGAGTATATTCACAGGGATAAAACGGAACAAATAATGAAGTGAATTAAGTCTGTATGGCTGGTGGCAAGATAGATTTTATCTTGCTATTGAGGATATGCATGTAAGGGGCAAATACAAGAATTGTGTATTAATGACATAAGAACTGCTGATGGTTTACTTGATACACTTTCACTCTTTGCTAATGATCACGGAACGGACTCTCCATTTTTGACTCTGCACCGCACAGGGCGTTTCCATCACACAGCTCTACCATATAACCATTATGTCACTTTAAATAACGACTGTGTGATGGTAAGATTTCCTCTGCTTTTGTGAATCCCAGTTTTCTTGTGGCTGAATAGCTACGACATATGAAGTTTTACTATTAAACCCAGGCTCCTAGGGTTAGTAGTGCAAACCTGACCAGTTATCTGGATCCAGCCCAGCTGTTATGTTGATTTGAGAGAGAGCTTTATCGAAGTCTACTATGGATCAAACTATCACCCTGACTTACTTGACCTTGTAATGACGATTGTACTAAATTTTGATCCCTAAAAGCCATCCTGTATCTGCCGGATTTGCCTAAAGTTCTGTTGCCTTCCCTCTTTCTCATGCTCCTCTCATTGACAACGTAATAAAAGCTGCCAGCAGAACAGGACAGCAGTCAGCACACCCAAGGCTGAATAGTTTCCTCTAGGCAAACTGCCACCTGAATACACGCTGTGTTTTTTTCTCTGAGCCTGGAGTGCACTGGCGATGTACACCAGACGGTGAGGCAACTCGCTTTGCAGCTCTTTGAAGCCTCCTGTCTATGGAACTGGCCTGGAAGGTAAAGGAGCCACAGGGTTTCAAACATCCTCTGAGACTTTTGGAAATGTGGAACCTGCAGCATTCATATATGATATCTCGCATACAAGCTGACATACCAGAGCACTCGAGCATGCCTGTGACTGCACGGATGGCTAGAGGAAGTACATACTATTGCACTCTATAGCTTGTGATAGAGCCCTCTGTACAAACCTTTCTACTAAAAGTCTTTTCATCAAGACTTGGGAATAGGAATTCTAGGGGTTAATGGGAGTGAGAAGCAAAACGGGACAGAAATGGATATCTTTCTCTATTCAAAACCCTGAGAAAGATGGGAGGAGTAAAAAGCCATAGCTGGACTTCCAAGACTTGTGTCTTTTTAATCAGATTTCAAAAAGCGAACAGTTTTCAATAAATCAACATGATGTTGACAGTAATCAAAGCAGTTACTGCTGTTAGGTAGAAACTGCAAGAAAATGAATGTAACATATCACAAATTCATTTGAAGAGGAAGTTTCTTGCTAATAGGAAAAGATCATTGCAGTATTCTGACAGAAAAGCCTGGTCCAAATGAATATGGCACCTAAACATAATTCCATTTCACTTGTAGCAAGCACAAGAAAATATAAGTTTCTATACAACTGTGTTTCTGTAAAACAAACCACTAGAATAGCTGTTGAGACCTCATGAGAACTGCTGTTTTCATAGCAGCTGAGCCACGCTTGCAGCATGTCTAAAGAAAGAGTACATAGGTGACCATAAACAACTCTGCTTTTTCTATTTCTGACCAACTGCAAAAGAAATTCTTTAGAGTCCTCACCTGACAGCTTTTAAAATGACCACTGTGCTGGAGTGACCTTGATGAGCTGGCGTATCAGATCTGGGCTTCCATAAGGAAGCAGAAAGAGAATATATTAGAGAGAGCAAAAAAGACTCCTAAACCCCCCCTATTCTTCTGAGCAGTTCTACAAACTGCATCCCTGGGCTATAGAAATAACTTAGTATTTTAGTATCTGTCCAGGATCCCAGAGATGGAAAAGTAAGAGCCCACTTATTCATTACCATTACCAAGAGCAGTTTTGCCATGGATCAAAACTGAGCTGTAGACTGTGAGCTCTATTCCTATTTCCCAGATGCTTTCAGCTAGCATCACAACACACACAATACGAACTGCAAAGAATCTGCAACATACCAAGTCACTTAGAGGGTATTTCTTGTTACGAGAATCAGTGTACTGTAATGATTTTCACTCTGATTGTACAATAACGAGAAATAAAAAAGCTCCTCTCCATGTAGCCATGGGTACTGGAATCTAGGTCATGTTCTCAAACCAAATAGATTACATGGGAATTTCTACTTGCTTTATTCTGTGACACTACAATGTGCTAGCTTAGCCTCAAGTTTTTACTGAATTATTAGTCATTGAGAACAATAGATGCCAATAGGCAAAATACAGCACCATAAACCAGGGGCCAGCACAGAGGCCCTGCTAGGTCCCAGCTACAGCTTCAGCCACTCTGCGTGCGCACCATCTTTTCAGCAGGACAGGAATGAACTGATTTCTCCTATCTGCACACAAGGCAGTCTGCTAGAATTGTGCTGGAAGCAGCCAGGAAGGACTGCAGAGCTCGGTGGAAGCACATGCCAGTAACTGAGGGCGAGAGGAACATTTATTAGTCCATCCTGTTCAGCGAATGTTTTTCTTTGCTGTGTCGTGACGCTATTGCAAAACCCAATACAGCTTACCAGAAGCTTTTCTTTTGACTCCAAAGAGAATTTGGAACAGATTGTTCATTTGTAACAGCAGTAAGACCAGCAGCTATATCTCTGTCAGCACAAGGAATTTCTCCTCCCAAAGCAGTGGTTATTGCACCAGAGCTTCTAACTGCTTACCTGGAAAAATAATGATCTGAAGGTCACGTGCATGTTTGCCTAAGATGACATATGAACATTTCACCTGCTTCCTTCCATAGCAATATGGTACTTTCTTTACATTATTTAAAAGTAGGTTGTCCTTACGACATGAGAATACAGCGTGCATGGAGAACTGGTGTTCTGCACTCCACCTGTCCTACCACATTCACGCCTGGCAAGAGCTCCTATTTTGTTCTTTGGGCAGAAAGTAATCCCAGGTCATCGTACATCCTCTGCATGAACAATGAACAAAAGGATGGCTTCTAGGAAGTGACCAGTATTAATTATCGGGCATGTTTTTTTCCTCTTGGTGATTCCGTTGCATATAGACCAGCTCAATCAAATTACCTGTCCCCACACACAAGACTTCCAGATGACAGGAGAGTGCCATTTAACCTTAGTGCTTAGTGCTCTACTTTCACGCTTTATCCACTTGAATAGTATTACTTTTGTTTTTTTAAAATTTAATTAAAAAAAAATAATTCTGTAGAAGCTGTTCAATTTATTCTTTAAAAAAAAATCAGCCAAGCTTCTTGTAAAGGGTATCTCAAAGAAGTTTGATATTTAGTGCTTGGCTGCAGCAAGAAAACCTTTGATGGTAGTTATATTTATCCCATTGCTTCTACAACATGTTCAAAGAGTTGCTTCTTCATACCAAACAAATCTGTAAATGAAATAACAAGTGTGAGCGTGTTATAAATACATAGCTTATGTTATTTTGGTCAGGGCCATCACATTATCTATAATAACTCCAGCTGTCCCAAGGACAATGTCACACACTGTATCTGAAGAAGCAGGTGTACTATAGTGGCAAGCTGTAATGTATTATTTGCTCTTGAAAAGGGAATGCTTTGAAGTCCCAGTCAAGGGAGAGGTGCTCTATTCTATACAGGCTTGTCTCTTAACACTGAAAAAATAAAGCAAGATGAAAATATGGGTCTGCACCCTGAGGAACAGATCATCTAAGCAACATGGGAAGTGTGAAAATGCTGGAATTGTAGAACCATAATGTTAAAAGCAGAGGCATGTTTTTAAAAAGAAAAAAAAACATACTTGTGTTTATGAAGAAGTGATGCAGGAGGGTTCCAGGTAGCGTTTATTTCGATGAAATTCCCTCACAGGTTTTAGAACAATATGACTTTGAGATGCCTTATCATTAGAGGATTATAGCTCCACTGAAGTCTAGCACTTAAACCTTGACAATAAATTATAGGCAATTAAGCTGCAGCTGGATCCTAATAAGCACTTTGCATTTGTTTCTGTAAAGATGATGCACAAGCCTGCTTGTCTTGCAGAGTCAGAAATATTTCCCCTATAAAAATGAAGCTCTTAGAAAATGGATGCAGCCTGAAACCAGTCTTTATACAAATAATTCATAACTTCCTTGTAAATTAATGAAAACAGACTGACAATGCTGTAATGCCACAAGTTATAACTGTACTGATCTTCCCCCAAGCCCCACAAAACCCCAGCTACCAAGTTTCTCTACCATTCTGCTGGTACTTTGTAGCCATAATTCGACCATGTTTCTCATAGGTACTGTTCGACCAGGATTTTTCAAACGGTACATTGGCTGGATGAGTGCATGGAAATTCCCTGCTCTGGGATCCAACATGAGTTTTCCCTAGACATGTTGACTGATGAGTATCATATTGTGAGTTTTGTTTTATTTTCCTCCAGCTAAAGACAAGCAGCAAGAGGTATCACTTACTCCAGGTCTACTTGACTCTCTTTTGAAGAACTCCTTGTGCATTTCTGTCTTTGCTTGTTTCTAAAACCTATGCTAACTATTTCTTTTGTTGGAGAATTTCGGAAATTCGTAATTACTTCAATATTAAGGTCTGTCTGTTAACCCTCAGCCTGAGATTTCCCAGATATAATTTTGGATGCTGAGTTTAAAAAAAAAAAAAGAAAAAGAGGCCACAATTCTGTTGGGTCTTTGTAGAGTTCACAAAAAACAGGTATCAAGAGAACTAGTTTCCTAACATTCAGCAATGTCCAATAATATGTGATAATGAAAATGCCCACTCATACATACACCAGTATGTATAGGAAATACATCCAGAAAAATATCTGAAGCCATAAACATTTAAGTGAGCTTCATGCACACATGTTCATTACTATCTATACAATAAATGTAAGAGCACTATAATATGCTATTTCAATTTTTTTTTTTGAAGTAAAATGGACATTTGCGCTTTTGGGTGGAATTTAGCTGTTCTCTCATGTTGCGGAATGTAGTTGACACAGACTTGAAATGTTTAAATGTGGCATTTTATTTCTTGTTTGGTATTTTGCCTCCAGCTATAGCTCTCTTTAGTCTACTGAAACACTGTCACTAACGTATTAGATGTATTAATAAGCAGCGAGCGGCACTGCCTCTGAAGAGCTGTGCAATTTCATTGGAAATAGCCTCAAGCTATCAGAACAGTAAGGCTTAAAAGAAGCCCGAAGCTTTTTATGGCCAAGTGCCCTAGAGTCTCACAGATCAACATTAAAGGGTACTCAACAGTTTGTCTCCATGCCTAAATATAAAGTTTAACATTAGGTGTTCACATCTGCAAATGCTGTCATCACATTTTCAAATCCGCGAAAGATGGAAGTACTCCAAAAAACCTTAAGATGGAAGAAACAGAGTGAAAAGCCAGTGGCAGTCAGATCATTTTACTGAAAATGACTAGGATATCAAATTATATATTTATACATGTATATATATAGAAACAGATTTGATGTGCTTGTTAGGGAATCTAATTTCTGTTAGGAGTTTCTGCTTGAACAGAGTAAAAGCTGCTGAATATGTGAAATGTCTTAGGGCTTTTAATTCCTTTCCCAAAAAACAGATATTATGTTCTGTACTAGAGATGTGCAAGCATGTGCAGGATGCTGGGGGAAGAACTGGATGGCTGTAATGGACAGAACAGCCTGTCCTTTTTAGCAGAAGCTTGCTCTGGTTCTACATTAGCACGCGAAGCTAAGGCAGCCTTCTCTATCATAGTAGATGAATAAATTGGTACTGATAAAAAATGAGAAGTCAAGAGGACTTAAAAAATGCTCAGTTGTTTCACTGGTTTTTAGTTAGGGTAAAAGGTCAAATGAAACCTGTGCTCTCATGTAATTATGACGCTTTGTTTTGAAGACAATGTTTAACATTTTCAGTGAGCCCAGGGCTACTACAAAGGCCTGGACTAGTGAAGTAAGACATTATTTTATTTACAGAATAAGTTTAGTAATAGATCTTAGATTGGAATGGGATTATAGAAAGAGCCTGAGAAGCAAGAGACAATCACCTCATGGCACAGTCTTTCTAAAGATGCTTACAAAAATCACTCCATTCTTCTCACTACACTGATTCACTTCTGAACCACGTAACAGCTTTCTTTTAGTACTGAACTCAGTCTGAGTTTCCTGTTCCAGAAGTCTGCTTTCAGTCTCATTGTCACCTGCTCTTGCTCTTTTCCTGCCTCCTCGAACTGCCATCCTTCTCTCCTTTGCTTCTGCTTAGACAGTCTATACCTGGAAATATCAAGTTTACCAGAATTTACCTATCCATCCATATTGAGGAGGTACTAGCTACAGAAATCTTGAAAGTAGCTAAACAGCATCGGCATCAGTAGTGGCACTAAAAAACCCTTTGAGTATCTTAAAAATGTGTAGTCTTGTGCACACAACTTTCCACAGTGGAGCAACATTTGACCAAATGAAGAGGAAAACATGGTCCTAGCTACAGCCTTTGTGCTGTGACGTGGGATTTGCTACCACTAACGGACTTTCTTCCAGTAAAGTTCTGCTATTACCTTTGTTTAGGACACAGTTCTGCAAGTGGACCCAGTTCTGTCTTCTTCAGGCTTCTTTTACCAGTTCTGCTTCTAGTGGTGTGAACGTAACCGTTAGGGTTCAGGAGGATGGGCACTGACACCATGCCAGCTAATCCTGACTGTGACAGGGAAGTCTAACACTGAGCACCGATCCTTCCTTAAACTTGTGCTTCCTTAATTTCAAACATTCAGAACATCTGTTTCCTTTATTTATCACACGGGCAGCACAAGTCTATTTGGAATTCTGTTGCTGGCCAATTCTGAATGAATTTTTCAAGTCTTTCTGGAAATATCAGTGTACACAGGCTACTCAAAAATGCTCAGTTTAAACCTCATCAAATTGGTAAAAGTCTTTCTAACACTGTTATAAGAAAGGGCAGCAACATTTTTCATTATTGCAATGGATAGTGGGGAACTTGAGTATGTATTAAACACAAAAGGTTGAGAAAACAGCATCGCATCTAGCACAAAAAGCACAGACACTGACTATTTCTTGCAATCCCAGAAACTTTACACAACTTCCCAAAAAGATACTGAGAAGAGAAAAAGTAAAAAGCAAAACGAGGACAAGATGACAGAAAGGAGACACTACAGTCACACTCCAAGGAATACTTAAACTCTAATTAAAAGTAATGTTAAAAATGCATTAGTCATTAGCAAACAAGGTCACAGGCACAGCTGCCCAAAGCATGTTCACAGAAAGTTAAAATCAGCAACAGAGATCTCTACAAAGCACTTCAGTGTGGCCGCTGCGGACTGCTCGGATTTCTTTTTGTAACATGCATTTTCTCCAAATCCAATCCCTTCATCGAGATGAGACCCTCAGAGGGGTTCAAGAAATGTCTTTCGCAGCGCTATGCACTAATCTGAAACAGCACCTTTCAGCAAAAATGTATTTCATCAAAGCCACTTGTATTTAAACACTGAAATGGAATTGTTCCTAAACCTTGGTTCTGTAGCTCAGGTGCACCGGCGACAACATCCTGCTGGATAAGCCCTGAGTTTCAAACAGTATTACTAAAAAAAGTAGGTTAAGAGATGAGGCAAGAAAGGAAAAGTGCATTTTGAGCCAAGAGAAAATGTGACACAGAACAAGCTTTGAAAGCAGAAGAAAGCCCTTCCAAATACGAGAAATTACTGAGCGTATTTTTGTAGGATTTCCAGCTCCCATTGAAGCAGAAAATGCAAGAAATCTCAAAGGCAAATCTCAAAGTCCTTAGACTTCAATGAATTCAAAATTTTGAAACATTATGACCCCAAATTATTTAACCTATGATCATCCTTCCCTTTATTCACTACCTCTCTTGCTTTTATTTGTATTTTTCTTCATTTCTTCTGCCACTTTAGAGAACTTCAGTCTTGTCAATTGCTTTTTGTACAATTCAAGAAGATGGATCACATACAAGCAAGCAGAGGATAGAACATAATAGCACACACCTCAGATACATGATTTCCTTGAATTCTTTGAATAATATGTTTTGGACCAATTTAAACCTTTGTTCTTTCAAGATATTTTTTGTTCTGAGAATTTGCATATCCTCCATGGAGTAAAACCTCCCACGAGGGTTTCTACACCTCTTTTTGAAGGGACAGAGACCTTACAACAACTTTTGTATTTCCAAAAAATTATTCTATATCCTTAATCTCCATGCTCCTCCTAACGGGAAGCCTTCAATGTGAATTATTGGCCACCATGCTGCCGTTCAGGCTTAATAAATGCCTATAAAATCAACATCCTTCTACAGAAAATCTTTAAGTTTTAGAAGTTAACCACACTGGCCCATAGTGAACGCTTCCTCTTCTCTGAGAAAAAGAACAACTGCTCTGTATTATCCACTTATCACCATTCCACTGGTTGTCACAGTTCCTTTGTCTACTTTGCACTACAGAAACTAGTTTGTTTTTAATCAATTAATAACAAAATCAGAGGGAAAAAATGTGGTTTGGTTTTGGAGTATGATGAAAATGTTGGTTTTAATATCTTTTTACGAGTATAAAAATATGTTTGCTGTTTTAAAGTGCTGGGTTTGATTGAAGGTAAAGTGCTGAGTTTAACTGCAAAACTTTCAGTGCAGTTTCTTTAATAAGTCTGCAAATCTGTCATGCGAAAGTATTCACTTACTGCCAATTAAGCCTTTATTTAGAAGTTTAGGGGAGATGAATAAATGCTGGGATCTGTAAAACGATTCAAATCCCAGCTGTTTGTGTGAAGCGACAAGTCAGATGTGCAAAGGCAGCTCAGCTGGGAAGAGGCTTTCCAGTCAGCCAGTCAGCCCGGGCAGCAGCAGTACGGACTTTACAAGCTGTTTCTGGGAGCGTGCCAGAAAGAAAACGGACCTGGCTTTTGCAAAACTAACGAGCTGAAGCATGGCTTTTGTTCAGATCACCAAGTTCTCCTGAGGCCTTAATTACAGAGGTAGAGCTTCAGGATCAATTAGTGAGATTTCAGTTCACATTGACAAAAATCCAATTTTTAAATCAACTTGGTATTTCTTTTGCAAAAAAAACCCACCCAAGGGCAGCTGTGACCATCATCCCATTTTACTGCAGTGCTAAAATTAAAAGGTTGAGCAGTGGCTGGGCTTAGTAACAGTTTAAGTGATTGCTCTCAGACATGCAGACAGGGCGTGTTAAACTATTTTAAGTGTCATTCAAAGTGAGGAATCAAAATGAATGGCCAGAACCTAAATCTGTCAATGTATTTCTCCCAGCCATTTACCTCCTGTTTCTTGCTACCAGTTCTGAATCTCGAGGGACTGCGATGCTCCAGTGACACTTGCAAATTGCAGCCTGGATCCTAGTTCATCCCCAGACTGGTAGGAGCGTGCTGCTTCTCTGCTTTGGCATATCCTTTCTTCTCTAACCCATTGCGAAGCATCCCAAGCCAGCGTAAGACACACGACAGTGTACAGAGCTTTTAGTTTCTTTGCAGTGCTTTGTACTTTTCGTGAAAGGACCGGGGATCACCGATGCAAGTTCACTGCCATTCACCCTTCCGCAGTTTCCCTTCTGAGTAAAGCCAGGTTACAAAGTCTGCCATTTAAAGGCTGGGGAACTTCAATCTGTCATGGAACTGTTCTGTACTGCTAATTATAGTTTATTCTTCAAGAAAACCAATAGAAGAAAAATGCCAGACAACTCCTTTTTCTTTCCTGCTGTTTCCCATTTGTACAGGCCACGTAATGCAAATACTTGAGCTGCCGCAGAATTACCAAGGAAAAGAATGCGGCCTAGATAACTACGCTCTTTTCTTGGGCCCTGAAAATGTAACCCTATCTTTTTCTTTTGCAGCATTTCCAGACATAATGCCTGCTGCCCTACTTATCTTGATGTGTTTGCTGCAAGAATACTTCTGCCTGCAGCCTCACAGCAGTAGCATGGGGAAGCCAAGGAGCCTGAATGCTGCATCTTTCAGCGAGCTGCTCTTCCCACGCCTCCCAGGAAAGGCCAGGCCAATGGGACTTTGGACAACTATAGCCACACAAGTAACGCTAACGTGATTAGTTCCTAATGGGTATAATGCTGCGACATCATTAAAAACTGAAAACTGGATGTAAAATGCATTCAAATCATAATTCTAAGAATTGGTTTTACACTGACTTTCTAAAAGTTGTTTTGAAAGGGACTCAATGGCGGCCATATGGTTTTAAAATGTCGCTGAGACAGTTTTTCGTTTTTGGGTTGAGTTTTGCCCTCACCTCGTGAATAATGATTTGGTAGTTTATTAAAGGAGACAGCCAGTATTTTTGTGGCAGCAGCTCACAAGCAATGAAAACGCTGACTTGGCACGCTTTTCTGAATCCATGCGCTAGATCTCGCTGACATGACTGGCTGCAAAGATCTCAGGGGACTTGCTCCTGGGAACAAATGCAAATCGTTTGCTTGGGCCATGTCAGGGGGACAGCTCCGATAAAACCAACCATTTGAATATTTGCTCCTTCCCTCCTTGTCTTCCCAAATCAAATCTAACTGAAAGTTTGGAAGATCTGGATGAACTAGTCATTTTTTAGCTATTTGGCTGAAACACAACTGTGGATGAGAGAAAATCCTGTGAGGAAGCATCTCTGAGTTTGCAAGGCACTGGGGAACACCAGCAATGCTATGGGAAAGATCAATCAATCACACGAGATTTCCACATAAAAGTTCAGATATGCTTTAAAACACTGACAGGGGGAAAGAGAGACGGGCTGGAACTCCGACTGAACAGACTCCGTCTGGATAAATGGGAAAGAGCTAGAAATTCATTAAAAGAGATGGAAAGCACAGAGAAGTGAACAGATGTTTAGCACGAGAGATGGGCAAATACTTGGTTCAAATACAGCAAACTTTAGCTAAAGCATCAGGGAAGGTGGGAGAACAGGCCCAGGTTTGGTTTAGAAAGAATCAAGATGAAAGTTTCACTGAGGCAGACAGGAGAAGACCCAGTGCTTTTTCCTCAAATGACTTTTTCCTTAAAACAGCTGTACCACAGCTAAGAATATTTAGGGCAACCTAGATGAGTATATTGAAAAAATGCTACCCAAGGTCATAAGCATAGGAAGAACGTGAATAACTGACTATAGACTCTGATGATCGAGAAAGGAGAGAGCAGACTCTGAAATTTGTAGGCTGTTTTTTCTCCCTTTTTGCCTGAATTCAAAGTCACCCGACCTCAACCCATTCTTCTGAGCTCTTCTCCACCAGCCTTTCAGCTCTCACCATCTTCTGCAGAGACATCCCCCCTCGGACACAGCCCAGACGCCAGTGATTTCATGTTGGGCGCTGCTTGTATACCCTCTGTAGCCCCTACAAAGTTTTTGTGCTCCACGCAGTTTCCCTCTGCGAGCAGCTGGGTGGCTCAATGGCACGGGTTTATGCCCTCGTGCTTGTCTGGAGGCATGAACTGTGAGATGATCTCCTGCTAAAGCTGGATTAAGAGAGGCTTTGGGGTCGGGTGGGAAATAAGACTTGGGATTCCCTGCACATGGCAGTCTTAATACTCCCCACCCATGCTTTTTTGAAAATTACTGGCCCAAATACCAGAATTATATATCCTGCATTTTAGGGTGCTCCAGAGCCATTTCAATTTATTTCTAATATTGGAAGCAGTGTTATTTTAATGAAAAGAGACAAAATCAAGCTACTGAAGAGAGTTTCAAACACGGGGCATCACAACAAAATACTTCCAGGAAAGGGCTGACAACCACAATTGCATAAAATGGGGATTTAACTCTTCTGTAGCAGCTTTATAGCTGATCAGTAAAACGAGAAAAATCAGTTCTCCCAAGAAGCTGGCACAGAATGTTTAGCCGCTCAAAGGGCTTATTGCAGAAAATATATTTACCAGAGAGAAAATGAAGTCTGGAAGAGAACCAGCTCTGGGCTGAACGAATTTGAAAAGGCTCTTTCACTGCCTGTGCAAGTTTAGTGTATAAATCAAAATTATTAGGGCTTGATTTTTACATTTTATTTCTTAACTGGGAGGAGGACCTGCTGCTAAAAAGAAGTCAACATCACTTTAATGGACTCATTTGCCGAAAGCATGCAATTACAGTGTGACCAAAATGCAGTTTGGGTCACTGCAGGCAGCACACAGACGATTTGACCAAGAACCCTCCTTCCCTCCAAGACACACAGACAGAGAAACGTACATACTGCACTGTAAGGCACCGAGCTTTACCTTTCTGGAGCTTAGATGCATTGTCCTGTATCCAGCTGAAAAGATTGGCAAAGTCACAGTCACAGACCCAAGGGTTGCCCTCTAAGCGTATAGTCCGCAGGGAGGGAAGCGCTTCTAGGGCTGCCACATTTAGGCTTTGTAAGTTATTGTCATTCAGTTCTAACACTTGGAGCTGTTCCAGGTTCTCAAAAGCAGCCTCATCCACATCCACCAGGTTATTGTTTCCAAGGCTCAATTTTATCAGTTTTTCTGCTGATTTGAATATCCCAGCATCAAGCTGTGTTAAATTATTGTAGCTTAAGTCTAAATACACCAGTTTGGTAGAACTGCTAAAAGTGCCCTCTTCTAAAGAGGTGAGGGAGTTATTCCTGAAGTCCAAATAGACTAGATCTCCATAAAATATAAAGAAATCGGCTGGTATCGCCTGAATGTTGTTATCAGCTATTAGAAGTTTCCGTACATCCAATGGAAATGGATTAGGAACACTTGGGAGTCCTTGATCCCGGCAGTCTATGGTGTGGTAGTCCATACAGCTACAGACAGCAGGGCAAAAATGACCCACGGGTAAGAAAAGCAGGCAGACAAAGACAGAAAAAGGCAGAAGGCAGAAAGGAAAGCATGGCAACATCGTCAAGGATTTGAAAGCTGTGATGAGCACCACTTCTAAGAGAAAGACATTTTGCTCAGCTGAGCGGCAGTGCCTGGTACTGGTGTGTGTGTGTGGTTGTATCCAGGAGATCACATATCATCACAGATCCGATAGCAGCAGGCTGGGGAGGGGGCAGGGAGAGTGACTGAAGGAAAGAGGGAGGGAGGCAAATGTGAGGATTTACACTGTCAGAATATTATAATGCTGTACAGTGTAAGGGAAAGCGATGATTGGGTAAACGGAGGATCTTTCAAAGGACTCCCTTTTGTGAGCTAAAAAAAGCCGAGAGCCTGTTTGCATATTTGCTGTATATTCCAGCAAACGGGAAATCACACCTGATCCTGTGACTCTGACAGCAACAGCTCATGCTTAAAAAGCCCTTCAGGTAATAAACCCTGATGAAATCAGTTATTTTGTTTCTTCCCGGGAGCCTACATCAAGGTGACCAATACCCTCCAGAAATGCAGGCGAGGGTCAGGGAAGTGTCCTGGTTGACTGCTAAGGGCTTTTTTCCCTTTCACTTGTAAAACAGGGAGCAGAAGAGCAGCAGGGGGGGAGCCCAAAGACAAGGAACACTGACTTCTGGATGGCTTCTCAGCTTTTAGAGCAAGCATGTTAACAGTATTTAAATATGACTCGTTATCTTTTAACCAAGAAGTATAACCTCCTGTAGCAACAAGGAATATGGTCTCAAAAGTGTGGGTTTTCTTCCTTCCTGTTTTAATGACCAAACCAGCTACTTTCTAATGTCTGTTGGGCCACATAAAAATGCAAATAGTGGATCAAATCTTCAGCTTGTTAAAAATGAAGATATTTTCTTTATTTTCAGGGGGCTGAAATCTTTGACAATCAATCTGACCGTCTCCCATAGGACAGCAGAGATGATTTTGCAACAAGGCATCTGTGTTTTTCTGGAATCCCCAGATCCACGCCCAGAAAGGCAAGTCCTCTGCCAGCTGCAGGCTTAACTTTTAACTCCATCCCTCCCTCCTATGCACACCGTGTAAGCAGACAAAAACGGCACTGTAGTGCTTGGGCCACACCTATGCACTATGAGGGAAGATTTTTCTAACGAGACAGATTGTACTTGGGTGCCCGTGTCCGGAAGATCAGAGCACAAACTCAGACACCTTTGGAAAGCTCATTCCTAGGTCAGAGACACCAGTAATCTTGATTTAAGGTCATATTTCATAACTGAATTTGGAGTATCTTTCATCCAGGACAGGGTACAAACATTTCCTCCTAAGATAGCCTATCCTCCCCAGATACCTGCACTTAAATACTGGAGCAGCATTATCATCTCCTCCTGTAAGTGTGTAGAGACATTGAACTGATGGGAGAGAGCCAGATTGTTCTCAATAGCGGCCACTGACAGAAGAAGAGGCTACGGGCACAGACTAAAAACCATCTGAACACAAGAAAACAGTTCTTTTTTACTGTGAGGGTGGTCAGACACCGGAACAGTTGCCCAGAAAGGTTGTGGAGTCTCCATCTGCAGAGATATTTGAAACCCAACTGGACGCAGCACTGGGCAACCTGCTCTGACTCTGCTGGAGCAGGGGGATCAGACTAGATGATTTCCAGAGGCCCCTTCCAACCACAGCAATTCTCTGAACTGCTGTCAGGAATGAACATGCCAGGAAGGGTTATACCTTTGAACACCTCTCTCACTTTTTGCAATATACCTTCTTTCTAATTCATAGGTCTTTTAGCTAAATCTTGAGCCAGCCTCTAGATCGCTACCATAAACACACATCCTGCTCCAGGTGTCTGTCTCTCCCGTCTCGAATTACTTTTAAAACACCACCCAGAAAGAAGTGGGCACAGCTGCCTCTATAAATCACTAGGGCAAAGCCCAATTAATTCCTGAGATGATTATTTAAAATATTTACCTTTAAATTACAGAGGAAGTGGAAGTTTGATAGCCTACCTCTGAATAAAAAAACCATGCAAAATAACACTTGTGGTCAGGATTCAATGAATCAGCATCAACAAGTAACTGCAACTGGTATTTCTCAGGCAGAATTGATGCTTTTTGAACTTTTAAGGCCATATCTTGCAAACACTTGCTCCTGCTGTAATTTGCTGTTTTTCTGCCCCTAATTCAATTAAGACTTTAAGTCAGAGATAAAGCTGATCCTAACACAGGAGAGCAGAACTGACTTGGTATCCTGTAGTAATGATAACTTTGTATAGAGAGATGTAGCCCTCCATTTAGTGAAGTCATCAATACACAGGACTTCAGGGTCCCTATGGCTCCTCCTATGCAGAACCACCCTTTTTCTATCAAATGTACAGAATCAGACTCTGACATTTTCTTTTCAAAGATTCCTCAGCATTATTATGCCTGTTTCACAGATGGGAGACTACAGACAATAAGGCACAATTTGTGAGAGATCCAAGAACACGTTCGTGGCAGGGGGACGAACAGGACTCAGCTTCCCTAAAAATGCCACCAGCCCTTGCTAAAACTTCCACTCCTTTCTGTAAGAAACAGAGCTTCCTTTTGCTCAGCTGCTCATG
Source organism: Rissa tridactyla (assembly GCF_028500815.1). Lineage (NCBI taxonomy): Eukaryota > Metazoa > Chordata > Aves > Charadriiformes > Laridae > Rissa > Rissa tridactyla. The sequence continues at coordinate 3,320,066 of NC_071481.1, read as the reverse complement.
TGCGTTCTTTACGTATTGCCCCCTGTAGGGGAAGCACTATAAGCAACACTATCTTCACAGCTTATTCTGCACACTCATGTGCACTTTGCAGTTTCCGCGCAGACTCTGCAGGGCTTTCCTGTCCGAGATGTTTGTGAAGGGGTTGGCGGGAGACTAGGGATCACTATCAGGCTCTGGATATTTTGAGACAGGTATCCTGTAGGTTCGTCAGACATCAGCCCAGCTCCCACAGCATCCAGGCAAACAGAGTTTCACTGCCAACACGTAACAGCACTGAGCTTCAGCGATGCCAGTCCAGCTCCAGTGCTTGCCATCACAGGCTGCCTGCCACGGTCTGACACCTTTCTCTTGCTGTCTCTGATTTCGGAGAGCTTCTTCCTGACTTGTCTTTCTCTGTATAACATTTCCCGGGTCATTTTGTCTGTTCAGCTTTATTCATTAGCTACCGCTTATTTCGGTACCTCATCTGTTCCCCACACAGCACAGAAATTGAATCTTTTTGAAGTCTTGAATCTTTTTGAAGCTTCATTCACTTGTCAGGCATTTCAGGCAATTTTGGATAGCAGGAAGGGAGATTCTGCAAAACTTTCTATCTAATAAGATATTAAAGCTTTACTTCTTTAATCTTTTATTTGCATTAGTCAGTTACAGTAACCTGTACTACTAAAGAAAGGGTTTCGCCTGCTATCTGCTAAGTGCACAGCACCCTCTTGTGCCCTACAGGACAGTGGTCATTCCACAACCGTTCTGCTCTCTTCCGATAAGCTATTGGCAAGTTTTACCCTACTCCTACAGTTTACCTATACTCTCAGCGTCACTTCTTCCTCTTCCAGTGGCCTACTAAAGAAACCTCAATCCCTCCATGCAAGAAAATAAAAGCAATAACCCAGGTAGTGTTCTTCTGTGCTATTTTTAGAGAGGCGTACGGCAAGACAGCAGAGGTGTCCCAGAGCAAGACTAACTAATGCATAGACCTCAGCAGGGAAGCAAATGCAAGGAGAAAAGCAAACTTCTGATTGCACTAAGTCAGAGGAGCCAAATTACAAACCTACTGTATTCTGCCGCTCCTGACATTTGAATTTCCTTCTTTTCCTTCACACTTTCTGACTATTTGTTACAGTAACAGGGACGCTAGATCATACATTGTCAACCACCTATAAGATCTGCATTATTTTTTTTTTGGAGGAAATTTTAATGTACATCACAATAGATAATCCATATCAGGACTTTGTTTGGCTTCAGCTGACACTATGGTAAAAGACAAAATTGCTCCAGTGAGTAGTCTCAGAAATAAAGATTAGTTTATAATCTATGCTTCTTTAGCACTCCCAAGCAAAGCCCTCCTAGTTTTCTCACCTGTTATCCAAAAATATTTCAGGACTAAATTTTATTTCATATAATTTTGAAAAAGCACAAGCTTCCCGATTAGAAACTGATGGCAAACAAAAATCAAATATTCTCTCCACACAGATGGGATCCCACATAGATCAAATCTCAACTATCAGCTCATTTATCTCTGATCCCGGCTTCCAGGCTGCCCTAAGGCAAGAGGGACGGGATGGGTTTGAAAAACACGCTTGTAAAACAAACAGGGTAACAATTTCACAATTAAAGAACTGCGGAGGAGTCTGTGTTGAATTCTTTTGTGGAGACTGAGGAAACAGAAACAACTTCTCTCCATACCTCCCAGTTGTAGGAGGTGAATAAGCACAACAGTAGGCAGGCTTTGGACTAAACCAACATAGATTAGGCTCTCCATTCCTTTAATTTTCTATTCATGATACAACTCAGAGAACCTTCTAAAATAAAACAGGGAGTGACAAGCCTGGTCCTGGATCTTTAGTGTGCCTGCAGTACTGTATCATGGCAAGCAGTAGGAAACTAACAGAAAAACCATTCACTTCCTTGCCTGTGAAGTAAGAAATAGCTTTGCGGAAAAATGACAGAGGTTTAATCTTCCCGTTAGAAACCTCCAGCCCTCCCCTTAAACGTGCTCAAAACTTCCCAAAATAATTTGAGTAATGGAAGAAAAAGAGTAATCATAGTACAGACGCACATGAAGGATTCAGATCTCAGCCTGTAAATCCTTACTTACAAGAGAGTGAAACTGAAAACTGTCCATCCTCGTTCATATTTGTGAACAGCTAATTGAGCATATTTTTCCATGAAGGAAGTTATTATTCCAGGCTTATGCTTCATTGAGTTAAGGTACATGTCATGTCCAAGGCTGCTGTGCCAGGTGCACATAATGATTGCAAAGGGTTTTCCTCCTCATTATCATACATTAGCAATGTGTCATGGGAACCAATGTTAAAACTTGAATGACTAAGAGTATGTTAATCAATTAAACACTGAAATCAAGTGCTAAACAACATCTCTGAACAGAAGTCCCATTTCTATTCAGGTATTTTACCATTTTGGCTTCAGTGCTTTTTTCTTTTGAGAAAAATCTTCCCTTGCTATGATCAGGCATGTTTTTATGAGTGCAGTTAAGGGGCAGCTTTCGGCAGTTTCCCCCCAATCTTACATCTAAGGAGGCCTGAAAAAGCAAAAGTGAAAAAGGGTATATTCCTTTGACTTACAATTTATGAGATGATACAAACTGTGAAGTGAACGGAAGCTTGTATTACACCTGCCCAGTCCTTCACTGCTGCTGTCGCTGCTGCCGACATGCCGCTGGGAGGGAAATTACATCAAAATTAATCAACATGGCAGCAGCAATGATTGAATTTGAAAACTTTAGACATTGCAGTTCAGCAGCCAAATGAGACCAGCCAAAACCCATCAAAAGACTTCCGTCATCTGCTCCAGACAACGTGGCTTAGGCGGACGTGTGGTCACGATCTTACTGTAAACCATTTACAACCACTAAAAGCACTCACAAGAGATGGAATGGTGTAAATTACATTTTGTTTTTCCCTCAGGAAGGAGTGTGTATCCAGCCACTATAGCGTAGTCAACCGCTTGCCCTCTACATAGTTTATATACTGGTCCAGAATTACCACAGCTTTAAAGCAAATGAAAGGGGACTAAAAGTGAAAGTTCTTCTAAACTGTTGAATGAAGACATGCTCATGTATATCCACTGCTACTCTTGTGTGTTATAGTCTCAAGCACAGCTGGCCTCAGGTTTCTTCTCAAACGCTGTTTATCTGGTCAGAGTGACCAATGGGTCAGTCAAGATCTGAAAACTCCAGGGAGACCGGAGATTCTTTAGAAGTCCAGAGTTCCTAAAAAAAAATATATGTAAGAAATCCAACATAGGATTTGTAGAGGAAAATTTATGAAAGTCAGTGACTTCAACATAGCAGTTGGAGATGAACATAGCTTTCATATCTGAAACTTGTCTCAACCTGTAGCTAAGTTTCCAGCAGTGAGGCTAAACAGAGTAAGAAGTTTGTGCAAATTCTCAAACCCCAAGATACCACAAAATTATTCCAGCTCTGATGTAAAGCTAAATAGAATGTTAGTTTTAACCCATGACTGCCATTATAAACACGGCATATTTGCTTCAAAAGACAGGAAACTAATAACTGTCAGGAACTGATTTCCTCCAAATCGTCCACTCCGCATTCATTCTTTCTAGCCCTTCTACAGGAACAACTGGGAAACACTTTATCAGAGCATCCAGAGGGTGAAGGCGCCACTGGGCCATCTGGCTGAGCAGAGGGTAAAGTGTGACAAATGGTGTATGTTCTGGTGAAAAGGAGGTGGGTTTTCCTTTCCTGTAAGGAAGGAGAACCAGAAATTAATCTGAAATATCTGTGAAGCAAATTTGTATTCCCTCAGTAGGAAGTCTACCCTTTTAATTTGTACTCTGTGCCACCTAGAAAACCCTTCGGAGAGTTCTCTTTGTTCTAATGAACAGCAAATAGATTTACAGCAATTAAAACAGTTGACAGCTGATGTTTATAAAGACACCGCATCTATATTCTTTGAGTATAAAACCCCTCCAGATCATTAGGCCTGCATGGTACAGCAGACAATAAAAAAAACCAAACAACCCCCAACCACCAAAAAACCCAAAACACTTGGATTCATTTTGCCATTAACATTGTAACGTTAATGGGCTGAATGTCTTTTCCAGGTCAAAGATGGCGCACTTCTGAGGATTTTATGCAAATTCATACCAAATATACACCCAGCAACAAAACAGTTCCATTTACAAAGGCACGGCTAATTTAATTGGAGGTCAAAGTCTTTTAATGACTCTTCAGTTTGCTTTGATAAAGGGATTTCACAAAGCCATTACAAGCTACCTTCCTTGGCTTAGTATTAATTTCACTTATTTGATGTGGTGCAAACTAGTCACAAAAGGGGAAAAAACCAGGCTAGATCTTTTTTTCTAATGCAGAGAGAAAAAAACCCAAGACAAATCATTTGTGCTTACTTTCCTTCTCCCGTCTACGGTACGGCCTATTGCTGCATATGCTTCATGGATTTAAATATGCAGAAAGCATCTTTGCGTCAGCGGGAATTTAATGAGTGGCAGAAATAATGGAAATAATTATTACAACCTTCCCTGTTGCCCTTTACCGTAAAAATACGTCATGAAACATATAACTAAGTGCTTAAAAGATCAGACTGCAATTTCAAAATAGGGCTTGAAAACTGCCCTTTGAAGTGCATGGCACGGTCATTAAATTACATGCACCATTCCCGCAAGTGTGCAATTCCATATTTTACAGGTTAATTCTAAACAACTGGCTTTCTGCAAAATAATTACTCCACAAAAATGCATCCCTCTCTGCACTGGAACCATACAGCACTAAGTCCAAAGGGACAACAAACAATAGATTTGGACTTGAGGCAAGACAAGGAACACTAGGATCTCACAGTATGTTCAAACGGAAGAAAACTTGCAGGGCAGGGCAAACGCCAAATGTGCGTTTGTGTGTATGTGTCTGTATCGGAATGAATGCACCTGCAGCTCCCTTTTTTTTTTTTTTTTTTTAAATCAAATACAGGAAATCCAGAGAGGGCAATCTAGTGGAAAGAATGGAAAGTTTGGCCCTTACGCTTTATCTGTAGAGCTCTTTCTGTCATCCTTTTTAATCCTATGTTAAATAAATCAAATTTCCTTTCTAAATTAGAGAAACACCTAGTTCTTTTATATCTACACACAGAATAAAACAAAACAAAAAAAAGGTGACACAAAGATCCTTGAACCAATGGGATGAAACCCCCGATGCAAAGGACTTGTTTTTACCTTTAAAGTATAAAGCAAAGTCTGAAAGGCCCATACACTTTACTGTATGCAAAAAATGTTTGCAAGATGACAAAAATTCATTATAGTTACCAATCTCTTGGCATAACTGAGGCATCTACAGTCCTGTTCATGGTAAACAGTCCCGGTCACTCACTTATCTTCATTCTAAAGCGATCTCTCTATCCTCTTACAAGTTTCCCTGGCTATACAGAAGTATAGTGTCCCTTAGGGAATGCAGCGTATTTTGACTTAATGCCTTCTGACATTTCACTCGCCTTGTTAATAAGATGGGTGAAATGTCAGGTGAAATTATATCAACGAGTGCAGCAGGCCCCAAAAGGGAAACGTTTGGAGCCCTGCAATACTGCCTCTAGATTTGCTTTTCAAAATCATGTTGATAACCAATGCTAATTATTACAATGACTAGCTTTCATAATTGCTTCAGAAATTACTTACTTCACAGACAACAAATTGGGGGTTCTTCTCTGGTACTCAGTTCCATCAGACGTAACCTCCAGAATTTTATTATAGTCACACTTTGAATGGTGCATTAGTAATCCCTAGCACAGCTGCTCTCTTTAACATAACTTCTTTCAACCTACGAGCTGATACCGCAGTGGTACGTAGTAGTTTTAAATACTAGAACTTCAGCAGGACCCTTAGGATTGGGAGGTGGAGGTGTCTCAGTACATGGCTGCACAGCTCCGGCACCCAGGAGTTGTCCCACTCCACGACATAGTGCTGCCGTGCAAGGGGAACTCACTGCCCTTCGTCGGGAGGCATATCTGTTTTGTGTACATAATTAATTTTTGGATGAACTCCTTCATACATCTTCTACAATTTGGGGGGCTGCCTCATTCCAGTAACATTAAATCAGAGAGACATCACCAAAAGAAGGTAAAATGCAGAATTTCCTTCCTGGGGAATGTTAGTGAAGTTAACGAGCATTACTGCTGGCAGTATTCAGAGTGTGGAGTTCTCAGCCATCACAATCCCTGGCTCCACATCTTTTTTTTTTTTCTTTAGTAATATAAAAATAAATCAATCAATCTCACAAAAATGGAGTAAGTGAAGTCTCCTAAATCTCAACTTTGAAGGGAACCCAGAAGAAAAAGTATGTTTGCTTCAGGCTCTTGTAAATTTTTCAGGAAGTTAATGGCACAGAAGATGAATATGGTAAAAATATTGCTCACGTGGTAACACGTACTATATTCTCCATCTTCTCAGGCTGTGCTATAAGCAAAAAGATATTTTTAGGGACCATGGAATGGCTGCAGACTAAAAATAGAGAAGCCAAAAATGTCCAAAATCCCACTTTCAACAAAAAACTAAAATGGGAAAATTAATTTTCACAGCTAATTTCTGTTTCTTTTCAGAAAGTGTTTCCAGGTTCAAACCAGGGATTTAATTTTTTAAGTCTTACATTTTCTCTATGATATTCCTCAGCAGGATATCATCGTTGAGTTTTCCAAAAAGTCATCTCCTATAACTTAAGGTCAAAAAAGTCTTATCTAAGCATATAATGAAAGGCTTCAATTTATTTCCTGACACAGACACTTACAGAGATTACTTGGTTCCTTCTTCTGAAGCTAGGCAAACACTTGCTAAAATTATGTGTGGCTTCTTCTGATACAGATTTTATATTATAAACACTTCATTTGCTTTTCCTGCAAATACAAGTCTAGCTTACTGCTCTCCTTATATCAAGGTTTTATTTGTTTTACGGAAGATGGTTTGCAATTAACTTCTTAGTAGGTGCATAAGCAGCCCAAACATTCAAAGCTACCACCGCCAGTACTACAGCAGCGTCAGAGCATCGGTGTGACTACCACGGACACAGGCATCGAACAGCTGTCAAGGCATCGGTACGGCATCTCTGCAGTCCTCCTTAGAAGTTACCCACCCAGAAACAAGTTTGGAGTGTTGGAGTTACCAACAATGACAGATTTTGATGGTGGTGGGAGGGGAACTTAGCTTAAAATTACTTTTTGTAATATTGCTATTTTTAGGTAACTAAAAATGGGACCTGTCTTTTCACCTGAATGACAGAAGTCACATGTTATCCAGAAAAGCATCTCCTCTGGCTACTATTCCAACCAGGTATTACATGCTGTGCTGTGGGATGGTTACAAGTTGTACCACTGGGAAGTGGTGTAATGACTAGTTTTTCAGCAAGATGAATCATTCTAGATGTACTTTTGATGCTAAAAGAATAATTATCCAATGAAAGATTAGTTAATGCAAGTGTTCAAGACGATTTTTAGTTTGCTTTTAGACTTATCACTTTTCAGAAAATATAATATACTGAAATATTGTCACTGATAGGCCAGCTACTGGGCATCACTCAGGAGAGTAGACACCTTATTGTTACTTTTAGAAAGTACTGTCTGGTATTGCCTGCTGCCTTGTGGCACATCATCATTACCTTAAGTGACAGAGGGCAAAAGCAGAAGGATGCAGGGTCACAACTGCTGAGCCAAGAATAGAGCTCCATAATTCCTGATGAGCTTTCTGGAAGATTTATGTGCACACAGTTTTGTGCAACATAAACATCCTACACGTTTAAATAAAGTGCAGGTCAAGTGCCCTGGATACACGTTCTGAAGCAAAAAAATCCATCTAAAACCAGAATTTTACTTTTATTCACATTTACAGTGCAATACCTCAGAGCCTCAGTTTCCCTTTTCTAAACAGGGAAAGGGATAAAACTACTTACAGGCTATACAAAGTATATGAATCTAAATCCCTTCTTTTAGGAGCAATCTTCTTTGCTATGAAAGATGCTGTATTATCAATAGTTCTTGCAGACGATTAAAATTGTTAATATTCTTTGTATTGTACTTGGTGTACAGCTGCCTACGCCTACAAGTACATGAATCATGGTTCTCTAATTCAGTTTCCTGCAGTGAAACCAAGAAGATATCAACATTCCAATAAAGAAAAAAAACCCTCTTACTTCACTACTTATATTTAACGAAATAATTTATAAAATAGACACAGTGTTGGCACTGGAGGGAGAATCTTATTTCCACTCCTGATCTACTGTGTAACCTTGGAAAAGTCACTACAGCGCTCAGTGCCTCAGTTTCCCTACTATTTCATAGGGAAATAACTAGAAGCAGCAACGGGATGGAACTTTAAAGTTAGATGATATTCACCTTAAAAGCTTTCAGCATTTCTATTTTAGAAGGCACAGGCTTTTAAATATTTATATTTTAACAACACAATAGTGCCTTGATCTGAAGACACGTGTAGATGGCTTGGGCTATTCAAGTAGTGAGCAGGCCTCCAAGAGAGCAGCTATCTCATTCTCCTTTGTTCTAGAATTAGTTTATGCAAGACAGGTCTTGCAAATACAGAGCAAAGCATAAAACATTTATTTCCTAATTTAAAGCATGAATTAACTTACCCCTTAGATAGGAAAATCCTGCCTTCCCTTCTCTCCCTCGAGTTATTACTGACAAGCTAATATCACAAGAAGTGATCTCAGGCAATGGTCTGAGTAATGCAAAGATGAGGTCTATCTTTGTGAGTTCTAGTTTCATCATATTCCTCCAGGTTCACCTTCTACACTCAGTCAGGGACTCCACCCCCTACATATTCTCAAGTCATCATTTCATTTTATCCATACATAAATGATTTAGAGTATAGTTCAAGGAATAATTAAGCCCTGAATCAAGCCTGTGTTAACAACGATGAACATTCATTAGATATTTTTTTTTGTGTCCTTTGTTGTTCTTGTTTCCCTTGCTATGATACATATTCACTTTATTTTTCAGGAAAACATTTCATCAGTATAAACATTTGGCAAAAATATTTGTAAAGCTATGCTATTAGATTTCTCCTAGACAAAGCATTAGCAGTTGCAGTTGAGACTCTTTATTAAATTCAGTGATACAGTATTTCATTTTAAGAGATTACAGTACATTATTCAGCTATGTGTCAGTGGAATAATATGTGAATGAATCCAGATTTTGCAAAATAGCCAAAACATCCACGATTCCCCCTGATTTCAGTGCTTGGTTTCATTTCCATTTGAGGTATAATTTGCCCCTTACTAAAATTCTTCAAATTCTTTTGAATTTTGTTGCCATTCAGAAGGTGAGCTGGGGGCACCACAGTGGCTGTCATTTCAAGAAACCCCATGTGTTCTACTGCTGAGAGATCACCACGTCTTATTTCTCTCACCAAACCCTTCACCGAAGCATGTATTTTCATACTTACTTGGACATGTAGCCAGAGTGGAAAAACATGCTGCTGCTTGAAGATGTGGCAAAAAAAATGCAGCCCAAACCCTCCCTAGTCTGGAGCATGTTTCTCTGCTCAGTTGCCTCACTGGGACCAGGGAAGTGGTGGGATCCAGCCCTGCAGTGAGTGCGTTTTAAAGAGACCAGTACCTGTGAACCTATCACCCCCTCTGGTGGCTGCAGAGACCACATAAATGGTCTGTTTCTGTTCATTCACTAACATTATTTGCAGATAAATCCCAGTTATGTGAAATGTGTCAGAATCAGGAAAGGCCGCTGGGGAACATCACTCTACGCTCACTCCTTCCCGCATTCTTCACTATCCATCCCCACAATCACCCTGCTTTTCTGCCCCCGCCTGCCCTCCTCCCATTTGAAGCACAACTATTCTTTCCACCAGCTTTTGTTCATCTTTGCACTTCCTTCATGAAGCTGCTTATTTTCGGGAACGTGTGTTGTATACAGAAAGGAAGAAAACCACATTCTTTTATATGCGATTCCTCCCTAAAATCAGAGTTGAAATGGGAATTTGGTAACGGAAGCTAATGGGGGTAGTATTTCTCATTTATTCATCCATGTGCATTTCATTTTTCTAAAAGGCACACAAGCTTATTCAAAGAGACAATTACTCATTTACAGAAAAACTGGCTGCGCCCATATGCTGTGTGTGCCTCAGTCTGTCCATCTCCTTGCAAACCCAGGCGAATCCTGCCCCACGCTGAAGACACCCAGAGAGTCGATGGCCTGGCTGCAGAGACACAGTGTGGCTTCAGACAGGACAGGGACGGTGCTGGGCCGGGTTCTGCTCAAATTCCAAGCAGGTGTGATCTCAGCCACGTTGTCGGGATTACAACGTTTCTTGGTGCATTTTCAGCTCACTAACACAATGTGTATTTAAAAAAAAGAGGACATGTAAATTCCTAACGACAGACATTTGCTCTATCTGTATAAACTCACTATAAAAGCAGCGAAAGTCTTTGGAAGTATTAAGAAACAAACTCACAGAACCATTCTATAAGAAATGAGAAACTGAGTACACAGTATATGCGTGTTTTCCCCCCCTTTTGGCTCCACCACTGTGTTGCTTTCCTTATATAGCTGTTCTAGTTAAAAGAACACTCCTGACCTAAGAAAACCTACGTCAACCTTATAATTTTTTGTTAAATACATGGTGGCCATCCACAGGTTTAAAAGTAGTAAAGAGTGGGCATTCCATATTTAACTCTGAGTCACTCCATTGTATGTCACGTAGAGACAACTGCTGGGAGACTTTGGAAAGCCTTTTTCTGGATAAAGTACTTACTGACAGAAATCCCAACTCCAGTGTGTCCTCGGGAGCATCCCCACTCCCTACAACCAGCTCTTACACCGTACGGAACCTGTTGCATTCCGTGAAACTTATGTTTTCAGAACTGTGTCCCCAGAGAACTGTCCTCTCTCAGAGGAGAGTGCTTTACTGAGAAAGCAGCTGAGAAGCTCTGCTCCAGGGGTCTTTGTAACCAACAACATACATATGTTGAGAAAGGCAGTGTAGACTACCCACCAAATGTGTCCCACTCCCTTCACACCAGTGTATTTTGCTTCAGGTAGGCAGTGGTGCTACTCTTAATTGAAAAATATTGTAATTCAGGCTTTTGTGTTAAATGGCCCAAATTCATCTGCTTCTAATGAAGAGCCTTACAGTACGAACAAAGAAGTTTCAATTTTGAAATTATAAAAGCAGGAAGTAAAGTCACCTCAACGTCAAACCACAGGCTTTGAAACATCATAGAGAAATCTTGACATTTTTGCACACATCAAGTCACTCCTACATAAAACTACTGCGTAGCCCTCTCTACCCTTTCCTTCTCCCAGCCCACCTTAATCAAATCTTTTCAGGACTGACTGAAATGGCATCATGCAGAAAAGCATCTTGTACCAAGAACAATTGCCCATAAATCTCAAATGAAACTATTGCAAGTGTAAATGCTTACTTCTTCTTTTCCCTTAAATACTAGTTTATTTTGAGAGCCATTTGAGAGGATTTCCAGGATGGGACCTGGCTGTTTCAGAATTGCTCTCTCTTCATCAGTCTGCTGTTATAGCCCAGAGGCGCTGGCTCAGTGTGTACCCATTTATCAGATCATCAAACATTTTAGGCTGCCTCTATGCCCCATAGACTGGAGTACTGGTTTGTGAACACTGGTATATATCGATTTTGGTGAAACTCTGAGTTATATCAGCAGAAAATCTAGCCCCATCTGTAAAACTGACTGATCAATATCATTACTATTCTAGCTTAAGAACTCCAACTTCAAGCGTTGCTGCAGTTTTCTGATGCAATAATCTCTCTTCTCTATATCTGACAGCTAGTGTTGCTTACACATCTGTGCATATAATATTTTATAGTTAGGAGCACAGATGGTCAAGGAACAGGGTTTGATTTATAGCTGCTTATCTTAAAAATAGCTACATACTACAAATATTTTAGTTTGTCAATACTAATACCAATCCCTTCCTATAGGACACATTTTACTTTTCAAACAGTGAATTCTTCTTCTGCCTTACCCCAGCTGCAAGTCTGACTTCACATCAGAAGTGGTGCCCCTGTCAGTCAGCAAAGGCCGCCTGAAACATAAATGGGGGGAAACGAGCATCTTCTGGTTCTGCCATTCCCTGACACCTGCCTGATGAAGAACTTCTGGATTGCCATTTTAAAAGCTAGAGGCTAATATATATTCTCGTATCTTGCACACCAAATCCACTTCCAGAAATTAGAAAAGAAAAGCACTGTGACTCAAAACCAAAAGCTACCACAAAGCCATGGCTATTTAAGGCCTACGCAAATCAACAAAGAGATATGATGGACTTCAGCTTTTAACTATTTGTGAATAAGGATGAAGGCAAAAGCCATTTCTGAGGGCAAAAGTCTGTATTTCTGCAAAAGCCTTCTAGGAATCTTTGACTTCCATGTCAATAACCCCATAAGATGAGAACATAATCATCCATACTCTCAGTTTAAAGTCCACCACATAGACCTGAGTACGTGCATGTACATACACAGATGACCTCTCTATATACACACATGTAAAAAGGCCACACAAGTGTCTCATCTCTTGAAAGAGGAATATCCAAATTACCCCCCTACTGTCCCACAAAGTCCCACAAGTTGTCAGAGACTGTAGCATGGTGATGGATTTGAGTGTCCTGGCTTCTGCCTGACTTATTACAGAATTTTCCATGAATGTGCGGCTCCGTGTGCCGCTACAATTTCTCTTCCCACAGAACCGTCTCCAGTACAAGTGAAATCTTAGCTTACAACATCTCCAGTACATAGAAAGTAAACCCATATTTTCCCTTCCTACTCTTTCAGTAAAAATACACTCAAAAACTGTAAATTAAGCCTTCTATTTGATGATATTCTTTGCAAATCTGCTCTGTAACTAAAAAGACACTGTCTCTTTCTGGTGCCAAATTTCCTGTTTCTGTACCCTGGGGGCTGCTGTGGGCCCTGCAATGTTTTCTGTAAGGTTTATTAATTTTCAAGCCATTTCCTGTTTTCCCTTTGCAGCCAAACCCACCCCTTTTGGCAGGTACTGAAATACAAAAACACCCGATCCAGTCTGAGGAAAGGTTCTATTACTTGAAAGAGGAGGAGACGCCGACCGATAGCTACAATTTTTCATTACCTGCTTTCAACAAGGCAACTTTGCTTTACTGTGAGATAATCTCTGAGCAAATCCTGCTGTATAGAATTGCCCATCTCAATTTTTGAATCCTTTAGATTATAGATTTAGTCTTAGAAAACATTGTGTAAGTCAAAAGCAGACAAACACAAAACAAATTCTTCCAGAAGTGGAAGTAGAAAGCAAATTCTATTCACAGGTTGCATTTTTCATAACTGATGTTTACGCAGCTTCTTTTGATATGTAACCCAAAACGATTAAATCCTTCTGTCCGGTTTGAGACACTAGAGCCTTGGTTTGCACAAGGGACATGCAAGGACAGGCTCAGGCAATTTACAGGAGCTCTGCACACTTGGCACCCCTGAATGTCAGCCCTAGAAGACACAGGTGTCCACAAAGTGTTTCTAAAAAACATCAAAGATGAAAAAATCAAATATAAATTCTGGTAATATGGCCCTAAAAAGTTTAGACCTTGATATATATAATTCCTTGTGGTTTAGAGACAACTGTAGTGAAAAGGGGAATAATTCCTGAGATATTTCAGGAAAATGGTAATAATTACCATTTAATTTGAGATTAAGTACAGCTAACAGATTCATGCTACACCTGGAGCCCTGTAACAACAGTCCCTTCTTCTCTCCAGCCCATTGATCCCAGAAGCTGAATCAGCATTGTCCCCAGGGTTCATTGTCACTTTGCCCTACGCAAATGATCCTACGGTATGATCCTTTCTGGATCATAGCAATGTTCACTTGCAGGGAAAGGAAATCTGGAGCTAGGTTTTTGCAATGTAAGTGAATTAAATGTACACATGCAGATTATTTCATTCAGCAGAGAAATGCAATCAAAGCCAGGATAAGCTGCCAAACAAATTGCCAATTATAAAGCCAAATCAATACCAGAGAAGAGACAGCATAAAGCTGTGCACTTTCAGAGGAGTGTACTTAGGCAGACTGGCCAACCCTAATACTGCAACCAGCCACACGTACTCATGCACAGCCATAGAAATCAAGCTGCCTACATTTTCCCCCTGCATGACATCCACCTTATCAGCAGAGTTACAGGGAACCACCAGCAAGGCTGTCCTTGCTGATACTGGAGCTGCTGTTTAAAGGCCTGGTTCAAAGACCATTTATGACAACGGGGAATCTTCCACTGACTTCAGAGCTCCTGGGTTCATACTGCAACCCTGACTGATTCAGGGGAAAGCGTATCATCCCACACGACTTCTGTCACTGAGGCGTAACACTTTGCAGGGTATAGTCACTATTTTTCTACTCCCCCAGCTATGTTTCATTCTTTACTCTTACTGAACTAGAGATAGCCTAAGCCTCTCACAAGGCTGTGCAAATGACCGATACGGTCAGACAGAAAGAACGGATTATGAAATGAAAACATAAGGGCTCCTTGTGCTCTAGACCCTTTCCACCTCCTCCCTTAAACCACTGTGATTAAAACCACACAGAGCTGCCTGGCAAAAAAAGTAAAAAAAAAAAGGAGGATGACCCATGCACTCATATCCTGCCAATTTGTGGGAACTGTCATAACATGCCCAGAACAAAAAAGACCAAATGACAACATCTCTGCATAGACCTAAGCCTCATTTCATTACAGCATTTGAGCACACACGCAAGTCCACTACCAACCATCAATGACACACACTTACATATAGCTATGTGCTTACGTTGTATTTTGAAACAAACAATCACATAATTAAGTGCTGCTTTAAACATGGATGGATTGTTAAATCAGAACCTTAGAATAACTCCTTTATTTTCACAAAACCTATTGGCTTAACAGAATTATAATACAGTGAAGTGTAGTTTCATTAAAAACCTCGTAATTTGGTACCATTCAGAAGAAAACTGCTCCCTCGTCTCTCTGGCCCCATACCCTCTCCCAAGGGTATATTGGCTCTTCTGAAAGAATTTTGTTGATGTTTTAAATCAGAGGGCTCAGCAATGGCTCCCAGCCCTGATCTTACTCAGCAACACGCTGTCCTCACTAGAAGGCAAGCTCCTGTCATGGTTGTCCTTATCATCCCTGTCATGGTTGTCCTTATCATCCCAAGACGACAACTAGTAACCCATTCCCAGCTTTTTCACTAATTTGTGTTGCATCTGCAGGCAAATTTTGTTGCACTTTGATACCATGATAGAAGCTGATTTTATTAAATTCTTCATAGTTCAATAAATTTAGCTAAAGAGCTTTTCTTTGAGGAACAGGCTGGAGCAGAAGAAATAGGCTGGTATAGGAGAAATTGTTCCTTACTGGAAGAATAATAAAAAGGTTAAAGTTTTGAAGTAGACACTGGAACTTGGACATCTCCAATTCCTGAAAGCTCAAGAGCTCCAGTTCTATACCCAGAATACGCAGTTTCAAGGAAGAAGTTATCTAATTCAGCAAATATCTTATGCTTCTTTAGAAAGGCTTATGCCTAAACCTGAGACAAATTTGTTTATACCAATAATCATAAAAATGAAAGGTCTTCAGAGTGCCTTTGAAGAAAATTGAATGAAATCCTAAAAATATCATCTTTTTGTTCCTGATGAGAATTTATTGACATTGAAAAGTCACTGTTTGTTCTAGTTTGCCTTTCATGCTGTACTACATTATTTTTTTGTTCTGAAAATACATACAGAATTCCAAACATTTCATTCTGGTAAGGTAAAAAATTATTTGTTTCAATTTTTCAAAGTAAGTTTCATTAAAACTGACATATTCCCCTAGCAAATTTCAGTTTCATATTAGCGGCGTTTCTCAATAAGCAAACATTCTTTTAAATAAATTTGAAGCAGCATTATCAAGGAATAATTAATCCCAGATTTTAAGATTCAAGACATGCTGAAAGTTAGTACATGGGAATATTTAATTTACTGTTTTTCTAAAGACAGTAAGCCAATATCACCTGTCATTTCATTGCATTAGCATTGACTGTTTTTATCCTGCTCTCCTAGTGATCTTCAATACAAAGAACACAATTATAGCACCATAATTTATAGCTATAGCTAACAAATTCCTTTGGCACCTATCACTTCCAAAAGTAACGAAAAGCCCTATGGAAGGGGTTGCATTTCCCATCTGCAACCCTCTTTTTACATCACTGTATCGCTGCTTACGTGTAGACTTGCTTTGCTCCTTTATAGTGCGAAGTGTTGTGTTAATGACAGCTCTGACTCACACTCACTGAGCAAAACAACCTAGCCACGTTTTAGGTATTTTTTGTTTGGTGGTTTGTGGGTTATTTTGTGGTTTGTTTTGTTTTTTTTTTTTAATAGATAAAACCTCTCCCACATGTCTGGCCTGCTCTTCAGCAGAGGTTACCTCCTCCACAACTGCCAGCAGAAAGGAAACAAATCTAGGTTTCTGCTGCTATGCTTCAGAGTCTGATGTCCTAGGACATTCTGCAGGACTTCCATGTACAGAAACAGAGGGACAAGATCACATACTTCCTCCACTCAGCTCTGTGGCACACTGGTATGGTTAGTTCACAGGTGAGCACTGATTAAAACTCATCACATTTGTAAATAGATGTAAATCTGTATATTATTACTTGCCCAAGACAAGGGACGATTAAGAATAGGATTAATATAAATCATTGCTCTCCAAATCCTGCTTCAGCCCCAGTTCCTGTCTAAAAACCATTATTTGGGAGAAAAAGTATGTTACAGATGTTGGTAGAGGGTTAATCTAGTCTTGCATACATGCTATGCAATGCTGATGCACAGAAACATGTACAAGAAAAAAGTAACTAGTCTTGTACAGACCATTGTACAGCTCTACTAACAGTTACATCCACAAAGGAACAATCCGCTGTCTCTGTAGGGTGATATTAGCACACTGAGGCCAGCAAGCCTGTGGCCAGAGACAAATGCTAGAGTACAGCTAGGATGTCACTTGAGGACACAAGCTGAGGGAGACTGAGACATGCAGAAAAATTCAGACCGTATTTACTGCAGAATTAAATAACCTGTCCTAAAACTATTTCAGTATCCCTAAATGCCCATTCACTACAACACTTGCTCGAACAAACACGGGGGCTCACTTCAAAATGAAAAAAACATCAGTTCACTGATGGAAATAAAAGGGAAAATGTCCTTAGTGTTGTTTCTCAAATATTTTTTAAGGTCAGTTTGCAGAAGGGAGGGAACTCCCTGAATACCTCGCTCTGCCTAAACACCCTTTCCCCCATTGCTAAATAAAAGTCTTCTGAAAGCCACAACAGCTCCTGTAACTTTAAACCTGAGCTGAGATCATAATTTTAGTACTGACCAAACAGAGTGCAGAGGGCGGGCCTGGCTGGTCTTGGAGGACCACCTTAGGCATGCTCCCACCCCTTGGCTAAAGAAAATAATGCTGACTCCACGCAGCTTTCTTTAGCTGTAAAGTTATCATCCGGGAAAACGTTCCCCCGTTAGACTACAGCAGCTAAAGGAATATTTGGAATACCAAAGTATTTTTTGCAGTGATTTCTTTTTGTCATCTCAAGTCTCTCCTGTCTCTAAAACAATTAATCAGAATTTGAATCCATCTGGCCTCAGCACTGGAAAGCTATTCTCTAAGCAGAGCAAAGATGTTTATTAAAGTTCAATTCTTCATCTTCGTTCTAGGGAGCATGCCTTTCATAGCACTTGCTGAAGAAGGTAAGAAGAAACTTTGGTTAAAATTATTTCCAGTCATTTCCTGTAATTTAACAGTTTCTGCGCTTACTCATAGGCAATTATGTAGTTGCTCTGTCCTGTTTATAAAACTTTCTTTTGAATTCTTAAGCTACTACTGGGCATTTACTATGGCTGTAATCAGGAAAGAAACATATCAGAAGTTTTCAGAAAAGAATTTTCTGTGTGTGTCTGTGTTAGGGAAGGAGAACGGTGCAAGCAGTTAGGGAAGGCGTTACCATCTACAGCCCTTGGAAATGTCTTCAGTTGCACTGTAATATACGCAAAGGAGACTGCAAGCAATCATTTAGCTGTAACTGACATTTAGGTGGTGAAACTGTCTATGAAAGAAACTTATAAATCTTTCCATTCAAGAATTTAGCTTCTGCGCTTAGAGGCATTACAACAGCTTAGAATCGGAGCCTTATGCAGGGTTTTGCCAATACTGACTTAGCCATAAGAAATATATATATGCAAGTGAGGGAAGCTAAAACAGGAAGAATTATTACCCAAGACAGATTTGAAAAGTGTTATGTATCTACTCAGGAAAAGTTTATTTGACAAACTGTTTCTTTTGAATTTTATAAGAAAAAGCCAACATACACTTTAAGGTAAAACGGATGTTCAAGTCTTTTTACAGCTAAAGGAGAAGAGTCCGATTTGTTAACAGTAAATCTGAATTACCCTGATCAGTACTTGATTCCAGGAACATAACATTCAAATTCAGTTTTTCTACATAGTATTTGATTCATTATGCATGATTTGGCCATCAGGCTGTGTGCCTGATGTATGATGGATGCGCAAACAGAAAGTATGCCGGTAGTGGTGAAATACAGCTACTGTTGCTACGAACATGTTCCAACTATTAGTGCTCCGAAAACAATAACCTGAAACTCAACCCACTGGTCCTCCAAAGTATAAATTTCCTTGTCCGACTTGGATGGGGGGGTCTCTCACTGAAACATACGACCTGATTTGGGCCTGGTGACAGTCAGTATTGTTCTGCTGGAAATAGTGGAGCTATATCAACACACAGTATGCGTGGATGTTGGCTTGAAACTTCTAATAGGAATTCCTAGTGTTCTGTGTGTTAGAATAGCAGACTGAAAGTTTCAAGTTATGCTTCAAAATTTCACAGAAAATCTAAAATCAACAGATATTAGGCAAGTCCCAAAGCTTGCTTTCTAGGCTTTCTCTGGGATAAGCACCTACGCTCACCCAGCTAGCTTAGCCTTAAAAAGCATCAATGTTAAAAGTACCAAAGTTTGAAGCAGTTAGAAAAGAGGCAAAATCTATCACAGTTTTATTGAATTACCATAAGCAGTTTCTAGGATACTAGAATTACAGGAAGAAAGGTCTTTCATCTTAAGGCTTTGGGGGAATTTTTAAACATATTTTCTGTCCACTCTGAGGAGTCCAGCAACAATCAGGTTGAAACCCTATTAGCCAGAAAAATGCTAAAATGTCTCCTGCTTACAAGGTCTGCCTCTGTTTTATTACCAGTACAGTCTGCACTGAACACAGTTGGATCTAGAACATGGTTTACACTATTTAAGGCTTTCTGTGTCTGCTTAGGTTTTACAACTTTTTCTCCACATGGGGTCAGTCATTTAGGATAACTTCCAAAAGATACACCAGGAAAATGGACTCAGATATAAAATAAACAAGTCACAAATATTTAGCATGTGTATCACTGCTGTTTACTGAGAACCATCAGCAATTACAAGTTAGAACAGATTTAAAATGACAATGCCACCTCTGGCAATCTGTGACTGCGCTGACAGTGAAGATGGAGAACTTTTTGGCTTGTGTAGTTCTAGGCAGGGTGGGTATATTCAGGTACCTGAACCTCTGGGGCAGACAATCTGGCCTGAGGGTTTTAGAGAAAGAAATTTCCTTATCAGATTCTGATACCCTTAACCCTGATCAGGCCATAAATAAACCTGTAGCTACTCTTTTGTTATATTTGGGCATTCCATTTTCTGGATTGAGACTGCATCAAGAAAAGCAGGTTTGTTTCAATCAGGAAACGTATTTCCAAAATGATAATTATTGGTTCCAAATTCCTCCTTGAATTGCCAAATAAATTGAATTCAGCTGTTGATCCTAGTTGTAAGCATAGCATTTTTCCCCTTCCAGGTAGTGATCCACAATTTGAGTAATTTCATCAGTATCTGCTGCCTTGAAGTTGCCGCAACTTCAGAAAAAGCCAGAGGTGTGGAAACCATTTCACAGGACAACTGTGAACCAGAAACGTGATTGAAAAATAGTCCTGTTATTGTATCAGTTGTAACTTTCAGTGAAAGCCTATGAATCTTAAAGAAAAAGTCAGTAATGCTTAAACATTCTTTTCTCATAGAGAACATGCAAATTACATCTAACATTAGTAAGTTAAAAATGAATGAATCTTTCTGTTAAAATTTCCTGTTTGTGCTATACTTAACAGGAATATTTGGTCCCAAAGTCAGCACCATGGTTTCCAAAAGAAAGGAAAAAGGCTCCTCTAATTGGGTCACATAAAGCAAGACAAAGCTGTAAAAGCATAAAATAGTGTATTGATGTGGAGAAGGAGGAGAATTAGCTTATTTATTAACTCCACACTTCATATGTGAGCTTCCAAATACGATTAATGGCAGAAATTAGCAAAAATACAAGAAAATCTAGTGACAAATCTTACATCACTGTCTACTTAAAACATATTCACACATGCTTTATTTGTGTTAACCATTCACAGTTTAAATCCTGACTTAAACAGCCAAGTACTTTGTCTGTCTTTCAACCAAGGACAGCCCTGAGCACTACACAAGCTGATGAATTTTGACTAAAGCATTTCCTATTGAATGATTAGCAGATACATTTTTGTCCCGTGATCCTGTTCACGGTATAAAAACTCAAGCAAATCTTAGCGCACAGGATCGGACCAAATGAGTTGAAATGGAAGCTGGCCTACATTTTTTCTGGGCACAGCATTAATTGAACAATTAAAAGCACAAGCATTCAAATGAGTGTTTTACAGAGGCAACACATTTCCTAATTTGAAACCTTTCCCATGGTGCAAGTATCATTGCAGAGGAGGAGATTACTCTATTGGCTGTCACATAACATGAACAGAAATTAACATGATTGTTAAACAAGTTACCGCGTGTCACTTGAGCTGTATCAACTGTCCACGTGCCTAATCTTACCTAGAGGCAAATATTAGATTATAACTCCTTATGCAAGTCTCAAAATTAAACAGGTTTATACTAGGTCATGTTACTTTACATTTGTTGTTTTACAAAAATAAGCACATTGACAGTGTTTATATAAGAAAAGAAGTGGAAGTTTACAGTCAACCGTGAAAGATTAAAAAG
Organism: Rissa tridactyla; assembly: GCF_028500815.1. Lineage (NCBI taxonomy): Eukaryota > Metazoa > Chordata > Aves > Charadriiformes > Laridae > Rissa > Rissa tridactyla. The sequence goes on along the minus strand of NC_071481.1, from coordinate 3,298,935 downwards.
TTTTTTTATGTTTTTCAAAATCATAAAAACCAGAATTGACAAAATTACAAGAAGGGATTTTTTCAAAAGTATCTTGACTTACCCAAACTCTGTTGCCAGTTCAGTGGCAAAACTAAACAATGAATTCAGGCAATTCTAAACTCTTCTGAAAATTAAATTCTGTAACTTCTGGCAGTAACAACCGAAATGAACAGTCACGTGTGACTCCAAAAGGGAGACAGTTTTCTACTAAATAAGCACGACAAAACCTTTCACCCTGCGTCTGGCTGCATCATGAACAACTGCACTTGCACACGTCCCCATATATGCCTTTCGTAAACTGCATTGGCATATTATGAATCTAGCTCTACATGTCCAATATCCGAAACTTAATTATCACAAAAAGGAGAAAAACATCTTACTGGATCTCAGTTAGTGAGTATGCGTTCTGCAGGGTCCTAGTAAAAGACCAGCAGAAAACAGATAAAATTTCCTTTCTCCTCTTCACGGGGAAAACAGAGGCTTGCCCATCTGTATCTCAAAAGTTAGTTTTTGAATCTGTGTAACTTTACAAGCAAAGAAATCGTCATATTTAAAAGCTCACAAATGGACCTTTCATTAACTCCGGCTGCACAGTGAACGCTGGAAACAGAGAGGCCAGATTCCCAGCTCCTGTAACTGAACAGCTTCCACTGAACTAATGCATTTACCCAGATGTAGTACTTGTAAGTAATCTGCAAAAATAAGCAGCTGAGAACCTAGAGAGACAAAAGAGCACTTTAATAGATAATAAATAAAACAGTAAAGGAAGGATAGCCCACAGCATGCAGGCTGTTGGGCTCTGACAGAAGCATTCAGTGTTTCCTCCTTGTGTCATTTGAGGCAAGCCATACATACATGTGTACCACAGAAATGACTACTGTTTGCCCAGCTCTAACATATGGTCTGTCTCAGTTGCACGTTTGTTTTGTTGGTTTGTTTGCTTTTTGTCTGGATGCGGTCAGGGACTACAGGATGGAACCCAAATGCTGCCAGGTCCTACTACTCACTGCAGCCCGGATCCACGCTGCAGCCAGGCAGCTGCTAAAAGGGCCTCCTCGGATTTGTGTGTGCACACACCATACCCTCAGTTTGAAATAATGCTGCAGCAAAGCTCACATAGCTGTGTGGTGCTCAACTTGCTACACAGCACTTCAGAAAAGATGTAGGATTGGGAGTATAGATATGTTGGGATATTCTAAGGACAAACAAATGAGAAAAAATAAGACACAAATTTACTATTGATTTCCAACTGTCTCAGAAGCCTGGCCAAAGACTCTCAATGGAGAAAAAACCCGTGATGCTGTGCACATTCTCATGTTGCTTTATGACTTCCTTGTGTTTTTCCATCTTTGTATTTGTTGGTTACAAACACTACAACATCCAGCATAAATTGCATCAGAGTAATTCTTTGTGAGGGCACAATTCTACTGTGTACACCATTTCAGGCAAACGTACTTTCTTGGGCTTCAGTAGTATATGAGCTGCTGCTAAATCTGTAAAGGGGACACGCTTAGTTCCAAATGCATATTAAAATGTTTTTATGACTATGAAACCCATCCAAATATTAGCTAGTATGTTATTAGTATGAAAGTTAGACTAAACATATTTGAATGGATCTTGCTGGCTGTGTGGCAATATAAAGCAGCTAGCCAAAAATCATTATGTGAAAATTAAAGCCTAACCAGTTTCCAGTTATAGTGTTTTGAAGGCATATTTCAAACAAATGAGTTAAGAAATGATCATGCAAACATCCGCTGGCAAATACAAGGGGTTAGTAACATTCATCAAAGCAGCTGTGAAAGTGCAGCTCAGAGTTTTGGGAAGGAAGTGATTCAGGGAAAAGATTAGTTTATTACTGTATTAGAGGTCATTTCTTAATTCCTTTTGTCTGCATTTACAAATCCCAATATTTGGACACAGATTTTTCTGCTTTCTGATGCACACCCCATACATTACATGAAATTTTGTATTTTTCTCCTTGTCTTAGCTCCAATGCTCATGCCTTATCAGCCATGGAGCGAACAACACAGTACTGTAACGCTGAAGTTTTAGGTGTCATTTACAGAACGATGCAAAAGAGACTTAAGACCTTGATCGCTACTCCACAATCTTGTTGGCTCAATCAAACCCTTACTGCTCAGAGAAAACAAAGAAATTGCTAGTAAGACTGCAAACAGTTGGCACACAGTCACAGGGCAGAAAACAAATAAGAAAGTGGTTTTATCCCACATTCATGGGATAGCAACTCTGAAGTCAGTGTACTTACCAGACAAGAAATCAGAGATTGATACAGCAACGTTATTAAAAGCATAAACCTTAGAAGACTCATCTCTAGTTCTGCAAGGAATATTTTACAGGAATATCCCGTAATGGAGTTAAATAGTCTCTTCCTTCTTAATGCCCACAGCTCTGTGGCGGATTTTATCATGCATAAGAGAAAGCTTAGTAAGTTACCACCTTTTCCTCTTGTGGCTTTGTTTCATAACTTTGGTTGTGGGTCATATACATTTAGCAAGCACTTGAAGAGCAGTTATTTTTCTCTATGGCTGCCTAGTTAAAATACATTTTGTGGGTATCCTATATATGGGCAACGTAGGCTATTGTAACATTCAGAAGACATGTGATTTACTCCAGAAACAGCCAAGTGGTTCTTTGCCACTTGGCACCGTAGATTTAAACTCTGGCTTTGTTCCTTTGGCTGAGCCAGCCACAGCAATAGAAACCATCTGTAGTAGGGTGTGGTGACCAGAGGAAACGTTTCTGACAATTCAGCAAAACATTGTCATCATGAGCTACATGGAATACCTGAACAAAGTCAGTCATACTCTAAATAAGGCTGAGTTACATCCTTCCTTGTGCATCATGAACATTTTTCAGCTGGCAGATACTTTCCAAACTTCATGGTGTTTTGTCATCCAGCTTCCTTCATTATATAAAGCAAAGCTGGCAGTCTTTGTATAAAGAAACTGCATTAAGCTCTTCAGGATTTAGACAGACAGTACATACCTCCTCCTGAACAACGAAGTTTAGACACTTAAACATATGCTAGGGCATTTCTTTATCATGGCATGATATATTACTCCAACTTCCAGAAAGAATTAACGAAAAAAGAGAAAATACTAATGCTGTGGCCCCAAACAGACTACAGATACCGCAGATGTCATGAATTTTGCAGGAGCCACAGGTACAAATTTTAGTTCTCATAGAGAAACTTCCTTGCCTTTCTTAAGTCTGAAAGTTTTAACTGCCCAAAGACTCAAACCCCAGAATCCACTATATGATATTCTTCAAAGCCTCAAATTTTCAAAGCCCAATTTTGTAGCCTAGATTTGTCAGTGTTGAACCATTTCACAAAAAAAAAAGAAAAAAAAAAAGAGAGAGAGACACTTACAAGCTTTTTTAAAATATCCGAAAATGCTTAAGCAATTATAGCAAAATACTGGAAAACTACTTTCAGAGAAAAATAAGCTGATGAGGTAGGTTTTGGACCTGACTGTGGAATACATTTAAATTGAAGATGAAGCCAAATAACCGACAAAATTGTATTTGAAAACTACAGAGCTGCTGCTGAGACATTATGTGTTTAAAAGGCAGATACCTTATCAAATCATACATTTTTGTTAAACTTCCACCACCATGAATAAAAGTTTCCACTGAACTACAGCTGAACAAGGTTCCAATAGTGAGATACTGACTTTAAGACTCACTTTGCTCACAATCAAATTAAGGGCTGTGAGTGAAGAATGTTTCCTCTGAATGGGAATTCCTGTATCAGGACATAAACGCTGAGTAAAACATGGCCAAGACAGGATGGCTAACACACACATCCATACTCAGTCCTTCAAACAACACCACTTGGTCTGTAACCATTCAGGAAGCAGATACTGAAAAACATCAGCCAACTCCAGATAGTTAGCTCAGTAATATCTCAAACAGAAAAGTGGTATCTCCCAAGTGACTCGTCCCACTAAATTCTTTCCCTTGCTTTTCTAGAGAAGCATTCCACAAAGCACCTACCTAGCTGGATAGGATAAAATATGATATCAATAAGATACAGATAAAAATAAACTTGAATTTTAAGATCAAAGCTTTTGTTTGACAGTTAATCTGCTAGTTAATTTTTTAGCTGTTATAAAAAAAGAAGCTTCAGTTATTTAAGAGGCAGAGGGGCCATGAGCAATAAAGATTATTTCAGTTCTTGCTAGAGAGAATCCTTTAGTGTTAGCCATTTTTACCTACTGGTCTCTTATCGCAGAGATGGAAACTCATTCTATTTTGAGGGCTTCCTATTTCAAGGACCAAGCTAAAATACAGGCTTACAACTGCCTTTGCCCACTAGTGTCTGGGTTTATTCAGACTGCTGGGAAAGGAACAAGATCCTACAACATTTTTAATCTTCAAAAGCATCTTTGTTGGTTTTGGAGATACCTGAAAGAAATGCTAATGAAGAACAGTTTTACAACTCACTCTCCTTTCCAACACAACCACTGTGCTTTCAAAGCAACCCTAAGAGGTTTTTCTAGTAAACTGTCACTCCGTGCATAAGAATGAGTAGTGAGCTCATCTTCCCCTAAGTAGGTCATGGGATGTTTAGCCATAGGATATTTTCAAAGCAGTATTAAACTTTTAAAGACATCAAATTTTCTCCTTGTGTGAGAAGTTGCAGCCTGATAGCAGCTGGGGACTTTGAACTGAAACACACCCAGCTGGAACTCTGGCAAAAAGAGATGCAATGATTAATTCACATCCGCAGCAATGTATAGCTGCAAACTGAGGAGGCCATAGTGCCAGTAGGAGACAATCATAGCACTGTGAGGCACTGTATTTAAAGCCTCCTCTAAGATAATATTAAGAACATATGCAGCAACACTACTTAATCCTATGGCTCTTGCTACATTTGGCCCACATCAGATGAAACCAACAAATGACTAAACCACATACATCCTTACATCCCATTTACATCTCTCTGATGTCAGGGGTGTGCGTGTCTTGTACTGGGTACAGGGAAAGACATTTCAAGTCCAATAGTTTCTCTCAATTTCATGTAAATATTTTTTACTTTATTATGACTTCCTCTGACAAAGAGTTGTCTAGTATCAAATATTCCTTCCTACAAATGCAATAACACTGATAACAAATTACTTCCCAGCCTTTCTTTTGGTAATAGCTCAGTAGTGTCTGCTTAACTACCACCCAGACCACCCCCAGTGTCTGACCAGAAAAATAAACCTGGAAATATAGTCCAGGGACTCATCTCCAGCAAACCCAGGACCTCAGTTTGAACAGTGTGATGCAGGTTGGATAGGGCTGGGACAAGGCCATCACATTGACAGGAATCAGTTCCATCAGTGAGCTTTAGGAAGTTAACCGCAGAGCCACATTATTCTAGCTTATTACAGTTAAGGAAAGGCAGCACTACCAAGGATGACCCAAATCTCAGGTGAGCTAAATTACCTTCTGGAAGTATTTATCTTTCCCTACAGACTATAAAAGATAAGGGCAGGCAGACACCTTATTTAGGCACCTTTATTAAGAACCTAAAATTAGGCAAGATTAATCTGGGCCACCTCCTTTTGTCAATCACTGTTCACTGAGGGCAAATGCATTGAAATAGATTTTCTACATGTCACTCATTGCCAAGAATCTGCAATAACATTATCCCACAAAGAATAATTATTTCATGCGTCTTTGTGACATTCACTAATTCTCTATACCTTTGTTCTGTGACACTGTTTCCTTTCCTGCCTTCACTATCGGTTAATTCTTCAGGGCTGAAAGCTTCTGGCATGCCAAGAGTATAAGCAGCTTCTCAGAATAAGCTGCTTGTTGTAAACGTACAAAACTTATTTCAGTTTCTGCTTGGGATTTTTCCTCTGGTAATTGGTTTTCTCCATCTGTGCTTATTTTGCCACTAGTGAATAAAGGATGTTTTTTCAGTTCCGACTAGGATTACAAAGTAAACTGATCAATACACAATTAATGTTGTTGAGCTCTGTTGCTATTTCTTTACACTTAACCTTTCCATAGAATAATCCCAATATTGTCCTTTAAAGGCATTACTTTACAAGCACAAGGTAAGTATTATAAAGTAGTGCCATATCTTAAAATGTCCTGATATTTAGAAGGTGGCTAAATCAACACACCTAGAAGTCAAGCCCCCTTTATGAGATGTCAACAGAAAATTATCAAGGCTGCTCATGTGAGGTATTTAATCAAAAATGACCAAAACATTATTTTTACCATCTAACTTAGAAATATGATTTACCCTGGCCTGTTCTAGTCTTTCCATGGATTATAAAGTGATTTTTCAGAGACTGTCTGGCTTAATTAGCGACTATATTAGGCCTCATGTTGGCATAACATGAATATGCTTTCTTCATCTGTTAGTGCTTAAAGTACTACTTACACACCGTTTTGGCTCTTAAATAGAAAGTCTATCTGTATTCAGGCTTATAAAGGTATAAAAATATAAAATTCTATTTACTTGAGTAAACCTGGAATTAGAAATCTAAGTTTAGATCAGTGTTTAGCCTCTTGGCGATGGCACAAAGCTTCAGTCTTACGTTGCTAGAGATGGATGAAAAATTTTTAGTTTGATTCAAAAATGAGTTTGGGAAGCAAGGAAAAATATTTTCAAGTTTCTATTAGAATTCAGATGAGAGTTTCAAGCAAAAACAGAAATAATTTATTTCCAATGTCAAATCATTCACCTATCATATACAACACAAAGTAGGGTGGTACATTTAGGAGTATTAAAGTCCTAAAGTATAAAGAAATAGTCAGTATTTAGAACTAGACTAGCAATTCAGAAATAGTCTAACTTCAAATACAGAGGAGATGAGAATGTTTTTAAGTCACTAAATAAAAACAGATGAAATTACTAGAAACAGTGTTAAGATTGAATAAAACAAACAGGCCATGAATATTTCTCTTACATAAAATATTTAAATGGTACAGTAAATCTCTGTTTGTAAGTAACTCATGCGAATAGCTGTCCTCCTCCCTGAAGAGATCACTACACAGCACTACCAATCTACCCCTTACTATTTTCCAAATTAGTGGTATCAAACTATCTTGCAAAGGAAAAAAGGATTAGGTATTCTTTGTTCATAATTAACCTATTACCAGCTGACATTTATTACCTTATATACATCATAGGCAAATGATGTGTGAGCAGCCAGGGTTTTTTTCAACCCCTCTAAAAATTCTCTGCTTTTTGAAGAGAATGAACATGGTGCTCATTCACATAACCTTCAGCTATCATTGCCGTATTTCTGAGCAGTAACTCAGTATTATGCTGAAAAAATATAAACTGGATTCAGAAGTGTTTGCACAACCCTTTGCTGAAATAAACAGAAGTTAGATGCAAAATTTAAATCCATGGAAGAATTTTTCAGAAGTTTTAGGGCTTTTTGCCTGAAGTTTTTGCTCAGGACAATGTCTATTATTAGCTCTTTGCTTAAGTGTAAACACTGGTATCTGGAATTAGCAGAACTCTTATGCCCCAGGCAATGGCATGACAAGCAGCCTCACCTAGCTTTATAATCATGGTGAATTAGAAACTCCCAAGAGATATCACACTACATTAACACCATACTGTGGATGGGCAGAGTTTTGATTAAGTTTCTTGCTGATTCATAAATGATACTTATGCTTTCAACATTTTCTTGATACTGCCAGTTATCTTCACATATCCATATCTTTCGTGTTCTACCTTGTTCCATCCCATTTTTCCTATTGATGAAGTCTGGCTGTATTTGTAAAGAAAGAACATTATGTAGGCCAAAATTTAAATATCCGTTATACCAAAGAGCACAGATGACATATGCAGGTCTAGAATAAAAAGGGAGACCATACATTGTTACCTGAAAAATGAAATTATGGCAAGTAAGGTTTGCAACTTTAGAAAAATCTCTGAATAGATCTGTGTAGGAATATTTTCTAAACTATAGCTACACCTATAAACATTAATGATAGTTCTAAAAATAAAGATTGCAGCTGGAACTGAGCTGAAAGATGGGAGAAAGCTCTTACTATTCTAGAAAATGCTTGAAGTAATTTATTGAAAAGCATAAGCTAATGCTTAACTTGAAATCTGGAGTAGTCACATACACCCAGGAGAAAAGGGGGCAATCTTTTCTTAAAAAGAAGGAAATCTTTTCTTGGACAAAGTGTTTAGTAACCAATGTTTCAAAATTGTGCCAGGATTAAGTGTTGTGTACTTAAGCTCTCTATCCTACAGCTTTGTACAAGAGTATAGCAGAATTCAAAGTTAATCCAAATAATTTTGCGCAGGGGCAGGGAGATGGAACACCACACAGATCCCATGTTTAACAAAATTTACATGTCAAAGTAGCCAAAACACGGAATCACGGAATCACGGAATCACGGAATCTTCAGAGTTGGAAGGGACCTCTAGAGATCATCTAGTCCAACTCCCCTGCTAGAGCAGGATTGCCTAAAGCACATCCCTCAGGGCTGCATCCAGGCGGGTCTTGAAAATCTCCAGAGAAGGGGACTCCACCACCTGCCTGGGCAGCCTGTTCCAGTGCTCTGTCACCCTCACTGTAAAGAAGTTTTTCCGTGTATTTGAACGGAACTTCCTATGTTCTAGCTTGTGCCCATTGCCCCTTGTCCTGTCGCTGGGAACCATTGAAAAGAGCCTGGCTCCGTCCTCCTTAAACCCACCCTTTTAGGTACTTGTAAACATTAATCAGGTCCCCCCTCAACCTTCTCTTCTCCAGGCTAAAGAGTCCCAGCTCTTTCAGCCTTTCCTCATAAGGGAGGTGCTCCAGTCCCACAATCATCTTGGTTGCCCTTCGCTGGACTCGCTCCAGTAGTTCCCTGTCCCTCTTGAACTGGGGAGCCCAAAACTGGACACAGTACTCCAGTTGTGGCCTCACCAGTGCAGAGTAGAGGGGGAGAATGACCTCCCTCGACCTACTGGCCACAGTCTTCCCTATGCAGCCCAGGATGCCATTGGCCTTCTTGGCGACAAGGGCACACTGCTGGCTCATGGATAATTTGCTGTCTACCAGGACCCCCAGGTCCTTCTCCTCAGAGCTGCTTCCCAGCATGTCCGCCCCTAACCTATACTGGTGTTTGGCATTCTTCCTTCCCAGGTGCAGGACCCTACACTTGCTTTTGTTGAACCTCATTAGGTTCTTCTCTGCCCAGCTCTCCAGCCTGTCCAGGTCACGCTGGATGGCAGCACGGCCCTCCGGAGTGTCAGCCACCCCTCCCAGCTTGGTATCATCAGCAAACTTGCTGAGGATACACTCTGTCCCCTCATCTAGGTCATTAATGAATATATTGAACAAAATTGGTCCAAGTATTGACCCCTGAGGGACACCACTCGTTACAGGCCTCCAACTGGACTCTGTGCCGCTGATCACAACCCTCTGAGTTCTGTCACTCAGCCAGCTCTCGATCCACCTCACTGTCACCTCGTCTAGCCCATACTTCCTCAGCTTCCTAATGAGGATGTTATGGGAGACAGTGTCAAAAGCCTTGCTAAGGTCAAGGTAGATGACATCTACGGCTCTCCCCTCATCCAGCCAACCCATTATAACATCATAGAAAGCTATCAGATTGGTCAGGCATGATTTGCCCTTGGTAAATCCATGCTGACCACTTCCAATAACTTCCTGTTCCTCTATGTGTTTGGAGACGACATCCAGAATGAGTCGCTCCATTACCTTCCCAGGGACAGAGGTGAGACTAACCGGCCTGTAGTTCCCTGGGTCCTCCTTCTTGCCTTTTTTGAAGATTGGAGTGATGTCAGCCTTCCTCCAGTCCTCAGGCACCTCTCCTGTTCCCCATGACCTTGCAAAGACAATGGAGAGTGGTCTAGCGATAACATCTGCCAGCTCTCTCAGCACTCGCGGGTGCATCCCGTCAGGGCCCATGGACTTATGAATGTCCAGCTTGGCCAAGTGGTCTCTGACCCGGTCCTCCTCAACTAAGGGAAAATCTTCCTCTCTCCGGACCTTCCCCCTTGCTTCCAGGGTATGGGATGTGTGAGGGACGGCTTTATCAGTGAAGACCGAAGAAAAGAAGGCATTCAGTAACTCTGCCTTCTCTGTGTCTTCCACCACTAGGGCACCCGTCTCATTCATCAGTGGACCTATATTTTCCCTAGTTTTCCTTTTTCTGTTGATATACTGGAAAAATCTCTTCTTGTTGTCTTTAACTGCAGTGGCCAAGCTGAGTTCTGATTGAGCTTTGGCTCTTCTAATCTTCCCCCTGCATAGCTTTGTTATATCTTGATAATCCTCATAAGTTGCTAAGCCCCTTTTCCAGAGAATGTAAGCCTTCCTTTTTTTCCTGAGGTCCAGCCAAAGCTCTCTATTTAGCCAGGCTGGCCTTCTTCCCCGTCGGCTCGTCTTTTGGGACATGGGGATGGCCTTCACCTGTGCTTCTAAGAGCACCTGCTTGAAGTATGACCAGCTTTCCTGGGCACCTTTGCTCTTCAAAACTGCCTCCCAAGGGACACTCTCAACCATGCTCCTAAACAGGCTAAAGTCTGCCCTTCGGAAATCCAAGGTGGCAGTTTTGCTGGCTCCCCGCCTCCCTTCACCAAGAATTGAAAACTCTATCATTTCATGGTCACTCTGCCCAAGATGACCTCCAACCTTTACATCCCCCACAAGACCTTCTCTGTTAACAAACAGTAGGTCCAGTAGGGCACTTCCCCTAGTAGGTTCCTTCACCAGCTGTGTTAGGAAGTTGTCTTCCACACACTCCAGGAACCTCCGGGACTGTTCCCTCTCTGCTGTGTGGTATTCCCAGCGGACATCCGGGAAGTTGAAATCCCCCAAAAGAACAAGGGCAGATGATCGCGAAACCTCTGCCAGCCGCTTATAGAATACTTCATCAGTTTCTACATCCTGATTAGGGGGTCTATAACAAACTCCCATCACGATATCTGCCTTGTTGGCCTTCCCCTTGATTTTTATCCATACACACTCAACACTGTCATTTACAGTGTTGAGTTCCAGACATTCAAAACCGCCCCTAACATAGAGGGCCACCCCACCACCTCTCTTCCCTTGCCTATCCCTTCTGAAAAGCTGGTAGCCATCAATTACAGCACTCCACTTGTGTGTGTCGTCCCACCACGTTTCCGTGATGGCAACCACATCATAGTTTCCCTGCTGCACGATGGCCTCCAGCTCGTCCTGTTTATTCCCCATGCTGCGTGCATTAGTGTAGATGCACTTCAGTTGGGTTAATTGTCCTACCACTTTCTTGGGGGGACAGGCCCTGATTTGCACCTGATCATTCTCGGACACTACTGTAGTTACCACGTGACTACCAAGTAAAATCTTAATTAATTTTCTAAAATTTTATGCAGCAAGCTCAGTTCTAGAAGGAGAAGAAAGTACAACAATTGATTTCAGAGACAGAAATGACACAGAATTTGAAGAATTACCAACCCTGGTGAGTATCATTCTAAATAAACGTTCCTTTAGGTTACCTTAATCTCATATTCCTGGTATTGTCTTATGGCTTAGATTTTGAATAATCATTAAAATTATAATGAATAACCTTGAGTTCTAACATTAAAAAAAAAAAAAGTAACGCCAATGCTTTTGCTTTGCTTTGCAAGCAATGAAGTTAAAGGTGAAAAAATTGAAAATGGTTTTGGTAGTTCTGTGCGGCCGAAAGCATTCTTAACCTGCTTATTCACTGCCATGTGCCTCATCTAATTTAGTATATCTCCACTAGCTTCAGTGAAACCAAAAAGACAAACTACTGTAAAAAAAAAAAACACACTAAAAAAGGCAGGTCTGCAGTATTCTGCAGTCCTCTCCTACACCTTTTGTAGTCCCATTGAGAGGTCATCTCATCTAGACAGCCTCTAGCTGAGAAGACAAATTAGTTTACTTTTATTTTTTGGTCACTGTACAGAAGTCAAAGACGACAGGTGATAGCTAAGAAAGCATCCACAACACACCTGACAGAAATTTAAATGCTTATTTATTTCATACACATAGACTGAATGTACTGAGGCTTTCTTTTCCCTCTTTTTTCCCCCACAATTCTTGTAGTTGCCCACAAGACTACACAATGTAACAAATCTCTTGCAGTTTGGACAACTGATGACCACAGAAAGTGCATTTGCCCCTACAGAAGACAGTGAAAATTCTACTGGTTACGAAGCTAACACAGAAAATATTGATGGTAAAAATATCTTTTCATTTCTATTTCATCATATCAAAGTTCTACTGCCATCTACTAAACAATATCTGGAAGACTCAAATACCAAGTTTAATGTGCTCTCAAAGGTACCATTGCTGATTGTTGAAAGGGAAATTACTCCTTAACAATCACTCTGCATCCTACCTTCATAACAGATGTGCGCTGACAAAGGGAATGAGTAGCTATACCATTTTCTTCACCAGTGCACTTCCAGTTCTACCTCAGGGCAGGCAATAACTCTCTGAAGCCTTTGCTTTCTTTTCAGATGATTAGTATGAAAATCAAACAGCTCTCTAGAAAAAAGTTGGGGGTTTTTTTGACCAACTCAAAGATCCTCAAATGCACAAACGATAACTGTTACAGCCTGGCTCCCCTCTTAGTTTTTGCCAAGTTGTCTGCCATCCCTTCCCTGGAGAGATGCAAATTACTGTGATGCACATACAAGGCAAATTGCACCCATGTCCATACAGTAATCAATGAGCAACAAATTGGGGCAAAAGGCTGATAAAGTGCATTGTGACCCGTTTACCTTATGCCTGCTTAGCTGTCTTCCAGACAGCTTGCTGGGTACCTATGCTTTTGTGTCTGATTGTGTACAGGAGAATGTATGGGCACAAATAACTGGGCACGTGCTCTATATTGGCTTTTGGACCAGGACTGTTCTTAGCAGTTCACTCTTATGCATATCAGTAAAGAGTAAGGGCCCTCAAGTCATTATGATGGAGTTGATAAAAGTTTTCCCTGGATATACCATTATAAATTGGGATGCAAAACTCTGTATAAAGCAGAACAAGTAATTAATTATTCTCTTTCTGGCTTTACAGGTGGGCTGAGTGGGGAACCAGAGAAAACTGAAAAAGGTATTAAACAAAAGCATTGATTATAACGATAAGGGAGAATTTATCTGCCAGGCGATACCCTTCTAGAAGCCGCTAGCTATGCCCATTCTATTCTTAAATAAAAGTTTCAGGAGGAGCTATGACCTGCTCCCTGATTCCCTCCTCTGGTTCATCTGATGACCATCTCCATAGCCACATCTACATGGAGCCCTCCAGCCCAAAGGCATATTTGCAGGCTAGAAAGGAGCCTGCTGAACTTACCGAACCTACTCGAGAGTTCACAAGATAAGGGAATTTTCCCCAAGGAGTGAGATGCAGCAGAACAGTGTCAGTTCTATCAGTAGCCTCTTATCAATAGTCTCTGTGAGAAACATGCTAACATTCCCGATTTCCTCTTTCAGGTGGTCTGGAAACAATTGCACTGGTTGGAATAATTATTGGAATCATAGTTGCAATTGCAATCCTTGCAGGAATAATCATCGCTGTTGTAAGGAAGATGTCAGGCAGGTACTCGTAAGTAAATTGCTATTCAGGCTTTTCAAACAAGCATCATCCTCTGAGCAAGGTCACAGGAATTGCTTTGGAAGTTTCTAATGCTTCTGTTTTGACAAAATAACCTGTTTTCATGTTATTCGGTGCCTGTTGATTCAGCAAGAGTTGCCAATGCGATGTGGGTGATCTAAACCCCTTCATGTGCTTCAGAAAAATTTTCTGGATACTGCACACATGCTGTTATAATATTCATCAGGTGCACCAGTTTTGGATTACTCTACTGCACAGAGGTAAAATTCACTATGAAGTATTACAGGACCAGCTTCTGCAAGTGCTAGATAACATGTGAACACTGACAAGTGATCTTTATCTTATTACTCTGGACATTTGTGGAAGCTGTTTTGGTACCAACAAGATTCATTGGTCCATGCAAATCTAAAGTGCTTTACAAACTCCAAAATAGTTAGAAAACTACACAACATTTAGTAAACACTATTCACCAAGCATTAGGAGAAGGCAAAATATGAACTGGGAAGAGAAATAAAGTGGTGACAGGAAAGACAAGGAGAGGGAGGAAAAAAAAATCACGTAACTAACATTTGCGTAACAACAATAAAATGTCTAGTTTTTTGTTTTACAGGCCCTGAAAATAGGTGAAACAAGCAACCATGCCATTCTACACCAGAAAATACAAGTGTTTCTTATTTTATAAGAACGAAAGACTATTTCTGTATTGGTGTGAGAAGATGATCCATGGAAAATATTGTTGAAGAATTCCAGATCTATGGGGATCCCACACAACTCTAAGGACTTTTCCACCCCTCGCCCCTCCCTGCCCCAGACTACAGAGTATGGAACATTTCATAAGATTTTTACTAATCAGGAGCTTACTAGAAGAAAGAAAGAGATTATGCACTAAGAAAAAAAAAAAAGCAGCAATGAGATTTACATCTGAAATGTGATTTGCAGGTAATATATGCTAGCTTGATTTTTAAACATTACCAAAGATTATTTCACATTATATTTTATGCATTTCTTTAAAAAACATATCCAGAATTTTTTAAGTGTTTTTGGCTGGTTAATGCTTGTGACATGTTTATCTACCAGATGATGTATCAAAAAGGAGGAATTCGCTTCAGAGAGAACCAATTATTTACAAATTTAGAAAATACTAGATATTGGAAGCTAAAATCTTCCCACTATTGATATAGATTTTCTGCTCTTGATACTTATGTTATTATGTGGCAAAATATGGTAGGCCCAGCTGGAACTGACCTGCCAACTGAAAGCTTGCTCATCTGACTGTTGCACCGGGAATTTCCTGTCTTCTCTTGTTGCAGAGACATGCAGGGCTTGAAATACACATCCTGAATTAAAGGGTGCTTGGAAAATACCCAATTTTGATGGGTCACTTTAAACAGTTACTCAGCACGCTTTAGAGCTGACATGTAGAAGCTTCTGAATTAGCGTAGACAATTTTTTTCTTTATAATTGTCTCATTTTCTAACTGTATAGTTGGCTTGTTTTATAACATGTGTGCAACACTAGAACAGAATATGTCAATGAGATATAATGCATCTTTGGACTCTACAACTTTTTTATGGCATATTTAGTGCAGCAGTATCCGAATTTATAGAGTTCAGAACAAAGGCTTGGTATACCAAGTGGCTGCAATGCATCATGTTTGGTGTAAAAATCATGATAACCCATATGGTCAGTAATTGTTAAACATGTCAGTTTATCTAGATTTGCTTTTCTGTTTTTCATGTGCCATGAACTATCATGTCAATCCAAGCTTTGGAAATAAAAGTTATAATGTAAATTGTCTTATTTCACAATAATTGTTCTTTATTTTCCTTAAAAAAACTTATAAAATGTTTTAAACTTCCCTCCATTTTCCTAAATTATTTTGCTACTTGTCTTGTCACTGCAGTGTCTGCAACCAACCCATTTGACACTGATAAATGAAACTATCTTCAAAACTAAACATGTGAGAAAAAAATTTAGAAGTCTCTTTAGTCCCCCTTAAGCTCATGTAATGGGGCACTTGGTCTGTGATGACTGATGAGAGTAAGCTTTATCTTCATTCTAGTCTACTCTGAGAAGAACTGCAGACCAGATCCAAAGGCTGTTGATTTCCAGATACGGGTGCTTTTTTTTTTGTACCATCTATAAAAAGAAACTAGTTTTCTGAAGTCTGAATTCAGACTTTTTGTCAATCTCAGAATTAAAGCATATTTGGAGACAAGGTTTTGGTTTGTAGCTTGCTGTCAGTAAATATAGTTGTCTCCAAATTGCTGAGCTTATACTCCTAGAAATACTTGCAACAGTCATTCTCTTCCTTACCAAAGGAAGATTCTAAACTAAATATACCACTGTACACAGTCATGTATGCACTAGGTAAAATCTATAACAAGTTTAAGTCTAGTGTATGTATTAAGTCAGTTCTTTACTAATGCTAAGTTGGTATTGAGTATTTTTAAAGTACAAAATCCAAGGCCTAAAAGTGGGCCTAAAAGTTTTCACTACCTTTATTGAAGCCATGGGACCTCAGTTTAACTTTTTTTTTTAAAAGGGATCTTATTTAACTTAACTGTCAGTAAATTTTTTACCTATGACTCATTGCATTCTGCAGCATTACTCACGTAACAAAGTCACACAGTTTACCCAATCAATTCTGAAATTTCTGGTATATTAAATCAGTTATCTTTCAGGAAAGCAAGCCTGCAGTCTCTATGGATAAGCACATGGGGTCCTATCCCTGAAATACAATTCACACACACCTTAATACACTTCCATTTCCTGTGACTCAGTCCAGTTGAAGACATTTGTCTTGGCTAGAAAGAGTTTACCTTTTCACACTAACTTCCTTTGCCCCTGTACTTCTAGGTTACAGTACTTACAGGGGGCCAAATTACTTCAGGTGTATTGTTTCCACACGTCCATACATCCCACTGTTTTTTTGAAAGAGAATTATGACCAAGTTTCATGCATGACTGTTCTATTTGCTTGTGTGACTCGTAAGAATTAGCTAAAAATGCATGTAAAATCACATGAAAGCAGGAAGATTACATCTTTTTCTAATTGTGGCAACATAATAGTAATTTCTGTTACTCTAGATTTAACAATTTCTTGTCTGTATGGAAACTACCCTGTAAGATGCGCTTGATGTCTGACCAAATGCATGCCATATGGAATTATGAATTATTCAACCATTGTAGAGAATAGCACAGATGTCACCAGCTTCTTCTGCACCAGCTCAGTTGCTGCTAACTTGCAAATACCATAAAATGAGAAAACCATTCGTATGTCTCCTCTGAATACTGGTTATGCCAGAAGTAAGAAGACGCCGTTTGAAAAATGCATAGCATTACAGCAGACAACCTTTTTGTGAAGTTCTGAATTTTCCTGGATCACGTACAGAATACTAGTTGAACAGCCTGCATTCTGCTCAAGTAAACTGTGCTTTGCTCCTACTCCAGAATCTCTCTCTCAGAGCCATTTTAACTTCATATACCAATTAGCTAAGTTTTCTGGTCTTAACTGTGCCTTTTTATTCTGCCCTCTAGTTTAAGGAGAGTTTTATTAATCTTAGGTGAAATCAGCCCCTAACAAATGGCCCACGCTCCACTGAAACATTATTTGCAGGGCTTCCAGAACCGGAGACTCAGTATTAAATATTGTGCTGTACTAAATCTGAACCTGCAAAAATGTGAAGACATTAATTTCCTTCTGATTATCAGCTGGAGTACAGGATACAGCTAAAGAAACCAAGGGCTCTGAAGAATCAGACCTCCATTATTCTGACAATATGAAGAAACCGCAACTGCTGCTATGCTGATACATTTAATGTTCTGATGACTCATACCACCTTGCTGTCTAGAAATCTCAAGTGTAGAACATTCCATTCAGCTTCAAGCAAACCTCAAGAAACAATGGCTTCTTCATTAAAAGCTTTGTCACATTTGTTACGTATTTACATTCTACTGAAAAATTCTTAATTTAATTCCCTTTTGTACCTTCACAATACAAATGTTCTATAAGTATAGACTAAAAATCTGTGCAGAGGTCTATATTCCATATGCAAACTACTGCAGCATTCTGTGACTGAGCCTTCATGGAGTTGTATTATCTAACTTCCCATTACTAGTTCAGGACTTCAAAGGTTGGTTGAATACAAGCTACATGTTTTTTAGTAGAATTTACGTGGAAGACGGGATCTTTTCTGCTTTGCAAGAAGTCAAACAGCACATTGTCCCAGGGCAAATAGTTCTGGAAGCTGAAATGAATGGTCAGTATACATGCTTGCAGAATCAAGGCCCAAGGTCAGGAGACTTCCTATGAATGAGAACACATCAGGAAACAACAGCTTCATACTTTCACCAGCTGGCCAGGTTTGATTTTTATTCACAGGGAACAACATTCAATATATCAACACTTGCTTTTAAGTTAAAGTCCTTACTCCTGATCACATTCATTCCTTTATAGTTAGTAACAGTAATGTTCCCTTTTGCAGCTTGGCTTTGAGTCATGAATGCGGCTCTCCCTAACAGACAAGCAGGCACCAGGCTTCCTGTGAGAATGCCAGATGTCACTAAAAAATATCATAAACATAGTTGTCCCCTTGTATTTCTGTCTGTGAGGAAGATATACAGCAGTAGCATACTATGAAAGCAATGACTTGCTGCATCAATATTTATAATACTTCTAGGCGTCAGTACAGCAATTCTTATAAGAATTTATCAAGTGCATATTTTTACTATGAGAACAGCAAATGTCAGAGGAATTAATTCAATAAAACTAGCAATAATTAAGTAGGAACCAGAAGAATTATAGAGATCTCATTACTCCTATAAATTTAAAAATGGTTAATTTATAGTTAAGTACCAATTTAAACATGCAGCAATTGCTTTTAAATGTAACTACTCACTATCTTAAGAGCACCTTCAGTATGCTATTGCAAGTATCTTAACCACACATTATTTCATTAAAAAGTAAGCACAACATGCACATTAACATTTTCTGGAAAGTTCTTAAACTCAAAAGTGCTGATATATCATTCACATGAGGATGGCGAGTACTATCTCCAGTTCAGGAGAGTACAATACACAGATTAAGTGACTTGCCAAGGCTTAGAACCGCAGGTAAGGGAAAAGCCACCAACCCAGCAATCTTTAAACGTTGGTCCTGTCACAGCTTCAGATTAGTTCAAATGAAGTGATGTTCCATTATGTTTTATGATAACATGATCCTTAATATTCTTTAATATAAGATGCCAACAACGGACATGGGGGAAAAAGCAGCTAACTGAGCCCACCAAGAACCCTCAGTTCAGAAGCATGTTCTGATTATTTTTGATGAAAAACCATTCCATGTAAAAATAATTTCTCCTCCACCATCTGAAGTTTTGCAGTGTAGGTGCTACTGAACCAGTGCAATTTAAAGCTTAGGTTATAACTAGCCTACACCATGCCTGAAGACATTGTTATACCTATTTATATTCAGCTACTTAACTAGATGAAGTATCAGATTAACCATAGCCATACTTTTCCAGGCAGCTTTTTTAACCTAAAGTATTAATCATACTGCAGTTTTTGGCATCTAGCTTTGTTAGACAACTACTAATAGATACAGAAGGTAATAGTGGATATGTAACTTGACACTAGGTGCCATAATGAGAAGTTTGAATTACTGCTTTGTATATTTTTCACAGCTGCAGCACAGAGGCATTTATGTATAAATAAACCCAGGATCACACTAGCCATGTGTCTTTGTCCAGGCCTTGTAGATTTAGGCATTGGACCAAACCCACGGCTCCCCCTGCTCTGCAACAAACAGTTGGACTGCAACACAAAGATCCCCATTCAATTATGTAGCTCGTTAGGCTCTTCCAGGTTGGAGAAGTCAGATTTTCAGACTCTGGTAAATGCTAAATTGGTGAGTGTCTTAGCAGGCAAGGAGTGCTGCGCATTCCATGCGTTTTCAAGGTCGTGGTCTGTTTCCAGAAAGCAGTTGGCAAGGATGATTGATTTCGAGAGTTCAAAACCAAAACCAAACAGTGCCATCCACCAAAAAAAAAAAAAGTAGAAAATGGAAGAAGTAGGTAAAGTAAAGAACTGTGAAACATTATATTCACTAAAATTTAACTTTCGTTCACACTTACAGATTGAGCTAAAATGAAACAATGGACTTGCCCATCTGTGGGGCTATTTCAGAGGCTAAGTCACATCAGTATTCAGATAAACTTGCATAAGGGGATAAACATTCTTAAAAATGTGTTTTCTGACAGATTAGAAGCTTGTCTCAAAAAACCCATACAGGGGCTCCAGGGCATCAATCCGATCTTCTCCTGGTCTACATTTCAGGTTATCATAAAATCAAATCATAGCTCTAACGTGTTCTCTCGGATCTGACAGCACAAATACAAGGCTGAGGAACCATTCAATTCATCCTGAGCTGCTCTTCCAGTATTAGAGTGTTCTACTGCATAGAAATACAACATCCTTATTTTTATGTGCAATCAGGACCCCATCAATTACCAACATTAAGCCTTGAAGTTCATTTAAATGCACTTGGATATAGATGAGCTGTTCTTTCCCACAACTGCCCTTAAAACTTCCTGAAATAGTTTCTTCAAAGGATAAAGAAGGCACTCCCTTGCATTAAACCATTGCAAGATTTATCCAAGTTGAAATAAAGAAACAAGTTTTACTGATAAAGGAATACTGACTGGGACAGAAGGGTAGAAAAGAGTTGCTCTTCAAAGTCAGAGCCTCCCTCTGTAGCAGGTCTGTTGACTCAGTAGGTGTACAAATACAGATTCTCCCAAAAAGAATAATTTGATTTTAATCTAAGTTTTTCCCTAACAGTCTAGAAAAATCAAAGGACATATCTCAAATCAAGCTAATTTGGTTTAATGATAATATAGCTTTCAAAAAAATAGGCTTTTGAAAGATTTCTGCAGTCTACCACACCTTCTAGCAAACTGTATCGATAATTATACTGTGAGAAAGGTTCAGCTTCTCCAGGTAGGAGTTACTGTGCCATGTGCTGGTTCTGTTAGGCTACAGTTGTATTCATTAGCAAACTTCCCTCAATATAGGAACTACAGTCCATTAGAAAGTCAGATGGCTTTCATGATTTCTGCTGAGTATTTTCTGGATTTTGACATGCAGTGCAGACCACTATCAAATGCAGTCTTCCTGTAATATGCCTCATGATGCACATCATTAACATAGCTTCTCTTTGTGCTTATAGTTATAGAAAATCCCAGAATGCACTTCTCTACAAAAGAAAAAACTGCTTTTTATTTGATAAAGATTGTGTTCATAGCAAATATTTTTCAACCTCTCTCCTCCCCATTGCTAAATCTATCTTATAAAAATTAAAATGGAAAGAAGGATTTTAGGATTTTTTTATGGCTTAGGTTTCTGAAAGCATTATGAATTATAATGCAGTTCTATCAAGTAAACATCTTTTGTGCTCTGCAAGTAATTTAGAACTGGACTATTTTTCATCTGAAACAGTACAGCAACACAGGTATAAACCAGGTTTAGTTTTCCTAACAGAAGGTAATCAGGAAGAGGCTGCAGTAGCAGAAAGTAATTGCAACCTTATTTTCCAATAGGAAAGGGAGCACAGCAAGAGTGATACTGATGCAATGCAGCAACAATTCCAATAAAACCCAGGTAAAACCAGAAGCTCCCTCTGTTTTTTTAGGGGGAAAAATGGTAGAGACAATCATCTGTCCTGTTCTTCAGAGAACACCTCTTTTCTCCTATGCAGAACAGAAAGCTACTGATATTTTAAGAAAATGCATTTCTCTGTACTATATAAGCACTTTAACTAATTTTTCCTGCAATAAGACTGCCATCTGGTAACAGCTTAAAAGCAATACTGACCAGCAACTGAGTTAAATCATTGACTAGAAGTGGATAAACCTAAATCCTTATTAAAAATATTCTTCCTCCCCTCTCAAATGACTAAATGTTTTCTAACAAGGCAATTTTAAATGTACTGATGTTTGTCTTAGGAAATTAGTACTGTATGTCTCATTTGAGGTGGGAAGCAACTTCATTTCCTGCTTTTATCAACCATGTTAGCCTCAAATAACACATTACTTTCGAGTCCTGTGGATATTTTGCCTCATGACATTCTTCATTCATCCTATACAGGAAACAGGGAAGGAATTAGCAGGTTCAGCAGGTGTACTCAAGGGAAAAGAGATGGGAATGTCAGTTCTTCCTCATTTCCTATCTACCATGTTGCAAAAAAACACAGGCGTTGAATAAGCAGAAATAATTAAGCATAGCATAACACATGCTGCCTTCCTTCTCGAAGGAATGTCCTCTCCTGTGCACTTAGCACTGATGCAATTTGCTGAGAAATAAGGGCCAGCCATTTGCAGAACTGTCCGTGTTTCCCTGCCTACACCCATACAAACTTTATACAAAGAGAATTAACATAAGTCCACTTCTCACAACTTAGACATAGCATTTGGAAATTGGTGGTACAAGAGATTTTGACCCAAAACCCAGCCCTTAAAGGTTAAATAGTATATTAAAATACAGCTCACATTTTTAACAGGCAGCCTTTGCTTTATTAGTAAAGTAGAAAAAGAATTTACATAGTGTAAGTTGCTGCATAAAGTTACCTCTGTGATTCAGAGCTGGACTTAGCCTGAAGAAACTACTCCTGGCACTAAGATCTGTCTCTTTGTAAGAGACAAAATATTAATGAGATTATGAAAACATACATTGCTATTAACCACAACTCACAGGGAGGCAAATCCTGCCCTCTGTTCATTTAAACCTATATGTGCTGAACTTAAGAAATGTTTAACCCGTAATTATGAAGTTACTCCTTGAAAACAGTTTTCCTAATGGATTTTTTCTAGCTTATTTTGTTGTGATTAATTAGCTTACTTCCACAATAAGCATGCTTGATTGACTGAGTGGAAAGTAATAGAAGTATCTGAGAAGGTAAAGTGTGCTTGCATTTCATGCAGAATACTGAGCAAGAACCACAAGAATGGCTTAAGATTTGACACACCTGACAAGAAGCAACATATAAATAAATACACATGCAGAATACTAAAACGAAAGACTCCTCACTGCAGGTTAATAATGCAGATGCACCATGACTGCACACTCAGTAAACTGTATCCTAGCACCAGCTAGTGGTAAGAATTACTGAAGGCATTTTTACAAGAAAAATGAACATGTTCATAATATAAAAGCTTCCGATTATTATATATTGCCTCCTAGCCACCAAGCCTGATTTTATTTTTAAAAATGCTTCCAACAAAACCAGTGTTAAACATTGGTTTCACAGAGCATGCCTATACCATAGCACCTCAAGTGCTTTTGATTGATCCAGTTGCTAGAAGTTGGAAGAAGCAGTAGTGCAGACAACAACCAGATGCTTTTGCCATACTCAGTGCTGTTTCATCCTCAGAGGCAGCTTGTTACTACACAAGTAGCAGGTAGCCAAAACAAAAGTTAAACACTATTCTTACAATGCTTTCCCTTACACAGAGTATTGCCAGCATTTTCTCTCAACATAAATATTTCTTGTGTTTAAGTAAGTTTAAGTGATTAATTCAGCGAAGAAACTTGTCTGGACCCCATCCTGTAGTGTTTTAATCAGTTTACAGAAGCAGTCCTAAAACATCTACTCTAGTTTGCAACGGTTACTATCCAGTGTCAGTTGATAAATTTAAATTTATCTAAATTTAAATGGACCTCCTCTTTATCCCTGTGTCACTGTTGGTGTAATTGACACAGACGAATTTTAGTCAGTTCATAGGCTCATTACTCAGGTAATATTTACTAAGTCCTACAAAACTTACCTGATGGACTGAAGACTTCAGCAGCTGTCAAGTTCTGGAGAAGGCAATGTTCAAGTGAAGCACGTCTGTTCAGTCTTGGACAGAAGTCATCTGTTCTTTAAAGGGAGAAAATGAAGTCTTAGGTTCCACTGCCTGTGCTCAAGAGGTAGTGAACTGACTTCACTGACTTGACACCATTACCCTGCCCCATGAGTTACCCATAACCCCCTGGTTACCTTTTTGCTCAAGTTGGTCATATGGGAATTGTGGGAAGGCCACTTGAAGCATGCATATGGAGGCCAAATATCTAAGACTAACTAGGTATGATCTATCAATTCCGTAAAGTGGTCCTGAAAAGGAACCTCTCCATAGCTATAGGGAAAGAAGCACTTGTTTGACAGCAGATGAGGAACCTACGTACAGTATAACAGGCAAGCAACGAACTCAGACAAGAAGCAAAGCAAGCAAACAGTGAGACATTTGTGAGTAGTGTAAAACTCCGTTGATAAGCTTGGACACTGCTTTAAGTTGTGAAAAATTAGATTTTTCTAACAAAACCTGCTCCTGGTACAAAGATGACCTAGGCTGTAGAAAGCAGAAACAAAAATAAGGATTGTGAAGGACCTTGAGGGTAAGTTAGAAAGGATCATCTAAACCAGAAGGAAGTGAAAGAAGCAGGAATACTTAAGTGCTTGAGTTTTAAGTCTTATTCCCCAGGACATTTCAAGCCCAGGTTACCTAAGTATCTTAGTAGTTCAGCCAATTCTTTGTTTTATCTGTCAAAAATGCTCTTTTAGAAAAAAGGTAATATTACTTAAATTCAGAGCTATTGAGTAACCAGTAACCCTAGCAGTTCAACTGTATCAGTCTTTCACAGAGAAATTATTAGTTTAAGCCATAACGTGCAGGACAAACTAGAATAGCACAGAAAGTTTTGATAACAGAGACCTTGTTCCAATTAACAAGAGAAGAACTGGACATATTGGTATCAGTTGGGTCGAGCTAGTTTCAAGGCCACTTTAGACCCTCTGATGAGAAACACCTTTTCTAGAAATATTTGTTCCTGCCATGGCTCACTAAGACTTCTACACGTAAGAAATTCCCTGTCTAACCACATAAGAGTCTCTTTTTCAGTCACCCTGAATATATTCAGTCAGACATCCAGACTGACAAAAAAGTTTTTGCTAGTATTTGTCTCTACTGTGTGCTGATATTATGTGCCTGTGTGCTTACAGGCAGCACTCAGGTAACATGAAAGCCTAATCATAATTTTAGAGAGCACAATAGCAGTAATATTGATATTTTCAGAATACAAAAAATGTAAGTGTTCATAACTTTAATCAACTAAAGATTTGTAGGCTTCTCCGACCACCAGAAATAGTGTAAATTGAAGTGCAAATCCACTGGAACACCACCAGGTGGTATATATTCTCAATGTAAATTCAGGGAAAGTAAAGATGACTTGTACACACATAGCCAGATTTACCCAAATTTCAAGCACAAATAAGTGAGTATACCATATACGCAACAAAAGCAAAAACTTCCAGGCAAGAAAAAATTGAGAAGTCTGTCTGGCAACAAACAGGGGCAAGAAAGGAACAAAAACCAGCACAGATTATGCCAAAACTAGACAGCTTGTTCCTGTTCAGTGTGACTGAATTATGGGTTCTGGAAAAACAATATTAACAGTCACAGATGTGCCCTGATGCAAGCGAAGAATACTACAAGGAAGCGACCGAGTTATAGAACAAGTGTTTGAGGCAAGGCTGATATTGGAAACTGTATTTTTATTGTAACGATGGGTATTTCTGTCATGTTTCCCTCACAATTAACCAAAATCTACCACCTGCCTTTTTAATGTTGCCAGTCCGCTAGCCTCACTGGTTTTGGATACCTCTGAAAAAAAAGAGCATTTGGCCTGCTATAGCATTTCTGACTCTGAGAAGGTAGTGTGTTGCAGTAAGCTTCATAGAGACATTTATAATTTAAATGAGCAGCTTGAGAGCCCTGGGATTCATACATGGAGGACTTCTACATCAAGAGTGACATGCTAAAATATTTATAAATAATGTGAGTTTCTGCCATTTAATGACTCTAAACTATAAATATTAATCCCAGGCCAGAAATAAAACAGTATTTTGTTCCTCTACATCCTTTTTCGCCTTTTGCAAATAAGCGTACAATGACACTCCTAAACTACAAATCCCTTTATCCACATAAGAAACTCCATTAGTGTCAGTACTTTGGTTACCACAGTTGAGATAAATACGAATTATTTCCAGAAAGAATTGTAGCTTTGAACTTTGACAAAGATTCTGTCCTTTTGGATCCTATCATAGCTTTAAAAACATACTGTCCATACTACACAGATCCTCAGAGTTTCCTCTCAATGTTAGTAAGGATTTACAGCAAAACAGGAGTGAGTCTTGTGGCAGATGCACCCGCCCCAACAATGGCCCACAGAAGCTTCCCACCTACAAGAAAGGCTTGTACTCTACAAAATACATACTCTAGTATGTATTTTGTTCTATGTTTTCGTTGTCTCTAGGTATAAGGCTCCAACATGTCAAATTGGAGCCTTGTTTATTCTTAAAATAACCCCAAAACTTACACAGGTGTAATCAGTCTACCTACTTATGAAATTAAATGTTAATACAGCTAAATTAGAATTAAATTAATCCAGCCTAATAAACTAGTTTAAGCATATTTATATGAGGATTTGTTACCACTAAAATTAGAGGTTTCAAAACTGATTTTGGTATACCTAAGCAACGTTTTAAAATACAAACACATCCTGACAATTCCAGGTGGGAAGATCACAGTGTCCTGTTATTTTTCAGTCTGCTGTTGCTTGGCAAAGTTAAGCATTACCACAGAGGCATTCAAATTCTCTGGTTTCAGAGTGTGCATTTTCCTTATGCTTGAAAGGTTGTCTTTGTTTGTTGGGAATGTGGTGGATCATTTTAAAAAGCTTTGGTTTGACAAGAGCGGGTAGCCAGGTGATTAGCTTCGATTCATGGAATGGGATTTCTCTGTCCTGATATTTTGTGTGTCCAGGCTTTAATGTTTTAACGTTAGTCCTTGACGTACATGCACAATAAATGTGAAAACAAAATAATCCAAGTAATGTAAAACATTTATGTACTTTAGACCGCTAATCTATAACTGTATCAATGCCTCCCATCTTCTATGGGTTTAACTCAGGGGTTTTTCCTCTGGAAAAAGAGCAGATTCTTAACATTTCCATGTAAAAAATAGTCCTAGACAGGAGGACTACATCTCTTTAACAGTATTATAAATACAAAAGTCAAGCGAGAGAGAAAATTATTTTGCTCTTCAAATTAAAGGAAGGGAGACACTGTTGTGCCCTGCAATACAAACACCTCCCAGGAGGGAGGTTTTTTTCCTGTCAGGTACTTGTTCAGAATTGGAAAATTGAGAAAAAAAAAATAAATTTACATGGAACATCACAATATATGTGCAGCAAAAAAAGGTCTCGCCTGTCAGAGCACCGGCCCAGAGAAACGGCCCGCGCCTCCTCAGGGCGAGGATCTTCCCATACATCACCTCCAGCTACAGAAATAATTTCCCCTCAGCCACTGTTTTGTGTTTGGTTTTTTTTTTTGTTTTTTTTTCATTTTCAGTCAGAGGCGAGAAAACCACCTCCCTGCGGAGCTGCATCACTACGAAAAGAAGAAAAACAGACCAAAAAACCCCCGCTCAGAAATAGGGAAAGAGAACCTGCTCTTCTCCACAGCTCATTGTCTGGGATGAGGGGTGGTGGCTGGAGGCCGCGGTGCGGGGGCCCGCTCCGGCAGGTGGGATGAGCTGAGGCGGTCCCGGGGACGCACCGGGGGTGACACGGCTGAGGGGAGGCAGGAGGGGCGGCGGGCGGGGGCGGCCCCGCTCCGGGGGGGGTCCCGCTGCGGCGGGACCTGCCCGCTGGCCTCCCCCCAACGTCACTTCCGAGGCCGGAGACAAAATGGCGCCCGGATGGTACCGGAGCTGAGGCCGTTCCGTGCCGCTCCGAGCCGGGCCGCAGGCGGCGGCAGCGGTGCAGGTGAGAGGGAGGCGGCGGGACCCGCCGGGCTGCCTGGAGGGCGGGACGGGGCGTGGGGGCGGTGGGCAGAGCCGGGGGCGCGGCTGGGAGGGGACCGCGGCGGCGGCGGCGGCCCGGCCCGGGGAGGTGGAGCCGGGCCCGGAGGAAGGTGGCAACCGCGGCCGCGGGGTGGGCGAGCGGGCAGCAGCTGCAGGTGCGAGGTGTGGATGTGGGAGCCGTGGTCCTGCGGGAGAGCCTTATGGAGAGGGGGGGCCCGGAGGGTGGAGGCAAGGGTAAGGGAGGAGGATGGCGGTACAGGCCCTTCGGAAGAAGGGGCTCCGTCCCTTGGGCTGCTTTTTGGGTTTTTTTCCTTGAAAATGCTGGCTTGGAGGTGTCAGCTGGTGAAGCAGAGCTCTATAGCCACTGCCAGCCTGGTGTTGCAAGACAACTGTTGTCTTCCAAGCAGTTTGTAATACACCGTCTTCAAAAGTTTTGGCAATTCACATGCCTTGAAGCTTGCTGCAGATCAAGTGTCTGCCAAGATGGGTGAGTGAGGGCTTGGAGAAATGTCAAAGTTGGTTTCCTCACTGGAAATAGCCTTTCTAGGACATGTCGCGTAAATCAGAGATTTCTTCATGATGGTAGTACCATTGGGAAGAATGTTTGGGGTGAGAGAGAAAATTTGCAAGTAAGACAGGTAGGACAGATCAAGAGCTGTATTGATGTACTTTAGAAGGGACAACAGTATCTTTAAGTACACTTTATATTTGAAGCCAGAGCAGCAAGTGGAGTATTGCTGATAACCATCTCATGCTCAGGTAGCTGAAGTCGTCAGTAAAGTTACAAGTGGTTTCAAATTCATATGAAGCTGCAAAATTTCCATTTTGAACTGGTAAAGAAAACTTTAAATTGTTTTCAGCTGTTGAAGAAGGAAGGGCATGTGGAGTGGTTGCACCTGCTATCTGGTCATTCAGTGGCAGGAGAAATATTTTTCTCATTTTACATTTGAGTAATCAACGGTGGACAGCTCTTAAAAACAACAGGACTGCTTGCATTGCTGTTGCCATACCAGTTTGCTGTTCCCAATCCATGCTCTTGACTTTGGGCATGTTATTTGGATGAAAAGTCTTTCAGTTTTTTCACACGTACTAAATAGATAGGAGAACTGGAGATGTACAGCAGTGTGCTATGTAATTATTACATTGCTGTCTTTTGATGCTTGCTACATTTTAGGAAAAATGATGTGCACGTTAAGAATTCAAGTATGCTTTCCTTGGTGTAGACAGCTCTTCCAGCTGTTGAAATGTGTGATGGTGAATCAGTGATAGCGCTGGCACTCTTCACATGGAGAGCTGCATCATTGATAGATGAGGCGAGTGACTTTTAAGAAACAAAAGAGCTGTTGGACTTGTGCAGACAGCAACACCAGCCATCTAGTAGTATCTGTTGGTCTTCAAGCATATTGGTGGTTGGACTCGATGATCTTAAAGGTCCCTTCCAACGTAGAGGATTCTATGATTCTGTATAGCTCCCAGTGTTTGCTAGGGCAGAAGCGTCTTAACAGCCTGCTGGCATAGACCATAAAAATGAGGCCAAGTTTCATTTACAGTGAAACACTAGTTACGTTAAATAAAAGGCAAATAATCACTTTGGATAATATATCTCGAAGAGAAATGCCATGATAAGGATGGTGTTTGGAGATTCCTGAATTGATACCTGTTTAGTGTAGGTACGGGGATGCGAAGAACAGCCTTCTTCCAGAGCAGCATGAAAGACAGGGGAAGGACGTTGTAGTACTTTTGTCCGTTTGTATAACCCAGCCTTATTTTTCGACATGAATACTTGCTTGAAAATGGAAGGGAATTAAAGCAGAAAGTCAAACTACTATTTTTCTGTAAAAACTAAAATGCCTCTTGAAGTCCCATCCTCCAGCGCAGTGATGTCCCGTTTCACTGTTGTATATAAAAGCCTTGATTCTTAAGGGTAAATAAGTAATAGTATATAAAAAGGAGATCTGAATGTTGTTGCTTGCTAGGTGGCTGTCTGTTGAGAACAGAAGTTCAGAGAGATTAGAGATGACCAGTGTGTTAATGTATTTCGGTATCATAGGAATCCAGTTTATTTGCAGTGTGCCTGCAAGACCTTTGAATAAGGATCTCAACCAGAAAAAAAAAAAAATAATTAATCTATGGCTTATAGCAGTAGGACAGTGCCTTGGTCATGATGAGTCATTTGCTTACTGGCGGAGATTGGACACTGCTACTTGTATGGTTTTTTTTTTTAATCAGGGACTTACAAACAGCCGGAGTTCATAAACTCATGTGTTGGCTGTCTGCATTGGCGTACCTTTTTGAAGTTTTGCAAAATATTTGCTGTTGAATTTGTTAGCACGTGAAAGGGCAGGTATGATCCTGATACGTAATGCCTTCCACCCCGTGAAAGAATTTCTTTTACCAATGTGTTTTTTCTCTGATTGTATTCTTAGCTGAAAAATATTTCTTCTCTGCCTCTGTATAAAACACGTCTGTAGACAAAAGCTGGAGGCTGAGTCCTGTTTTGTAAAAGGAAATGACTGAAATGGACTTCTTCATGTAGGAGTAAATCAGCAATGTGCTTGTCTGAGAAAATTTTCATTTGAATTTACTGTCTTTGCAAGTAGAATGAAAGGTGTACTTACATCTGAAGATTGGAGCGGTATTTCTGAATATTTGGAGTTGTCAGAGACTCGTTATTTTCTGTTGACTTCTCTTGACTAGTTGCTGTTTAATTAGTAGACTCGCATTTTATTTTTGTGTAGGTGATTTCTTGGCTTATTTTCTTGGTTCTCCGACTAAATCTTTCTAAGGTATAATAGTTCATTTGGTTACATGGCAGCAAGCAAAACCTTTTTTTCTTAATGGACAGTAGGTAATAGAGTTTATTGTTGAGAAAATCATTGTTTGGCTGTTTTTTCTCCATTCTTATTCTGGCAGTCTTGAGTAACTGAAAATGCCTTTGCAATTAGGTGCCCATAGATAGTGCTTCTTGTTTTTATCAAATACATATTTTAATATTTCAGAGTTAACATGAACTTTTTTTTTTGGCAAGCCTTGTTTCATTTAATACACTGAGAATTTGTGGATTAGAGTATTTCGGTATTAAATTGAAAAAATATAAATGTTCTGATGTTAAAAAAATACAATTAAAAAAAAATCATGTACTGCAACTAAAAACTAAAGCAAAGAAAAAGAGCCCTGCAGTATCCCAGCCTGAACCGCTGGTCATTAGGAAAGCAGACTGTTGAGACTTTCAGGTTTTGTTCCTGGTTCTATAATAAACATGTTTTTACCGGAGCAGTGACGTAATGCATGTCCCATTTTCAGCTTCCAAAACAGGATTGATACTCTTATGTCTGGTTTTTCCTTTCTCTGAATTGGAAGCAACATTCTCTTTCAAAGTGCTTTTTTTTCGATTCTGGGATTTTTTTAAAAAAAACCCACATACAGAAATTATAAATATGGCTTATAAAATCAGAAGATAGACTATTTAGTAAAACCTAGGAATGCTTACTAGCAGTAATATCTGATTTAGTTTGAAAAAGACAATCTGTAATGTTGGTTTTGTATAAAATTACTTGCTCTTGTTTGCAAACTGTATTCCTAGCAAGTTATATCTTTTGTAAGGGAATATTTAAAATTCTTAAGTGTAGAATTCAGAAATAAGGTTAAAATATTTTTTTGTTTCAAGTGTTATGTTTTAGAGTGACCACAGTGTGTGTTTAAGTATGAATGCCTTGTATATTCTTATCTAAATAAATATAATTTGTTGCCTAACAATGAGCCTTTCTAAATGCACTTTTCTGACACTCCAAGATGGTATGATACAGTAGATCTTCTTTTGCTTGTGTTTGTTTCCCAGATGCTTTAATGTCTTCAGAAAGTGCATAGTATTTTTTTACTCATGAGATACAGTAGTAGGTAGTGGTTTGAATTAAATATGGCTTGGCAATGTTTTCTGGAAATTAATTTTAAAAATTCAGGTTACTGTGCTGGTCAGCGTGCTTCATTTTTGGCATAGAACCTTTATTTAGCTTTTCTTAGGGACTTCAGTCAATCTTTAAAGTTTCCTGTGGTAGATGTTATTAACAATATTCAGGTCTTTGATAGATGCAGGTATGTGCTGCTGTTGAGTTCGGAGGAAAGGTTGAGTAGCAATAGTTGTAACCTCTATTTGATGGAGCTGCTGACATGACTTTTTCAAAGTACTAATACAGTTGTAAACTATTGCTAACTTTAAAACTGATTTAATGTGGTCATCATCACTTCTTTAAACTTACTGTATGACAATTCCCTTGATGACAAATCAGAGCAGTATCACTTTCTTTGGGGCATTCCTGGAAGACCTTGCATTGGACTTGACTGTATGAGTACCTAAAAAGTCATTAGTGTAGGAAGTGAAAGCTTGTTTCTGCTTGCAGTGGGAAGAATGAATACATTGTTGATAGTCATTGATCATACAGGAACTAGTATTTGTGCAGCAGTTGTAGAATATGTTTTGTATTTTCTTGTTTTTGTTGAACTTTGTGTACTAGAAGTTAACTCCCAAGTTTAGTGTTAAAGATGCTTTGTCTTCTTTTCTGACATCATGTTTCATTTAGGTAGAAAGAAAACTAGTGACTGTACATAAGTCTGTGTATAGTCTTGTTTTTTTTCCCCAGTGCAATTAATCTTGCTTTCTACATAGTTGAGTTCATTGTTAACAAAACAGGTAAAATGGAGTCAGGAAAATGCGGGGAAATGTTTTCAGGCTTTTTTTTTAAAATTGGACAGCTCGTACATGTAACTTGTTGGAACTGCAGGTATAAAACTTCAAGATGAAGTGTGTGTTTTAAATTAATAGCTTTATAAATACTTGTTGAAGCTTTTAGTTTACTGTAGCATAATTTCTCATGTATTTGTATTTTATGGTCAACTGGTTCCTCTGGTAACTTGTAGCTGCAAGAGTGCAGAGTAGCGCAGTCTGTTAGGAATCAACCTGAACTGTGTTATGTGGAGGTTTAAATCCATGAGTATGTTAAGATTTGTCATCTTCTCCTAAGAAATACCGTTGAGAGGTTTGGATATAACCAATTCTTTAATAGCTGAATAAAGCACTTATAAAATTTGTGAAAATACCAGGCTTATTTTCTGTTTTGAAATTTTCTTTGAAAACAATATTAATTCAAAGCAAAATAATTTTGAGTTAGTATATGAAATGCAATAAAAGGGTATTTTTACTGATCAAATGAAAAAAAAAAAGTAGTTTCTGACTGCTTTTCAAGTTTTTGACTAATTTATTTAACAACTTGGGTAAGAAAGCTCAGCTTGGAGGAAATATTTAGCTTGACAGGACTTCCCCTTAGCACTGACCCCTTCAACCCATCACTTAATTGATATTTACGTGTTGTCTCTCAGATTCTTTACATTCAGTGGCTGAGCAGCCATGGCGTTGAATGTTTGCTTCTGTAAGACAGTGCTTTAAATCCTTATTGTCTTTGCATATCTAGAGTCCTAGGTTAAATGCCTTTCTTGTTTATTCAGCGTTGAAAATCACATATGTACTTCAGGTGACTGTCATTTACCGCAGTGTAACATGCATGTCTGTAGTAGGTTTTTGAAGTCACTTTCCAGAACCGTGGTAGAAAACAGTTATATGAACGGTTATATGAAGCCTTTGTCATGGAGGGACTGTTAATCTTCAGGGAGGGGGAGGAGAAAAGGTAGAAATAGGCAGCTGGAGTCAATAACTACTTAAACTCGTGTGCTACAGTCAGAGTAGCTCATCAGGCTGTGCTCTAAAATCATGGCAATAAAAGGTTCTTGCTTTTGTTGCCTTTACATGAGCAATGGCTATTTTGTTTTGTAGCCAAGCATAGAAAACCAAGACATTTGTTACTAAAAATAGTTTTTCACAGTAGGAAATATTTTTGGTGCCTCTCTCGCTATCCAAAATATTTAATTTATGAATTGACTTTGTGTGGGTATTGTCCCAATGAATAACAGCGCTGGATTTTTCTCTTTTATTCAGGCCTCATCTCAAGTACAGAAGTTTAAAGTTTATACTGACTCCAACTTTTGCTTTTTCTTTAATGAGCATTTCCATGTGCTAAGGCAACTTTCAGCAGGTGACAGGCAGCCTATGGATCAGATTTCAGGGACCATTTGCCTAAAGCATTTGCGCAAAAATGTCTGAAATAGAGATCAGATTTGTCAGGAGGGAAAAATCAAGGCTGAGGGAAGTAAAGGGTATGTGGAAGATGTGTGAGAAACAACTGTGTTCTAATGCATGAGAAACTTAGAGCCAAAGGGACATTATTGTCCTGGCAAGATTTAGCAATCTCAGGATTGTAACTAGTAACGAAACCTGGGGATATTATTCTCTATTTGTTCGGTGGTTTCTTGGTGTTTTCTGTGTTTTCCATCAGTGCTGGAGAAAATTTTAGTAAATGTATCATTCCTAGGAATTGATTTGTACTTGTCAGATGTAGTGAAATAAATTCCAAAAGGAATGTTTTTCTTCAGATGTTGAAAAGCTGCACAGATGGAGCTCCTTATCCCATAACTGGCCTTTGCCGGCAAACTGTAAATCCCACGGAACCGGTTGCAAAACTGGAACTGAAATACAGATGTTTCAGCTGTTTGTCTAAATGCTAATGTGATATGGAAACATCAGGACAAATGGAGTTAATCCTGGAAGAGCTGTATGCAACAGAAGTGTCCTTTTCAAGGAAGTTTTTCCTTATGAATTTCTTAAGCAATGCAACGTTTGTAGGACACCTGGCATTATTTTCACTGTTATGCATCATTAAGAATTCTTACAGTGCAAAGATGTGAAGGATTATATGAAATTTATTTGAAGTATGTTTTACCTTAATGTATTTTAAACTAAATGTTAGTATTTATCCAAAGTACTTAGTAAAAACCAGTTAATCATTGTTAGAATAAGAAAACTAGAGAGGGAAGAAATAGGAGTACTTGAATAAAGTGCTTTAAGTGATTAGGTACTAGTTAACCTCCAAAAAAGGGTATTGCTCATTTATTGAAAATTGTGTATGAGGGAGGATAGTGCTTCCAACAATAATGCTTTTTTGTATGTATTTAAAAAAAGAAGTGAGTTGATGTACTAAACTCTTAGATATGGCATCGTTCTGATTTTGTCTTAAGCCATGAGTTTCCAAATTTGGTGCCTGCTTGAACTAGGAAGCTTTTTGAAACCTCAGCCTTCTGTTAAACAAGAATGCCAAATGTGTTAATGTAATAAAATACCTTAATAAAAGGCTCAATTTTAAGGAAGCATTTCCTGTTTCTAATAAGGGAGAGCGGAGACTCAAATGCGTGCGTTTTGTTAATTTGAAAACCACTGAAGGTCTTTCACAATGCTTTGATATTAAATTTTCAAGAAATCTGACTCCCGAAGTTCTTAAGAGTACTCAATCTTGAACAAGCTAACTTGGTTTTAAAAACAAATGAAGCAATCGTACTTGAGCACATTTCTGTTGTATCATCAGTTAAAACTGGGGGAAAGATTAATGATAGATATCCATCCTGAGATTATTCGTATACATTTGAGCTAGAATAACAAAACTGTAGCTTGCAGCAGATTTTTTTTTCTTTTTTATAAAGCAATATGCTGCTTTGTGACAAGTGCTTTGGGAAGAGAAACTACAGGTCTGTGTGTACTTTCAATTCAGTATAAATTTGTAGGTAAGTACGTGTTACAATTGTCTGTTTTTCTTTTTAGGGCTCATGTAATCAAAGGAGTTTCTTTGTTGTGTGTGTCTTTTCAGAACACAACAGGAATTCAAAATGAATCAGGTGAGTATAAATGTAAGACTTTATCAAAATACTTAGATGTTAGAGCAGTTAATTATTAATAAGAAAAGTAAATCATCCACTAAAAAGGAAATGTTCTATAAAATCTTCAGTGTCACTAAATTTCATAATCCTCCTTTCCACAATGTATATGCTCGTGAGATATATTTTATTTCATTGATCTAAGTTTTTTTTATGTGTGAATTCCCGTTAGCAGCATAGAAGTTATTACTGCTGGCATCTCTTATAAAAACACTTGTCCAGAAAAATCTATTTCCTCCTGAGGCTTTTGGTAATAATTCAGCTCCTTATAAAAGTGGCTTGAAAATGGAAAGTTTCCAATTTTTCTTTAACCTTTTTTAACCACTTTACCATTTGAAATGTGCAGTGAACAATATGTCACAGAAACTGATTGATCAGGAAGTTTGACACTTTCCTGGAACCTTAAGCGTTTCCCCTAGAATGAAGTGAAAAGACTGGGAAAGTGCGTTTCTTTTGTGATGCAGTACTCTGCTGCATGGATGCAAGAATATCCTGACTGGAGGGTGGTGTTTTAATCAGTGCCAACTGTACAGGATTTTATTTTGCATTTGTCTGCCCAAGTAGGAATTATACATCTGTTTGTCTATCACGCACAATTGTATTACTTAGATACTTATAGGAAAAGTACGTGTTGCCTTAAATTTTTCTCATAAGTACTTCTCCTTTTGGATGATCTTACAAAGCCCCTTTGGCGTGGGAATGTGACCATAAGATATTATACTGAATAAGTGCTATTTTTTAATGCTAAAAGAGTCAGCTATGACCAGAAGCTCTCTTAGCCAGAAACAACCACAGTACATAGTCATGTAAAATGCTTTGTATACTTTTTTTATTGATGCCTGTATCTAATGAGCGCTTTTATTGCCCTTTATGCCATTATTTAATCATCAGCAGCATTGAATGTAATTAGCACTTTGTTGAAGTATGTTCTCACTGAAGTTATAAAAGTAGATTAGTATAAGTAATCACAATGTGAAACACGTTGGTGGGATGTTTCCTATTGCTTTTTTCCTCTGATTTAAAGTAAAAAAAAATAATCTTCAATATATATGTGTGTATTTAAAATGTAAAAAGCAAAATATAATTTCTGTCAGAGCCCTGAAATATGTATTGTAAAAATACACTTTTGTATTATACACAAATATGAATAATCATTTATATGTAATACAAATAGCGTTTACATTTGCACACTTTGAAGCATTAGTAGTCTAGTTTGGGGTAGCTGGGTTAACTGTTGCTTCACAATTTATTTCTATTGAGAGTTGACATTTTTTCACCTATAAGGTTTGTTTTGAACGCACTCAGTGGCACGAAGCGAACAGCCGATTGCTCTGTCTGCTCGAGTAATAACCCTGCTTTTTAAGTTGTTCTGATAAGCTTTGGATTCTGCTAAAATTCTGGAAGCTGTAGATCCTAATCTTTAATTGTTGTATTTGGCTGTTTCCTTCCCATTTGTGTGTCTGTGTCCCCTCTTGTCCTGTCTGTTGCCGTGTTCCCTCATCCCCAGTCTGTTTCTAGAATTAAGTGGGATTTCTGTGCTGTTCCAAAACAAAGTCTTCATCTTTCTTATTGGGACTGCTAATATGGTTTATGCAGTGCTGTGATATACGACATCTTGCAATTAAATAATGAGATGACCCTGCCTCTGGGAGCAGTTACAATAGCTTAAAGCCTTTCTTGGTGTTTCTGGTTTTCACATTTAGTTTCTAAAGTGTGCAGAGCTCATATGGCTCTTTATTGTTCGATACCATTCATGTTAAGTGTGTTTTTAGCATCAACCCTGTGGTGTTTTTTCTTGCAGTGCCCTTGTCATTTCATTCACTGTTGACAAGTTGTAGTGCCAGGTCTGTATAAGAAATGTTTTTGCCTGATGCCAAACATCTTTCAAGTGTTCTGTTCTCATGTTTCTTTCGTTCTGCTTATCTCTGCTTTTGGTGTGACTTCAGTGACCCTGAAACTAATTGGGTTATTGTTAATTTGGCTTGTATGAAAAGACTGCTAGTTCTGTTGTTTATCCCATAGAAATCCTGAAGTAGTGAAGGAAAACCTTTTCGTGAATACTTTGATATGGCCTTCTTGTAGTAAGAAGTCGTATAAAAAAAATAAAAATGCAGCTGTTGTTGGAATTAATATTTTTGAGTTTCTTGGAAGATTGCTGTCTCAGAATAGACTGTATGCTTTCTCTATCTGTTTTAAAAAGAGATCTTCCTTTAATATGTAAACTACCTCATCAGAATATGCTAAATAATTTGTTTTAGAAAAACAAGCAGACGGGGGGGGGTTGATTGGTAGCATTTACTGCATCTCAGTTTGCATTAAGATAAAGTAGGAAGAAGGCTGGTGCTACCTGGAAAACTGCACCATTTAAAAAATGGTGAGGCGTATGTTAACAAATTACACCTGAACTTGTACTAAAACTCCCACCCCTCACTCTCTCTGAGTTTTTCAATGATTATTTGAAATGTTTCCGATACATCTTTACTTTTCAAGCACACACAGTGAAATTGTGGCCGGATAAGGTTCTTGGACAAGCAGAGACCTTTCTGCTTCCAATTTACCTTGTGCTAGCTGGCTGTTCGTGCCAGCAATCTTCCTTACTCACTTCATCTCCTTTTCACAACTGCCTCTTCTAACTTCTCACTAACTGAGCGTTTGTTGTGCATCACAATGTTCAGGACGGTTTTTTACCTTTTCACTCTAATTTCTGATCATCTGTAAACATCTTGTTGCAGGTACTATTTCTACTCTGCTTAAATACTGCTTGTAACATTATAGTCTAATTTGTGGTTGGTCCATAGGAACAATTATATTAAAAGTGGTGTAAAAATTGCTTAATCAATGTGTTGAAAGGTACTGTCAAAGTGATCGGAATCTGAATTTGATGCAAACAGGAAAAGACAGTTTCAGTTAGCGCACCCCTTCAGCCCTCAAATGACTTTTTGGCATTGTTCTTAAGTCACTTCACCTTGGCTAATTTGAATGCTAGCAATGGAATATTTCTGATGAACTTCAGAGTAAGGAGTTTGAAAGTGAAATAAGCTTCAAGTGCTTTTGTGTTCAAAATTGCAGTCTTGGAGTGAGTGAAAAATACCGTATTAGGACTTCAGTTAAATGCAAAAGTTGGCTGTAGGACATGCACCAGTACACTATCTTTATCAAGAGGTGAATTTTTTTAAACAGAAAAATAAATTTAAGTGAGGTTGTTAAGTGTTGGTGGAAAAGTGATTGAGATACAATATTCCTTCTTTTGGTAGACAGGCATTCCTTGGGGATAAGTTTTGATCTGGAAAATGTTTTAAGTAGCTACATTTCAATTGCAAATAAAATGAGATTGCACTGATTTGACTGAACTAAATTGTTGTTTATTTTACTGTGTAGTATTTGGTTACTTATTACCATTCGTTTGAGGTGTGAAATACATTGTTATGTACTAGGGCATATATGCAATTTTCTGGTATTTGTGAAATCCATTGATATGGCAGGTGTTGAATGAGTCTGACTGCCGTGTTCTGTGAATGTAGCTGCTAGTCTTTGATTTATGTACGTAGATCAAAATAAAGTTCTGATTGTATATTACTCCATACAAATTAACTTTGTAAATGATAGACCAGTTTCGGGATATTTATGGCTAATAGGAGGTGTGACTATTAAGGAATATGCCAGACATATCAGAGGATATAGCACAGTGCAGTACATTGTGTCTAAATCAGTTGAATCAGATTTTTAAAATTTTGGTAGGTTAAAATTTATTTGCAGGCTTGAGATTTTTAACTGCCCATCTAGCTATGGTTGTAAAAAAAAAAAAAAAAAAAAAAAAAGAAAAAAAAAAAAAAACAACCCAACCAAAAAAAACCCCCAAAACCAAAAAAAACCCCAAACAAAAAACCAACAACGCCAATACCAAAAACCCCTAAACAAACTGAACCCAAAAATGAAAACTTACCAAAAAAACACCCCACTTCTGTTTGCTTGAAACTCGAAGTGCATCATTCTGATAGCTGTCTTGTTGATTCTCATCTATGCCTATATATAATTTGTTAGAAACCACTGTGAAAAATAGGCTTGGTTCTCCCGTAATGGAATTGTGGGGTAATGTACTTGGAAAGATACTTGGGTTTCTTTGTTTGATATGCTGGAAAGAGTGTGTTTCTCTTTTGTCTGAGACATGGCTTCTTGTGTATCAGTTCAAGGCTAACAGATGTCTGAAAATCAAACTTCTTTCATCACTGGTTTTCCTTTTGGATTGTTGGAAGAGCAAAATATAACTGTGCTCTGCTTTGAATAGACTTTGGCTATTATAACTAAAGCATAAGGATTATTTTTTTTTCCCCTCCCTAGTCTCTTCACTCTCTTGGATGGGAAGGGATTTCTGGCATTCTATTCCTTCCATGGTTTCCAATTTGGGGGTCTTTCTCCCCTACAAATAGCTCTCTAGGATGTGGCTGTGCAGCTGTTAGGGCTTACCGAGGCAGCAGTAGAATAACCTCACTATGACTCCCAGTTTTATCATTTTTCTCATTGTGGCTGTCAAAGCTGGCAGAAGACATGTTCTTGTAACATAATTTGGCAAAGTCACATTCATAAATGTGGAGAATAATCGCCATATGCAGCACCCTCACAAAGAGTGGGTGTAGAAAAAGTTGAGGAGCTTTATCTGTTCTGCTTTAGAGATAAAAACCTTAAATTTGGTAGCATATAGTGATACATTTAAAAATCTATTTCCAGTAAACTTTCAGCATAACATATTTCATAAGTGCTCAATGAAAAATGCTCCGAGTATTACTCAGTATGTGAAAACTACTATCATATCTCTGCTTTATGGTTATATGTAAAAGCAAGAATCGTTTCCAGAAAGTCGGGGTTTACTTGGCTAACTGTAGTGTTGCCCAAGTTGTTGTTATTTCTCAGTTTAACACTTCCTAAAGCTTGTTCAGAGCTTAAGTATAACATCCTTCATATTGGAACAGTTACTGCCATCACCACCAGTATTTGTTTCTGAGCAGAGTGATCAAAGTTCAATGTCAGAGGGCAGGTACTTTTTTTAGGGCTGTTGCACGTGGCTCAGCATACGCCTGGTTCTCACCAAGCACGGTTCTTGCAGCATGTGGACAGATTTTATGGGAAACTGGGCATGCTTTTGACTTTGAAGTTATCGTCGTTTTTATCAGGAATAATGTTTTATTGATTATAATTAGGTAATAAAGAGCTAGTTGTTTAATGGCAAGTATGAATAGCATTTACTGTTCTGTTACACAAATAATAGTATGAATAATATTATAAGCAGCCTATTGAACCTTGTAGGCTCCTTAAAATGGAAGTAATCACTTACTAGACACTCATAAATCATTTATTGGCTTTCAATTGCCTTTCAAACTTTAATATAAAATTACCTTGAAACCTTTTCTGTTATAACCTGATGGCTAAGGATTCTGACCTGTTGATTTACTTAGGAATTATGTTTGACATTTAGGATACTAAAATAACTTCTGTGACATTATTTAAAACCCTTTAGTCTCTCTAAAAGCTGCTTTTAGCTTATTCGATTTGTCTCAGAGCAGTAAACTTGACATGCAGATACTTCAACGTCGATCTTTGGAGCGAAATGGCATGTTTGTAGGTTGTAAATAGAGCAGTAGAAAGACAGCGATAGACCCAGTAGTTGCTCTGTGAAGTACATTAAAATATAAGTTTCATCGTGTCAGCTGCTCTGCCATATGGGTAATATGTATGTTACTGGTCCCCAGTATGTGTAGAGTAGCTTCTCTCTGTCCACCTAACATTCAGTACTGGGTAGTACAGGATATATCCAAGTTTATGGCAGAGTAGATGGTGTATCCCAAGTGCAAGTCCTAGTATGTACATTGGAGTAGTTGGTTTACTGCAACATGCTCAATTCAATAGGTAAAACAAATAACTTCATTTTTGCAAACTGTATGCGCTTCTTAGAACTTTGAGTATGGTTTTCTCCTTAAGTTACAGTTTAGTCTTTCTGACAAGTGGTACGTTTTCATGTAAGTCAATACCAGAAACTATTTTAGATTGTTTTTTAGGGACTGATTAGATTGAGTATGCCTGGAAGTCATCGTTTGAAAAGGGGAAATAAAGAATTGCTAATATATGTGAAATTATCCTCAGTCTGGTGGGTAGCTGATGTTCTGGTTTTGTGCTGTCACCACTTGTGTGTTTCTAGGCAAGTTATTCACGTTACTGAAGCTTTACATCATTTTTTGCTTTGTGCATAGAGGCATACACAGTTGTTTCTTTTGTAACTTTTATGTGCATGCTTAGGAAATGATTGACAAAATTAAAATGGAAGGCTGGGAGAGCAGGTCTGGACCCTCAGACCATAAGTGCTCTGGAGCTGGAAATGCCTGTTCTTTTGAAACTTTGAGATGTCCTTATTCTCTAAACTGAAGTATCAGTTAGCTTTCATTATGAACACAAATGGTACAAAATTAGGGCATGCTCAGAAAAATCGCAGTGTTATCTCAGCTTTCACTTAAAAGAGTAGAAGGATTCTATAAAAAATATATAGAAAATGGAAAATGCTTAGAGTTGTGTGTTGAGTACAAATATTTTTAGAACTTAACAACTTTTGGCATTTCATTTCCTACTTTTCTATTAATAGACATGCCTTTAATAGTTAAATATTTTTTTTTTCCTTGCTATTGGTCACCATTACTTCTTATGGACAGATATTTATGTTAAGTCAAACAGAAAATGAAATGGATGATTGATAAAACATAAATGTTTTTTCAGTCACCCTTTTCACTCGTGCTGTCAATTATGATAAAGATAAGCTACATGCCACACATCTGAAGCTGATGCAGTCAAGCCTATATGATTTTATGAACCTTTACTTCACTTTACTTGCTGAGGGTCATAATGCAGAAACTGCTTTCCTGGCTCCAGTGAGTTTATTTGATCCACAGTTTTTCTCTGTTTTGAAACAGAATTTGCAGATGAGTGTCTAGGTGTTAAGAAAAGGCAATGGAACACAGTTGCTGATGCTTTGGTGCAGAATCAATTTGCATTACACCTCTGTTTGAGGGGCTTTTACAGTTTTATTCTTGGTACGTAACCCAGGATTTAAAAAAATCCAATAGGTTGGTTATGAAATAAAATGAAAAAACCTCTTATTCTTCCTGTGTTCTGGCTGTTGTGCTGCATCCTGTTTTAATCAGTGTATTTTAGCATGGGAGTTCACTTGCCTCTTGTTACTTTAATTGCCAATAACATGTTTCAACAGTATAATTTGGACAAATGATGTGTATGTCCTGAAACACTTCTAACTCTTCTAACACTTCTCTCATTTTCTGACTATTCGGTATTCAAGAAGTACACAGCTAACAAAGATTTCTACTAAAAGATCTAAATGATTTCTACTGAAAGCATCATGTGTTTCTCTTCAATATACCAGCCTTTCAGAAGCAGTCAGAATCATTTTCTAGCAGAAGAAATCGTGTTTAAGAGCTAGTGTACAGCTGAAACATAAAATAATGAAAACTTTTTGTGGCTTATTTTCAGAAAAGATTTGGTCTGAATGTTAGATTAGGTCTTTTGTAGCTGTCTGTAATTTAAAAGGAAAATTAATCTAGTTCTTTTTAAACCAAGTTAGACTTTCAAGGCAGGTTACTTAAGAGCAAGTATGTTTTCATGCTACATGTTTTTTTGAAAAATTTGAGTTGTCTAGTTTAAAAATAGACTTAAACATCTTGTTTATACTTTTTTGAAGAAAGTCTCAGCATAATAGACTAGGCAGGTAGATCAACTTTACAATGTTTTTTTTTAATCTGAAATTTGGAAGAACTTTAATCAGAAACGGCACAAAGGAATGTTGTCTCAACATAGTGTTTCATGTAACAACACTTATTACTGACCTAATTACTTGTTAAATGTAGTTTCTCATGGCATAACTGATCAGGAAAAATAATGCAACTGAAAACTGTTCCATGAATGAGTTTTAGAATATCATATTAATGAGCCGTTTCAAAGACTTAGCAGTAAGCCTGGACTCATGTGAAAACTATATTGTGAAAAATATAGATATTTTCCACAGTATAGAACCACAGCACTTTTCTGTTCGTATGTCTTTAGGTATAATATAGTAGCGCTGTCAGGTAAGTCATATTCAGACAGGAAAAAGAAAATACCTTTAGCTCTATTCTCCAAGTAACTGAAGGGGGAATTTTGAATTTGTTTTTAAGGAGAGGCCGGGGAAAGCGAATGAAATGGCAAATGGCCTAAGAGATAAGTGAAAACCCTTTCAGTTAGATTTACTCACTGTGTACTGCTTGTAATCAAAACACATCCATTAACTAAAGCAAAAGAAGAATTACAGCAACTTTGGTTATCAGTGTTTTATGTATATCTCTAATGTGGTCTTAGAACTCTGCATTCAAGCAGAAACAAGTGTAATGAAAATAACAGTGAAAACTTGAATGTTCTGATAAAAAGCTACTTCTACATTAGCATGTTGATGGAGAGGACCCTAGTTGAAATGGCAATTAGGAAATTTTACTTTAATTTCAAGTCAGGAGTTTTTGTAGCTTGTAAGGGTCGATCATTGGTTGTGCTATTATTTTATCCGTTAATGGTTGTGGCCTTTCTGGCTTTTTGACTTGTAGAACACAACTGACTCTACTGTCGCTGTGGAGACCTTAGATGATGTACCTGAGCATGTGCTTAGGGGGCTTCCTGAGGACGTGAGGCTCTTCCCATCTGCTGTTGACAAGACACGACTTGGTGAGTGCTACAGCTGTGAAAAGAGAACGAAGATTTTTACACTAGCTCACATAAATTACAGTTTTGGTGCTCTCCTAATATGCTGAGTAGGGATGATGTCTGGTGTATTTATCTGAAATAATTTCTGTCGGAAAGTGGGAACAGCTTCAGAGTTTCTCCAACATCCCAAGATGATGTTCCTAGAACATCAGAATCAAAGGTGGACCAAGATGCAAACAGATTAGGTTATGTTACTTCACTGGTTTGTTTTCACTTACAGGATTTTACCAGTTTTGTGTTTTGCAACTATCTTACTGTCGCCTCTTCAGAATGGTGCATCTCACTGTCCCATCAGCGTGAGAAGTTTAATTTAGAAGAACAGATTCAGTGTAGACTTGAAAGCTGCTGTGTGGAGCCAAGTGTTGTTTCTGTAATATATGCAAAATGCTTGGCTTCTTTTTTAACAGAGTTTAACGTGAGAGAACTTTGATGGAAGTTAGAATTGCAGGCTG
This sequence comes from Rissa tridactyla, assembly GCF_028500815.1. Classification (NCBI taxonomy): domain Eukaryota; kingdom Metazoa; phylum Chordata; class Aves; order Charadriiformes; family Laridae; genus Rissa; species Rissa tridactyla. The sequence continues at coordinate 3,254,404 of NC_071481.1, read as the reverse complement.
GATACTTGATGTTGAAAGCCGGTAGTTTGAGGAATAAGCCTGACAATAGTTGCATTACTGTTAGTAACAGGTTATAAGCTCCCTGGAGCAAGGCTAATCTTTTCTAGCATGAACCTGATCTAGCATGGTCTGAATGAGAATGTTATGTTTAATTAGCAATTACTTGTCAATCCGGTCTTAATTTTCATGCTATAAGATGTGAAATGCAGCTGTCCATTTCCAATGAATTTGTGGGCAGATGCACATATTTTAACCAATCCTAAATGTTTTTTCCTTCAAAACATACTATTAATTAGTTTCACAACCTTTGCAAGGGCTTCATTTGCCTGGCATTGTTTCAGAGGAAGCAAATAGGATTTTTGTTTTAATAACGTGTTTACGCAGCAAACCAGCTGAAATCTGGGACTCTCCAATATAAAACCTGTAATGCTCTTATGGTATTTTGAATATCACCTGAAGGACAAGAAAAATCGAGGTCATTTTTTGTCTTCAGAGCTATAGTAGCCCATGAGCAAAGAAAGAAACCAGGTAAATGCTTAAACCTTTCACGATTGAAGTGAGTTTTGGGGAGAGGATTATTTGAATTCATTTTAGTTAGCTTCAGTTTCCTTATTGTGATCTTAATATTGTAGAATGCTCCCCAATCTGAGACAGACACATGTTATGATCTTAAGAAATATGAATTGTGAGTAGAAGATTTGCTTGAGATAAGTTAGATTAGTTTTAACTAGTGATATGTGTCTCTTCAGGTGTCTGGGCAACAAAATCAATTTTAAAAGGCAAGAAGTTTGGACCATTTGTTGGTGACAAGAAAAAAAGATCTCAAGTTAAAAGCAATGTATACATGTGGGAGGTAAGAAACAGCTTGTAAATGGAAAAAGGTATCTGTTACTAGGTCAGTATTTCGTACTTAGCCTTTAATTTTTCCAGAGATCTTAGAAAGAGAGATGATGTGAAATAATTGCCATCTATCTATGTCTACCATTACAAACAGTTATTTATAGACACTTGGATTGAGCAACCATTCTGAATTACAAAGCTTTAGACTATTGGCATTGTTTGAAATTGCTGTGTTAATTTTCTTATATACTGACTCTGGGTCACATCTCCCCTTGGGAGTCTCTTGCTGATAAAGCTCTGCTTTGTTGGCTTGAACCCTGAGTAATAGCCCTTCTGCAGCTGAGTACTGTCAACTGCTTATGAAATTAGGGAAATTAGGAGGATATGGAGTCTCTTAAGGAAGCCACAGCACTTGTCCTCATTTAGCTCTTTGAAAACAAGCTTTGTTATGGGAATTAATTTTGCTTTTGGAGTTTTTTATAAAAGTTCTCAACTGTTGCAGTATTTCTTGTGCTGCTTGTGTTTGGGCTTGCCTTAAAGCGAATGCTGTCTGGACAGCTGAATAGCTCTTTAAGCTCCACTGATAGTCATAAGACCTTGGATATTATGTAGATTTCAAAATGTAGGTGTCTTAATCTGGAGTTGAATCCTATCTACAATGTCTTTAAGGCAGCTCATAACTACTTCCAAAGACGGCTTCAGCCTTTCTGAAGACGCATACAGCAAATGGCTTTAGCAAAGGGAATGGTTAAGGAGGGGAGGGGTGGAGGAACTGTGGCATAGCATGTTCTGGAACAGAACTTGCTAGTTTACAGATTTTTAGGCTAAAGATATTGATGGCAGTTATCCTTCTGGCCCCTGGTCTGCAAAAATTGAACTGCATAAAATGCTGGATACTCATAAAAAATTTAATGTTAACTCCTATCAGAGAAACTGATCTAGAACAAGTTCCCATAAATGCAAATTCACATTCAGGAGAGCAATAAAGTGCTCAAGTGTAATGTTTGTTGCATTGAGCTAGTACTATCACAAACTCCGCTGCATAAGCTATCTCCAATTTTGATCTGGTACAAGAACGCTTAGTGAGACGGAATCAGTCAAGTAAATTATTGACCTTGTAATTGGTTTTCTCAGTGCTGGATTTTGAATGTTCTCAGTGGATAATTTTTAGTTTTAAATTCTTAAAATTTGTGTTGAGAAATGATAATCACAAGCAAGCTGTTACAAAGTTTCGTAGTTTGCCATGCAGGTGATAATGGGAAGCCTTGCTAGATTTCAAAGTAATTCTGTATTGCTTTAATACTGATTTTGGAATTAGAAAAAAAGCAGCTAAAATGAGACCTCAACAGTTGTCCCCATATGCTGATATATGAAACCGCTCCAGAGTCTTAACTGTTAGAAAATATGGTTTATAAAAGGATGGTGGTGTGTGGGAGTTGTTAGGTATATGGACTTTCAACTGGAAGAGCAATCTTTTTCCACAAGAATCCCATTTGTTTTTTTAGTGAAGTTAATCTCAAGAAAAAGTAAGGCTTCTAAAAGCTGGCATTTTCAGTCAATTTTAATAATTTTGAACTGTCATGCTTAGAGTGTCATTCTGAAAAAGATGTTTTGTGTGGCAGCGTGTGCTTGCCATATCTGAGGAGAGAAATGGAGACTTCAACACACATTCATCTTCTGCCGGAGAAATGCCACGGAAAGGAAAGTGCTGGCAAGTGACTGAAAACTGAGGGAAAAGCTGTCTGCTGATTCAGAGTGACTGGCAGAACTGTGCTGAAGGATCTTGATCATGGTTTACAGGAATCACTTAAGGTCGCAGTGTTATAGAGAGGAGTTGGAGCTGTTTCTTTTTTCACACTGCACAAGGCTCTTAAAAAAAAAAATTCAGTAATTTAGAAGCTTTAACTGAAAAGTAATAAAGTATTCTCTTTTGTGCAAAAACCAAAATAATATAAAACCATAATAAAGTAATATATTAAAACAGTAATAAAGTATTATGTTTTGCCATATATTCCATATCTGCTAACTCTTCCACAGCGTTGTTTGGCTCTTTTCTTCCATGTTTACCAAAAGGATTGCTTTTACAGTCTGGCTCTGGGAAGCTGTTTGTGGTTTCTTATTGCAAGGGCTGGGTGTGCTGATGAAGAGTCTTTCAAAAGTCAGCTGGTGAAATCCATGCTGGAATAGTTTAAGTAAGGGAGTTTGCTTGGAGAGAAACTAAGATGATTTTGGTATGTTTATTGAAACTTTACCTTTATTGATAAAATTCTGTTTTATTAAACCAACAGTATATCAACACAAAAATCAAATTTATTAAATAGTTCTTATGTTAAGCTGTTGTAGAGGTGTACTTGAAATTGAAAACATAAGACAGTTTGAAAAGACTTAAAATTACTTGTAAAGTAAATATCGGGAATAATAAAAAGCTACAATGTTGTGGAACAGAATGGGAAAGTTCTGGTGAAATCGGAGTTTTAGTTGGTGCTAAGGGAATGTTGCAGGAGGTAATGAGCTAGGGAGGCTGGGCTTTGAGAAGAGCTTTTCCAGGCAGAGGCTGGTATTTATAGACTTGACCAAAAGGAAAAAAGCAGATAATAAGATAGAACGAAATTGCACAAATTTTCCCTTTTTTGTTTTTCTAAAAATCTGTGAGCTGCCCACTCTTTCTGAGACATTGCGTTAGTGTGCCTGTCTCGTGAGACAAAGTAATGGCAGGATGATAGTTCCAGTTGCCAAACAGTGGTGTGTTCTTCGGTTTGGGAAAAAAAATGAAACTGCATACATTTCAGCATACACTGAAAGCTTTTCTCATAGGCGTCTAACTTGGTTTATAGCAAGAAGAGTGGGAGACATACCACATGGCTCGAAAGAGAAGCAGAGTTGCCTGTCATCAGAAAATACTGAAGATGTCAGTGACCTTGCGTTATTGCAAGCTGTCTTGAAATGTAAAATGGGAGTAGGTGTTAAAAATTTTTCTCGAAGAACAGAAGCTTGGTCAGCTTTTTTTTTTTTAAGGTGATCACAAGTTTTCTGAAAGGTTAAGATCTTCTTTAATACCCTGAAAAAAGATTAAATATAAATTAATGCTTTCCCTTATCTTTCCAAATAAAGCAAATGCTTCTAACTTCTATAAAGTTACTTTTCCCAATTGATCAGAGTGTAAAATTAAAGCTCTGTTGCCTTTATATCTTAAAATCAACCATTTCACTAAATGCAAAATCTAGAGAATCATTTCAGGCTTGCCAAACTGGAGGGGAAAAAAAAAAAAAAGGAAAAAAAGAAAAAGCATATAGTGTTTTAAATGTTTTGGCTTTTGAGCCCAAAACCTTCAGAGAAGGCTTTGCAGGCCAAAAGGTATTTTTTCCAATTGTACCAGTTCCACTAAAATGATTGCAGAAGACCAGCAGCGCTCCCCCCAGTACAGCCCCTACCTCTGCTCATATCCTTTGTGTTATCTCTGTCCGTAGATGACAGCTACTAGTTTGTATAGCTTTAAAATGTGTAGTGTTTTGATGCACGTACATTTCAGTGTTAGCAGTTGTCCGTTGTTTAATGACATTTTTCTCCCATAGGTGTATTACCCAAACTTGGGATGGATGTGTGTTGATGCGACGGATCCAAAGAAAGGGAACTGGCTGCGGTATATAAACTGGGCACGTTCAGGAAAGGAGCAAAATCTATTTCCTCTGGAGATCAACAGGACCATATACTACAAAAGTTTAAAGGTATCAGTGTCTGAAGAATCAGTTACTGCTCTGCTACCTTTTATTATTAATACTTTTTATGCCCCTTTATCCAAATCCTATTTTTTTACTATTTGTATTAAACAGATTTTGAAACAATTTATGAAATGTAATTAAAATATTGCAAATGCTACATTTCATTGGTCTAAATTCTTCTGTGCCAATACAGTTGACATTAAGATCTATTAAAATATAGGATATGTACGAACACTAAGTCTATCTTGTTGGCACCAAATTTCATACAAACTAGAATGAAAAACTATAGCAGATCACGTAAAATAATTGTTTTCCTATTTCTGTAGATACTGAAGCACTGTCTACTGAGAATTTTTTGCAGAAGTCATTTATGCATTTCTTTTTGCATCACCTGACAAAGATTGGTTGTCAAGACACTTCTGTGGGTAGCTTCATGAAGATTTTTTTACCGGTTTTATACCATTCCAGTTTCATTCAGGGAGTGAGGGGCAGGAAGAAGGGTGTAGTTCCTGTGGCATTTTGTCTCCCAAACCAAGAAAAAAAAATACGGTTTAACTATAAATAATGGTAGAGTATGTTAGTGTTAGAATATTGTGGCTATAAAGTATTATTTGAATCTCTGCTCAAGAAGTGAGTATATCTAGCTCAGCTTTGTTTTTATTTAAAATGCTTTTGTGGCTTTCTGGGTATATGCAGCCTTGCTGTTACCCGGCATTGCTGTTTCTTACATTTCCTTGTAAGGCCGACAACATCTGTAAGTAACCAATCTTCACTGAATAAAAGAATGAGTTGATACCATGCAGTTTTGAAGTTTATAGGGCAGTACAGCAATACGTAAAGCTGTTATATTTTAGGTCACTAGAATGGGAAAAAACCCACAATCTTCTAAACGCTTTCTGAACTTTCTAATAGCTTTGAGACAGCGTTCAAGTAGAGGTTTGCTGTTGCCAGCCAAACTATTGACTTCTCTTTGGTGTTTTTTTTCACTGAGGGCAGGCTCCCAATGTGAAGCTGTAGCCAGCTTAGTTTTCTCTAGACATGTTTTCTTGGGTTGCCTCTGCCTTTGCCCATAGTCACACTAGTTCGTTAACGTAAGTGGGATTTTTGGAGTCAGTCTGACATTTTAAATTTTTCTCTCATTGAGTTTTTTTTGCAAAAGTTTTAGTCCTGATAAAGACAAGCATTCACCTATTTCAGATTTGCTTTCTGATGAATCATATTGCACTTTGGAAAATAATTGTACCACTAAAAGAGGCTGAGCACTGCTGATAGAATAGCAAATTCTTTCCCTCAGCACCTGAAATATGCTTTTGTTCCCTGATTGTTTTCTCTTGCGACCTGATGAGTTTTACCTGAGTAGGTCTTGCCAACAAGATCATGCTGCCAAGCAGCTCTTTTTGAAGGCTGTTAGAGCAGCCTCCAAGGATCAGTTTTATGGATTTTAAAATCTGTCTGGGATTTGTTGCAGTGCGAGATTTTGAATTTGGGATGTGAAGGGGCTCTTGAAAAAGCCACCTTCAGTTGGCTTTATTTGCCCCTGCAGCAACCACTTAAGATCCGCATGTGCTGCGGGATTGTTTATTAGCTTCATTCAGTGCTGGCAATACCAGTCCCAGGCAAACTGCTGGAAATTCATGTTGGTGTCTGCGCTGTGTGCTAGTCGGAGGGAGTCTTACATCCGAAACAGCGTTACCCCTGCACAAAGGCTTGCACTGAACCTCTTGGAGGCCAGTGTAGAAGCAGCAGCTCTGAGTAGTTTTGGGTTTGGGTTGCTCACAAAGCGGGGTGCCGGGACCCGAGCTGGTACAGAACCACCGAGCTGTTTCTGCCCTGTAGACTTAGTTCCAGGAAGAGAGTGCGGACATGCTGGAACTAGTTCTGCACGAGCCGGGTTGGGCTGGCTTGGATTAATAATCCTGGCTTTGTGCTGCTCAGAAGTAACCAAGCTGTTTGCAGGACCAAGTTGGTCCAAGGAGCGTTGCAGCCATGGTTCAGCGCTGCGTTCCTGCCCTGCCGGGATTGTCACTACATCTGTGACACGGGTCACTTCAGAGATGGTGGTAGAAATGTCTGAGTGGCTGCATGACACAAAACTATGTTATAATGTAAAGTTTAACTTCACTCCATATTGGGGGAAAAAACCCTCACAAATCTGTAATAATGAACGCTTGTTAAAAGTGCATCTGATAATCCAATTATTTTTTGAACCATCTGTTTCAATATATTTTATTCTCTTCTCCCACCTTTTAGAGAAGTGATATATAAGGAAAATTCTGATCTTTTTAATCTGTGATGATTTATGAAGTGAAAGCTTGATGTGAAATTGTACAGTTTTCACTACCGCTAAACATTCAGCATTCAGTCGGCATACCGATAAATCAGACCAAGATTTAGAAAGTCACACATTTTGTGATTTTTTTTTAATTGCACAAGTACACTATTCTTGTAGTTTAATATGAATATTTTAAATCCAATATTCTGTTTAATTTCTTGGCCATTCCAAGTATATGAGAACCAAAGGAAGGCATTAAGAAAGCTTGTTTGGTCTAGTGTTTTGTAAACTTACTTTTCATTATTTCAAGTGACAATTTGTAGTAAGCAGGATTTTTAAATAAAGTTAGTGTGAAGAAACTGGAAGTTAAGCTGCAAGTGACTGACAGCGTAGAAGTATAATGTAGAGGAGGAGATTTTGAATGTGTGGTCTCAAGGGCAAGTTACTATATTAAAGCATTTAAATATTGTCTGTTGTATCAGTTTTTACTATCCTATACCTTAGAAACTGCAGGGAAAATTTATACCCTGGAAAAAATTGTGTTGTTTTCAGCTTTTTTTTTTTTTTTTTTTTTTTTTTTTACAAAATATCGTTGCTTATATGTCTGCTTTTTATTTAAAGGTTTGGTTTTGTCTCACATTCTGTATCAGAGATGATGTTTTCTCATAGGGTCTGTATCAGCCTTAGATTCACATCACACCTTACTGACAACCGAGGCAAAAGAAAGCATGTAATAAATAACATCTTAAATGTCCTTCTCTTCATATAACGTGTTATGGTGCATACACTGCCAGTTCAAAACTGTTGTAAATTTACCGGCCCAGGTATGTGCGCATAGTTCCTTCCTGATCTTTATCATGATTCATAAATTTAGGGGAATTCCATTTAGTGATAAATAAACAGCGCAGTCTTTACTTACCCCCAAAAGAGAATTCGAGTGGCTTCTATGTCATTTTGTTCTGCTTTACCTTGAAGCATTTAAAGTGTTGTCAGAGCTATTTATTTCTTTCCCAAGGTTTCTTCAGCTTTTTGTGGGTTTCTAATTTGTAAGTTAAACAGGCTGATTTCCAAGCTTCATGGCTAAGATAAGCAAAGCCCAAATTTGCATGGTGTAAACGAACCCCAAAACTGCACAGAGCTTTAACTTCCCTGTTCTGGGCTGTAAATGAATAGTAATAGGATAGAATTTTTAAGTGAGTACAAGCAAATATTTTTCTCTTCCATCTCCTCGTCATCTTTATTGAAGGACTGAGGATCTTTGTCGGCTGCTTTGCATATGCTTTCCCCAGGATGCATATGTGAGAGTTGTGAGCTTTCGTTGAAAGACTCATTGTGGGGTTTCAGAAGTTCTTCCTGACTCTCCTAATGAAACGAGCCAGTTGAATAGTGTTAATTCTGCACATGGTACAGGACGTTGTAATTCTTGAAGAAGTAAAATGGCAGTGAAAACTCAGTTTCGAAAAGTCTTCTAAGTAAGCTGGGCTGTGAAACTGTCCTTGATTAAGGTGAAATGAATTTGTTTATGGAAGAATGTTTTGTCAAACAGGTTTATGAATACCTCAAGAACCTCCTTGTTACACAGGAATGCCATGTAACACAGGGCTGCGCAGTGTGAAAAACGCACAAAGTACCACACCAGCTGTCCACCGGGGTTACGCTGGGGGCGATAAGGCCACATCTAGGCACAAAAGGACAATATCACAGTAAAATGCAGTGTCTGCGGTGAAAAATAAATAATAAGGTCAGACAGGCACTTGCTTATCTCAGTCTGTACAAGACACATCGCCATGCTTGTACGTGTACAGGGAATCGAACTCTAGACAATCTGTGCTATCTCTAGAATATAACTTATTAGGATATTACTCTTGGAAATAACAAATTTTGAAATCACTTTAAACTTTTTGAGCAGAAAATACTCAAGATTAAGGAATTCTCAGTGTTGCAACAGAAAGCAGGTGGGAGTTACTAACCTAATGAGCCTTTCCAGAATTCATACCTCTTTTAACTAGGTTATCCCCACCTGACACCGCGACACACACAACGAGCTGGGGGTGACAGTTTGGGGGAGGTTGGTTGTTAGAGTTACTAGAGGATGTCTTTGGTAAGAGATGGCCATGTGTTGTCTGGTGTGGAAGTGGCACTTGGTCAGCGCAGTCCCTTTCTAGCTCATATTGCTAACGAGGGAGCTGGGTTAATTGTCTGGGTTTGACACTGCACCTCGTCTTAGAAGTACAAGGTTGGAGGGCTTCGTTTGGATTCTAGAGTAGTCACACCAAAACTTAAATTCATCAAGTTGAAAGTTAGTTCCAGCCGAGCAGCTAACAAATGACACGCTCGTTATCACCCTGTGTTTGCATTGCCTACCATTTTTGCTAGCTCTTTTTTTCTGAGTTTGTGTATTTGTTAGATGGTGAGTTGTTTGCATCAGACAACTCTTCGTTATTCCGTGCTGCTAAACAGCTGGAAAATGGGACTGTGCCGACAGGTTCACCGCTGTTTATCCTGTCAGGCCTCTGGGACTGTTAAAGGAGCCAAACCGTAGACTTTGCTTATGTTATAATTTAAACACTTAACATAGTTGCTGGGATCTTGCCTCTCTTGTTATTCCGGTGTCTGGGGGTATGAAGATAACCATCACCTTCATCAAGTGCTGGGAGACCCACTGAAAAAAGAAAAAAAAGTGCTGTAGAAGAAACAAATATTACTATTGTTCTTGATATAAAAATTCCCTTGGGCTTCAGACTTGAAATAATAGTGTAAGGATACCCTTTGCTGTAATGACTCTAAAAATAGTATTTTATCTCTCCAAGCCCAGTGGTCATTAAGCCCTGGACAGAGGGGGCTGTGGTTAAGGTAAAGGCATTTAAGTTGATTTTTTTTTCTTGGTTTTGGGTAGAGTGCTTCAGGAAATGGAGAGAGAATGATGAAGGTTTAAAAAAAAAAAAAAAATTAAAAAAAATAGATACAAATACGTCTTTAGTCTGCAAACTTGGAGTACTAGCTTGAATCTGGTAATGTTTTAACCAGAGAAACCAGTATCGATCCCTTTGGTGATGGTGCTGGGAATGGGAGTAGTAATTGCGGTGATGCCAGCTTGCCTAATTTGCTCTTTCCTGTGCATTTTTTGATTGGATAAAAAAAATAGAAATCATAAGTTTGGAATTGCAACAAATCTTTCATTGTGGCGATTAAGTGGGTCTGTTAAACGTGCAGTAACTCTCAGTTTTCCTCTGTATTCTCTTTAACTCACTGCCACAGTCTTTTCCCGCATCGTTAGATTTTGTTCCAAATTCCAGCTTTAGTGGGTGACTGAACACTTTTACTCCTTTAGTGCCCTGTGGAAGGTAGGTGCGCCTGGGTCCAGCAACGCTGCTGGGAAAGAGTTACCAGAATTAGTGTAAATAGTTGAAAAAAAAAAATTAAAGTGTAAACATAAAGTGTAAATCGCTGGTAACGAACACCAGGGACTCGATTGCTGCCAGTTCAGCCTGCGTGGATTTAACTCGATGTCACGATTGGAGACAAATCTAAATTTGGGAAGTTTCAAATTTATTTAATAATTGTGTGTTATTGCGTAATTAATTAGGGATACTGGCGGGAAAGGCGGGGGGGGAGCAGCTCGGCGCTGCGCGCCCTCCGGCCGGCAGGGGGCGTTGCCGGAGGCGGCCCTTGGCGCGCGGGGCGCCGCGGGCGGCGCGAGCCACCGCCGCCTTCGGCGCCGCCGCGGCCGCTCCCCCCCCCCCCACCCCGCCCGCCATTGGGCCCCCCCCCGCCGCCCCGCGGCCCGCCGCCAACAAGCCGCCGCCTGATTGGCTCCGCGCCTCTCTCTTCTCTCCCGGCAGCCAATCGCGCCCGGCGAGGAGCTGTTGGTGTGGTACAATGGGGAGGACGACCCGGAGATAGCCGCCGCTATTGAGGAAGAGCGAGCCAGCGCCCGCAGCCGGCGGCACTCCCCGAAAGCCAAGAAAGGTAAGGGCCCTCCGCGGCCCCCCGGGCCTCTCCGCCTGGCAGGGCGGCGGGGGAGAGCGGGGCGACCCGCCAACTTCTGCCGGGTGGGCGGCGGCGGCCGCCGTGACCTTCTGCGGAGGGAGGGAGGGCCGGGGGGCGGCGAGGCGAGGCATGGAACTTGTGGCGTCTGCCGGACCGGGCTGGAAAAGTTGGCCGGGGCGGCGTGAGAGGCGCCGGGCGCCTTCGCCGCAGCGGCGGGGAGGGAAAATGTCTGCGCGGGTGCGGGAAGGCCCTGGCGAGGGGCCGGGGCGGCCTCCCGCGGACCAGAAAGTTTGTGTGCGGGGGGGGTGGTGGTGGGTGGCGGCCGAATTATTTTCGGGCAGTGCTAACAAGTGAAGTGTCGCCCAGGAACGGGCTTCTGTGAGGCGCAGCGGTGGGTTTTTTTTACTCTAGCCGAGCGCTGGTGCGAGTGGAAAATTAAGGCTTTGTTATTTTCTGCGGTTTTTAATTTCTCGTTATTTTTAGGGTACTGGTGATCTCGTTGCTCGTGAAATTTTGCAGGCAGCGTGAAGGGACTACTTTTGGCTGACTTTGGCAGAGGAGGAAGGATGGGAGAAGAATTGCGGGGGGGTACACACGTTAGTCTTTACGTAAATACGTATGTCAAACCAGACATCCTTTATTTTTTCCATGATTAATTTAGCAGCAATATTTTTTTGGAGTGCATGTGTCTCCACGGATGGCCTTATATAACTGACATTTTGACTGCCGTTTTAGGCCAAAATCGCAATAAAAGCTGTCACTCACAGGGAGTAAATATAAAAAGGAAGTATTTACAGTTGTACCGTGAGGGTATCGATTCCTCTTGTAGGTGAATATGTATATTTTGTAATTCTCTGAAGGTGACAAGTGAACCAAAGAAGGAAAGGAGATATTTTAAATGGCATTATTGTGAAATTTTTTACCTTAAAATTTAGGGCCTGATCTTACTTGTAGCACAGTTGACTGTGGAACTCACAAACTCAAATATGTAGGAGAACAATTATTATATAATTATTTTCTTTTAATTTTACAGGGGGCTGGGAGAAAGAAGTGGTGCAACACAATTAGTTATTCTTTTGAACAGTAATTCATAGGTTAAGCTAATACAAACTGAAATTCAAGCACTTATTTTTATTTTGCTGCCTGTAATGAAAAGCATATTTAGCACATAAATAAGTAACGCTTTGTAAATTAGAGGCTGTATTATGCTTTTTCCTAAATGTGCATTATCTTAGCAAATAGAATTTGTGTGCCTGTGATTTACCTGAAAGGCTAGAAAAACAACTTGAAAAAATTTGATTATATTATAAATCAGAAAAGCCAGACAGAATAATTTCTAAGATAATTTTTCATGGCATAGAAGTTTAATTTACATTAAAAAAGTTATAGATAAAAATATCAGTAAACTAATTTGGTGGTAAATGGGTTTTGGGTTTGTGCTGTTTTGTGTGTTTAAAGTTTTAACAGCTATGGGTTTTACAGATTTCAGACTGTCATAATTAGGAACAATAGGTCTTTTAAAAACATAAACTTCTTATCAAGGCTCACAAACATTAAAAAGAAGAAAAAAAACAAAAACCAAACACAATATAGATGAAGCATTTGATGATACCCAGGAATAATTTATCTATGGAATTATACTCTTGTGTCATGAAGCAGAAAGACCAAATTCTGAGTATTTAGTTGCTTTGAATTGTTATGATTAAAGTTGCAGCATCTATGCTGTAAAAGATAAGGCAGTTGAAAGTATTTGCTTTATTCTTTTCTAATACATGCACATTTTGAAATTGTCTAGTTCTGTTTTTAGTAGGTTCCATTGGAATTACTTTTACTCCTCTACTAGTCTCAGTTATATTAGCATTTGTAGTAACATTACTTGTTAATATTTGCAGTTCACTGCAATTTTCTTATAAGAAACATAATATTTTCCTACTGATTTGATAGCAGTCCCTGCAGTTAAGATTCCAAAATGGTTTATACTGGTATCCCTTCTTTTGCAGATTCAGCTATATCTCTTGGATTTGGAAGTTTCTTAGCCCTGGGGTTGAGGTTTTATGGGATAATAAAGGAACATGAGCAGGGTCAAAAAGTAATTAAAAAAGAACAAAACCAACAACATAAAAAATTCTAACTATATGATAAAGAGGGCTTGATAGGAGAAAGATGTTGTGACTTAGCTTTATGCATGTGAAAAATTGCAGGTCAGTACGAGGTAATCTTTTAGATTAAACACCAATTATTGAAACTTGCTAGAGTAGTGTCTCTGGAGGGTTGTGAAATTTGCATTTATTAGCTATGTAAACAGATCATTTAATTCTTTTTTTTTTTTATAAACTTTATTTTGGCCTGTGTTGCCGGTTGTCGTCTTACACGTTGAGGAGAAAATAGAACTAAGAACTGCCAAGTTTAAACAACTGTGAATGAGTGTGTCCTTTAGAAACACATTTTCCAGAAAAGGAAACTGACAGTTTAATACCTTAGAAATGACTAGACAAGACCTTATTTGAGAGGTGTATTAAATAGTTCATAATTATGTATTCAGTAAAACAAATATCCTTTTGAATTTCTAGTGCATCTTAGGCCTCGTCCTTAGACAGTTAAGATATCTATCACTTGACAAATATGTCTTGTTTCTGCAATTTATTTAATGAACTCTGATTATATCAGAAAAGGTGATCATTTCACAAGTATTAAAAATGTGATGTTTTGCCTAATAAATCAAGACTTTCATTATTGTAAAACTTTTCATATTGCAGTAGGAATGCTCTTTATTTCTCAGTAAATCCTCACACGCTGTCAAGTCAGACTGTTTTACCATAAGAGGTAGGCCTTACTAAATTTGTAAAGTTGGGATGGCATTTAAGAATCAGCAGCTGACCAAGCGTAGGGTAGACATAAAGTACAAATTTAACTGTTTTCCTTGACCTTGATCTGACCTCTGTTTGCAAGTGATTACTGACACAAGGTTCATAATCTCCTTTAGAGCATATTTAGGATGGCACCTGGCATTCTCCGCAATGTACAGTCTTCTCTAACGTGTTTGCAGAAGGTGGGATCTTGGTTAAGCCTCAGTCGTGTTTCTCAAAATTTGCCTGCTCTTTACTTACGCGACTTCTTCAGCAGTTCAACATCTTGCATGTTTTTGTTCATGTAGTCTGCATTCAAAATACTGTACATCTCCCAGGTGTTAATGTTCAGTAGTTACTGCCTGGCCTGGTGATAGGTTTTCATAGCTGGAGTAAATCCTTACATCTTTCTTCTGCTGTGCACAACAGCTTAGGAGTCCTTAAGGAAAAAGAGGCAGTTCTTACTAATTTATTTTTATGCATCGAAACATTGTGTGTTGTTGCTAAGGTGATGAGCACATTTGAGATCTAGAAAGAAGTTTAGCAGGATAAAAGGGTATGGGGGGGTTGGGAAATACAACCCCAAAAAAAGAAAACAACTTATTGAACTTGGGTAGCATCAAAGGTTTTTGTCAGAGCCAAGTCCTGTTTTCTGTGACATGATTACTACATGGTTAAGAGCCAGCAGCTGCTGGTCAATAACAAGCAGAAAAATGATCTAATACATTCTTTGCTGCTTTTTCATTTTCTGAAATTTCGTTTATTTGTTAAGCATTTATCATCTGCTTCTCCCAAGTTGTAGTTAATATGCTTCTGTTCTGCCTGCCAGGCTTGTTGGAAAATTCATTCAAATCAAATGCATTAGCACAAGATTTTTCATTAATTCCCTTTCTAAAAAAAAAAGAGAGAACAGCTTGGCTTTCCCTTTACAGTTGAATTCATGTGTCCATTAAAGGAGTAGTGTGGACATCTTTTTCTCTCATCAGGGCATTTCTTCCTTTATATTTGACAGTAGTAATATGTAGTAGTAGTAGTAAGCGGTAGTATCGAAGATGAGTGTTTCCGTCAAGAAGAACACTTATAGAGTCTCTGGCTTCAGACTCGGTCTTCCTTTCAAAAGTAACTTTTCACTAACTGAATAAAAGTATTTTTAAAAAAAAAAAGTGATCATACATAAAAATATCCAGTGGTTTTTATCAGGCTATAATCTGCTTTAAGGTGCTAAGTAGGCTCCAAAGTGTAATCAAAGAATGCTAAAATCATCTAGGCAGTTTCTGTCGTCGATTACGTGGCAGATCAAAAGTTTGTTCTCAGAGGAAGAAAGATACTGATGTTACGCAGTTTGCGCTGCTACATGCTTGTGAATAACAAATTTTAAAAAAGTGTGGGGGGGAAGAGGGCAATGTTTTACTTCTCCTGTGCTTATTTATATCTCTCTGGTAGTGGTTCCACGCTGTGCTGTTCAGCTGTATTTGTGTCTTAGCTGTGTTCCACTAGCACTTTATCTAGGCAACAAACCCCAGTGGCATAATTCGTACTATTGTCTGGAATGAATGCTGCATGTTCTTCTTTCATATCCCTCTCTGTACAAAGTCAGGCTGTCAAGAGGGGGGGAAAAAAGAGTCTGTAATTTCATTTTGCCAAAAGGACATGCTGCATAAGGCAACTTGAGTTGTCTGTCATGAAATGAAATGACCTCTTAAAAAAACTCACTTGTGTCACCTCTTAAAATAGAGTCCTCTATTGTCGTGCAGGCAAAACACCTGAATTGGGTTCATCTGTGTCTTGGACAGCCCTGGTGATTTTTTTATTGTAGTATAAAGTCTCAAACCATTGCTAATAAATCTTTTAAAACTTTACTACCTTAAATGGCTCTACTGCGATTGTAATGTTGCTATTTCTCATAGTTCTTATCAGATTTCAGGGAGAGCGTGAACTGTAGGGTAACTCTTAGTAAATAAGTCACAGAAATGGTGTGAAATTAAGGTGGGTGAATTATGACTCAATTATCATATGTTATAAATAATTATGCCTTATTTTATATTAGTCTGAATGCAAAGCGCAACTTCATGCTTTTGCTTCATAGATTCTAGCTAAATGCTGTCATAATAAGTTACACTGGATTCTCTTTTGCTTGTAAGCGTGACTTGCTGAAACAGTGTCAAATTGCTGCTGCAGAAAAGGGACATGTGAAGATGAAATAAGCAGGTTAAACTGTGTGACGGTAGAAATCCTTGCGGTTTTTTGTTAGTACTTTCATAGGCATTCTCAGTTCCAAATAATTAGCTGTACTTGAGAGTCAGGTAAATGTCCATCCTGCTTACAAAAGGTAGGCCTTGAATTGCCATCTGGATGTCATCACAAATCACGACCAAACGATGCCCTGATTGTCTGTTTTTTAAGTTACATGAATTTATTAGGCTTGTACTTGGAATAAGTTTAAAAGTTTATTTCCAAACAGAAAAGAGCTTGTGAGAAAAATGATTGTGTATTAATTGGAGTGTAGTTTATAGACAAACGTTAAAGTTCTGTAGGTTGTACATTTGTAGTAAGGATAACATGAAATGATATTCTTATTTAAGCTCTATTTCCAGTAGATGTGATGAAAAACTTAGGAACTCAAGGCTTCAAAATTTCCTAGCCAATGACTGGGAAAAGACAAGGGAGGAAGGAGAAGGTCAACAAGATCATTTGGAACAAAACCTTGAAACGAAGTTTACTTTGATTTCCCAGAATCACACTGATTTACAAGAAGAATTCTATAACTCCAGTTAAAAAGCAGCATTTGGGATGTCAAGGGAACTGTATCTCTCACGGCAGCTTCTATATGGTGACAATCTAGTATATTTGAGGTCTTCTAACCAGGGGAAATTTTCTTTTATCCCTCATAAACGGGGCCCCTTGAATAGGAGACTTGTATTGCTTTAAATTCCCATCTTCCCTTCTACAGCAACGCCCCCAGTTCCTATGATAGCTGCTGCTCTGAGCTTTCCTGAACAGCACAGTGAAATTGGTATGATTCATTCCAGCCTTGCTCCTGCCTACAGGTTTAAGAGTAGGAGAAGATAAGCCTTCATTTCAGAGGTAAAAGAATAAATTATCTGTACCTTAAAAAATTAAATATTTCGGCACTAAATTGCATGTATTGACTCCTTAAACTCCATATTTTTGAGTATAAACTTTTGGAAATATGAGGCCTTAGCACATTCAGGTATTTCCTAAGTTCTTAAACATGAGTGGTTTTGCTTTAGTCTCAGGTTGTATCATATTTATGTGAACATTGGGAAACTTGTTTACTTATGTGCTGTAATTACAAGGTTAGGGAAAGCTGTAAGGTTTGTTTCATCTTAAGAAGTCTCAGATGTACTATTGTGTATACACTTCTTCTGAAAGTTTTCCGTGTGTGCAGCTGGGAATGGCCATCCACAGGCAGTAGTGGTGTGCTCCCTGGGCAGTGTGGGACTGGCTGTTATGGCGTATCAGGGTATGGACTGGTACGAACTGGTACATGTTTGTAGTGCGGCAGTCCTCAGTTTGTCTAGACGAGCATCTGACTGGTGATGCCAGTAAGAAAGCAGAACTTTTTATAAGAAGAATTCAGCAAAGGGCCTGAAGGTGATCAGGAATGTGGTGTGAGGACTCAGTGCTAGAGTCCCCGATGTCAGAAGGACGTGGTCCTGTTGGAACGGGGCCAGCGAAGGCCACGGAGATGCTGCGAGGGCTGGAGCCCTTCTGCTCTGAGGACAGGCTGAGAGAGCTGGGGCGGTTCAGCCTGGAGAAGAGAAGGCTCCGGAGTGACCTTGGAGCCCCTTCCAGTCCCTGAAGAGGCTCCAGGAAAGCTGGGGAGGGACTCTGGAGCAGGGAGTGGAGCCATGGGACGAGGGGGAATGCCTTTAAACTGGAAGAGGGGAAATTGAGATGAGATCTGGGGAAGAAATTCTTTGCTGTGAGGGTGGTGAGCCCCTGGCCCAGGTTGCCCAGAGCAGCTGTGGCTGCCCCATCCCTGGAGGGGTTCAAGGCCAGGTTGGACGGGGCTTGGAGCAACCTGGGCTGGTGGGAGGTGTCCCTGCCCAGGGCAGGGGGTGACACTGGGTGGGCTTTAAGATCCCTTCCAACCCAAACCATTCTGTGATTCTCTGATTTTCAGATCTTTGTTAAAACAGGTACTACAAGCACCTTGCATACTCTGTTACTTTATCTCTTTTTTGTCCTTAACTTAAAATAACAATATGGCCTTCGTGATTGTAAGAAGTTGGCATGTTTCTAGCTATTAATTTATGTCTGGTTAGAGAAAATGTATATATTTGTCTAAAATAATAAAAAATTTTTCTTGGGTTATTTGTTATATTCAAATTCTAAAGTGTTCCATATTTTTCTTTTGCTTTTTCAGCCACACTTCTATACTATTTTTTCCAAGTTAATAAAATGCAGCTAGACTACAGTTGCAGTATTTCCTAGCAAATTTGCTAATCCTGTCTTCAGTTACGTAACTTACAGTGGGAAGTGAAATAAAGCACCAGAAAGCTTTCCAGTTTTAATATTTTTTTTTTTTTCTATTGATGACATTTAGCTTTAAAACAATGAGTGACCTGGAAGAAAAGAAGCTTGGTTTTTCACTCTTTTTTTTTTTTTTTTTTTTTTTATTAAGCCGGTGTGTTTTGAAATTATTGTCCTCCTTTTTTAGGAAAATACTTTTTAAATTTTTCTGAAAATAAATTACAAGTTACTAAGTTTCTATTAAAATACTAGTTTCCTTGCAGAAATATTTTATTGCGTTAGGATTTTCTTAGAATGTTCGCTTCTGAATCACAGAACTCTTTTAAGTGCTTCCGCTTTGAAGATGCAGAGAAAATTTGGTGATTACTGTTTTAGGGAAGAGCTTTGAGATAAATAGATTGGGAGGTTATGTTCAAAAGTAGGAAGGGGATGAATTCTCACAGAACAGGAGAGTAGATGCTGTTTTCCAGAGTGAAACAAGTGCTTTTCTTTTTTTTATTCCGTTAAGTGACCTGTTTTGTAATTTGGAATTGACCTGTTGCTTATAGTGTATAAGCAAGCAACTCAGTGAGTTACTGTCTTAGCTGTATTAAAGTGTTTGGATTTGCTGTCTTACTTAAATCTACGTGACTTTTATTCATGTCATAATCCTTTCTTAAATTCTTTTGCATGTTAAGTCCAGGTTTTACCACAGACCATTGCTCTTTCTATGGTTTCCTTACCCTCCTGTGCAATCTCCTATTTCATTTTTTGTTTTATATTTGTAGATTTTGGCTTTTATAGCGGATACAACGTAAAGTCTATGATTGACTTTCAGTGTATTCCTATTTTATTTACCCCTAGCTTGAATCATGTCTTAATTTAGTGAAGTGTCTAAGTTGTTCTTGTAATGAGAATCTTCCATATCTCTTAATCACTTTACTGCCTTTCTCTAGGTGTTTTCTTTTTATCCTTCATCTTTTCAAAACCATGTGAACAATGTTATTCATATTGATTCTGTATCATTAATGGTACTAAACTTTATTAGTGCTTGTTTTTATTACAATTTACCATAATTTTGCATCAGCCATTTATTTTACTTGAATTGTTTACAGGGAACGTCTTACACCGAGGGCCTGTCTATAGATGCCCCGTGTAATTTATTAGGCAGTGATAAACAAGCATGATTAACTTAATTTCAAGTATGTTCATACAGAGTTTTGATAGCTGCTTTTTGGTGTGAAGAGATGCAGAGTCCATTTGTGTATGTGGCTGAGAGCTGTTTTCTTTAATTGTGAGATCTCCTTGCTTTGTAAGGCAGTTTGTGTTTGTAAAGTTTCTGTGAAGATTCTCGTGTTGCTGGATTATGAAACTGCAAAATACCAAAGTAATCTTATATTCCACTTACTAAATAGTTAGTACATTTTCCAGAATGAACTAAAAAGAAAAGCAGTTGTCAGACCAGAGTGTATTTAGTTTTCTTAACCTGTCAAACCTTCAGATTTATTTTGTGGTTCCTGCCAAGAGCCTTACACAGATTGACAGGAATGACTTTGTTCTGAAGAATTCTCACTGGCCTACGCTTGCTGTGTCAAGTTCCTCAAGGAAACGTTAGAGCAGTTTAAGTTTTTACTTGGGTTTAAGAGTTATTGAAATAAGACTCACTGCTATTTCAACATTTGTAGCCAAGAAATTAGATAATGTCTGACCATCAGATATTCAGTAGCAAATACTTACCTTTTATAAACTATTTCCTATGGACTAAGCAAGCACAGTAAGATCACCAATGCATGCAAGTTATTTAAGATGAAACCCTCAGAAACATTTACGAGCTTACCAGTTAATTTTGTTGTCACTTTCTGAATTCTGCAGGAGTGTTTGATAGACTATGATTAATGCTTTAGAACTTCAAAGAGGCAGTATTATTAATGCAATGATTGACGTGAAGTTTCTCTAGTGAGAGTATTAGAATAGCTGAATATCTATCATCTTGATTATTATTACTATTATTTTGCAGTAGCAAACTGCTGTGGAAACGGGTAGTCAGCTATCCAGCTATTCTGACTTGCATTGAGAGCCAGATACCTTGCTTGAGTCTAGTCAAATATATGAATATTGTTTTAATTGGCAGTCCATAAGAAACAATTTGATCCTTGAATGGGAAGGACCTAGTGTTTCTGAAATTGACTTGATTCATATAAATTTTGGTAAATTTTCTCAAGTGTCGCCATTATTCACAGTCAAGTCCCATGCAAACTTCTTAGTTGCTGCCAGTAAAATTGGGAACTGTCTAGGTGGTCAGCTGTGGTGTAAAGCATCTCAGCTGCAATGGTGGCTGACCTCTCTTTAGCAGTAAGTTTGTATCAGAATGTTAAAATACACACCTGTGCCATAGAGTCATACTCTTAAAAGGAAACCTGTGTGGTACCACTGGCAAATATTAGAGTTACCTTGGGCTTTTACCAAGGAGTAGGTCATACTAAGTTTCAGTGAGTTGAGTGAAAAACTGCCTTCCTGCAGAGTGTTCCATTTCGAGGTGCAGATGAAGAGCAAAGAGTTGCAGATTTTACGGACCCTTGTTAGGGATTGCAAAAGCGAAGAGGACTTTGTGCAGAAACTTTGCTCGTTGCTACCAAATCCTTAACTGTTAAGTGTCAGCCTCCGGTCTCTCGTATGCCAGAGCTGCTGTTTCTGGTTCCTTGCCTGCAAATGGAAACGTCCAGGTTACTTTTCAGTGACGTTTTATTTTTGTATTCTGTTTTAGTTGACACTTTATGCTATGAAAAGATGTGTGCAAAAAACTTCTACAACTTTAAAGTGTAATTTGATCTAAACAGGTTAATCTTGAATGTAGCAGTTAACCGAGCAAAAAACAAATACATTTGTATTGTAACTGGTATTTGTTATCACTTTATTTGAAAAATGGAGGAAGCTGCTGTTCCCTATAGTGACTTTATGAGCCTGTTGACCTTTCTTGATTTCATAAATTAGGCATATACCAGTTTGGCGTTTTCTGGTTTGGAGCAGACTATAAATTTAGTAACTTTGATTGTCGGCTCTGTTAAGATGAGTGCCAACTGTTGCCGTTGTCCTGCAGCACTGTCTGGATCCTACGTCTGTGAGAGGCTTTGCTCCTGTTTCCTCAGCGCTGGAGACTCCTGTTACAGTAAACCCAGTGCCCGGGTTAGATACAAAGGCAGTCCTGTTTCCTGGGGATTGTAGCCCTTGTACAGCTGCATTCTCCAAGTAAAGCCAGAGCCTGTGTCTGGACAGACGTTTGGATGAAGTGCATTTTTGGTCTTCCGTGCAACTGCAGCTCTTCACTAACTTTTTGAGAGTTGTGTTTGGCATGGAGGAGCAAATGTACTCTTGGTAGCAGAACTTGCCAGTGGTGTATGAAGGGCACTAGCTTTTGGGTCTGCATGTGGACTCAGCAATCCTTTTTTTTCTCTTTTTTTTTTTTTTCTTATTAGTATGACCACTACTGAATTTAAACATATCCACTTTGTCAAACAGAATAAAATGGCAGGTAAAGTCCTAAGTAGTTACTTTTAAAGATAACTTAGCTAAGAAAAAACCCAGATGTTTTTGATCTAAGCCCTCTCAAATGTTTAGTGATCCAAATAGGGCAATGACAAATATTTGGGTTATTTATTACAGATAAAGGCAGACTGATCTAATAATGATTGTTTTAAGCTTTGTGGTTACAAGTAGTGATGTGAGGCCTTTCATTTGCATTATCTTCCAAATGATGCTGTCAAAATGCATGTTATTTCTTAATTATCTGAGCGTTAGCTTCATTTCAGGGTCAGAAAAACATTTCGGGGAGAGCTATAGCGAATGTAGAAGCAATATTTTTCTGGATTCAAGTAAAAGCTTGTATTTGTTAAAGTGGATATTTAAGTTTTGACTAATTCTCTGTATTTAAATACAAAATTTGGATGCTCTATTTTTAACTGAATTGTACATAAAACCTGGCTAAATATAGAGAACACCAGTTATTTCTGGAAAATCTGTATGCCAGCTGGCTTTTCTTTTGCTGCTGTGTTTGTTTTAATATTTAGCAAAATAAAAGCTAATGGAATATAACTATAGAGAAGGATGTTTATCGTGTTTTCTGTAATGGCTTGGCTGTGTCAATGGTAGCTGTGGCTGGCTATCAAGTAACTTGTTAGGAATTTGCAGTGAATGGTGGGAGGCTGTGTTATTACGGAGGGCAGGAGGTAGAAATAAACAATTATGTTGAGTGATTGAGAAATTCTAGAGCAGGTCTGGTTGCATATTTGTGTACTCTGTATCGGCTGTTTTAGTTTTAGAAATATTGGCATCGAGGCAGGAGTAACATTTTTAAATCTTGTTAAGATAAAAGCTCTATGTTTAATTATTTACACTTAATTGTTTCATCACAGCTCTTGTGTGGGTTAAAATTGCATAGAATTAAACCCTGTGGATGTTTGTTTGCCATAGTTTATAATTGTTAGGTGACATTCTGTACTACTTAAGTCATTATGGATGAGTAAGTCTTACAGTCTATAAACTTCAGACTTCCTGTGATTTATACTCAGGTTAGTCAGAAGGTGTAACATGTTAAGGAATTGAATGAGATGCTGCAAATACGGATGGTGTACTGTTGCAAACAGATAAACTACTTTTTGCCCCCCTTTCTGTTAGAGAGCGTGATGGTACAACATTTAATTTATAAAACATGAAGGAGACAACCCCAGTTTTTATGGACTGGTGTAATACCACACATTTTAGATAGGCTTCCTGCTCGTAGGACTTCTCAGCCTAAGTGGTTTTTATTATTATTATTAATTGTTTATCTGAATTTTGTGACTAGCTTCAGCTAAGCTTTTCTGGGCTCATGAAGAACTCCATGTAATGGCAATATATTCCCTTTTACTTGCTGTGGCATATCCTATGATGCCATGCTAATATTTCTTGTACTGATTATTATATAATTTAAGAAGTTTGTGGTGAGATTTAGTAACATGATCTTCAGTGCTGTCATTACAGTGGAGACTTTGCCAAACATTTGCAGAAATTGGTGTTTTAAATAGCCCAGCTCAGAATTTTCTTATACTTTCCATGGCAACAAGTTCATCTGTTATGCAAATGTCATCTTAACAGTCTCTGTAAATGCATTGCTCTGTTTCTTTTCTGTGAAGTGGATATTTAGTGCTTGGTACAAACATATTTTAATACACATACACAGTTAAATGTATGTGCATCTGTATTCAGGTGTATTGAAATATCTTCCCAAGGCGAGACTTCATTGCAACATTTATAATCTGTTTGGAAAATGCAGTGATTGAAACGCTACTGTTTGTAAGTGAAGTGATAGTTAATGTGTAGCAATATATTTATACAACAGGTAGTTTGATATTAATAGAATTACCGTGAAGTTTGTCTTCCATGCTTATTCCGTTCCTCTCTCTCTTGCTTCCACCATGTAAGCTTGAAAGTGTCTTTTTAAGGAAGAGGAGATGCGAGTTCTGCTGGAAAAAAGTATGGAAGGACCTTTGCTCACTGCGTTTGCTTTTATTCTTGGTGTCAAGCAGACATTTATCTCTGCTGCTGCTGTTTGTGATCTTCAAACAATAGTAGTAGTACTGGTCATTGAGTTTCGGATTATAGCGAGGGAAAATATAAGTATATAGCTGTATGTATTATGCCTCTCCACCTTTAAGATTATTCGATATATTAGGTTTGGGCAGGTTGACAAGGCAAAATTGAGATCTTTTGTAGATGTGAATTATTCTCATGGTTCTCAGAAGTTAAAATTACATTGTGTAATTTTTGTGTACTGTGAAACAGCTCTTGTCAATTTTAGTGTTTCATTTGCTTAACAATACCTAAAATTATGCCTACATAAACTAGTTGTATCTGATGACTTTATAATTGTATTGCAAGAAAAATGCCCCACCAATTATTTATAATAATGATGGATTGAGGAAAACATGGTAATAAAGGCATTTAAATGTCTTTTTCTGCACGTTTTCATACATACTTGACAGCATTATTGAAATAGGCCTCTTAATGATACTGTGTATGTAGGCATTCAGATTTAATTGACGTACCCTTTAATTAGAAGTTTATTTCAAAAATTGAGCTGTGCCTTGTATGGCTTGAATTTCGCCCATAGAATTGCTGGAATATGAATAAAAATGTGCTGCTTTTGCATCCTTTTTACACATCTCTAATGTTGAATTTTAGAAAGATGTAGTCTTGAAAATGGAAAAGTCGGTTCATGTTGTCATACTTCATCTGTAGTTTTGAGTCAGAGAGAGAGATACCTTCCTACCTAGGGGAAGAAATTTTGTCAGAGAGTGTTAGAAGGGGTTTTGCGTGTGTGTGTGCGCACCAACAAGTGGGATGCATCTCTATAGCCAAACAGGAAGATGCTCCTTGTGTAGCATATCTTAAACTAACAATAAAATAAAAAAAAAGCTTTTTCTGTCTTGACTCATACCAATTCAGTCGTGGGGGGCGGGGGGGGGAGTAATCTACCACCAAAGTTGTTCTATGGTAGCACTTGAATATCTGAGCCCTGGGAGATGTCCTGTGGGGTTCTGCAGTAATTTTTCTTGCCAGCACAAGAGCCTTTCCCCCCAAAGCATTTAGTGGGCAGCAGTTTTGTATTTTGCTTTGTTTTAAGTTGGAAGCTTTTGAGTTCAAAAGATGTTCCCTCCCCAGGTAATAATGTATGTGTGTGTTCAGAAGTACACTTGAGAGTTTCAGCTAAGCTTGCTCTAATCAAGTTTCAAAGCGATATTTAAGTACAAATAGTTAAAAGGAATTTTGGTATATTGTTAACAGTAATATTATGTAAGAAATATTGGAAGTTGATGTCATAATATTAAATTAACTTCATTTTAATAGAGCAGAATTGTTGAGGTGTCTTCTTTGAACGTTGTCATCTTTTCTATTCCTAGCCTAATATTTCCTAGCTTTGTGACATGTCCCTGCTACTTCTACTATTGCTTCCTCTTTCTCCAATAATTTGCAGTGTCACATTTTGAACGATGTAGTGGAATAACCTCACCTATCCTCGATGACTTAAAACTTTGGACAGCAATTGAAAAATGGTTTCATTACCATAGGCTATGAGATGGTGGATGCTGTGAGTCAAATATTCTTTGACGCAGTAATATGATGAAGGTGTAAGTCTGCAGTGCTTAATTTGCAGTCCCTACTGAAAAATGAATAACTATACCGTGAACCGGCAGTACATGCTTTGAAATGTGGCTATTAGCATTAAATAAAATGTTTGCAGAACCTTGTGGGTTTGAGGTCAGATTTTCAGCAATTTTTTTTTAATCCCCACGGTTATACGAATAATCCTTATATGGCATATCATACCTACCGGCTTTCCCTAAATGTCAAGGGTTCTTAGCAGTTCACAGTGATTGTAAGCAGCTCTTAACACACAGGTATGTTGCTATTTATTTACCCAAGTGGTTTATGATGTGGCTTTGCTGTCTGAGCAGGTGCTGGTAGATAACAATGAAAGGGTTTGTAAACAAGATTCCACTATGTAATGAACCGTGGCTAATGGTAGAGTAAAAAACAATAAATCAAAAAGCATAGTGAAGACACTTAAAATGCTAACCCAGGAAAATGTATTAAAAGAACAGTCTTAGTATTCACATCTTCATCATGGACGTTTTGAATTCAATACCTTTTTTTTTTGTGCTTAGTTATTTACTGTTTAACCAGTTCCACCTATTAAATATGTAAGGTCTTTAAGATCTATATGCTGTGTGTGACATTCACAGTTAGACAAGATTCTGAGAAGTCACTGCAACATGTTTCTGCATTTTTTCATGCTCCTTCAGCTAACACCACTTGCATTTAATTTTTTGGAGCAATTTATTCCGTTATTTTGGAGATGGCTTTTTTGTCTGTAAAAAGCATTCATTTTTTCTAGCCTGTCTTCCAGAACAAACTGGTCAGATTTTTACAGATGCTTGAAGGTTTAAGGAATTTACTTTGAAAAGCATGATATCTGCCAGTATTCTGCATACAGGAACAGAGGAATTCTGGTGCACAGCAAACTGATTCCCAAGTTAAAAATCAAGTTGCATCAGTATTTGAAAATTCATTAATCAGAATAATGTGGAAATGCTCACGCATTCCTGCTGAATTTTCTGTAAGGATTTTTTAGCCTGTATATACACTTAATCTTTATTTCATTCTCTCCAATGCCTAAATGCTGATTTTTCTTTTTTTTTTTTTTTGTCAATAGGAGAAAAAAATCAAAAGTTGATTTACAAAATAGTAGCAACTACTGCGTGGGATTGATGCAAACTGTCACTAATTTGAACCAGTCCCAAAGGGATTTGACTAGCGAGTTTGTATTAAAACACTTCATTCACATTGTGAAACTGTGTGTTCATTGCCATTTGTCAGAGTTTAACATGCAAATTTGTGCTTTTCCCTTTAGCCATACCATTTCAAGGTGGCTGCGCTCGTCTGTGCCTTAAGAATTCTTTCCACGTGTCACTGAGGTAGCTTCTGCACTGTTTTCCGTGACAGTTGAGATTTGGGCAGGTATCTCCTGTACTTCTAAGCACCAGCACGGATAGGGTACGGGGTAGATAAGTTGTTACTTGGTTGCAGTTAGTTGTTGACTACGAATTTCAAGGGAATACCGGAAACTCATGCCAGTAATTCTTTTCTCTTATTAACACAAGATTTTTGGGGAGGCAAATGTGTCTCATATTTCTTGTAAGTGATCAAAACAGTGTTTGGGATCAGATGTGAGCGTCCTTCTCACCTTATGATCTTAACTGTGAACGTGTTTGGTGCTGCTAAGTGCTAACTAAGGTTATTAAAGATAATAGTATCTTGTACAATTTAGCAATATTTAATGATAGAATTCAGCTCCAAGTGTGTGGAAAGACTGTGTGTGGAAATTCCCTCCTGGCATTTGAGTATGCTTATCTCATGCCACCAGAAATAACTCCGTGGTTTTACAGCTCCATTAGTATTTTGGTTAACAGCAAAAATACGAGCACAGATAACTTTAGGTTGTTTTGAGATGTCTTGTTTTGATCAATAAAATGAAGTATGGGCAAATAAAGATTATTTCTCTTTTAAATTCTCACTGTGTTGTCGTCTGAACTCCTCTGAAATAAGTGGGACTACAGCATAAGTATCAGCCGATTATCTGGACATCAGCAGTAGCATGAAATCTTCTGTGCCTATTGCACCGTTTGTGCTGAATGTTATACAGGTATTTTAAAGGTGTAAAGGCAAATAATGCCTGTGCTCACCTATCTACCACATAAGTGAAGGAAAGGGGAGAAAAAGGAACCATATTTAAAAATTAAGTTGCAAGACAAATTGATGCATTCCTCTTTTGACCTTTGTCACTATAGACAAATAGCTACTTTCCATCTGTTTCTTTCATTCATTTTCCTTTGCATCTCTCTTTTGCAATTCTTTTAATGCACATACGCATATATTAAGTTCTGCCCTTCATTTATTCTTTTGTCATTGTTTCCATTTCACTTTCCCTGTGTTTCATTCCTGTATCTTTCTTGTTTAGACCAAGTGGAGGATCCAGCTGGCAGTAGCAGCCATGTAGGACCCTTCAGGAACCTGATGGTAAGTGCACGTGTGTACTTATACTCAGGCTTCCACCAGGTTCTGTATTCTGAGGCATTTTCCCCTTCCTGCTGGCTTCTCTTAGTTCTTGACATCTTAAACTGTAAGAAAACTAAGGGTCAGACCTTGGGCTGCTCATTGATATCCTTTATATCAGAGTAGTAGGTTGCGTTTTTCATTGAAGATCTGAAAGTGATGCTAATCTTTCAGGTTTACGTGCATTTAAAAAGCACTGAGAACTCATGAAGGAAAGTCTATTAAAAGCTGTTAAATATCTTTGAAAGTTCCTGAACTCTAGATAGGTGAAAGCTGGGAGAGCATACCAATGAAATATCGCTTTACTATTATATTCTTAAATTCTCTTCCTGGGCATCTGCTGTTGAACATTCAGCGCCATGAAATGGGTGCATCTGGGACAGTCATTGTCATGCTTGAATGTAGTGGATTCTTTTAACCTTTACAAAGAAAGCCGCAACCTAGAAAATAGAATAAACGAAAGCTGGTAAAAGGAAAACATCAAAAATCAGTTGGTGTCTCTAGTTGATATGTGTCGGAAATTGATCTGACGCATCTAAAATTATGTATGTGTGCAAGCAGTTTTGCTCGCTATTCTGAGTAAGGGCAAGTAGGTGCTAGATGAATCTTCTCTTCAAATGCGTTTATGCTTAAAGGCCAAGAACTTGAAACATTTCCAGCTGTATCGGTGAGCAGGTTGCATCGAGAGCAGGTTGCGTCTTTCATTTTTTTTATGGAGTGTGGCAAGAGAACTTGCAAGTGATGATCTTTCCATCAATACCATATGGAAATATGTGATTCAGGTAACTCAAAATTTGATACAAATCCTGCTATTCCAGTGATTTCTCAGATTGCAATTGTATTTGAGGTACTGTAAATTCTATAAATGGGTGACACTTTGGAAAACCTTTGCATGCTTTAGCACTTTTAAGTGATTTTTGTTGTTGCTTTTACATGCTTTACCTCACATTTTAAATAACACAATGTATTTCTAGTCTTGTTTTAAGAAATAATGAGTTGGGTCTTGGTTTGAAGGCTTTTACAGTAACCTGTCACTATGCTGTGAAATTCAGTGCTGCTGTAGAATAAGATGTAGAATCGCCCAGTGACTTCATCTGCAATCATATGCTGCACCATCTAGTAAAATACTGTCTCTAACCGTGGCCAAGTTTGGTGTAGATGAGGGACGTGGGGACCAACCTTTTCCTTCTTGTTTCCAGCCTCACCTGTAGAGGTGAGAGGTGAATCTAGAATTTTTGTCATTTAAGTCAAGATACTGATGTTGGTCTTCAGATGATAAGCAGTCTGCAAAAAAATTGATCTCTCTTGAAGGGTCCTAGCAATTAAATATATTTTGTTACGTCGCTCTTAAGGTTTATTGTGATGCATGTTTGAATCTCTAGGAATGTATTGCAATTTTACTTTGAGGCTTTTTACCTAGAAATGGAAGTGTTTGTTGGTTGTGTTACTGTACGTTTCAGGAGGGATTTCAGGTAGCTTAGCAGGTATTTCTGGAAACTTGTTTGAAATCCTTCATACTTAGATCTTAGTGCTACTGGTTGTAATTACAAACATTAGAGGTGCTGATGCTACAAAATTACGTTCAAGTTGGACATTTGCCTGTCAGGTAAAGACGTGCTTAAACTCCTTACGCCTGTGTAAACTCTAAAATATATGCTAAAGGTTCAGACAACTTGCAGGTGTTTGGTGTAAAATACAATTGAATATTGTATTGTCAAAGAAACCAGTGTTAGTTCATTATGGCAGATTTAGACACTGGGATTGTTGGAATATTTGAGGATATGATGAGGTAATTGCTAGTTCACTTTAGGAAGGGCGCATGTGTATTTTCCAAAGGTGACAAAAATGCATTCTGGGTGGCTATCGTCAGTTTCTCAGACTAAAAACTGTTAAAAATGGGAATAAGAAAATAAAAAAGGATAATTACATACATGAAACTGAAACACACCAGAATTTGGGGAGAGCCTGTGAATTCTGAGCTCCTTGAGAAGAAAGATGGGTAATTATTTAGAATAGAATAGAAAGTTCAAATAAAACCAAGCATTTCCGTTTAAAGGCGACCTGTCTCTGATGTGTCCTATTGGAGGGGGTGCATACTTGGAAATTTTCAGTTTGAATAGAGGAACATTTTTTTAAGAGGCATTTCGGTCTCTTGGCTCAAGATGTGAAAAATATTTTCGAGGGGAAAAAAGGAGGAACTTGTTGACAGGATTGTGAGTTGGAAGAGTGTGCTTCTAAATAAGAAATGGAGTTAGGGCTATGATGTACACTTCTGGCTAGAGGGAAGGATCAGTGGGCTAAAAAGTAGCATTTAATGTGTTAGTGGGAGCAAAAGAGGAATTTGGATTGTTGCTTCTGGACCGCTCTCATTCCTAAGAGGTGGTGTGTAGAAGTGTGACGTTTCAGAGGAGACTGGTGTCTCAACCACAGTGTTGATGTAAAACAAACATCTGAATAGAGAATACGGTCTTCACCATAAATTGAATTGGAAGACCTTAAAAGTTTCATTTTTTTATTACACAGTCCTTATCTTAAAGATTCAGTCTTACAATATATAGAAATTAAGATTAATGGAAAAAAATAGCAGTATAACTTTGTAATGCGTTGGTAAATGAAGTCTTCAGTGTCTTTACACCTTGTGCCACTGATTAGGTCTTTGCATAATGCCATTTTGCCCTAACCCTCATTGTGTTCATCCTGTGTGAGTAATACATGCTTCTTAATTTTGCTAACAGAAAGCATTAGCAAACTTGTTTGTATCAGTGGACGTGATGAAATACCTTCTTGTTTTACTGTTACCCAGTTCCATCTAATGTGATTTTACTGTCTCTGCCTTGTTGGTCAAGATCATGCTGCTTTTAGTCTTCTCATGTTGCTACTTCATTGCTTTTATTACAACTCTTCAACTTGTTATTCAGGATGTTCATACAAGTAGAGAAGCCTCTATGGGTTTCTGCTTCATAAGGTCTTCCGATTAACATTAAGGATTAATAGTATATGAAGAAATTTCATAATTTCCATATACAGATACAGTAATTTAATAGCCATATAAAGGGATTGGGTAACTATGATGTGAGCTGGTTAAGTCTGGACAATACATTTCTGTTATAGTCTGTTCTTGCTTTGAAAGTAAGTATTTAGGAGTCTTAGATTTTTAGAAACTCATTGTTATCTTTAGTTTTAATTTCTTCTGGGCTCTAGAGCCTCACTGCTTTATCTGAATGCTGTCCTTTTTACTGATCTGTCATTTGTATTCCTCAGGAAAATAGGGTTTTCTATGTAAGTGTGTTATATTCCGAAGCTGGGTGTTTTGATTCTGCCACTCAAATATGAGAAATAAAAGCTGTTGAACAGGAATAATAAATGTTGGGTTTTTTCTCCTCAGGAAAGAAAAAGGCTCAGGAAGGTAAAAACAAGGGAAAGAAGGCAGCGGATATAAAGCAGAAAAAGGCTGATTTGGATTCTACTTCCGCAGATATGAGGGATTCTAAAGAGGGTGAGTTCTCAACTATCTTATTTTTTTCCTTCTAACTGTCTTTTTGAATCAAAGGACACTTTTTGTCATGTTTAGTGTGTCAGCATGTTATGTTAGTGTAGCAAAATGAACATGTTTATATTGTTTGCCCAAAAGCTTTTATTAGTCAGGAACTTGAATATCAGCAGTATGTCAATAAACATGCAGCTCTGACAACAGGAAAAACCAATGTACTGTAAAATTTAGACATAAAACCAAATTCTGTAGAACAGAGGGGCAGAGAAAAGTCCTCATTCTAAAATAATGTCTTTGGAGCTTAGTTATACAGTCATTATT
Organism: Rissa tridactyla; assembly: GCF_028500815.1. NCBI lineage: Eukaryota > Metazoa > Chordata > Aves > Charadriiformes > Laridae > Rissa > Rissa tridactyla. The sequence goes on along the minus strand of NC_071481.1, from coordinate 3,222,802 downwards.
TATTGCCATTTAACAGAAGTCAGTGTCAAGGGAAAAAAGCCTACAGTATTAATGCACTGCCTCACTAAGCATGCTGTTTGTCCTAAAGATGAAGAGGAATTTCTTGCTCTAAACATATAACCGCTTCTGCAACGTTTTGTGTGAATTGGCAGCAAAGTTATTTTCTTCAGCGATGGATATATCCGACAGCAGATAGGTAAAACTAGCCTGCAGAAGTGTGAATTAAGAATCCGTTCACACTAGTAAATGAGGTGCCTGCAGGCTCTGATTCAGAAGTGTAGGAAATAGCCATTCAGGCAATAGTTAATAAAAAATCCAATACAAAGAACGGAAAGTACTATGCCAGATACAAGGTACACCTTGCTATCCATTACAGTACACATCCGAATTGTTTTATTGTTAATAACTTGGGGAAAGTGGTCAAAATCCAAAATTCGCTTGACAGGCTTCAAATATACTTTATCTACATGTGTTGCAGTACTTTCCTGACACTTGTTTGCTGTAAGAAAAGTCAGCGAAAGCTTTTTGGAGGGTTTTTGAAATGTTCTGAAGTCTACCTTAAAATGTTCTGGTACTCTTCAGACAGTTTCCACTCTCTTGGCCACAACGTTCTATCCAATGATCTCTGTTAAGTATAGGCAGTTGCCTACATTTTGCTGAAGTTACAGAAAGGAAATTCTGAATAGAGTTTTACTCGCAGTACTGAATCACAAGAGTGAGAATTAATAGTATTGTGTTGGGTCATAAATGCTGGATGTGTTGTGTTAGAGGGAAAAGTGGAAGAGAGGTGTAGTGTACTTTGAAGTGTTTGGTAAAAATGTTTCATTCTTTTCCTTTCATACTTTGTGTATCAGGTCATAAAGAGGAAGATGAAACACCTTCTGTTTCTGCTGTACTGTCCCTGGAACAAACAGCTGTGATTCAGGAAATGGTAAACCAAGATGTACTTCCAAAGCTGATGATCCCCAGTCCTGCCAGTGAGCTACAAATAGTGACTGAAGACAAACAAGGAGAAGCAATAAACTGTGCATCAGATGATTTAGATGATGATGAAGAAGAGGAGGATGATGATGAGGAGGATGATGACGACGAGATAGAAGATACCGATATGCCTAAAGAAAATGCTGAAATGCCTTTGATATGTGAAGAAAAGTTAGACTCTATGGAAGAGCAAAAGAGTACGTCAGAAGAATCTCCAGAAAGCTCTCCAAAGAAAAAACTTGTTGTGAAAATTCCAAAAGCAAGAGGTGAATCAAATGGCGATGTTCAGGAAACATTCATGTTTCCCTGTCAGCATTGTGAGAGGAAGTTTACAACAAAGCAAGGACTTGAACGCCACATGCACATCCATATATCTACTGTTAACCATGCTTTCAAGTGTCGATACTGTGGGAAAGCCTTTGGTACTCAAATTAACAGGCGAAGACATGAGCGACGCCATGAGGCAGGGCCAAAAAGGAAACCATTCTTAACACTAACATCATCACAACACTTGGATAATGTTGCTGATAACCAGGTAATTGTGGATGATGGTCTTAAAGATGATCTGAATGTTTCCAGTCTTGTGCAAGACTCTGTTGTCTTGGATTCTGAGAAAGTTTCCCAAGAAATGTCAAACTCTGCTTTTGCTGAGGAAAATAAGGAGCCTAAAGAATTGCACCCATGCAAATACTGCAAAAAGGTTTTTGGAACTCACACCAATATGCGGAGGCATCAGCGTAGGGTTCATGAGCGTCATCTTATTCCCAAAGGTGTCAGAAGAAAAGGATTCTTTACTGAAGAGCCATCTCTTCAGACAGAGCAGGCCCCACCAGTCCAGAGTGTATATATAGCAAGTACAGAAATAGAAGAGGAAGGTGAAGTAGATGATGTCTATATTATGGATATTTCCAGCAATATCTCTGAAAATTTAAATTATTATATTGATGGTAAAATCCAGTCCAACAGCAGCACTAGCAATTGTGATGTGATTCAGATGGAGTCCAACTCTGCAGACTTGTATGGACTAAATTGTATCATCAGTCCAGTCACAGTGGAAATCTCCTCAAATTTAAAGGTTACACAAACACATGTGAATGAATCTCCCAAGGAACCCTCGAGCAGTGGGAGCAATGAATCCAAAAAGAGGAGAACTGCCAGCCCTCCTCTTGTACCAAAAATAAAAACTGAAATAGACCCAGAACCTGTAACTCCTACTAGTTCTTTAAATCTCCCTCTTAGCATTTCAACAGAAAGCCTACCTTTTCATAAAGAAAAAGGTGTTTATTTGTCATCAAAATTAAAACAGCTTCTTCAGACGCAGGACAGTAAGAAGATAACTCCACCAAGTGAAATCCCTAAACTAGGACCTTCCGTTACATCATCGCCTATTTTGCCTCCAGTATCCAGTAGATTTAAAAGAAGGACCAGCTCTCCTCCCAGTTCTCCACAGCACAGTCCAGTACTTCGAGATTTTGTCAAATCAGGTGAAGGAAAAACTGTGTGGAATGATAATATTCGGAGCTCAAAAATGCCAAAGTTAGAAAGCCACAGCAACTCACCCGCTTGGAGCTTGACTGGAAGGGAGGAAAAAGAGACTTTGAGCCCTCTTTGCTTTGAAGATTATAAAATATCAAAAGACTGGGCAGCAGCTCCGACTTTCGGCAATGTGTGCAACCAGCAGCCACTGGATTTATCTAGTGGTGTGAAACAACGGTCTGATGTTAAAAATAAGAATCAGGTTCCCTGGGAATCTGTTTTAGATTTAAGTGTGCATAAGAAGCCTTGCAGCGACGCTGAAATTAGGGAATATAAAGAAAATTCCATACAGCCAACCTGCAGTGGTGTTAAAAAGAAGAAACCAACCACTTGCATGTTACAGAAGGTTCTGCTGAATGAGTACAACGGAACGGATGCAGCCACAGACAGCACGCTCGGTGTAACCAAGAGTGCGAGCCCAAGCAAATCCCTGGAGCCGCAGGCAGAACCTGACGTGGATCCCAGTCTATCTGCATCATCTTCTGTTGACACTCAGCCCCTTGGTTCCTCTGTTTCCCCTGTGCCACAGGCATCTGCTGTACCTTCCATGTGCCAGCTGCCTCCTTTGTTAACACCAACCAATCCTCCTTCCCCACCACCCTGCCCGCCTGTCTTAACAGTTGCTACATCACCTCCTCCCCTTCTTCCGACAATGCCGTTATCAATTCCCGATGTCTCTGCCAGTGCCACCAACACTTCTTCTTGCCCGTCGCCACTTTCTAACACTACTACCCAGTCCCCGCTGCCAGTTCTTTCACCTACTGTGTCTCCTTCTCCATCTCCTGTTCCTTCTGTTGAACCTCTTATTTCTGCTGCTTCACCTGGTCCTCCTACACTCTCTTCCTCATCTTCCTCCTCCTCTTCTTCCTCTTTCTCCTCCTCTTCATCTTCATCATCTCCATCTCCACCTCCTCTTTCTGTAGTTTCTTCTGTTGTTTCCTCTGCTGATAATCTTGAAAATACTCTCCCAATAATAAAGCAGGAAGAAGCTGAACATGAACAACAGAAAGCAAGAGAAGATCCTCATACTTCAAGCGAATCAGGAGTAGTGCAGGAAACATTCAATAAAAGCTTTGTGTGCAATGTCTGTGAATCACCTTTTCTTTCTATTAAAGACCTAACGAAGCATTTATCCATTCATGCTGAAGAATGGCCCTTCAAATGTGAATTCTGTGTACAGCTTTTTAGGGATAAAACAGACTTGTCGGAACATCGCTTTCTGCTTCATGGAGTAGGAAATATCTTTGTTTGCTCAGTCTGTAAAAAGGAATTTGCTTTTTTGTGCAATTTGCAACAGCATCAGCGGGATCTCCACCCAGACAAAGAGTGCACACACCATGAGTTTGAAAGTGGGACTTTGAGACCCCAGAATTTTACTGACCCCAATAAGGCAAACGCGGAGCACATGCAGAGCCTGCCAGAAGATTCTTTGGAACCTTCTAAAGAGGAGGAAGATGAAGATCTAAATGATTCCTCCGAAGAGCTTTATACTACTATAAAAATAATGGCTTCTGGGGTAAAATCTAAAGATCCAGATGTTCGTATGGGCCTCAATCAACACTACCCGAGCTTTAAACCGCCTCCATTTCAGTATCACCATCGTAATCCTATGGGTATTGGAGTTACTGCAACAAACTTCACTACCCACAATATTCCACAGACTTTTACTACTGCCATTCGATGCACAAAATGCGGGAAAAGTGTTGATAACATGCCTGAGTTACACAAACACATATTGGCCTGTGCATCTGCCAGTGATAAAAAGAGATACACACCTAAAAAAAATCCAATACCACTGAAACAGACAGTGCAGCCTAAGAACGGCATGGTTGTTATAGCTGGCCCTGGAAAGAATGCCTTCAGACGAATGGGTCAACCTAAAAGACTTAATTTCAATGTTGAGATTAGCAAAATGTCCTCAAATAAACTAAAAATAAGTGCATTGAAAAAGAAAAACCAGCTTGTCCAGAAAGCAATCTTGCAAAAAAAGAAATCTGCCCAGCAGAAGGCGGAATTGAAAAGTAATTCATCCGAGTCAGACCCTCACATCTGCCCCTACTGTAATAGAGAGTTTACTTACATTGGAAGTTTGAATAAACACGCGTCATACAGCTGTCCCAAAAAACCCATCTCTCCCTCCTCTAAAAAGAATTCTTCAAAAAAAAGTGCAAGTTCTTCTTCACCTGCAAGCAGTGAAAAAGGCAGCAGCCAGCGTAGGCGAACAGCAGATGCGGAAATCAAAATGCAAAGCATGCAGCCACACTTGGGCAAGACACGAGCACGAACCTCAGGACCCGCACAGATCCAGCTTCCCTCTGCATCCTTCAAATCAAAACAAAATGTTAAATTTGTACCTCCCATTCGATCTAAAAAGCCAAATTCGTCTTCGTCATTGAGGAACTCTAGTCCTGTAAGAGTGTCCAAAATGTCCCATGTTGATGGGAAAAAAACTAAAGTCGCTAAGAACAGTTCCTCTGGAATCTCAAGCAAAACATCCCGGAAATTGCACGTCAGAATACAAAGGAATAATAAAGCTGGGTTGCCAAGTAAATCTGCTGTGGCAAGTAAGAAAAAGGCAGATAGATTCACTGTAAAATCTAGAGAGAGGATTGGAGGACCTATTACACGAAGCCTACAGCAGGCGGCAAATGCAGAGGCAGCAGAAAACAAAAGAGATGAAAGCAGTGCAAAGCAAGAACTAAAAGATTTCAGGTAAGCATTTAATTTGAAGTTGAAACAACACAGGAATGTGTTGCTTGCTGTTTTGCTGATTTTCTTGGTCTTTTTTGAGTTTCTCATACTTAAATAAAAAAAAAAAAAGTTGCATTTCCTAAAACACGGTTAAGTAGCTCAGTCATGCTGAGGTATGATGTACATACTTGATGCATTTTGTCATGCTGTCATGAAATAATACATGGTTTGTATGGAGAATGTCTTTAATTATAAACTGAATTGAAAAGTCTGGAAAAAAAAATGTCAATACCTGAGTGCAAATAAACTTAACGTCATTAAACTTGATGTTATTGGAAACAATGACCTTGTATTTGGTATCTAACACATATGGTGGCACGAAATCATTCTAGATTTAGTTTTCTGATGGTTTGCTAAGCCAAAAACCATGACTGCATTTTTTTTACCCACTAAAACAACTTGCATGGTTGGTTTTTAATAAAAAGCATTCTCTACATATCATATAAAAAAAAACAAACCCCATGACCAAATACTTCAAAAATGTATGTGCATTCTAATTGAGTCAGGTCATTAAATATTTAATATAAGGGAAATAGACGTGTAAGAAAAGTTACATGGACATGTAAATTTGTTAGAAGTATCATGCTTTTATGTTTCAGTATAAACAAATTTTATAATTAAAGTTCTATTTCTTTTTTGAGAAGAAGTATTTTAATCACAAGAAAGGGTAATGCTTCAATAAATAAATAAAACATTACTCTACGTGCCTGAGTCCCGATTTACGTCTTCATGTAGTCTCTCGAATCAATAGGATATTTTGCAAACTGTTTGTAACTTTTATTAGCGTGTTCCTGCCCTGTTATTCTTGGAAATAGGTATCTGATTTATTGAGTAACTTTCACAAAGCTCACTGGTAATTAAGTGTTCTTTTGGTTTTGCTAATTGCAGTGTGTGGCTGTGATTAACACCAGATTTATGGCTGAAGGTAGTATTTTTTTTTAATCAAAGTAATTGATAGTGGAGGGGGGGAGGAACTGGCAACCTCCTTTAGAACAGGTGTCCCCAAGAAGAATTTGTCACAAAGTGTCCAAATCCAAACTGTTGGCAGCTTGTGTGTCTTACTGTGAAGACCTCCTAGGTGAAAATTTTCAGGAAATACTTTTGTAAAATAAAGGTTCAATACAACTGAAGTATTTCAAGTGCTAGAGGGGAATTTGACTTAAAATAGTCAATGCCCAAATTAGGATGTGTTGAAGGAAGAAAATGTTACTGGAATTTAGAGACTAAGGGTGTTTAAAAAAAAAAAAAAAATCCTTTAAGGAACAAGAAATGTCTACCAGGCCTGTTCTCTTGGGACATACACATCTTCATGTTACTCAGTTCTCATCAACTGCTCTCTTAATGTTATGTGTGAAACTGTATTTTACATGATGCCAGAACAGATCAGTAAAATTTGAAGCCAGAGTGACACATCTTTCCATCTAAATTAATCATTTGACCTTAAGCAAAATAACCGAGTACTTGGAAATCTGTGCATATGGAAATTGTTTAATAGTATTTGGGGTAAATAACAATTTACCTAGGGGCAGGATTTCCTTGACTGTTTCAAATACTGTTAGTTTATTTTGGCAGCTTGCAGTCATTAATGGTTTAGTGAATAGTTACGTTAGAAGAATTTGACCTTTTTGTTTCTGAAATCATGTTCATAAATCTAGATTCCGCAACTTTTTTTATATCAAACATATAGCATGAAGAATATTTTGCCTTCATACACTAATGTCAGCACAGGCTAATTTCAGTTCTACTCCGTAGGCACTGGTGGGTTGTGGGTTTTTTCCCTCAGGAAATCGTAATTCTTAGTATTTTTTTGAAGACTTGCTTTATGTAATATTTGTCTCCAGATTTGTTTTTCACCTTTCAGTTTTTCTGTGTAAGCATACTCCATTCACAAATAGTTTGTTTTGTCATTTATCTTCAGTTTTTGTTTCTTATTTTCTAGGAATCTCCTGTAAAAACAAAACAAACAAACAAAAAAATCCCTTAATGACATGGTAGAGCTGTTGCATGCTCAACTTAGGATAAGCACTACGACAATGGATGTGAAATCCACCAAGCTTGCGAAACCAGCTGAAGCTGACTCACAATCATAAAATTGCCTGCAGGCTTCTTGCTAATATTCAGTGTCAGGCATAGATTTTCTCATTTCGTGCCTGACACGCATGCTGGGCTACAGGATGATTCAGATAAGAGAAGGGTACTATTAAAAACAGAAAAAAAAAAACAAAACCATGAAACCATCAAAAGAAATGGTGGGATTAATGAAACCAAATCTTTTGCTCTCGTGTTTGCTTCAATCCTGGTTTTGTCCGTACCTTCGTGAATGGCACAGAGACAGTTCAGTTGTGTACTTGGCAAAGCAGGGTCCTTAATCTTGTCAATAATTCAGTGTAGATTCAGGGACAACAAATGTTGCTGCACTCAAAGTATTTTTGTCATGTATTAAGTCTCTTAAAGCTTTTGTCTAAACGAATCCGTAGAGGCAGATTCTAGCACGGCCAACTTTCCTTTTCTTCCCACCTTCTCCTCACCTTCTGAGTCTTTTAGATGTCCAGCATACAATGGGAAACAGCCCGATTCAGATGTTTTATGGATTTTTCCAAACTCCTATTTATACATGCAAATGAAACTTTATATAGCAATGAAATACCGATATCAGTTTCTAAATACCATATATATAACGAATTCAGTGTATCTTTTTATCGATGAGAAGGCTAGACCAGGACTACATACCTGTATATTTTGAAAGTTAAATATATAATTACTCCAAAAGGTCGTACACCTCTATCTAATAACTTAAGACAACAAATTGGTCTGTTGTTCATAACAGCTTTTTATGGAAATACCATTTGTCATGTGTTCATATAGCTTTCAAGGTTAATGACAGAATTGATGGAAAGTGACTAGTTTCTTTATACAGCCACCCCTTTTATTTTTTGTTCTTGACTTAAAAAGTAATCTACCTCTTAAAATTTGTAGTTTAATACCTGTTTGGTGAATTTGTGCCACTTTAACTTTGACTTTCACTATCATTCCCATTTTGTTACATTTCTGTTATGGGGACTTCATGTTGAAATACTGTATAAAGCATTTGTAGCAAGTTTAAAAAAATAAAATATTTAAAATTATTTAAATTGTTTTGGACACTTCAATTGTACTATATGTGATTTACATTTTACATTAATTTCATTTTGTTTTCATTTTGGGTTGTTAATCTTGGAGCATGTTCCTGTATTAAAGTTTGCTGTTAGTTATATTGTTTCTTCTATTGGAGAGTGATATAAAGACTATTCTAATGCAAACATTAAAAATTACAATTTGACATGCAAGTGGGGTTGTCATTGCTTTTGAACACTGTAGCCTTGCTGAAGATACTGTAAATGCAGGTAAGCAACTGAAGAGGGATTTTTCTCCTCCGTCCTGGAAGTTGCAGATGTATTAAAAGATCTCTGTGGTGTTGCAAGCACTTAATGACCAACTAGATGGAGCTACCATGACACATTTTATATAACTGTAACCAATAAAGCAAACTTTTTAAAAACTTGTTGGAAACTTGCCTTTTGTATGGAAAGCAGATGTACCCTGAAAATTGGAACAATGTACATCTAGAAGGAATTAAGTGTGCTTGCATCCTTTAGTTGCCTACACCCAGTTCACTCAAGCAAATTTATACCAATTTGACACTTCTGAGTTAGTCTTAGATTTATTTTTTTTTAATTGTGGACACAGTTAATAAATTTAAGCTTAGTTAAAATTGCGCACACCATTTCAACTTTTTTCTGCTATTACAGTGTTCTAATTTTTTGTACTTTAAACTTGTGAAGTAGTTTAATTTCCAAAAATCCATGAAAATAGGTTTGGCTCTGAGAATTTTGGAATCGCACAGAATCACAGAAGGGTAGAGGGGTTGGAAGGGACCTGTAGAGAGATCATCTAGTCCAGCCCCGAATGTTGTATTCCACGCCCAAGAGACACATTCCGCCTCCTGTAGTGGAGCTGGAAGCATCCATGTCCATATTGGTGCAGCAGTTGGATGGAATAATACAACATCATTAAGACTACCAGTATTACCGTTAGCCCATTTCTGAGCATATTCATTCCTAACCCAGTAGTCAGTTAATATTTTATGTAGTTGTCTATTCAAGTTAATATTTCTGTTTGAATAAGATTCTTTGGCAAGAACTCCCTGTTTCTTTTCTCATGCGGTATGTCATTCCTTGAACATGTTATCCTCTCCATAGCAAAGTTTTCCCTGAATTTTAACTGATAAGGAAAACCCGGTACAATAATGCAGAAGTTTTAACACTGTTCACTGAGTGGTTTTGAGGGCACATCTGCATTATAATAATATACACTGCGGTTTGGTGGTTGCACCCCGATTAAAGAGGTGAATTCTTAGTCTGTCTTACAGCAGCAATTATATCAATTAGGTGGTGGGACAGCCACGGTGAAGTCTGTAGTATTGATAAGGGTTTTACTGTATTTACCTAAGTGAAAACATTTTGGTTTGCATACCCATAGTTGTATTTGGATATTTTACAGGAATTAGGAAATATGAAATAAAGTTAAAAACTCTCCTGCCGTTTTGAAGTTACTGAGGGTGGAATCTAAACTTATCCTTAAATAGTCATTTCGCATCTTTCTTCTGGTACTGAGAGCTGAGGTACCTGTTGGTGTTTGGTCTTACTGCAGTCTTGATGTTTTGATCTTGTAAGGATTTATTAGAGAGATCTAGCCGTGAACTGATCGTAAAGAAACCAGCTCCCTTCCCTCATTCCTTAATATTAGGCAGAAATCCTGTTGCCGTTGCCTTTTCTGTTTCTCTGCTGTGGTATTAAATCGGGGTGTGTACCAAGGATGTTGCCACCTTGAGGTGGTTCACACGTGTTCGTACACACCAGTTTCATGTGAAGTGCTGGATGATTGAGATCTGTATTCCAAAACGAGAGCTCATTACAAAGGAAGAAGTTTCATTCCTAAATAGACTTCTTATCGCACACAGGAAATGTACAACTTTCACAGTTACTATTACATCTCATCTGCATAATTGAATTTCTGTGGCTTTTATAAGTGCCTCTTTGTGATCTGAGTGCAACAATAAAGCTGTAACAATGCCCGCAGAGTGCTGACATTTCTTGAAACGCATCCAAATGGGCAATGAAAACAATTAACTTGTCCTGTTTGCAGAGACTGCCTGACGTGCTGGTCAAGATCAGCTCCAGCGTCAGTTTAATAAAAACAGTGATGCTGAAGCGTGGATGGAGGTGGGAGATTCAACACACTGTGTTTGCTTGCCTTTTTTTTTTTTTCTTTTTTCCCCTATTATCCAGTTTGCTAGGGTTAAAAACCTGCTTGTATCGGAGAATGTCTTAAATGTGTTGAAGCGTAGGCGTTAGGAGAGAGCCCAGGTGGTGCAGCCAGGCCCCTGCCCAGGGTGGTTCCTGCCCCTCTGCGTTCGCTGCCTGGAGCTGATCGAGGCTCCTGTATTTCTGGTACTACGATTTGTTGGCATTTTGTATTGTAAGCCTTTTATTTAAAGTGTCCTGGTTCATTTCTTATTTTCTTCAGGGAGATGTCACGGAAAATGAGATCCCGGCAATTTGATCTGTAAATTTTCATTTCAAATGTAGAAATGAATAGTACTCCTTCACTTACTGAGGTTTGTGACTTCAGTTCCAAAATTATGGGCTTTTAGTGGAGTCAAGTTCAGCCAAGAAGCTGAGTTGCAAGTGATAACCTGTGGCAGACGAATAGCTTGTGAATGACCTTAAAAAGAGAACCGGGAGGACCTTACATACTAATTCGAGCTTTTATTTACTGAATGTGTGATCTACGCGAGCCACGTAATATTCTGCTTCCATTCATGATGAAAGTGAGCTACAGGATAGATTCTGAACACCAAGTGCTTGCTGGTTTGGATCTGAGATTTTGTGGTAAGTGAATTATGAAAAAGAGGTAAACTTCCACATCTTCAATGTAATGAAACCGGCAAAGAATTAGAAAGAAACTTGGGACTAGCATGAAATTTCATAGTAGTAGTAACTGAAGATACTTTGATACCAACATAGAGCAAAGCTGATTTTAGGTCACCCCTGTACAGTATTTAAAAATATTAATACTTACAGAATGAATACCATATCGTGTTTGGTGTTCTTAAGCTGTAGCTGGAGTTTTGAAAAGCACTCAACAGTTGGATGCACAGATCTTACGGAAGTTTAATGGGAGTTGTAAAGCTTCACCTACACGGCCACAATAATCTGAATTAATTTTTGAAGTTAACCGCTTCATCTAAACGTTGTGGACAGACAGTTATCCAGTATCTAGTGAACTGGGAGCTAAAAGCTGCTCAAAAGAGGTGCTTTAGAAGACGCTTGGGAATAAAGGACAAATTCAAGTGCTCGAGAGATTTCAAAAAAGCCAGTATGCAGACTGAAATAACCCCCCCGTAGTTTATTTAGCGTTTACGTATGCTATGTGGTGCGTTTTAATTATATAGCTGCATACTGTATTTTTTTTGGTAGAACCTGTGTGATTTCATTCATAAGGTGGAGCTGCTTTAGAAGTGACGAGCAGCTCTTGAATGGAAGAGGTTATGTGTAGGACCCGCTGGTATTTTTTGGAGGAGTGGGAAGGTGAGGGAAATAATTCTGGTTTGGAGCAAGATGCAAATAAAACACTTAAGAGAGGCATGATATATAAAGTGTAGTGTTAGTGGTCCATTTTACACCCCAAATAAGAGTGAAAAATGTTAATGTTATTTAAGATGGGTCTTTATCCATATGCATGAATGACTCGATTTTATTTCCTAAGCTGTCTTTGGGATCTTGGCTTTGCAATGGAGGTGATGTCTTATAGGTATTTTTGGGGTGAAATTAATACCAAGGTAATGCTCAAGCGGTAGCTGAAGTTGGTGCTACTTCGTGCTCATCCCTTACAGTCGGGGGCCGGGGGGGATGCCCACCTAGGTGTTTCAAATACGAATGGATCATTAGACCAAGAGCGGGGAAGGAAGCGGTTGGTATAAAGCATCCAGTGTCTAACACGAGATCCCTGGCAGAACTCGGCAAGGAACAGGAGGGTTTAGGGTCCCAGTCTGTCTCTGGCCCTCAGTCTCTTCGGCCACTGTCTGCTTTTAAACCTCTTCCTTGGTTAAGAAGAAGCCTCGTTGCTGTTGAGTCACCTCTGGCTGCTGCTCCCCGTGCAGACTTCATCACTTCTCCTCCACAGTTTGCTGATCCTGCATGTTCACTTCTCTTAGTAAGTCTCTAAAAATTGCTTTTGGTCAAGTGTACTTTTGAAAGCATGCATTTGAAAAAGAGTGTTGAAATACTGCTTTTTTTTTTTTTTTTTTTTTTGTTCCTAGATACAAGGCAGTAAAACTGATACTCGAAGGGAATCTTGAGCAGGCATCAAGTTGGAGGGAGGCTTTTTCTTAAGAGATAGGTAGCTGCTTCCTTTTCCTAATTTGTTCAAAGCTTGAGTGGTTTGTGGAACATAGTACAGTAATCAGCAGCCAGAACTTTGTTTGTATAGATCTCTGCTTATTTTTCATAAGACTTGCATGTTGCTCAGGCCAAACAGGGTCTCTGAGTCATGTTTTGGATGATGATACTCCCAGAAGCTGCCAAAGGGTTGTGAGAAACAGCTTTGATTATTCAGCGGGTGATGTTCCATTTTTCAGAAATACAGGCTCAGCGTTCAATCCGTACGGTGACGCTGGAGGTGTGCTGCCTTTCAGAGGAACAGCAGAACTCGGACTTGCACTCATAAAGCCCTGGGTCAGTCAAAAAAGAGTAATAATCTTGTATCTGGGCCTGTTTCAGCGGAGCCTGCCTCAGTTCCTTCTGCAGTGCAGGCAACGCTGCTCAGTGAAGTTAAATACCTGCAGTAAAGCAAATGCGAGGACTTATTTTCGGGGAGGTGATTTTGTGGGGAGTGCAGGGGGTGTGCAGGGGGTGTGCTAGCTGCCCAGGGCACACGGAGGCCTGGCAGCGCGTGGAGCCAGCGGAGATCTCGGTGTTGAGCTGCTGACGCTTCTCCAGAGCCACCCCTGGGGGCACTCGGCTTTGGAAGTGCCAGGCGGCCGGAGCAAACTCGCTCCCATGAGCAGATCGTGTGTGAGTAGCAGTCACCTTCCAGCTGTGACTTGATGGTAGAATTTATTTAACACTTCGTTTAGGTACCGTGCTTTCTGCTAAACATTGCAGTGTGGAAGGAGGTGGGAAGATGAGAAATAAGGAATTCTTCCGTCCCTGAGCTGCTTTGAAGAGTTGCGCGCTCCAACTCCGCTGTCGCTGGAGTTTGGCTGAAGTTGTGTTCCCCATTCATTATGGCAAGTGCTTTCACTCCTCCATCTCTTTAAATCAAAAGCACATTTTGTTTTGTGGTTTCTCTCCGAGATCTGCGGGGCTGAGGGGTCGTGCTAGTTCCGCTAGCCACCAGTAATCATTTTCAACTCATTTGGAGTAACCATTTCTGTATAAAGCTAAATAAAAATCAACTACAGTCTTCCCTATGTGTGATAAAGTTTTCTCATTCTTCTTCTCTGTCGTGAATGTGATTCAGTAGATACAAATCTTTTATCCAATTATCAGATTAGATTACTTGACAGTGGAGAATTTGTATTTGAGTACTGCTATTTTTAATCCAACGTTCTTCACCTTTTGGCTCGCACAATGCTCTGTGCTTCTTTAAAAGGGCAGGAAGATAAATTGCTGATGTGATACTGTTCATCTAAATTTATAGGCCTAGGCCAAGATTTCTTAAAGTGACTAATAATTTCTTTGAGCTGGATTTGAAGTACCGTCAAGGAGACTGATTTTCCGAAAGCTCGGTAGCCATCCTCAGTGCTGAGTCCCTTTAAAGGGGCTACTTTAGATCACTAGCTGCTTTTGAACATCTAGTTATGTTTAAGTAAAATGGGATCGATAGATTAATTTTATGTAGTCCCCCAGGCACAGTATGAGATTTATTCCACCAGTTCTCAGTGTTGGTTTGATGTTCACCACGAGGAGACTGAAGCAGGATTTCACTGGGAGTAGGACTGCGTCAACAGTGGAGAAACTGGGAACTCTAGAGCACATGCGTGTGAAGCAATTTTTGAGTTGTTGTGGTGGAGCAATGCTACTTTAAAGGTATTAAGTTCTTTGAACAGCTGTGGTTAGGCAGTGCTGCTGGGTATCTTCTGGAAAGTGGAGAACGCAGGGATCTCAGTAACAGGTTTTTCCAGTTTACGTTCGTGAAAGGCCCAGCCATAAAATCTTAATATTCATGTTATGTCCTTTAGCGTCACGTGATTGCAAGATAAAAGCCCGACGTGTTCCAGCTTTTTGGCCGCTTTCATAAATAAACGCACGTAAGTCTCAAAATAGCTGCAGTTCAGCACGTTAAGATCCTTTTTGCTTTCTGCCGCTCCCCCTGTTCTCTACGCAGAGGCAGGGCGCTTCTGCGGGAGACAGACACATTCTCCTTAAAATTCTATCCACAGACCTTTTTGTCCTGCTAAATACTTTGTTTCACTCAAAAAAAAAAAAAAATTAAAAAGGTTGGTGACGTAATTGGTGCTTGATGTTTTTCGAAGTCCGTGTGTTGTGTGTTTACTTTCCCATGAAGCAATAGGCTGGTGCAAGAGAGCACACGCCGGCCGGGTGAGCAGCGCGATGCTTTGGTTCTCCCTGAGAGCAGAAAGCCCCAAAATCTCATTTATCCACCCGCTGTGTCCCCCGTGCGTGGCTTCTGGCCTGTGAAATTACCAAACTAATTCTGCAAAGCCAAGAAATGAGGCTTAATCATCCACGCTTCTCCATCTTTTTTTTTTTGTTTCCTAGGCAGTCAGTTATTTTAGAAGTCAGTCTGTGTCACCGTAGACATTGTTTTATTTAAGAGGAGTAAATGCTTTTGATAGAATATATCGCTGATGTCTGTTGTTAGGAGATGAGCCAGAGAGTGTGCGTCTGTGCAATTTTGGATCATATGTATGGTTGGTTGGTTTTTTTTTCCTTTTTAGATTAGGAGTGTAGAACTGTAAGTGCTGCGAGTAAAACGCACTTTAATTGAGGTAAAATTGTGAACCGAAATTCTGTGATGACTTTGTTCGCTGAATTTCACCGGCGTGACGGGCAACCATATCAGATGGCTCCAGCCTTCATTCCCACAAGTAACGTGGCTTATTTTTTCTGGGACATTTCTAGTGAATTAAACTGGCAGCTTGGAAGAATGTGAATTGCACAAGTAGGGTAGAAGACAAGGTAATTTGCATTAAAAATACCAAATGTATTTTGAGAATGTCTGAGGGAAGGGTGCGTGCCAGGATCTGGCATTTTTCTAGCCGCCTAGTTTGCCTGTGCTGCTCCTTTCAAGGCTCAGTGGCTTAGGAAGGGTTTTGGAAGGAGGAATTGGGTTTAGACAAAGGAGGTGAAACTTCTCAAGTGTTCAGGAGACAATTTAACCCGGGGAGCAGTAATGCAGCGGGATAAGGGAACCTTTGCCTTTGGTCCTGCCTCTGTTATAAGACTACAGATTTTCTGGGCGATTTTGGCAAATCACTTCCCTTTTGACTCAGTTCTGAAAAATGGGGATTGTGGTACTGCCTCGTATCACAAAAAACTTTCAGCTCCAAGGCTGTAAGAGCGTAAGACCTGGGATGTAGTGTATTTTTATTGCAGCAAGTCTCACCAAATTCAGCGATTTGTGTCTCTCTCTAGTTAGGATGTGCTTTTGGTTGAGACAGAGAGAGGTTTAGGCCCTGGCTACATGTAAAAAAAAGCATCATTTAACTTCTGGTTTAGCTTTATAGCTAGTACATTTACCAAAACGCTTTATCCTGAGTTAAAAGTCTTAGTTGACAGGGAAAACTCAGTGGAGACGTGTCCCTCCTGCTGCCCGACATTTGGTTTCTGTGCCCTTTTTCTTGCAAGCACAGTATGTTTTTTGGTGTTACTCCCTTTTTTTCCTTTTTTGTCATTTTTTACCCTTTTTTTCTGGCTAGGACCGTTCCTAAACAAGGGAGCAGAGGGGGCTGGATGTAGCGTGGGGGGTGCTGTCTGTCTGCTGCCGCGGGGTCCGGGCCGTGGACTGTGCGCGGTGCTTTGGGGCTGGGGCTCAGCCCGTGAACAACTCATTGCTGGGCTGCGTCGGCACGGGGCGCTCAGGAATTCCTTTTCTTTTGCCTGTCTCCGGTTACCCCGGCCACGGGTGATGGCGAAAGCAGGTGCAAAGTGACAGCGCTCAAAATAGCCATCTCAAGAACTGTTCCTCCGTGCGATGGGGGTATTCCAGCTCCCCCCGGCTCTGAGTTGAGCTTGCCTTGCAAGCCCGGGGAGTTACTCCTGAGACATCCAGGCATCCCTGCGTGTCTTTACACAGGCTCTTTAGAAACGGGAGTTACCAATCCGCTGTGGTTTAATAGCGGTACAGAGGAGGGCACTGATTTCCTAATGGCTTTCCCAAAGCAAAGATCGCTGCTCTGCCGCTGCCGGTGCTTCGCGTGTGGTTTCAGTGCACGGCTAATTGGGAGCAGGATGGCAAGGCGACAGTAAGAACTCCAGTAAGAACTCAGTCCCAGTTTCTATCTAGAAAAACAATCCCTTTTTTTCCTCTAATCCTCAGCTTCAGAATAATAAGCCAATGATCTATTAGCTTTGAAGCTAGGTGAAGTTAGGGGGTGAAAGATCCCTTTAGCGTATTGTTTTTCGGGGAGGACGAGGGCTGTGCCTTTGAAAATGCAGGTCAGATTTTCTCAGATGCTTTGTCTCCTTGGATTTGAGGCTTTTTTTTTTTCCTCATGTTTCCCACAGAATTTCGGCATTGGCTCATTGTGTGCAGTAACACACAGATGTTATTGATTATAGAAGAACTTCTACAAGTCATAATTAATTTTTTGACATTAGGCATTACTTAAATGGAAACATTCTAAATAAAAAGGAACTAAAATTTCTCTCTCCTAGTTATAGTAAAGAACTGAAGCCAAACAAACTGAACTTATTTGGGATATTCTGCTGTTTCCCTTGGTAATGGTCCTTATATGGGACAACAAAATCTGGCTTTTGTTGACTTCCTCGTTACCACTTTCTGATTCTTACACACTAAATGAATGCCTCAGTATTAAACTCACAAAGGCTGGAGAGTATGGTTTACAGACAACAATAACAAAACTTTGGCAGGCTATTTTAACCACACACTTTAATTTGGAAATAATTGAATTGCTTACTTTTCAAAAATTCTGTGGTTTTCTTTTCTGTGTTGTAATGGAAAATTTTGCACTTTCCGTCTAACTTGCAGTTACACTGCGCTGCAAAATCTGTACGTCGGGACGAACAATAATTGAAATCTCCTTTAAAGGGTGTATATTGAACTCTTAAAAATAACCTGGAGAAAAACCTAACTTTTAACTTTTCTTAGACGTGTTGTTACTCAAAAAAATTCTATTTCAAAAGGTGTTTCCTTGGAAGAGCGTAAGTAGTTGGTTTTGGTTAGACTTTTGAAGAATTTGCATATACCAGGTAGGTATGTAATTACCGCCCGTACGGGGGGGCGCAGGTGCGAGGGGCGGCAGGCATGCATCTGCATGCACCAAGGAGGTACAAGTATGTGCGAGATAGCAAAAGGTGCTGAATTTAAAAACAAATAGGGGATTTTTTAAAATCTTTTAGTGTAAGGACCTTTAGCCTGGGTATACCTTTGAACTGAGATTGTATGTTCAGAATACGGCGTACGCCTTTCTGCGTCCCTTGCTTTGACTCGTGTTCTGGAAATCAGAGTCGACAGAGGTGTAATACTGTCACTGAAAATCTCTGATTTTCTCTTCCACTTCGGGATTCTTGGAGTTAATTTAAAATTTGCAGTGAGATAATGTATCGTCTGCGGTGAAGGCACGATAAAAGGCTAAAGACGCCGTAGCGACCTGTACGTGTCACTGTCAAGTCTGACAGCGCTAGGGTGGCAAAAGTGTACTTTGACCTTGGGAAGAATGACCAGATGTGGCATTAGGCTTATGTGAAGTAAAATTCCTTTTCCATAAATAGGTATTTTAAGACCTGATATGGACTGTCCTGAGCAAACAGACCGTGACTCTTTTAGTTGTTCTTTACATAGCGCTGGATTTGTCTGTCCGTCCCACTTGGAGGGTCTCTAACTGGGGCATCGGGTGGGAGGCTGGACGCTGCTTCCAGTTGACGTTGTCTGTTTCCTACTCAAATAAACTAACAGAGTAAGTTCAGAACAAGGCAAAAAAAAACCCCTCTTGCCATCAGAAGTGGCTCTCAGTATTTGCAGTGTGGGTGCAGTGTAGGGTTTTTTCTCGTCGCTTACTAAAGCCCCTGTAGCCCCCTAAAGCATGTGTCTGTTTCCCCCCCCGCCCCCCCGCCCCGGTACCCTGATGCATGTGTATGAGTTTCTTCTGCCTCTTTGTACAGTTACAGGCTCCGCATGGCCTCTAGATGTCCCTCCTCCTCTTCACATAACACCAGCACCAGGCAAGGCAAGAAATCCAACTGCGCCGCATCCCACTTCTTCAAGGAATAGACTCTTCTGCACGTCCGACCAAACCAGGTACAGCCACACGCCCCGGCAGGATGCGCCAAGCTCATCTGTCTTGTCTTTCTGTGGGCAAGGAGTGCAAAGCACTTGACAGATGTTATCCCAGCCTCAGAACACCCAAAGTGGCGTTGCTCTTGTAACTGGTCGCTGATAAGAACGCAGGCGTGAAGGGGGAGAGTGAGGTGCCCTACATCAGGAATAGGGACAAGGTCTTCTCTAGCGATGTGTGCTCGGATCCTCTGGATCAAAAGGATCTGTTGGGGCAGACTTGGCTCTTTAGCCTTATGGAAGATGGAAGGAGAGTTTTCGCTTATGAGCTTTTAAGACCTGAGGTGTTGCTCCTCTGGATCCTGTGGGGAGCTTGAAGATGGCGGTAATTTTTGTAAGGATGGGGTTCGTCCCCATCTCTCGCTGTATCTGATCATAGTAGTGGGCAAAGTCCTTGGAGATCTCTTAAGCTGAATGGGTAAACCCTGAACAAATATTAACTCTGACCAAAAAAACCCCAGAAATTGCCTGGCAATGTGTCTTATGGCTGGCTGCTTTGGTTGAATGCCAGAAGCTCAAAGACCAGTATTACAATGCAAATTGTGGTGCCAGGATAACAGACAGACGCGTTGGTTGGGCTTGTGGTGAGATAAACTGGTGTGATGAAGCTGTACGGGCTTGGACAAATTAGTGATCTGGTCTGGTGTTCTTGGTGAAGCTGAATTGACTTCGGGTTCGTTGACTTCAGACAAGACACTGTCTTCTGCTCTTTCATTTCCCTACCTGTAACATGCCGATAATCACCTCCTTTGTACTGGTGTAATAGCTCAGGAACATTATACTTACGTGTATAAAGGTAAAGGTGAGAATGAGCAAAATCAGATGCTGCAGCCTGAAATTTATTCTTTGTTAAGTATGTTCAAAAAATAACATTTTGGGGAAAAGTTAGGAAAATGCTAAGTTTACTACCTCCCGAATAACGAGAGTGGTTGCTAATGAGGTGTTAGCATCCCTAACTGTGGCATGGACCCTTTAGTCGTGGGAAACCCAAGCAGAAGTTAAATCATGGGCATCTCCCCTGCGCGGCACTCCCTGGGTGACTTGCTGGGCAGTTACTCTGACTAATTAATCTTGAAGCTGGCTCTGATTAAACACAACTCTCTGTGTATTTGCAGGTACTAGGAACTTTTGACCTGCTTTTTCTGAGAAGAGGTGAGACCGGTTCCTCTGGAGAGAACAGGGATGGCGGTTTCTCCTGCTGGAAGCAACGGCACGCTCCTGTCACATTGTCCTTCCTTCCAGAGGGAGAGGGAGAGGGTGCAGAGCAGGGCTCCTGCCTTCTCCAGAGAGTGATGAACTGTGGATGCTGGTGAGATGACAGGGTGATCGCCGGGTGCCCTGTCGTGTGGAGGCCACGCGTCAACAGCCAGCGGAACAGCATGGAGAAACGTTCAGACATTTGCAGGCGGATTAACCGTGTTCATTGGGTTGATGGGTCTGGATGAGTCTCCTCTTTCTGGTAGAACACAGAGGGGTTTAACATACTATGCAATTAAATTCTGAAAAGACTGTTACATCATTTTAGTTTCTACTTTGCATCCTCACGGGTGAAGAACTGGGCATCCCACAAAAACCCACTGAAGGGAGTGGGAGGTTTCGCTGAGGTTTCCACATCTGAAGTCTGTGGGTTCCCCAGTCCCGACCGTGTACCATTAGCTTTAACGGGCATGATGCCATTGCTTCCTAAGTGCGTCAGGACCCACTTTTTCTTTTTCTTTTTTTTTTTTTTTTTGGAAGCCCACCTGCTAAGTGATGGCTGTGAAACGCACTGGTAGCCCAGTTTCGTAAGGGGACAAGCATCCATTTCTCGCAAGCTGCCATGACATTTGTTGCCAGTCTGGTACTCTTGGTATAGTCGGGATTGTTTTTTTTTTTTAGTGAGAGGATCAAACACGCGTGTTGCTGCGCAGTATCAAGCAACATTTTCCTTGAAATACGGAGCTTGTGTTTGCGACCCTCAATACAAGCGTGTTTAGTTTCAGTGGTCCTGCAGAGGGGGCATCCGTGAAGGTAGCTGGCAGCCAGTAAAGACAAGTTGCAGAAACACCCAGGTCAGTCAGTAAAACGCCGTAAAATGCAGTGCAAAAAGGTCTCTTACCTCTTGCTCCAAAATGGTGACAATCACACACGAGTGCATCGTCTGGCAGGGCGCTCCTCCAGCCCCTGCAGATTTCACCTCCGAGATGAAGGGTTCCGTCTGTCAAGACAAGTTTTTGCAGGATCCCTGCTAACGTAGAGTCTGGGTTTGGGATTTTTCAAGGAGGCCAAGAGGGTCGATTGCCCTATTTCCCCCTTATTTTGGTCAATTTATTCCTCTCCTTGCCTTTGCACTCCGCACAGATCAGCACACGTCTGTGTATGCACATATTAGCTAAGAAAAAACAAGTGCCCGGTTGATACTCCTTCCCACCACCCGAAAAAAAAGACAAAAAAAGGATCAATTTTATATATAGCTACATATAAATATATGACATATATATATTAATATATATATGTATGAAATTGCTGAAAACAGTTAATTTTTTGTAGTTTTGATGAAAATCAAATTGCTCAGAATGAATACAAAAGCTTTAAACAGGAAACATTGGTTTTGTTCACCGTAAAACTGTTGTAGCTACTTGTTGTTTGAGCTGTGAGAGAAAAGGTCTTCAGGATCTTGTATTACCTAGCTACAGATTTTTTATTTTTTTCTTGATAAACCCCTATTGGAGTCCTTCTAAGTGCAATTGTGGTTTGGGGGAAGGCTGAGATGTTGAGAACTAGATGAGCCATACAAAGCTACATCCCCTCCCGTGCTGGAAGTGATGCTTCCAGTTGAAGACTGTGAGAGCGTTGAGATACAGGCTTTGTGGGGAGAGCTTGCGCCATTGCTGGCTGCTCCGTCTCTTTATGAGAGCGGAGAGTCTCTAGGATTTGTCCCCTCTTGAGCCTTTTTGCTAGCAATAATTTTCTCTTGAAATACGCAACGTACTACTTCCAAACAAAGGCTGAAATTTTTCGTAGCAGCCTGGGAAGACTGAGATTCTCATTATTCATTAAAACTAGTCGGAAGCGAGTATCCAAATCTGCTAGGCAGCTTGGTAGATCTTGGTCAAATAGCACAGAAATTAAGTTTCCTGGCCTTATGTGTATCTCAAAGAAGCTGGCGTGCACATACAGCTCTCTCATCACTTTGGCTCACTTTAGTTTTGCACGTTATCCTTCTTATTTTCTCTCCACGTTTTCTCCTTCTCATCACCTGGTGTTAGTATGGTAAACCCTGTTCTTTCAAACAGGAATCTCCTTCCTGTGTGTCTGGACAGCATCTAGATCATTCGAAAGATGAATACACAGTGCTAATAAAACCCAGCTCCGATATACTCTGTCTTAAAGTACCACTATGATACGCCCTTGATTTTCCCAGCGCAGCTTCGTTAGGCGTTTTGTCGAAGACAGCGCTTACTGTATAAATTTTCGCTGGTCGCATGAGGACCGTTGCTGAGGAAGAGCTTTCTTGCCGTGCAGCCCAAATCCTGCTTGAAACAATCAGTTCTTCTGAGACCCACTCGACTTCCAGCAACAGTAAGTTAAATTAAGTACAGAGTTTCTGGCACGGATGCTGCTGAGTTTAGTGCCTTTGAGGCATACCAATGAGGTTATTAGAGGTCACTTTTGTGCAATTTATTTTTGCTGCTTTTTTTAGAGTGGTGTTAACTATAATAACTGACGGACTCAAGGAGAGAAGTGTGTAAATTGTTGTGATATACGAACATTTTCCCCAGAGAAATTCTGGTTTATCACACAAGCCTGTAAATATGTATTTACAATTTTAAAAGCACGTCTTTATGTCCCTGGTTGTAAATGCTCCGTTTTTAAAGTTTTATAACCTGTGTTACTCAACCAAGAGACCAGAGCACACGGCTTTATATTGTACTGGTCTGTTTGAAGGATCCATTACGGTCTAAGCTGTGGCAGAGAATTATCCACGCCACTGAAGAAATAACCCATGGTCGCACCAGACTTTTCATCATTTTCCCTCAGATAACAAATGCAGTTTTTTGGGGAGCGTGGGGGAGTTGATTTTTCTTGCAGAAAAAAGCAGCAGTTCAAAATGGTGTCGTTTCTCTAGAACGAGGAGGATATTTTATTCACAGGAAATTCAGGAAAGTATGCCTTTTTTTTCTTTTTTTTTTTTTTTTGCAAGGCAGAATTTCACAGTTTTGCAGCAAATTTTTAACCTCCCCCGTGCCTGCTGATGAAACGTGAAATTTTGCCCTTGACTGATATCACAAGTTCTTGTGAAAATTCAAGGAGAGGGTGGGGAAAAAGCTCAGGTTTTGCATGTAGGAATTTGCGAGGCCGACACCGGTAGCTCTGCAGTGCTCTCGTGACAATGCTGAGACTGAAAAGTTTATTAAAAATAAACTGTGTGGAGATGTGGTATTACCTGGTTGGTGCTGGCGTTCTGAACATCGCTCTGGAAGACTGAAAGCTCTGTTGTCTGTCCGCCTTGTAAAGAAAAAGAACAACAATAAATTAATGTGACAAGCCGCGTCATGGAAACATTTATCATTATTTCCCCAAAGGAAGTCTTCAAAAAATGGAGATGCAGCGTATTGTGGCTCTGAAGTGGCTGAATGGTTTGCTGAGGGAAGTGCTGGGGCTCGGTGGCAGCCATCCGTCACTGCTGCGGGGGCCGCGGTCTTTAAAAACGGTAGCAGATACGACAAACAGGTTTGGGAACAGTTGAAGTATAGGTATTAATATTAATTTCACATAGGCTAAAACTGGCTCTTTCACCCCAGAAAATCTGAAGATTCCTTATGCATTATAAATTTGACCTGTTAATAAAAAAATCGCCGGTGTCACCACGGCGTGGCGTTGCCTGCAGCAGCCGAACAGTCAGTCAGCCTCCTGTGCAGCGTTGCAGCCTACCTGGTTTTTATTAAATAGCGTTCAGTTTCTGTCAAGTTCGGAGTGATCAGATTTTGCCGAACTGTCATTCTCTCCCTGCATGAGAACCTTCTGAAATATTCTTTAACTAAATAGCTACATACTCTCTTTCATCTGTCCATGCTGGCATGTGAAGCAGCACTAATTACCCCTTTTTATAGGAGCTGTCGCTGTTTTGGAAGAAGATTACCTTCAAAAACAGGTAAACCTTTAAAAACAAGGAGAAAAAACATTCTTGAAACAAAGCTACTGCCTTAATCCTGTTCCCTGTTACCCCCGTGCGTGTCACGCTGCTGGCACTGCCAGGAGGCAGAGGGACAGGGACGACATGGCATGTCCCCGCACAGAATCTCAGTTATGAAAACCGCTTGGGCCGTTTCATTTTTTTGGTGCCAGTGCCAGCTGCAAATAAGTCCTTCAAGGCTATAGGACATACAGAATATTGTGTGTGCTGAAGAGAAAAAACATCTTAGAGGACATGGAGGACACAAGTGCGTCACACCTGAGGTCCCCGACAGCTTGTCATCTATGTGAGATGGGTCAGAACGGTAGAAATAGCAATGTACATCAGGCACTGCTGAGCAGTACCATTTTCCCGGGTTATGAGCAATGGAGCCTTTCCCCTTGGGGTCGCAGGCTTGCATCAAGCCAAGGTCATGGCTCAGAATCATAGAATCACAGAATGGTTTGGGTTGGAAGGGACCTTAAAGCCCACCCAGTGCCACTCCCTGCCCTGGGCAGGGACACCTCCCACCAGCCCAGGTTGCTCCAAGCCCCGTCCAACCTGGTCTTGAACCCCTCCAGGGATGGGGCAGCCACAGCTGCTCTGGGCAACCTGGGCCAGGGGCTCACCACCCTCACAGCCAAGAATTTCTTCCCAATATCTCATCCCAATCTCCCTCTTCCAGTGTAAAACCCTTCCCCCTCGTCCCATGGCTCCCCTCCCTGCTCCAGAGTCCCTCCCCAGCTTTCCTGGAGCCCCTTTAGGGCCTGGAAGGGGCTGGAAGGTCTCCCCGGAGCCTTCTCTTCTCCAGGCTGAACCCCCCCCAGCACTCTGAAGAAATCCTTGCGGGTGCCGAGGGGCAGGCGGGTGAATGATGCTCCCGGCCCGGTCCGGTCCCACAGGGGCACACAGAAATAGCCGTGCCTTTCGACGTGGGAGATGTTGCTCCCAGTTTAGGGATGAGCCAGCCTGGGAAGCTGACAGAGAAGCATGTTCTGTCCCACTGATCATGGATAATTGTCATTTATTCTCCAGTGAAGAGGAGGAGGGGGACAGGTGGGTGCTTGTGGGTAGGAGAGGATTTCAAGCTGTGCTGCATTTGGTTTATGACTTGCTTTACAGCTGCTTTGGAAGAAGAAGAGGCAGTTGTTAAAGATTAAACTGCTCTGGAAATATTACCTCAGATATGAAGTGCTAATGAAAATAGCACACCCCCCCTGCCTTTTGACCGCTCTGCTAAGTTTTGGGTCACCTTGACTTCAGCAGGGCTTTGCAGGGTTGGTTTGCTTTCTATTAATTTTTTCTTGCCCTTGCGTTGCCAGCGTCAATGGCTGCGCGGAGAGAGAGCTCGGCGAGAGGCTCGTCTCTTCCTCACCCCTCCAGCTGAAGCTCCGGGGAACAGACTGTTTGGGGACCAGCATTACATCAGAACATTTGCACTGTGAAACATATTGCTCGTTATTATCCTCATCGTGTCATCTCCCCAGCATATTTACTCTCTTGCACATTGAATCCTCCTATAAGTGCTCAACTGACAGACTCCCTGAACCTCATTTTTTGGTTTACCTCGGGTGTATCGATTTAGGAATGTGTCTTACTTTAACCTTGAGAAGTGAAATATCCCAACTATTTCCTTTACTACTCTGTCCTAGTAGATAATGTCTGTATCTGAGTTCAGCTTCTCTTTGTGTCTAGCACCGACTGATCAGAGTCCTTTCATAGTTGGTATTTCTTTTCTACAAGGATGTTAATACATTAATTGAGCCATACTTCAGTCTTGCTTTTGACAAACTAGTTACAGAATTCTCTAGGTCTTTTAGAGGAGGACTTTTCCTGTCTGCACCGCTTAGACCATTTCCTTCTGTGGCATTCAGACTTCTATTTTTTGGAAAGAATAAAACCCAATCAAACACAATTCTCTTTCAGCCAAGAATGGATGGAGATGTAATCTGAAGGAAGGGAGAAATATGTTTAATTGCTGTCTCTGATGCCAAACTTTAAGTGCATTGCTGCAAATTCATTGTGAGTTCTACAAAATACTCAATTTTCCTTGCGTGGCACAGGTATCAGAATTGCTTAAACATTCCAGAACTGGTTTCAGTAGTGTTGTCTGCGGAGGATAATTGTATCCATACTTCCCGTGCATCCAGCCAGCCATTCTGCCACCCTTCCTTCTAACAGTGCTGTGCTGGAAGCAAATGCAAAAATCCTTATCTATTTTTTCTTTTTCTGAGTCTCTGCCTCATAACAGTGAAGCACCGATTTCTGACATGCAAGAAATGAGTTCTCACCTGTTACCATTCGTTGCTGATGACATCTCATTAAGGATAATAGCTGAATTTTTCTGTGTTCTTTCCCCAGTCATCCTCCATTCCAGAATCCTTTGCTGCTAAGGACGTTGTTGTGAATAACCCCCATTTCTTGCATGGGGCATTTCTAGAGATGTTAAATATCACTGTGATGAAACGCCTATTCTATCCATGTAATGAGTTTAACCGAGTTTCTTCTTTCCCTTTTGTACATATTCACGTGGCGCATTGTTGTCTGTGCCGTGAGATAATTAGATGTGGAAGAGAAGCAGACATACATTAATCTGGTGTTTACCAAGGCTCCTCAGTCCCGATGTGACCTGTTTCTGTGCTGCTGCCACCGAGGACGGGATGCTGGAGGTGCACAAAGCCACTCCTTTGGCATCTCAGGACTTTTGAACTCCCTGACAGGCTGACTGATCATCAGTGTGGAGAAAATGAGTTCCTACGTCCACATAAAATGACATGGGGACACTTGCCTGCACAGACATCCGTCGTTCCAGACCGACTGGCCCGCGGATCCAGAGAGGTGATTCTGCCCCTCTGCTCTGCTCTGGTGAGACCCCACCTGGAGCACTGTGTCCAGCTCTGCAGCCCTCAGCACAAGGAGGACATGGACCTGTTGGAGCAGGGCCAGAGGAGGCCCCGGAGATGATCAAAGGGCTGGAGCCCCTCTGCTGTGAGGACAGGCTGGGAGAGCTGGGGGGGTTCAGCCTGGAGAAGAGAAGGCTCCGCGGAGACCTTCCAGCCCCTTCCAGTCCCTAAAGGGGCTCCAGGAAAGCTGGGGAGGGGCTGTTTGCAAGGGCAGGTAGCGACAGGACGAGGGGCAATGGTTTAAACTAGAGCAGGGCAGGGTTAGATGAGACATTAGGAAGAAGTTCTTCACACTGAGGGTGGTGAGACACTGGCCCAGGTTGCCCAGAGAGGTGGGGGAGGCCCCATCCCTGGAGACATTCAAGGCCAGGCTGGACGAGGCTCTGAGCAACCTGATCTAGTTAAACTGTCCCTGCTGACTGCAGGGGGGTGGGACGAGATGGCCTTTGGAGGTCCCTTCCAACCCAACACATGCTGTGATTCTGTGAGTGCTAATAAAGGTGTGTTAGATGGACTTTTCACGTGGTGATTGATGGTAACTCAACTGCGGTGTTATTAAGCTGCTTGTGCTACTGCATCGGAGTGAATTTCCCGATGAACAAATGCGTTTGGCTCCATGAGTGAACTCCTCTGCTAAGCAGAAATGTTATAACCAAATTGTCTCTGACCAGGACGCTGACATCAGCCTGGGGCAGAACACGGCTCTTTGAAGGAGGGATGCCACGTGGCGGTGGTCTGGTAGAGCTGAGTTGAAGGGAATAGACTTAAACACACTTAAAGTGTTATTTGCCTGAATTTTTCCTTTGAAAAGCGAGCAAGTGCCCAGCTGAGATTACGTCTCTCTTTTTCTTGGTAATCGAAAGGCACACAGGACCAAATCTGCCCCTTAGCTGGCTGAGGCTTTATCGGTGACAAAGCTCACAGGAAGCAAACTTGCATAAAGAGAGTGAATTTTTATTTCCAGAGATGGCTGCCAGAAACACGGGCTTTCAGAGCCAGGGGTCATGCGAAAGCCTTAATGACTGCGCAGAACTCCCATGGAGAAAGTGAAGGTCCGTCAGGGCAAAACGGCCCGTGGGAGCTCGGTCTGAGGTGGTCACAGTCACTGGGCATCTTTTGTGTTCCCTCTGGGAGGCCACGGGGCGGCTGTTGGAGCGCTGTGCCCATGGATGCTCTTTGCCGGGTGCGGGATTTCCCATTAACCAGGCGGCCGGAGAGATGAATTGGGTTGGGCAAACCAGGTTTCCCAACCCAAGGAAACACTTGGTGTCTGGGGAAGGGCTGGCAGAGGTAAGCAAGGTGCCTGCTTGGGGTTTGGGGTTTTTTGCCAACAGAAGTCTTTTCATACATAGTTGAGAATGCTGCCATTGTTTTTACGTCTCATTAAGCTTAACGGAAGCTGAAACTTCCCGGTTCAGCACACGGCTTGTGTTAGGGAGCAGAAGAGCAGAGTAAGCTCCCACTTACTAACGGGCAGGGACGGACCCTCTCCCCTTCGCTCCGCGCTGCCAGGTTTCATTCACTGTGTGCAAGCACAGCTCCTCTTACATCGAGCTCCGGTGTCTTCATAAGGGTCACGTTATTCCTAACCCTCATCTCTTTCCTTCTCACCTAAAAACATAAGCTTTGAGTCAGTTTATCTGCCTGTTTTATTAGTAATTATTGTCTGTGTGGCCATAGCTGTAGCTGGTGGAGTTAGCGGCGACCCCTGCAGAATGGGGGGGGACCTCAAGGAACCTTGTATATGTTAAATAAATTTCAGGTTGTTGCGGTAAGCGCAGAAGCCCAGTGAAAGAAAGTCCGGCATTGGATCCTGCGTGGCGCGGGGCACAGCAATGCAACTGTCAGTAAAATTCAGGCGAGGTGCAGTGAAGTGGAAAATATCACAGGGAAATTTCTGTACCTCAAGAAGGGTCATTTCTTAGGAGCAAAATATACCGAGCTAAACCGGAGCGTGCCTCGGCCGGCTGTTCGGAGGCAAGCTCTGCTCCCGCGCTGCGGGTCTGCTCCCGGCCTCTCGCTGGGCAAGAAGGTAATGGATGCTGAGCAGGTCCACAGCTGCCAAACCAGCCCGGACAAGTGGGCTTGTTTTCTTGCTTTCTGGTTTTTAGGGACATGTACCGACTTGATCTAATGGCTGCAAGCTGTGAACAATGGTGTCAAACGAAGCGTGGCCGCCAGCGTGTTGCGTAAGCTCTGCACGGTGCCCCATAGAGAACCAGCGAACCCCGCTCCTGTTGGGGGGCCGCGGGGCGCAGGAGGAGGTGGGGAGCCTGCCATCTCCCCAGTGCTGTAGCTGCAAGGCACGCTCTGGAAATCAAATACCAAACAAGCTTTAACACCTTCCCACTTTATTTCCTCTCCGGGAAGCTTTCGTATACCCAGGGTACCCACCCTGCAAGTGTGGCAGAGTCCTTAGCATCTGCAGAATACAGATTTTATAATACTTCTGGGTGGGTTTTTTTGCTTTCTGGGAGCCTTTGATGCACTCTCCTAATGCATAATGGAATTGGGGAGGGGGAAAAATATATGTGTGAACTGCTCTGCAACACTAAAAGCCCTGAAACCTCGAAGAGCTGGAAACGTTTTGGTAAGGAAACAGGGGAAAGGGACTTTCAGGTAGCCTCTTGTGTAATTTTTTTTTTTTTTTAAATTATGCTTTAATATTTCAGAGCTGCATGCAGCGATGCGATGGATTTTGCAGAGAAGTTGCCAAGGAGCTCTGGGAGGGTTTCTTGCTACACGATCAGGAGAAAGTGTTGCACAGGGCGATGCTGGAGGCAGAACTGGGTCTAGTCCCTTTGCTCTTCATGTACCCCTTCCCACCCAACTGAACACCACTCTTCATATCAGCTTTTTCTGACATTTGGCATAGTTTTAGAACATGCTCTTGTAGGCTTCAGACATCAGTGGGCTTTGCCCAAATGAGAGTTTGCTCTGGGCATGGTCAGAGGGAGCGAACCAGAGAGGGACCGGAGTCAGGAAGGGAGAAAACAGCCACAGGAATAAACACCTGAATGGTGGAGGCATCTGGACCAAACGGGACAATTTTTGCTTTCCTCCAAGTAATAGACAAGAAGGTCAAGTTAAATCTCTGTCATCTTGTGAGGACAGAATTTTTTCCTGTGCTTTTAGCAAAATAAACATTCAAAGATGTCTCTGTTTTGGTTTTTATTTATTTTGTTTGTATCGTTCTCTGCCATAGCTGATCTGAGCATTTACATCATCACAGGAAGGAGTGATCTCATGGGAGGCAATAGCTCTCTCAGTACAGAACCAGTTTACCAGCTGTTAAAATACTAAATCTACCAGTTTCTTTGGACGAGAGGGAGAGGGCGCAGACACAATCAAATGAGAAAGCTGGGATGTTTTAGGCAACGCTGTTTCCCGGCTGAGGGTCCGTCCTGCACAGCGATATTGCCGGAGGAGCCGCACGGCCTGCGGCACAGACCAGGAGACGTGACTTCCATTCCCTGCTGCCAAAATTTCTCCAGGTGTCCCCGGGCACGTCACTTTGCCTCTGGGGCTAAAATCACCACCCTGCCTCCCCCGGGGCGTGAGCTACCCGCAGGTGACTGGCATGCTCGAGCCTGGGCTTTCTGCTGCTAAAATCTGACGGTTTTGTGTTTCCACGTAGGTCACGGCGTGTGTTTTTCTAGCCGTGCGGTAACCTTGCTTCCCAGCAAGCTTCCCAAAGGAAGCACTGATGACTCACGGAGGATAAAATTATGCAGAGCTCCTGGAGTCAGCATCCCTTGCATTGGCAGAGGGAGTTTTTAAAATGAAGATGAATCAGCTGTGTCAGGCTTTCCTGGGAGTTAACTCCCGGCCCCTCTTCCCCGCGAACAGCCCTGGCTGCTTATTTACGGGGAAAGAGGGAGAGCGACGCAGTGCCCGCAGCCCCGGGGCGGGGGGGGACGGGGACGACAAAGCGATGGGCAGCCCCGGGGCGGGTTTTGGGGACCAGCCCTCGTCCCCCCGCCCCCGGGAGCATCTCGGCAGCGGCCGTGAGGGGGTTAAGGCGGCGGCTCTCGGCTGCCCGGCGGGGCGAGCGCTTCCCCGTGCCCCCAGAAGAGCTCCCGGGCACCGGCGCCGCATGAGGGCCGGGGCGGGGGGAGGGACACTGCAGCAGGGCAGGGGGATGTTATTTAACGGCGGCTCCAGTCTCCTCCCCCTCGCCTGTTTTGCTGGGGGAAGGGGAGAGAGGGCTGTAAGGAAGGACTAAACCGCGGGGAGGGGGGGGCTCATGCCGGGAGCGGGCAGGGCCCCCAGGAGCTGAGGCCGCCGGCGAGCGGCGGGGGAAGCGGGAGCCGCGCACCCCCCGCGGCCGCGGGGACCATCTTGGGCAGCGGGAGCCCGGGGCTCGGCTGCCATCGGCTTCTGGAAGCCTCCGCTGAGCTCCCGACGTCAAGCTTGGGCTCGGAACCCCGGGGAGAGGCGGAGATCTTTCTGGTACTTCAGCATCTCCCGGTGTCCTCGGCAGAGGGAAGGACGGAGGGTCAGCATCCCGGCACCTCGCACCGGGGAAGAACTCCCTGCGTCCCCCAAGAGGAGATGCGCCCGAGCTGGGGGACACGGTAGCTGCTGGGTTTAGACATCCCAGCTCCACAAGGAGAAGAGACTCGTTTCTCTGCTGTATCTATGGCAGGTACCCCGGGAGGGGTCAATCCTCATTGCCAAAGGCTAATAATTTGTGCCTGAGGCTGCCAGACCTGCCTAGGACACACCGCAGAACTCCTGGAAGAGGCAGAGACAGGCCTTAATGAATGTGCTGATGACACTCAACTGAAAACATCTGTGCTGCTACTCTCCCTTGAAAAGAAAGGAGCACCCCCTGGGCTGGGAAGAGACACTGTTGCTCAGTGAGGGTCTTCTCCTGCCACTGAGGCCCTGTGGGGGGCAGGAGGCTTCTCAGCTGCTGGGCCCTGCCCCATGACTAACACAAAGGACCCGAAGAGAGCGATGGACTCCTCTCCGGTGACCTCCAGCTCCGCGTCAGGCCCTGTTACCTTCTCGCAAGTTTTCGGGCAGCAGTGCCAGCTGATGGAAGCAGGTAAGAGGGGAACGCGTGCGTCTACGACCTCGACACCCTCCATCTCACCTCCTGGTCTGCAACATCCTTAATCTCTTCCCTCCTCTGTCCCATTTCCCAAGTTCTTCCCCAAACATGGCATTTTCCAAAGGGAAAGTTGGAGTAACCCCTGTTTCATTTGCACCTGCCTCAACTTCTCCCAAAATGACTTAAAAGCTTTGTGTCTAAACAGTTGCAAATTTGAGGCAAAGGTCGGGATGATTGCGTGTTTTGGGTTAACGTGGACTGGAACAAGCTGCTCTTTGTCTGACAGTGGAAGTTTCCGTTATGTTTAGATGCGTACAAAATATTCATAGCAATTATTCCAACTTGAAATAATGACATTCAAACTGAAAGTTGATTTGCTGTATTGGAGGGTGACTGTTGCAGTACGGAGCGTCTCCAGGTGCGCAGATTTCTGCTTTGGTATTCGGTTCTACAAAGGACAAAGTGTTTGGTTTTTTTCCTTTGCTTTTTTCTGTCCGTTTGTGTTACCGTAGCACCTAGAGGCTCTGTTCCTTTTTCCAGTTGTTTCATACGTTTGTAACATCTCTACAGATGGGCCTGATTACCTCTTGTCTGCACCTTTTGAATGTTGAGGAAGGTATGTGTAATACAACTACCCCCGAATTTTCTGGGTTTGCCTCTTGCTTTCCCTGCTGGCTCCACACAGCTGCTCTGAAGCTCCGTGAAGTGCCCCAGGGCTCTGCACTAGCATCCTCCTTCAGACCTGAGTTCCCAAGACTAAGAGATTGGCATAATGAATTTTACAAGACTTGCTCTTTTTTTTCCAATCCCTGCTTACAGGTACCTCTAAGAATGGGTGCATTTATTTACTTATGGCTGTGGGGAAAGCCTGGGTTTTTGCAATGGTACCGTAACAATGCTTGCTTTGAATTTCTGGGGCTTGTTTTACTCAGATCTACTGGTAATTCCTTATTGCTGTTTGTGATAGCGCGTGTATCAGCAAATATGTTCTCCAAAGTGTCCCATCCCCTCTTCCTCTTCTCCCCAGCCAATTCTGTAACTAATGGTGTTTGGATTTTAGTGTTTCTATTTAAGTGGTGAGATCCAAAATATTATTTATTAGGTTTGCTGCAGATTTCTGTATGACTTCTGTTGTGCTTCTCATAGTACTTTCACAGGAGAATGACTCGTTAGCCGACAACTGCTCAATTAATCAAGCCTGAAATCATGCTGCTGCCCCCAAGGAAATGTCTGGCAGTTTTTCGAGAGGGTTTGGTATTAATCTTTCACGTTATATAGCCTGGGATCAGTCCAAAGGCTGTGGATCCACTATGTCAGATGCTACCCAAAGAAGAGAGGTGTGAGAAAGCCCTGGTTCCTGGGTGAGGGTTTTGTTTTCCAAACGATTAAGACCAACCAGGTGGGAAAACACAGGTGGTGACTTTAGTTTTGTTTGCTTTTCCTTTCCCTTTCTTACAGGGAAATGCCAGGGAGGAAACCCGTGAATCTAGGGCTTTTGAATCCCATCTCAGCAACTCAACTGTAAGATTTCCTTCCTTCTGGTGGATCGTTTTGGTAGGATTTTTTAGGTGTCTTCTCAGGCACGTGCGGTCAGGTACGAGGCGCAGGGCGATGTAAGGATGGCTGCTGTGAATGTCGCTCACGTTCAAAGCAAATGAGTACATTGTGTGTGTGACTTACATCTATGTGAGCTTTGTATTCCTACGGCAGTACCCATATATACTCAGCACGCCTGGGAGCAGAACTTCAGTCGATGTGTTTGTGGATACGCTTGTGTTCGCAGGGCCCTGGAAAACTTGGCTGCCCGAGCTGTCACCATGCTGCGGGGCTTTAGTGTGGGCAGGAAGGATGCCCTAAGGAAACAGGAGGGGATACAGGTTTGGGACACCAAAACTTGGTTGTGTTGTATGCCACTGAGCAAATGACGCTTGTGACAGAGCCGTAAGAGGGCCCTACGTCGTGTCGGGCTGTGAAAGTGCCTCTACAAACCATAAAACCAGACCTTGCCCCTCCACCGTGATTCTTTGCAACAATAACTTCTTAATTTCTGAGGGGCCATGTGGAGTCAAGTTCCAACCTGCGTAGACCAAATTTCATGAGCAAGACTTGTAGACACCCAGTACCACATTGCTGTCAGGGGTGGCATTTGGGCTTTTTTAATAACACTGCGATGTGCTTGGATGATAAAGGTCCTGGCCTTAATTAAATGTCAGATTATGTGCCTGGAGAGATGCTGAACTCCAGATAAATCACAGACTTGACAGCACAACTTTCATGTACCACCTGGAAAGATCTCATGTTTTCTGTAGCTTCTGCCTTTGTTATAAGGAGTATTTTCCTCCAAAGCACCTGAAAGAAGGGTGTTCCTTCTGGGCTCTGTTTGCAGAATATGCCTCCGGTTTTGTGTCGCAGGATCTGTCCTCGGGGGACAGAGCGGAAGGTGCAAATGTGTGTCCCCTCTCGCTTGATGCCGCTCTTCAGTAACTTGCCCTGAAAAACAGATATTGAATGTCTGGAAAGTTAACTTTTCCCCTGCCAGCTGCTCGTCTGCCCCGTTGGTGGAGGGCTTGGAAAGTTTTTTGTGCAGTTGATTCTGCTTAAGTGGCTGATTATTCATGCATAGTTTTTGTAGATTTGCATAATACCCTAGGTTGTACTCTGGTAATCACAATATTAGTCTAAAGAGTCTGCTGTCATTTGGGAGCCCTGCTCAGAAGCTGTTTTGCCCTTTGCACGAGCGCTTGATCTTTATTTAACCTCCGAAGCACTGTTTACTTGCACATTATATAGGATGCTCTTTTGAAAATGAGTCTTCTGTCTTCCTGTCCTACCCCACTGTACCGCTGCCGCTTACCTTACCAAGTTTCCTACGCCTCAGTGAATTTGTTTGCTGGGATGCATTCCTTGCCGTTACCCGTGCTTTTTTATTTGCACCGAGCCCAAGGAATCGTGCGGATGGGAAGACCGCAGCTGACAACTGCCGGGTTTGGGAGGTCACTGACAAAGCTCCGGTTTCCCAAGGCAGTAAATTCTTGCTGTTGCAGGCATTAATTTTGCCTGATGCGTGAAAGATCCGTTGGTGTTGACTGGGGGCACAGTCACCTTTCGAGAGCGTGGAATTTCAAAGGAGGGACTGTAATTCCTATCTAGGATTGCTCAGAGAACACGGTTTTCACTTCACAGACGAGCCGTGCAGGTTGGCTGGGTTTTTATCCGGTCCAACCTAACTACAAGGCTGGAGATTTCCAAAAGTTCCCAAAGCTATCGAGTAGAAAATTAAGGACATGATGCAAAGTTCTTAGGAGTTCTTCTATGGAGATTCATGTAATTGAGGAGGAGGAGGCTGACTTCATAAGCCAGGCCGAAATCTTCCCCGTCTCAGCTGAAATTCCCGTCCGCCAGGCAATGCTGGAGGATTCTTCTTGTTTGGAGCACGGATTTGAACCTGGCACAGATTCTTGCTATAAATTTTGCTAAAACCAAAATGAAAGGCTGTAGGTTTCTTCTGTTTGACAGTTTCTGAATTAAAAAAAAAAAAAATAGTTTGAAAGACTTATGTTTGGCACTACAAAACTTAAAAATGAGCGAGACTGAGAATTTGAAGGGTATTTCCATTCTGTCTTCCCATGTGAAGTGTTGACTGTATGGAGCGAGAGCTGATCTCAAGGAGAGCTGAGGGCTCTATTGAAGAATTGGGCTTAGCAGAGGAACCTCTTACTTTATATGCAGGCAAAACCCAAGCAACTTGTTCAGCATAATGCAGTTTTCTGGACTTACCACTCTGTATTATTCTCTGACTCGCTGCTCCATTAGGTTAATTGTCATTTTCCATTAATTCTTTGGCTTGCAGGTGCTGCTGAATAGTTAGGCTCCCAATTTTTTTTTTTTTATATCTTGCCAGTTAATTTTCCATCGGTTATGAAATAAGGGACTCAGTTTGAGATGTGACCAGAATGAATAAGAAAGCTTAAGTAATTTGACAGTCACCCAGACTTTAAAATGTTGCACTGAAACTTTTACATATTATCTTTCAATTACATGTGTATTATCCAGTACGTGTGTTTTTGTATCCCACTGATGGTTGCGCCACAAATGGATGCGAGTTTGCATCGGCTACCGAGTAGAAAATTAAGGACATGATGCAAAGTTCTTAGGAGCTCTTCTATGGAGATTAACGTACTGGGGCTCAAAGCTCTTGCTGTTTCCCCCTAGATGTGCAGTTTGATCCAGTTCCTCTCAAGAGGAATGCGAGATAAGAGAGCTGCGGCATTACCTGTGCAACGTATTTGTCCTGCAGCATGAAATCGTGGAATCTCATCTGGTCCGGCACCTTATTGCAAACAAAATATTGAATATGCAACGTAGGATTCCTTCGTCAGGCGGCTGAATATAGTTTTAAAACAAACAACATAGCATTAAAAAAAAATAATCAGCACTGTACCCTCTAATTTGGGCAAAGTTTTCTTCGGGAGCTCCTTGAGGCAGAGTGCGAATCTGATGTGTGTAGAACCATGAACCAAACCCAGAGCTCTGACAAACTACAGATTGCATTTGTGTATCAGTTTGTACGGAGGTACCCCGGCACTCTAAGGTTTTCTATTTTATTTTTTTCCTTCTGTGAAGCACAATTTGAGCAAACCTTTATCTTAAGACTTCAAAATACGGTGGTGTTTCCTTCAGCGCCTTCTCCGCAACAGCGAGGTCCTGCTCTGAGCGGGTGGGTGGGAGGGGAAGGACGGGTCCCTGGCACTGAGCGGTGCTGGGACAAACCAGCCCGTGGCTTACGGCCGGGGTGCGGAGCGGTGGCGCTCTCGTGGCAGAACTCGCTGGGCAAAATGCATTTCCTACCTCAAGCTGCCACGAGCACAAAGAGCAAACAGCCTCCTCGGGGACCGCACCGTGCTCCTCTCCCAAGACGCTTCCAAGTTCTCCTTTCCTTGTGGATGCAACGTTTCCACCTCCCCTTGGGGAAATCCACCGCCCCCCTCCTTTGCTACTTTGCAAAAGGGAAAATGCCGGTAGGAAAAAGATTTTTCAGTGTCAGCAATGAGTGGGGAAACTGCGAGCAGGGTTCAGGGTCAGGGGACAGGGAAGGTACTGCTGTTGTATTGACGCTCCGGACAAGGAGTAATTTGGCCCTTGATGCTGTTTGTCTTAATTTTTTTACTGGAGAAGGCAGCAAATTGTCCTTGAGCGCCGATGGTCAAGGGAATGCCAGTGTTCATTGGATGCTATAGGGGCACTGACTTGCTTTTAAGTGACTTTAAGGCATTGGGTCGAGAGCAGTGGACTGTCTGATGAGAAAGGAAGACGACAGTCACAAAGTAGACACATCTTCCAGCGCGCAAGTCAGGTCTGGGGGAAACCCAGCACCGACAGGTTAAAGCAGCAGAGTCACAGCAGAACAGGCTGTTTTGTGTGTGGTTTTTTTTTTTAATTTAAATAAAACCACAGATCAATGCTTATCTATACCTTACTGCGTTTCAATGTGGGATGCTTTTCTGCCGAGTAACACCTTTATAGCCAAGCCTTTAATGAAGAAAACTTTCCTAATACCATTGCTGATCTAAAGAATGCATCAGGCCATTGGGGAAGAATTTATAGGAAAACCTCAGCCCCTCGTCAGGTGGCAAAGGAAATCTCTGACCTTTCAAAGTGAGGGTGAGGAGATGACTGTTTCCCATCTGTGTTCCCGTGTTTTTTTATCCTTTACTCCCTTATGCATTTTCCCATGATTTAATTGAAAGTCAACCAAACAGGATCTGGTTTTGAGCCTTTTACCTGGAGATGAAAGGGAACACAAGTGAGGTGTTTTCACCTTCTTCCCAAAAGCTGAGGTGCCCATCAGGCACCCAGGGAGCTGTGCCCCTCTCTCATTTTCTGCCACATATATATGGTAAAAGATGATTTAATGGGTTCCCATCAAAGCCGTGATCCTTTATGGTCCTGGGTTTCCTTAAGCGCAACACTTGAGCAAGCTCAGGCTCCAGCTACGAGAGCATTTGAGCAAACCTTTTGTGACAGCGCTTCTCTCCTCCCGCGGACAACAAGAGAAAACAGTCAGCAGAAAATTTGCTGGGATTGGTTGGTTTGAGACTACACTGGATCAGGGCTGGAAACGTGTTCCTCGGTACTTAGCGCATTAGGTTTCCTACGTGTATTAGTCGGTAATAAATTTTTCATGGTAACAAGTTGTTTCATTTGCTCTCCCAAGAGAAGACCCTGTGTGTGTATAGCAAGGAGGCTGGTGACAAAGATGATTGCGACAGTCTTGGTTAATTAGTGTTCCGCAGGTTAGGCTTGTGCAAGAGCGGATTTCCTCATTTTGGGGAAATAAGAAACAGGAGCAGGTATCTGAACGAGGCGAGATGAATTCAGGGATCCCCAAGGGTCTGGTCCTCAGCCGCGATAGACTTGTGATGCTCAATTCTGGTACGAGGTGCTGTTGGGCTGCTGGGTAGAAACTTGGAATAGAAAATAGAAAATTATTGACTGCAGTGTTACAAAATTAGGGTCTGATTGTTATTTCATAGAGATTTAGTGGCAAGGGTGGGAATGTTGCTTTTTTCCCTTTACCTAAATCATAGAATGGTTTGGGTTGGAAGGGACCTCAAAGCCCACCCAGTGCCACCCCCTGCCCTGGGCAGGGACACCTCCCACCAGCCCAGGTTGCTCCAAGCCCCGTCCAACCTGGCCTTGAACCCCTCCAGGGATGGGGCAGCCACAGCTTCTCCGGGCAACCTGGGCCAGGGGCTCACCACCCTCACAGCCAAGAATTTCTTCCCCAGATCTCATCTCAGTCTCCCCTCTTTTGGTTTAAAACTGTTCCCCCTCGTCCCATGGCTCCACTCCCCCATAAATCTGCCTGCCCCTGAAGATTTCTGCTCCCTCGGGGTGGAGCTCTCACCCGGGTTCATGTTCTGGTATTATGGCAGGCTTCAGCAGCTTGAAAGCAACCGGCATAAATCTCTGCTCGTCGCTCGGGTGCTCGAGAACCAGATCCCTGCCAGCTTCCCTTGTGTGATGTTGTCATGCTGAATAACGTTGTGTGCGTTGGTGTAGAAAGAGGTATCATTTTTATTGAAAGGAAAACCCTATTTTTTCTGAGATGACAAGAAATACATCAGAAACAAACTACTCCAAAAGCCCTTTGAGTTTTGTGTTTTAGGGGAGAACAGGCTAATCTGATTGTCTCTGGGGCCAGCTCCAGCACTAGGAGGAAAAGTCATTTCCCTCTCCCCAGAAAAGCAATAAGTAAAAATCCTCCTTGACAGCTGACGTGCTCCTGCCTGAGCTGAATGGATTAAGGAGCCGCAGAAATGAAATGGGAAGATCACTAATATTTTTCTTTTCCACCCAGTGGAATGAGCTGTTACTAGGCATAAAAAAAAGTGACATTTATCTCTCTCTCCACTTTGGTAGGCAGCGCTGTGCTCCCCGGGAGGAAAACAGCCATCAGTGCCTTGTGGGTGGAGTTCACTGGCTGTTTATACCTTTTATTGCTTTACAATATTCTCCTTTTAATCACAAATGTTGTGCTGTTGCTGCTCTGCTGGGGAAGCCGCAGGTGACCCAGGGGGGCTGCCCAGGGCTCCGAAGGGCAGGGGCACAAGAGCCCGTGACTAGCTAATGCTCTAGAAATCTTAATGTGAAGCGCATGAGAAATCAATGGAGACCGCGTTTCAGCGGGCGAAATGGGCTATATCAGATTGAAGGGTTTATTATCTGTGAGTGGATTTCCTGATTTGTGTTTTTTTTTTTTTTTTTTCAGACTTGGAAAGCTCACGGGAATTGCGGTGCGTGGCTGAGATGATGGGTCAGGGGTCTCGTACGGCAGAGCTTAACTCTTTCTAATGGCCAAATTGGGGTGGTGGGTGGTACCTGCTTGGAAGAGGGGAGAGAAACAGTATTTTCCAAAAATGGGAATGTAGGATGTCTGGGGATTAAAGAAGTGGGAAAAGCTAGACTTAGACTGCAGCTAAATCCACATTTCCAATGATGGATCTGGTGCTATTCGCCCCAGCGTAGTACTCTGGACTGCGGGGATCTGATTAAAGGGCGGCAGCCGCCGGCAGCTGAGCGAGATGCCCGGTGCCGTGGGTCTGCTTCGACCCTTGCCATGGCCAGGTACCTCCCGTGTTACCTCTGCCCCGCGGGACGGTCCCTTCTGCCGGGCAAGTCCACGTGGACGAGGTTCCTCTGCTTCAAACCAGACCAGCACAGGGAAGCCATGGGAGGCAGGAGGGGGCAGCGCCTGTGGGCATACTAATAAGCGTGAAATTCTGTATATATACCCACATCTATGTGTATAATACACAGCAGGAGGGGTTTATTTTTCAAATTGCGAGGAAAAGCTTTTCCAAAATGTTAGGAGTGCCGTATGCCATTAAACAGCTGACAAAAAAACGCCCCAAGAACAGAAAACAGAAAGAAAATACTGAATATATTTTTATTTGCATAAATTAAATATAAATTGTTCCCCGTCATCTCAATAGAGAGACTCAATTATTGCAGCATCTGTATCCTAAGCACTTGCAAGCTGATTTACTCCTGATTAAATTACGGGTAGTGTTCATCTGCACTCCAGGTGGACAAATTTGGTTTTGTCAATCAATGTTCACGAGTAGCAAAGTATAAGGATATAATAATTCCTTCAAATTGAAAGCAGCCATCATATTTTTATGACACCAAAATAATGAACTGAAAACATGCGTATGATTAGGTTTGCAGCTACGAACATGAATTAGTTATCCTTCCTTTCTTTGGAGGTCTTTGAGGCACTTTTAATGGCCACGCGTTGTCAAAAGGAAAGCGGAATGAGAGACATTAAGCAAGGTATTTGCCTTCACTAGGTCTTTATCCTATTTTATGGTAGGTGGGGATTTTGGGGAATCGTGTAAAGGGATATTTTGCTTAAATTCTGATGTGAAATAATGAAAATATTGTATTAGAACATAGCCAGGCCATCAAGCTTTTAATTGGGAGATGAGCTGAATGAGGCTGAACTGCTGCCTCTGTACTGTATCATTCTGACTAATGCAATGGCTGCGATGATGAAATTAGAAATGTTTGAGCCTTTCCAAATGAAAACGTTCCTACA
Organism: Rissa tridactyla; assembly: GCF_028500815.1. Lineage (NCBI taxonomy): Eukaryota > Metazoa > Chordata > Aves > Charadriiformes > Laridae > Rissa > Rissa tridactyla. Next base: position 3,181,736 of record NC_071481.1, on the reverse strand, counting down.
GGGCCAAAATACAGTGCTCCTGTAGTAGCTATAGGTTATCCTGGCTTTGAACGAAACAAAACATATGAAGTTGTACGAGATAGGGAAACTATGTTTGGATTCCATTCGTTTTAGGAGTGAGAGTGTTGTGTCATCAAAGCCCTGTGTGAAAAAAAACAGGTCAGGATAGAGAAACCGATGTCTTTTCTGCAGAAGAGAAAGGAAATACTGCAGTGTTCCAAGGGCCGTGGGTTGCAGATGAGGACGATGTTATCGGCTGGTACATCTGGGCATTTTTACAATATCATTCTGTAAGACTTCATCCAAAAAGCACTTTTTAACAGCTTCCAGTAAAGCCGCTAGAGCCGGTGACCTTGGAGCAAATTGCCGTCAGCCCGCTTAATTACACAACTCGTCATCTCGGTACGAGCTCTGCGTTAGTGCCGCGCTGCCAACCGGGCTTCGCTGCCTGTTGTGTTGAGAGTAAGTTCCAGGTAATTAAATTTATTTGTATTTCTGCTATTCCTTTTTTTTTTTTCCCTGACCGCCCAATTACCTGGGCGATGCAATTACGCTAATGACCTCCTGTGCACGTGCTTAGCGTTCACCAGCGGGTTTTGATGCTGGATCCGGGTTACAGGGACCGAGTGCCCTTGCTCCTGCTGGCTGCAGCACCATGCGTTGTGCTCTGTGTGCACCGCACCGACCGTCGCTTGCCGAGGAGGCTGAGACTGGCTTAGAAAGTAAATAAGTTAAATTTCAGGAAATTCAGTCTTGGCAAATCAAAAGGCATCTGATGCTGTGAGCGTACACGGAGCTTGCAGCAAAATGAAACTTCATTCTCCCCGCAGCATCTCTCTGCGAGGATAAAAATAGTTTCTGCCTCTCACTTGAGCTGTTCCGGTTGTTTTACGGAGGTGCTTGTTTTTGCAGATGCCGAGACAAAAGCACAGCGTGCTTCAGTGGCCGCAAAGTGAAACAGCTCAGCCCCGGGTTTGCCCAAAATAGCCCTGAGGATTGCAGGCTGATGGCGCGGTGGCCGTGATGCTTGCGGGAGAGGAGAAGCAGCGAGCGTGGGCAATGCAGGAGCTGGCGAAGCATCAGCCTGGCGCTTCCCGGAGCCGCGGGATGCTCCGTTCCAGGGAGGGGAGAGGGAAAGGGGCAGCTCTGCCCTTGCTCCGAGCAGGAGCCTGGCCGGGGCTGTGTGTGCCTGCAGAATTCCTGCCAATTATCCTCTGTCCTCAGTCCATTCTCCATCTGTTCCACGCCTCCAGTGGACGTAATTAATTTGTGCGTGCTGCCGTGCCAGAACCCGGTTATGTAGCATTTTCTGTCATACGTGATCCAAACGCATCTCTGTCTGGAGGGGCTGGGAATTGCCGGTCTCAGCTGTACCCTCCAGCTGCAGTTTGCCCGAGCAGAGGAAGGGCAGGACAAACCCCCCCCCTCCACCCCTGTGACCCTGCGGGAACCTCCCAGCAGCGGTTGCCGGGATTGCTCTGAGACCTGCGTGGAGGATCCCTTGGTTTTGTTGGTTTGTGTTTCTGCTTGGGTATTCAAGGCTGCTTTGAGAAATGGCCAACGCAAAGCCCCGGCATTTCCACGATAAACAGAACTCGCGTGCGTAGCTGGGAGCGTACACGTCATTTCTGTAGGCTTTAAATAAGGGTTTAATGCTTTTCCTGAACGGACGGTAAGCTTTGCGGGGCGGGTGCAGCGTGGTGCAAAGATGCTTCGGTTCTCTTAAATGAATTAGAAGTGTTCGGGGTGCCCTGGCTGTGGCAGCACAGAGCTCTGGGCAGTTAATTTACTCTTTTTATCCCCATTTCCCAGCTGCTGCCGGTGGAGCCCTGAGTGCCCTTTCTCCCTCAGTGAACTGCAGTTTGTCTGCAAAAGCTTTCCCTAAGTTAGGACCACGTTCCTGATCTTAATTTGGAGATAGGAGAATCCTTCTGGGCCTTTCCGGGAGATATTCCTTCCAGTAACTGCTAAAAAGGGTTTTCAGCTTCACTGGGTAGTGCATTAGCAGGTTGCCAGGAGAGTTGTTTTATTTTCCCTGCTGTGTTAAAGATGTGTTTAGTCTGGGAAGAATGCAGTTACAGGTTAAATCAATATGTCATTTTTATGATTGCAAAGGAATTGGGCTTTTTCCTCTTTCTTTCACCTGCACGCAGGTCACGATGGCAAAGGCCTTTTTTAAAAAAAAATAGCTCTATCCATGACTTAAATAAAAATAATCCAGCCCCAATTTCAGACACGGCTCTCCATCGATCTGTATGCAGCTATGGCCGGTACCCACAATTTGGGTAATCCCGTGGTTTTTTTTTTTTTTCTAGAAAAGCGGGTGTTTTTTTAAATAAATGTCCTTTTTGCTGTAGTGCTGGCCCCCGGTGGCCGCCGGGCTGGTGGCTCCTTCTGCAGCGCAGGGGGAAGCGGCTCCCTGAGCAGCCGCCCCACGGATCCCCGCTGCCCGTCAAGGGCTCGCTTTCTAGCAAAAGAAATTTCGGGGGGAAAACGAACCCCAACAACCTGTTTCTTGGAACGTGTTCTGAGAGATAGCACAAATGTTCTCAAAGAAACATAAAGCTTGCTTTTTTTTTTCCTTTTTTTTCTTTTCGGTATTCAGCTTGGGGAGTACCTTTCCAGCGGCCTGTTGCAGAACTGCGAGCGGTTTGTTTTTCCACCAGTTTATCTTTCAATTCGCCGTGTGTTTGCTCATACGCTGATAACGTATTGGCTTGAAAACCGATGAGCCATCATCGCAAATTCCTATGGATGTGGGCAGCCCCAGCTGAGTTGGTTGCATTAAAAAAAAAAAAAAGAAAAGTAGGAAAAAGACTTTTTGGGCTTGGATTTATGTTTTTAAATGTCCTCTATAAATAGATGCAATTTCTTAATCAAAAGCTGAGATTTTCTTGCCCCCCTCTTCCCTCCTCTGAGAAGCAGGGCTTTAGTAAACAGTGTGGTAAGTAAGCAAATACATCCAGAGTTATAAACGTCTGCTACCTGAGTTGATAAGCTGGGGTTTGGTTTCTGTAGACAGCAAAATGCTGCTTTTGCGGATACAGAAAAGCTTTTTTCTTCAAGGGAAAACTCTAAATGAACTAGAAGGGTAATGTAACATTCACACTTGGTTACGTTGAATTAACTCCTGTAACGTTTTAGACACATGTAGGAACGCCAGAAAAGGGTTTTAATGAAACTTTCTATGAAGTTCTGGATTTTGATTTAAAATTCGGTATTCCTTAGTACCAGCGGTGGCTGAAATGAGTGCTAGTGTTTCATGAGGGTCTTTCTCCCATTTAAAATTTATTATTCACCATGTGAAAAAAAAACCAAACAACAAAACAAACAAACCCAACACCCCAAGACAACACAATCTCTAGCTTTGATGGCAAAGTACATGCAGGAAGGCTTAAAAATACAAACGAGATTCTCAAGAACCCGACTGCATTAATTTAATTGCACCTAATGCTGATTACCCTGTTGTTCTCGAGCATTTTACTGTATTCCAGGTACAGCTAGAAGTCTGATATTTCAAATGCTGCCAATAATTAAATATACATTTACATTTATCTGTATAAAAACACAAATGCAGGACGGAGCTGCTGGTTTGCCTTGTGAGTAGAACAGGGGTTTTTTAGATTTTCTTTTATTTTCCTGCCCCCATTGCTTTTATAACCCAGCTGACCCCCGTTACCTGGGAATACCCCAGCACTGCTCGACTGCGCTCCAGGGGAGCGGTGGTTTCCCTGTGGAGAGAGGGATTTTTGTTAATTTTCCTTGGGCTTGATAATGTTTCAGTCGACGTTTGCTGCTTTCATTCTTGTTGATTGAATGAGGGAATCGTGGCTTAAGAATGATGCTTTTTATCCTCCTCCCTCTCCCCCTTTGGGGAGTGCGTTTTATAATCAGTTAAAGTGATTAATGAGAAAGTGTGATTTTAATCGTTTCTTTTAAGAAAGGCTGAGTATAAATGGTAGAGGCTTTGATACCCGTGCTTGTGATCTTAAACTGGGATTATTGGTGTTTTGGCTTGTCTGTTATCTCTCCTTTTGTTGGGCATTTGTTATAGCTGCCGGTCTGTGGCAACAATCTGCTTTTTGTGAGTCTCAGCGTGGGGTGGTGGGTTAATGATGGGAAGGATTTCCTCAGGCCTCCGCTGTTTTCATCTATAGGCTTTGGGCATCTTAAATGGACAAATATCCTAATCTGGCTAATGCTGCTTTCGTTTAACTTTGCACCGAAGTTTTTGATTTATACAGTGCCTGGGAAGAGGCCAGGAGAGGGAGGCAGAGTACGCCGCAAAGCGGAGCTCCCTTCGAGTGGATTCAAACCTGTCTTGGGTTTAGGGATGTGAAAACGTTGGTTCTGCATCAAACCCCCCACCCCACCCCAGGGAGCGTCGCTGGGGCTTTCCTGGCCTCCCCGCAACCCCCTGGCCATTGCTGGGCTCTGGCTGGTGGCAACACACTCGTGATAGGAGCTGCTTGCTGGTAGAGCTACCAAGATGCTGAGGGGACTGGAACACCTCTCTTGTGAAGAAAGGCTGAGGGATTTGGGGCTCTTCAGTCTGGAAAAAAGACAACTGAGGGGGGATCTTATCAACGCTGATAAATACTTGAAGGGCGGGTGTCAGGAGGATGGGGACAGGCTCTTTTCAGTGGTGCCCGGGGACAGGACAAGGGGCAACGGGCACAAACTTGACCGTGGGAAGTTCCATCTCAACACGAGGAGGAACTTCTTGACTTTGAGGGTGGCAGAGCCCTGGCACAGGCTGCCCAGAGAGATGGGGGATTCTCCGTCTCTGGAGACATTCCAACCCCGCCTGGATGCGTTCCTGTGCCACCTGCTGTGGGTGACCCTGCTCTGGCAGGGGGTGGGACAGGGTCATCTCCAGAGGGCCCTTCCAACCCGCACCGTTCTCTGATTCTGTGGTTCTCCGTAATTTACAGCACCAAGTGAAGCTATTCCGGTTCAAGTTATGTCAGGGGAGGTTTAGATTGGATATTAGGAAACATTTTTTCACTGAAAGGGTTATTAAACATTGGAATAGGCTGCCCAGGGAGGTGGTGGATTCACCATCCCTGGAGGTGTTTAAAAAAAGGGTAGATATGGTACTTAGGGACATGGTTTAGAAGTGGTTTTGTCAGGGTAGGTTAATGGTTGGACTTGATGATCTTAAAGGTCCCTTCCAACCTCAGCAATGCTATGATCCACCCGTTCAGCCTGCGGTGATACCCCCTGCACTGCGCTCAGTCCAGGTCTCCTTGACTGGTGATATGGGGTTATCCCAAAGTCGGGTGGGGGCTCATGGTGATATCCCAGGTGGGACTGGAAGATCCTAGACTGAAATCTCATTCCATGAGATGATAGCTGTTTCAGGTGAGCTAATCTGTACAGATTGAGGTTCATTTCAGGACAATTAGGCTAATTTACTGTAATTTCATGATGACAAGCAGCAGCATTTGGTTTATCAAACGGGTCACGTTTGGTATAAATCAAATGTGTCCTGAGAATTTAAGCCTAAGAAATGTTCAGCTGTACGGATCATGTGGCGGTGATCTCACCTGCAGTAAAAAAAATTAAAAAAAAAAAAAAAAAAGGGGGAGGGGAAATAAAAATTTGAAAATAGGAGCTTTTGTGTCTATGGCATTTTCTATGGTGAGAATTTACTTAGTTTCATTTGTCAAAGCCTCCCAAACTGAATAGAAAAATACAAAGAGAAAAATTAGTCTTCTCTTGGCAATAGATATGCTGTCTGCCATTTTGCTGGAAGAAGAAAAAAAAAAAAAAAAAACCCCAACCAAAACCGTGTTTCAAGGAAATGAAAAATATTTGGAGAAACTGACTGTAACTCTTACAAGAGTCACATCAAGGGCCTCTCTCATACTTCTGGGGATCAGTCCAAATTCATCAATGAGTTTTTACGTAATCATGCTCTGTGTAAAAGCTTTATTTGAGGTCCCAGGCAACCTTGGAAATTCTTCTGGAATGCCTCAATTCGGTTTAGCTCAGCTTCATGTTAGAGCAGATGATCTCACACTGGCCGGGAGTGCACGCTCTGTGCTTATTACAGGGTTTTGCCTGGGGCGTATTGAGGATCGATGCTAGGACAGCGTGACCAAGGAAATGACAAAAGTCTTTGCGGCGTGGGTAAGTGCAAAGAAAATGAAATTAGTGCTTGGTGTTGCTTGCAGTACCCCAAGGAAGCACGGAGTTACCCAGGTCAGAAGTAACTCACCCTAGAATAATGATGTGATGGAAGCGCAGGGCAAGCGGCACCAGAATTTCTTGCCAGAGAAGAGGTTTTAGCTAAATAAAGTTCTGGTGGACAATTAGTCTCATAATTCAGTGGTAATCCGGTTGGGGAGTTGCTCTCAGTAACTCTTATTAATTAGCTCAACTAACCCACAGGATTAATAAACACCGCAGCACTCTTGATGAAATGTTATTTGTTTATTCCCACTTTGCACGTGGCATACCCGAGGGATGAAGCGTTTTCCTCGTTTTTGGCAGGTACAGAGGTGCTCCGTCACTCAGACGCAGCCGCCAGCTCTCAGCCGGAGGGTTCGTCACTCTGGCGAAGCTTCTTCTCTCCTCCCTCCTTTCCCTCGTTTGCCGGCACAGAGCATGGCGTCTCGTGCAGTTTCTCATCCAACGTTGTACTCTGTCCATCTTGATTTTTTTTTTTTTTTGGGGGGGGGGGAGGGGGGGGAAGAATTAGGCAAAATGTGAATCGTGTGTGTGAGGAGTTCTTGGTGTCTTCTGGGTCTGGACCAGCGAGGGGTGGTATTGAACGCCTCTGAAGACAGGACTCTTCCTTAGAGCTGGTGTATTCCTTGAAATCACAGCAGCCTGACTGCAGCCCTGGGCGAGGGGGGCTCCCGTGGGCAGGCTGGGCTGCGGGTGCTCGGGTGACATGTACCGGGGCTGTGGGACATCCTGGGTGGAGCTTCTTTTGACCTCCCAATCTCTTTTGTCAGCAAATGCACCTGAGGCCGGGCTAACCTTTCTCCATAAGCAGCCTGAGAATTAGTTAGGACATTTCTTGTTAGGAAATAAACTCCATCTGCCATTTTCTGCCTCTGTTACCAAGTTTTTTCCTCCCCCTTTACAAGCCTAAACCATTAGCACTCTAATGCATCATCTAGACGGTGATTTTTCGTGGCTTGATGGTCTACTCAGCCCTCTCTAGTCTTGTCACCGAGACGTGACAGCGTTTTTATGGCTCTCTTGCTAAGAGCAGCTAATCAGAGTGCTGAGCAATTGAAAGGTCGGTGTGATAAGGAGCAGCGAGCAGCCCGCGTTCCCCTTGGGTACCCACCTTCCCCCATCAAAGCCTGCTGGGGGGAGGGAACGCGGCACAGTAGGAACACAACCTGGTGACAGACTACAGCAAAAATGAGGAACGATAGGCATTTATTGGAAGTCGCTCTTGTTACAAGCTCAAACCCGTAATCTCCTGGACTTCCCCAGGTGCTGGAGGTGGTTGTTAGGCTGGTGAATGGCTCCTTTTGCTTGATTTACTGCCTGGAAAGGAGGGTGTCCACTGTAAGACGCTTCCCTTCAGGGTATAGTTTTGAAATATTTTTCAAGTATCTGCTGTGGTGCCATTGTTTCAATTAATAAACAGAAATAAGCATACGATGAGAAAGGCGTCGCTAGGGTTGCTGTGTTATAGTAGAGGGTAACGTGTTTGAAGAAGAGTACTTGCTGTATTGTCTAGGGCTGTTGTGATTAATAAATGGATGAATAATTAAGTAAACTTACACATAATTAAGTCTATGGTCTGTGGGCATATGACCAAAGTGGACAGACTTCTGTCACGGTGTATGTATTAACCCTTGAAAGAAATCTCAAATCTTTATGGAAGAGCAAGACTCTTTGAGCAAGTATTAGCTGCTTTCCTTGCTGAATTTCCAGTTAACTTTACTAGGTTTTCTTTTGTTTGTATTTATTTTACAAATGTCCCTCATTGTTTTACCACTTACGTTTCACCCCTACAGCTCAGCATGTATGGCGTTGTTTGTTTTTCATTTCACTAGGTTGTTTATTCCACATGGAAGTTGTACTATTCCACACAGGAACTGATGCGGAGAGTTGTAAAATGACTCGATTGGAATTAAATTATGTAAAGCTAACTGTGATTCAGGCGAAACTAAGGCTACAAGACTTGAGGGTTTGGGGTTTTTTTCAGCCTGAATTTTTTTTTCTCTCCAGCTTTGCACCTACATTTTTTATTTGGCTTTCATAAGCTTATGTTTTAATTCATATAAAAAAAAACCCCCCACCCTTAAATGGATAATGGATGAATATGAGCTATTGCAGATGTATTTTGCTCTCTGTGAGACCGAGTTACTGGGTAAGGGTCTGATCCTTGAAGATCCCGCAAGTATTTTAGCGGATCTGGTCCCCCTTTGCTGCTTGGGTTGTAAATGAGCAGCGAGTGCCGGTGGAGCCATCTCCTCTGTTGTTATGGGAACACGAACCGTGGGGTGCCAGGGAATTTGTTGAATAATATGTAAAATCAGAGCTCTGGAAGGGGCGGCTCTTTCCTCCTTAGAGAAATTTACGCTCTTGCTTTTGCAGCGATGCTGTGAGAACAAGCTGCCTGGAAATGAAGCGGGTTTTGGAGCCGTAATCCATGCTGGTGAAAAACGTGCTTTATGCCCATGCAGTGTTGCGATGAAGCCATCCGCACACTGCTGTCCACGGATCTCCATCTCCATCCCTTTCTATACTATTACAGTAACTCACAGCCGCTCGCAACATGGGAAACCCACGTTCACAGCTCTCTGGAATGCCTTTTTGTAGTTTATTGAATTATCATCTGCTTCAGGTCCTGAGGTTCGACATAGGGTCCGTGGTGCTAAGCTACATCTGTTTCCACTGTAATAACAGAGAGGCTGTGCAAGTGTTCTAATATCCACCGACTCGCATTTTGAGTAGCGTGTCCTCTTTGAAGGAGGAATAAAAAAGACGACGCCAAGTCTTGAGGGATGTTTCAGGGTGAGACAGTGCAGACAAGCCGGCTCCAGCCCAGCTGCGCTTCGCAGCCATAAATATTCAGAGATCGGTGAGTCAAAAATCCTCACCTATGGGTGGAGAGACGCTCTCTTCTGGATCTGCAGAAACCACAGCATTTCCCTTTTTACCCAAGAAATTTAGCCCAGGGGATGCTGCGTTTCGTTTGCCATGGCCGTGCCCGCAGTCCACAGGGTGCTCGGGAAATACATATGGGGAAAAACATATATGTGGTCATAAAGCTTCCTGGCAGCGACCGTGCGGCTCTGGGTCTTGTAACTTTGGGAGACGACTTCAATATAAATTCATTTTAGGCTATTTTGGGTGGAGGGTATGCAAGCTGCATAGTTCAAGGGCTTATTTAAAATGCTTTTTCCTGCTTTAAGACAAGGCAAAGCCTTCTGCATTTTGGAGCCTGTTCAAGCATGAAGTTGAGCTGCACCAAAGTATTTCATTTCATTACTTTTCACTCCATCCTTCTTCCTAAAAATGTCTAAAACACACATAACATTAGAAATGCTTGAACGCGTAACAGTGAAACTGCAGAAACTTTGGCACTGTATCTGATTGGAAATTCAAATGGAGTTTGCTACTGTGAATCTAAATCCGTCTTTCGGTGTACTACACGCGAAAGAGAAGGTGGGGATGATGTTACTAGAAGTTAGCATTTATGTAATAATTTGCATACGTGATTTGCATCATGGAAGCTTCTAAAGAGTATTAAACCTCATGTTTTAAAGAATAGAACAGTGAAAATTGAAGAATATTAAAAAAAAAAAAAGAGTTGCATCTAGTTACTGTGTTTTATTTTCAGAAGCGCTGAGAATCCTAAACTGTCTCTAATGCTTCTGGAAATGTCTTGCTGCGCCTGTAGGCGCTCCAGATGTGGCACCTGGATCTCTCTGGTCCATTAAGTCCATGGAAGGGTTCACGAGCAGCGCTGCTGCAGCGGCTGGAAAAGGGGTGTGCGATTTTTGGGGCGCGCGGAGTGGCTCTGTCCCTTCCCAGGTCAAAGAGGTTCTGCCAAACAAGGGCTTTATGCTGGAGAGTTTTGTGCTGTTGCATACCTCCCCCCCAAGACACACGTTTTGCCTTCCAGAGTCGTCTTTGCTTAATTCACTAGAGCATTTCACATAACTACAAGAAAAATTAATAAAGCAACTAGCCCTCTCATTTTTTTTCTTAAATATAATTTTCATGGGTGCTATTTCTCACTTTTTTCACTCTCCTCTTCCCTGCTCGTACCTAGCCAGTGATTAGAAGCTACGGCTCATCTTAAATTTGGTGATACCATAGGGTCTGTAGCGTGTTTGGGGGAGACCCATGAATGACAGAGACATACGACCCGATGTTTGCAGTATTTCTAGTCATTCCAGGAGGAAAATAGGAACTGAAATGTTTCAAGCAAGATATGCAAATGTGCATTTTGCCAGATGAAAAACTATGGTAAATTTTGAAAACTTTGGATTTTTTTTCTTGTGTCTTTTTCCTACCCGACCCAAATAAGGACTTCAAAATTTTTATTTTTATTTTTTTTCAGTTCTTTTTATTGCCAATAGAAATATATTGGGCACGTTGGCAGCGGTAGCCTTGTAACAGACATTGGTTATTAAAGGGAATAAGAAAGATCTGGAATAATTACCTGTGACTTACTTTCCAATCTGAAATAAACGCTCTTCAGTCCAACCTTCTCGTCCTCCTGGAGATGCTTCAGAAATGTGCTCATGCCTTGTTTTAGAAAGAAACAAATGAGAAGAAACCAATTGATAAAAAATCAGTAATATAACATTTTAAATAACTCAGTTTATCCTTTGCTGTCAAAGATGCAAATGCCTCCCACTCTGCTCAAAAGCTGATCAGAAGAAATCCCTGTCGTGTCAAGGAAAAATTACTCTGTAGGGTAATGTAACCACGAAGGAGAAACTTTCTTCTATTGATTAATCCCCTCTAGATAACCTAATAAAAAATCACTATATGAAAAAAATAAGAGTTTTATGATTCCTGGCTGAAAATGGGATTGAATTTTGTTTCTTTGCAATATTCTCCTTCCCCCCACCCGCCGTAAAAGCACTTTATTTTTAGGGGCTGTTTAGTAATTATGAATTGCAGAGGAGCAGGTGTCAGCAGCCTGAACAACATCTGCATGGCTACGGATGGAAAAATTATGACCGTTATGGCATAATAGACAATAATATCTTTTGGTTGATGCGTTAAAGCGGGGGGCATGGATCTTCCCTGCGTGTGTGCCTGGGCGGACCTTCCCCTTGGCCGTTTGGAGAGCTGCCCCGGGAATTGCAGTGTTGGGTTTTAGCCTCTTGAAGCGGAGTTATGAATCACAAAACATCTACGTAAAAAGGCACCTTCTCGTTCGAAAGCACTTTTAACTGGAAGCTTCGGTGGAGATCTGGTCCGTTTGGCCTACCAAGAAAAGCTGCTTTTTTCCCGTTGGCGCAACACAGGCGGTGCAGCCGTGGATGAGCAAGCTGGGACTCTTTTCTAGTTTATCCATCTCATTAGCTAAAAAAACCCCCAAAACACCCTCATCTGAGGAGCTTTGAGTGCTAAGCCCTTTCTTTCTGATTTGGGAGTCAGAAGGTGGTATTTCTGGGCTCAATTATTTCAGCTGGGAAACTCGGCAAGTCTCATCTGAAGGTTGGGGAGAATGTAAGCGAAAATGGCCATCGTAATTCTGGTTGTATTTCCAAATTTATCTGTACTTCTGCTCCTGTAGTAGAAGTATTTGTGCTGCTTGAGGTGTTTCTATCTGCTATCAAATCCTTCTACATCCAAGCGAATAGGTTAGCTGCAAAAGGAAAATATTTCAGAGGAAGATAAAAGGGGTTTTTCTAATATTAATCCGTGAAAAATAACCATATTTCTTTCTGTATTTACTAGGTAATCCTTTAGATCTGAAGCTTGTGTGTAGGAGGCATTTATGGATTTTACACAACGTTTTGAGATCAGTGGAAATGAAAAGCAGTATAATTACTCTCTGGCCTTTTATCTTTCTGTGGTATCATCTCTAGAGGACGCAACGATGGGGTAGAGAAGCCCTTGCACAGTGGATAATCATAGCTATTAGAGGAAACAATGCTAACTGAAAAACAACGGCGTTTTTCTCTGGAAAGCGTTGGTATCGGCGTCTGTATTGATCTGTAACTGAAATCATGCAGCCAAGAAACAGCCACGCTCACGGAAGGACCCACGCGTAAAACTAATTGCCGAATATTCTAGTAAATTCTTAAAACATTCAAGGGTTTGATATTATAAAATGAGGGGGAGGGGGATGACGACGACACAGAAAGAATATGAACCTCTGCTTTAAGTGAAAAATACAAGTCAGCCTTAATTACAAATTTGTGATCGATGCTGCTGTATTTTGAACGTGTTGGTAAATAATTAATGAGCGAGTGCAGCACAAGGATGAAAATTTCCTTTTAAAACTGTCTCTCGAGCGAACCCCTCAAAAGAGGGGAAGGAAAAGACCAGATTTACAATACAACTGGGATTAAAAAAGCGAAGTAGCAGTTTTATTTGGGTAGTTAAAGGCATGTGAAGTGTTTCGCCCACTCCGGCTTGTCATTATCCCCGATCCGGGAGCAGCAGCTGAGTGAGCGGGATCTGTAATTGCGTGGGGAATATTTGCCTGTCAAGAAGATCTTGACTGAATGTCACATCCACTTACTGGTGCTTAAAGGGGAGAGGAAATCACTCTGTCTCGCACCCCGGAGAAAGGGCAGAGCATCAATTTATCTGTTTGTCTGAAACCAATTGAAAGTACAATGCAAGTTTTGTCACTTAAGGATTTTTTTTTTTTTTTTTTTTTTTATTTTAAAATGGGTTTGTTAGGGGACAAAACGCTGGGAGCTCTGAATTCTTGTGCCATCACTTCCTTTTCCAAAAGCCTGAGGCACTAAAATCCAGGTGTGGCAAAGTTCCATGCGAGCTTTAGCGGAGAATTCAATGGGGATGCTTTTTGCATTCTCTCTTAGTCATAATTTTGTGGGTAAACCAGGGGGAACTCTTCTCTTTAGAAAACTTATACGTCCTTGTATTGAGTCAAACTTAGTCAAACCTGCAATACCATCCAAGAACAACACTCGGTTTCCTCAGCGCAGTTTATTTGCGGAAATACTGAGAAATTTGCAGCGACACCTGAGGTCACTTGTGGTTGTGCCCTGGAAACCAGTTGACGCCCAGGGTAATGCGAAGTCCTCTGGAGATGCTGCTCCTGACAGTCTCAGGCAGGCGCGCTATTTTCCAAATATTTCACTAAATAATCATTATTTTTTTGTCTTACCCCTGTCTCGATGTACCTTGCTGTTCTGTAGGCAAAATAGGGATGATTCTATTGTCCCATCTTGCAGAAGACTGGTGAAAAAAGTTAATGTTTTTTGTATTTATTTAACCTTGTATATAACTTAAAGCTGTACAAAGGGAGAGAGCAATGTGGCAGTCGCACTACATCTCTGATTTGTGATAGGTATTGAAATCTTTTCTTTGCATAAATATTTTTACTATCGCATCCTCCTCCCCAGTGTAAGAATCCTGAAAAATCCACATTTATGTTCCGCTCTTCGGGGCGGGTGTTCCTGGAAGGCAGCAGCCAGGTCTGCCCGGAGCCGGGATTGTTCTTGGGTTCATGTTTAATGGGGTTTTGAGCCCAAACCCGCCCTGAGCCTTGCTGGGTTTGGGGAGGGATCGTGGCGTGTCCCCCCCGAGGTTTGTTGGGAGGAGCGGGGGGCGACGCGGCAGCTCTGCTCACTCGTAAACCCAAGTCAATTTGCTTTGCTCTCCTGTTAATTAACGTAATGTTACCGTTGCTCGAGAAGGGAGTAAATGCAACAAGTTGTTCCTTAAAAAAACCACTTCTTTTTTTGCCTGCCCCCAATGGGAAGACACGCTGAAGGCATTTCACCGGCTCTTGTGTTGGCAAACCGCCTGGTCACAGAAATGGTTCGAAAAAGCTTGTCTGGGTGGTCGCTAGCTCCCAGTGCTTTTTTTGCAGGGGTAAAAAGAATTCAGTCGTCCTTGTCTTGTGGTCAATCCCTTTTTGCTTACTTGTTGTGGATAAATGAAAAGAAGTTTTTCTCAACCAGATGTCCCGCTCTGCTGCCCAGTGCCAGCCCCCGGCCACAGGGTCGACAGCTAAAACCCAGCAGCGGCCTGAGAGGTTTTGGGAGACCCCCCCGTGTGATCCCAAAGGCTCTTTGCATGCCTCGTGGAATCATAGCGTGGCCTAGGTAGGAAGGGACCTTTCGGATCATTGAGTCCTACCATCAACCTGACTCTGACAAAACCCATCACTAAACCGTATCTCTCAGCACCGCGTCTGCCCGGCTTTAAATACTTCCAGGGATGGTGCCTCAACCCCTTCCCAGGGCAGCCTGTTCCAATGCTTAAATAACCCTTTCAGTGTAAAAATTTTTCCTAATATCCAGTCTAAACCTCCCCTGGCACAACTTGAGGCCCTTTCCTCTTGTTCCATGGCCTGTTCCTTGGGAGAAGAGACCGACCCCCATCTCTCTACACCCTCCTTTCAGGGAGTTGTAGAGAGCGATAGTTGTAGAGAGGCGTGTTTTGCTGTTTCACTTGCAACAATTGCCCTTTTCTTGTCTTGACCTCATGACCAAACTACTGCAATTTTCTTTTGGGATTGGGAGTTATGCAGCTGGCCCATCGCTATTTGGAAATAGTTGTTCACTCATCCACAAAGGCAGTGGAAGGGAGTGCTTTAAGGTTAACAAGAATATCTTACCACCTTAATTTTGTGGCAGAACTGGCTCAGATTTTGCAAGGAATAAATGGTCTTAAACCTGGGAGGGCTGCAAAGGTGCTGTATTGGTAGTTTGATCACTCACTCGTCTTAATTTTCATCATTCCTAAAAGGCATTCCTATCATTCCTGATAACCTGTGCATAAATCAAGCTGGTACCGTGCGGATGATCTGTAATCGAGCAGAAGTGAAGCTGTTTTAAAAAGAAAAGAGGCTCACCCAAACTCTTCTAGATTGGCTTTTGAACGGGTATACGAAAGTGCCAAGACAATCGGATTTTACACGTTCTGAGATGAAGCGGCCTGAAGAAGTGGATGAGTATCTAAATAATAAATGATACCAGGAAAAAAACATCATAGGAGAGGTTTTAAAACATGTGTTAACATTGCAGCGTGAGTGACGCATCAGGTGCATCATCAGGAACTGCAGATATTGTCAGGTTTTAAAGTACTGAAAGTGGTGAAATGCTCCTCTGGTGAGAGCAACGCTGCTACATCGACACCGATATTGTAGCACTTTACCAAGCGATAAAATGAAAGTAATTTATTATAATTTTACAGTATTTTTTTCATATGGAATGAGAGGCTTGATTGCCTCCAGTTTAGTCCGTTCCACTCTTAATAATATTGATTTTACTGCATATTTTCCTTACGTTTTTAGAGCCATTTTCCTGAACTTGGCATCAGATTTAAATTTTAACGCAGTTGACAACATAAAAGGCAAGTTTTAAGAAATCTTATTATGGTAATTGCATTTCCCTGCTGGAAGCTAATGTGTATATTACATGGAAAAATACTTTCTGTAGCTGGGGAGCCAGTATAAAGGGGCAGTCAGAAAAAAAAAGTTACGAGCACACTTCAAATCTTTGGTGTAAGGTGATTCCAGAATGTTTGACAGACTTGAGACTAGTACGTGCCTTCCACTGCGCTGCTGTGGAACCCACTCCTAGGGATGAGAAATTTCTCCTAAAGATGGTCAATACAGGCCTAACTTTTCTCAGAAAATTAGTTGAGCTACTGTAATTCCTAATCCTGGTGTGTACCTTATATATAATGGAAAAAATCAGACTAGGCAGAGCAAGTGCAGTGTTTGAAGAAGCCTGCGGACTGTGAGGTTTGGATATGTGGTAGCAAGAATCACCCAAATTCACGTTTTTAGAAACCACCTCCTAAGCATCTCCCTAGGGGTGGCAGAGTTCAGGAGAAATAAATTCATCAAACGACTCCTGCTTTATCTGCACAAAAAATAGGATGACCTGGGGGAAGTCCTGGAGAGGTCCCGGAATAGATACAGCCACTGACTGAGGATGAAAGGTAGATTGGGGTCATCTCCAAAATGGGTGAAAATGCGTTATAAAAAGGCAGAGAGTGAGGAGGGACGGAGGGAGAAGGGGCTTGTTTGGTAGTCCTTGGGAAAAAATGGGAATGGTCAAAGCAGCTCCGCAGACTTGAACATAGACAGGAGAAAAAAGCAAAATAGATCAGGGTTAATGATTGTCCGTCTCCCTTCTGCCTAGCACGTGAGAGGCAAGGGCGGAATGAGATGATAATGATGCATGAATAATTACAATGGCAAAACACCTGCCCGCCAGCGAGGAGGAGTGAATGAATTCCTCCTTCATAGCTTTGAAGCCCATGTATCAAGTTAAAGCACAGCTGAGTTTCGGGAATAGAAGTCAAGAAGATGAATGGTTGGGCCTTACTGAATTAAGAAGGGAGGGGAATAAAATAATGCATGTTGTGTATGAACACAGTACCAAAAAAATGTGTTCTGTTTCACAGATTTTATGAAAATAGGCGGTGTTGAGGAGAGGAGAGCACGCTGCCCGTTCCTTACCCTCAGCGGCAGAGTGTGGACGTGGTGAGAGGCTGGTCCTTTAGGGAGGAAGAAGAAACTTCTTTCCCCATCTTAACTAGAGAAAAACCTACGTTCAAATCACAGCTGCAGTAAACATAAATTATTTATCCAAAGAGGAGGAATGGCTGAGAACAGCACGCCCAGGCTGGCTGGTAGCCCGGTGGCTGGGGGACCTGCAGGGCATGAGAGGAAAGAAATCTGCGCTTTATCTGGTTCGGATCAGCAAACTAACTAAATTTCCCTATGCTTAGGGCTTGCTTTAGAAAGGCAAAAGGCTCCTGTTACTGCTTGTATAGAATTAATGCATCAACAGCAGCCCAGGAAGGCAAGAGAGTTTCAATTGCAGCCAAAACACGGCAAAACAGAAGTCCCTTGGGAAAGCCGTTTGGCCACGTTCTGGCTCACGTCTTGCCCTTTGTCTTAATGCAAAGGGAATATCTGAGGAGGGGACTGAGTTTAGTTGCTTGCCAGCAATTTGCTGCTTATTGAGAGTAAGAGCTTTGCGTGTTTATGCTCACCTCCCAGCACGCAGACATTCGCCACCAGCTGCTCAGGGTATCCCCTCGGCAGAAAAGCCTCAGCCCAGAGGGATGCAGATTTGTGACCTGCTGAGGGCTTGGAAATAAAATATCCAAAGGTTGTGTTGTAACTTCTGCTCAGGAGAAGGTAAAGGAATGAATTGCAACTAAGCACTAAGTTTAGGTAAATACTCTTTCCATCCAGGGGTCAAATCCTGCCCGTTGGCATCAGCCCGATATTTTTCTGTGGAGATAAACAGAGGCCGTTCAGGGGAGACCTTGAAATGTCAACTTGGCAAACGCAGACCAGGTGTTTAAAGACTCAAAGGTGCTTCCCATCACTCTGGTGTCAAAATTTCTTTTCCTTTCTTGACCATCGTTACAAGTAGCTTGTTTGTTTTCCGACCTTCATTCCTCAGTGATGTTTCAGAAGCCCGAATGTGTATAATTGGTTCAAAAAACCCCAACACCCAAATCTCTAAGTTACCAGAAGTGGGACGTCTACTCGGTTCTTGTCTATTGCTGTATTTTAGGCTTCTTCTTTGTCCCAGTTATGACTTGAACTGGTTTGAAAGCTCGTGTCAGGGAGAAGAACGAGCTGCACGGGGTAGGCAGCGTCTCAGGTCCATCCCGGGACCCCTGGATCTACGTTAGCATCCCGCCTTGATCTGTCACCTGTTTCACTTGGGCAAACTCTTTAAGCCGTCCTGTGGTCACTGCCCAACCTATAAAAAGACCTACAAGGAACACAGTATCTGCCAAAGGCTTTAGGAGACAAAATCTACATGCAGCCTTCTTTGAAAAATAATAATAATAAGGTGAGCTCCTGTATACCAGGATTTCTCATCTTTTCACAACGGCACTAGACACGGCTCACTGAAATCCAGAAACAATTATAGCAGTGATTGATAGGTTTTTGAGTTTTTGGTGCCTTTTTTTTCCCGCTTTCTTATTAATGAAGTCATTTTAAGAGGGATCTTGGAACCTGGACACAAGATGTCAGCTGGCCTTGGAGCAGCCGTGACCGCAATCACCTCTGTCCATGGGGGCGGGATGCTAAAACCTGCTACCGGCTGTGCCAGAGCCCACGTGTGGGTTACGATATAGAAAAAAATACTGATGCAATGCGGTGCTGAGTTGTTTTTGCAATTACCCACATCAGCACCTGCATTTGCAGATTTAGTTCCGATTTCACTGCAATGCCCTCCCAGCTCAGAGGAAGCGAGTAAGTCTTCATATCTGTTCTAAATTTCTTTAATTTTATCTCAATATTTTGAATCCTGTTGGTGCAGTCGTCATCGCTCTGGTGGATTAAAAACAAAACCGCATCATCCCAAGTATGTTTGCCTTGTTTCTAACAAATATGTTGCTATGGGAACTTGATGTTGCTCTAGCTGTTGCGCCAGATGCACCAGCTATCTGTCCCTGGACTCGCTTTTTTTTTTTTCTAATAAATTAATTGCATTTAAATTAAACATATGAAGTTATTTCAAGTCAATTAATTTGAATGTTAAGCTGGGTATTTGCAGAGTTTTTCTCTTCCTACTCGCCCCACAACATTAATTAACTCCTCCAGATACGGTAGTCCATCACATAAGGCTGCGGTCTTTCCCAGCTATCTGCAGTTACAATACTCACTGCCTGCATGGGAAGTAATCAGTGTCCAAAATAATTGCTTTTCACAAGCCCATGGTCAGCTGCCTTGTCAGATATTTAAGCTGTAATGAAACTGTTTCAGTTTGCAGGAAAAAAATATTCAGCCGAAATGTACTGTAATTGCAGGTGGAAAGCGAAGCTGATAATAGAACTGTTTTTGTTTAGCACATCATGTTTTCATCTGTTGGTCCTCTTTGGAGGCATTTCCTCCAGCACTGGCCCCGTCACGCTCTCCTCTTTGGATTTCTGCTGTGGGAGGAGGAGGTTTGCAGTATCTCAGTACCGCTGTTTTGCATTAAGGCAATAAAAGGTGGAGAAGAATTCACGCGTGGTGCGGAGTGGGTGAAGAGCGTCCTTTGGCACGGAGGCAGACAAATGCGATGTAGCTACAGGACGAGGGGGAACAGTTTTAAACTGAAAGAGGGGAGATTGAGATTGGATCTCAGGAAGAAATTCTTTGCTGTGAGGGCGGTGAGCCCCTGGCCCAGGTTGCCCAGAGCAGCTGTGGCTGCCCCATCCCTGGAGGGGTTCAAGGCCAGGTTGGACGGGGCTTGGAGCAACCTGGGCTGGTGGGAGGTGTCCCTGCCCAGGGCAGGGGGCGGCACTGGGTGGGCTTTAAGGTCGCTTCCAACCCGAACCATTCCATGATTCTATAATACAGGATGGCTCTGTGCTTTGTTCAGCCAGCAGTGGGGACTTGTGAGAATACTTAAATTTGAAATGGTCACATAAAAGTCTCTAAATGAGATTGTTTTACAGTTGTTTTTAAATCTAAACTTCCGGAGAGCTCAGCAGCAAAGGAATTAATTTGCAGTCAGATTTGCACCATACAGTAGTAGGCTTTCTCCTAAAATTCAGAATTTCTGGAGCAGAATATTTGCCGTGGGTACACGTGCAGCATTAACTGAAAGAAAGGCACAGAGGAAAAGATGGCAAATGTATACAGCAGACTTAAACATTTTATACACAGCTTTCTGATCTGCCGTGGTACGCTGGAGAGAAACTGGCTGATAAATTAGTAGCCCACAGGGAAATCTTATTTACAAGGAAGGCAACAGAAACATTAATGTATCTTTATCAGCCTTATTTAGACCATATGCTTTCTACATGGTGGGAAGCTGCACAGGCCCCGCAGTAAAACAGCAGTGGGTATAAGCTGAGTTACAAACTCTCCTAATTCGCACGCTTGCTCAGGCCTCTTCAGCTGCCACACCTTTTTTGCTGCAGTGAGAAGTAGGCTGATAATCAAAAAGCAAGGGAAAGCGGAATTTTCTTTGTCTCCTCCGGGATTTCATTGGGTAACAAAATTGCGGAGAGTGCGGTTTTAGGGAGAATGGGGAGAATGCTGGTTTTAGAGCAGAGTGGGGAGCACAAACTGGAGTTCGTAAGCTTTTGTGAGAAACAGCATAGAATCGCCCAGGTTGGAGGGGACCTTTCAGATCTTCTAGTCCAACCATCAACCCAACACTGACAAAAACTATCGCCACGCCATATCGTCAAATACTACACCTGCCGGTCTGTTAAATACCTCCAGGGGTGACGAACACAGGGAGTTGTTTCCATTTTCTCTCGCTAAGAGATGACTTCCAGCCCCCTTGTCCCCAGAATAACAAGAGCCGTGGTGCGACCTGGGACGTGCCATGTTTATGGTGGGTTTTTTTTTTTTTTTTTTTTGTGTTGCATGTCGCAAGAGAACCCCTATCAGAGTTAGGAAATGCTGTCCTGCACCTGTGAAGTGACATAGCTGTGGCTCTCATCCC
The DNA here is from genome assembly GCF_028500815.1 of Rissa tridactyla. Lineage (NCBI taxonomy): Eukaryota > Metazoa > Chordata > Aves > Charadriiformes > Laridae > Rissa > Rissa tridactyla. The sequence continues at coordinate 3,161,163 of NC_071481.1, read as the reverse complement.
TGGGAGACAGGGCAGCTGCTTTGGTGGAGGATATCATCTCCAGCCACGTACTTGCCTTGTTCTTGTCCGATTGGAACAGATGCATTTTCTTTCTTATTATTTGTCTTCGACTTGGATTTTCATAGGCTTTTGGGGTTGAGTTGCCATCGAAATCGCTATTATCCAAAATTTAATAGCAAATTCTACACTTTCGAAAGCATTCATTGAGAAGGTTACTAGCGTTTTTGGGTTAAGGTGTAGTTACTTGTTTTTTTTAATGCATGCACACGTTTTTGTGCATATGTTTAAATAAATCACGTGTAGCCCAATGAAAAGGAATTAAAAAGTTGATTACCATAATTTTGAATTTTATTTCCTCTCTGGCTTTTTCTGTTCCAAGGGTGTTTCCATTTGCAAATTGTTTTCCTTGGTTCAGGCTAGCGCAATCCTCGCAACTTTTCACTGAATGCAGTGAACCTGAGATATTTGGCTGCTCTAAGTAGCAACAGTTTTGTTGCCAAACCTCCCCCGGCACCTTTGAAGCGTTATTTGCTTATTTACTTTTTTCTACGGAAATGAAAGTCCATGCACCATGGTGCTTTCTTGCTCTCCTGTTGAGTCTGAATTTTTAACTGAAATGTAAGCTGAAGCAAGCAATCTTTTAATTCCTGGCTAACCTTTTTGCCAGCCGATGGTAGCTGGAGAATGACAGCATTCCCATTTTGTTCCTTGCCACCCATGAAATAAATGAATTGGGAGAAATGTGTGGAAGGCATCTTGGGGGCTATGTTAACGCCAAACACAAAGATGCTCCTGCTCAGATTGTACTTCTTTGATTACTCAACTGAGTTATTAGATACATGAAGAACACCCATTTAAATGTAAATCCGTTCTCCTTCTGTAATAGATAAATGTGCTTTGCCTTGAATTTGTAAGCAGAATACATCACTTTGATATACTAGCTGGAACTGAATAAAGCTAGTCAGTAGACCCAGGGAAGGATGTGGATGGCTTTCAAGAGAATGGAACAGAGGAGTCCAGCAGTTAGTTAATTAACTTCAATTTCTATTTTAATGAACTTTCTCTGGTGCTTGTTTAAGCGTCCAGATGCTTGCAAATGCATTTGTTTTCCCCCCCCCAAGAACAGGCTTTTGTTGGCATGTAATAAATTATAAATGGGGGCTACCTACCTTCTATATCCCAGAAATACTCTTAGTGTTTGCACTGGCGCCGTGTCACTGTGCCGGTGACCCAGCGCTGCGCTGGGCCTGGTGCCCGTGTGTTGGCAGCCTCAGGAGCAGCGGCAGCACAAGTTCAGAATCTGAAAGAGGGGGAAAAAAACAGTGATTCAGTGTCCTGGCACGTTCCTCGTGACTCTTCTAGAGGGCAGGTGATCAGCGCTGGATGTTCACTAAAGGTGACTGGTCTGGTGAAGTTTGACTTCCCAGGCTCCTCCCGAACGTAGGACACTTCGGCTAATCGGGTTTCTGCTCCAAATTGCTCTCTGGATGGCTCTGCTCTCAAGAATAGAGAGGTTGAGAGAACCTAGTCCTACTAGACCCAAGTTGTCCACGGTGCGTGAAGGTAACCCTTCCCGCAGAGGTTATCATTCCTAAATCCTCAGATGTTCTTCAGGAATTGGCTGTACTTAACCAACGCCAAGGAAATCCCCTTTGCTATTTGTCACAGGGAACTCCGGCAGAAACTTTAATTTCAAAGTGACAGCGCAGCAGTTTTTCAAATTGTGCTTTGTCTTCCGGGGGGGGGTGGAACAAACACTGGGCGATGGCACCGCCTGCTGATGGCTGCCAGAGCAATATAAAAAATGACGGTCCTGGCGTCGGGTATCTTGCCTCGGGTGGTGTTTCGGAAGCGGGAGATGCTGGCTGAGCTCTTCAGCAGCAGCAGAGCTGAGCAGATTCGCAGTCCCTTGGAAAAGCTCACCCAGCGGCAGCGCATCCACAGTTAAATACGCGGCACGGTCGGGTTTCTGGCTGAGCGTGGTAAAAAGAGGAATTGTCCGGCGGCCGAAGAGCTGGGCTGAGAGGTGGGAGAGCTGCCTGCGGGGACGGATTTCCACCCCTCCCACCTACCCCAAACCAAAGGCAGATGTTTCCCTCTCGCTGACTTTCCATAACTCGTCCTGCCAAGGAATCCCTGGGGGCGTTTGAGCAAATCGCTCGCTCCCTCTCGCATCCAAATTCCTTTTTGCAGTTCAGCTCCCGCGCTCTTGGCGCTCTTGTTTCCTTGCAATAGAAGCACTCTGGAAGAGGAAACATTTTCTGTATTTTACACTGCCAAACAGGGCCGTGTTCTCACAAACAACTACAAAAGCACAGTCAAGAACCCGAGAAACAAAGGCAGAGTTTCACCTTGGTAGGCTGTCAGACGTTTTTTATTTTCTTTATCCTGGACTGCTTGTATTGTGATTTTAGATGCAACCATCCTTGTTAAAGGAGGAATTTCAGTATTTCCACCATGTTAGATGCTATTAATTTGACGCTTAATTCTTTCAAATACCGCAATCGTCTGTGGAATGACACCGATGTAAAATCTAATGGTAATAGCTGAATAAATGCATCTGCCAACTCTAGAGCTTCTCAACTATTGCTCACCGTAACCGTAATTAGCCGGTCAAAGCCATCAGACATCTGTGTGTTGAGAGATCAGGCCCGTCCTGCTGCTTTCGTTGTGAGAAGCGGGAGGGTTAACGAAACTACTCATTTTGGGAGCATATTTTCAGTAATTGCGGTGACCAGATTTTGTAGCGAGGGTTGCGTTAAAAATGCACTGGGAAAAAAATAATAATATGATAGATGGGTGTATTGCTGTTAGTTCAGGTGGTGGGAACAGCCTCTGGTTGTGCTCTGTGTGAGCAGTCCTGTACAGGCTCAAATTAAAAGTTTTCTTGCAATAATTTGCTATAATGCTTTAAAACATGTGTTGCAGTTGTTTGGGTTGGTTTTGTTTTATTTTGGTTTTTTTTTTTTTTTTTTTTTCCACGCTACCCCCAGCAGTTGAGACCAGTTATGAAACCTGCGGGCTGGGAGCTAGAGGGGCAGAGCTCTCCTTGCAAACAAATTAGAAAAGGGAGGTGTCTGTCACATATCCCAGAAATATCCTTGCAAAGCCTGACAATTGGTTTTGGAAACTGCCCGGTGCTGCTTTCATTACTTATAAATGCCAAGGAAGAAATTAAATTGCTTTTCATACTGTATCCCTCCGATCTGGGGAAGTTTCTGTTGAAGTCTCTGGAGGAGAGGGCTTTGCTTAATCCTCTTAAAATTGGTGAGAGCGCTCCAGGTTGTTCTGTTGGTAGAGCCCTGTTTGTCCTTGGGTCTTCTCTTGCTGCTCTACAGATGATTTTTATTATTTTTTTATTATTATTATTATTCTGAATCGCAGTGGTGTGGGTTATAACCAACTCTGGCATCACAGGGTGCCCCATGTAAGCACCAGCGCTTATCCATCATGCTTCTTGGGTTACTGGGAAAGCAACTTCTCATGATTCTTGGGTTACTGGGAAAGCAAAGGCTTACGGACAAATTTCTACACACCGATTCTAATGCCCAGGCCACAAAATCACCCTTTTTCAGTTATCGTACAACAGAGCACCTGCTGCGACGTCTGAGATGTAACTGGGTTGGGTTTTGTTGTTTTAAGCTCATTTTCGAGTTGTGCAAGAGACTTGAGCTTGGCTCTGAGTTTGAACCCGTTTCCATTCCTTTCTGATTACTTGTTTGACAGAAGGGATAATTAAAAATTATGAGTCTGGAGATACAGTAGGGACAGTGGGATGGAGGAAGCTATTTTCTTTGCCGAGGTTGTGCTATAAACCAAGCCTTCTACACTTTGGGCAAAACTGTGTCTGGCAGAAAGAAAATAGGACAGTTAACTCGATGAGGATTTATGTCCGTTGGGTTTCTCTGTCTTTATACACTGCCTACCACAGAACCTGAGTTATTAAAGTTAGATGACTGATGTACCTATACAGACCAAGGAGTGACCCTGAACCTTTGCTAAGCTTTGAAAGCCTGAGGTTCATTTATTTAGATTTGCTTTCTCTGTCTCTAAAACTGGAATGGAAAAAAGGAGTTTAGAGCTCACCTGAGAAGGTGAGTGAAGAGCAGGAGCTCTCAGAGTTCATAGGGCTGTTGTGAACATAATGTTTCTACAAGTAAAACTTAACCAGCAGCTTGCATTTTCTGAAAATCTGCTAGAATTAGAGACTGAGTTTTGCACGTTAATCTGCCATTATGGATGCTTATCTGACCGTTCCACACCTTGCGTTTTGGTAATCACTTCTCCATATTTCATCTTAAATTAACGATGCGTAAGCTAAATATTTTCTGAATATGAACTGTTGCCATAAGAGATCCTTGAAATAAATGAGGCACAGTGTTAACGAGCTGTGCATTACCTGCGCCATTGCTGGTTTTCCCAATGCTGAGACCTGGGGAGATAAGACTTTAAATAGTGATGGACTTGCTTCCTGATGTTTCATAAGCTCTCAAATTTGCCTGGGGTTTTGGGTTTGAAATACATAAGAGAGGACAGACCTTCTACAGCCACCTGTTTTAGTCTTCAGGCAGTGAAAAACCTGATTTAATTGGTTTTGTTCAGGGATGCCACGCGCTAGGTTTGCAGTACCCCTGGTCTCAGAGCAGTACTTCTTCTGTTTCCTATATTAATTATTCCTCCCTGATATCTCAGGACACAGCCCCCCAAAACTTTTGTATGCACTTTTGAACTTGCAGCATTCAAGTGGGCACAAAATAATGGAAGACATGAGCTAATTTATCCCTTGTTTCCAATTAGGTTTGCGTACGAAGTAGCATGTGCATTGACTTAGTTCTGCACTGAAGAACGATGCTCTACTGGGTCAATGATTGCCAGTTAAGTAGCCCCAAGATACCCTCTAAGGCTAATAACAGCCTCTAAGTAATAGCACGGATCAGTCTGCCAGGTCAAAAGCTATTTATTGTCAGAAACAGTGGCATTACAGCATGCCTTCCGATGCGTCACCTCTCCATACTGTCTTCTAGACACAGCGAAGTGTGAGCTTATTCAAACTGATATTAACATTTAATTTTTCATGGGCTAATTAAACTGACCAGCGTAAAACCTCAGAGGTCAAGTGTAGTTTCGGCTTGTATCAGTTAATTCTATTTTTCAGTAAGACTCCAACAAAATGCTGAGAAAATGTTGTCTTCGTGTCAGGACCACGCTATTCACTTTAGTGTCTCGTGTATTTAAACTTCTGCTCAGTATGATGAATACCACATTGTTTCCCAAAATTTTCCAAGGGATAGAAAGCTTATTTAGGTTTTTAAACAGATATAGTAATATGCAAACATGTCATTAAGATCCTAATCGAATACATAATATTATTTTATTGTGCAGGCTTGGAGTTTTAATAGAATTAAAAATGCAATTGAATTCAAGTCCAAGGTAACGTAATCCCCCTCTGTGGTTCTGCTGATTGGAATTTTAAATTCCACACAAGAAAATGTGAATATAAGTCTCTTCTGCAAAGCACTGCGGTACCAAAACACGCCATCGGTAATGAGATGCTCATCAGATTTGGCTGTTTAATTTGTGCCCTTAATTTATCGGGCAATGAGACTCTTAATATGTATTTCATGTGTCTCCAAAGGTTTTATTTGGCTGCCAGCCTGAAAAACACTGATATTGTGAGGATTAAACAAAAAAAAAAAAATTTAAATAATTTAACAGAGAGACTAAATCAATACAAAAGGAATATTTGGGCTGCATAGACTCCTTGGGCAGGGCAGAGAAGGATGGGCTCTGGAGAAATCCACATGCCAAAGGCAAGCTGGAGCATTTAGAAACACTTTCTTCATCTCAGCCGCGGTTCTGCAAGACTCAAAAAACCAAATGGATGGTCTGTGGCGGTGCAAGTGTCGGTGATGGGGCGACTGTCTGACCCGCTGCAGCAAACCCTCTTTCCTGGTGTTTTCCCAACATATTAATGGTTTTTCGGCCCCGAGAACAGACTGTCTCAGCCAAGTGTGGTTCAGTGAGATTGCTTTCACACCAGGTGAATTAATGATATGTGGTTGTAATTATGTGGACATAGAGAAATTCTGAAGACAATAAAATGCCTTGAGAAGGAGGGGGGCTGAAAAGGTCGTGGAAAACACAACCTATGTAATTTATCACAACCATCCACAAGATGGGCCAGAAATGGGTTTTGGGTACAAATCTGTAAATAACAGCCCTATAATTGACTCGTGGAACCGTCATCTGTGCAATTAACTCCTTTTTGCTGATGTTGGACGTGCGTTTCTTTGATCTGTAGGGTGTTTGTAATTTCAAATCTATAGTTTTTAACTGAAAATCTATGCAGCTGCAGAAGATTAAAGCTTCTCCAAGAAGGACACTGCCAGTGCGCACGGTATTTCTGTCTGATTTACAAGTTACAGGAACTTATACCCCGAAAGCGGCACGTTGCCTGTCAGACGTGAGCCAAATCAAAAGTTGAAGCTGTTTTTGTGTTTGGTGGGTCTGTACGGATTCTCATAATTAGCTAATAATCTCCACAAATGAGAAGAATTTGGAGAGCTGCTGACTGTGAGCTCCCTGAGGCTGGATGCGAAGGTGTGGTTTTGTTTTCCTATGGACTTGTAGATCTGATCCCATCGGGAAAACTCTCAAAACTGGTAAATCGGAGCAAAGAAAAATGCATAATTATTTCCTATGATCCATTTTCATGCATTGCACAGAGAGACTGTTAGGTATGCAGCTCTGGCTAGTTTTATTTTTGCATCTTGAACTCCTTTCAGAGACCCATATTTCCATGAAAATTCATGGTGGATGAAAAACTTCTAATCTCCCGACCAAACCGAGTAGCTGGAAAGGAGCAGACAATTAAGATGCACGATGCTTTGCTCTAAGTGACAGCCCATAAATCACAGCCTGTGGGATATTGCCTTTTAATGCACTGCCTGGCCCTCGTGCTCTGCGTACCGCGCCGCAGCGGAGCCCCCGCCATAGCTCAGAAATGAAGTCACTCTTTGAGGGAAGCGAGGGAAGTCACGCCGAAGCTGTAAAAAGGTGTCAGGCCTTTGGTATGTTGTTTGCAAAAATAAAAGAAACAAGATTCTGGGTGTCTGCTTGCTCTCACTCTTAAAGGAGGCATTTAGGAACGTAAGGTGGGTTTCTTTCTCGGTGCTCTTTCATAAATATAATTTATGGCAGGAGACTGAGAAATGCCGTTAGTGGAAATGTTTGTGAGAAAAAATTAACAGAAAACATGACTTGGGGCAAAGCTCAGAGCAAACTCCCTAAATTCTGCAAGGAAAATATTAGCTCAACAATGTGCTTGGGCACTAAAATATCCCTATAGTCAAGCAACATGGTCAAGAAAAACAGACTGCTGAATAGAAATGGATGGTACAGACACAGGCAAGGCCAGATTCACAATTTCCACAAAAAAATAACACACGAATGTTGCGAAGTAGCAGCACAAAATTCCCCTAAACTTTAATTTTTCACTAATTGCTCTTTACGTCTATCTTTAAAATACGCTACCCAACCTGCCCTTATTAAAGTAAACGGGGAAGGGGCTGTCTGGCGTCGTGCACGTTCATTTCTCTGAATTTTGAGGTGATTCACAGCTGAGTTTCGCTGCTCCTCTCCCTTTGGGTGATCCTCAGCTGAATCCACCCTGAGTGTGGGGGAGACTCCCCGTAGGAGCTGCTGGGCGATTCGGGTTGGGGAGCACCTGCCCTTGCTTTTCTCTTTGACTCCATCCATAAATCCTTATGAAGCTGGTTGCTTCTTTGAGAAATACTCATCTCTGTGCATTCCCGTTGTTTTGCCATCCTCTCGGAGCGCTGATGTTTTCTCTGTGCCTGAAATATTCTCCATTGGTTTGGTTTGGTTTGGTTTCTTTTATTTCTTGAGGGGTCAAGTGCCTGCAAGGGGATAAGTCAATGAGAAGGGGAAAAAAGTAATACTCGACCCTAAAAACTCAACAATGTAGAAAGAAAGAAGTGCCGTTGCCTGTGACTGCCAGCGCGTCTTTCCTTCCAGTAAATGAATTCTTTGCGAGCGGCAGGGAGGTGGAGGAGACTGTTCCCTATCTATCACTCCAAAGGCCAGAGCATCCTCTGCAGAAAGGGAACCTGACGGGCTCTGACCTCCAGAGCGGCTTCAATCTACCGCAGGCTCAGACATAAATATCTCCACAAGCACCGAGCGCTGCACAAATAATTTCAAGGAGAAACACACAGCTTTGAGCTACCTTCCTTTGTGCTGAGGACAGCTTATGTACTTAAACGCGGCATAATTTAGTCCCGTTGACTCCAGAACGACGGTGAAGATCAGCAAACTGATCCCAGACACCAAAGATAGTGTTTGTCATTCAAGAGAACAGCGGTGTGGACAGTTTGCGTGCACTAATTTAATATTTTCTCTGGATATTTAATGACCTCTAAATGTTATATTCAGGGTGATGTTTTGATAGTGAATAAGCTGTGTAGGCAGGTCTCAACATCTGCACTATCAAGAGTCCCAAATTCAGCTGGAGCCCGGGACCACCTGATAACCCCCTCCACAGCACCCTCTTTCCCAGCTCAATTTCCAGTAGAAACTTTGCCCTTGTGTTTGGAAAACAGAAATATTCTGGTGTTTTACCACTGAAGGTTTGCTGATCTCCAGTCTAAATGGGTTTTCTCCTCTTCTTTGAGGACGCAAAATTGTGTCCTGCCTTTCAGTTTCCACCCAGAACTGGTGCTCAGTCCCACCTGCACTCATTTATTTATTTTTGTTGAAACTTAATGACCAAAATGTAAAGTTATAAAAAGGCACCTCCCTGCTTAAAGGTTCTTGTATGAATAATTCGTACGTGTGCCTGTGTGTATGCATCACTCATCCTCGCATACAGCGTCCTACGTTTGGGACTTGGCAGATGAAGAGGTCATCACTTGGCCTATCCAAATGTTAATTCAGAGCTGAATTTCTCTCTCTCTCTTTTTTTTTTTTTTTCCCCTCTCTCCTCAGGTTGGCAGCCCTTTATTTAAAATGAAAATGCCTCTAATTCTCTTTAATTTCTTATGCATAAAAATGCATTAATGATAAGGCAATTTTATGCTACTTGAGCTTGTTTGACCTTGAGAGATATAGGAGTTAGTTTGAGTTTTATTTGCCTGAAATCATAATATAATATTCCACACCTTACAACCCTGCTGCACATTCTGGAAAATCATAACCCACCGATTGAAAAATACCCGATCTCTGGGTTTACACCAGTTTAACCAGGAGGAGAATTTCACCTACGAAGTTTTCCCATCTCAATATCACTTGGGAGTGGTATAATTAGTTAAGCCATATGAGAACTGATGTATCATCTACAATGAAACCAATTTACTGAAAATACCAGAAATTGCTTATACTGAGTATAAAAGTGATCTGGTTTTGGCTAAGCCCATTGCAGTGCTTTTTATCAATTCGTGACTCCTCTTGCTTTATTTTTTCTCCTTATTTGAGGCATCTTCAGAAGATGTGGTTGGAAGCGGAAGGACGCCACTTTCTCAGATTTCCAGCCAAATGGGTGTCCCTCTCCTTTTTCATCTCGTGTTTATTATTTTACCCCATCAAAGAAAAAAAAACGGCAGATAATTCTGTTTACAGGAAAAGCAGTGTGTAGGAGTAACCAAAGAAAAAGGGCTGGAGGCTTTCTCAAGAAAGGAGAAATCTCATTGTTCGCTCCTTATCAACAGAAAGCAATGGCCACATTAAATGGAGCTGGGTTAACCGAGTAATTAATTCTTCTGTCTGAATCTCTGTGTCATCTCCGCGTGTGATTGAGGGCAGGGATGAAAGGGTTTGTCTCTTGAGCTGCTTCTCTGTTTTATTTCTTAAGGTTATTACGACAACCTCCTCCTCCCGTGTATGCTCAGGGCTGCTGTAAAGCTCTTCCACAACTTGCTTTCTATTGGTGACAGTCAGATGTGGGTTTTGGCACCTCTGCGCTTCGTGCGAAGCCAAAAAAAGCCCCTCACCCATCAGGCAGATGTCAAACCCATGGGTCTCAGCTATGTTGTGTGGATGGGATGTTGTTTTTCCTCTTTGTTTCCCTTTCAAAGTCAAGGAGGATTACCTTGGCCCGTGACCTGAGTGGGGCGGGAGTGGATGCTCATGTGCTTTTGTCGTGTCTCTTTGCTGAGCGCTGGCTAAAAGCTGTGTTTGCCAACAGGCGGGGAGATTTCCGTGCAGGAGCAGAGCAGCCCTTTGTCGTCTTTGGTATTTATGCCTCTCTGGATGGCCAAAACCATGCGCATTAAAGGAAGGAGCAGTATGGTCTGTACTGCATGTTGTATAAAAGCTTCAGTCATTTTTTTTTTTTTCATGAATGACCTCATTTAAATGTTCTCTTCTTTTTCTTGTGATAATTTAGACTATGGAAATTAACTGGCATAAGGAGCATCTGTGCTTCTGCTTTGTATTCTTACCTTTTCTTTCCAAACTGTTGGGTACCTTAAAGATGTACAGGACAGGGCTTGTCCCCCAGGAGCTCACGTGCTAAGCAAGGAGCATTTGTTTTTATAATTAACACTATTCCTACAAATGCCCCTGTTCCAACCTGCCCACACTCTTCTTCCCCAAATAAAAAAGAACTACGCCGTGGTTGATGGTACATTCCCCAGTTTAACTACAGTATCCAAATTGCACTGTCTAAACACACACACTTTGCAAAACGGGGATCGCTAATCTTTGCTTTTCCTAGTTTTCCTGAAACCATTTTAAGACTTCATATGAGGTCAGTGAGAGCTGTGAACTCTTCAAATTACTTTCTGAATAACTTCACGCTTGCCCTTTAGAATCACAGAATCTTCATGGTTGGAAAGGACCTTTGAGATCATCGAGTCCAACCAAACACCCTACAATCTCTGCCACTAGAGCATGCCCTGAAGTGCCACATCTAGATGTTTCTTAAACACCTCTAGGGATGGTGACTCAACCACCGCCCTGGGCAGGCTGTTCCAGTGCCTGACCACTCTTTCAGTGAAGTAATTCTTCCTAATATCTAATCTAAACCTCCCCTGCCGCAACTTCAGACCATTTCCTCTGGTCCTGTCATTATTCCCCTGGGAGAAGAGGCCAACACCCACCTCTCTACACCCTCCTTTCAGGGAGTTGTAGAGGGCAATGAGGTCTCCCCTCAGCCTCCTCTTCTCCAAGCTAAAATGCCCAGCTCCCTCAGCCTCTCCTCATATGCCCTGGTCTCCAGACCCCTCACCAGCCTGGTCGCTCTCCTCTGGACACGCTCCAGCACCTCAATGTCCCTCTTGTACAGAGGGGCCCAGAACTGAACACTTTGTATTCATTTGCACTAATCAGTCTCTTCCCTGTTATCGCTGGATGAGTCACTTGCTGCTTCCCCACTTCACATCTGGAGTTTGCATAACATGGTCGATTATGACCCAGTTTGGGCAATTTGTCCTCGTAATGATTCATTTATCACTATCCAGAACCCACTTCAGCAAAACACTTCAATGTGCTTTAAAATGCTGTACTTAACGAAGAATTAAAATAAGCACTTGCTTGAATGGTCTGGAGGTAGGGAAAGTTGTGCGCTAATCATACTTCCCCCCTCCTGATGTTACTGACAAATGTTCCCATCGTACAGCGTTTTGCAAAAAGTAACAATTGGAGATAAATAAATTTGATAAGCAGAATCAAATAACAGCAGCGTGTCACTCCTGATTAGATTTGACATTGTGCTAACATCTATCTTCCAGAAACTGTGTTGCATTGACGCAAGCCTTTCCTGCTGGAATCTGCCTCTAAATTATAAAACTGTCCAAACCATACAAAAAGATTTATTTAAATTCAAAGATCATTGATTTGCTAGAGAACAACAGAGGGGACAGCGGTATTTGGTGCATACCTTTGAAGCGCTCTTTATTTAATTGTTTCTTTTACAACAAAATGCTGAAGAAATATTAAGTAGAATTGCTTCAACCTGAATGCTGCTCCACATGGGGAATAGTGCTGCAGCCAGGACAGTTTTGTTATAGATGTAGATATATATATATGTGCCTTTACCAGCTGAGTTGTGACAGCGAAAAATTCTACCTGCGCAATTCTTACATTATTACGAAAAGTCTCCTATACCTCATGGAGTTCAACCAGGCCAAGGGCAAGGGTCCTCTACGTGGGTCGGGGCAATCCCAAGCACAAACCCAGGCTGGGCGGAGAGTGGGTGGAGAGCAGCCCTGAGGAGAAGAACTTGGGGGTCTTGGTTGGCTCAACGTGACCCGGCAACATGCGCTCACGGCCCAGAAACCCCCCGCACCCGCGGCTGCAACCCCAGCAGCGTGGGCAGCAGGGCAAGGGGGGGGGATTCTGCCCCTCTGCTCCGCTCTGTGAGACCCCCCTGCGGTGCTGCCTCCAGCGCTGGGGCACCAACAGCAGAAGGACACGGAGCTGTTGGAGCGGGGCCAGAGGAGGCCCCGGAGATGCTGGGAGGGCTGGAGCCCCTCTGCTGTGGGGACAGGCTGAGAGAGCTGGGGGGGTTCAGCCTGGGGAAGAGAAGGCTCCGGGGAGACCTTGGAGCCCCTTCCATTCCCTAAAGGGGCTCCAGGAAAGCTGGGGAGGGACTCTGGAGCAGGGAGGGGAGCCATGGGACAAGGGGGAATGCCTTTAAACTGGAAGAGGGGAGATTGAGATGAGATCTGGGGAAGAAATTCTTTGCAGTGAGGGTGGTGAGCCCCTGGCCCAGGTTGCCCAGAGAAGCTGTGGCTGCCCCATCCCTGGAGGGGTTCAAGGCCAGGTTGGACGGGGCTTGGAGCAACCTGGGCTGGTGGGAGGTGTCCCTGCCCAGGGCAGGGGTGGCACTGGGCGGACTTCAAGGTCCCTTCCAACTGAAACCATTCTGTGATTTTTATTTAAACCAGACTGGAAATTGAATCTTAGCTAAGTAGGTTGTGGAAAGTTTTAACGTGTTAACAAGTTGACTCTGCATCCCAGAAAATACTTTGTTTAATTTGCATTTGCATGAAAATTTTCCCATTAAAACTGCAGCAGAGCGTGAGCTGCGGTATGCTGCGTAGTTTCAGGACAAGACTTTTACACCTTATTAGCACTGCAGTAAGGGAAAAATACTTTAAAGAGCATTAAGGAAAAAAAAAAGTCATTAAAAACATATTTGTCGGCTTCCAGAGATGCTAATGAACAGAAATATAATGACATACTAACAGCTTGAGATCCTCTCCTTTTCCAGGGAAAACTTTAGCCTCGCGTTCTTCTTTCATCTTGGTATGGAGATGCACACTAATGAAGGCTCTTTTCAGGACAGGAGCTTTTTGAGGGTTTAAGATGTGGCAAAAAAAAAAAGCCCTACGTGTGTAGCTGCTCCTTTATTTCATTTCACATATAAATAAAAGCCACTAGAAAGAGCAACAAGATGAAGCTGTGGAAAAAATTGGAAAACGGAGGTCTTACACTGGAATGTTATTTTTCGGTGGTGGGCGGGAGCGCTGTGGGATGCCACAGGAGGAGGAAAGAATGTGAGGAGTTGTGTGATATTCTGCTTGCTGCAAATATTTCTAAGGCTGAGGAGCAATTCTGGGGGGAGGGAGGTTGTTTTTGCTTTTCATTAGCTTAATCTCGTCTGATTTTAATAGTGAAGACATGATAAACCTCATGTTCTTTTCATTAAAGAAACCCGTATCTATTCGCCTCTAGTTCAGCGTGTGCTATCTGTTGCCATTATTAAAGAGTTTATCATTTTGACTCCTCATGCAAATCACAAAGGGGCTGGAAGGATCGGATCCGCAGCTGAAGAACTGATTAGGAGACGCCAATGGACCCGTGCACTGTAATTGGCACCTAAATAGGCTTTAGACAGATGGTGCTGTAGATTGTGCAAGTAAATTACTTCTGGACCACGGTTACTTCTCTTCTGTGTGTTATTTCACAGATTTAAACCTTTCCTTTATTCTTGTCAGAATACCAATGGAAGTATTTTAAGGTGTAATTTTAAGCTATTTGCCTCTAAAGATATTAATACAGTACAATGAATCAAAAGCACAGTAGGCATAAATGTATAAGGTGTTTTTGTTTGTCTCAACACAAAAGCAGCACCTGTGTGTAACTCAGCCTGAGAACTCTATCTGACACAGATTTCCCATTTGTATCAGAGGAAAAGCAGGGGTTGACTGCTGAAAATTTATGCAAATAGACAATCTGAAATGAGCTGACCTTTTCAAGCGAGAGAACTTTCCAGTGCACTGATACCGCCGGTAAATGTACTTATCTTGCCTTTTTCTCATGTTAACTTCATAACCTCTGATGATAACTTAATGATCATCAGCAAAAGGGCCCTTTGAATGAAAAATATGAAGAATACGTGTAGTCTGAATAGAGCATGAAAATGTAACATTTAAAATACTTCATATAGATGAGCCGTGTGCGTTTGTGCTGTCTGTGGAAGCGCAGCATTGCCAGCGCCACGCGTTCAAATGCTGTGATGGTGCAAACGGCATCCGTCTCCCACCTCTCTGAGAGCGTCTTAAAAATGCCTTTGAAATGTGCTTAAAATACACGCTTTGATTCCCGCCATGGCATTTTCAGGCTGTGCTCAGCTGCCTTTAAGATGTAGCTTTCCAAAACCGAAGCGGAGTTGTTCGAACCACGGCGCGTTTGCAAGAGATGGGCTCGGAGAAAATAAAGAGCTACTTCGGGGTGAAATAAAGTCACAGTTGCCGTCAGCTACCATCAGAACAGAAATACTGCAAATGGTGGTTAAAAGGGAAGAGGAGGAGCCTCCTGGCCCCCTCGCCCGGTCTCGCTGCTGCTCGGTCTGCTGTGCCACCGGTAAATCAGGAGTGACGCCACCGAAACGAGCCAACGGAGTCCCACAAACACAAAGCACTTTGCAAGGGGAAAATCAAACCGCTGTAATACGCGAATCACTTCTTGCCCTCCGATTCTCTCTCTGTGGTTTGGTATTTTTTTTGTGTGTGGTTATTGTGTTTTATGAGCTGCTTTTCAGTTGCCGTCTTGGCCAAAGCAATCCTCTCGCACAACTGCAAGAGCAGTTTCTACAGCTGAGGCTTTTATAGAGACCCACCATGGCAGCTCACCATAACCTAATTACAAGCCATCTGCATGTCTGACATCTCTAAGATGTCCCAAGCATCCTGCCCAAAATGCAAGTCGTTTCTGATCTTTGCTTTACAACGGCTACCTTTTATCTTCCCCTTTATCAGACTGAGCGAAAAGCCGGCTTTAGCTCACTCTATCAATAAGAGTCTGAAGATTTTCCTAGCTCGGGATTTGCTTGCGGAGGAATTTGGAGTTAATGGAGCCGTATGCGATGCTGTTGCTAAGAAACCCTGGCTTGCCTCTCTAACGGCCTTTTGCAGTTTGGCGAGCGCCTTCCCGATGGAAGCGTTTGCGTTTCAGCCTCTGGGGTTTGTCCAGAGGAGGGTGTGCTTCCCTCGCATCTTGCTCAGCTCAGCCCCGCAGCGCCTACGACAAAATGAAACGGGAAGCCACTGTCCCCTGTTTTCTAACCACCTTCCCTCTTGGTTTCTGAAGTCAGGAACCTCCTGCCCGCAGCCGATTATGTATTTACTGTCTGGGATTTACTGTGCTGCGGCTTTTCACGGCAGCAAGTGTATTACCCATCTTTCACGTCTTGTAGCTAGGAGATGTTGTAACCTGGCTAGAGATAGAAGGACAATTTAAAAGCTGAACCCATCCGTTTTACACTGGTAATGCGCAGTTTTCTTGTTGCCATGGCAAACCTGGAAAAAAGAGCAGAGACATCCGTTCAGGTGAGGGAACACTGCCTTGGCGGGGGGGCAGAAAATAGGTTTGGGGTTGTTTTCTCTTTAATGGGGTGCAGAAATCCATGGGAATGAAACCAGAGGCTTCTGCTGCAGGAGTTTCCTTGAGCCACCACCATCTGTTGGTCTGAAATTTATATGTGAGAGCCCAGGAAACCTGCACTGAGTCCTTATAGACTTCATGAGGCTTCATTTCATAGAATCATAAAATGGTTTGGGTGGGAAGGGACCTTAAAGCCCATCCTGGGCAGGGACACCTCCCACCAGCCCAGGTTGCTCCAAGCCCCGTCCAACCTGGCCTTGAACCCCTCCAGGGATGGGGCAGCCACAGCTGCTCTGGGCAACCCGAGACAGGGGTTCACCACCCATTTGGGATGGGTTTTGTCCCAGTCTCTGCTCTGGGTTTGACACCAGGCAAGCAACATAGCTCTGGTTCTCCCTTTGTGTCTGTGATTTCTGATGCGTGGGTGGAAGGGAGACCCTGGAAGCTGGAGGGGAGGAGGGAGTTTTGAAAGACATGGGTTCCTTTTTACGCTAGGGTTTCCCAGCACTTCTCCCTCCCCTGGCAGAGCAGCCCCTCAGGTATGTCGAGCCCAGGTCTTTGCCCAGCCGCTGCTGACTCAACCCTTGCCAGGCTGGCCTTCTGTGAGCCTGAAATCATTGCAAGATGCTGAGAGACACAGAGGGGAGACACACTGTTCTGCGTTACACTGGCATAGATAAGGATGAAGTTCACCAAAGATCTTAAAGATTTCCTGGTGAGAGTAGAGGTGGCCTCTGTGCAGCTGGGGAGGTTGTTTCTTATTTTGCACAAGTCCAAGCGTATAATATTTTACATTACTATTGAACTCTTGCAGGTTTGATGCTGATCTCACTCCGACTTTATAAGAAATTGAGTAAATAAACCTCTTGCACTGTGCGGTCTTAGCTCACCCTCCACATCTTCTAAGAAGCCCCTAAATATGACAACAAAATTAGTTTATGGAGCCGTGTTACCATTTTCCTCTCTTTCTCTCTTTTTGGTCATAATTAACAGGGACACTTTCTGTCAATCAAGTGTCCAAATGAGATGTTTTCCCTTCATCCATCAAAATGCATGTGCCAAAGAGAATGGTTGTTCCTTTAGGCAGCTGCCAGGGGAGAACACAGCGATGGGCTGGGTTATTAACAGGGCAAATTAACTTTTAATGTTAATGTTGTTGCTTAAGCATGTTTGGGAGCCTCAGGAAGATGAAAGGCTCTCGGAAACTCAAAGTCGTTCTCGCTGCTAGCCGAAAGAGATTCTTGCACAGGGAAAGACAGCTGGAGCTAGAGCTGCTTGGCATCCGAAAAAGGAGACCATAGGATGCGTTGGTCAGCTCCAGGGGTTTTGCAGGATAGATGGGCCATCAGGGCAGCGCGGTAGTGACAGCATAAGGTTCAGATAATGCTACCCACATGCCTGTCCAGTGAGGATCTCAGGTGGGTTTTGCAGGTGATACCCGCTGTAGGTAGGATGTGCCGGCACTGGTTACATCTGCAGCTCAGGAAATGTGACTCCAGGTCTCTCCGGTTGAGGCATCTCCCACCCATCGAGGGCTGGGCGCCCAGAATCGCTGCCGTCCTTGACTTGCACCTTCAGAAGTATTGAAAATCTATCCTCTAAATCAATTTAGATGCCAAAATGCCACCGTTACTCCAAGGCTCGGGAGCCAAAGAACCGTGGGCACGTTTGAAAATTAAATGAGTCTCTGAGTCACTTCAAGGGTTTTAAACATTTTAATCAAAACCTTTTCTATTTACCTAATATTCTGCGATACGGAGGAGAGGAAGGCATTTTTATTTCTCTCCTGCAGTTCTGGTTTTACCTGCTTCGCACGCCGCTGGGGGATCGCAGTGATCTCATCTCCCCTGGGGTCTGGCTGTGGGCCGAGCTCCGCGCTTGGGCTTGGCACAGGAACACGACTGATGGAAAACCTCAGTCCTTCCAAGCGTTGCTTGCAAAACGCTGCTTCCCCAGTTTCATACTGGTGACGGTTACTCCTCTTGTCCTTTATTAAAGTTTCATTTCATTGCCTCGCCAAGTGATCTTGCTGCAAAGGCTACAGATGAAAGTGAGGAAAGGAGGTTAATGCAATATATGTTATCCCTGTCTACGGGGATATTTATTTTTTTCCTGCTTTCCAATTGCTGAAATAAATGCCACCAGTGAATATTTACAAATGCAGGGTGAGTGATTTAGATATAAAATGTGAGGCCAGCCACAAAGTCAAGGTTCAAAGCTAAATTACAAAGCCTAGGAAAGTCAAAACAAAGAAGGCATTGTCTTCTGCAGTTAGGGAAATTTAGAAACAAATTATTTTTCCCCTGGTCATCAACAAGAAAAATGCACTGAGTCTTATGTGAGGCTTTACTCCATGAAAAAAAGTTTTGAGGTGCTCCCTCCCTACTGAAACCCCCATTGATTGCAATAGAGGTAAAGGCACCTTATCAGTGGCATCTAAAAAACCTAATAAATAAAAAATAATTATTCCAACTGAGAAAAACATTTGAATACTATGTAATTAGGATTGAATGCTCTACTTGCTCTTTTTTTGCTGGAAATGTCATAATTTTGACAAATGATCGTGCTCAGGTAGAATGGAAACAACATTACTGAAAAGGAATGGAAAGTGCCCACGGAATTCTATTAAAATGCCGTGCTGAACACAAGAGGAGGATATGATTAAACATCACCAAGACTTGCGTGTTTTCTAAATGAAACCTCACAATTGACGTTGCCTTTCAAAATTACAGGGTTGTGGGTTTTTTCAGTGAAAGAAGCATTTCTGCAGGAAGAAAAAAACCCCAACAACAATTAACCCAGGAGTTTGACACGTTTCCTGCCATCCCTTTTCACCTCTGACCATGACAGGAGCTATTCCAAATTTTCTTGTTAGGTAAGATAAGGGGTAGCAATTTGTCCGTGAGCTGGGCAGCTGCTCCGGAGTCATCCCTCGGACACTCGGGAGTACGCAGGAGCTTTCAGTATATTTTTTTTGGCTGTGAAGCACGAGCCTCTTGCGGACCTAAAGCAGGACTTGTGTTACTGAACTTCTTGCGAAGGAGGGTAGAAAGAGGCGTTTCCTTCACCACAGTTTGTATTTCCCACTTACCCTAAAGACAATTCAATCCCATTTTCTGGAAAGTTAAACCTGTCACCGTTATTCCGACCGCTTGAGAAGAGGCGGGTGCAATGTTATACTGAAGAACAAGAAACACAAAAGATTTTCTAAATCTGCTGCTTGAGTTTATTGCTCTTACTTACAGGGAAAGTTAAGTTTGAAGCTGTGGATGCAGACATAGTTGATTACAGGATCGTATTCTTTACAAAGAATATTCTCTTGTTGCGTTTTATAGACATAGTTAACAGAAATAACAAGTTTAAATACTGGTCTGAAAAATCTGCTTTATTTTAGGTGGAGTTTATTCAGTTCTGCGCCCATAAAAATAAACGACACGCTGAAGAAGTGTCTTGAATGTGATGCTTTTGCTACGAAGATATTATCGTGTCAGGGTTATTACATGCTGAATGTAGTCTCATTTTAACTTCCATCACATGAATATATTTCTAGGCACTTATTTTTATTCCATATAAATAGGGTTGGTGGTATTGGATGTAATGATACAAGGCAGAATTGGGCAGTAGTTGACACGGTAATGTCAAAATTGCGTAAATTACAAATAAACCAAAATATCCATGAGATTGTACATTCATAGGTGAGATTCTCCCATGAGTTGAATAGTTTAAATGAATAAAAAAAGGTCTGGCTTTCTCAGTCCACAAAATGAGGTATTACTGCTTCTGCACATCATGGGTTATGGGCCTTGGACGAGAAGGAAATGCAGTAGTAAAACAATTAGCAGGCAGGAACTGGCAGTGTGTGGCTCCGCTGGCAGTATCCGTGGAGACGTAGCGTCTGGTGTGGTCCTCAGTGTCACCCTTATCTGCAGCGGGAACCAAATCCCGCTCCCAGGCTCTCCGAGACAGCTGGTTTTGTGCAAGTGCTTGATAAAACTTGACCC
Source organism: Rissa tridactyla (assembly GCF_028500815.1). Taxonomy (NCBI): domain Eukaryota; kingdom Metazoa; phylum Chordata; class Aves; order Charadriiformes; family Laridae; genus Rissa; species Rissa tridactyla. The sequence continues at coordinate 3,141,316 of NC_071481.1, read as the reverse complement.
TCTGATCCGCCGTACTCAACAGAGGTTTATCAACCTGTACGTTTCCAGTGTTTGAATTTTAGCTTTTATAATGGTCTGCCAATATAGTGGGTTTTTTTAAAGATAGAATTCCTAAGCCCAGCGTTTTGTTAGTGTCACATCTTACAGTTTTTAAGCACAGCTGCTCAAGAAGGCAGCTCACAAGGAAATTTAAATTCTTGCTTTAACAGTATCCTCCATCCCTTCTTTCAGCTACGAAGAGCAAATATAGACACATTCAAGGAGAGATCTGCAGGTTGCCAGCTTTCATGACTTTATCGCAAGTCTTATAATCGTTGACATTTTTCTTATGTGGCAAATCTGTTGGTTTCGTTTTTGTGGTGTTTTTTTCTTTTCTTTCTTTCTTTTTTTTTTTTTCCCTAAAAGTTTCTAACCCTTCTGGTTAAGAGAAGTGCAATTGTAAGGGGGATAAAGAGGGACACAAAAGTCTCAGGAGCTGATGTGAACAAACCCATTTTGCTTCATTTTTTATTCTTGGTTTTAAGCCAGTTTCAGGATTTCTGGTGACCCTCTCTGATTATTGCAACCCCAGCGGGTTGGCAAGAAAATATTCATTATTCCCTCAACACTAACAACACCACGTTACTCTGCTTCATGCTCATCCAGATGCTTGGTGGGAACCAAATCAAGCTCAGTTGCCTTCTAACAATTTCAGTTCATTCAAAACCCAGAAAAGCCTGTGGTTTGTTAAAACCCCTTCAGGAAGTGTTTTCGTCCACCTTTGACACGGAGGAGACAGAGCATCCTGTTTGCACCAGCAGCTGCTTGTTAAACCATAATAATTCCTCGCTTGCTGTTGAATAGCAGGGCAAAGCTGAATGAGTCCCTCACCAGCGGTGGCATCTCACGTTTGTGGTTCATGATGTTTCCATGGGCTACAGAACTTGGATTTACAGACGGGAAGCTGAAGCACTAAAGGTTTAGGTGACCCATCCAAGATCCTGGAGCCAATTTTGGGCAAAGTAGGAACTCGTCCTCCTGTACCTCATCCAAAGCCCAGCAACGCCATCCCACTGCCCATATGCAAGCACAGATGGACATGGCCCCTCTGAAGTCCATTTGTAGCAGCTGGATATCTGGCCCATGCTGTCTTTGTGTTGGCATACATAATTTCTGTTGTTCGCTCCCTTTGTGTCTAAATAAAGTAGCTATTGTTTATGAAATATAATAGTAGCACAATTAGCTGAAGAGGCAATAAATAAATGATTACCCGATAGAAACAGGAAAGCAGCAGCTGTAAAGCTGGGTGCCACCATGCCTTGTCCGTCTTTGGAAAGGGCTTTTTGGTTCTTGGCAAATTTAAATTGAGTTTCCCTTGCAGAGGTTAGATTTACTGGTTTGGCGTCACACCTTCTGTATTTCTCACAGTTTGTCATTGTTCCTGGCCTGGCAGTTTGTAGCTCTCTGGGGATTTAAACATCTCTAATATTTCTGGAAACAGCAGCAAATGTCCAGCCATAGGATTGGAGTCCAGTTTGCCGGAGGAGTCGTGGGCTCTTTTGGCTCCAAGCGCTAGGGAAGGCAGCCGGACCCCATCGCTGGCTGCTCTGTTCTCTGCTCTGACTCAGTCTCCCCGTCGTAAGCATAAACATAGCGGAGGAATTTATTTTCATTTTGGGTTTTTCTTTTAGAGTGAGTGGGAATATTATGTATTAGCTGAACTAATATAGCTGGGCAGGGGGCATAGGCAAGGTTTTAGGCATGGGATCACTTCTTCAGCTTGCTGATATTCTTGTAGCTCTAGGGAGACTATTACTCAAAGGGAAACGTATTGTTTATTTTCTAAATGACCCCTGGCAGTATTTTAGCTAGAGTGAACACTGAGCCTTTTAATTTTTAGAATTTTGGCCAAACTCTAGTTAGCTTCAGCTGGCTACTGTGAGGCATGAGCTATGGTTTAGAGACGAAGAAACTGAGGCAAAGAAGAAAAGCCCTTTTCAAAGGGCAGAAAGACACGACAAAATAGAACAGCTCTTCTTTCCCTCCTCAGTGCAGGCCTTTCTTCGATACATAATCTCTGGAGATTTTGAGCAACAGGTGGAGGTACCCCACCACCGGTGCTCAAATAGGACATTTGGAAGAATTTTAAAACAAATAACTACATAAATTGCACGTCTAGTTTCACAAGACGTTTGCGCTGTAAGCTTGTGACTTACAGCAACTTCACTCACAATAACGCTTCATTTTTGTGTCTGCTGCGATTCAGACAATGCCAGGAACAGGCGGGTATTGGTATGGTATCTAACACAGGGAAATTTGGGTTTCCTAAGTGTCACGACTACTATCCCAGCACAGTCAAACCCTCTTTTCCAGAACCCAAGGCTCTGTATCTTCGACCAACGGACAATTTCTGTTACGTCTTAACCATGTTGGGCCACGGCACCAAGTGGGAAGTTTAGTGCCCATTCATCAGTGTGTCCCTGCAGATGGACATAAATCAGGGGAAGGTCAATTTTTGAAAGTCCCCAGGCCTTCTGCTTCTGGCCTTTGTTTCTCCAAGGGGAATATGGACATCTGTCCATGCAGCTTGGTTATGAAATTCCCATCCTTTTTCTACTGTCTGCTAAAATATATGCTTTTTGGTGGAGGAAGAGGGTCACGAGGAATTACAAAATTTGTTCCCATGTTTCTGGATTTGAAACAGTTCCACGTTTTAAGGACAGCTCAAAATGGACATTTTAATTGAAATATTTAAAAATCCAACTTTGAAAGAAGCATTAAAAAAAAGAAAGGTGTCAATGAAAAACTTTGATTATTAAAGAGCTGCCACGACTCCACAGAGCTCCACTTCTGGATGACATTTTTCGTTTCCCAAAAGGTCAGATTAGTAAGGAGAAACTAATAAGCTGAAAAAAAAGACCAGCTTCATTTCTGAGCATGTTTTTCTCAGGAACTACAGGGCCATTTATTGGTCTGATGGCTTTCTTTTGCATCTGGGAAGCTCTGAATGCAGCCCTTTGCCCGTTACATACAAAACATTTACAGCCCAAAGAGGCCAGCTCGTTAGTAATTACTGTAATGAGTTCTTCACAGTGTTTTTCTGAAAGGTGATTGAGCCCCTAATGCAGACACCAGATATTTTTTCTTCAGTTAATGGTGTGGTAAATTATTCCTGCGAGGGCGCTCATTGAATGCCTCCTTTGGAAGAAGTTAAGACCACAAAGGAAAGAAAAAGCTGTAGGTCTCTTCTTGCCACTAACAGGAGAAAATATTTATGGAGTGTTTCAGATCTACCTCTTCCCAGTGTTTCTGCAGTGTCGTGTCAACAGCGACGGGCATCAGTGAGGGGACGGGGCAGGTGCCGTGTGGTGTATGTGCCAGCTGCGAAGACGGGGAACATCTTGGGTGAAGGAAAACGGGCTCCGTTTGCCCAGACGGAGCTACTGCCTGGTGACCGCGATGGCCTTGCAGACCAGCTTCTCATCTTGCTGGGAGTGAAAGGTGTTAAACCGGTGCAATGTGGTACGAGAGACCACGGAACGATTTTCACGAGCTTGGCTTTTACAAAGGGAGATTTCTTCTGCTGCTAAGTGAATAAATTAATTGATGTGTCCAAATGCAATTAGCAAATGCTACAGTGGGAAAGGCTTCCTAATCAGAATCATTAATCAGGCAAAAATGAACTCTTGCATGCCTTGCATGTCCTTTTTTGGGCCCAGGAAAAGGCCCATCAGCCAACTCAGTAATATCAATAAGGGTGGGCGTTATTTATGATTTAGATCTACAAAGATCATCTCTTTACACATTGTATGTGTCCTGTACACATACAGCCCTGAACTGCCTTGAATTTCCAAGCTTATACCCGCAGGGTTGGCTATATGAGAGTCCCAAAGTCAGGATTTGGAGCTTCCACACGAACAGGCTGAATTTCTCCCAAAGCCTGCGTAGAGAAGCAGGGATTTCCAGGGCGATGAGGGAGTGTTTGTGAACTGGCTGGGATTTAGAGGAAGGAAAAAACACGCTGCTGATCCGCGTGCAGTCAGTCTCGCCATGCCTTTAGTGCCCCAAACCTGCGCGTCGCCCAGGCATCAGAAGGGGAAACCTCGTGCTCGGTGGTCTCTGGTGTGTCTGTTGGCATCCCTCGGCTCACTGCTGAGAGCATCTCGTATGGGTTGTGGCCAAGCAGCCAGGGAAGTAAATCCTCAGAGCAGCAACAGCCTGGATTTTCCTTGTTTTGGTGAAAAGTGAGTGCATTTGGAGAGCAATCTGCATTGCGAGTGGAGTCATCGCTCTTGGGACTGAAGTTGCACAGAAGGTTGTCATTTGAATATAAAAAAAAATAAAAATATTAAAGGTAGTCAATCAGCTGAGCAAATCAGTATTAACTGCTCTTCAAAAAGAGGTATCAGCCGGGACTTGTAACGTGGGAGATGCTGAAACCGCTGCCAGGTTCTCCAGGGGTCCCACATGTTAGAGAGCGCCGTGGCTGACCCTGATGTGGGTAGTGCAGATAAAATGGGGACAGCTTGTGAAGGAAAGGCTTGAAATGCTTTGAATAGTTGGGGTTTTTTTCCCCTCTCCGCAAAAACAACACCCGTAGATGTTATTGGGGAAGCTGTTTGGTAATATCAAGCAATAATGAATTGCACAATTTGCCCACACACATCATTGCCTTCTGCTGGATACTCAGAAGTGCTCATTAGCGGGTGAGGTTTTCCCGGCCGCCCGGAGCTCTCAAGGCTGCTCCGCACGCGGCTGGGTGGGATTTTCAAAGGATCTGTGCACGTGGTGTGGCTTCTTGGCTTTTCTCTCCATGGGGGCAAACCTCCAGTGGCGGTGGGACATGCTGACTGCTTACAGAGAAGTCCGACCTAAACATCTTCCCTAATTTTTTGCAGCAGAGTCAGCTGATGAACCCCCCTTATATCGTATCCTTTGTTAAAATTATGATGGTGTCCACCCTCTTGCGCGTCACTCGCGCGAGCGAGAATGAATTTTAGACTCTGCTGGCTTTTGTCGGTAGATCTCAGGGTGTGTTCTCTACAGTTTATTTCACTTTGTACTCATCAGGGCAGTAGCTGGAGTGCATAAAATGGGGTCTCCTGGAACAACTTTCTTGCCTCAGCCTTCTCCTTGAAGCAGTCTTTGGCGCAAGTGTATTTTTCCCTCATCTCTGACAGAAAGCAATTTCCTTTCTCCCCTGCACGTCCTTCAGGCTCCGGTGATTCACACCCCGAAGCGCCCTGCGAAAAAAAACCCAAAACCAACTTCGTTGACCCCGTTCTTGCTTCTGGGGGTGGCAAACGGTCCCCACCTGCAAAGCCCCAACGCGGCACATCATCTCGCAGGGCGGCAGTGAAAAACACCACTTCCGAAATACAGCGGTTTCTCCCTCCTTGTAGGCGATGTCAAAGCACTAAAGGAGGATTGTTACAGTTCCTTTGCCTCTCGGAATTGTTCCTCGCAGTGAGGAAATGGTGAAATTGGAGTGGGAAAAGCTGGGAAGCCGACGGGGCTTTGGTAGCTGTAACTTTTACTTAGCTGCTTGTCTCGCTCGCAGCATTACTGATATGTTATCAACTTGAAGCCAAGAGGACTGGTACGGCAAGGGAAAATTGTCCTCTCTCTTTTTTTTTTTTTTTCTTTTTTTTCTTTTTTTTCAGGGGATCAGGAAGCATCTTTTAATCTGAGCTGAACATCCCTGTGTTTATATCTCAGGTCCGTAATCGTCTCTAAAAATAAAAAAAGGTCTTAATGTGTTTGCAAACAAACTGCTGGATTTAGTTGAAGTGTTGCTCGGCAGAAATGTTTGAGGCTTAACCTTGAGAGGGACGTAGGGTTTGCCTCGTTATTCTTCTCATTTAAATTTTTAGTGGGCACAAGGCAGGAAGTTCCTTTTGATTTAAATGAGAAATATCAAATATCTTCTCCTTACGAGAAGGGCCCTTTGGAAGTTGCGTCGCAGACTGACACAGGACACCCAGAAAACCAGTGTCAGAAATTGTTTGGGTTTTTAGGCTTCCTTTGTTTTCACTTTGTGTGTAGGCCAGAGGTTCGGACATGCATGTTTTACTTTCATGAAGAAGACTTAGACGATTTTATTTTCAAGCGCTATGGCAGATGCTTATAAAAATCAGCGCAAGTGAAATACTCATCGGCTTTTTCCGCATTCTTACTGGAAAACATTTCTTCTGATTTCTCCGGCATCTCTCTAATCCTAGAGAACTACAAATGAGAGAAGCATTTGCCCCCCCAGAGCTTCATGTGCCACATATTGCTCAAACAACACTAAGCTTCCCAAAGGGTAAGAGAAGAAACACCGGAGAATATGACAACCTGGGCTGGTGGGAGGTGTCCCTGCCCAGGGCAGGGGGTTGGAACGAGATGGTCTTTAGGGTCCCTTCCCACCCAAACCGTTCTATGGTATAGAGCTATCGCTTCAGATAAGGACGTCAGAATAACTCAGGACAATAAATTTTGTTTGTTTTGAATTACATTAAAATCATAAAGCCTTGGAGAACTGCTCCACACACCAGTTTCTGGTCACAGTCAGTGTAAATCTGGAATGAAGCCATCAGCTGGAGGAGGGTAGCTCTGGTGCACATTCATATTACTAGAAGCAGATGTGGGCTTATGGCTCAAGCCAAAATTTCGGACTATAAAAAAAATGATCTGTCCTCAATTCTTCATTGGTCGGAAAGGATGGGAGGAATAAATACTCGTGCTTTAGCACTGGGAAGATGACATTCAGGACTGAGGTGTCTGACGGAGGTGCTGGTGCAGCCTAGGAGTGGTCAGAAAATCCAACCTGCTGCTGCCTGTGTGCGGCCATACACCCGCCGCTGTTCTGCGTGGAAACCTACAGCTCCATGGGGCTCTTGGGTGTTGGGTGGTGTGAGGACATATGATTATAAAACGATTGCTGCCTGGTGACTTGAAGAACCTTGGCTACACGTGGTTTCCATCACACCTATGTGCCCTGCTGCTCCCCAAGACCTGGTGTCCACAGCAGAGCATCGCTCCGAGATACCTCCAGCTCCACGTGACCCACGAGGAGGAGATGTTTGATTTACAAACGTGACGCCTGGGTTGTGACATACAACAGTGTGTGCCATACAGAAGTCCCACCCATCAGTGAAATTATTATGTCAACAAGATAGGCGTAATATTTTGCTTGCAGGCCGCGACATTTTTGGCAAAACAGTTTTTGGAAGGTGACACGGTGCTGGAGAAATCCTTGTGTGTCTGTGAGCAGAGGAACGCTAAGCCCTGCTTTTCTTCCTTTCAAGAAATAAAACTTCTCTAAGAGGACAAAAGCTCTGTGTGGCTTTTAGTTCTTCACTTCCATTTTCGTTAGAGGGAAAAAAAAACCCCACATCAGCATCACACTCTTTGTGGGAATGAATCCTTCTGCCTGACTTGCAGAGATTTATAATAGAAACGCTGACAGACCCTTATTTATAATGGTGTGAACAAAGCCATGGTAATGGGCCCCGGAAAAGAGAAAGTGCTTAAACTTTTAGATGGCTGAGTGTGGGAAATGGATACCGAGACTTTCCAGAGGACTGCGGGCAGAAAATTAAAAATATTGTCCCTGGCATTGGTGCAGGACACGTGTGTTGTCAAAATACGGGTAGGAGGAGACCAGAAATCAACGGGTGATGCACAGACCTCACCGAGCAATTTGCACGCCCACGTCGCAGTTCTACGCATTTTTTTGTGACGTGCCGACACCCCCCAAATCCACACCTGCCTCCCTCCCTCCGCGGTCAAAGCGGGCTTTGGTGGTGGGTCTCAGCCCCCTGTGGCGGGGTCCTGCTGGGCAAAAGGTGAGGGAGGATTTTGTGGTGCAGGTGACTTTTGGCTGCGTGTTACTGGCAAGTTTTCTTCTGGAGAGAAGCACTGAAATGTTTTGGCCGGGGGCAGTGTTCCTCGAGGCTCCTTCATCTTCTCTTCAGCTGTAACTGAAGTATTGACATACTGAACGAAACAAAACCAGACCTTGCAGAATTGTCGGAACAGCTCTTGATCTTAGAATCATGGAATCACAGAATGGTTTGGGTTTGAAGGGACCTTAAAGCCCACCCAGTGCCACCCCCTGCCCTGGGCAGGGACACCTCCCACCAGCCCAGGTTGCTCCAAGCCCCGTCCAACCTGGCCTTGAACCCCTCGAGGGATGGACAGAATAAGATGAAGGAGCCTCAAAAAACTTATCCAGTTTAACCTCGGAGTAACAAAGCAGGCAAGAAATATATTTGTAAATTGTGGGGGGAGAGTGTGGGAGGAAAATGCAGCTTTTAGGCTCCTGCTGTGGTGCAGAGGTGCACCAAAGCCCTTGCATCCCTTTCTGGCAATGACCAGCACAGAGTACCCAGGTTTCACATAAAATACATAATTAACCGTGCTGTGCAGAGGGAAGAGAAACTGTGACATGGGAGAAATTCCCTAAGTGTGTTGATGGTCGTGTGTTACTTAAAACTTTACCAGGAGAGGAGCTGCCGGTCCATTGCATGACCAGCTCGGCATACTCTCCACCCCGTTGGAATCCGTGTGGCTGTGCTGGTTTGCTGTACCTTGGAGGTGCTGGGGATGCAGGACTTTGATACGGAGGGAGCGAGCCTCCCTTTTGCCTGGTGGAGCGGTTTGCGATGCTGAAATCCCTGTGTTTGCGTGGCTCGGGCAGCCAAGGTGAGTTCGCAGCCTCCGCGCGTCTCCAGCGAGCGCAGTGCCCCGGTGCGACCCCGCCGACTGTCGCATGCTGGAGCTGGTTCAATTGGTTGCTCCAAAGCCCTTATCTTGAATACGATTTATGGTACGGCATAAAATGGATCCGTCCATCACAGTGAGCCTCAAATACCTGCTCTATTAGCGGTGAGGTAAGTGGATACCCCAAGCCTGGGGAGTCCTCCCAAACCCCTCAGACTCTCCCCAAGGCTCTGTAAGGCTCAGATTTTTTTATTTTTTTTTTTTTAAATCCGAAATAAACACTTTGGATAGGGAAGATTCTGTTCACTCGGAGACACACCTGTTATTTGTTACAGGCCTTTTGTCTGGGGAAGATTTGCTCCTCAATAAGTGTGATTTCTGGCTAATCTTTTACTACTTTGAATTTTGCGGTAAGATCTTCTTTGGACAGAACTAGGTCGAGCGTATTTCAATTGCGTCGTGTTTTTAAAATCCGGTTTGTCAGAGAGTCCTAAATAACACATGGCCTTCTCCATCTTGCCACAGCAAATCAGGATTTGCAATACGTAGCGCTGCGGCACGGTTCAGCGTGTGACAGTGATGTGCGACTCCGAGCCGCCAGCTTATCGAAGGGTCTCGCTGCGTGAGGCCCCGGCAGAAGGAAAGAAAACACGCCGTAGAATTATTTGAGCCTCGTTTATTTAACGAGCCCCCCGTAAAAACGAAAACTCCGAACTTGCGACCGTTTAAAAGCAAATTGCACGGGAGGCTTTTCAAATCCGTAAAAAGGCAAAGCTTTTCATTGGGCAGAAATAAGTTTTGCCACTAGTTCGTATATTGCAGCCTGTGTAAATTGCAGCGTCTTAAAGTATATGAAATTGCTGGGGGACTTCTCTGAGCCTCGGAGGCGGTGATTTCTGAGGTGCATGACTGGGAGCAGAATCCCACGTATAATGCCTGGGTTTTGACCCTGTGAAGGAGAATTTAAAAGATTAACAGTGCTTCAAATACCGATAATCGTGCAGAAAGAAAATGAGTAGCATTTCAGTTGTTGCTCTTGCTCTTTCCTACCCTAACTAATAAAAAAGCCAATTTTCCCGGCTTCTGCCCTTCAGATTGTCCGAAGTTCCGGGTCCCAGCACATCGTAGGGAGCAGGTCTCTGAGCTGGGAGTCAGGAGACTAATTTTTTCTTATTTTTACTCTAGCAACAACCTGTTATTTGACCTTGGGCAATTTGCTTTCTTCACAGCTATACGGTACTGCAGTTTGGGTTTGCCACGTCCAGGGGGACAAGGCCTGTGGCCTGCTTCTTATCAGGAAGGATCTTCGGTTTCAACTGAACTTAACGAATGCTAATATGGGACAAATTTATGAAAAGTAATATTTGTAACCAACTACTCTTTGGTTTCAGAATGTTTCAGTGCATCTTGTTCCCATCCTTATATTGCCCTAACTGCTGCCAGGATGTAACCTTAAACCTTAGATGAGTTACCTATAGATGCATGCATATCTATAGATTATTTATAATTAATGATCCTTGTAACAATAACTCAGTACTTTCGTAACCTTCATGTTCATCGCGGCATGGATTTACTATTGAAAATACAATTTTGGCGCTGCAAAACCTTATCGCGTCGGGAAAATTGACTGCATGTGGATTGATTGGGGGAGCAGCGAGGCTGCGGTGTTTGGATTCTGATTGAATCTGGTTGATATCTGGAAGGAGCCAAAAATTACCGCGTTGCCCTGGTGCTGTTGCTGTGGTTCTCCGTCAATATTTGACTTTACGGTAGTCACCAGCCTGTATCACGCCTTTGCTGGTCCTCCACAGGGAGGCCGAGGGCAGCAATGGGGACCAATTTCCAGCTACGCTTTTCAAAAGCAGATTGCACACCGTGGCTCATCTCAAAAGAGAAAATGGTGTCAGCTCCCGCCGGCACAGTTTCATTCCTGTTTCTCTTTCCTTCTCTGTCTCCACAGCCGTGGAGTCGCTGCATTCCTTGAACGACCAGATCTCCCATTTTATCGTCAACAAGTCGAAAACGCTGGATGAAGATGAAGACGCCTTTTTGCCCAGCGAGAAGGAATCTCTGAAAAACTCCATGATGCTGATGAGGCACCTTCTAATGGACGCACAGGTAGGAAATCGATAAACTCCCATCTGTTAGGACACGAGGAAGGCACATTGCACAAATCTGGAGGCATTTTTACAGGCGGTTTTAGCAGTGGAGAACATGAGTCCCTGACGCTTGTTTAAAAACTGACTTTGGCTTCTGAAATCCGCAGCCGCGGACGGGGGACATCTCGGTGCATGGAGCCTGCAGCTTGTGATGGGGCTGGGTCTCGGATTCAGGGATGAAAATGGCGCTGACGTTTCAGGAAAAAAGGAGCAATATACCCGCTGAGGGGAATCCAGCGTCAGCACTAGCAAAAGAAAATCATTTTGCCACTGAGCATCTGTGCTGAATGCCAGTGTTAGAAGTGCCAGACACATAACTGAGATGTTGGTTTCACCATGCTCTAAAATGCCAGTTAAAAGTCATGAAACGACGTGCAGATGTTTCTTTGTGCCTTTGCTGCTTCGACATAAAATCTCTCACTGTCTAGGTTTACCGTCTTCCAGTGTGCTCCCTTCATCCTATAAAAAACCCCTTTGAAATATTCAGTACATTTATTTTTTTATATTCCCTTTTGGGCTCTATTTGTTAAGCCTGGATGGAAAATGGCAGCTTGTATTGGAGGATTGTTTTTGAAAACAGGGTGGTCTCCTCTCTCTTCTCCTCCCATAAGCCCTAAAATCGTAGAAATCTGGCAAAGCAGGTCTGAGACTGTCCCAAACCCTTCAAAGCTCTCCAGAGGTGGGGATCCCACAGCCCCTGCTCCAGGCTTTGACCGCTCTCACAGGAGATTATTTGTTTTTCGGACCATTTTGCTGGTATTTCCCATGTTGCAGCTTGTGCCCATCGCCTCTCGTTAGAAGCTTAGTGGGAAAATAAAAGAGGAGGAAATTATTCCTGTAAGGATTAGCAAAATAATGGTATTCAGGGCTTTTCCTGACTGCCATCCCATGCTAAGCCTGGGTTGCCGTTGCAATACCAAGGTGGGTCGGTGCCGATGGTATTACTGCAATTACCCAGCGCTCCGTTAACCAGCTGGCCCCCAGGGCCCTGTGACTTGCTGCCAGCATCTTACAAGTGCCTAAATGGAGAAAGTAAACAGAGAAAGCTACACATTTTCATGTTTTATTCCCATCTTCTCCCATGTGGAGGCTGGCGGCTAATTTTATCTGCTTCTCTCACTTTCAAAGCCTTTGGTTCTAATTACTTTGGCTAGCAGGGATTTTGTTGCATGCGAGAAGGGGCCTGGGAGTCCCTGGTGTTAGTGACGTGTGTGTTTTAACGTTGGATATTTTTGCATGGGGAGTCAGTCCAGGCTGTGGGGGTGCACAGTGGGCAAACCGTTACAGCTGTGCTCAGTGTTTCGGTTCCACGAGTACGGTGTTCACGTCGCTTCTGTACGTCTTTAGCCAAGTCGCCTCCGTTTACTCCAAACCAGCAGGTTGGATGCTGCTGCAATGTCGCGGAGCGCATGACGGGTTAGATCGTGCCTTTGGATTTGCTCTCACAGCCTGTGCTGCAGGTGGGAAAACCTCTGGGGAGTCAAGCAGCAGAGTAAGCAGATGCTTACAGGCACCTGCCTGTTGCAGATAAAACAAATATGGGCCAAAAAAGTACCTATTGATAATCCCCTTATGCAGGAATTCTTTTTTTAGCAACTGAGAGTTGCTTTACTACTTATCAGTTGTCCTGACTGCATATTAAGCGCTGCCTGTGATGATAGAGTGACTGATTAAGGAAATGCTGATGACAGTGGGGAAATGTCAAGTGCTCCTGCATCCTCCTGATGCGCCTGGATCTCTTCCCAGAAAGGACAGGGCGGGTTTTTTTTGCCTGGGATGTTGGAAGGATGACAAGGCGGGAAGTGGTAGTGATGAGGAAAAGGATGGAACCTAAACAGGTGACAACATCAAGTACAAAAAAACCCCAACCCAATAAAATAAATCCTCTGAGGAATGAAAGAAACAGAAGGCTGGCAGCAAGCTACCTAAACCAGCGTGTGCATATAAAGTACGTACTACCTCTGACTGCGGAGTGCCCTATGGCTCTAATTACACAGGAGGAAAAAATACCACCAATGCAATTATTTCCCTTTCCTTACCTGATCTCATTTCTTCCCAGCTAGTGGTTTTTATGGGAAGATAGAGCCCTGCAGCAGTAAACAAGATTGATTGTGCAAGGCTCTGTGCAAAGATAAGCTGAAATGCAGTGCTTGGCCCTTTTACTCCTTTCCCTCCTCTCTTGGCATGGACCTGATTTTGACCGGCAGATAATTTGAAGAGAGAACACCCAGCTTGAATTTTTGGGTAGAAAGTAGCGGGACTTCTAACCCACCAGAAGAGACTGATCAGAGGGGATGGTTAACGGACATTTCTCACTTCTCTGACACTATTAATCTGCTTTTAAACACAGCCCATGGGGATGACCGTCTCATGCCTTCTGCCTTTCTGGTGTAGAGAGAAATTGTACAAATATCAGTAACTCTGCCTGGACACCAGCAGGCCAGGAGGTATGGCTGAAGCAAAGGCTTCGGATACACCATGGATCTAACTTTGAACTCGAGTCTTTTTTTGTTTGGCTTAAGATGAATCACGGAACCGATCAAACATAGTTTTCCACTTTGGAAAATGCTGCGAGCGTTTTTAGACCAGGCTGCTCTGGGGACCACGTGCATCTGTCTGTGAAGATGCAGGTCCCCGCTCTCAGCAATGTACCACAAAGGACAAAATAACAAGGATGCTTATTGGCGTGGAGAAGAGGAACCACGGCACAGAGGCCTTGGGGAGGTTGTTCAGGGTTTCACAGCCATCTTTTCTTATAGCCAGAATTCAGACTCCATGCTCCTGAGCTTCAGCCCACTCCCTTCATTGGACCGTATTTATTTCTCCCTCGGCTTCTTGGAAGAACCTCTTTCCCCCATCTGTTTTGTCAATTTACTCTACCTTTCACTGATTTTTCATGCCTCAGTTTTTGCTGTACTGGTGTATGAGCGACTGTGACAGTAGTGACTATGGCTTTATACGATAAATTTGCCGTGCAGGAGGTCACTCATTGGTAAACACAGAACAGAGAAACAGCTGTTGAATGATGGGGGGGAAAAATCGTCTCATGTCCCATGTGCGCTAGGGCTTTCCACATGGTAAATGGGGCATTACCTTGCGTATTTTGCTCTCCTCCCGCCTGCAGAAATGTCATTGATGTCATTGATGTCAACTGAAGTAGCCGCGGCAGGGTGAGCTGCAGTGCGGGCTGGCTGAGAGGTACGTCGGCCCCGTCAGCGGCGTTAAACGGCACGTGGGGACAGGTAATAAGCCGTGTGGAGTCTCTCGGCAATAGGCTGTCAGCTCAAATTCTGCCCAGGGAAGACAGTGATTTAATGAAAGCCGTTACAATCTGCAGGGATCTCTTGACCCCGGTGGTCTCCATCCATTACGCACCCCGGATAGGATTTCCTCATCGTGAAAATACCCCGTCGGAGGGATTGCTCGCTGACCCGCACGCTCGCTGCCGGGCTGGCAGAGCTCTGGAAAGGGACCATCACCCTCCCCCCGCGTGAGGGTTGGAGCTTTGCATTCAGATTGCTCATTTCTCGTATTTGTTTCAGGTTTGCAGCAGTTTCCTGACGTCAGTCTGGAGGTATAAAAGCATCACGTTCCCCTAAACAGCGCTTAGCAAGTCATCATCTGCATCGCGGAGCTGAAAGGGGGGAGAAATCCGAGCGGGAGTTGAAATAGTGTTATATGAACTAAAAGGTGTACTTAGATAATGTGGGTGCATAAAAAGCAGACGGAAAGAAAAGGCGCATTTATTCTATATGACGTGTGCCAGCCTCCACGTAGCATAGGAATGAATAAACAATTTCATTTCTGCCAGACAGCGCCGTGCAAGATGCTATCACGGGGATACGGCAGCCTATGATAGATTGTCATTGTTGTCAATCATTTCTGACAGTCCTATTATGCTTGGAAAGGATGTTTGCTCTGTGCATGTTGTTTTATAATCCTCGGAGGTGGAATTTTATAGCCTAGCAGTGTTTTTTCCTCAGACGTTTCCCTAAGCAGGATTTATTGCTTCTGAGACGCACGTGACGTGAATCCGTTATACCTTCAAACTTTAAATCTCCCCCCAGCTCTGCCTGGATTACTTTTGGTTTGGTTTGGTTTGGTTTCACTTGGCTTTCTGTTTCTAATTGCTGTTGCGAGAGACTTAAGTGGCGTGGAGCAGAAGGTACATAACAGCTAAGGGCTGAGTCATACGCATCAGCTCTAATCTAGCAGTTTGCCGAAGCAATTTAGCTAATGAATTGCAAAGGTGCATCCAGGCATCAGCAGCAGCCTCGGACGTAGGGGCAATATTCTCTCTTATATGAAGGAACACGTGTAATTTTTCTGGATGCCTGACCTTAAAAGCCAAGCTTTCAGGAAGTTGAGCACATTTAGTTACTTCCATAAAGTGTTTAATTGACTTCGAGTGGATTTTAAGTTCTTTGCGAGAAATACCATCTTTTCATTCAGTTCCTTTCCCAACAGCGTTGTGATTGTCGTCGGGGCCCTCTTAGGTGGTGTTACAGAAGGAATGAATAGACGTGGAGACAATCATTTGGTTGGGACTGGACTTTTCAGGAGCAACTGTACCACGAATGATGACTTAAGAACAAGATTAGCTTAGTCGCCTTGTGGGGCAGCCGGCTTAGATTTAATTGGATTTCAGTTGTTGGCTAGGCACGAGAGCGTGAGGATGTCGAGATACTCAGTCGCTTGTCTGCTGAGGGGTCCACTTCTTTCTTACATAAAGACATAAAATAAACCCGGTGGTACTTCTAGCCTAAGTTGTTAACAAAATAGTATGGTCGTTGCCCAAAAATCGTAGGGGAAAGAACCCTTTCATTTACATTTAGAAGGTTTTTTTCTTTAAAATCTGGCATTCTAGCACTTTACTCTGAATAAAACAGCTCCAGCTCTCGTTAACAAGTGGGATGAACCTTTAGCAAGTGTTTACCAAGCCAGGTCTGCAGATATTGCTGGAAGTTGATACCGGTTTCAGTAGAGGATTTTGCCCGTTTTTATTCGGAAAATATTTCAGTATTCGAGTTGTCACCACCATAAGCCCTTGAAGTTTGACACTGGGTCAAATGTCAAACACTAAGTTTGACATTTAAGTTGAGAGTCTTTCGATTTTTGAAAAAAAGGAAAAACCTACTTGGCATGACTGACTTTTAGCCATTCAGCGTCCCAGCAGCTGTTTACCTTTGGGGGTTTTTTATATTAGCCTCCATTCCTCTTCTCCCTCAGAAAAAACCAACCATAGTTTCTTGAGCCCTTTTACATTATAATCTTTTCTTCAGTAGTCTCTGTTGTCTTTGCGAGGGAGGCTGTGACTGAGACAGCTGCAGAACTAGTAGCAGAGCAGTGCCGTTTCATCAACTGACCTTTAAAAATAATTCTTATTTTCTACAGAAGTCTGTTGGACAAAACCAACTATGTTGTTGCAATATTTTCCTTGCTCGTTAAACACTTTCCACTCTCTGCTATTCAGACTTTTAGCAGTCCGAGCTCCAGGAGCAAGATCCCAGGACCTTCATTTTCACAGGAGTGGGTCGTATTAGCATCAACAGAAAGAAAACAGAAGGGAAGATTTGCTCTTGTTCCAATAAACTTAGGTTATTTGAGTTCTGAAAGCATCCTCACCACACTGCTGTGTTTTGGAGAATGTAGAAATAGATGTGGTGGTAATGCTCTTTTAGGGAATATTATCAAAAAACAATTGTAAATTTGCGTTCATGTATGTCAGCGTTCACGTATGTCAGCGTTCACATTTTGTAAGCTGGTTTGGCTTGGAAAAAAGCTTCAGTTAAAATCCGGATGTATTTAGGGGAAAGCCTGAAAAACAAACTTCCTGCTCCGCACGCTGTATTTTTTTTACATTAATCTGGCCGTCCCATTTCCGTAAGAAGAAATCTTCTTAGCCACTTCTGAGCCAGCGGCGCATCTTCTAATGATCCCTCTAGGTCTAGTCTGAAAGGGAGCACAAAAGACTCTCGCTTCTGTTGAAGGAAGAGAAGATAAAATGCAGAACCCAGCACGCTTCGTCAAGGACCGTGTTGTGTCTAATGACATCATTAGCATGTGTTAGACGAGCCCCGTTTGCGGCGCCTGTCCCTAAGCATGTACCTGACAACCCGCTGCCTCTCTTCATGGTCGGGGAGAGGAAAAATGGATTTGCGGACTTGCTTCTATTAGTTCAATTTATTTGGAGACTGATGTGTTGTATAATGAGGGGACATCAAAGATACCCTTAAAATAGGTGTGCGGTAACAGGCGTGCTGCTGTCTTTACCAGCCCAGCTCCGCGCGTCATTAGCCACCCACAAGTGGTGGGGCTTGGTGGGCGCTGTGGTCCTCTTGAAGGTCATACCTCGGGCTCACTGATGAGTCACCACCTGGTTTTAGCCACCTGGAATTTATTGATTCATACGGGGAGGGGGGTTTTAGGCAGACATTCTCTGTCCTTCATTTTTAGTGTACGGGAGAGACTGTCTGAAACGTGTGATGCCATTTAGTTAGTATTGAGTTAAGTGACAGAGAAAATTTCCTTATGGCATATAAATGGAGGAAAAGACGGGCCTTGCGCAACTTCTGATGCGTGACTGAAGAGGCCAAAAGCCTGGTATGGTTCAAACCAATCTGTCTCAGGTGTCTACTGCCAGTGAAGGAAAAGCTAATCCAGGTTTGAAGATAGTTTGTGTTTTTTTTTTTTCTCTGAGTATTTAAATTTAATTTGTTTCCAGATATTTAAATCTGGAAAATTTGCCTTGCAACAAATCCAGGCTGACCTGATATTTTAAGCAAGGTGGCCATGGCTGATTCGGGGTCTGCCTAGCCTGTTCTTGTTGTAATTCCAACTCTCCACCCATCCATCCTTCACCCCACGTCCCACACTGGCGTGGCCCCGCGGCACCATTGGGGCTCTCGGTGTTTGGCTGGCACGGGTGGAGCAGGTTTGTCCAGCCTTTTTTCCTCTGTCTGACACCAATACGTGTGATCAGGCTGGTGCTTGGATACCGAGTAAGAATAGTTGTCTCCGTACATTTTTCAGTGTTATTGCTTGGCAGGGTTGTCATCAGAGGGCCACCGTGGTCATTTCGCTACAGCTGTATCCTGGCCCGCCTTCGCTCCCGTCCTCCCCTGGGACTGGAGAGAAAAAGACATCTTGAATGCGTTAAATCCTTATCCGTACAAAACATGACTGTCTGCATCATGAAGAGAATCTAAATTCAGCCGGTTCCTCATGCGCGGATGCTTGTTGCTGCTGAGGCTCCTGCCATCCCTCCGTCGCGGTGCTGTGTCTCAATTTGCTCCTTGCCGGCGCGGCGCGCTGTGTGTTGCGCTTCTCAATATGCTTTGCTCCCTTGCTGCTGAGCCGTGCTGGGGACAGTGGAAAAAAAGCAATTTCCAAGGCAGGGAGGAGACCGTCACTGTTCTGCCGGGCTGAGCGCCGGGGGGCGGGGGGGCGGTCAGCTAAAATGACCTGATTCTGGAAATGAAGCAGGACTTGGGAGGGGATAGAAAACTCTCATGGTTGGGGACACGCCTGAGCCTGGGACCTTGCAAAGGGTGGATTCTCTTGCCTTACCTTCGCTGCAACAAAATATTTATATTACTGAGTAACGGTATGGAAAAACAGCATCATATTTGCTGCCGGCCGGGTCCTGTAAGACGGGAGCTGATGGTGATGCACTGGGTACAAGATGGTTCCGCACAGCCACATCGTGCAGCTGCTGGTTTCGTTCTCCCTCTTTCTTATTTGGCACTCATTTGGTACTGGAAAATGCTCGTTATTCCGCATTAGGTTTGATATTGCTGGGTTGAGAGAGTTTAGAAATGCTTTCAATATCTGCAACCCTGCAGGCGTAGAAGTCTCAAAAAAAAAAAAAAGAAAAAAAATCATCACTTGTACAAACAGGAGAGCGCGACCTCGTGTTTAAGGGGGGCAGGAGTGGGATTCTCAACAGGTCTGTTGTTCATTTAATTGCTTATAAATTAGGACTGACTTTTAGGTTTTCATTCCGGTGTGGAGGTGAGCAAGAGACACGGGTCATGCAATGGGGAGGTCGAGGTTGGATGTTTTATCGCAGCAACTCGGCACCGTGCTTCCGAGGGGGAGAAATATATATGTGTGTGTGTATGTGAAGGGGTACGGCACTAGAGAAAACAAGAGAGATGCCTTTCTTTAACTTGGAGGGGAACCAAGACTAATCAAAAGAGAAAACGCATAAAGAAGCCGAGATCTCTGCAGGTAGTAGATATTGCAAATCATACCCAAGTAATTCCAAAAATTCCAATTTCTCTGACTCCTTCAACTCCCCAGATGCTCTCGCCCCTCTGAGCAGGCGGGCCAGGATAGAGTGCATCGAGTGCAGAGTCCTGTCGAACGGCGAAAAAGAGAAGATGACAATTTTGTCTCACTTAAAACATGATGTATATTCATGAGTGGGGGGTGTGTGTGTGTGTCTCTAAAAGCTCTGCAAGCTTTAATTAGAGTTCATGAGAGATAAACGAAGAGTATCTTCATAAATGTAGAAGCAGCAATTAGGGGAGAGCAGAGTGTATCCGCTATCGCAGCAGTTTATCAGCAATGCAGATTTTTCAGTTAATAAGAAAAGAAAACCCCAATTGTGCAGCCGACAAACGAAACACAAAATCCCGGTTAGCTTCACTCCACGCTTGGAAAGGGTTTTCTGCACAAGTCGAGGACACGAAGGCTCAGAAAAAACGTGTTTTATTGCCTCCAAATGCTCAGTGTGTTGTCTTCTGCCTTGGAGAGTCTCTTGCTCCATTTCTAGTTAATAAACAAGCGAAAAAACCCCCGCTAAGCCCCCAGAGCAAGCGGCACCAGTACAGGGCCACCGTAACAAGCCACCGGGAAGCCCGAGAGCTCCATCACGAAGCAATTACTTCTCCTGACTCAGCTGCAAACTTTCCCCCCCAACCTGTGGGCTCGGGGGTCATGGAAGATGAGCCCAGCCGGGGGCTGCGAGCCAGCCAAGCTTTACGTTTGTATTTTTGTCTCGGAAAGACTAATAAATATTTAATGGCTCTGCGAGATAGAGCGAGCATTTGTGTTCTTTCCCCATATATCAACAATTGCTTTAAGGGCTTGCTTGATCAAAATTAAGCTATTTCACCGAATTCATGCCCGGGATGCTGGATAGGGAGATAATTTTGCAAGCGAAAGCTGTCTTGTTTCTGAAAGCAGATTCTAGTGGAAGAGCTGGTTTTTGAAAGGGAATGTTGGGCTGCTATTCCTGCTGAAAAGAGGCAAAAATATTCAAAACAGCCATGCGAGTTAACCCTGGCAGTGGATCTTGTCCAGATGTTGTAATCCTTTATACTTTAACTCCTTCCAGGCCATGGGCTAAGCTGTTTTCTAGTGAAGGCGTCCACGTTAAATGCGCTCTGACTGATTTCATTTGCACAGGGCTTTGGCAAACTCTGTAGATTTTCTCTGGACTCAAATTTTCCGAGCAAGGAGATGGATTCACTGGTTGCAAGACCCCGTCGTCACGTAAGATCCGCTCTCCCTATTGGGAAAAGGCGCCTTTTTATCTGTTGTGTAAATTTAAGGGTGTGATTTAATTCCCATCTTCCTCATTTGTCTGTGAGTTGGGATTAATATTTGCCTACTTCACGGTGATCGTGTGAGGCTCTTCATTAATTAATGTGTAAAAGCTTTGAGATCCTTAGGATGAAAATTGCTTTAAAAGATGCTGTTAATAATAAATATCAAGTAATGCACCTTGGTACATCTTAGCAATAATTGGTCCTATCATTCCTGCCCAACTCTTCCATGAATTAAAAGGCTTTGAGTGGGACTGGAACCACGAATGGGATTGGGACCAATTAACATGTAATCATATGTCAGTTTTTATATCCTTGACTCTCCTGTCATGGGACTCTTGGGAAAATCTCCATGGATTTTAATAGTGCGATGTCAGAATTCAGACCCAGACATGTTTGTGTGATAATTGCCGGATAGCCCGCGTTCTTCTGGTAACTTGGTTGCTTAGTGATTAAGCTCAAAGCAAAACTATGCTGGTTTAATATTGACATAAATGGAATTAGCCACTCTTTCTACAAGTTAAATGTTACACAAAAATTTTCATTATAAGGAAATTATGACTTTTTTTTCTTTTGATATTTGAATTTAATGAACTATTTTGTTGAAATGCTGGTAGTTTTTGACCTGCTCTTTGTGCTTAATCTCCACTCCAGTGTGTGGAGGCTGGCTCTTATGGAAAATCCAGTAATTTGCTTCTCGGTCACCCAGCTCAAACTTTTAATAGATTTCAAGCACACAGCACTTACTCTCCTAAAAATGGTGGCTCTGAATATGTTTCCCATGTAAACAAAGAGCTCACATAAAGGAATTACCTGATCTTTCAAAGATATCAACATTATTTCTATGGAAGGGGAAATCACCGAACCCTGGAATGACGGGTGGGATGGAGCCAGGAGAAAGGACAACGTGAATTAAGATCAAGCAAATCGATGCGTGAGAAAGTTGATGCCCGGTAAGGTGCAACTTTCCAGCGAAGTGTTTCCCCTTTCTCAGCAACCCTGGCAACCCCTCTTATTTGTTCCCGAGTGCGAATTGCACCGCATGAAGTGCACTGTGAACATGACTGGTGCCACATGGGGGAGATGTTGAAGAAGAGCTGGATCGCTCCACTCCGGCGCACCGACTTCCCAGGGCAGAGCAGCCTGAGGTGGTGTTTGGGAGCCTAATTCCTTTGAATTTTCCCCCCAGATCGTGAGCATTTAGACATCCCGTATCAACGGGCTCTGTGGCAAGCCAGCTGAAAAATTGCGCCTCTTGGCCTGAGAGTGTGTGCAACATCTTCCAGTTGCTGAAGGTGCTTTTGCGAGCAAGACCACGAAGTGATCAAGCGAGGTAAAATGATGAGTGATGCGGTCCGAGTGTTGAATCCCTTCGTGCGGATGCAGTGCCGAATTTTAGCGTCACGGCATCACTGCTGGTGCTCCTGCCTGGCAAGCGGGGGTTGGGAAGGGAGGGTTCGGAGGAGCGAAGGGAGGCCGGCTGGCGCGCGGAGCAGTTAGCAGCATTTCTTGCTGCCGTTTCCCAATACACGAAAAGTAACCGTAGGCTCATCCAAGTGGCTTGTGATTTACTCGGGCCCACTGGCCATCTTTCTTGTTTCTTCTTAAAATAATGCTTTTCGCGCTGCCTGTGAATTAGTGGTTAATGCTTATTTATGCATGAGAAATCTCCATAGAAATGACTTTAGGGAAAGAGAATATAAGTACTATGTGAAAGCAAAAAAAGTAAGGTTTTCTTTTTGAAATACCTCTCCAATCTCCATTCTTTTCTGCAGTAGTTTAAAAAGACGTTCGTTCTAGGACTCTGATAGATTTTATAATATTCTAGCAGCCAGGTTAACAGGTAGAAGCGAGCACATTGGTAAAGGAGGTGAGTTGTGAACGTAGAGGTGCGTAGCCTGGGGGAAGTCAAGACATCCTCATTTTCCAGCTTAAAAAAAAGAAGAAAAAAAGAAAAAAAAAGAAAAAGCTACGAATACACAGTGCATCCCCCGAAAGCAAGGGAGTGCTGTCCCCTTTGAAAACGTGCTTCAGCTGACTTCAGGGGAGCTTTGGCTCCTCTTTCAAGCACGACCTTCCCTTTCTGGCCGCAGACCGCCAGAGGCTGAGAGAATAGAGCAACTTTCTTCTCTTAGTCTTTCTACATAGAGGAATTCAAAATCACTGCATGATGTGTGCCCCAATTAATATTCCCTAATAGTTTCCATTTCCCTTCCAAATGATGTCAGTCTCCATTATTTTTGGCATAAGGATAGTAAGAGTAATGTCCGTTTTTCTCAAATACTTTTTATCTAATTTTTTGTGTTCTTAACAATCTTTACTCATCTCAGCACTTTTTTTTTTTTTTCCTTTTTATCCATCTGGTTTTCTCTTACATTGCAAAAGACCTAAAACAAAATAATGAAAACTGTCTTAATCTATTACTACTCAGTTTGCGCATTATTAATAATGAAGGCAGTGTAATTAGGCTGCAGAATGCACAGTGAACACAACATTAAGATGTCCTTAACTAACATCTGTGGCTGATGCTTTTCTTATATTGGTAGAAGCCACCAAGATTTTACATGAAAATAGTATTTGTGTCTGACGTTGCTTTTACAGAACACAGTGGCTTCATTTTTTTACTAGCTGCCCGTTAAAAGAAAGCATGAAATCCACAGCCTCCGCTGCAATGAATGCTCGGCTCTAAGGTGCAGATCCTGGTCTCGGCATCGTTGCTGCTTTGCTGAAAAATTTGTCTTCTTGTGCCCTTGGTCATGGAGCTGACGGGATGCGATGGGCAGAAACTCCTCTCTGAGAGGTGCTTCTTCTCGTCTGCCTCTTGCCTCCTCTCTCTACAGCAACCCCCCGCCGTCCCCATCCTTGTGCACCTCGTACAGAAGGCCAGCAAGCAGCGAGGTGCTTCTCCCCCCTTTCATCAGCGTGAGACGGCGGTTTGATCCTCTGCCCCTGCCGTCCTGAGGAGTGACCTGTGAGACATCACATCTCTTGAACCAGGGGCATGAAAGGTGTCTCCGTTTCGAGTTGTTCCCGAGATGGCGGCAGGAGATCTTACCGTTAACGCACAAGGACATCACTGCCGCAGAGCTAGCTGTGGCCGGCATGCCCCATCCCTCCCTCTTCGACAGCTTTGGGCGGCTGGCAGGGGACCAAAAAGGGACCTTTTCAAGAAGAGGGACATCTCTCAGGGCAGGTGTGTCATCTTTGAGGGGCCGCTATTCCAAAGCAAACTGCTTCGGAGTCGTTCTGAACTATTTCAGGTGAAATTCTTCAAAGGTAGGCCAAACGCGGGCCAAATTTTACAAACTTGACTCCTTTTGAGTTTTCACAATGTAATCCGTTTAGCACGCAAAGTTGCATTTACACAAATGGCACCTGGCCCGAAACAGGAGCTGCAGTGTTACGCGGAGATCCTTCCTGTGCGGTTAAAAATATAAAGGAAGCCGTTCCCATGATTACAGACTTCTTAAAAAAAACCCCCTATGAATAATGCACTTGACTCTCTGTTAGAAAGCTGCGGCAGCGACGCTGTCACTCTCATGAATGCAGGGAACTGAAGGCATAATTATAATTTTTCCAGGTGGCCGGTTGCCACCTCCACAGCTGTGACACTGCTGGGGGAGAGGGGGACCAGGGGCTCTTCCAGCTCTGGGCTCTCTGCTGCCTGCACCATCCTTGGCTAATTGTGTCCCTGCCCAGGGCAGGCGGGTTGGACCTAGATGATCTTTAAGGTCCCTTCCCACCTAAACCATCCTGTGATTCTATTCTATGATAATCCTACGAGGGAAAAGGCCAGTGGGAAAATGCTGCTGGTGTCTTCTTCTCTTGATTCTTCTTGGCAAAGGGGCACTAGACCAAAATTAGTATTGTTCTGTAGGCATTTACTTCCACTGGGGTTTTTTTACTGGGTTCCTTCTCTACCACACTGACATCTTGTTAGAGCAAAAGAAGCCAAATTCTTCCCGGTTTCTTGATGCAAAATTGGAAATAAATGGGAAGCTTCAGAGCTGCTCATTGCAATCATTCAACATCGTCCTTGCAGCCAAGCCACGGCCCTGTTCCGCTGTCAGTCCCTGTGGATGGTTCCTTGCCAAACCGTCCAAATCCTTCGTTATCTTTTGTACGGGGTCGAGGGGAGGATTAACCTGTTACTACCCAAAGCACAGGTGGAAAAACATTGCAGGTTGCTGTCTAGTGCAGTAAAAATAAGCGCACTTTGGTAACGGGTACTGTCGCTGGGGCTTCAGAGATGTGCACCTCTGAAATGAAAACCGACTAAGGGCCATTTAAAGAGTTTTTTAAATTGTATTTATAGTGAAAAGTTGCATAGAATAACTACGCACTCCCCGCTCATCTTGTATACGTAACCCTCCCTGTCAAATCCCAAATTATTAGCCGACCCGAATCTTCCTGTCGCGCTTACATTACTCATCTGCTCAGTGATGACTCTGCACAAACAAGAAAATAAACCAGCCCTACAGCTGTATTAATGTAGCAGCTCCGCTGGAAACCTGGGAAAATGCAATGTTTGCAAAAGGGGGCTGGGGAATTGATAGCGCAAGGGATTTTATTGTGGCACGTTTGCGAGTAGAGTACACAACGGAGAGTGAATAAAGACCTTATAAAAATACTTGGCAGCAACTCCTCTAAATCTTTCAAGGTATGAGTTTCTTATTTTAGTTGATTTACTGGTCTGACAAAGAAGCAATCATCGTTAATCAAAATAACTCACTCCTACTCTGTGTATGAAAGCTGAAGTTAGATGAAGGTCACGGAAAAGAGATGATAAACTAGCCTGGGGTGTTTAGTGGTTGGAGTTTATTAGCAAGCCCATTCTAGAGGGGGAAGAGAGTTTTGCAGATTATTTTCAAAATGGATTTTTTAAAAAAAGTAAGGTTTGTATCTACAGCAGGTTCACAGATGTGGAGTCCTTAAGTATGCATGAAGGGATGATTTCCTGACTGCTTTTAGTAGCAAGAGGTAGTGTACTGAAAAGCATTTGGTATTCTCCTGGAGGCAGGGAGGGAAGTAAAGATTTGGATAAGATATGCAGGA
Organism: Rissa tridactyla; assembly: GCF_028500815.1. Taxonomy (NCBI): domain Eukaryota; kingdom Metazoa; phylum Chordata; class Aves; order Charadriiformes; family Laridae; genus Rissa; species Rissa tridactyla. The sequence continues at coordinate 3,115,863 of NC_071481.1, read as the reverse complement.
GTTGAGAAGCGATACGGGTCTGTGGGTGCCAAACCACATTTTCTGAGTAAGCTTCAGGAGACTACGCCACTGACACTTCTGAGAAGTTCCCTTCTTGTGCATAATAGAGATTTCTATCTTGTGCCTAGGTCCGTTTCTATTTAGGTAAGTGCCTTTCCTTTTCTCTTGGTGGGGCAATGTCTCGTTGCCACATTCCTCGCCCCAGCCCATACGGCGTCCCACCGAGGAGGACGTTGGTAGACACCTTATTCAGCAGTTTGCTGATGGCTGAGCCCCAAATAAGGCAAAGCTGAACAGGCAGAAGCCCAAGAAACCTTCAAAATGCTTATGCTAATGGTTCTTAACAAGTTCCATGTTTTGCCTTGAAACTCTCTTCAATAGCTGGAATCCGTACTCTGTCTAGAACTGAGAGAGCAATATGTAAATTCAACGAAGAGTAGTTGCCTGAAACAGTGAGGACTGCCAGTGCCTGTGGACATTATCAATTAGTGTTTTGGTGCCAGAATTATCAATAGCTCTCTTGCCACTAGCACTTATTGTTAGGAACCTAAGCTGAGAACTGCTTATTTCACTTGGATCGCGTAGTGTGCGACCTTAGCAACGATGGAGGGACACCAAGTCCCTCAGAAATTGTATTTAGAACCGAATGTTTTGAGGTTGAGGTTCATTTTGTATTCCCTGTTCTTCTTGTCCCCCTGGACACGTCTGATGAGTCCATATCTTTTCATTTAAAAGCGTCCGTGAGGTATTTGAAATTTCTGAAGAATATGCTTACACATTGTTTGTTTGCATGATCAGTGACACAAACCCTCCTGGGGAGTGCAAACACTCACGGAAAGCGAGTAGAAGATCAACTCCTAAATACTGGAGACCAGTCCAATATTATGAAAGCTGGAATTTACAATATAAATAGCGTACACCTATGTCAGCTCCTGAATTAAATTATATTTCCAAGAGATCTCTTGCGGCAGCCTACTAAAAGAATATATTATATGCTCAGAGGCAGCCTTCGCCTAATACAACGAAAGGGGCATAATTAAAGGCTTCTCAAATCCCAAATGTGCCAGCAGCTGTGGGTCCGTTCGGGAAGCAGCTCTGGGACCCACGTGTGTCCCTCCTGCAAGGATGGAAACCCATTACATGACGCTTGTGGAGAATAAACCTGGAGGGGGGAAGAGCTGCTCTGCCCAGGATAAATATGTAGAAGTAATCCACTGGGAATCATGCAAGAAAAAAGTGGTAGCAGGTGGCGGCCCTTCTTTTCACCCTACAGAATATATATTTAGAGGCAAAACGCAGAGGAGGAGCCAATTAGTGGGATTATTGAGCTTCAAGAGGCAGGTGCTTGCATTCCAGCTAGGAAACTGCTGCTTCCTGTTAGATGAAGTGCAGGTGCTTTATATACAACAGGGGCTGTGGCCACAAAGTTTCGGTAATTACAGAAGCTGAGGATAACGAGGGGTAAGATTTGATGGTAGCTTGTTTCTCAATGAACCAAAGGACCCATAAGGCGGTGTTAAAACTCAATAAAAACTGAATTTTCAGAGCCTAGCAATTATGTGCGTTCATTGTGGAAGTCATAAAGGGAAGGTGGTATGTCCTACGTGGTCTTTTGAATGGTGAGGAGTCGGGAGACGGTGATAGCTTGTGTCTGTATGATACTGCTTTGGGATGTAAGGAATAAAACAGCATCAAGGTTTTGGCTTTGAACACAGCAAGGCTGTAGATTCCTGCTTAAAATAAAGGAAAATGAACAGCTGAGAGAGCAAACCTGTGGGTGAGCACCGGAGAAGAGGCTAAAATAGAAATCCTTTCGCTCGTCTGGATGCAGCTCTGGCGCGATCCGAGCCGCGTGTGTGTCTTTCCCTGGCTGCGGAGCAGATGGGCCGTGTCGGCGGAGCACTGGGAGCGAGAGCCCCCGCCGGCACTGGGAGGGCACGGTGCCCGGCTCCTGCGGGAAGACCAGATTTCGGAAGGATTCACCAGCAACCTGTCCCGGGTAGTGAAGGAGGGACCTTCGTGGAGCTACAAAGCGATGATTAGTTTGTCTTAGTCGCAATTTAGAGCCTCGAGGTCTTTGCCGCAGGGAAGAGGTGGGAAGGCAAGTCGGAGCTGTGCACAGTGTGGCAGAACTGAAGGGAAATTTGGGGGGAAAATCAGGGAAAATCAGGATCCTGTGTGCTTGACTTAGCTCCGGCTGTGTGCACCCTGTGAATGCTAAACCAAGTCAGGGCTCAACAGGATCCGAGCGTGGGTTTCCTATTACTTTGGAATCAATAAAAAGCAAAAGAGGGAAATAACTTTGCTGAGGTGTGTTTTGGGGCGTTGGGCCATGTTTCTGGCTGGCGAGGTGGCAATGCTAAGCGTTTTGGAGTGTCTTTGCCGCTGAACCATTTGCTCTCGGCCGCGTGCCGAGTTCCTCCAGCAGGTTTGCTGCATCCCGCTTTCTGGTGCGTAAAAGAAAATCCCTTGGTTCTGCAAAGGATGCTCTTCAGCAGGCAACCTTCTTCCAAGGCAGCAAAGCTCCTGAGACCTCAGTAATTGCTGCAAGTGTATCGATAGTGGATTTTTTTTTTTCTTGTCGTTTTAAAACGTGGTCACTTGTAAGTAGGAAAGTGTAGGATCGGCGGTCAAATACGGTTGCAATATAGAAATAGCAGTTTCCTGGCGGGTCACGGCATCAAAGCTGAAGTCGATAGTTCTGAAATGGCTATAGTATTTGTAAGAGACGGGAGATCGAATGGTTACCATGTGTAGATATCGCTACTTCTGTAGAAACATTTATTTCAGTAGTATTTACATACAAACGTGCAGATGTTAAAGACCCGGGTCCCACTTGTTATTGTAGGCGTTAAAGGCTGCCGTAGAATCTGATGGGGAGGGCAGGGCTCGTTACAGGCTTGCGAGGAAGAGAGCAGGGCTTCTGAAGAGAAGGCAAACCTCTGAAGCTCTGGGTGACCCTCTAAGCCGGGTGGACTCTTGGGCTCACTGTCATCATACAACCACTCAAGTTATTGAAGGTGAAGGGAGCGTGGGCACCGAATTTGTCCGGCTCCTTGACTTTCTGTGATCGCTGAACAGCGTTTGTAACCGGGAGTCAACAGCAAAGTCCCTGAGCAGAAGAATAGGTTGGTAAAAAGCTGCGTTAGAGAGACACCTCTCCTGGATGCATCAAGAAGAACAAGGGAGGTTTTAAACAAGGCTTTTCTCCGTAGGTGTGACACAAAAGAGGGCAGCCAGAAGGCAGCCTGGTTTCTGGCACAGGCCGGTTGCGAAGCACTTGGTGGTGTTACAGCGTTCAGCTGCCTCGGGCAAAGGAGGTCAACTGCGAATCCTTGGATAGAAACCTCAGCGTTGTGCTCCTAATAAAAACAAGAGATCTGAGTAATGCCTTTCTAAACAACCCCCCCAAACGAGGGAATGGTTGGGGGTATCTGTGAATGATTCCGGGCTGAGGAATTGGCTGGAATTTTCTTTTTTTTGTGGGTTTCTGAGACTGAACCGAGAAACTGAACCGAGAGCTGGATCTGGGATGAAATAGCCCAGAGAGCAGGGAGAGTTGTGAAAGAGCTGTAATTATCTTCTGACAAAGCAATTAAAATTTGACAAGCAAAGGCAGTCTCAGGCAGCAGAATGAAGCTTATGGAAGTGGACGAGGCTCCAAACGTGAGTTTCATAGTGAATCCAAAGTACCGTGGGGGGGGGAAAAGTGCCCGAGGCAGAAACCCGGGTGAAATTCAGTGTGAGAGTCATACCCCAAGGAGCCACACGAGCTCCTCAAATACCCAGGCAAATAAGGAATTGCCTCCTGCCTGTGTTTTTCACTGGGGACTTCATCATTTTTTTTTCCTTCTAGGATCTCCAATGCTCACAATTGATTTAGCTAAAGACGGATCTTTTTTTCTTTTTATTTTTTTTTTTCCCCTGGTAGCCTGGTCTTGCTTGCAGTTTGGGATAGGAGAAGAGGAGAAAAGCCATCATCCCCGAACACGTTCGCTGCCCGGGGCTGAGGGCTTTGGAGCGTAGAATCATCGAATGGGTTGGGGTAGACGGGACCTCTAAAGGTCATTGAAGGTCTGCAGAGAAAGGCTGTGTGTAGTTCCTCAGCCAGGTGTGCTGCTGGGTTATTTTAAAGATAATGGCTTTATATACATTTCATTACTACGTCCAGGTGGATATTTGGTCTCTTCTACCTGAATTTTGCTGTTTATTTTAACTAAGCCTTGTGAAAGAAAAACAGCTCTATTTTGCTCTTGTCTCTCAGATGTGACGAGAACAACATACACGTATGTGCCTGGCTACTTTTTCTTTGTGGCTGAGACCCACCAATCAGATAAACGATGAAAAAAAAATAAAAAAAACCCCACAGATCACTTAAGGACTGTCACCAAGTCTGAGATGGGGTTGTGTGTGAGCTCCACGTTTTCTCACATTTGAGAAAAACTGGTGCAATAACTTGCAAATCTGGAGGAAACGTACGTGCAGGTTGACTGCACAAATGAATTTAATCGTTTGCACAAAATCTGTTTTGCTTCTTCGCGCTGTACCGACACTGATCTGATTATTTTTCTTTGCTTTAACTGACAAAATGCATCTCATTGGTGTTTGAATAATTAATGCTATAGAATCCGGCTTTGATCCAGCACCATGCCAGGAAATGCTGTGCTACCCAATCTGCTGCAAAACGGCATTTTCTAGTGCATTATTTTTATTCTAACGCTGGAATACGGAAGGCCCTGCAGCGCATTGGCTAATGTGCCTTCTTCTGTCTCTTCGTCCCAGCAGTTGGCTCTTCCCTAACCTGAGAGAGCTACAAACCCCATTAGTTTCAAAGCAACACCGGCCTGAGTATCTTCCTGCTTGCAAACTCCAAACGGCGTTTGTCTATTAGATCTATCAACAGGGTCTGCTCGTAATTGGGGTGTTTTAAAACCTGCTGGAGCAGCAAAGGCCCAGGAGGTGGGAAGTCAGAAGGAACTTATACAAGCACTCGGATCTCTGCGGGAAAGCTCATCGTGGCCACTGCTGCCCTGGCTCTCGGAGGACGTATCTGCTGTGGGGTGGACTGGTTTCCCTGGGGGAAAAAAACTTGGAGGTCACTTTATTACTTCTCTGAATGATCCACGGACCTGCTGACCAAAAGGGAAATCCTCCTCTCGTTTTCCGGAGGAAGGAATGTTAATAATGACGCTGTGCCCCTCTCGTTATTGTGCGGTGATACAGCAAACAGGGAATGGAATGGGTAACACCAAATATAATCACAACAGTGACTCAGTGTAATCAATAATATAATCAAACAGATGATTATACCCTAATAGGGAGCGCATCCCTCCTTCCCAGTGCAATCTGCAGGAAGGCTGCCTGCGGTTCTCGCTGAGCACGCAGCCCCGGAGCCCGTCCGCTAGCGGAGCGGGGCAGGGAATTTTTGCACCCAACATCTGCCTTTTGCTGTAAATGGATTGAGAAGGGCTTTATTTTTTCCCCTTTTTTTAAAATTTTCTTTTTTCCTCTCTCACAGCGCAACCCCCAGCGCCCTTCCCCTCGGTACGGTGCTTGGCCAAAGGTGCGTTATCTGGTAGGGTGAGGCATCAAAGCAAGAGCTGGGAACACTTCTGACTCTTCATCCCTGCTTTGCAACCGTCTTGCAGAGAGGTCTTGGCCCAACTGCTTAACCCCTTACCGTCTGGTTTTCCATCTGTAAAGCACAGAAAGATTACCGTCCTCGGCCATATGAGTGTTTGCCTTGGGATGAGCAGGGTGGTTATTTATTCAGCGCTTCGTGATTTGAAGGGCTGCTCTAATCTGTCTTTCATTGCTTTAAGACAATGGCAGAAGGTAATGGCTTGAATTACTTGACACATCTGGCCAAATATCAGCGAGCACCAAATTGCGCCAGACTTTTCAAAAGACATGGAGGAGAGTACTTCTGTGCTGACTAAAAAGCTATTGCGTTTTTCTGGTTTTCGGTTCCAAAAAATGGGAAGGCAGGTGGGTGATGTTCTGCTAAACAATTCTCAGCGTGTTTGGAGTCTCCTTTCCATCTAGCAGGTATATTACTTTGCCTGATAAGCGCTGTAGATGGCCTGATTTGACAGGATAAAATGCAGCAAGCAGCAACATTAATCTCCTTTAGCCAGGCGAAAATGATGTCTTCCCTGCAGATCTCTCTGTCTTCGTAGATCCAAGAGGCTGCTGCCGGGAGCGGAGATGTTTATTTCCAGGAGATGCCTCTTGCAGTCCCAAAGGCTGGAGATGCAGTTTGGGCACACCTTGGTATCCCAAATGTCCATGAACTGCTTTTAATTGCTTGTCACCTTGTGAAAATCGCTGACGCCTTTGTAGTTCTGTTCTTTGGGGGTATGGATAAAGAAATAATTGAGTCTGAAGTTCATGGACCTGGTCTCCATTCCTCTGCTGCAGGCAGGAGGAGCTGCGTGGAGGGCAGTGGTGTAACATGGGTATGAGGAGAGACAGAAAGGGGAGGGGGACGAAGGCTTTTGCAAGGCAGGCTGTGGTGTATGCTCCTGCAAATCGAAGCCTGGCAGTGTGGGTGATGAATTTGTTGGTACTGGGACCGTCAAAAATCAAAGGGCTAATTTGGTGTGTTCATTGTCCCTGCTTCCATTCCCTGTGATTCAAAACGAGATGTGCTGTACCGAACAGATATGAGTCCAACTTCTAAGCCAAATGTTAAAAAAGCCATAGGACTTCTAATTAGGAAAATAGAGTTTAATTCTGATAATCAGTCCCAAAGACATGCTTGAATTTCAATTTTACTTTTTCTCCTAGACAGCTAAGAGCAATGACCAGCTCGTCATCGAGTAAATGGACATGCTTTGCTGTACTTACCGTGTCGTGCTAACAAGAAGCTTTCCCTCCTGCTGTGTGTTGGGGGCTTGTTGGTTCTTTTTCCACCAGCGAGTTTATAGAGAGGGCCCCCGGGTGGGTGGGCTGTGTGGATTGGCAACGCATCAAAGGGTTTGCTCCGCTCCCAAACTCAGAGCCGGTAAGCCCATGAAGGTTGTGGGGTTCAGTAAGGAGGCGCAACCTCCCCAAAAATGACTTGGACCAGGTTGGGGAGCCTGCTGTTACCAGCTTATGCAACCCCCAATTAGCAGGATTTCCCCAACATTACTTTTATGAGCGGGACATTTTGGTAGATAACACTATTTGAGGTTTATTTTCAGAGCCTGATCATGAGTGCATTGAGAGAACTAATGGGCAATGAGAAGAGATTGTTTGCTGTGTTAAATGACCATACAAACAGCATCTCTGAAATAAAGGAAGGAGACGGAGAGGGCAGGCAATGGAGTTTTATTACTGGAGATCTGATGTTTTTTGTAATTCCAGGATAAAAGGAGAAAGCAATTAAGCCAGAAACCTAGAGGGACTTTTTTGGGAAGGAAAAAAAACCCACCACAAACAAAACCAAAACCCAAAAAAGAACCCCCAAACCAAATTGAGTGTGTTCGTTTTAAGGGCATAAAGCAGAGCGAAGCCTGTGACAGCACTCCCAGGCTGTGAGCCTTCAGACGGCAAGAACAGTGGGGAGCATTAGTGCTAAAAGCTGGTAAGGGTGGTCCAGTAACCCTCAGAGAAAGGGACATAAAAGCAAAGTGCACTTCTGGGTAATTTTCTGAGCTAAAAATATGGATAAAATAGAGGTAAACGTCTGAACATCATTGTTAATCACCTAAGGAGCTGGACAAGTGCACCCTGTAGGTGCCTGCCCGAGGCAGGGTAAGTTGTAAATGCTGATGTCTGGCAAAAAAACAGGGATTTCTACTTGAGCCTTTGATACTGGTTATAATAGGGGATAATTGCCCAGTGGAAAACACATTAAAAGTGGCATTGTTTCTAGAGTCCCCTGATGAATGTTGCTCAACTCGAGCTTCTTGGTCTTTTTCTTTCCCATACTAAAGGGGTCACTGTCTCTGTACAGCCTCCACCGAGGGCTTTGGCTCCCGTCAGACGTGGCTGAAGGCTTCTGCTCAGCTTCCAGTGATTTCGGCATGCGTCTCCCGTTTCCTTCTCTTCCATTGTTTCATTACTCGAGTAACTCCTGTCTTTGTCTCCTATAGAGTAGTTAGGTGGTGAAGCCTTTCTCATTTTTTCCCACTTGGCACAGAGAATGGCACAGAGAATATAAATTTGGTTTAGCATGCCAACAGTTAATTTTTAAAGACGTCGTTCAGTAGAGCAACTTCAAGAAAATCTAAATCAAATGAACTAAGTAAGAATGGGATCTCTTCTGCAGATTTATAGGTGGCAAACTAAAATGTCAGGGGGTCATGTATTCATCTGTCAATGTGTAATGCAATTAGACAAGATAATTGGGCAAACTAAGTTTTTACTGAGGGCTGAAAAATGTAATAACTTGCCTTCATTAGCTTTGATAGCAGTGCACTGTCATTGGGGGTGGGTCTAAGCTGCAAAACTGAGTCTGGATTTAGGATCAAGGCAAGAAATTTTCCAATGGGGAACATACATCCAACCCACTTTCTGGATGTCCCATGCTCAGCTTACAGGAGAAACACTCTCCGATGTTTGCTTTGCTTCACGTGTTGATTGAGGAGGGTTCAATAACTGAAATGGAGAGGGCAGTTGTAAATATGAGCCCGGTAGTATCTCTTAATTTAATCAACACTTTACAAAAACCCCGTTGGACTGTAAACAGCAAGAAAGACAGACAATTAGGAAACCTGAGCTCTGCTTCTATTTTTAATTTTTACCTTTTTTTCTAAGAAAGGTTATGAAAGATGTCTAGGTATTTTAAACAGCATCACAAGCATGTCGCAGAAGGAGTGGAGAATTTAAGATCGCTTAAAGAATCACCGTCTAAAATATTAGAAAAGTGATTTTAATACAAATTTATAAAAGCACGACTTAACTGTTTGATGGCAAGGTTCACTCTGTTACTTACTGTGTGGAAGTCAGCGGTTCATGGACCCTCTTGCTTTCTAAACTCCTCCTCAGAGAGGAGCCTAGGTGCGGCTGAATCCAACCCTAGTCCCAGACTTGGTCAACGGTTTATGTCTAAAGGGATTAGGTGTAGGGACTTCAGTGTGGTGCTTCAACTGGGTGATTATGGGTCTTGCGTGACTTTGGAACGGCAGTAGTTTGAGGTTCATTAACACTGCTATAACGAATCGCAGAATTAAATTATGCGATTATCTAGCAACACTTAATTAGTCAATAATCAACAATTTGTTATAATCAAACACAGTGATTTAGTGAAAGATTCAACAAAGTTTCCTAAATCAAATTGCATCCACGTACAGATAGAGAGGTTAACCTATGATTAAGATGTTTCCTTTTCTACAGATTATAGTGCATTTTGGTACCCGATGATCAAAATTGAACTATACCCACTCTCTTCCCTTCATCAGCTTCTGTCAGTGGATGGTCTGAATCATGTCGTGAAATATGGGATCGCAGCCTGCTGCCATCCCGGAGAGCTCCAAAGGGCCTTGCTTCAGGATGGGTAGTTGTAGGGTCGCAAGATGATTGACTTTGGTCAGTACTTTTCCATTGTGGCCACAATTCTTGTGAGGGGATCTCGGTGGCTGTCGGAGTGGGTTTGTGATCTGGGCAGGAAGGGTCTCGGGTGCGTTTCCCTGGCAGGAGGAGCTCCAGGTTGAGGAGCTCCTGATCGCCCCAACTCGCAGTACTTGTACTGGGACAAGAAGGTACCAGATCATCTCAACTCGCTGCCCCAGTAGGCAAGGTCAGAAAGTGCCAGATTGTCCCAGCTCGCTGCACTTGCAATTGAAACAAGAACAATGTTGGGCACACCGCCCTTGTAACTAAAGCAAGAACAATGCTGGCTGGTGTTGAGGTTAGAATGTGGCCTGGGGTGTCCACACCGCCGCAAAGCAGCGGGAGGCCATGGAGACTGGGGCATGAGTTTGGAGCGCTGCATTCTGCATGTCTGACTGGCCGTCTGATTGTTTGTATGCCTTGCACACGTTCATGACTCTGTGTGTGCTATCGTTTTTAATAGCTGGCACATTTCAGGCATTGAGTCTGAAATAGTAATTCTATACAGGAAAAATGCAAAAGCAAAGTCTGTAAGAGGTGGGCTTAGAATTATTACCACCAAATTAAAAAGCATGCTTCAGTACTCAAAGTATTAAACGATGTACCGACAATTGTGTTAGACTAAAGTAAGGCAGCGCATTTGATTTAGGCTATCCCAGCTTTCTATTCACCACGTGCATGAAGTCTTGCGGTAGTAATCGACTGGCTGTATTCAGAGGAAATTGTTTCTTTATGGGTTAAAGTGGAAAGACTCTTCTAGATAACCATATATTGCATCCAGCAGGACTCCTCTTTAGTACATTCAGCACCTGGAGAAAGGAGCAAATAGCAAAAAATTTAAGGGAGAAATTGAAGAGCAATGGCCTTGAACTGATGTAGGGCCCCCATTCAGCAAAGCACTCCAGCGCATGTTTACCTTCTAATTTCTGTCGGGTTTGATGAAGGGGTTGTGAACCCGAAAGCTTTTCCGCTCTTTTCCAGTTATACCGGCAGGACTAACAAAAGATATTAATTCAGGCTTCGTTTCTTACGTCCATAGACCGTTCACTAGATCTGCATTGCTGCAGCCTTGTGCCATACAACCTGCCAAGGCACGGCAGCGACCTTGGTTATTGACGCTTATTGATTATTGATACTTATTGATCATTGGTGCTTATTGATGCTTATTGATGTCTTCAAGCACAGGCTCTTCTCAAACCTGATTTTCAGCATCAGGACTAAGATTGTCTGGGATCCTTTTTAATGAAGTAACACAAACATACTATTTTTATGTTCTAGCTGAAGGTAGAAAAGAGTTATTGCCCATGTCCACGGGCTCCTGAGTTAATCAAACAAACAGTGTGTAGCATCGTAGCGGGTTTGTCACCGCAATTTAAACACCGCATAGGAACAGCCACCAATGAGGGGAAGGGTGATGGGGTGGTACGAGCCTGAATTCCCTCGAGATTTAGCATTTAAGGTAATTACTGCACTATTCCTTCACATTTCGTGTACGGGAAGCTCTTCGATAATTATCAAATTCAGAGGGAAAAGCACATGAATAGGAAATTGGTGGGTTTTTAAGATGTGCTTAAAGGTGGCTGCGAACCATCCCGTTCAGTCAATGGCCACGGCGGCAGTCTGCTGCTGCTTCATGAACACAGTGGGAGCCCTTCACAGAAGCTAAGTCAACGCAGGAGGCAGAAGGGTGGGATCTCACACTTTCCCCGCACGGAGCTGGGGCTGCCCGGCCGCAGGGGATGCCCACGCAGGTGAGATGCCGGAGGGACGGCATCACTGAGGGGAATTAGGATGGAAATATGGCCCCTGGTCCTATGGAAACACCCAGCTCGGGTGGCAGAGGAGGAGGAGGACCACGACAGGGGTTTAGCTGTGATTTATCGTCAGCGAGTTACGCTTGTCCCCTTTTCTCGGCCACCATGAGCTTTTCCTCCGCTGTGGGAGGCGGAGGAAAGCTCATGGCTTGGGCGTCGCTTCCAGGGCACAAGGGCGCCGGGGGGGGGGTTAACAAAGCATTTGTACTCAATGTACGGGGACCCCCGTCATGGTAGATGATGTGTCGGATAATCTTGAGCACCGCTGACAACACACATTTGCAACAGGCAGATATCACAAGCGGTTTCTGATTTCTCCCTGAGGATGCAGGAATTTTTTGGAAACCACCGCTTTGGTAAAGCTCTCCAGTAGGAATCGGATGATGACGTACAGCACTGCAAAACCTAGAATTTGAATGTGCTAGGTCAATAAACGCCAGCAAGTTACCATAACTCACAAATTAAAGGCCCTAATTTTCACAGTCAGGCTGCAAGATCTAATTAAGGCTGGTGGTGCGGTTCAGTGTTTGGAGAGTAACTGCCTTGCTTAATTTGTCCATGGATTTTGCTACCTTCTTTTTAAAAGAGTACTTCCCACAATTTTTCATAGATAAGCGTGATAAACCGGGTAACGTGAAGGGGCCGGCGGGGTGTGAGCAGCGCAGTCTCTGCAGGAAACAAGGCAAGAGCTTGTTCGGGGCTGCTCAGCACCGGCCGCGTTTTTCCTTCCCAAACCCCTGTTTCCCTCCCAAACCTCCTCCTGCAGCAGGAGCTGCCTCCCATCTTCAGCTGCTGCACGTTAGCCAGCATGGATTCGTTCCTTATGCCTGGAGAACCTAAATAAAAGATCGTTGGGAGTTTGAAGGTCTTTATTTTCAGCTGGGCGATGGGAGGGTGGCTGAGGGCAGGGCACGGGTCGCTAACGAAGGAAAACCTCTTCCTCGGTACCGGCTCCGTCTGCAGGAGAAAGCTCTGGTTCCTCTGTGGTTTGTGTTTGATTATTACTTCTCGCTGGTTATTTTCTGGGTAATAGAGGAAGCTGCTGTGTTTATCTTTTATCCTTCATCTCTTTAAACAATGTCAAAGACAGCTAAGGCCCACAATGGATGGTTCGTTTATATAAATATGAATATTATTAAGTATAATTGGTACATCACTGTTATATTAGCGGCGTGCGCCTCAGGCTAGGTGCCTCTGATGTATCTGCAGGCCATCGCGTTATGTCTGGCAGAAGGATTAAACAACCCTCAAGTCACTCGTCGTTTCCCGGGAAATGAGCAGCTAATTGCAAAGCCCACACTACGCGAGGCTTTTGGGTGCTCCTGTCCTGCCGGCTTATCGGGATATTCTTGTTGCACGGAATCAGGGAAGTTTCAGAGTTGGAAGGGACCTCCAGAGATCATCTAGTCCAACTCCCCTGCTAAAGCAGGATTGCCTAGAGCACATTTCTCAGGACTGCATCCAGGCGAGTCTTGAAAATCTCCAGAGAAGGGGACTCCACAACCTCCCTGGGCTTCACAAAAAAGCAAAGAAAGGGGGTTATTTATGAAAATTCATGTTGGATGCTTAGAGCAGCTCACTCCCTGGGAAACGAGGTCTTTGTGTCTTGGCACCTTTGGGTACCAGGACTCATTAGATTGCCACGAAATTGCTCTTCACGCCCTTTAAATAACGCAGGTCCTGCCGTGGAGGGGAAGCACTCGCGCCAGGTGGTGTGGGCAGGGAGAGCAGGCAGGGCGGCTGGTACCCAAACCCAGGCGGAGATAAGCGATGTGGCTGCCCGCGTATGGGAGAGGATGTCCTTAGCGATGCTCTTCTCCCATAAGATATACAGGCTATCGAGGCCACGCAAATGGACTCCGACACTCCTGCGTAGCACTTGTGAGCTATAAAAATTTCTGGAACAGCTTTTATTTCGCGTTATCAGCTCTTCTAATCACGTCTCCTACAAAAAATCACCTGGGAGAGAGAAACAATGCTGCTGCTACAGAAAACTCACCCGAGTTGGCCGGTTAGGTTAGAGAGGCGCTTCAGTTCGGGAGGGAGATATCATCTCCCTTGTGTCCGTCTGTGCAGAGTTATCTCCACAATAAACCTTTATTTTTAGCCTTCAGGTAATCAAATACCAGCTGTTAAGTAAAAAACCCAAGTATTCTGAGTGTGGGCTCTACGTGTGTGTTAACTGCTTGCTCTCAACTGGTAGACAATTAGTTCCTCAGAGCTGGGTTTGGCTCAGGCAGCCCCTTTTTTTCAGGTATTTAATTCTGCGCTCAACCCGCCCTCGGCCATTGTGCTGCACACCCAAATCGCCCGCTGGACAACCGAGAGCCCTGCAAAGGGACAAAAAAACCCCGCTTTGCCAGGAAAAAGCCCAACATGTCGCATCGTTATTCATCTAAAGCTGCGTGTGAGCGATGAGCTGGAGGGGTTCCTCTGCCCGGCCCGGGGGGACGGGTGTACTGCTGGCTCATCCTGGGGGGTGACATTCCTCTCCCGCCGTCCTCCGCCAATTTTCCTCCTAAACCCAATTTCAAGTGGTTTCCCGCTTTGCTGCTTCCCTCCATTTGGCCGCGCATATGCTGAGAGAGCCGGGAGATTCGGCGCCCGGGGTTTCGGTTTGCTGGGAGACCCTCGGGTCCTCGTTTTTACCGAAGGAGCTAAATATCTCGCGTCAGGTTTTTGAGCACCCAGCGCTCCAGACGAAATCCGTGGGGAGCTGCCTGCACTTCAAGTTTCAGAGCCCATTTAGCTTTGATTTGCATCTGGTATCTAGGGCAAACTCTGGGAAGTGTCTCATTTCATCCAGTCTCGCCGACGTCTCTGATTTTATCAGAAAGTCTCATGGTATTTGGTGTGTTTTTTCCTTAACGTCTCAGCTTTGACTGTCAATTGGCCACGTCAGAACTGAATCATTCGGTTAAAAATAAAAGCCCGTGTCCCCTGAAATGTTGAGCATCGGTCGGGAAAATGCAGAAGCTGCAAGAAAAAGGGAAGACAAATTGCAAGAAGCCAGAACTTTCTATTGCCGACATAGAATGATGGAGTGGTTTGGCTTGGAAGGGACATCTTGCAAGGGTTCCCTTGCTGAAAGCTGAGGCTTTTAGGAGGTCTGGGTTTGGTAACGCTGCAGGAGAGCAGGTGATGCGGGGTAGTTGGGGGGGGGTTTGGATGTTTCCATGTAATTTGGAAAGGCAGGCTGCCCAGCTATGCCTGGTTTTATCCCAGGCAAATGAGAAAAACATCGGGTTTCTCAAAGGTAAATGATGATTTACCAGAGCAAGGAGAAAGTGGGAGGGTGATCCCGGTCACCCAGCCTGTGGCAGATCTGGGATGAGCTCTCCCGGTCCAGCGCTGCCGGGTGATGCTTCCTCTGCCTGCCCACTCTGTTGGTGTCCGTTTGCCCCTTAGGCAAATTTCTGTAGCAGAAGCCTTAAAATGAAGAAATACTGAACATCTGAATGAGCTTGAGTATTTTCCACCCTGGCCACCTCAGGATGGGACTCGCGGCGAACAGGACGGGTTGGGTGTGAGATGCTCTGTTTGAGCCGTGTGTTTTCTACCCTGTGAGGGGGATAACGGATGGGGGGATCCGAGGTACTTGGGGCCGGGGCTGCCGTCAGGCTCAGCCTGGCACCCGAGGCACGTCCCGGTTGGCCGCCACCTGAGCAGAGCATCGTTCACGTTGCACGTTTGCCAGCGGAATCGCAGCGTGCGCTTTGGCCGAGGTGTCCCCGCAGGCATTAAATCTTGGATGAAGCTCTCGAGGTGGCTCTACCCCCAGCTTTGTTTGTGAGAACGGGCCCGCTGGTTAATGTTTGACCAAAGTTGCCTTTCCCAGCTTTTTATTATTATTATTTTTTTCTTTCTCTCTGCACACCCAGCGCCGTTTCTCACGTCCCCGGGTGGGTGGCCGGGAACAGGCAGCTCTTTGCCTGTGGCTTTCCCATCCCCTGCACCGATCTACGGCCCAACTCTGGCTCCCCACGCATTAATGCCGTGCGTTCGGAGGAAAATTCCCTTTAAACACGCAGAGGCAGGGAGGTTTCCCGCATGGACGGCTGCCCTTTTGTCCGCAGCCACGACTGCTGCTTCGGGCAGAAGGTTCTAATTACAGAGGTGCGATTGCCGTGCTGCACTCGGCCGTCCCGACGCGGGACCACTGCAGGCAGGGCTGAGCCTTGGAGAAACACCAGCTTTGGGCTTCCAGCGCCAGAGCGGATAGCTGGGGATATTTCTTCTTCCCTCTCCCTCCGCCCCACCGTTCCCCAGGCTCCGCAGAGCCAAACTTTCACACACCCGGGGAGGAACAGCCATTGTTATCGCAGGCCCGTAAGCCAAGGAAAGAAATATGAGTTCAGAAGAGCAGTTTGTGGTGGGGTTTTTTTTGTTCCCCCCACCCCCACCTTCATAATTCCTACATTACTAAATCATTCTGTGATTCCAGCCTGCGTTAGGAGGTCTTTTGCCAGCCGCGGGTGCCCTGTGGAATTGCCCTTTCTCCTCCATTGTATTCGCCTGTTTTCTTGCAGATAACAGTGAACGCAACATCTCGCATCCCAGCGCCTCTTGGAAAAAACGCTGTATGCGGGAGCCATGCTGTCCGACACGGGGACACCCAGGTGGCACGAGGGAAAATGTGCTCTGCAAGCCTCTAAGGGGTAGAAGAGGTGCAACAAAAGCCTTTTTTATTTGCAACTGCTGTCGCCCAGCTCCCCGGTGTGCGGCTGCTCCTCAGCGTGACACCGCGAATATCACCCCAGCAGAAATAAAGGGGAAATTTTCATTTCACAGAGCGGGTGGGTGGACCGGGGTGCTGCGAGGTTGCCATCGGGGCTGGCTGAGCTCTTGCCTTCGAATCTGCCCACGTTACATGCGGCTCCAAAAGCGCAATTTGCTGCGATGGAAGAATTCCAACGTGAAGATGCTATGATTCTATGATTCTATGATTCTAATTCGTGACTCTGGCGCCTCCTAAGCCAGGGCAGCCAGGCACAGGGGGTGACGTACTGGGATTTAATCCCAGCGACCAGCAGCTGCAGCAGAAATAGGGGTACGCGCAAGTGTGCGGTGGAGCATCCTCATCCCCTGTGTAATTACGAACTTCTCAACCCCAGTATTTTTTGAGTGTAGCTTTCGGCGTGGACCGGATGTTATCGCCTCATATTTAATTACTGTGTAGATTCTGTTTAATTTACAAACAAAAATTTAGTAAGGGAATACAACGCAACAGAAGGGCAGGTGCTTAAAAAGTTCCTAAACTATTTGGGAGGCAAATGAGAATTTGCTGGCGTAAGGAGAATGAGAAGTGTGTGCTTGGTGCCCCTCACAGATACCAGCCATGCGGTTCGCTTGCAGATCTCGGAGCCTTTGAGGAGATAAATTGGCATTATTTAAAAGGGAGGAGGTTGGCCGCAGGACTCTGTGCTTAGCTCGTCGCCAGCCGAGTCGGGCAGGATTTAGCCCCAGAGATCGCAGCTTGTCTAGAAAATGTTTCACAGCCTGCTCAGCTGGCGGCGAGGGAAAAGTTTGTGTTCAAAGAGATGTCAGCATTGCAGAAATGTGGCAGGACGAGAGCTGGATGCCGTAGCATCCTGCAGCAACGCGGGCACCTACACCGGGATTTCTCTGTACTGCTGGATGAGGCGCATCCCGCTGGGCTTCAGGGGGTGTTTTGGGGATGAAAAGTCCTTCAAAGTCCAGACTGCAGATTCAAGGCTGCAGGGACTGGAAGCTCATCAGGTAAATGCAAAACCAGAACTCAGAAAATGAACTGGCTTCGTTGCTTGGGAAGGTCTTCAAAGCTGATTGTGAAAACCGAAGTTTCTGCTGGACTTTTTGCACTTTTTAAAACGGTAGGTGAAGAAATGATTTGAGAAGAATTAGGCTTTTGTCTCCTCCTTCCTCCGCTTCATCCCTCCAGACTCAGAAACTCTTTTCCAAACCTCAAGTGGACACAAACCTAAGGGACCGTGGTAGAGAAGAGAGTGTGCTGGCAGGGTTTTAATTAGCAAATTTGTGCTGAATTCGTGCTGAGGAGGCAGATGGCAGGATGCTCACCGACTCCAGGGGCACCAGCTCTGTGCCCGTGGCGTGTCCATGCGGTGCATCACCCCACGCGTGGCCAAGCAGGGCTGGGTATCGCCCGCTGGCTTGTGCACGTGGTGGTCCGGCTCTCCAGATTTAACTCAGGGTCGCAGGTCCCTGGCCATGGCAAATCAGAGCCAGGCTACTTCGCGCCGGAGCGACGTTCTGTCTCATGAGGTGCTCTGATGGGTTTGGTTTCGTGCCGGCTGCCTTCATCTGCAGCCTGACTCCGCTGTGCCGCAACAGGCGTTGCATCCTCCTGGTTGGGAGATGACCACGGTGAATGGCAACCGCTGCCTTTGTTTCAGGCTGCGTTGATCCCTGGGCAGGTTTTGTTTGGTCCTCAGTAGGTGCCGGGAATGGTAGACGGCAGGTGGCAGGACTTCGGTTTGCTCCTTTCATAATCGTATATTCCAAAATCAGTGATGATAAGTCATTAAAAGCAACAGATTTCTTATTAATGGACGCTTTGTGCTGGCACTCGGGGCTTTGCAGTTGCATTTCCAGCGTTAATTTGGCTGGGAACCTCTCCAGAAGAAAGCCATCTCCGTGCCCTTTTCTGACGTTTGCCACTTGCCCGCTGCTGTGGGGCCTCACTTGTGGCACCGTGAGAACTCCAGAAAGTGTTTAGTTTAGAGACAGTATTTATTTATTGTCCTTCATTTATTTATTTTCATTGCTAATGGTGCTGGCACAGAAGGAGATTTATTTTTTTTTTCCCCTGAAGCTTTTCATCTGCTTCCGATGCCGCTGGTGTACCTGGGCCTACGCGCTGCCTGCGAGTTTCGGGTGCGTTTGTGTGAGGAACGGGTTCCCTCGACAGTTTGCTCTGAGGAAAGCGCCGGTCGGGCGGGGAAGTGCAAATAACGAGGGTCAGAGGCAGGACGGCCGGGAGATACGAAGAGGTCACAGGAATAATTTGCATAATACGATGTGTCGTCCTACCTACAAGCAGTTAATGTTATGCTTAGTCCCTGAACCGTGAAAGGTTATAAAATCACTTGTTTATCCGCTTCATTTCTGGATGTTTTCCTTCTCTGCGTGACATTCAGATCCCCCCTTTTTTTTTTCTTCTCAGTCCCTCTGCTTTTGTGCACTTAAAATCTTGTGGCAATGGTTCTAGTGAATAATTTTAAGAGCAAATTCAGGGTTTCAGTGGCTCATTTTCCCCCAGCACGATCAATTTTGGAGCTTCTTTATTTCGGATAGTTTGTTTAGTAAATTATATTTTCCTTTTTATCGTAAAATGCTGTATAAATTTTAGGGGCATTGAAAGGGGGCACAGGGAGAAGATTTTTGCCGGGGGGCGTCCCAGTTGTGAAGGGCTCAGGTAAAGGCCCCGGGCTGGGCAATCCCAATGTACAAATCATACCGGCTTTGGAGGGGTCTGTGCATTCCCATGCCCCTGTTTTGGGTTTTTTTTTTCCAGTGATGACTTTTCCACAGTGTTTTAGTATCAAAGTGGGCAAAGAAAAGAAACGAAAAGGCGGAGGCTGGAGGACTATGTAAAATTCAGCGAGAAAGGAGGAGGAACATGTTGCCCCAAGGCAAGGACGGGGCTCCGGGGCGGGGAGAGGATACAGGGGTGTTCCAGTGCTTCTTTCCTCTTTGAAATCTTATTTCTCAAAACCCACCTGACAAGTTCAGCGCTTTCCCTCGGGAGCGAATGCTCTGGTTGAAGTTAAAAAAAAATAAAAAAATTATAAACCTGTGAAAGACAAGCAGCGAGATCAGCAGCGGGGATTGTAAGTCTCTCGGTCAGGCCGCGGCCCGTGAAATCAAGATTAGAAAAAAACCATGTTTTTAATGGCCGTCGTGAATGGATTAAATACTGCAGAATCCCCTCAAAGCTATTCTAATAGTTTAATAGAAATATTTTAAATTTTTAAAGCTCATCTAAGCAGCGTTATGAATATTCACGCCGGGAGCCCCTATAGCCCTCACGACCAGAAGCCAACGTGGGCATAACAATACGAAACAAGTGGTTTAATAAATTTAGGTGAGTGTTTCAGTGCTCAGCTTTAATAAACCAGACACTCAAAAAAAGCCTCTGGTTTTCCTAACTCTAACCCTGATGTGAGACATACCAAAAGAACCTATTTGCCATCAAACTGAAAAGAGAAAAGTGGGCAAAATTTGTCACAGAGTATTCCATTTTTCCCCAGGTCAGGCCACCTTGTCCTCGACTCTGTCATCAGAATCGAACCACCTGTACTTTCTTGGTTGCATGGCCATACATAAAAACTTACTACATACATTTTTATTGCCAAAACATTTCTAAGCAAAGTTTATTTGTGCGCATTCTGTTGCTAATTCCTCTTGTAAATATTGTGTGAAGTGTTTGTTGTTTTTTGAAAATGCGAGCAGCTGTAGTGGTCTGGGAGACAGCTCTGACGAACAGATGTGTATGTCAGAAAAAAACCAAACCCTATTATCTTGCTTTTGTTCACCAAAGCTCGTTAATTTTTGGTGATTTGCGTTTCAAGCTGCAATTTTGTTATATAGCAAAGGTATAACGGCGGCCTTCAGAAGGGTTGATTGGTTTTTTGCCTTTACCTTCCCCCATCCCTTATTTACCCACCTGTGAAATGGAAAGCCGTTGATTATCTACTCCAAGAGAGTTTCCTAATCTTTCCGTACGGCCTGCAAGAACCTCATATAAAATACACTGGAAAAAAGTTGGCTCTGATTCAGTGGAAAATGAGGAGTAGCTAATGCATTCGGAGTTTCCAGAACCCTAAGCAATTTACAGCAGCGTAAGGTATATAAGGAAACATAGTAAGGATAGAATTGGGCATCTCTGAACTTCTCTCTTCGTGTCTTTATTTGCCTGTGGTCTAATTCTGGCCTTACCTAAATAATAGCAGCTTTTCTAGTGCTTCAGGAAAGGCAGGTTTAGATCTTATCGTTTGGGTGGTGGTCGTCACTGTTGCTCTCCAGAAGATGTTTTGAGGCTCAGGGCAGAGACCTGCGACGCACAGAAGCAGCTCCTGGATGCCTTTGTCCTCCCCGAGATGGTTTCCTTCCCGGGTATACTCCCCCGATTCAAATCAATCCAGCGCATTGTTCAGCGCCTCCATACATCACTGTTTTCTGTCACTGACTTTTTCCTGCGAGAAGAAAAGGGAAAGATTTAAATCAGTTCGGCATTGTTTGGGTGGTTTTTCTCTCTCGGCCACCAGCAAAAGCTGGAAATCTCTAAAAAGCAGCGTCCAAGTGGTGTGAGTCATCTCAGGTCTCAAACTATGCTCCTTCTGGGAAACTTAATTTTCGAGGTGTTAATGTCACTGGGTGGAGATCAGGGGGCTCAGCCTGGGAACGGCCCCTTGACGTGTTCGTAACAAGACATTACGAGGAAGAAAATCGAAGCATCTCCCTGACAATCCAGAAAAATGTCCCGCAGACCCCTTTGTGCCACCGCTGCGTGGAAATCACGGCACAGCCTGTGCGGAAGTCAAACCCAGGGGATTTTCACTCCTTTCCTTAGATTGTTCTTCTTGAAGCTAAAATATAGATACATACATATTTATGGATATAAGTATAGAAGTGTATAGGCATATATATATATAAAATAAATGTTTGTGTCACTTCGGGGGTGTATTTCCCCATCCCCAGCCTGAACTCCGCTTTACTTTATTCCGTTCCTTTGTTTCTCGCTCTGTCCTTCTTCAAGCTATTAATTTCCTCCACCTCTTTGGCCCTGGCGTGTTCTCGGCACGTTCAGCCTTGTATGTCATCTCGCTGTGCCGCACGTATCGGGGATCCTTTTTAACCTTTCTTGTAATTGAGTGTTCCAGTAACAGGTCGTTTGGGCTGCTTTTCTCCACCGCGAGGGGAAGGTGAGATTATTCCAGGGTCACTTGAGCCCAGGGTTGTATCCTCCCTGCTTGGCAATGGGACCCTGTTATTATGCAGCCTGAAAAACCCGCTGGCAGTTTATGCACATACCTCATGCTGCACACTCATATCTTATTTATTGTCCACCGTTTAAATTAAGGCACATTTACCGTGGCTCCAAGGCGTGTTTTCCCCCTTGAATCTCTGCTCCCAATTATTTTCCCCCAGATGTCATTACTTTGCGTTTGCCAGGTTTCATCTCCTTTTGTTTTCTGTCTTTTTGGTTAATAACAACAAAAAAAACCCCCACAACCATAAGGGGTCACTTTGAGGCAGTGGAACTAATGGGCAATCAGGAATATTAGGGAAGCTTGAAAAATTATTAGGGTGATGAAATCTTTCTCATGCTCCATGCTAATGAAAACTCAGCATGTGGCTCTTTCTGAGATAATCCTGTTGCTAGACTGATTGAAATATCACCGTGAGTGCTTTCTTCTAAATGCACGTCGTCTAAATACATATACATTTAGCTTTCCGTGAAATTGGAGTTCCTTTTTTCTGCTTCGGATGGACTCGCGTATGAAATACATTAGACGGGTGTTTGTAAAACCTTATAAAGCTGCTGTTGCTTGACATTTGATGCATCTTACGGAGTGATGGTCTGGAGTTGCCCGCTGAGCGTGTCTGTAGCCAGTTACAGCCTCCCTCGCAGGTCAGCGGCTGTAAGGCAAGATGGGAAGCTGAGCACAAAGGATTTTTAAAGAAATTTTGGAAAATGCCCATATTAAAAAGCGAAATAATTCCTTACGTCTCCCCTTGCCGGGGCATGCTGGTAACGCGAGCGCAGCTTTATCGGGGGAGTGTAGGGAGGTGACGTTTTGCTGCGTGTTCCCACTTTGTAGTGTTTCCAGCCACCACATCCAACATCCAGGCCTTTTGCAGACGCCGAATGTGGTCAGGGGTGTTTTGTGGTGAGGAGGCGGTTCAGAGGTCATCACCGCCGCGGCCCTCGCCAAGCTGTCACGAGGCGGCGAGCGGTCGAGCTCTTCGGGTGCAGCAAACCTCGAGTCACGGGGCTGCCACGGGTTCCTCGTGTGCAGGGGAGTATGAAATAAAACACAAGGGAAGAGCTTTTCCCTGCATGACCCCTTCGCTGTGCTTTCGGTGACTTTTATTCACTCCGTGGCCTGAGAAAAGCCCCAGTCTGGGCTTTATTTACAGCTGAAATCAACATCTGTGGCTGAATAACTGCGCTAATGCAGTGGACACACAACAAAAAGTGCGGATTGTGTGCTGGGATTTTTTTTTTTTTTTTTTGATTCAGTACAAGCAAAATTCTCTCCCCAGAATGAATGGCAGCTATTCATGCCAACGAGGGGAGAGAGAAGGAGTCAGAACAATTCTACTGACCTTTAATAAGGCTCTCAATCTATTTATAAATTGCCATCGATGTGTGGCTACGCGTTCCGCTAAAGACAGATGGCAACAGTTTAGTTCAAACACTTTATTTTCTTTAATGCAGTAAAACCATTACGGACTTTGTCACTGTTTTTACTTCAGTTAGACGCCAGTGCTTAACTTTGCTGCAGGTTGGTCCCCTGTTGCCCCAGGGACGATTGCATGTCTCTTCCTTGGGAATGCCTTCCTCACCAGCCCAGGACACATGGATCTCCCCTTCACTCCCTCCTCCTCCTCCTCCTTCTCCTCCTGAAGAGCCCCCGTTGTCACGTCTGTTCAGAGATCCCCCTTTGCTCCTCACTAACCGTTTCATCCGTAACGTTGCCCTTCAGCTTCACCTTGTCAGATGTGGGTCATCCTCCCTTACCTATTGAGTTTAAATTGTGTTTGAGGGACATCGGCACCTGTAAGGATGAAGCCCGTGGGTCTAGGACCCGCGAGAGCTGCACGGGTGCAGGAGGAGATGGTGGGCAGCCTCCTGTGTCGCTGTCTGTCCACCCTCAGGGCGTTGGTAGCTTGAAATAGTCTCTGTTAGTCCTAGCAGATAATTACTACTTATTCCCCCAAGAAGAGGTCCCTTGATGCAGGTCTGACTCCCTGCCAGGCTGGCAGACCCGTCGGTACCTCTCTCCTCTCTCTGCCCTGAATCCGTGCTTGTGTGTGGCCACACAGAGGGGAAATTTAGCAAGTGCTTCTGAAATAAGCGTTGGCAGAACGAGCAGAGCTGCTCGAGAGGTTTCAGGTGAGCTCCCTTGCTGTCCTTGCGATGGAGCATCTTGCTGGCGTGGGCAAGAAATTCTTTGCTATGAGGGCGGTGAACCCCTGGCCCAGGTTGCCCAGAGAAGCTGTGGCTGCCCCATCCCTGGAGGGGTTCAAGGCCAGGTTGGACGGGGCTTGGAGCAACCTGGGCTGGTGGGAGGTGTCCCTGCCCAGGGCAGGGGGGTGGAACAAGAAGATCTTTAATGTCCTTTCCAACCCAAACCATTCTATAATTCTATGATGTTGCTGCCCCAAGTTGAGTCCAAAGAGGTTCAACTGGCAGCAACTGAGCTTTGGCCAGTCCCTTTCATATGCAGCATGAGGAGGTGCTTCTGCTGCTGGGAAAGAGCAGAGGTGCTCCTGCCCTCCCAGCAGTTGGAGGGCAACCAACTGTTGCCCAGTTGGGGCAACCAACAACCCAACGGTTGTGATAACCCTCTGTACTGCAGCACACACAGTTGGTTTAGGTCTGGTTGTGGTGTGCCAGGGTTTAATGGCAGGGCTGGCACGGGGCTGGTGCACCTCAGTCCTCCCTCTTGCTGAGGGACCTCTCCTGGAAGTCCGAGTGCTCTGTCTTCCTTCATAAAATAATAATTAAAAAAGAGGCTTTGAAAAAAGGGACCAGAATGTAAGTGTTCGTATTTCTAGGCAAAGGATTTGCCTTTATCCTTGTTTGCCCGCGGTGACTTTCGCATGGGACGGAGGCAGACCCCGTGCTCCACGCTTAGGAGGAACGCGACGAAAAATAATTGAGCTCGTCTCACCTCTGGGCGAGCCATTGCAGCAAGTGCAGGCGACGGAAATCTGCAGAGCCAGGCTGGCACCGAGCTCTTCAAAAGGAATATTTCCTGCATGAGCTGGGAGGAGAAAGGCGAGAAGCTCCTTCCTTATTTATCTTCCTTAGACGCAAAGATGCGTTCATCCACAATTGAACCGTATCGCCGCAGCGCTCCCCTGTGCAGCCAGGTCCTGACTTCGCCTGGGGACGATGGTCTCCCTTGGGGGGGTCCATGCGGGGGCTGCGGCGTTTGCTTTCACCCACCCCCGGTACCTCCCCCTCCCGTGACGCCCTTTTGCCAGTCTCCCCCAAGGGTTGTGTTTCGTTGCCAGTCTCGTGGCCTCTGAATTTCTCCAGTTTCTGTAAAATCCTGGCAGACCAGATTACTTGTCTAATCTCACCCAGTCAGGGAAGCTGAGGATGATTTCTATGAGGCATCTGCCTTTCAGATACTTTTTAGTGGCTTTTGATCAAAATTGGTGCTTTCGGAAAAGAACTTTGATCCTTTCTTCCCTATCTTTAAGGGACACACATGTAATAACAGATTAAACATTTTGTCACTAAAAAGTGAGAAAAGGCACCTTTAAAACTCATTTCCCATAATAACATAAAGGGTGTCCTGATGGTCTCTCCAAGCGTCATAATTTGAGGTGTATCTGCTTTCACTTATGTGAGTATTTTCAGTTAATTATTAATTGCAGTAGGGATTGCTTCTCAGTCTCAACATTGCTGTAAAGTGCTTGAACATGAAATTGGCAGAGTGAGACATCGTCGTCGCTTGTGTGGGACTCCGCTCCCTGCGTTATCCTGTCTATGAAACGCTATTTTGGGAGAGGCAGCCGCTGCCTCCTCCCACCGACCCATCAGCCTTGTCCCAGCCCCTCACCATGGCTCTGTCTAACCTCCCTCCCCTTCCCCTGGGCATTCTGTGTCCAGCTCTGCAGCCCTCAGCACAAGGAGGACATGGACCTGTTGGAGCAGGGCCAGAGGAGGCCCCGGAGATGATCAAAGGGCTGGAGCCCCTCTGCTGTGGGGACAGGCTGGGAGAGCTGGGGGGGTTCAGCCTGGAGAAGAGAAGGCTCCGGGGAGACCTTGGAGCCCCTTCCAGTCCCTAAAGGGGCTCCAGGAAAGCTGGGGAGGGGCTGTTTGCAAGGGCAGGTAGCGACAGGACGAGGGGCAATGGTTTAAACTAGAGCAGGGCAGGGTTAGGTGAGACATTAGGAAGAAGTTCTTCACACTGAGGGTGGTGAGACACTGGCCCAGGTTGCCCAGAGAGGTGGGGGAGGCCCCATCCCTGGAGACATTCAAGGCCAGGCTGGACGAGGCTCTGAGCAACCTGATCTAGTTAAAGCTGTCCCTGCTGACTGCAGGGGGGTGGGACGAGATGGCCTTTAGAGGTCCCTTCCAACCCAACACGTTCTATGATTCTATGATTCTATGACCTCTGTGCACACAGGGGTGACATGAGATGCCTCCTTGTCTTTTTGCCCTCTCGGTTCATGGTCAGCATAAGGCTAAAATGTGTTTTTTGAATTGCATATAATAAAAGTGGTTTTACTGTTTTGGTTTTTTTTCTGAAATAAAAGCTGTGGCTATTTAATTACGAGTATTTCCCCGTGGATTTTCCAGTGGCGCAGCAGCCAGGCTGTGCTGCTCGCTGCAGGCCAGCCAGCCCGGCTACCGACGAGCCTGAGCATCGCCTGCGCCTGGCCTGCAAAGGCTGATGACGTGCACATGGTTATGAAGGGTGACCGGGATTCCTGAGAAGCTTTAACATTCTACGTCATCAATAAAATAAAATTTTTAAAAAATCAAGAACACGTCAACCTGTGTCGGTTTAAAATATCCCAGTAATATTCCTATTTTGTCCCTGCGGAGCTGTTGGATGGAGGTAGTGTGGCAGCGCAAGATGTTCTCCCACAGTCACCATGGCTGGGGTGGGAGACGGTGCTTGAGGAGAGAGCCATTAGTGTGTTTTATTGACACTGAGGAAAATCTTTAATTCTAGACTTTATATAACTAGTTGCGGGGGGGTTTTTGGTAATATATCGAGCTGGATTCTCAGAAGTCATCAGGTGAAATCTCTGCCTCAGGCACTCAAAACGATCAATTTTGGCCCTAAAAGCTGCAAAGCTGCTGATCACGTGCATTCCTCTGTGTCAGTTCACTGACTCCAAAGGTCTTAATTGTATATTTATTTTCTCTTTTTTTTTTTTTTTTTTTTAAATGTATATCCACGTTCTTTATGGTGCAGAAGAACAGGCTCATACACCTACCGAATAATCCCGTCCACCAAAAGGAAGGTCACCACCATCTGTTGTAACTTCAATAGACCCTTCTTGGGTCTTTTTGTACAAGGCTGTAGTTTGACACATTTTGGGGAAGTCTGCAAGGGGGAAATGTTTCTCCTTCACTGCCGGGATAATTTTCTCTGGAATTATATTCCAGGAGGCTTCTGCTGATATTTTACATCACGTGACGCTAACCTCTTTGGCTTTGTGGCATATGGATCTTACAAACGTGCTCTCTTCATAAAAGCTTCGGAAATGCTCTGAAGCCCGAGACTGCAAGAGCTGCAGCAAGGACCAAATTCATGCTATGTTGTCATAACAACAAACAATGATTTGAAATGCAGATTTTTCATCTTTACTCTTTAGTTGTGATTGAAAGCTGTGGAAAATGGGGGATTTGCTGTACCGAGATTGTGCCTATTAAAATAAGAACGTGATAATGGAAGTTGGTAGGATGCCCAAGGGATAAAGAGTACGATTTATGAAGCATCTAAACCAAGAATTATATGTGTTTATGGGGTGTCCTATCCAGCTATTTCTATTCAGCCTGTAAGACTGGTTTCACCGCCGGAGAAGCTCTGGGATCTCTAGAAAAACTGCTTTACTGCAGATAAAACGTGAACTTCTGACCCTCTGATAAAACCAGTAGAAATTATAGAGTCTTTGGTGTTCATTTATAAACAGGTGTTTTGTCCCTTTGAGCAGTTTAATTGAGTTTGCTGTGTTGTTTGCAAATAGCTTTTACTGCTAAAAAAACAGAGATGTTTTCTTTTTCCAAGGAAGGAGTTGTGTTATTCCCCCGTGTCTGTCACTTCATTAGCCGCGGTGCTGGCGTTGCCCTGCTTTTGTGCCGGTGCTGGAGAGCTGACCCCATGGGAAGACCCCACGCAGGTGTTCTCCACGTCTCCTCCACGAATGCCCACCTGGAGCCATCCCCCTTCTCTTCTGCCATTGCTAACCTGGGGGGTGCTCGCCCGCAAACCCTCCTTGGGGAAAAAAAGAGCATTTTCACTGCGGTTCAGCACACGCGGGGCTCACTCACCAGGTCCTCCAGGAGAAATCCCCACCACCGTGGGGGGTCCTGGGGCGCCATCCCCACCGCTCCTCCTCAGCCAGGTGTTTGAGCCATCACAGCAGGGCAAACACCGCTTCAAGGAATGCATTTTCTAGCACTTTTTTGACGCTGCGAGTCTCTAAACGAGCACCAAAGTTGGGAAATAGCATTCCGACTCAACAGCCGATTTGCAGGAGCGATGTCTCGCTCCGCTCTTTCCACCTCTGGGCTGGCTTTGGGAACGCTGCGGGGAGCAAAGTGCCAAGCTAAATGCAAAGGGAGAGAAGGGTAAGTGGAGCAGGGGTGTTTGGGGCAATATTTCTGCAGTGCTGAAGCACCAGTTTTGAAAACAACATCTAATGCAGAAAACTCGGGTTGCAGGACAGCATGATTTCGCACGAGGGTGCTCAAAACCGCATCCCGGCTTGCTCCTCTGGCTCCGTCACCAAACCCGTAACGCCAGAACAGGGGGAGGCTTTTACAGCATGGAAAATAACCTGCTCCAGCACCAAAATGTTGATGCTGGGCGCTCGGGATCAAAAAAGAAAAAACCAAAAGATCTTCACCTCAGGAACTGGCAGATAAATGACGGGAAAACATTTTTCTCCTCTGGTTGTCCAAGCAGAATACACAGGTCCGCGGGGTTACTTCGCTTTGCCGAGCAGCCCTTCTTGCAGATGTCGATGAATCCCTTTTTCCTCAGTTGTCCCAGGTTTTGTGCCTTTCTCTCCACCTTGTGCCACAGGATGCAGTTCACCATCCCCATCGGTGGCCGGGGACAGAGGGGTGAAGGTACCACCCGGTGCTCGTGCCCTCTCTCCGCTTTAATATTTTATATTCACGTAATAGAAAATGACATTCTGAACGCAAGCTCCAGTCTGTTTTCTGTACCCTTTCAGGCTTGATTCATGCCCCCTTTGTTACTCTTCATGTTTCGCGATGCCTCAAATGTCAGAAACCTCCTTATTTTCCCTGATATGTTTTTTGATTTCCTTAGTCATCCATATCTGTCCCCGCTCCTTTCTTGTACTCATATTTCTGAGAAGCCAGCTCATTTCCTGAGCTTTAGACAAGGGCTTTTTCTTTTCCTTTTTATTTCTAATCTTCATTTCCTTTTTCTGTCCCTGTCCATCCTCTTTCCACTCCCTCATTTATGCTTTTCCTCTTACGCCGGCACTTTTCTCAGTTTGCCTGGGTAAAATCTAGCGATTTTGATTTTTAGAAAAGAATAATCGTAAATAAAGTGAATGGGCTCGGTACATCAACACCGGCAGCATTCGTTGTGAGCGGTGTAAATATTCTTGAGATCTAAGAGCCCTTGAAATGAATCTTTCACCTTTGGAAAAAAAAAAAGTGCTGATCACATTTGTCGGTGCTCCGCGGAGCGCCGGGCCAAGCTGGAAGAGCACATCAGTAGCCTGCGGTTGTTTTCAGACGCATAGTGCCAGCGTCACCTATAGAAACAGCTGTGAGACGCATGAAACAGAAAGAAAAAAAATGGGAAAAAAACGGAAACAAGTCTCAGCTCCGATTATTTCTGGTGATAGGTGCAATCTCCAAAGGTGCAGAGGTTTCTGCCGGTTTCAGATAACTCTCTCTGCCTTGGATGTCTTTCTCTGAGCCTCTTTCGACGGTGCGTTGCTGGCGGGCGGTGGGATGCTCTGGTGGCTCTGGCCAGCTGGCTGCAGCTCGGGGTTGCCGCGGGTGCTGGGGGGGCCTGCAGCCAGCCCTCTGCTTCCCCCGCAACGCCCCACTCTTGGTTTGCACCCAAAAGGTAGGACTTCTTAACTTTTGCCTCGTCCTATTTGATAATAATTTGGGGATAAGCAACTCCTTTAATAATTTGCTGTTCAGGACAACTCACTGCTATGGCTGCTGCTGCTGCGGCAAGGGCAGTGGCTTCATTGGGATATTTTCTATGCTAAATTATATTTTGCATTTTATTCCATGTGGTGGGATTTATCCCTTCCTCCCTCCCCTGCAGGGTCACAGTTGCAGCCTCTCTCTTGCCCGTCTTTCTCAGCGAACACCAAGGCGGTACATCCTTAATATTTCACCACCGTCTGTTTCGGCTCTCAGCAATCTGATCCCGCCGTACTTCCAGAGGCCCCTCGAGCCTCTTTCAATGATCCTTTTTGGTATTTCGCACTTGGAAGGGGAAAAAAAAAAAAAAAAAAAAAAAAAAAAGATAGTTGTATTTGTCTTAACCCCTAAAGGCAATTTCCATTTTCTTCCTAGTGCTGCTCGCCTCCGCCCCACGCACACGCTCCCCCCTCGCCCTGCGCAGCCTCTGGTGGGTCAGGGGCTTCTTCCCCCTCTCGATTATTTCTGCGCCTCCTCGTTCACGCACCCCGCGCCGTTACGCGTGTATTCATTGCCAGACAGCTCCTGGGCACGCAACTGTTTTCCCTGTGCTGTTTCCTACCCTTCTGTGGCCTCAACTCTTTTCCCCCAGTAACTTGGGCTTAAGGCTCCCACTGTACGTCGCCCATCAGGATCGAATTGCCCCATCGACTAATTACAGCGGTGTTTGGTTTGCTTTGCACGAGCTAATGATCAGGTCAGTGGTCCGTGGGCACGAACCGCGGCGTGTTAACGAACGTACGCCGGTGGCAGGTGGATATTCCAGACAGAGAGATGGGTTTGGGTGGATGAGGTTGATCAGCCACAGAAAAAGAAAAACCTTGGCGGGTTTAAGGTCATGAAATCGTGGAGATGCGCTTGCTCAGGCTGCATTCACAGGCAGGTCTCCATCCAGCCATAAATTTGTATTCATAAAGCAAAACGTCTCCTCTGCCTAGTGAATAAGACATGTGAACTTCTGCAGTCCTTCTCCGAAGGCTTAAGCAGCGCGTGGCGTAGATGGTGCCCTCTGCAATTTTACTCCATCTGTGTTAGGAAAATGGGCATATTTTTCAATGGAATAAATCAACATAAAATCCCAACACAGACAACACAGGTCGAGACGTTTTTATCCCTGTTACTAGATCAAAGTAAATACTAGAATTCCCTTTAAGGCTTACTTTAAACTAAATATGTGTGTTAAAACCCTAACTGTTTTGTTTACAAGTAGGTTGCTAACACATCTTGAGCCACATTCCTCTTAATCCAGGTACCATCAGAGAGACAGGGCTTTTACGGCTGGGTAAGTGCTCCTCTAGCATTTCCCCCACCAGCACCAGATCAGCCAGCAGCAGGAAAGCCGCCAGGTTGTCGTCAGACCTCTGAGCAAGAGCTGGAGGAACCTGCAAAACCACTGCAATGCTGCGACAAGTTATCTTTCTCTTATTTTTTCATCATTTAATTCTTTCATGCCTGACTATGTGGATGATAACAATAATTACAGCATTTTTAAGGCTGCCTGGGAGAAGGCAACCACTTTGGAAATAAGGGAAGCGGAGTTGTTCTTCTTCTAAGCATGGGGAAGATGATGGGTGATTTGGACAGCTTGGGTTATCCCAGCTTGGAGAGGGGTGCAGGAGCTGGTCTGGCAAGGGGCTGAGCTCCTGGAAGCCGGCAGCTGGGCTCGTTCTCTCAGAGAACAAGCCAAATAGTCTCCAAAGCTGGTAAAACTTTCTCAGAAAAAGAGCAGACTAGGCCCTGTGACTTACAGCAGTGAAGCAGTGACAGAGTTGAGAGAGCTGGGGGGGTTCAGCCTGGAGAAGAGAAGGCTCCGGGGAGACCTTCCAGCCCCTTCCAGTCCCTAAAGGGGCTCCAGGAAAACTGGGGAGGGACTCTGGAGCAGGGAGGGGAGCCATGGGACGAGGGGGAACGGTTTTAAACCAAAAGAGGGGAGATTTAGATGAGATCTGAGGAAGAAATTGTTTGCTGTGAGGGTGGTGAGCCCCTGGCCCAGGTTGCCCAGAGCAGCTGTGTCTGCCCCATCCCTGGAGGGGTTCAAGGCCAGGTTGGACGGGGCTTGGAGCAACCTGGGCTGGTGGGAGGTGTCCCTGCCCAGGGCAGGGGGTGGCACTGGGTGGGCTTTAAGGCCCCTTCCAACCCCAACAATTCTAGGATTCTATGAAGGAAGACCTAAAGCACAAAAGGTCTTCGTAAAGGCCAGAGAATTAAGTTTATGTCTGGAATTTTTGATAAGAGCTTGAGTGCTTTCTTGCCGCTGCGGCTCAACCAGTTCTCATTCATAAGGAAGATGAAATCTGGTTGCCTGCGGCTCCTTGAGCTCCTTTTTTCACGTAGTTTGGGTGCTGCTGGGTGGAGGGGAGAGGTTGCCTTGAAACACTGTTCTTGTTCTGGTGCGAACCATGAAATCATGGAAGAAACTCAGCCTTTCCTGAAGTTTCCTGACCAACCCAACAGGCATGAAAAGTTCATCTACTCTAATAGAGACACAAATTGCTTTGGTGTTTTGTCAGCGTAAATCTACAGCTTTTGGATAATCATCTGTTTCTGCCCAAGGTACTTAATATTATGAAAAAGCTAGAAAGGAGAGGGGTGGTAGGACAAGAAGCTGTGGGTCAACTAGGTCATACAAAGAACCTTGTGATGGAGACTGAAGTCTGGAAGACTTCAAAGCAGCTTGTTACGAAGGATAAAAACCCTGCATTGTTATCTTGCTTGGATGCATAGCCTTGTAGCTGCCAGGATGTAATTCCCTTAACCAGAATTCCTGGGGTAACAGGTCGGTGTCGTCTGGGAGCCGTGTGTTAGGAGGGGGATGGTCTGGAGGGGCTCACACCTCACCTGGATGTACTGTATGGGCAGCAGGAGTTCAAGAAATAGTGGTTAAAAACCCAGCCATTTCCTGATACGTTCCAGGAATGTATCTGAATTTTGGTGCTTTGTCCTCAAAACAGAATTTGCACTTGATTTACTGCCCAGGATATGTTTGATCACAGCTTGAAGCGCAACATGGCGTGCGGCAGCCGTTCCCGGCAGCAAGGGAGCCCAAAGCTGTTTTTCTTTGTCTAGCGCTGGGTCAATAGTCTCTCTTTCAGCATTTTGCCCTTTTCCGTGTAATCAAGCAACCTCTCTAGAGCTTCCTTAAAATTTGCGGAAGAGTCCAGGTTAGTAGCTATTAAAAGTGGTGGGTTTTTTAAATCTGAAGCAGCAGAATTGTGCGTTTCTTCATGCCAACCGAGCGAGGTGTTTGGACAGGCAACCCGCCACAGAGCGAGAAAGCAGCTGGCCCAGATCCCGCTGCGTCCTTCGTATTTTCCCTTGAAGTGGAGTGATGTGGAGAGCCATCCGCTGGGATCACAGACTGGCTTCTCCACATCTGAAACAGCCACGGATAATCCCAGCTGGATCAAAAAACCATGGCCAGAGCTGCGTTTCTTCCAGACGCTGGATGCTGGGTGCTGCCGCGGCTAATCTGCTTTTGTGCAATACCTGCCCTTTGAACTCTGTGCTGTGTGCTCCATACTAAACACGTGGCATTGCACTGGCCAAAGAGACACACGGTGTTTCCTAATCTGTTTCCAGCAGCATCAGAAACCGCTAAGGGCCACTTCACAGGGAGTCGTGAGGAGGATTTTTAATTCCCTCTCTTTGCAGCACGAGGTATTTTCGGCCTGTATGGCTCTATTATGATGCTAAATAGTCTGAAAACAGCGCCTTTTTTCTGCTTGCGCCATTTTACATCAAACACAGAGTGTCATCTCTTCGCTAGCAGGTCATGAATGGGGTATGAAAGTCCTGATGCCATGTGCAACAGCAGAACGCTCTGCAGTCATCTGGGCTTCGAGGAGTATCTCTGGCAGCGCTGATAGGTCTTGAATTTTCGCAATTCAAATAATGATTTGCTCATCTTCTTATTCTTCCATGAATATTTCCATCCAGCCAGGGAGAAAAAAAACCCTATTTTTGGGCTCTCCTGTTGTCGCAGGTGTAGCTGAGCTGGTAGTAGAAAATTCTTCGCAAAGAACTTGATCTGCATGACGTTGGGTGAGCTGCAGGCAGGAGATGGGCAGCACACGCCGCTCACTCACACGTTTCTGTCAGGCAGCCCATGACACCGAGTTTGGAGGAGACAAGCGTTTATTTGTCTGTCAGTAACATTGGCAGCATCACAGTTACTTTTAATCAAGTATTTAAAGACTTCTCGGCTGGTGGCCCAACTCCTGCTGCAGATTCAATGGAGCAATTTACTCTTCTGCTTCTCATCAGTCCTGGATCTGTTGCACGACGGCACGATGGCGCCTGAGGCGTTATGGCAGAGCTGTGCTGCGTGGCTCCAGGTCCTGGGGCTGTTGGGCATGTCCCTACAGCCACTTGCTTTTCTGCACTGGCTCAGGGTTATGCAGATCTTTGGTGAACGTCAGGTTTCTGCTGGAGATGAAGCTCACGCAGGCAGTATGGAGGCAGTGAAGGACAGAGTGCATCTCCTTCGGTTTCTATTTGGCACCTCGTGAAGACGGTCAGCCCACCACAAAGATAAAAGCCAGGAATTGTAGAATCACAGAGTGGTTTGGGTTGGAAGGGACCTTAAAGCCCATCCAGTGCCACCCCCTGCCCTGGGCAGGGACACCTCCCACCAGCCCAGGTTGCTCCAAGCCCCGTCCAACCTGGCCTTGAACCCCTCCAGGGATGGGGCAGCCACAGCTGCTCTGGGCAACCTGGGCCAGGGGCTCACCAATTTAGAGTAAAGAATTAGTTGGTCTCATCCATCCCTATCCCATCCACGCTCAGAGCAAGGGTGCATTTGGGATTTCACCCTCTGGTGCACAGCAGCGAGGAGTCTCCCTGGCCTCGTAGAGCACCCCCAGCCCAGCAGCCATTCGACTGCACAGTCCACCGAGGACTCGTTGCAAAATAAGGTGCCAAAGCCTCCTCTGCTGTCCGCGTTGCTGGGGACACTCTGCTTTCTCTGCAGGGTACGGAAAAGGAGAGGTTGATCTATGTGTCCCTAAATCCCCGCTGCCCGCAGAGCTGCTGCAGGCAAAACCACGGGGCCAGGGAATACGTTTTGGGTTAACTTGACGGGCTTTTTTATTGTTATTGTTATAACAACCCTTAATCATCTGGAAGTCTTTAGTTCTCCTCAATGGGGAGAACAGAAGATATGCAAAGGGGCTCCTAATGGGAAAGTATAAGTCAGTTTGACACCGAATTCCCCCTGCTCCTGGAAGATCCTGTAGCAAAACCAGATGCCAAAGGTAAAGCAAGAAAGCTGCTTCGCTCTTGCTGCTGGGGTATTTTTTCCCTGCCTTGCCACCAGAGCAATGATGCACAGCTCCATTAAAAAGCCAGGTCTGGACCCCAAACTGGGGTCTCCCTCTGATCCCCACCTTGGGAAATATCGGTGACCTGCCTGACGTTATAGCTAATAACGCATCATCTTGATATTGTAAGACCCAGAACCCATATCTACTCCTCGTAGTCAGGTCACCAAAGCGATTTCCATTGAGCCTTAAAGGTAATTTCCCAGGTGAGATCTCTTTTCAGCTGGAAATGATGGGAATGTGCTGCAGCTGCTCCCTGGGAGATGGGTAAAATGAAAAAGGCTTTTCTATAGAAGTAGAGGAGTTGGCACGCGTTTGGGACTATGCTGTAATCCAGGCAACACCTACTGAAGGTCCAGACCCAACTCTGGTATTTAAACAGCTCATACTCCATCTTAAGGTATGTTGGAATCATCTTTACATTTTTTGAGGACCGGCCCTAACTTTTTCATTTTGGGGTTGCTATGTTAAGCAAAACGACTGCAGTTTTGTTGCAGCTGAAAAGCTTCATTTCTTTCAATAAAACAAAAAATGAAGTCCTGTTTCTCTGATCCCGGGCTATTTGGCAGCGTGCTGGATATCAGTGTATTCACAGGAGACGCTATTACCAGAAATACAAGCGGGTTATTATTACTCATGCTTAGCCTGGGTTTTGATGGGTCTCTCCAGGATCTACTTCTATTCATTGTTTATTTTCATTAGTGGTTTGGATGGTAGAACAGATGATACAGTTACAAAACTTGCGAGTGATGGGGGGTGGAAGAGGTTGTGAGCGCTCTGGAAGGCAGGATTGCGACTCAGGTTGACCTTGGCGCTCGTTGCGTTATTGCTCTGCACAAGACAAAATTCAGTGTAAAGGGCAGCAGAGCCTTTCTCTTAGCAGGGAAAAATCAACTCTGCAGAATGGGGAATAGTGACCTTGGCAGAAGCGTGTGCTGAAAGTATTTGGGGTCCATTACGGATCACGATAAAACCATGGCTCAGCAATGCGGTGCAGTTGCTAGGAGGAAAAAGCAAATACCACTTTCAGAGGGCAGGAAGAGCGTTGTATGGAAAGTCATTACTCTGCTTGGTTCGTCACGGGACGCATCAAGGCCAGGTTTGGGGGAAAATCTGGTGACTGTCAGAATGGTGGGCCCATGGGGATGTGCTGCCCATGGGTGCTGTAGGGTCTTGGAATGGTTTTGTCAAGACTGGTCTGGGGGTGCTTTGGGGCAGGAGGTCCTCTGCCTGCTCTGGCATCTGTGATTACCTGCTCCTCGTGCCACCGAGGCACCCGCCTCCCAGCTCAGCAATAAACACATTTCTGGTCTTAGTATTTACAGCCTTGCGTCTAGATAAAAGCAGGTATTTATACACTTGCAGTAAACTCAGATCTTTATCTGTGCAACGGCTTCTAGTTCCGTTTAAGCCAGTGAAGAAAGAAGGCTTGGCATTTTCAAGCCTTTAAATGTTTTATTTAGAAAATAAGCCTGAATCTCTTTCTGTCTGAGGTAAATGAAATCCTAAGTTGCTCCAGAGTGTCTAAGTTTTGCTGCCCTGAGAAAAAGGATTGTTAAGGTAAACCGGCTTGAGTTTTGCTTTGGCAAAGATAAGCCCTGACTTTTTGGCCCCGCCATCAACATCAGAACCAGCTTTTATTTGTTAATGATAGAACAAGATCAAAACCTCCTATAAATTTCCGCGGAGATAGATAGCATGGTCAGGTCACCTATGTTTTTATTAAACTCAAACTTGGGTTATTGAGGTTTTTCCAAAAATAAAAATATATCTGTTTTCCTTGTCTTCGTGCTTGCACCTTCCTGGGCATCCTGGCTGCGTCGCTCGGGCACGTGGGGTGAAGACTTGTCCTACTTGCACTGGGGCTGAGCGCTAAATAGATCTCAACTGGTGGTTTCAGTCCCCAGGGAGCCTTGGACCCCTCTGCAGGGTCTTCAGGATTTGAAGGAGGAGGATGCTGATGGAAAACTGTGAAGGTCCACAGACTGAAAAACAGTTACAAGCTTTTGGTTTAGACTCTAAATATATATTCAGATTTTTAAAAAGGTATTTAACTGCATAGCTGGTGTATGAAAACAGTAATTTCATGAGGTGGGCAGCGAGCTAGGGCTTCTCTTAGAGTAAGACAGCTTTGGATGTGTTTCTTAGCTTTAGCCTGTTAGAGGAGATTTCATTTCATCATGGCAGGACTGACCCTATTATTAGCAAAGTCCATCTTTGTTAGGTTTCCACTGGAATAAAATAGTATCTGACCCCATAACAGATTCCCTTTCAATGAGCTACTGGCAAAGGTCCTTGTGAAGGCTCTCTTTTGAATAAATTCTTGGCAGAGCTCTGGGTAATGAGATTTCCATTGAATAAGCTGTTAGCAGAGCACCTTTTAACTCAATTTGGATAGTTAGAGAGGAGCCCTGGGAGCCGGGAGTCTCCGGTTTGGTCTCTGGTGGTGTCACTGGTCCTCGCCGTGTCTGCGGGATGGAGATACCCTCACCTCCGAGCTCCGGCAGGGCTTGGAAATTCCCCACAAGTCCTCAAAACGTGTTATCGGGTGTGGTGACAGGGCTATTGGCGACAAACATTTATTTCCGAATAATCTGAATGATGGTTCCAGGCTTACCGTTGGATAAGTGAAGTGGGGCGGCCCTGAGTATAAAATTTTTGGGTAACATTCTCGATGTAGCTTCTTTAAAACTGCTCTTTCCTGTATTTCTGGAGATACTCCGTCTTACTCCCTCATTTGTGTTGTTTCTGAAAAGGCTGTAGCGAGTGTCCAGGCAGTTGCGAGCATAAGGTACCTTTTGCTCCTCCCAAATGTCATTTCCCTGTTATTACAGTTTTCCATCTGAGTTTGGGATTATGAGTGGTCGGCTTTCATGCTACGAGTCTTTATAATGGGATTAAGCGGATAAGGACATGTAGAAAATGATTAGCGCTCTCTTGGGAGCCATTAATGGTTTATAAAGGCCCTCACAGAAGTAGCATCTACCGAGTTATGTTGTGCAGGAAGAAACTTGCACTTCCTTTAACACTAATTTTAGAGAGGCTGAGGCTCTTTGGCTAATAAGTATTGATTCCTCAGAGATCTGCTGAGAGTTGTCAAGCATATAAGTTTAATCAGAAATGGGATTCTGGCTGTAGTGTGGGTAATACACAGAGAATCACACATTTCATTAACTTTTTTTTGGATGAAGATAGGCAGGCAAGATGAAAAGTCTCTATTCCCCTTCCTTCCGAAGGAAGGGACCCAAAAGGCTCTGCAGGACCCAAACCCAGCATCTTCCAGTCAATACGTTTTTGCAAGAAAATGCCCTCAAATTCCCTTATGCGAGGTCCTGAGCATCTCTCCAGCCATGGGGACAACCCGTGGGAGCTGCGTTGAGGCGTTCCCATGCCAGAGCATCGTCGGATGCTGAGGTTTGCGGCAGGTCTAGGGCTCCCCGGTGCACACAAATCCCTGTAGGACTGCAATGGGGAGAAATTGCTCCTCCATGACGACTTTATTTCCTATCTCAAACACCGCAGCGACGAGCTCTTTCTCTGAAGGCACCAGCCGTCCTGGTCGCCTGTAGATAAGAGCTGCGGGATTAGCTCCCCCGAAGGGAAACCCTCTTCTTGCTGCGGGGTTTTGGTGTTTCATGCCAGCCGCTCTGCGAGCAGCGAGAGCTGCCTGCAATCCTGCTTGTGTCGCAGCCAACTGGCGTCCTACGCAGATTTAGTGTATTCATGGAGCGCGTCGGAAAGCTGTGTCTTTTTGAGTTATTACCGCGCCGGCTGGGAATTACTGCTGCAATCGGCCAGAGGGACAGGGACCCCCTCTTGCTCCCTGTCCTGACGACCTCAGGATCTAACTTCATAGTCACTCTATTTAAAACACGCGCAACGACTGTTGTTGTGTGTGTTTTAAATAGAGCTACTATGCGGAGCTACTGTCGTCTTCCGAAGGGAAGTCTGATTATTCCAATTGCATTCGGATATTGTCACGGTTTACCCATTTTAAGCGAAGCAAACTTTACGCTGAAGGAAGGTTGCGTAGGCAAATAAACACGCACGTAACTTGGTGAAGAATGAACTGATTTAAAAGTCTGAAAGTCTTCCTTACTGGAAACGCTAAACTCAAGTTCAAGGCACGAGAAGAGCAGCGATGGCTAATGGTGAGCAGATAACGATAAATACCATCCCTCCAGGTTGGGTCCCTGATGCTGAAAGTAGTGGCTCCTCAGGGAAGTTCTGGGCTGCAGGATGACATGGCTAGCAGCCAAAGTAGCCCTTGCTTCTTCAAATGCTTCCTAATTAAGTTCTGGCTATTAATCTGTCTTCCTGGGTTAAAGTTCTTCTATTAAATAACAAATTAATGTGAAGCATCTTGAGGTAGAGGCAGGAGATTGGCTGGATTTGAAATTGGGTATCATCCAGCCCATTTGACGTGGAAACGGACTGGTTTGTGGCTGAGGCACAGCGAAGGCTTTGGATCTTTTTTTAATTGATCCTAAAGCTGTATGGGCTGCCCTATTCCCCAATGCACTGGTTAAGGGTGATTATAGAATTAGCTGAAAAAAAAAAAAAAAAGATACAGCGGGATGTCATTGCCATGCAGAGATATTCTTGCGTTCCTCAGTTCCAGGCTCTAATCCTCAGATTAGAATGACTCATCCCCTTTAATATTTTTCATAAAGCTACTGACATTGTGTTGTTATTTACCCGGATAAATCTGTTCGCGGCGGCAGGGTTCGGCTGCTCGCCTGCCCTGCTCTCCCTTTGGGCGCAGCAGAGGAAGGCATCCTTCTCCATCCACCAGCCCTGCCCGCACGGGAGAAGGTCTCCTCCTTTGGTGAACTTTGGGCTGAGCTTTTTAGGCATCGTCATGTCAAAGCTGGTGAATAAAACTCATGCTTGAGATTAATGACATGCTGGAGCTGAGGACCTTGAGGACCGGGGGAGATGACAGCAAGCGTGTCTGTATACCTGTCTGTGCAAAATACAAGTTAATCTACTTATCTAAGGATCTAAAAAGCTCGTTGGAAAAAGCGCGGTTGAATTCAGGCCACAACCTGATGGCCTTTGGGCACCCCTGCCCTAAGTCCTAAATTCCTCCAAAGGGCCCTGGAAATGGCAGAGATTTTTAATAAGTGGGGATCGACTCAGCCTTGAGGGCCTGTGGGGTTGGGGTGACCTTGCTGAGACGTGACCTTGCTGTTCTTGGGAGCTCCCATCTTGAACCCCAACAGGACTGGGGGTGCTTTTGTCTCTTGGGGGCATACCAAGCCTTTGCCACTGGGATGCTGCGAATTCATTTCATCTTCTGGGCTCTTCACGTGCCGTCAGACTATAAAATACTGGGGGGCCAGGTCTGTCATCTCCTTTGGTGTACAAAGTGCGGCAGGAAGGGGGTCTCAGAGGTGCTTCCTAGGCACGACCATAATAAATGTGATTGATATGTGAGGGTGCAGCATGACTTGTATTTAATTTGTTGATTTTGTTAATTTAATGTTAACTTAATGACCGAGGTGGTTAGGAAGGAGTGATCCCAATATCACGAAGCTTCACGACAAGCCTTTGTGCCAGGAGTGCTCTCTGCTCTGTAGCAGCAGCTCCTGTCGACATTCCCATCCTCGGCTCCCTTGCATCCTACGGCAGGAAAAAAAACCACCTCACCACACTTTAGGAGAATCTGCCTGAGCGCAATTTTCTCTAAACACCTAATTTTCTACCAGGCCAATTGCACCTGTTTTCTAATGTGCCGCAGTGACACCGTAATGACTCGTAAAGCACCGTCCTGGGTGCCCTCCTATCTACATGACAGCAGGCGCGGCATCCTACTGCTCCGCTTCATCCTTCCCTGACCTAAACTGCTCACGACATCCTGCTTTTATCAGGCAAAAGAGCCTCGCGGCAACTTGGTGTTTCAGTCGGATGGTTGTAGTCCATTAGCAACTGCCCGAACGCGGAGCTCTGCCTTCCAGAGAGGCTGATCCCTCTGATCGGTCATTTTTATTAGTCTGAGATTTGACTCGGGAGACTCTTGAGCGCAAAGAGGGACTTTTTTTTTTCCTTGGGTTGGAAGTGTGGATGGAATTTAAAGCAGGTGGGGAAGGAAGCTCTAAAAAGATCTTGCTGTTATTCACCTTTATTGGGCAACAGGCGGGATGTAAATGGGAGAAGAGGAAAACGCACCAGTGGTAATTGAGACCAGCTGCGTGGAGAGAGAAACCCACGGAGGCCCACAGAGATTCGCGCTCACCTGGATTCAAAAAGCATGTAAAAAATCCAGCAGAGGAACAAAATTAAAAAGAGTAAAATGGAAGAGAGGGATTTACACATCTCCGCTTAGAAAATTAGCGTTCAAGTAAGGTACTCTGGACAAGCAAGCATGATGTCTGGTGTGTTTGACAGTAGCTTTGTGGAGTAGTTCATGGATCCTGTCTGTGCTGCAGAAGATAGACTCGTACATCACCCGAAGGAAATCACAACAATCCATAACTGAAGAGCTGGCTCTGAAAATCCTACTTCTGCTTCCTCACCCCTTCGTTCAGCCCCTAGAAGAAGAGGGGCTTCTCCATAGCCCTGGAGGCCGGCTCCCGCTGGGATAATCTTATCTTTCTGGGCTTGGGAACCCACTGAAAAATCCCCTCGTTTTCTCCTTTTCTTTTTTTTCATGCTCTCCCCTTCCCTCACAGAAACCTGCCGCTGGAGGAGATGCGGAGGCAGCCCGGGGGAGGTGGGGAGAGATGCTTTTTAATAATACGCCTCTTGAAGGCTTCGCATGTTCTGCCTAATCCTTTGTTTGCCCTTCTTCTGTATCAACTCGGTGAACGCAAGCTATCAGTTTAATTGATGGGAAATGGGTAGCGTGAACACGGAGCAGCGATACAGAGCGCTGCCGGAGCTTCCTGCTCTGATCACATCGCTCCCGACTGCTACGCCGGGCTCGAACTCTGTTTTGAACTTTGGAGACGATATTGGGAGACGAGATAAAACATACAGAGCTGCTATTTGATGTTGCTTTTGGTTTCCACTGCAAAGCTGTTTGCGCTGGGAAGGTGTAGCATGGGCATGGCTGGGCATCTCAGCGGTGCGGACCTGCGTGGTCGTTCCCTTCTGCAGGTCTTCTCTTTTGCAGGGTATACCCCAGGACTACGGTGCTATAGTAAAGGCAAAGGTATCTGGGACCAGTTCAGAATTTCTCTTTATGGGCTCCTAATTTTGGAGTGGAGGGGAAAAGTGAGAGGAGGGGAAAAGCAGGAGACGGGGAAGATTAACCCACGGAAAGTGCACTGCTCCTTATGCCATCTCGATGGGTCAATAACAGATATGAGTATCGGAACCGCTTTTCCTGAGAAAAGGGACTTTCAAAGTCTAGTTTAGTGATGTTTCGTTTTGATAACCGTACCTTAGCCTGTACCCAGAGTGTCCACCACCATGATATCTCACTGGCTTTAGCCCAAGGTATGATACAGCTCATCAAAGCGCAGCCTTTCCCTAGCCCTTCGCAGCGAGTGCATTGTTTCTCAGCATTATTTTCATCCAGAATTGTTTTCTCGTGGTGTAGGTTTGTGATTCCATCTGTCCTTGGAGTAGGCGATAACCTCGGTCAAGCCAAGTCGCTGCCTTCTTCCTCGTGATGCTTTCTCACCAGAAAATGACTTGTAAATCGCTCCAAGTCGAGTTTTCTCCTTTTAATTGACCCTATAGTTTAAGATCGCTTTGTAATGAAACTTTTTAGGACTCTGGTTCATAATGATCTTTTTTAAAAAAAAAACAACAAAAAAAATAAAAAAAAAACCAAAGAAAGAAACTCCTACACTGTGTAATTACTACGACTAAATTACCTCTTAGCACTTACTGACTCTCTGGACCACTGGATATTTAATCTAACGGGGCAAAACAAAGCTCAAAAAATGTCCCTAAACGTGTGTGTGTGTGAGATCTCACCTCCGGGGTTGTTACTCTTCTCCCAAGGAATAATTCGGCAAATTATATGTTTCTAGACGTTCGCTGCGCTTGCACAAGTCGCACGCGTGAAGATCGCTGATTACAGGAGGCCCGCGCAGTTGAAGAAGGGTTTTTATCATGAAAACCCCACTCCTGTTCAGAAACTGTTAAGTGCCACTAGCGGCAGTCAGTGCTTTGACTCCGGGTTGTTTGGGTGTAGCAGGATAATTCCCGGTTGCCAACGGAAGTTGGCAATTTCTTCTCAGTTTGGATCAGCGTCTCTTTGTTTCGTGCAGCAGGACTTTCCCCTCTGAGCAATAAGAGGTGCTTTGTTGGGTGTCTCATCTAAGCTTTGATGATAACTAAGGTGAACCTGCAAGAAATTAAGTATTTTTTCAAGAGCACAGAGCTCCATGCGACACCCCGGGTTTGCTGCCTGCAAGCCATTGACTCCTACGATGTCAATCCCCCAACAAAGTTACTTCCACTGTGCGGTAATAACTTGCTGCTTAGCTATCCAGGACTGTTAATAAACGATATTAAAGATGATGGATGTCCCTCTTGGAGGGATTTTGTTCCTTATAGCCAGGGTGGTTTCAACATCTGGCCATTGGGGTGTGGCGTGTTCTTTTTCCTGTGAAAGTCCTTATATTCCAGTCACTTCTTGGTCTTCCTGGCATGAAACTGAGCAGATTAAATTATTTATGGCTGGGTGACTCTTGAGTAAGATTTGCAGGATCAGGCCTCAAATATCCTATCTCTCCCAACGCATCTGTGTCGGGGCAATACGTGCAGGCGATATTCTGGGTGGGTTAACAGGGTGGCAAATTAAAAGCAAGGAATCAATGCACCCGTATGCACGTCAAAGGATCAACCTCTTCCTCCGTGCGCTTGTACATACAGATTAGCTGCGTTACGATAAATCAATGTATCCCATTCCTACGGAGTGGCTGGAGGTATCTCAGGGACAAAGCAGAGGTTTTATCGCTCTTTCATCAGTAAACATTACAAATGATCGATTAGACAGTGAAATGTTCAGGATGGCTTTTGATTATCAGGTCTTCAGCTTCTTAAGCCTCTCTGAACGGCGCTGGGGCTGCCAGGGAGCATTTCTTCCCCTGTCAGCATCGCTGGACCAGGGACTTTCATCCCTCTTACGCAATGGCTCGGCCCTTCGCCGCCGAGGTTGCGACGTTTTCCTCGTTCCATCAAATCCCAAGCCCGCCGCGATTATTGAAATTCAAACAATTTAAAAAAAAACAAAAAACAACAACCAAACAAACATCTGGGCAAACAGCACTGATTTTTTTTTTCTTTTTTTTTTTTTTGGAATGAATCACAATTTTAATTTGACGGAGAGCGGATCCCGCTCTGCTCGCTGCGATTTCTCCTCTCCCCACCCACGCGCGGAGCCTGCCGCAGGGCGTCTGGGGGAAATGAGACGCAGAGCCCGCGCTGCCTGGTAAAAGCCTATTTAAGTGATCAGCCGCAGACTTGGTTGGAATATTAGGCAGTAAAACAGGTTTTCTAGAAAATGAGATTGCCCCCGGTGCTGGTAAATCCATTCAAAGATTCAAGGAAGTCGGGTGGATACGGTGACATTTGGGAGGCAATAGGTATTTTTCTTTCTTAATAATTCGTATACTGAGAGGCTATAAATTAAATAGTTTTCAAACACAGGGCCCAATCCCACTCTTG
This sequence comes from Rissa tridactyla, assembly GCF_028500815.1. NCBI lineage: Eukaryota > Metazoa > Chordata > Aves > Charadriiformes > Laridae > Rissa > Rissa tridactyla. The sequence goes on along the minus strand of NC_071481.1, from coordinate 3,071,440 downwards.
TCATTTTGTACCTGTTTCAAACTGAAACATTTCACTTATTTCGTTGGGTTTAATCCTGAGAGAGAAAGGTTAGATGTAATTTCTGAAATAACATGAAAATCCAAGGATCGTCCGTGGTTTCTGGCAGGGTCCACGCGCATAGGAAGCGCCTGGCTCTGCTCCATCAAAAACCTGATGTTTTAAGGGGGGAAGAAAAGCCAATTAATGTTTTGCCCAGGTCAAGGCAGTGACGGGGATGATGCTTTTGGCCTCGGACATCTCTCGGAAAGGATCCCCCACCCCGGCGGTGCGTTTGAAACCCCTGGGATGGATCTCTGTCCAGGCTGGCCCGTTTTCACGAAACGCCTGTTTCTCTGAAAGAAGCAAGACGGGAGATCTGTGCAATGTGCGGTTTTAGTAAATTAAGCGTTACAAATGCTGCCGCCGCCCATCCCCCCGCGCATATGTTCCCACTTTCCCCAGTATTAAAAAACAAATAGTCTGCAAAGCAAAACTGTCTTGAATCTCATCGCCTCGTCTACCGCTTCGCAAACGAGGAGAAGTCTTATGGGTGGGATATACCAACGGAGCATTGCTGGTCCTGGCTCTACAGAATAGGACCATAATAAAAGAGATTATGCGTGCTCATGCCTAGTCCTTGCTAGATTAGCATTTAAATATTTTGGTTTTCCAAGGGGAAGAAACAAATAAATGCAGTGTTCTTCCCCCGGGGCTGCAACAACTGTTGGGAGGACTTTGATTATTGTTGGCTGCGTTGCTGGAGAATGCTGTGATTAAATATTTGGTGGGGGGTTTGGAGGGAGGAAGCCTGGCAGTGGCAGAGGATGCAGTGGCGATGTCCTCGGGAGCCCTCGGGATCTCCTTGCCGGGGGTAGCGGGAGGTGAGTGTGGGAAACGCGGGACACTTCCATTCCTTTCACCCAATGGTTTCTCCAGAATTGGGAATGAAGGAGGATTCTCTGCCCAGAGAAGCTGTGGCTGCCCCATCCCTGGAGGGGTTCAAGGCCAGGTTGGACGGGGCTTGGAGCAACCTGGGCTGGTGGGAGGTGTCCCTGCCCAGGGCAGGGGGGTGGAACTAGATGGTCTTTAAGGTCCCTTCCAACCCAAACCACTCTGTGATTCTGTGATTTTTCCAAGGGTGCCAAGCCAGGACTCGTGTAGGGAGGAGAGCAATGGGTGGATGGGCGGCGGGAGCAGAGCAGGGACTGGAGGACTCTTTGGATATCAGGCTGGAGGCATAAAAGGCAGCCCAGGCTGTGCTGAAGCCTTGCATGGGGGGAAAAATTAGTCACATCGAGGTGTTAGCCCTGTCTTGCTCTCCATTACCCTCTCGTAAATCAGGAGGAGCTCTGCTGGCTTCAGCGAAGAGCAGACTTGGCATCCCTCGTGCGTCAAGGGAGGATTGATGCTGGGACAAAACCGGCAGCTCACGTGGCCTGATTTTTGGGAGGTGCTGAAGGTAGCTCTGGCTTCAGCCGAAATCCGGGGAAGCTGCAGGTGTTTGCATCCCCGGCTCTGGCAGAGTAAGGAACACAGCCTGCCCCTGCTGCCTGCCTTCCAGGAATATTAAGAGGCTGCTGTTAAACAAACTGTTACGGTGTCATCTCCAGGGCACATGCCAAGTTTCAGCCTGGCGCAATCTGAAAAGCGAAGAGAGAGAACCCGGGAAATTGAGATGTGTAATGGGAGCACTGACAGATGCGTAACCGGAATATTCTCAGGCCCCGATGGCAGGATAACTTTGTATATCTGACTTTATTTTTAGAGTTTGGTTCATAGTTGCAAAAGAGGGGAGAGGAAAGCTCGAATCTTTGTTCGGAAGGAGTCTGCGAGACCAGGTTTCCTGTTGTGCTGCGTTGGTAACTGTCAACAGGATTCTTGTTTCTGATTAAAATAATTCAATGCGTTTCTGCAGCCGGCAGGAGGTCGAAGCAGTTTGTGCAATGCGAAATATGTAATAAATGTTTCTGAAGGCAGGGGAAAATATTTAGCAAATCTAGAGTCAAGTCCCATCTCCCTTAATTTGACTAAACAAGGCGGTAGATAAGGCTTTGGCTTTTGCAGAGCAGGAATTTCAATTACTCGCAGGAAGTTTTCAAATTAAGAAGGAGGAGGCCAACAATGAAAATAATTTCCTTAGGTTTCAAGTTCTGCGATGCCGATGAGCCAGGAGTTAGGAGGGATTGAAACGATAAGCGACTCCCTAGTCCTTGCCAATGCCCCGCGCTCCAGCTCTGCACGGCGACGCGCGCCGGGGCGCAGGACGTGGTTCTCTCCCGCTGGCCGCCCGCCGCTGCCCGGGTGCCTTCTGCTGGGTGAAGGAGTCGTCGGTCCCTGGTAGGCTCTCAGTGAGCAAGCAGAGAGAAATTTTAAAGCGGAAAAAGTCTGCAGGAGTTAAACCACCACCCCTGAAAGCCGGTCTCGCCCCCCGCAGACCCGCACGGGCGGAGGTGGGGAGCGACCGTGGGGCAGGTCCCTGTGGGGATGGGGCTGTGGGGAGGCAAACGCAGGAAGCCTAGAGGCAGGGTAGTTAGTTTTTATTTTTCCTGTGGCACGTTTTCATTCTTTTGGAGCTCCCATCGTTCCTGATGCTCTGCTCTGGGTAGTCCCAGCTTCCTCACAGCTTTCCTAACGTACCATGGCAGAAGTGGGTGCCATGGTTCAAGCCAAGGTCTCCCGTGAGAGAAGCAGGGTACTTGCCTCCACCTGGGTATCTAAAAGCAGATTGATTTACATTTTTTTTGGGGTAGCACTGGACCTAAGGACCCATCTCTGCCTGTGGCATGACCCAGCCACAGGAGGGAGGCAGCCACCAGCCTAATGCCCTCTCAGGGCTGCCAGGAGGTGCCATCTCCAGAAGTCCCAGCACCTCCAGAGCCTCCCGGCCTTGCCTGGACATCTCAGACACTTTGATCTTTCCAGGGAAAAACCAAAGGCATAAGATGTCAGAGGTGACTGCGGCACCAACCGCCTTTCATCACTACAAGCTCAGCCCAGGGAAAGCTGCTGATCCCACAGAGCCTCTGCGGAGGCTTGATCTGAGCCTAAATCCAGCCACGGAGTCATATTGTGAGGTTTTGGCCTGCAACTACACTAATAAAAAGGCTAAAAAAAAAAAAAAAAAGCCTCAAATATTGTTCCAAGAAGCTAAAAAAAAAAATATCAGTATTTAAGTTGAAATGGAAATGGGGCTATTCTATAAAAGCTGCGGTGATGGGATATTTGAGGAATGTGGATGTTTGGATCCGAAAGCCCAGGTTAGCCTGCGCTGGGTTCCCCTGGCCGCTCTCAGCAGCTTTCCGGAGGGATGGGGGGGGGGGGGAAAGGAGGGAAGCCGGGGGGGGAGCCGGCAGCCCCCCGCACCCCTCGTTAGTGATGGTCATTTTTAGCCATAACACTTGCGCATAAAGCCCAAGAATAGAAAGATCAGGGCCAAATTTAATAAAGCTACTAGCGTTTCCCGAGTCGTTTTATTTATTTTTTATTATGTTTTTTATCACCCTCTTATTAGGCAGCAGCTATTCTGTGGCCGCTTTCAATCTCTTTCCATCAGGAGGCTGCCTTGGTAATCAATTTTTTGAAGCATGGATCTTTTCCGGGTTTGAATTATTTGGATTTTATTAAATAAATGTGCATTTGTGTAGAATGGAAACTTTGCTCCTTATCGGGATCATCTGTCTTGGTGAAATGACTTGGAACAGCTGTTCCATGAAGCAAAATCTGATAGAAACACTGGGACTAGATATAAACACAAACATTAGTCACCATGGAAACAAAAGTTACTGGGAGATGGCTCCAAAAGCTGTGTTTCTATATGTTTCTTATCCGAACTAAATATTCCCATGGGATTTTGCCAGCCACTTCGTTTAAAGCCACACATTTAGAGATGAAACGTTCTGCTTGGGCGCATACACATCCCTGCCCAGTGGCACCTCCGGATTTGGGTACCGCATCACTCCGCTGTTAAAATCGATGGGGTTATTGATTTATCCCAACTCCCGCAGGCTGGGGAGGGACAAAACACTATTTTACAATACCAAAGAGCAAAGTTGAATTTAGATACTCACAGAAGAGAGCCGCTCGTGCTTTATGCTGCCGGTTTAACCCAGTTCCAGACCGGGACGATGGCAGCTCCGCATTGCACCCCAGCGGGCACCGGGGTGGGAAGGGCCGGTGCTGCTCTGCCACGTGCCGGGCTGTAATCTGGATAATTAATCTGGGGGCTTTGCTTCTCCATCTGCCAGTCCTGCGACTTCTCCCTGCCTTTAAAAAAAAAAAAAAAAAATTACATCGATGAAGGAAGAAGGTTCATCCCCTGCCACAAGGGCTGCAATTAAAAACCAGTTTCTCCGTTGAGGGAGGAGCTGCATCTTTAGATAACCCTTGGAGATCGCTGAAATCAATAAAATTGCCGGACTCGGAGTGGCGTCTTGCAGACCTGAGCCAGCAAAGACCTCATCATATTGGCCAGGGTGTGGAAATAACCACTGTGGGGCAAATATGGGTCTGTTTGAAGGGAACATCTTGCTCCACCAGAGGTGTTGTCCCGGCTCAGGGTGCTCAGCAGCCCTGCACGGCCCCAAAACCTGCCTGCGAAGGAGCTGCTCTTCCTTGGCTTGCTTGGGCCTTTGGTCTCCTTTTTGCAGGAGTTTAAGGAAATCCACCATCACCATAGCAACCGCCAGCTCCGTGGCACGTGTGGCTTCCCGCGGCACACGTGGGGACCAGCCGCCTTCAAGCTGGGTCTCGGCACCCTACTGACGGCTGACACACTGCCTGCTCCCCCCCCAGCCCCGCGAACTGGGGAGGGTTTACAGCCCAACTGGGGAGGATGCACGCAGCTGGCGTGCTTTCTCCCTGGGGCTGTTGATGTGGCGGAGGTTTTGGGGCCCGCACGGGGCTGAGATGCAAGTTCTGACTGTTAACGCGCCAGCTCCCCGTCCTCGCGCTGTTGCCATCCTTCCCTCTTAGGCTGTCTGGGGTGAGGCGGGGAAATCATTATTAATTGTTTTAACATCAGCTCTGGTAGACGCCTGTGCATCCCGATCTCGTTATCTCTGTTAAAAGGCCACCTCCCGCCTTACTGAGCCGCTTCTGCTGTCAGCCGGCCCCTGATGCTGCTGCAAAGGGCTTTTTAGGAGCCTTCACAAAGGCGTTCCATAGCCTGACTCACCTGGCAGCGGCGCTGAGCGAGGCAGGGGGTTTTGTCGGGGGCTTTTGCACAGTTTCCATCAGCAGGTGGAGGGAGGCCATCCTCCCCCTCTGCTCTGCCCTGCTGAGGCCGCAGCTGGAGCACCGTGTCCAGTTTGGGCTCCTCGGTTCCAGAGGGACAGGGAACTGCTGGAGAGGGGACAGCAAAGGGCTACCAAGATGCTGAGGGGACTGGAACACCTCTCTTGTGAAGAAAGACTGAGGGATTTGGGGCTCTTCAGTCTGGAAAAAAGACAACTGAGGGGGGATCTTATCAACGCTGATAAATACTTGAAGGGCGGGTGTCAGGAGGATGGGGCCAGGCTCTTGTCAGTGGTGCCCAACGACAGGACAAGGGGTAACGGGCACAAACTTGACCATGGGAAGTTCCATCTCAACACGAGGAGGAACTTCTTTGCCGTGAGGGTGGCAGAGCCCTGGCACAGGCTGCCCAGAGAGGTGGTGGAGTCTCCGTCTCTGGAGACATTCCAACCCCGCCTGGACGCGTTCCTGTGCCACCTGCTGTGGGTGACCCTGCTCTGGCAGGGGGTGGGACGGGATGATCTCCAGAGGGCCCTTCCAACCCCTGCCGTTCTCTGATTCAGTGAACATTGCGTCAAGCGTTTTGCAAACTTCTGATGAATTCCTCCCGGCGATGCCTGACGGAGCTGGGAACACGTCGTAGCGGAGCAATGGACCGGGCACAGGTCTGCGTGTGAAGGTCTTATCTCTCCAGTGACCAGTAAAATGCATTTGGTTGGGTGCTCTCCCTTTGAAAAGTCCCACTGCCCCAGGTCCCACTGCCCCACATCAGAAAATAGTGATGTCTGAGCGAGCATCAGTTTAGAAACCTTGCTCCCAGGTGTAGTAAAGATCTATTTTAGAGAAACAGAAAAGAAAAAGCAAAGAGGCAGAAACCTAGGTGGTAGGTTCCCTTTGAAATCTGGCTGTTCCCATCTCTGTGGCGATTCGAGATGGTTTTCAAACTGGTGAGGGGATGACTTTTATCTGCCCGGGAAGCCCCAGGTGCCGGAGGTCTCACGGACCCACCCGGCACAGGTGGATGTTGATGCGTAGAGCAATCTGCTCAGCGTCACAGGTACCGGGGGTTAAGAAAATTGGCTGTAGTTAGGGAAAATCTGGGACAACACTTCGAAAAACATGCATTTAGGTTGGAGGGTTGTGGTTTTTTTTTTTTTGCGGTATGCAAAAATAGAATTTTAATATTTTTTTTTGTGGGAAATTTAAGCATTGTTTTTTCTCCTCCTGTATCTTTCTTCTTAATTGTTTTATCTTTCACTAACTTTACCTGAAAACCCCTCTTTTAACTTAACCCTTCCTCCCCACACGCACTCGATGGAAATCCGTCCATCACCAGCACCAGCCAGTGAGCGAAGGGACGAACCCGGGCAGGGAGATGAACCCGGGCTGTCTGAATAGCCGGTTCCTGCTGGATCTGGCGAGATTTGGGGATCTAATTCCCTTGGACCCCCTCCTCCTCTTTGCAAATCCCAGCCTGGCTGCTCCCAGTGAGTCTATCCCGTGCCAGACTGAGCCGTGTTGGCAGGCTCTGGGCTCAGCAGAATTAATTATCCCGGCTCGTCAGTGCGTCCCCCCCCAACTCTTCGCAGGGATTTCATTATTACTGGGGAGGCAGAGGAGGGGGGGTGTTGTGCTTGTGTAACTGCGGCGGGTTTGGCCCCGGCGATGCTGTCGTTCTACCCGCAGCAAACACTTGGAATAAATATGAAATGATCCTACAAAGTCAGACCTTGTTAGCGCCGGCAGCCGAGGGCGGGCGGCTCCGACGGGGGGGGTTTGGTGCCATTCAGCCCTTCTAAGGAGCGATTCAGGATGTGGGAGCCGAGGGAGATGCCTCCTGCATAACTAAACGGGTTCGCTGTGCCATTAGGATGCAGGAGGCTGCAGGGACACCCCCTCGGTCTCCCCTCCGACCCGCAGCCACAGCGGGGTGGGACGGGCTCGGAATCTCGCTCCGTACGCGAGAGCCTCCGCTCTGCCTTCCCTTTGCGTTTACCAGCCCTTGGGACCCCCCAAGACCCTCCTTTTCCAAACAAACAAATAAACAAAAACTGCAAGGATAATAACAATTAGAATTTTGTTGTTATCAAGGAGAACAAGACAAAGAGAAGGCTCCGGGGAGACCTTCCAGCCCCTGCCAGTCCCTAAAGGGGCTCCAGGAAAGCTGGGGAGGGACTCTGGAGCAGGGAGGGGAGCCATGGGATGAGGGGGAACTGTTTTAAACTGGAAGAGGGGAGATTGAGATGAGATCTCAGGAGGAAATTTCTCACTCTGAGGGTGGTGACCCCCTGGCCCAGGTTGCCCAGAGAAGCTGTGGCTGCCCCATCCCTGGAGGGGTTCAAGGCCAGGTTGGACGGGGCTTGGAGCAACCTGGGCTGGTGGGAGGTGTCCCTGCCCAGGGCAGGGGGATTGGAACTAGACGGTCTTTAATGTCCCTCCCACCCCAAACCATTTTGTGATTCTGTGATAATTAGGAAAAACTGAGGTCTTGTTCATTTATCTCCCTTTTCTTTTGAGTTTGCGTTCGATCCCCGGAGGCCGGCTCAGCCGAGCACCGTGCTGCCTGTTTCGGTGCGTCCCTAAGGGCATGTGCCTGTGGTGAGCTCCGAGGAACGATTGCAGGTAATGAGGGAGGTGAGAAACATCTGCTGGTAGATCGTGATAGAGGAAAACCCCATGAGATACAGGACTTGCTTCCAAGAAGATGCTTTCGTGGTCGTGGTGTGGCCACCTGGGTGCTGGTGACTGGTGGGATGCGGTGGTCTTGCTGGGGGAGTGAGGTTGTGAGCCCCCAGGTGTTTCTTCTGGGGCTTTATGAAGCACGATGGATTCAGGCTGGACAGTAGGCAACTTCCCCAAATCCAGCATAATTGCCTCTTTAATCTGCTCTAGAGATTCCTGAGCTGGATACCGACGCTATCCCCTCCTTTTGAGGAGGGTGGCACAAAAAGAAAAAAAGAGGGGGGGAGGGGAAAGGGGGCACATGATGTGAATTTATTTGCAGCTTCCAACAATAATCCAGTCATTCTGCCTGGGAAATGCGTGTCCTGCTTAATGCCCCTTTATGCAGTTGTGAGGGGGTTTTTTTGGACACCCAAGAGTTTGTTTATTTACTTACAGCTTTATTTTGCAGAGGTGGAAAAAGAGAGGCCAAAAAAACCCGCCTTTCCACTTATTTATTAGTATTTTTTAAAAAAATTTTACGATGTTTTATTTTGTGAGCAAGGGGTTGGCTGAGCCCGTTGGCAAGTGGGAAAGCAGCAGCTCCCCGTGTCCCAGCTGTGCCGCTGGAGCAAATCCCGAGGCCTGCAAAGCAATTGTGTTTCCTATGGAAATGAATGGCAGTTGTCGGAGCCGAGCGCTTCTATCCCGCCTTTATCGCTCAGTTTCGACCATTCTGGCTCAGAACGGCACGTGCGACAGCCCCTGACGCTGGTCATGGTTGGGTTCTGAGCCTGGTTGGCTCTTTGATGCCCAAAATTTGGGTATTTGCTAAACATAACTAAAGCCTGGGAATAGTCAAGACTCCTGCTCCATACTCAAACGTCCCGGCGTCCCAGGCAGAAAACTGCACTGTGACGTTTTTCCTCTTCTGTATAAATTACATCTGGAAATTGCAGAATTGTTCAGATTTTGAAATAGGTGCCTTATTTCAACTTCGCTCGCTAGAAACGATGCTGTTGCGCAGAGTAATTACATAATAAATTTGTTAGAGGAATATAAAGCCATAAAAGCAGTGGTAATGGTTTGCAATTTAATAGCTGAATTGTAAATGAATTTTCCTATAGCAGCTTTAATGTAGCAGGCTGCTACAATTAAGAGAACATTCTTTGGGGTGCCTTTAATTTTTTGTTGTTGTTGTGAAGTTCAGTGTCATTAATTCTCCGGTTTAAAGAAGCCGTACGGTTAACCGCTTCGAGCCGCAAGAGACGGCTTTGGCTGCTTCTGCGACCAACAGAACGTTGTCCTGGAGAAGGTGTTTTTAGCCCATTGAGCGATTAAATTTTCTTATAGTAGCTACTTATAGTAGCACCACGTATTGAGCTTATGACCTTTGTCGTCTTTCCCTGATACCATCCATCTTGCTCCCGTGACATTGGGCATCTTCTGCCATGGTGGTGGGAAGCCAAGAGGACCAAGCCACCCTGTCTGGCTACGGTGGCAGAGACACCCCGCTTGTAGCCTTTAGCTTAACTTTTTTACTTATCTATTTGATAAAAGAAAATAGAAATGGAGGTATGTGGGTATCGCAGCACTGTGTGTGCCCCCCCCAAGCCCTGGAGCTCTCTGGGCAGGGGGGTCCCCGGTTCTGCTGTCGCTGCGAGGATGCTCCGTCCAGCGATGGAGCCCCGTTGCGTGAGGGATGGATTCCCCCTTGCACGACATCATCCCCCTCCGCCGTGCCGATTCCTCGCTCTCCCTCTTTCCGACCCTCAGGATCCCGGATTTTATCCAAAAGCAGCTCAAGCTTACTCAGAAATGGTTTCGTTTCGGCGGGTGCCCCGGGCACGCTGACCCTTCGCGTGGCATTTTTAGCCTCCCCGGCGCCATCCCTCGTGCTTTGTCCCATCTCCTCTTCTCCTTCTCGCGTTCCCCTAATTACAGCTTTCCACATCGATACCAGCCTCACCTCAGTGGCCGGCCTTTGAAGGAAACGCCGCGAAACACCCTATCTGATTTGCTTGCAAGCAACGTTGGGGCCATTTAAATTTTTGATAATTATTGACAGCGCGTAATTAGGTTGTCAATAACACCTGTTATTTGTACAGCGGAGCAGGGAACTGTTGCACCGCGGTGCGTTGCAAACGCAAATTGGCACGGGCAACCCTCATCTGACTACGGTGGGCGATTAATTAAAAGACACGGTCGTACGTAGGGGCCAGGGAAGCTGATGGAGACGCTGCTCCGAGGGGCGGCTCGGGGCGCCCCCCCACTCCCCACCCCGGCGGTGAATCCGCTTTTAGGGGAATGCAGAAGATAGTGCATGTCCTAATGCAATTTTCTCTCTTCTCCATCCTTATTACTGTAACTTCAGCTTCAATTTTGGGGTGGTTTGTTTTTTTTTTTTGTTCATCAGCCTTTAATAGCTGGTAATTTGCTTGTGCTCCAGTCTGGGGGCGCGGTGCGTAGAGCCCTGCCCCGCTTCCAGCAGGGATTTGACCTTGCAGTTATTCCTCCCTAATTATAAAAAATCCGCTCCCTTCTTGCATTCTAGACCAGGCCAGGCAATAGAGAAAAATAATTCAGCAGAGATTGGTGTAAAAGCATGCTTTTAATATTGCCTCCCCTTCCTCTGAAGACCAGGAGTGCAGCTATGAGGTCTCTGGGGCACCGAAGATTTGTAGGGTGCTGCGTGACCGAGCGAAAATGGGGTCCCCTATTGCCGAAAGTGCAGCCCATCTCTCCCCAAAAACAACCCCGGAGGCACCTTTGGAGCAGAGCGGGGAGCTGGGATCAACGACACCCTGCACAGCCAGCTCCTGCCATCGCCCTTCCCAGTGGGAAGGTATGGGGGGGTCTGGTGACCAGGGATGGGATTCCTGCTCCAGGGCCACCACTGTCCCACCGGGAATGTGCTGGGAGAGGCAGCACCATCGCGGGCAGCAGCAGGTGCCGCTTTCCAGAGCATTTAAGGATGCGCATGGGGAGCAGGGGAGGGGGATGGAAAATGTAAGAACGCGTTGTAAAGGCCAAAGGCACCGCGAGCGCTGAAATCTGAGCTCCCCGGTGAAAGCCGGAGTTCGTGGCAATGGACTACGGGCAGTAAAAAAGCTCGGACGAGGATGTTTCTGCTGAACTTTAAATCCCCGACTCTATTTGGAATATCCCGTACGAACACACCCCGCGCGAGGGCATGCCATTCGGTGGGTATGCCGCAACTTTCTGGGAAAGTTTTCTGGGAAAATCGCAGCCGTCTTTTGATCTCTCACCCCCCTCCACCGCAACGCTGGCTCTTGACCTTGAAATTTGTCACCTGCCGTCTCACCTCTCTGACGTGGCCGAGCCTGGGCGAACTTGTCACACGTCCCCGTTTGTGTTTGCTGGGGACGGAGGTAATTTCTGTCGGGCTGGGACGGTGTTTGTACAGCACCCAGCACCTCGGCCCTTTTATCTAACAAGTGCTTCCACAATATAAATATTTAAGTACAATAAACAATTATGATCAAGTTTCTTGGGTGACTGCACACAGCAAGTGAATTTAAAATTCATTTCCCATGGGTATTCAGCCTTCAAATTCAGTTTCTGCAAATGTTCATGCTAATAAAACTCCATCGCACAGAAAGAGAACACAAGAGAGATGCAAATATGACAAGGGCAAATTTGCTTAGGAGTTCAAATGAATATTCACCAACTTTTTATTATTTTTAAGTATTCATGCCTATTTGCTATAAAAAGATTATTTTAGCTTTACTCTCCAAGCTCAGTGAAGCGTGTATTCCTGAGGTGTAATGTATATTTCCTTGTACTAATGGAAAGTTTTGTTACTAGCGAGCAAGGACTATATTTAAAATGTACGTTATCTTCAGGAGAAGCCTCTCCTGAACCCACGTGAGCCCTCGCCATCCTGATTAACATCTGCATTTCAACACGTCTTGCAGGTTAAGGCCGGGATTTTTCCAATGAGCCGAAGGGATGGAAGAGCCTCCGCTCCTGCTGAAACGCTGCGGGGGGGTCAGAAGCAGGTTCCCCTACTCGCCTTTATAAACCCCTTTTATCACTGGGTCTGGCTCAGCGTCCTCGCAAAACTAAACCCACCTGAGCAGGGTTTCCGTGCTGCTCTCCCTGGTTTTTCCCCCCCCTTCTTTAAAGCTGCGTATTTCACAGCCGGATTCTTCCACCCTTATATTTTCCCCTGATCTCCTTCGCTCATCTTTCATCTCCCGCTACCCCCAGTGTCGAGGATGCTGGAGATGCTTTCTCTTCACCCAAGCTTACGTTTGGAAGGACTTGGGGGTCACTTTGTCTCCTTTTTGCCCGAGGCGGAGGTAGCTCTGTTTTGACATCTTCATTTGATTTCCGTCCTAGAATTGAAAGAGATGCAAATTAGCCATAATGAATATTTTCATTAAAAGTGTCTAGACATTATATCCGCGAACAAGATAATGATGCTGCTGCTTTCTGTAGAATAGTCAGAGGCAGACCCGGCCCGCTTTATTTTTTTCATCAGAAAAGATAACGTTTTGGGTTTTTTCTTTTATAAAAAAAAGTAATTTAATGTAAGTGAAATTAGGTTAATTGCTAATTATGTAACTGCAAATGAGGCAGATCTTTATCTTGAGGCGAGTTGGTCCGATGCAGATTATGAACCGTTAGTTTTAATGGGGTGTCGTCAGAAGGCAAGAAAATCAGCCAAAAAAAATCCGAAGTCGTTTCTGGTGCTTGTCTGGGCTTTTTGGATAGCGAGGGGTGGGAGGGAGGGAGCCGCAGCCCCTCTCACTGCGGGGCTGGCCTAACTTTTAGCCCAGGAGCGTCAACGTGGATGTTACAAAAGGGTTTTTTTCCCCCTCCTCCCTTTGTCTTCGCACCATGCCGGAGCGCGGTCCCCACCTACCAGCCCTCCGTGTCCCGCGCCTCAGCTCACGTCTTCTCCAGCAGGTTTGAGGTCCCAGATTTTTCCAAGCCTCTTGTCCATCCCCGTGCCGCTGGTGACAAACTGCACCCAGTGCCCGACAAAACGTCATCCCGGGGGTTTTGATGGCGAGAGGTTTTATTTTTCTATACGCGTTGGAAGGAAGTTAATAACACAAAACCTGCCTGGGAGCCAGGTGCTGCGTTATGAAGTCACCAACTTTGCAGGATAAACACATCACCCTCACACAGGCTACGCCACGTGGGTACTGGAAAAATTAAATGCGCTTGAATAGTTTTGTAGATATATATCTCTGTATCTATAAAACCCACTGACAGTGAGCAAACACAAGAGCTTGGCAGTTGTCCTGCTCTCTTTAATTGCCATCCATAGGTTTTTATAGGTGTCACCTTCTTAAAATCCCTCTGCCAACAGTCCTGCCAGCTTCGTGACTTGAGCCTTGTCCTGAAGACCTTTGGGGTGACGAGCGGGCTGGTACCCGCAGAACCTCCCACGTGCACCGAAGCTTTACAACGTGTTTAGATTTTTCTAAGGAATCCATACAGCTGTGATTTTTAAAAATTAGTATTTATTTAGTGTTTTACAGCCTCATTTTTTTGGGACTGTATGACGTATCTGCCCTGGCTTTCTCCGAGACCACCCGTAGCATTCCCTCTCTGGGGGGAACATCAGCTTTCCCTTGGATCCCTCTCGCTCCATCAAGCCTTCGTTTGAAGGCATCTCCCCCTTCCCTGGTGCACCAGGCTTGGGGAAAACTTCCCCAAGCTTCCATGAAAAACTATTAATATCAATGATATTAATATTAATAACTCTCACCTGAGTTAGCTGAAGGGCTAGATAATGCTTCAGGCCTTCTCTCTAATAGAGGACAGAGCTCCTTTCGGTGTGCCGGTTGATGACCAAGACTGTCCATCTGGGACCACAAATCTCTCCCAGCGGCAGCTGGGAATCAGATGGAGGGACCTGGGCCCGGTTTTCCGGGCTACGGATTTAGGGAAAATCTCCGGTTTTCTCTAAAAGTGTAGGAATCGATAAGAAAGCCTTGACAGCCTGGGAATTCGCCCGGACATGGGCCGTCCTGCGGACGGGGATGGCTCGGCGGGAGGTGATGCTGAAGACCAGAAGGTGGGTGGGACGGGTGTCTGGTTGCGTGGTGCTCCCCCAGGGAAAAAGGAGAAAATGCAGGAATAATGGGAACCATTTTAGGTGATTTTTTAACTATCATATATCAGAAGCAAAGTGAAACACCCAAGTGGGTTGACAGCACCTCCATTTGACCTCTGCCATGAACTGACTTACAGCCGAAATTTTCCAAAGGCTGCTAATCGCCTCGGTATTGATTTTATACCGCGACACTTCATCACGCTTGTGTGTTTGGTGTGGGGGTTTTGTTTGTTTGTTTGCTTTCAAGTAATCTATGTCAAAAGCTAAATGGACTTTATTAGACGAAGCATGTCCCCTGCCCTTCCGCGGCTGGGTGCTACATTAGGGGAAATCAACCTCCAGCAGATTTCATTAAAAACTCCTGCTTAGACAAAATGCGTGTGCCGGTGCAATACCTAAAAATCGGGGGTGTTTTTCCCACTTTTTTGATTTTGTGGACTGTACTAAAGTAGAAAATATGGTGAGCCATTTTGAGGGAAGATAGCACAAACGCCCACGCTCGCGGCTTTGCGTTCCTCGGGGTTTAACCCTAATCTCTGCCCCTCTGCCTCCTTAGTGTCAGAGAACTACAAAAAACCCCTGCCTCCTGCCCAATTTAGGACACGGGGTTTGCCTGCAATCTGCCAGGCTAAAGCATCTAGAGGGTCATGGAAATTCAAAGGCATCTGAATTTCACCGTGCCCCTTGCTAATGTCAAATCTTCATAGGAATTGACTTCCCAGGACAAAGGAACCGTCAGACGAAGGCTGACGCTCTATTAATGATAGGGTGCATCGACCCACCCCCGCGTGCCGTCATTGTTGCCGAAGGAAACACAGAGGCAACCCATAATCACCTTTCCTGCATCTGGCCCACTAACACCTAATTTCAGTGTGTATTTGTCTGCTGACTGATCCCCGGATTTTTTTCATGGCACCTATTATCCTGCTATCGAAGCGCCGCAGAATCTCCCTATTCACTTAAGTTTTTATATGATCCTTATAACGGCGTCTGAGCAGCTGGTAAATGGGGTCTGCAAAGCAAACGTCTCTGCGGGCTTCCCGTTCTTCCCTCCCCAAGAGGACAGGCGATGTCTTGTAGTAAGTCAGAAGCACCTGATCTCCCAAATCACAGTTTTGCAAAACCCAACCGTGTTTTTCCCCTCTAATTTGCGGCAGGGAAGGGACGGGGAAGACGGCATTTCGTACAGGCTTTGCCTGGCGTTCTCTCCCTGTGCTCCCTCTTTCCCTCTTCCTTTATGGAAAGCTCGTTGTGCGATCCAAGCATTTTTACAGAACCGACGCGGATTTCCCCGCTGCTGCCCGGCGCGTAGGTACCATGTGGGCACGTTGGGGTTGGCGCTCGCTCCCCTCGCTCCTGCCAGTGCGTTCCCTCTGCCTGCGACTCAGCCCTTTGGTAGCCCCCAGCTGCAGCCCTGGCTCTCCGCAACTTGCCGGCCTTCCGCCCACCCACCACGGCAAGAAGTCACGGGCTTTGCTGAGCCACCGCCGAGCACCCACGCAGCGAGCACAGCCCCGGCCAGGCAGCTCAGCTCCGAAACCGCCCCCAGGGGCCAGCACCGAGCTCAGGGCATCCTTCTGCAGCCTTCCAGTCCCTAAAGGGGCTCCAGGAAAGCTGGGGAGGGACTCTGGAGCAGGGAGGGGAGCCATGGGACGAGGGGGAACGGTTTTAAACTGGAAGAGGAGAGACTGAGATGAGATTTCAGGAAGAAATTCTTTGCTGTGAGGGCGATGAGCCCCTGGCCCAGGTTGCCCAGAGCAGCTGTGGCTGCCCCATCCCTGGAGGGGTTCAAGGCCAGGTTGGACGGGGCTTGGAGCAACCTGGGCTGGTGGGAGGTGTCCCTGCCCAGGGCAGGGGGTGGCACTGCATGATCTTGATGCTCCTTTCCACCCCAAACCATTCTATGATTCTCCTGGGGAGCAGCTAGCCAAGGGCAATAGCTGTGGACCAGCTCAGATCAAGTGGGACCTTGCACTTAGTCAGTGCTAAAACCAGCTCCTTAGGGATATTTCAGCCCAAACTACAGCAAAACCAGTTTGCGCAGCAAAGCATAACCAGGCAGCTCTGCTCACATGGAGCCATCTTTGTGGCTTACCCCTTCTCTTAGTGGACCTACAGCCCCTACGTAGGAACAACCCAGCAAACCTGCTCTCGGGTGGGGAACGCAGGCCTGGAGACCACCACAAATCAGAGATAGCCATGCAAGAAAGCTAAATTATCACAGCACCATCATTGCTATTGCTTCTACATGCCATGAAAGGGAGCGCTTCACGCATAGTTTGCAGTGGGGGAGACATTAAAACAGGAGGGTGGACCAGAGTTAGGTTTTTGTGGGATGAGGAAGAGGTCATCTGGGAAGCAGCTGCAGCATGTCAGCCGTCTTTGACTGTGCGGGTTTTAATGGCTTCACTCACCTTGCAGTTGCGTGGACCAACCCCAGCCAGGTGGGAGACGTGCAACGGTTTGTATCTATCAGATGGAATCATAGAATAGTTCGGGTTGGAAAGGACCGTCAAGACCATCTAGTTCCAAGACCATCTAGTTCCAAGACCGTCTAGTCCAGATGACAGACGTGGTTCATCAATGGGGAGAAAATCCCCCAAATTTGGACTGAATCCAAACAGATTTATGTTAAGCAGAGACCCTGAAACTCCTGGGTAATTACACTTACAGTTTTATAACACTAAACGGCGATCAACTGCCCGCAATAGCCAAGAAAGAAGACACCTCAAAAAAAATCTTAAAAGCTGTGGGTACGTTGCAGCGGGAGCTCATCACTGAGGCCGATACCTGCTTGTGAAAAGCTGGCTGCTGACGTCGTCCCCATAAACATTTAAAATATAGGCTGAACGTACACAGATTCATTGGATTGCTGTAATTCATTAAACAAATGTTGGGTTTAATAGAGCTGCGTATAAAGGCTGGTGCCATAGATGCGCTCAGCTGTGAAATATGCTGTGGAAGTCATTTGTTTGCAAGGGGTCTAGAAATCTGCTTCCTATTAACGTCAAATGGGTTTATTGGAGAAAAATCTCTGGGATCGCATTTTTCTCTCAATTATCCCTTCTCGGCGGGATTCCTCGAGGTTTGCGCCGGGTAACTGAGATGTGTCTAAGCTGGGGAGGGGGGGGTTTGGATCCAGGCTTTGTTTTGATCCATTAAGCTTGTATCTCGCGGCGGTGATGTAATTCCCCCAGTCCGAGACACTTTATAAACACTAATGGGTTTGTTTTCGCGGTCCCGAGGGACGCGCAGCGCAGGAAGGTCGCCGGGACCCTTTTACCCGCACAGAAACGGGCAGGGGGAAACGTGTCATTGCAGCATCGCGGGGAAAAAATAAGAATATTCACGCAGATTTTTAACCTGTCCATCCTTAGCGCTGTTTAACCCCCGTTTAATAACTTATTAACTGAAGCAGCAGCATCTCGGCGACAGCGCGGCAGCAGCACATCAGCAAGGTCTGCGTCGAGACGCTGCGATACTGAGGAAGAAAAGAGTCGGTGCGCAGCGTTTTAAGAGCGAGAAGGGGGGGGGCGTCAAAATGCGGTTTATAAATACACAAATAAAACTGTGACCTTTGAGGAGGGGAAAAAAAAACCAAATTGTAGGCATTAGCAGCTATTGTGAGTCGGATGGAAGTTACGTAGCGGAGATGTGCTACAAGAGACTGTTGAACGCGGGGCGCGCTGTGCTTTTTCTGGGGATCGCTGCTAAAGTTTGCCGGTCTCTTGGACCGGATTTTCTTGGTGAGCTTTTCTGTGCTGATGAATGGCCTTAGAGACGTCTCTGGTGACATTTGGGAAGGGCCAAATTGCCGCTGTTTGCACCGCAGCGTGCCCGGGCGTAACGGAAACGGAGGCACGGATCAAAAATCCCCTCTTGGGCGCTCTTTTTTTTTTTTTTTTTTTTTCTTCCCAATCGCAGAAGGTGAATTTTAGAGGATGTGCTGGAAGAAGCTGGGGATACTTCCCTTTCAGCTGGGAATTATTACGGCAAGCAGAGCTACATGGGGCAGACGAGAAAATATTGCAAATATATAGACCGAAGGCAGTTTTTTCTTGGTGGAAGTGAAGCAGCAGCAGATAAAAAGCGATCAGCAGAATTTACATAAGCCTTCGCCATCTCAGAGGTCATCATTCTGCGGGATGACACATTGAAATTCATTTTTATTAAATTCTGGCTGATTATTTAATTGGAAAAGAAAGGATTTAATTGAAACAAGTCAAAGGCCCGTATTAGATTACGTTCAACCTTAACACAAAAGGCTTTTCCCATTTAGTTAAACCAGTTCCTTTGCATATTGTACATATTAAACTATAAAAAGTGGTAATCTGAATAGCAAATTAAAGTGTTTGGAAGGCCCGAGCGGTACCCGTGTGCTACTCAGCCCTATTTCATCTCCTAAATCTTCTCATATTCCCTTTACTGCACTCCTTGGGTTGAAACAAGAGCAAAGATGATGGGTAGTATTCTCAAATCTTCCGCCAGCTGTGTTTATGCCATCTATATATTCTTAGGAAATAGCCTGCCTGGATGTGGTGCTACTAAATTGCCCAAAATTGAGGGTTTTTTACAGGTTTTCAAGGCTACCGTTGCCTGAAAAGACGCTGAGCGTAGCTTAGGCTGAATGGAGACCTGTTGGCATTGGCTCAGGTTTCCCGCGTGTCCTTAGGAAATATTCCCAACCTCATCCACGAGGGACGCCCATCCCTGAGGGGCACGGACTTGCTGCGTAGCTGTCAAGCTCCTGGTAGAAGCTAGAATTAAAAAAAAAAAAAAAAAAGCAAAGTAATTCTGGGAAATAATATGTTTCTAATTTGGGATATTTAATTAGCTTTTAATTTAATTTTTTTGTTAATTCGAAACTAGCAGGAGAAAGGGAATGAGGCCCAGTTCATTTCCTAATGCTTCATTTCATCCCAGTTTTGAGGATTTCAGCCAAGGCTCGGCCATCTGAATGGGAATCAGCGTGACCCAAAAGAATCCTCAGGTATCGCACTTTGTGTGCTCACCCTGGCCATACTTTTTACTCCTTCTTTCCCGAAGGCAGTTTTGCTGCTGAAGCAATGATGGGGACCTCTCTGTGGCTGGGTGAGTTACCGTTCTCTCAGATACAGGGTGACAGTGCAGGGAGATTTTGGGTCAGGAACGCATAGGGGCGCGCACATAGAATCACCGAGTGGTTTGGGTGGGAAGGGACCTTAAAGATCTTCTTGTTCCAACCTCCTGCCCCGGGCAGGGACACCTCCCACCAGCCCAGGTTGCTCCAAGCCCCGTCCAACCTGACCTTGAACCCCTCCAGGGATGGGGCAGCCACAGCTGCTCTGGGCAACCTGGGCCAGGGGCTCACCGCCCTCACAGCAAAGAATTTCTTCCTGAAATCTCATCTCAGTCTCTCCTCTTCCAGTTTAAAACCGTTCCCCCTCGTCCCATGGCTCCCCTCCCTGCTCCAGAGTCCCTCCCCAGCTTTCCTGGAGCCCCTTTAGGGCCTGGAAGGGGCTGGAAGGTCTCCCCGGAGCCTTCTCTTCTCCAGGCTGAACCCCCCAGCTCTCTCAGCCTGTCCCCACAGCAGAGGGGCTCCAGCCCTCCCAGCATCTCCGGGGCCTCCTCTGGCCCCGCTCCAACAGCTCCGTGTCCTTCTGCTGTCGGTGCCCCAGCGCTGGAGGCAGCACCGCAGGGGGGTCTCACAGAGCGGAGCAGAGGGGCAGAATCCCCCCCTCGCCCTGCTGCCCACGCTGCTGGGGATGCAGCCGGGGGTGCAGGGGGTTTCTGGGCTGTGAGTGCACGTTGATGGGTCACGTGGAGCATCTCCTCCACCAACATCCCCAAGTCCCCCCAGGTTTACTATGTAGGTGCGACGGGGTGCAGGCTGGGGAGCCGGCGTCGCTGCAGACCTGGGGTGCATCCCACCACACGTGGCCACCCACCCGCAGGCTGGAAATCCCTTCACTGTCCCCTCCTCGTGCTGGCACTGCCGTCTTTCTGCCGGGCTCAAACTCTGCCAGCCCATAGCTCTGGATTGCTGTGACACCGCGCGCTCTTTCCAGGCGGAAAAAGCTTGGAGAAATCAAATCCTGCTTTGAGAGATCGAAATCAATTTTAAATGGACCCAGCTGTTCCCTAGTAAGGGTGGGAGGAGGTACGGGGAAGGGGAGAAAATCTTTCAAGATATCTCAAAAGGACTTAAAGTAATAAGGAAGACTTTTTTTTTTAAAGCGAGGTTATTAATTTACGGACGAGTCCACAGGCCAAGTTTAAGAAACATATTTTTAAATAGCACAGGTGCTAATGTAGAAATTCTCTTGCCTCGGTAAATTAAAGAGATTCCAGCGCTGCCAGTGTAGCAGCTCAACTAGTCTATTATTAAGGTTAGATTGAGTACGGAGGATAATTTGGATTTTGCTTCAGCAGCTCAATGTGTTCTTGGGAGGCTCAAATCAGTTTTAACCCGATTTTTTTTTTATGATAAAAATAACGCGCCTGCACTTTAAAGCCGAGTTCCTTTCTGCTGAAGCTCACGTTTTATTCAAGTGCAACGGCTAAGTTTTGCATATGTGGTACCGCGATTGCACATTCAGGTTATCTGGTTACATGCATAATTCTCTCATTTGCAAAGCACAGTTTGCAGCAAATACTCATGCAAATTAGGCATGAAACCGGGCATTTATCTTGATTAGAATTCAGTTTCTATATATACTTAAAGAATTTTATCTCGTTCAGGGAGGGTTGCATAGATGATGAAGAAAGAATTTGTAGAATTGCATTTTTATTTTTTTTTTTCCTCCTTGGGGGTTGTTTGCACGCCCTTTGGGAATTCATTAAGGAAAAGAGCCCTTTCCACCAGTATTCCAAGTGCCCTGGCCCAGCGCTAGCGGTGGGCTTGCAGATGCTGCTGGAAACTCAGTCAAAAATAACTTGCCCTTGATTTTCTTTGTTTAATAAAACCCTTTTACGGATTCCAAGGTGCAGATGCCCCTTGACAAGGACTGGGTCCTTTCCACTCTCGGCTGGACGCACCTCCCAGATTGGGTCGGAGGTTTGGAGGGCCCCAGGCCCATCTTAGTGGTGTTTTTCAGCAAACCGATGCGGCAGATTTACCCGATTTCTGTCCCTAAAAGCTGCCGGGGGGACACTGCATTGTCAGACCCTTCTGCTTCTGCAGAGCCACGTCCCAGCGCTCTCCGGGGACCGTCACCGCGCAGGACAGTGATGTGCTTCTGCTTTATCTCACGTCAAGCCTCTCGCAGAGCCATCTTTGCAGCTC